>NW_024100137.1:0-1234403 GCF_016545835.1 Crotalus tigris | reverse complement strand
AATTTGCAGATGTTTTCAGCCTCCAGCTGGGCACATTCAAAGGACCTCCTGTGTCCTTAAAGCTAGACCCCACTGTCACTCCCATTAGAATTAAAGCAAGAAGGGTCCCTTTTGCTTTAAAGAATAAAATTGACACTGAGTTGGATAAACTGATCCAACAAGGAATTCTAGAACCTGTTGACTCCAGTCCCTGGGAGACCCCCATTGTCACGCCTCTCAAGGCAAATGGGGACATTCGCATCTGTGCTGATTACAAATGCACTCTGAATAAGGCATTGCAGCAACATGCCTATCCTGTTCCCGTGGTCAGTCATATTCTGGCCTCCCTCAAGGGGGGGGCGTGTTTTTGCAAAGCTTGACCTAGCTCAAGCATATCAACAGCTGCCTGTTGATGATGACGCTGCTATAGCTCAGACTATTGTGACCCACAGAGGGGCTTTCAAGGTAAAGAGACTTCAATTTGGAGTAAATGTCGCTCCTGGGATTTTCCAAAGCGTAATGGAAAACACACTACGGGGTATACCAGGGGTTTGCCCCTATTTTGATGGTGTCTTAATTGCAGGAGACTCCACGCACATTCTAGCTGAAAGGCTAAGGGCTGTCCTGTTAAGGTTCAGGAAAACGGGACTCAAACTCAAGAAGGACAAATGTAAAATTGGGGTGCCTTCCACAGAGTTTCTGGGGTTCAAAATTGATGCTGCTGGGATTCACCCTGCTGAATCCAAACTAAAAGCCATTATGCAAGCCCCCAGGCCAAAGTCTAAGGCCGAACTACAGGCTTTCCTGGGCCTTCTGAATTTCTACAATTCCTTTCTTCCACATAAGGCTAGTGTAGCTGAGCCTCTTCACAGGCTATTAGATAAACAGGCAGTGTGGCAGTGGTCACAAACACATGAGGCAAGTTTCAATGAGGTCAAGTCCTTGCTCACTTCTAACAGTGTACTTGCACACTTCAATGAGTCCTCTTCCTGTGTGCATCGCTTGTGATGCTTCCCCTTATGGGGTAGGAGCTGTACTGAGCCACCTCAGGTCTGATGGAACTCAGGTTCCTGTTGCATATTACTCCAGGACATTGTCTTCAGCTGAGCGCAACTATGCTCAAATAGACAGGGAGGCCTTAGCTGTTGTTGCTGGAATTAAAAAATTCTATGATTTTTTATATGGTAGGCATTTCACGGTCTTTACTGACCATAAGCCTTTGCTGGGACTGTTTACCACACGTAAACAAACCCCCCAAATCATCTCCCCCAGATGCTCAGGTGGTCTATCTTTTTATCTGCATATGATTTTTCCCTGCTTCACAAGCCTGGGAAGGAAATGGGCCATGCTGATGGCCTCAGTAGATTACCCCTGCCGGTAATAGAAGCTGACCCTGCGCCAGCTATCAATATTCTCTCTATCCAAGCCTTGCCTGAGTCTCCCCTGAATGCCAGGGATGTAGCCGCTGAATCGGGCACAGATCACACACTTTCACGTGTCCTTTCTTGGGTTTTGTCTGGATGGCCTGAGTACTGTCCTAGTCCTGAGTTTCAGAGTTTCTGGTCAAAAAGGAACGAGTTGTCCACCTCTTTGTCTGCTTTGGGGAAGCAGAGTTGTCATTCCCACCTCAATGAGGACTAGGGTCTTAGGTTCCCTCCACGAGGGTCATCCTGGCATTGTACGAATGAAGGCTCTTGCGCGCAGCCACTTGTGGTGGCCTGGCCTAGACAAAGACATTGAAGCTAAGGTGCATGCATGCCACCTTTGTCAACGCTCACGCCCTGAAATGCCCCAAGCTCCTGTGCATAGATGGGAGGAAACACAATCTCCATGGTCTAGGGTGCACATTGACTACGCTGGGCCCTTTCAGGGCCAGTTCTTCTTGGTCCTCGTTGACAGTCATTCAAAATGGCTTGAGGTTGTACCTGTCTCATCCACCACCATATGCAGACAGACAAAGACTATTCAGGTACTGAGGGGGATTTTTGCTGCACACGGGCTCCCAGACGTCATTGTGTCTGACAACGGCCCTCAATTCACTTCCTCCGAATTCCAAGCTTTCTTACAGGCTAACATGATTCGTCATGCCACCTCTGCACCCTTCCACCCATCCACCAACGGTATGGCTGAACGCATGGTGCGCATCACCAAGGACGCCTTGAAGAAACTCACCTACCGAGACTGGCATCACAGGTTGGCTGACTTCCTCCTTTCTTATCGCACCACACCGTCCACTTCTACAGGGAGAAGCCCAGCTGAACTTCGTTGGGGGCGCAAACTGACTACCAAGCTTGACCGGTTGCATCCGGACAGACTGCCTCCTTCTGTCTCACACCCCAGGGCACCTAGGCAACTACTTGTGGGTGCCCCGGTTTGGACTCGTAATTACGGGCCTGGTCATACATGGGTCCCCGCATCTATATCCAGGGTCACAGGTCCTCTATCCTACGAGGTATCCCTGGACAACGGTCGTGTCCTGCGTCGGCACATTGACCAACTTCGCCCTAGACGGGACCTTCCCGATGAGACTCCTGGGTCTTTTCCAGGGGGGGAGGGGGAGCCCTTTGGGCAAAGGGAGGGGCATGGAATGATGCCCATTATCAATGGGGAAGCCACAATCAGCCCATCTCAAGATTCCGCGAGTGCTCCAAACAGGAATTCAAGGAGCCCAACTAGATACCAGGCATCATTCAGTACTCCAGTCAGGGAGAATACCCGGGAGCATCCCAATAAACCATTCCCCGCAAGAGAGCTGGCACACACTCCTTCGAGTTGGCCCAACACTACCCCTGTCCCTAGAAGGGGGCAAACACACAGGGAGGTGGTCGAGGAACCAAATCCCGACTACAACACTTCTGACTCAACTCAGGGGACAACTGAGTTTTGGGACAGTACTGAAACCCACACAAGCCCGGGCACAGAACGGGATTCAGGGGACAGACAGCCTCCTGACAGGTCTTGGATGGACCTAGGAGGTTCTACAGAAACGCCCAACAGTGACAGTCACTTAGAAGGGCCAGAGAGCCTACAGCTAGGCGGGACAACCAGGTCACATAGTGAAAGAAGCCCTGGACTGAGAACCTGGTGGGCAAGCAAGCAGGCCAGGCATTGGAGCACAGCCTTTGGGAATCACCAAGGCAAAACAAGGGGGACAGGCACGCATCACCCCTCAATCAGAGGGTACTTGGCAAACACCCTGAACTTAGGAGATCACAGAGAGCAAGGAAATCTCCTAAGTATTTGGAGGATTTTGTAACCCTCTTGGCCAAACAGAGCTAGTAGAAAAATAGAGCATTGAGGCTGACGGAAGACCAGGAATACCTGGTATTGGGGAGCATGGCACTACACTACAGAAATGAGTTATGTGTTATTATGGTATAAGGAATGGTTTTAGCCCGGGGGGAAGGGGTGTTATGTCCCGAGCCTGTGCAAGCAGGCTTGGGGCATTGCAAACGGTTCCAGCAGGTGCAAGCTGCCCGGGACCAGACAGGCTGTCGCCAGTACTTGTGTGCATGCACAAGTGCTGGTGCGCCAAAAGTTGCAGATTTACCCGGGGATGGCCTATATAAGAGGCCAGGAGTTTGGGTGTTCTCGGCGTCTTCTAACTGTAAGCTGAACACATGAATAAAGAAGTTTCCTGAGAACTACAACTGCTTCTCGTGTCTTGCCATTTCGCCAAGGACTCAACAGTACCCAATTTCAGTCTCCCAAATAAAATTAACAATAAAAAAGAGTAAATCACATTAAACTGACTTGAGAGGAAACAGGACACAGGGCAAGATAAGGTAACCCTACTTTGTTATGATAAGGTAACCCTATTTTGTTGTGAGGTTACATTCACAGTATCTTGCAAATCTGAAAGTATGTTTTCTCTTATCTCACCACCCATCTCCTCCACAGGTCAAGAAAATAGGAAGGGCCTCTTGTAAGCCACTTGCTCCTTCCACATTCCTGTTGCAGGCTAAATTGCCTTTTATCTGACTGTTTGCTTGGCCGTTGCTCTTCATCCTATCATTCCCGCATAATGTTACAACAAGAAATGCCTTTATTGGTTACCTAGAAATGCTTTACTCTCATATGACACTGGGTTGCTAATTTCTAGATGAAAACACAAATTGTGTTTTCATTTAAAAAGTGCTGAGCTCTAGAGATAATTTATTCTCAGATGGTTTCCCCATCAAGTGCTACCAGGTGTCCTAGGCTACACTTTAAATCTTCCAGCCAGCGTTTCTATACCGGGGGGGGGGTCCTGGATGTTGCAGTCTTAATTTCATTAGAATGGGAAATCTAAATTTTCCCTACAATAGAGGGAGGGGGAAAACTATGCCAAGCAACTTGATTGGCTTCCCTGCCATATCTTTTCATACATTCATTGCATTGATTTTGAAAATTCATATTTAATATAGAATGGGAAGAGGGAAGGAGAGGGGTACCAGAACCAGAAGCATGCCCACAGGAACAAATCAAGAGCAAAAATCACAAAGAATGATTTAAAATTCTGCCAATAAATGGAACTTTTAAATAGTAATTTTATTAAGCATTACAATAAAAAAAATGGCAATATCACTTAGACTTATATACTGCTCCATAGTGCTTTACAGCACTGTCTGATTGATTTACAATGTTAGCATATTGCTCTCAACAATCTGGATCCTCATTTTACCGACCTAGTAAGAATAGAAGGCTGAATCAATACTGCAGTCTAATCACTGCACCACCACGGCTCTAATAAAAGTAATACTGTTCTGTTTTATAATCGGAGACATCGAAGCGAGGCAGGAGTAACAAAACACAACTTCTTTATTGAGATTACAAATAGAACAGAACAGCAAACAAAATGGCGCTGCCCCTTTTATACTCCCTTTGCAGGGACAGCATCAGCCTATCAATGCAAGGCTAGTCTCCCACCTTGCACATGCTTACAAGCCTGTCTGGTCCCAGGCAATCACATGATCTGCCCAGGCCTTCTGCAGCCTCCTGAGTCTGCTGAGTCATTCAGCAGGCCCAGGACATAACAAATACAACCTTAGAAAACTAAAATAATAAACGAAAAAATAGAAAGTGCACACATACAAAAATAGAAAAATAGAAAAGAAAGAAAACATAAGCATAAAATAAAGACAAGAAATAGGAAAAAAAATGGATCCAGGAAATTACAGACCTATCAGCCTGACCTCAATATCTGGGAAGATCCTGGAAAAGATAATCAAACAACGAATCAGCGAACACCTAGAGGCAAACAAAGTCATTACTAAAAGCCAACATGGGTTTGTCAAAAATAGATCATGTCAGACAAATCTTATTGCATTCTTTGACCAAGTGACAAAATTACTGGATCAGAGGAATGCTGTAGACATAATTTACTTGGACTTCAGTAAAGCATTTGATAAAGTAGATCACAACCTACTACTTGATAAGATAGAAAAATGTGGGGTAGACAGAATCACCACCAGATGGATCCGTAGCTGGCTGACCTGCCGTACTCAGCGTGTGGTCCTCAATGGAACTGCATCTATATGGAGGGAAGTGTGTAGTGGGGTGCCCCAGGGCTCTGTTCTGGGCTCAGTGCTCTTCAACATCTTCATCAACTATTTGGACGAAGGGATAGATGGGGAACTCATCAAATTTGCAGACGACACCAAGCTGGCAGGAATAGCCAACACTCCAGAAGACAGGCTTAAGATACAGAAGGATCTGGACAAACTTGAACACTGGGCACTAACTAACAAAATGAAATTCAATGGTGAAAAAATCAAGGTTCTACATTTAGGCAAGAAAAACCAAATGCACAAGTACAGCATAGGTGGCACCATGCTCAATAATAGTAACTGTGAGAGGGACCTCAGAGTCCTAGTAGACAATCACCTAAATATGAGCCAGCAGTGTGCTGCAGTTGCCAAAAGGGCCAACTCAGTGCTAGGCTGCATTAATAGAGGGATAGAATCAAGATCACGTGAAGTATTAATGCCATTCTACAATGCCTTGGTAAAGCCACACTTGGAATACTGCATCCAGTTTTGGTCACCACGATGTAAAAAAGATGTTGAGACTCTAGAAAGAATACAGAGAAGAGCAACAAAGACGATTAGGGGATTGGAGGCTAAAAAATATAAGGAACGGTTGCTGGAATTGGGTATGTCTAATTTAATGAAGAGAAGGATGAGGAAGGACATGATAGCAGTATTCCAATATCTCAGGGGCTGCCACAAAGAAGAGGGAGTGAAGCTATTTTCCAAGGCGCCTGAAGGCAAGACAAGAAGCAGCAGATGGAAACTAATCAAGGAGAGAAGCAACCTAGAACTAAGGAGAAACTTCCTGACAGTTAGAACAATTAACCAGTGGAACAACCTGCCCCCAGAAGCAGTAAATGCTCCAACACTGGAAGTTTTTAAGAAGAGACTGGACAGCCATTTGTCCAAAATGGTGTAGGGTTTCCTGCCTGAGCAGGGGGTTGGACTAGATGACCTCCAAGGTCCCTTCCAACTTTACTATTATTATTATTATTAAATATATAGAGAAATGAGTTTCTTCTTCATCCCAACAATTTTAGTAACTTATCAATTTCTCTTAAAATATAACAAATGATCTCTTCTTCCTGTATCTCATCTTTTATCTATAAACAAAGCCTCAAAGCCTCATCATTCAGTCCTTGTCAGCAAAAGACAGTGAAGTATTTTGCTCCATTCTGTACTAATAAATAAAATTTAAGAGTACTTCTTCTTTAAATGTAATCCCTAATTTTTCTAGTTTCCTCTGGTGTCCAGCATTTATAATCCCATACTACCATTATTTTTTAAACAATTCAAAAAAACAACATTTTTCCATGGGAAGCACTTAATTTCAGAATCTTATTTCAAATCCTTCTAGACCTTTTAGTCCATTTTTAACTTTCCAAAATTAGAGTTCTAATCTCTCTTGTTTATTCCATAAATTATTTTTTTAAAGTTTAAACTTCTTTCATGAAGGATTAAAAGAAACTCCCCTAGTACTGGAAAAAAACCAATGCTTTAAAGGTTCCTAATAGCCAAAAGGCAGTTTAACAAGCAATTTCCAAAAGTGGTTAGGAAAGGAAGCGTGCAAACCCTGTGTCCATCAAGATTTTGACAGTGGTTTGGGTGGAGATGGCATCTTTCATCTCCCAAAACAATAAATCCACTGGAGACCATTGGCTTGCAGTCTCCTCACAAGGTGCAATTGCCTGGACCACTTCTAGGAGATCCCAAGTCCTCTTCTTCTCCAGAGAGATATTTTGAAGAGTTGATCTGGTTGACAAGTCTTCATTCCATCGCATTCATTGGTTTCACTTTTAGCAGAACTGTCTTCAGTTCACCATTTCTTCGTCCAGAAGCCAACAGAAGCCAATAAGATATCGATACAGAGATCTTTGGTTTAAATCCCGCAAATGTTTTGTACCCAGACATTCTCTGGAGATTGGATATGTATCACTGAATGTCAGTCTGTGTCTCCTTTATGCTCACCCTGTATCTTGCCAAATGAATGCAAATAAAATGTCACATCGGTCTCAGGCAGTCTATTTTCAAGAAAACCTGGAACCTGTCTGCCTAGAGAAGTCAGGGAGTAAAACAAAGTAATTTGACATTACATTTTAAAAACTAAACCAGTGATTCTCAACCTGTGATCTGTGGACACCTGATGGGGCCACGATGTCTTCACAGGGGGTCCATGAAGGTTTGAAGAAATGTTATGATTTAAATCTTGAGTTAAGTCTTGGGGATCCGTGGCCATGGTACATGGCCACAAAAGATATTTAAAGAGGTCCGTGGTGAAGAAAAGCTTGAGAAACACTGAGCTAAACAGATGTGCCATTAAATTAATCTTAATTATCCAGAATATTTCTCCTTCTCCAGAACAAAAGTGCTTTGCTAATGCTAGAAATGGTAGAAACTAATATTCTGTTTGCTCCTTTCTCTCATAATCCTACGTTAGGCTGTGCGAATTTCAAGTCCCAGAATTCCACAGTCAGGAATTCTGAGAGTTAAAAGTTCATATGGCTAAAAGTTGCTGAGGTTGAGAAACACTGAGATAACTCAAGGATTTCTACCCCAAAATCCACTCCTTCTGTCTGGAATCTTCATCCTAAATCTGCAAGTAAGTGCCAGGTTCATCTCATCTCATTTGAAGACATAAGCCTCCCCTTTCCTTCCTCTTTGCTGTACCATTTAATTCAATCAAGAGTCCTTGAAAAATAAAAATGTTGTACATGATGTTGTCATATTTTGATTGCTTCCGACAAATGTATTGAGCAACTCTGGAACCCCTTCGAAAGCTTATGGATGAGGGAAATTAATTGCCTGCCTTATTATTTGTATGCACCTTTCCTACTGTAGATACAGCACTCTTATTCACCATTTTTGTTAACTCATATTATTGCCCAATTTTAATATAATTGTACATTGTCTAGCTAAGTGCCCACGGCCTGTAATTAGTTTATTTATGTAATCAGGACATTTATTAGGATAGTCAGTCATTTAACTTGTATAAAAGGTAACATAAAAAATCTGTTTTAAAATCTTTACGTCTCTCCTGAAATGGTCATGAAATCCTGACTGTATGCATCAAAGACTCTGGAACAAAATCATCTCTTGTTATACAGGTTTGCATATGAAAATTACATATTACCTCATCTACATCCTAAAGGGAATTTCTCCTCAGAGAAGGGTGGAGAGAACTGGCAAGCATATCATATGTGGGGCTGAGGACAATGGAAACTTCCTATAATACCGTTCCTGAGCTGGCATGGCAGTTTACAGTGGCCTCGTTCTTACAGAGTAACTGTAATTCATCTGGAGATGCTCAAGGAATGCAGAATTCATACGCCCAGAAAAAACATCCTTTCCCTGTTGTATAGAAGATATTTTTCATGAAGATAGAAAGCCACAGAGTAAGGAAGCATATCTTAGCGAACACACTTCTTTAGGATTCTGTACTTTATAGGTTGTTGGTTGGGGAATTCTGGGAGTTGAAGTCCACACATCTTAAACTTCTCAAGATTGAGATATCCTGAAATAGATACGTAAATAGTGATATAATTAACTGCTTTGTGTCAGCCTTGCAAGGTAGATCAGAGAGGAAACAGTCAGATGAGCTACTTGTAGTTTAATGTAAAGTTGCATTAATCTTGCAAGTCTGAAGGTGTGTCTCACTCCCTTCCCTGTCCCCATTACATCCCAAGAAACTAGGGGGGGGGGGTGTCTCTTCTTGAGCTGCTTGCCTTGCCCTTGTTCCTGCTGTTTCCCTTTATTTGACTGTTTGCTCTGCTGAGTCTCTTCTCTCTCTTCCCTCATATCATTACATCTTGATACATGGCGTAAAACAGACAAGAGACATATCAGTAGACATAGTTATCTTTTGTTAATTGCGTTAGAAATAAATGTAAACATAAATGTATGTTGCTCTTTTTTGTTTTTTTTAATAATCTGAATATGAGAGCAACTGTGTCCATATTTGCCTCTCACAGATTTTTTTTTTAGCATTGTAAGATTAAAAAAAGTTTTGTGTATGAGGGCCGTTTGATCACAAATGGAGGGAAATTCAATGTCATTTACACTAACAGAGTGGTTTCCCAGCCCAAGTTCCTGTTAATGTACTACTAATGAAAGGCTGAAATCAGCACTAATCCATTTACTCAGCTGAGAGCAAAGTTATTGATTTTACAATACCTACAGAAGTGGGGTAGCAGATTCTTTGCTATGTTTAACTAGGAACAAATGCAATGTCATAATCGGTTTATTCTTTAATAATGCTGTAGCTATCCCCAAATGCCCAACTTAGCATCTGCTAAAGGTCAAAGAATTTCACTTGCCTTCCTTTCATCAACTATGATATGATGATGACTAGCACCAACAATTCGGATGCTCTCAAAGCTTATCTGGTGCTATTATTAGAACACCAGACAGAAAAATCTGCTAACACAATGCTTCATAATTATTAAAATGCACATTCAGCCAACAAGTTAAATTTTACAAATGCAAGTGACCATTGCAGCATCTGATCAAACTGTATCAAAACAGAGAACACATTAAAGATCATGTGAGGTAAAACTTATCTTGAATAGGATTGGGCTTTAATTTCTCTTATGATGAGTCCACAACTTTTTTCAACCTGTGGCCCTTCAGGACTGTCCTTTAAGGTGTTTTGTAAGATCTTATTTAAACACATGCTTGAGGGTACAAAAATGTAACCACATCATTTTGTGGTGTAAAAATACAGGATGAACATGATATACTAAGCTAGTTCATTTATGTATGTGCATCAGTCTGTAGCACCAATTACTTCTATATGTGGATGAACAAGATACCATCACAAATCCAGACCAAGCCAATTATTTGTTTGTTTTATTTCCTTTTGTTTTCTTTCTGGGAAATTGTTGACTCATATTCAATATATAAAAGTAGTATTTTTTTAGATTATGATATCTAGGAATATTAAGAGAATGCATTTTCTTTTGACAGCAGTTACTAATTAAATTTAAAATGTTCCATTATCACTTTAATTTTTTAAAGCTAAAGTGAAAATGGAGCACTCATCAACTTAACTTACTTCAATGGCCTGTTGTAAACCTAAAAAGAGAAGGAATGAAGTGTGTCATGAAGCATCATGAAGGAAAGCCAATGTATCAGTCATCTTCCAAATTTGTGGATTTCAATCTTCTAAATCTCCACCCATTTCTGAAACTTCTGAGTGTTGATATTTCCATACACAAAAGGTGTCAAGGTTGGGGAACGCTGATATAAAGAAATAAATTAACCTGGAATTTCTTTATGTCTCTGCCCTCTAATTCATATTGGTTTTCAAGTATGGCATCTTACCAGCTGCTTAAGTTTGTTTATTGTACTTTCACTGACACTTGTTGATAGCTGACTGTAAGTGGAAATGAAGTTCATGATAAGTAATCAACAAACTTCAAGTAAGGTTAGTAATAGTGAATGCTTACAGGTAGTCCTTGACTTATAACAGTTCATTTAGTGATCGTTCAAAGTTACAACGGCACTGGAAAAAAATGACATGACCATTTTTCACACTTATGACCATGATCATGTGATCAAAATTCAAACACTTGGCAACTGACTCACATTTATGACGGTTACAATGTCCTGGGATCATGTGATCACCTTTTTCTGACAAGCAAAATCAATGGGGGAAACCAGATTCACTTAACAACCATTTACTAACTTAACAATTGCAATGATTCACTTAACCACTGTAGCAAGAAAAGTAAAAAAAATGGGACAAAATTCACTTAACAAATGTCTCACTTAGCAACAGAATTTTTGGGCTCAGTTGTGGTTGAAGTCGAGGACTATCTGTATTTGTTATTTCTTATTTGGCTCTATTCTGCCTCTCTGGGCAACTCAGATGAAGATAGCAAGTATGGGGCAGGAGGAACCTGATGTATTGAACAGAAATACGATGAAACTCACAAACTGAACTCTTTTAGAGAAAATAATGAGCAAATTAAAGTGGCTTTTGAACTAGCCAGAACTAATCTAGGAAATGAAATGTAGATTACTGAAATCTAATTAGGTTTCTCTGCAATTTAGGCATGTCATTACATTATGACTAATTGCAAAACACTCACTGATTCACAGAGGGCTTGTTTCTTTTGATCAAAAGAAAAAAATAATTATGCATTACAATTCCAAGCCTCAGGAAAAGAGGAACATTAAGAATTGCACGTATGTTCAACTGTACTTCACAGACGTGGGATTCTATCCTCCCATTCTCTTCCTGGTATACAAATGTGGGGCAGGAGAGGAAAATTGGAGATAGCTATTTCTTAACCCCCCCATTTCTGTTTAGTTCTCCAACAACCATCATCTCTGAACTGATCTACTTCCTTTTTCTGACAGTTCTGCCATAGTGTCGAAAACTTATGAAACTTCATTTTTAAGGACAATTTTACTAATAGCAGGGGCAGGGCAACTTGCAATGAAGGGTAATAAGTTGCTTATTTTAGCATATTTTCTTCACTTGGTATTTATATCACCACCAAAATGGGCTGGCAACCTTAATTGTAGCAACTGTACTGGTTTTCTTGCATCTACTGATTTTATAGTAGAAAGAGGGCTTGGAAAATGTACCATTATGAGGAAAGGCAGGTTCCACTAAACGTTGCCACTTTGGGCAGATTCTGGAGACAGGCTCATGCTCCAGGACTATGTTGTGTTGGTTTCCATATTTCATGGAAAATACTTCTGAAATTCCTTCAGGTTTCTTCTGTGTTCTACAGGTAAGTACATGCTTTGTACTATGAGGTCCTACAGCAGTGGTTCTCAACCTTCCTAATGCAGTGACCCTTTAATACAGTTCCTCATGTTGTGGTGACCCCCAACCATAAAATTATTTCAGGGTCATGTGATCACCTTTTGCAACCTTTGTGACAAGCAAAGTTAGTGGAGAAACCAGATTCACTGAAAAACCATGTTACTAATTTAATCTCTCTCCCTCTTCCTTTCTCTCTCTCCCTCTCTTTCTCTCTCTCTCCCTTTCTTTCTCCCTCCCTGTCTCTTTCTCTCTCCCTCTTTCTCTCCCTCTTTCTATCTTTCTCTCTCTCCCTGTCTCCCTTTCTCTCTCTTTCTCTCCCTCTCTCCTTCTCTTTCTCTCTCTCTTCCTCTGTCTCCCTCTTTTCTCTCTCCCTCTTTCTCCCTCTCCTCTTTCTCTCTCTCCGTCTCTCTTTCTCTCTCTCCCTCTCTCTATTTCTCTTTCCCTCTTTCTCTCCCTCTCTCTATTTCTCTCTCCCTCTCAAAGATCCTTAAAATCCTTAAAAGTTATGCTTGGGTGGAAGATTTTTTCTTTTACAGATGGGGCGGGTGGGCCCGACATTCGTGGGCAGGCAGGACCCTGCCTGCCGAGCCGCCACCTCCCCATTGCCCTCCATGCCAGCTGGCTCACTTCTCAGGCCTCACAGCTGACAAGCGCAAGTTTGGGGGTTGCCAGCTGATGGGCGCAGAGTTCGGCACTGCGGTGGCCTCCCTTTCGCCTTCCTCACTGGCCAAAGCAGATGTTCTAGCTGACGGGTGCAGGTTTGGCGGTAGCCAGCTGACGGGTGCAGGAGGTTGGCACCACAGCAGCCTCCCAGTTGCCTTCTCCTTAGGCTGGAGCAGTTGCCAGGGTTTGCATGGTCGCCAGCGGTGGGGAGCGAGTCAGCGGCCATTGGGGACCATGTCAGCGGTCCTGTGCCATTGAGGCTTGAGGCACAGAGGTGCGGGACGCGGAGCAGCGCGGTGCCATGGGAGGCAGGACAGGGGGGAGGGGTTACCTGCATCCTGCCAGCCTACCAACTCTGGAAGCCTACCTGAATGAAGAATTTTAGGGGGTGTTGGAAGGGAGACAGACTGAGGGCTGTATTAAGACCATAGATGACTTCATAAGGAGAGTGGAAGGGAGGCGAATTTGGGGTGGAGCAGAAAACATGGGGAGAAGCCGTTAGAAAATAAGCACCAAGGTACATGGTGCCTTGCAAGGGATTCCCGAGTGTAATTGTTTTCTCCTCTGCGCGAGAAAAACTTTTGCAGTGTAAATCTGAAACCAGGTGTTTCTGTGAGGTAGCGCAGGAGGTCCTTGGGAAAGGAGAGTACAAACTTGGTGTTTCCTCTCTCCCAATCACCTTCCTCTTCTTCACCCTGTTCTCCGGCCTGCCTGCAATCTTAGCTCGCGGCTCCGTGGTTTTTCTTTGCTTAGCTTAGCCAAGCTTTCTTCCACCCACCCCGTTCCAGGAGCGCTGAGGAGGTATGGCAGAAACACATGAATTGGGATTGTGGCGCCCTTGGGAAGCTGATCGTGCTTTGAACCTTAGGAGAGGAGGAGGAGTCCCTTCCTCCTTCCCACCCTCTCTCCCTGTCAAGCCCCCATGGGCTCGACATGAACGGGCAGGAGAGGGGTTGAGGATAATGTGCGGGATGGCAAAAGAGACCAGAGGCTAGCACTGTTCTATCTGGCAGCGTGGGTGTCGGCTCCCTGGGCTTCCCGACCAACAGCTGAGCAGCTCCAACTTCTGGCCGCCGAACAGCTGAGTCCTCCGGGAGGCAATGTGAGGCCCTGAGGAGTATTGCAAGCTCGCGAGGAGGTGGGAAGAAAAAGAAGATGGAAGAGAGTGAGGCTGCAACAGAGAGAGTGATGTCTCGGTTCCTAAGACCATCGGAAATATGTGTTTTCCGATGGTCTTAGGCAACCCCTGTGAAAGTGTCATTCGACCCCCAAAAGGGTCGCGACCCACAGGTTGAGAACCACTGTCCTACAGGATCAAAAGGGGGCCATGTCTCCAGTTTTACAGAGGACAGTCCAACACAGCTAGCCAGGATGATGATGATGTGAAAATCACAACATGCAGGAGATGACAGCATTGCACAAAGATTGCTCCTTACCTAATTGCACCCCTAAAGTACATAGTCTATGGCATTTGCATTATGATATAACTACACATAGGTTGTTATGTACGCCTTCATAGACTCCTCACACCCTATATTTGAAAGAATCCTGTCTTTGAAGGACTGCAGGGTTGGACCATAAGGAACAGAGGCTTTAAAGCTGATCATTAAGAGCTACCTCCTAAACAGTGAGCAAAACAAACATGGATCACTTAATATATTTTTTCCATTATGAGGAGAAATAATAAATTTTGTGGAATTGGGGAAGAAATGGAGAACTGAAGATGGTTCCACTAAAAGTGGAGCTGACCACCACAGCAAAATAAAGTGCCAATGAATAGACTAGCTTTTCATAATTCCTCTCCAGACAAGGGAAGGGCCTGAGATTAGCAACAAGTGCTCCAGATAGTTGCTCCTCATAAGGAGACTTCAAGACAACAATCTCTGGCTGGTTTAAAGGTCCGCAAGATGTGGGGACAACATTTTTGCTCAAACTGTGGTTGTTGCCTTTATGGGCACTGAGTTCTCATATTTCCTTTTGTAATCACATTTGGAAATTGCTTCTTAACTTCTTTTCAGCTATTAGGAACTTTTGGATCGACAGGTTTTACAAAATAGATGAATTTCCTTCAATCCTTAGCAAAATAAATTTTAAATAGAAATTTGAAGACTTTTAAAAAAGGCTTTTCAGAACAAACAGCAAAAGGATGATCAGAACATTGATTTTAGAAAGTTACAATTAGATTCAGGGTTTGGATAGATTTAAAATAAGTTTTAAAAATTATTTATATGAATCCCTCTCATGGGAAAATGCTTTTGTTTCGAATTTTTTCCCAAAAAAATAAGATGAAGGTTGAACATTAGAGGGAACCAAAAGGAACTAAAGGTTACAATTGCAGGAGAAGAATACCTAAATTTGGTTTATTAATACAAAAGAAAGCCAAATAATTTAACACTGGGCATTAAAGGATATTTTTGAACAATGGACCCAGAAGTTAATTTTAAAAACTTCTGCCTCTATAAATATGATATGGAAGAGGAACAAGTTTTACCTGACAAGAATGAGACTAATCTTAAAGTGGACTTTAAAAAATGATAACTCCAAGAATGATATGGAATAGGTGCTAAATTGGATATACAAATGAAACCAGTCAATGCCTTAATAATTAAAAGGGATACACAAATAATAAACTAAAGCAGTGGTTCTCAACCTGTGGGTCGGGACCCCATTTGGGGTCGAACGACCATTTCACGGGGGTCGCCAAACAAGGCTGTCCGCCATTTTTCCCTTTTCTTTGGCCACGCCTCTGGCACCCGGTGATGTATAAGTGGTTGGGGGTCACCACAACATGGAGAACTGTATTATGGGGTCGTGGCATTAGAAAGGTTGAGAACCACTGAACTAAAGGATCTGGGTAGTCCTCAACTTACAACAGTTCGCTTAATGACTATTCAATGGCACTGAAAAAAGTGACTTATGACCATTTTTCACAGTTATGATCTTTAGAATAGAATACAACAATAACTTTATGGTCACTTTGAATGTACACTAATCGGCATGTATTAAAATGAAATTTCGTTGCATTCAGCTCTCAAAGGGTTACCACCTCCGATATACACTACACAAATATAACAAAAATAAATAAATACAGAATTATGCACATATCCACCTACAGAGAAACAACTGTCTAGTTCGGGTTATGTATACATGTGCATGATGAGAAAAACAAATCTTGCGAGTTTACCAGACAGATGGCATAGGGAACAGAGCTATTACAGAATTGGGTTTGCAGTTCTAGGTTGTTATTTGAATGGATTAAATATCAAGATCATTAAAATTCATTTGAGCAAGATTAAAAAAAAATATTGTTATCTCTTAATGGACCTTTGCTAACCAAAAGTGAATGGCTAGGCTTTAAGGATTTGTTTATAGATAAGAAATTAGAGTCACCTTATAGGGGAGATTGGTGGCATAAACATTTAATAAATATGGGAAGAAGAGATCATTTGTTATGTTTTAAAAGAAGCTGAGAAGTTACAAAAATTATTCATGCTCCTGATGAAGGGGAAAATATTCTTTTTAATTTTTATTTTTTTTCCTTTTCTTCACTTTTTATTTTTTTATTTTTCTTGTTTTAGTGTGCATTGTTTTTAATTGCAATGTTCATTGCAATAAAAAAGCGAGAAATAATTAATTTTAACTTAAATAATAGCAATTAATGATGTGCGGTATTCAGATTCACACCCTGGAAATAGAAATGTGTTTGTTGCCATCTATCACCTTTTTTTAAAGGTCTTTTTCCCAAGGTTGGCACGGTAGCCCTGTAATCCCAGGAAAATACACAATTGTGTTAAAGCGACACCAGCAATTTGCAGAATGATCATTGTACCTTGTCTTGCCTTTTTAATGTCACCTTTATGCAAACGTGTATTTTCTTGAAACGGCATGGCTGCCATGTGAAAAGGTGTGGCTTTTTGAAGGAGGTGCCTTAAACAAACTTCCAGTTCTTTTTCATGCTTCTGAAATTCATCTAAAGAAAAAAAAATCTGTTCACTTCCTGGAAGCTACCCACATGTTCATAATATTTCTCAAATACATGGTTAATCCTGAGTAACGCATACCTTCTTTTCTTACTTTAGCCTCTGAAAACAGACTAATCCCTAATCCCTACTAATTATTTTTTTCCCTTTACATCATTTTCTTCTGAATAATATTCTTTCTAAATTCCCAAAGTATATGAAATAGGAAATCTGGCAGAACTGGATCGGAGAGCATATTTATAGAATATGGAAATGACATAAACATAACCGAGGATGCTTTGGGGCAAACATTACAGCAGCTCAAACAAATTTATAGGATCAAGCCAAGTGATAAGACATGCAAATGAAGCGAAGATGAGAGAAAGCTTTAACATTCAGAGCGACATCTCAGTAAGAAAGCAAAGAAAACATGAGGGCTGCATACAATGCTTTTATATTGCAATTGTTTTGCCTTAGCTGTTCACAATATTTTATTATTGTGCTACATGTGTAATCCATCTACCTTTTTGCAGCTTTTTTCCTGTATTTTAATGTTTAAAATGTACAATAAGAAAAAGGTGAATTAGGTTGGCATTTGGAAGTAATCCAGGAATATAATTTGATATATAGATAGTCCAATTACAACTAATTGCTTAGTGATCAATCAAAGTTACGACACACCCACCCAGGTACTTATGACCCATTTCCAATGTTCTGATGGCCACCAACATCCACTGGTCACAACTGGCCAGCAACCAGCCTGCATTTATGTCTGTTTAGAGCGTTCTGTGGTTATATAACCCTGGTTTATGATGTATTTATTTCCAATTTTCAGCAAAAAGGGGGGGGTCCCATAGCAAACAATAGGCTCACTTAATAACTATAGGTTCATTTAACAATCATGGGGATTTACTTAATGAGCACCAAAAAGTTATAAAATGGAGTTGATCACGTGATGACTCACTTTATGACTGCCACAGTTTGTTTTAAGTCAAAGACTCCATCTACACTAGGCAAGGCTAAATATTAGCCTGATACAAGAAGCAGAAGAGGTATGACTTAAGCCACCATAAGTGAGTACAACTATCAAGCCTTTTCTAATCTCCATATATAACTTCCTCTGGGCTAAGTAAGGTAATTCAGAAAGAGGATAAAGGTAGCAGAGCCTGTGTTCACCTGTTATCAGCAACCAATCACTCAACCTCTATTGCAATTTAAAGGAAAAGGAGAAATATAGCATAGACAAATAAATGTTCATAATAAGGTAGCTCTGTTCCAGGTCTCTGTGCTTGTCACCTTTAAAGTCCTGCATGGCATGGAGCCTAACTGTTTAAGACAAGGGTCCCCAACCCCTGGTCTGTGGACCGGTACCGGGCTGTGGCATACCAGCAACTGGTCCGGACAAACAAGCAAAGCCCCATCCATGGGATGCAGACAGCATACAAAACTACGTACTTTCTCCACAGAACTGGTCCCTGGTGCCCAAAAGGTTGGGGACTTCTGATTTAAGAGACTGTCTCTGGTTTCTGTCTGCCTTGCCTGGTCCCACCAATGAAGCAATCTCACCTATCAGGATGCAGGATGGGCATTCACTGGCACAGCATCTGCCCTCTGGAACAACATCCCCCTGGTTGTTCACACGACTACTACCTTACTAGCCTTATTATGCATTTTAAACTTCTGATGTAGTCCACACAAAAGCACACCCAGGCGGGCCTACTTCTAGCTTTATTGTAAGCTGATATTAACATAATCTTGCAAGTCTAAAAGTACCCGTCCTTCTCTCACTTTTATGCTCCTGAAAACTAGGGAGGGTCCCTTCTGAGATGCATTTGCCACCCCTCCTCCTTCAGACTCCAATTTCATTTATCAGACCATTGTCTTAGCTGTGGCTCTTCCTTGTCTCTCCTAAGGTCAATCCCCCATACCTAGGAGGCAAGCTATTTCATCCTTTCCTTCAATGCTATTTTCCTGATTAACACCTCCCCCCTCTAATCCTAAATTACAGGAGGAAAGGCTTAAGCACAATTAACAGAAATTGTTGTTGTTGTTGTTAATTGCGAAGTCGTGTCCGACCCATCGCGACCCCATGGACAATGTCCCTCCAGGTCTTCCTGTCCTCTACCATCTTCTGGAGTCCATTTAAGTTCACACCAGAAATAGAACTCCTAATTTCATAAAACTTCCCACAACGTGATTCTATAGAGTTCCTTCGTTCTCAAAGGACATGTTCTGTCAGGTGTTCTATTAATGTCTTTTTTCTTTGTTCTGGTCTCATATATCACTAATGAGCATCATTCCTACACACTGGATTTTTTTTTCCAAGATAGGAAAATATTACATCTTTGGGACATTGGTAGAAAGTTAAAGGTGCAGAAATGAGGTGGAGATGGCATATGACCTTAACTTTACCGCAGTTTCTTCATTGACTTGAAGATTTTTTGTGGTTATTTTTTAATCTCTACCGCGTTTCCCTGAAAATAAGACCAGGTCTCTTTTTTTTTTTTTTTTGCCTTCAAAAGAGGCACCAGGTCTTATTTTCGGGGAGGGGATGTCTTTTCCACACACCTCTGGCACCTACAGCCCCACCAGCCGGCCCACTTCTTCTGTGGCTTGAAGAAGTAGCTTCATTCTGCAGCTCACAATGGAGCGCAGGCCTGCATTTCGCAGTCAGGCCTTTCCAGAAACCCCCTGCAGCCGAGAACCGAGCAATGGATTGCGTCCATAGCTCAATTCTCGACGGTAGAGGCCTTCTGCTTGTATCAAGTTTCTGCTTGTACAAAAAGTTTTATCCGAATTTCCCTGTTAATTACAGCACTGTATTCTCAGGTTTTTTTCATTTCCTGGGAAGGCTTATAATTTCCACCGGGAAGAAAAAGCAGTCTTTCATCTTTGTTTCTAGTTATAAAAAAGTGATAATCATTGGGAGAGGCTTCCTATTGATCAGGAATTGTCTAAGAGAGTGATTCATATGGTTCTTGTATTCATTACATTTGACATATAAAAAAACCTGCTTTGAAGCTTACTAAGGAGCGAGCTGAAATCAAAGTCAGTGATTTTTCTGATGCTGAGTTAAGAGCTAGGAACTGGCTAAGTACTGATGCCATGTTTGAATAGGTCTCTAAAGACTTGAAGATGAAGGAGCACCTTGTTGGTACTTGCTGCAAGGACAATTCCATCTGAGGTGTCCTGCCTTTGAGGCAGTTAGGAGAGCAGGAATTTTCTATCTACGGATATTGGCATTTCATCTATCTCAGACTCCTGGCTTGGTCTTTTTTTAGTTCGTGGAAAGGGAGAAGCCAGAGGCTCCAGTTTGGGTGGAACACCAATCACAGGATCAGTGGAGGCTTCCTGGTAGTTTAGTCACTCCTCATTGGCGTATGAACCAAATGGGAGACACAGACAACTAGACCTGGAGCATATTGTTAATCTGCAAGCTATCAGAATATCATCATTATACCCATGCCACATTACAACTGGCACAAGTATACTCTTGTTTGTAATCTAGGGCCTTGTTCTATGCAAGTAGGTATCCAATGGGCCCAAGCTATCCAATGGGCCCAACTTCCTTGAAAGTATGTTGAGGATTGTCCCAAAGGTGCTTTTTCATGAGGCAACTGGACTTTCTTTTTTCTCTTTGAAGACATTTTGCTTCTCATCCAAGAAGCTTCTTCAGCTCTGACTGGATGGTGGGAAATGGAAGGATTTATATTTCTTGAAAATATTTCAAAAAGAAAAAAGAAAGTCCAGTTGCCTCGTGATAAAGCATTTTTGGGACAACCATGACCTGGATGACTGAGAATATTAATAGACATTTATGTTGAGGATTGCACTCTTATTCTAAAATTTGAAACCCCAGAATGCAAAGTTTATAAATAATAATAATAATAATAATAATAATAATAATAATAATAATAATAATAAATGATGATGATAATAATAATAATAATAAAGATGATGGTTTATCATTCTATTCTGATCCTGTGTGAAGCACAGAAATAGGATCTATGGGAACTCCGGCTCCAAAGAAGAATATTAGGAAACACACACACACACACACACACATACACACACACACACAACTTATCTGTTGAGAGTCTTTCAGGATACCTAATTTGGCACAAGCAGAGAGAAGGAGGGGAAGTCCTCTGACAAAAGAGAAACAATGTGATGGGTGAATCCTATTATGCTGTTTCTGTTCAGAGGGATAGGAAAGTTGTAGTTCTCTGTAATGCAAGAAACAGGAAATCAGTGGATTGTAACCCCATTGCCATATTGCTTGGGAAGGAGATAAGTCTGACGTAGCTTCCCATCAAAAATATTTATACAAAACCACCTACCTAATTCTAAATGGGGCAAGCATGTACAGTCAGCAACTTCCCTTTTTCTTATAACACACCTAACTATAATCTCAGCTAACCTTTGTTTTGTTTTGTTTGTTTTATAACATAACTGATATGCTACAGTTCAAATATATACAGCCATTCCGATCCATATATTTATGTTTGAGCTATAGATATTCTGTGAATGAAAGGTGGCACCAATCTGTAGGATAGAAAGACATATCAATGTGCAACCATTCCAGGATGAAATATTTACATTAGCTTGGCTAAAATGTGCTGTTGTTTTAAATGAAGAAAAATCTACCAGGAAGAAGTGGGGTTCCTGATCTTTACAAAAGAATTATTAAAAATTAGAAAATGAAACTTCCCAAAATAACACTAACATATACTATGGGCAACTTTGAACTGGTTATTCTTTTAGCTCAACATTTCTCACAGATATTGTGAGGAAAAATAGAAGAAGAGAATAATATGTAACTGCTTGCGGCCCCGTTCACGCACACAGTGTTCCTGGTATGTGTAAGGATCCCCGGAATGGCTGAATCCTTTCCAGATTGTGTCTTAAAATAACAATAACAGTAACAATAATAATAATAATAAAGTTGGAAGGGCCTTGGAGGTTGTTGAGTCCTTGGCGAAAAGCAGACGCGAGAAGCAGTTGTAGTTCCTAGGTTTTCTTTTATTCTGTGTTCAGCTTACAGGTGAAGGCTTCAGCAACACCCAAAACCTCCCAGCCTCTTATATAGGCAATTCCTGGGTCAATGTGTTACTTTTCCCGCGCCAGCACCCGCGCATGCACACAGGCGCTGACGACAGCCTGTCTGGTCCCGGGCAGCTTGCACCTGCCCGGGACTGCCTGCAAACGCCCCGAGCCCGTTTGCAAGTCTCGGGACATAACACCCCTTTCCCCCGGGCTAAGACTACTACCAACATACAATTATTTCTTGATGCAGTGTTCTACTCCCCAGTGCTCCGACTGTTTACTGGCTTTTGTTTAGCCAGCAATGTTATGTAATCCTCTAAGTACTTAGGAGATTTCCTTGCTCTCTGTGACCTTCTCAGCTCTGGGTTTCCGACAGGTGTATCCTGACTGAAAGGAGATGTGAACCTGTTCTCCTTATCTTGCCTTGGTGCCTTCCAAGGACTATGCCCCAATGCCTGGCCTGCTTGCTCGCCCACCGGGCTCGTCAGGCCAGGGCTTTTGTCACTTTGTGACCTGGTTGACCTGCCTAGCTGTAGGCCCTCGGGCCCCTTGAAGTGATAGCCACTGCTGGGCGTCTCTGTAGAACCTCCTAGGTCCGTCCAAGACCTGTCAGGAGGCTGTCCAATCCCTAAACCCCGTTCTGTGTCCGGGCTCGTGTGGGTTTCTGTACCTTCCCAAACTCAGTTACTCCCTGATTTGGGCTAGAGGTGTTGCGGTCGGGACTTGGTTCCTCAACCACCTCCCTGTATGTTTGACCCCCTGTAGGACTTGGGGTAAGGTCAGGCCAACTCTGGGGATTATGTGCCAGCTCTCTTGCGGGGTATGATTTATTTGGATGCTCCCGGGTATCCTCCCTGACTGGAGTACTGTGCTGTGCAGGTGAATAGTGATTGTACCCCCGGGGTGACTCCCTGGCTGGAGTAGGCGTGAGTGCCTGGTAGTTGGGTAGGCTCTTAGAATTCCTGTTTGGGGCTCTCGCAGAATCATGGAATGGGCCATTTGTGGCTCCATCATTGGAGGTGGGCAGCAGCTCGTGCCCCTCCCTTTGCTCTAAAGGGTCCCCCTCCCCCCCTGGAAAAGACTCTGGAGTCTCATCTGAAAGATCCCGCCTAGGGCGGAGTTGGTCAATGTGCCGACGCAGGACACGACCATTGTCCAGGGCTACCTCGTAGGATAGAGGACCTGTGACCCTGGAAATAGAAGCAGGGACCCATGTATGACCAGGCACGTAATTGCGAGTCCAAACCGGGGCACCCACAAGTAGTTGTCTAGGTGCCCTAGGATGTGAGGTAGATGAAGGCAGTCTGTCCGGATGCAACCGGTCAAGCTTCGTAGTAAGTTTGCGCCCCCAGCGAAGTTCAGCTGGGCTTCTCCCTGTAGAAGTGGACGGTGTGGTGAGGTAAGAAAGGAGAAAGTCAGCCAACCTGTGATGCCAGTCCCCATAGGTGAGTCTTTTCAAGGCGTCCTTTGTGATGCGGACCATGCATTCAGCCATACCGTTGGTGGACGGGTGGAAGGGTGCAGACGTGGCATGACGAATCATGTTAGCCTGTAAGAAAGCTTGGAATTCGGAGGAAGTAAATTGAGGGCCGTTGTCAGACACGATGACATCTGGGAGCCCGTGTGCAGCAAAAATCCCACTCAGTACCTGAATAGTCTTTGCAGTGGTGGTGGATGAGACAGGTACAACCTCAAGCCATTTTGAATGACTGTCAATGAGGACCAAGAAGAACTGGCCCTGAAAGGGCCCAGCGTAGTCAATGTGCACCCTAGACCATGGGGACTGTGTATCCTCCCATCTATGCACAGTAGCTTGGGGCATCTCTGGGCGAGAGCGCTGGCACAGGTGGCATGCATGCACCTTAGCCTCAATGTCCTTATCTAAACCAGGCCACCACAAGTGGCTGCGCGCAAGGGCCTTCATGCGAACAATGCCAGGATGACCCTCGTGGATGGACTCTAAGATCCTAGTCCTCATTGAGGTGGGAATGACAACTCTGTTTCCCCAAAGCAGACAACCCTGAGAAGTGGACAACTCGTTCCTTTTGGACCAGAAACTCTGAAACTCAGGACTAGGGCAGTGCTCAGGCCATCCAGACAAAACCCAAGAAAGGACACGTGAAAGTGTGTGATCTGTGCCTGTTTCAGCGGCGACATCCCTGGCATTCAGAGGGGACTCGGGCAATGCTTGGATGGATAGAATGTTGACAGCTGGCACAGGGTCAGGTTCTACTACTGGCAGGGGCAATCTACTGAGGCCATCAGCATGGCCCATTTCTTTCCCAGGCTTGTGGAGTAAGGAAAAATCATATGCGACAGAAAAATAGACCACCTAAGCATTCTAGGGGAAATGATTTGGGGAGTTTGTTTACGTGTGGTAAACAGTCCCAGCAGAGGCTTATGGTCAGTGAAGACCGTGAAATGCCTGCCATACAAGAAATCCTGGAATTTTTTAATTCCAGCAACAACAGCCAGAGCCTCCCTGTCTATCTGAGCGTAGTTGCGCTCAGCAGAAGACAGTGTTCTGGAGTAATATGCAACAGGAACCTGAGTTCCATCAGACCTGAGGTGGCTCAGGACGGCTCCTACCCCGTAAGGGGAAGCATCACAAGTGATGCACACAGGAAGGGACTCGTTGAAGTGTGCAAGTACACTGTTAGAAGTGAGTAAAGCCTTGACCTCATTGAAACTAGCCTCATGTGTTTGTGACCATTGCCACACTGCTTGTTTGTCTAAGAGCCTGTGAAGAGGCTCAGCTACACTAGCTTTATGTGGAAGAAAGGAATTGTAGAAATTCAGGAGGCCCAGAAAGGCCTGAAGTTCGGCCTTAGACTTTGGCCTAGGTGCTTCTAAAATGGCAGTTAGTTTGGCTTCAGCAGGGTGAATCCCAGCAGCATCAATTTTGAATCCCAGAAATTCAGTAGAAGGCACCCCAATTTTGCATTTGTCTCTTTTGAGCCTGAGGCCTGTTTTCCTGAACCTTAACAGAACAGCCCTTAGCCTTTCAGCTAGAATGTGTGTGGAGTCTCCTGCAATTAAGACATCATCAAAGTAGGGGAAAACCCCCGGTATGCCCCGTAGTGTGTTTTCCATTACGCTTTGGAAAATCCCAGGAGCGACATTCACTCCAAACTGTAGCCTTTTTACCTTAAAGGCTCCCCTGTGGGTCACAATAGTCTGAGCTATAGCTGCAGCATCATCAACAGGCAGCTGTTGATATGCTTGAGCTAGGTCAAGCTTTGCAAAAACGCGCCCCCCCCCTTGAGGGAGGCCAGAATATGACTGACCATAGGAACAGGATAGGCATGTTGCTGCAATGCCTTATTAAGAGTGCATTTGTAGTCAACACAAATGCGAATGTCCCCATTTGCCTTTAGAGACGTGACAATGGGGGTCTCCCAAGGGCTGGAATCAACAGGTTCTAGGATTCCCTGTTGGATCAGTTTGTCTAACTCAGTGTCAATTTTACTCTTTAAAGCAAAAGGGACCCTTCTTGCTTTAATTCTAATGGGCGTGACAGTGGGGTCTAGTTTTAAGGACACAGGGGGTCCCTTGAATGTGCCCAGCTGGGGGCTGAAGACATCTGCAAATTCTTTTCAGACTTCCTGTAGGTCGAGTGTTTGTAAGCTGTTGAGCCCCGTGACGTGTATCCCCAAGGCTTCAAACCAATCGAGTCCTATGAGACTCGTTCGTTCACCCCCTACTACTAATATGTCTAGTGGACCCTCAAAATTCTTATACTGTACGTTAAGGGTGGCCTCCCCCTTAACACACACTCTCGAATTTTGAAATTCTGTTAACACAATGTCAGAAGGCCTTAATTTAGCCTGAGTTCCACTGCCGGAACAAATCTTCCTAAATGTATGTAAGGATATGATTGAAAGGGCAGACCCCGGGTCTAGTTCCATAGTTAATGGAACCCCTTGTAGCTTCACCTTGAGTGACAGCTTTTTCTTGATGGGCTTGTGTGTGCCTGTCCTGAAGGCAATTCCCGGGTCAATGTGTTACTTTTCCCGCACCAGCACCCGCGCATGCGCACAGGCGCTGGCGACAGCCTGTCTGGTCCTGGGCAGCTTGCACCTGCCCGGGACTGCCTGCAAACGCCCCAAGCCCGTTTGCAAGGCTCAGGACATAACAGAGGTCATCTGGTCCAGCCCCCTGCTCAAGCAGGAAACCCTATACCATTTCAGACAAATGGCCATCCAGTCTCTTAAAAACTTCCAGTGTTGGAGCATTCACCACTTCTGGAGGCAGGTTGTTCCACTGGTTAATTGTTCTAACTGTCATGAAGTTTCTCCTTAGTTCTAGGTTGCTTCTCTCCTTGATTAGTTTCTACCTGTTGCTTCTTGTCCTGCCTTCAGGCGCCTTGGAAAATAGCTTCACTCCCTCTTCTTTGTGGCAGCCTCTGAGATACTGGAACACTGCTATCATGTCCCCCCCCCTCGTCCTTCTCTTCATTAAACTAGACATACCCAATTCCAGCAACCGTTCCTTATATTTTTTAGCCTCCAGTCCCCTAATCATCTTTGTTGCTCTTCTCTGTACTCTTTCTAGAGTCTCAACATCTTTTTTACATTGTGGTGACCAAAACTGGATGCAGTATTCACAGTGTGGCCTTACGAAGGCATTGTAAAGTGGTATTAATACTTCACATGATCTTGACTCTATCCCTCTGTTAATGCAGCCTAGCACTGTATTGGCCTTTTTGGCAGCTGCAGCAAACTGCTGGCTCATATTTAGGTGATTGTCCACTAGGACTCTGAGGTCCCTCTCACAGTTACTATCTATCAAGTTTCACACAATAGGAAGGAAGGAACTACTTCAGCAAGGTTGCAAGAAATCCAGGAGCCACACTCAAAGTTCAACAGCTGCTGTAATTCAAGAACTAGCTTTCTATGTATAGAAACTTTGTTTAAACCTCTTGCATTTTGTTTTTCTTCTTGCCTATATAAACTGATTGTTTGTCCCCCTCTTTTGGATATGCTGGCATCTCTCCATCTGTATTTTGTTCTTAGAATCAAAAGGTTTTCTACCAAATTGTTTTTCACTGACTGTGTGAGAACTGACTGTCATGGAGGGACTAGCTTTGAGAAATGATGAATGCTTCTGAAAAATGGGGTAGCAGTATCATCTGCCTTGAAAAGGGCTTCAGTGCACCCTTCCTCTAGAGATCATCTCTCAAGCCATCCAACGTGGACTTCTGTCTCATCTCTAACTTGCTCTTTTAGAAAAAGCTTGAAAAAAGTGGTGGGACAACAACTATAAGTCCTTAGATGAAGTACATTAAACTGGAGCTTCTGCAATTAGAATTCAGGTGTAGACATGGCACAGAAACCACACTGGTAACTCTTATGGGTGACCTATGGTAAGCCCCAATAGATAGAGGAAGTGCAGACTTCTTGATCCAGCTGGATCGCTCAGTAGCTTTCAATATTATAATAATAATAATAATAATAATAGTAAAGTTGGAAGGGACCTTGGAGGTCATCTAGTCCAACCCCCTGCTCAGGCAGGAAGCCCTACACCATTTCGGACAAATGGCTGTCCAGTCTCTTCTTAAAAACTTCCAGTGTTGGAGCATTTACTGCTTCTGGAGGCAAGCTGTTCCACTGATTAATTGTTCTCACTGTCAGGAAGTTTCTCCTTAGTTCTATGTTGCTTCTCTCCTTGATTAGTTTCCACCCGTTGCTTCTTGTCCTGCCTTCAGGTGCTTTGGAAAATAGCTTAATTCCGTCTTCTTTATGGCAGCCCCTGAGATATTGGAATACTGCTATCATGTCCCCCCTTGTCCTTCTCTTCGTTAAACTAGACATACCCAATTCCAGCAACCGTTCCTTATATTGACAACCATGGTATCCTTCCGAGCCATTGGCAAAGGTTTGGGGTTGGAAGCACTCTTTTATTAGTTCCATGTTTTTGTAATTAAGCTACTTTAGCTGCTGGAGGAGGAGAAGGGAGCTTGAGGTTGAATCTTCTCCATATTGTGTAACTTCTGAAGGAATCCAATGGGAAAGGTTATCCATCAGTTTGCAGTGAAATGTCATCCTTATGTGGATAATACTCAGCTGTATTTCTTTGCTCAGCAGGAAATGTGGAAGTCTTGACCCAGCATCTGGAGGCTGTGAGGAAATGGGCAGGGAGAAACAAGCTACGGTTTAATCTCAGCTAAATTGGAATGGCTATTGTTATGTCCCGAGCCTTGCAAACGGGCTCGGGGCGTTTGCAGGCAGTCCCGGGCAGGTGCAAGCTGCCCGGGACCAGACAGGCTGTCGCCAGCGCCTATGCGCATGCGTGGGTGCTGGCGCGGGAAAAGTAACACATTGACCCGGGAATTGCCTATATAAGAAGCTGGGAGCTTTTGGGCGTTGCTGAAGCCTTCACCTGTAAGCTGAACACAGAATAAAAGAAAACCTGAGAACTACAACTGCTTCTTGTGTCTGCTTTTCGCCAAGGACTCAACACTGGCGACGAAGGTGGGATGCCTTACATCGCCTGGAAAGGACGAGGTGTAAGCTTAACCAAGTGAGTCCTGAGCGGCGGAACGGCGTTGACTCGGCAGCTACTCGCCAATCCAGTGCGCATTCGGGGGTAGGCTGGCTGATAGACCCGTCTCCTGAAAATGGCAAAAGTTGGAAGGCTTTCGGAATTCGACGTCTCACATCCAGAGCGGTGGGAGTCCTACGTAGCCAGGGTGGAAAATTACCTCAAGGTGAACCAAGTGAGGGAAGATAGCTTGAAGGCTGCCACTCTGCTTTGTGTCTGCGGTCAAGACGCCTTCGAAATCGCAGAGAACCTTGCAGCACCTGTCCCATTAGAGTCTGTCAGCTACGCAGATCTAAAGAAGCTATTGAAGGAGCACTTCCAGCCCAAGATGTCCGTCATCGCATGGCGCCTTCGAGCAGAGGGATCAACGATCTGGAGAGTCGGCTAAAGAATACATCGCCGCATTGAGGAAGGCCGCCAAGCACTGCGAGTTCAAGGACCTCGAAGAACGACTGAGGGACCGATTCGTGTGCGGCTTAAGGCATCGAGATCTACAACAGAGGCTTTTCGCCAAAGAAAACTTGTCCTTCCAAGATGCCTTAAGAGAGGTCACCGCAGAAGAAGCAGCAGGCGGCGCCGTCAAAAACATGCGGCCGATCAGGAACAGTCCAGATGTTGCATCCGTGCACCAAGAGGACGTCCAAGGGAACTCTGAGGAGGATCTGGACGAGGAAGTAGACCATCTCCACCCCATGAAGGAAGGGAATCAGAAAGGAAGCTCTGCAGTTCCCCTCAAGTGCATCGGCTGTGGAGGTCGCCACAGGAGAACCGACTGCACGTTCCGCTCCGCTATCTGCCGGGCGTGCGGGAAACAAGGACATATTGCAGCTGTGTGTCTGGGTTGACGAAAGGTACAACCTCAGGAAGAACTGCACCTGAAAGGTACCAGGGTCCCCAGCCAGAATAGGGTAGTTTTTTGCGCTTCGCGAAGAAGCATCTTCAGGACAGGCACACACAAGCCCATCAAGAAAAAGCTGTCACTCAAGGTGAAGCTACAAGGGGTTCCATTAACTATGGAACTAGACACGGGGTCTGCCCTTTCAATCATATCCTTACATATATTTAGGAAGATTTGTTCCGGCAGTGGAACTCAGGCTAAATTAAGGCCTTCTGACATTGTGTTAACAGACTTTCAAAATTCGAGAGTGTGTGTTAAGGGGGAGGCCACCCTTAACGTACAGTATAAGAATTTTGAAGGTCCACTAGACATATTAGTAGTAGGGGGTGAACGAACGAGTCTCATAGGACTCGATTGGTTTGAAGCCTTGGGGATAGATGTCACGGGGCTCAACAGCTTACAAACACTCGACCTACAGGAAGTCTGCAAAGAATTTGCAGATGTCTTCAGCCCCCAGCTGGGCACATTCAAGGGACCCCCTGTGTCCTTAAAACTAGACCCCACTGTCACTCCCATTAGAATTAAAGCAAGAAGGGTCCGTTTTGCTTTAAAGAGTAAAATTGACACTGAGTTAGACAAACTGATCCAACAGGGAATCCTAGAACCCTTGGGAGACCCCCATTGTCACACCTCTAAAGGCAAATGGGGACATTCGCATTTGTGCTGACTACAAATGCACTTTTAATAAGGCATTGCAGCAACATGTCTATCCTGTTCCTGTGGTCAGTCATATTCTGGCCTCCCTCAAGGGGGGGCGCGTTTTTGCAAAGCTTGACCTAGCTCAAGCGTATCAACAGCTGCCTGTTGATGATGCTGCTATAGCTCAGACTATTGTGACCCACAGGGGAGCCTTTAAGGTAAAAAGGCTACAGTTTGGAGTGAATGTCGCTCCTGGGATTTTCCAAAGTGTAATGGAAAACACACTACGGGGCATACCGGGGGTTTGCCCCTACTTTGATGATGTCTTAATTGCAGGAGACGCCACACACATTCTAGCTGAAAGGCTAAGGGCTGTTCTGTTAAGGTTCAGGAAAACAGGCCTCAAGCTCAAAAAAGACAAATGCAAAGTTGGGGTGCCTTCTACTGAATTTCTGGGGTTCAAAATTGATGCTGCTGGGATTCACCCTGCTGAATCCAAACTAACTGCCATTTTAGAAGCACCTAGGCCAAAGTCTAAGGCCGAACTTCAGGCCTTTCTGGGCCTCCTGAAGTTCTACAATTCCTTTCTTCCACATAAAGCTAGTGTAGCTGAGCCTCTTCACAGGCTATTAGACAAACAAGCAGTGTGGCAGTGGTCACAAACACATGAGGCTAGTTTCAATGAGGTCAAGGCATTACTCACTTCTAACAGTGTACTTGCACACTTCAATGAGTCCCTTCCTGTGTGCATCGCTTGTGATGCTTCCCCTTACGGGGTAGGAGCCGTCCTGAGCCACCTCAGATCTGATGGAACTCAGGTTCCTGTTGCATATTACTCCAGAACACTGTCTTCTGCTGAGCGCAACTATGCTCAGATAGACAGGGAGGCTCTGGCTGTTGTTGCCGGAATTAAAAAATTCCATGATTTCTTGTATGGCAGGCATTTCACGGTCTTCACTGACCATAAGCCTCTGCTGGGACTGTTTACCACACGTAAACAAACTCCCCAAATCATTTCCCCTAGAATGCTGAGGTGGTCTATTTTTCTGTCTGCATATGATTTTTCCTTACTCCACAAGCCTGGGAAAGAAATGGGCCATGCTGATGGCCTCAGTAGATTGCCCCTGCCAGTAGTAGAGCTGACCCTGCGCCAGCTGTCAACATTCTATCCATCCAAGCCTTGCTCGAGTCCCCTCTGAATTCCAGGGATGTCGCCGCTGAAACAGGCACACACTTTCACGTGTCCTTTCTTGGGTTTTGTCTGGATGGCCTGAGCACTGCCCTAGTCCTGAGTTTCAGATTTTCTGGTCCAAAAGGAATGAGTTGTCCACTTCTCAGGGTTGTCTGCTTTGGGGAAACAGAGTTGTCATTCCCACCTCAATGAGGACTAGGATCTTAGAGTCCCTCCACGAGGGTCATCCTGGCATTGTTCACATGAAGGCCCTTGCGCGCAGCCACTTGTGGTGGCCTGGTTTAGATAAGGACATTGAGGCTAAGGTGCATGCATGCCACCTGTGCCAGCGCTCTCGCCCAGAGAAGCCCCAAGCTCCTGTGCATAGACGGGAGGATACACAGTCCCCATGGTCTAGGGTGCACATTGACTACGCTGGGCCCTTTCAGGGCCAGTTCTTCTTGGTCCTCGTTGACAGTCATTCAAAATGGCTTGAGGTTGTACCTGTCTCATCCACCACCACTGCAAGACTATTCAGGTACTGAGGGGGATTTTTGCTGCACACGGGCTCCCAGATGTCATCGTGTCTGACAACGGCCCTCAATTTACTTCCTCCGAATTCCAAGCTTTCTTACAGGCTAACATGATTCGTCATGCCACGTCTGCACCCTTCTACCCGTCCACTAATGGTATGGCTGAACGCATGGTCCGCATCACAAAGGACGCCTTGAAAAGACTCACCTATGGGGACTGGCATCACAGGTTGGCTGACTTTCTCCTTTCTTATCGCACCACACCATCCACTTCTACAGGGAGAGCCCAGCTGAACTTCGCTGGGGGCGCAAACTTACTACGAAGCTTGACCGGTTGCATCCGGACAGACTGCCTTCATCTACCTCACATCCTAGGGCACCTAGACAACTACTTGTGGATGCCCCGGTTTGGACTCGCAATTACGGGCCTGGTCATACATGGGTCCCCGCTTCTATTTCCAGGGTCACAGTATCCTACGAGGTAGCCCTGGACAACGGTCGTGTCCTGCGTCGGCACATCGACCAACTCCGCCCTAGGCGGGATCTTTCAGATGAGACTCCTGGGTCTTTTCCAGGGGCGGGACCCTTTAGAGCAAAGGGAGGGGTACGAGATGCTGCCCACCTCCAATGATTGAGCCACAAATGGCCCATTCCAAGATTCCGCGAGTGCCCCAAACAGGAATTCTAAGAGCCTATCCAACTACCAGGCATTCATGCCTACTCCAGCCAGGGAGTCACCCCGGGGGTACAATCACTATTCACCTGCACAGCACAGTACTCCAGTCAGGGAGGATACCCGGGAACATCCCAATAAATCATACCCCGCAAGAGAGCTGGCACATAATCCCCAGAGTTGGCCTGACCTTACCCCAAGTCCTACAGGGGGTCAAACATACAGGGAGGTGGTCGAGGAACCAAGTCCCGACCGCAACACCTCTAGCCCAAATCAGGGAGTAACTGAGTTTTGGGAAAGTACAGAAACCCACACGAGCCCGGATACAGAACGGGGCTTAGGGAAGGGACAGCCTCCTGACAGGTCTTGGACGGACCTAGGAGGTTCTACAGAGACGCCCAGCAGTGGCTATCACTTCAAGGGGCCCGAGGGCCTACAGCTAGGCAGATCAACTAGGTCACAAAGTGACAGAAGCCCTGGCCTGACGAGCCCGGTGGGTGAGCAAGCAGGCCAGGCATTGGGGCATAGTCCTTGGAAGGCACCAAGGCATGATAAGGAGAACAGGCTCACGTCTCCCCTCAGTCAGGGAACACCTGTCAGAAACCCAGAGCTGAGAAGGTCACAGAGAGCAAGGAAATCTCCTAAATACTTAGAGGATTACATAACATTGCTGGCCAAACAAAAGTCAGTAAACAGTAGGAGCACTGGGGAGTAGAACATTGCATCAAGAAATAATTGTATGTTGGTAGTAGTCTTAGCCCGGGGGAAAGGGTTGTTATGTCCTGAGCCTTGCAAACGGGCTCGGGGCGTTTGCAGGCAGTCCCGGGCAGGTGCAAGCTGCCCGGGACCAGACAGGCTGTCGCCAGCGCCTGTGCTCATGTGCGGGTGCTGGCGCGGGAAAAGTAACACATTGACCCGGGAATTGCCTATATAAGAGGCTGGGAGCTTTTGGGCGTTGCTGAAGCCTTCACCTGTAAGCTGAACACAGAATAAAAGAAAACCTGAGAACTACAACTGCTTCTCGTGTCTGCTTTTCGCCAAGGACTCAACAGCTATTGCTTCAGATGCCTTCCAATTGTATCCTTAGTTTGAACAGTGTTGCACTCCTGATAAGGAGCAGGTCCATATTCTGGAACCTTCTTGGACTCAGAGTCCCTGATAGAGAAGCAAGGGGAAGCTCTGGGCAGGCATACCTTTGCCTAGTTTCAGCTGGTGCAACAGTTATGGCTTTTTGTGGAAAAGGACATGCTAGTAATGATCATTCATCCCCTGATACCTCCTGGTTTGACTACTGCAATTATCTCTGCATAGATCTGCCCTTGAAGACAATCTTGAGACTATAGCTATACAAAATGCAGCTGTTCACCTACAGAGGGTAGTAACTGAATTCTCTTTGTTATATCTTTATTGCAGAAACTACATTGGCTATCAATTTATTTCAGATGCAGTTCATGATGCTATGCTATAAAGCCTACCTAGTTCAACTCTTTTTACAATTTGCCTAACCCACATGAATTAAGGAGAGGTCATCTTTCAGAAACCAGTTTTCTCTGTAATGACCCCCATATTCTGGAATACTTTGCCTGCCAAAATTATGAAGTCATCCCTGTACGAGGTAACCCTTGACTTACAGCCAGAATTGAGTCCAGAATTAGTCATAAGCCATGTGGTCGGTCATTAAGTGGGTCACCATGTGAACACATCCGACTTTACAACCTTTTTTTTGAAGTGGTTGTTAAGTGAATCAACTGCAGTCATTAAGCAAACACAGTGAATCCATTGTCTGCAATGGACATTTTTTTTCTCCAGAAATTAGAAGTAAATTCTGGTTTCTGGCAAAAAAAAAAAAATGTCATAAACTGCAATCACATCACGTGGAATACTGGAAACAGCCATAAATGTGGGCCGGTTGCTGAGTGTCCAAAATGTGACCAAGTGACCTGGGGGGGCACCATCAGAATTTTGAATCCAGGGTATAAGTAACTCCGGGGAGATCCATTGTAACTTTGGTCGCTAAGTAGCCAACGATAAGTCAAGGACTACCTGTAATATTCAGGAGGTCGGTTAAAATGCCACTCTTCTGCAGAGTCTTCAGGAATGAGTATTCCAGTTTGTCCAAATTTTGAATGTATTATCCCATGAGCGGCTTTTGGTTAAAATACTATTTTTTTCTGATAAAATTATTCTGTCAGTGAGTATTTACTAATTGTAAGCTGCTTAAAGTCTCCAACTGAAATGGCACGCATGTTTTGCAAACACGCTGATAAATAAAGTATTAAATCCCTGCTTACACCTGAACATTTAAAAAACACAGTAAAACAAACCTACCCTAATATGTTGTTTTGAATAAAAATCAATTCACTGAGCGAAAGTTAATGCTAGAATGAGGTGTAGTAGAAGAAGAGATGGCCAGAGACATTTTCCTGCCTGAGGTAGAAGAGAAAATCACATCCTCTTCAACTCTACATGGAGAAGCCAACAAGATTGAATCTACTTCTTGGTAATCATTATGTAAACTGCTGTAATTGTTACATTTAGGTAAGTAACACACTCTAAGTTACCCTCTTAAATACAGGGTAGTCCTTGACTTACAATCACAATTGAGCTCACTTAGGTTGCTAAGTGAGACATTTGTTAAATTAGTTTTGCCCCATTTTACGACCTTTATTGCTAGAGTGGTTAGTTAACTTGGCTAAGGGAATCATTGTTAAAGTTAGTAATGTGGCTGTTAAATGAATTTGGCTTCCTCCAATGATTTTGTTTGTCAGAAAGTCAAAAGATCACATGACTCTGGGACAGTGCAACTGTCATAAATATGAACCAGTTGCCAAGCTTCTGAACTTTGATCACATGACCTTGGGGATGCTGCAATGGTCATAAGTGTGAAAGTTGGTCACTTTTTTCACGGCCATTGGAACTTTGAACAGTCACTAAACAAACTGCTGTAAGTCAAGGACTACTTGTACAGCCCAGATTCTGCACACTTAGACTTGCCTTTCTTTATCCTGGTGATTTCTATAAGTACTAGTATATCTCCTGTTACTCCCAACCTGCTTAACTGCTTCACTCGGAACAAATCATTCTCCCTTTTACATATCTGATAATCAGATAAGATTAACATCCTACTTGAGATTAACTAAAGAAACCCTGCAGCAGGCCTCTTATCAGCTAAGTCTTGTTTACGATATCTTTTATATCAAAGACATGTAGATTATGTAAATCCTTGTTCAGTAGCTGATGTTTGCTTCCGATATAGTTGGAAAAGATATCAAAGATAGTTGGAAAAGATATCAAAGATAGTTGGAAAAGATATCAAAGATAAAAGATCCGACAAATGCAAGGTTTGTTTATCAAAACTTTACAAGACAGCACAAAAAAGAAGCGGGTCTCTGAGTTTTTTGATCCTTGACTCCTAGTCCTTCCCTATGGCTGCCAATGCTTCCTGACAACTTCCCACACTTTAATTAACTTAATCATTTTGCCACAGTGAAAGGTAGTTGGATACCACAGCATACAGTGGTTGATACCAAAAAGACATTTTGGTCTCTATTTTCTGTGACTGCAGTTGATTGTCACCCTATTGGTTTTTTTACTACCCATTTCTCCTTCTTCTGGTATCAAATTGATGAAAGATTCCTAAAAAGCTAGGAGAGAGGAAGAGGAACATTTTGAAATGTGTTTTCCAGTGAGACAATTTTTTAAAAAAAACAAAAACAAATCATGGGTATGATGTGTGTGTGTGTGTGGGGGAAGACTACAGAAAGAGACCTATGGAAAGGTGTTGGTAGTTGTGATGTAGGGCTGTGCCGCACTTTGGCTTTGATCTCCAAAAGGTGTTTTGAAGGTATGCAGAACCATAGCATCCAAGTGCAACACTACAAACCAAGTTTATCTTTTTGTGGAATCTGGGATGGGCATAGCTCCTTTAAAGTGTTGCTACAATCTGTGTAATTTATCTGTCATGATTGTATACACCAACCTTTCAGGAGAATTTAGGCATGCCAAAGAAGAAAACATGAATGTAGATGCACATAAACTTACACAGAGCAAGGTATGTAAAATTAAACTGGCACATTTCTTTTTTAAATAGTACATTAATTTTATCCAGTTATGGGATGTGTAATATAGAGGACAGGATGTTGAGAGAAAGTAGTGGCTTTGACCATAGCAGAATAACAAGCCCTGAGAAATTCTCCCTCTTCTTTGCCAAGGTTCCACTCCAGTTCAGCCATGTTGACATTTCCCTAAATCTTAGATGTTCAAGTTTTACAGAAGATCCCCAAGCTTTTTGTGGCCCTGGGAAAGAGTGCTGTGTCACCTGAAAGGAGAGATGAACCTGTCCATCTTGCACGCCAGGAATGCTACTTCCTCAAGAAAGCAGGTGAATGGCTAATTGACCCATGATTAAGGTCTGGATTATAGCTTCAGCAGTGGCTTGAACAAAAACCCTGCAACTAGAAGAGGAAGTTGAAACATCTGTAGCCAAAAACGGGTAAAAGCAACCACCAACTGCTGCCTTTGAAGATTCATTCAGGACCTAGGCCATTTACAGCGAGCAAAAACAAGTTGATCCAAGCTATGCTGATCTAAGTTAAAATGACAGGCAAGAGCCCAGGCAGTATTTGCCCAATTAGAGATATAAAGAGGGCAGATACATAGGACTGTAGCGACCTCCTGTTTTATTAATGCATGGTTAAAGAGAAGAATTCATTTTATGTCTAGACTTAGCCCCTTGTTGCTGCTGGAACTTTCCCCGTTCTGCTGGATCATCTGTGAATTTGGGCAAATTATAATCTGTTGTCTACATTAACTGAACTTGACAAAATCTAGATAACTACAAGGTGGCAGTAAAATTGGGATTTCCTATCATCTTTGATGCTGTTTAGTGATAGCCTGAATGTTACTGCTCAGATATGTTAGCCCAACCTAAGTACTACTAACAATATTCAGCATTATTAATTGAGTCACTAATTCTGCTAAACCACAATTTGTTTAATGACATCTAGATTACCTAGCTTTTCACCATACATGAAGCCATAATTCATGGTTTACAAATGCTAAGACAGAGTTCAAACAACATATTACCTCAAAACAGACTGTTTTTATAATGTGTATTAGCAGATTTCATGAACTAATCAGTTGACAGAACATTAAATGTTGATCAAGGAAATGGGAGAAATTTATCATGTTGAATTATTACAGTTGGTTATATACTTTTTCCCATCTTCAAAGCAATATTTTAGATCAGATATGTCAAACTCGTGACATCACGTGACGTTGCACGACCTATCGGAGCTGTTTCCCCATTGCCGGCAATGCGATGGGCACAATCTCCTCGTGCTGCATCCGGTCTGCAGGCCGGCAGTTTGACACCCCTGTTTTAGATTAACAAGACCGTAAAGCCAGGTTTCCAGGAAAGATCTCATGTAAATAGTATATGTATTTAAACAATGAACTGCTGCTTAAGCTTGCAATCCTCTTTATCCTTTCTTGATCCCAGGTGCCTCTGAAATGAATATAATTTATTCCCATTAACACATGGTTAAAGATGGGCTGTTAGAAACCCTAAGTAATGACAATGTGGTATAGTAGTTAAGCATGCTGACTGGGAAACATAAAGAGTTGTAAGTCATTAGTTTTGTAGAGAGAGTTGCCACTCATGAATGAGATATAATTTCCTTCCTTTTAAGATGACAATATACTGTACAGACCTACACACAGATATTCTTGCATCTTGGCCTTGTAATAAAAACAATAGGAAAGGACAAAAGTAAATAATGTATGAGAAGGTTGATATTTGTGAGTCTTTATAACTATGTGTCAAATTATGGGTCTAACCGTATCTCTTTAGATGTAATCAGAGTCATCTAGTGTGGGGTCAAATATCAACTGTGCTCCTGTATAGCCTACACAGCTGAAATACAATTATCTAAAACCTAGTCATATTTGTTTTTGAGATCCCAAAGCAAAACAGAGAGGGATTGTAAGGCCCAAATATAATTAAAAATTATATATAGATGTATATTTATCTTTGTCTATGTCTATCTATGTCTATATCTTTTATACCTACCTAGTTTGTGTGCATGTACATATGTGTGTGTGTGTGTGTGTGTGTGTGTGTGTGCATGTGCATGTGTATTATTCATCATATTGGTATGGCCACCTATTATCCATCTCTCAGACAAATGACTCTGGGCAGCATACAACAAAGCTAAAAACAATACATACACACACACACATTAATGTTAGTGTTAAAACTATAAAATTATAAAATATGTATGTATATTTTACATACATGGCAAGGAGCACTTTAATTACATTGGAGCCACCTCAATATTTTGCCAGTGCCCTGGGTGCCCACATTTGATGACAGATATTCAGGGACTTAAAAGGGATAAGGCCAAGCTCATTTTGGTTGAAAGAATGTTCCATAAAGTGATGGTGGAGGGGCACAGCAGAAAAGGCCCGTCACCTAGGACTGCCACAGGAAGCTTCCTAGCTAATGGGATCCACACTATGCCTTCTCTGTTAGATCTGGCTGGATGGCCAGATGTAATCAGGGAGAGACAGTTTCTCAAGTAACCAGTCCTATGCCATGTAGTGCTGTTTAAAGGTCAAAAATAGCACCTTGAATTGGACCTAGAAACAGACTCATAACCAATGCAACTCATGGAGCAGAAGAATAATGTATATTCTTTTAGAAACACATGTAACTACCCACACTGCTGCATTTGGCACTAGTTAAAATGTTTGAGTAATCTTCAAGGGCAGCCCCATATAAAATACACTGCAATAGTCCAACCAAGGACACGAGTAAGGCATAAGAGACTGTGAGTAGAGCCCTTTGATCTAGGAATGGGTGTAACTGATACACAATAGGAAGGGCAGCAAAGGCCCTTTTAGCTATGCCTGCCACCTGCTTCTCAAGCAGAAATTGTGAGTATAAGTGAACCCCTAGATTGCACACAAGGTCTGTTTGGGGCAATGAATTCACCCATCCAGCACCAAAAGTAGCATAGTCCCAGAACCAAAATCACTCAGTCTTGCCAGGGTTCAGTTGAAGCTTGACCTTCACAGCTTCCAGGCACTAAGATAAGCCATGAAGAACATCACTTAATTTGCCAGGGATAGAGAGTATAATTGGATATTGTCTGTACATTAATGATACCTCACCCCATGGCAATGGACAAGCTTACCCAATGGCCTCAGGTAGATTTTAAATAGTAGCAGAGAGAGCACCATCCCTTGCAGCACCCTATACAATAGCGGTTGAGGGCCAGATTTCTCTCCCCCCCCCCATAACATCACAGATTGGAATTGATCCTAAAGAAAGATGGCGATACCTTGCTGCTCACCCACACTCCTCTGAGTTGATCCAGAATGATACTATGATTGAGGGGTGTCAAAAGCTGCTGAGTGGTCAAGTAGGGTGAGGATGGATGCACAACCACCATCCTGCCCTCACCAGAAATCCTTTAAAAGTGTGACCAGTGTCGTGTCTATTCCATACCCAGGTCTGAATCCTGATTGAAAAGGATCCAGACAATCCACTTCATCCAAGGCCTTCTGAAGCAGTTGTGCTCCAGCTTCTCAACTGCCTTCCCTCAAAAGAGGAGATGGGTTTTTATATAACATACACATGAATACACATATATATCACGGAATACAAAAAAGGACATTTTTCTTGAACAGAGATAACAATGTTTAACATTCATAGTGTTTGTTTTTATTTGGCCTACAACTGACAAAGAGGACTAAGCCATCCTTTTCCATATTTACGAAATACATTATGTTTTCTGTCTGAAACCAATGGTATATAATCCTGAATATACCTGATTAGTAACTGATTAGTAATGTCTTAGTATCATTTGGCTCTTAATGAAAATACCATCGTAGGACAAAGTAATCAGCACTTGTCTTATACATTAGTTTTCAAAGAAGCACTGAGCAGATGAGTGGTTAATAGAAAAACTGCAAACAATAAATAACTGAAAATAGCTATAATTCAAACTGCCCAAATTTTTCTCTGCTGAACTTATTTGAAAACCAAGAATCCAAAACAAATGAGGTTTAACTTTCAGTAGCTTTAGCAAAACACTTAGAGAAGACATTATATGATAGTGATCTGGGTGAAGAGTAAAAAACTACATGTGGTTTCAGTCACAATATATATATATATTCAGAAGTGTCAAAGATCTGGAATAATGGATCTGGAATAATTCCCCTGATTCGATAAGGGAAGCAAGAATCTTCTTAAAAAGAAGATTTTAATTTTCTTATACTCATTGCTAATCCTATAGAAATAACACCAATTAAAATAATCCCGTATTTCAACTTGATAGTAATATGCTCAACAACTGCTTTTATTGTAAGAATAATTACATCCCACATTTGACACTGTATGTTCCTTTTTCTTTTCATATATCAATAGAGATTCTTCTCTTTCATATGTAAAACAACTTTTCTTCAAGAATTATTTTAGAAATGTCAGCTGCATCTTTATATTTTTTTTAGATTTTTCCAAGTTGTTATTGTTATCCTTATGCCATTTGTAATTTTGAAATAAAAAACCCAGTTAAAATTAAAAAAAAAAAGATCTGATTTAGAAATCTAAATATTATATAAATGTTTTTGCTGGGAAAAATGCATAAAGGCTATTAATGATAAGAAAGCAGAATCCAGTGATATGAGTCTCTGTGAATTTTATCTGAGAGATTTCCCTAAAACCTGAAAGACAATTTTTCAAAACATTGGAAATGGGTCATAATAATAGCTTAAAATTAGTAGTTTTTCTCAGTCTGTATTCCAAAATAATCCAATTTGATCTATATCATCTGAAATAATCAGCAAAGCGAAACACAGAATGTATACCAGATATGCTATAGAGTGCCATATTAAAAAAAATAGGTTTACAAGTGTACATTTTGACAGATTGGATATTTAATAAATTGCAAGTTAATGTGAAATACACCATTGTTTCTCACGGTAATGGGGGCTTATAGCAAAGCATGTATGATGAGTGAACTCTTTCATCCTTCTTCCAAAAGATTTTTCCTCAAAAACTTTATTAATTGAAGAGCACAGGTTACATTTTTGTATTTCTGGGTGTCTGGTACTATACAATTTGTAAATTGAAAGCAACCTTGAAATAACACCATCTTTTATTTAGAATGACTTATCCTAAACCCTTGCTTGCTTGCTTGTTTGTTATTCCTGTTTAGAATCTATGCGGTTTCCCCAGGCATTTTTCACATTCAATGGGTTCGGAATTAAGATGCTATTCTTGTTTTAGGACAATTCCAGATACGCATACAAATATAACTCTACACTTAGGTCTGTTCAGGTTGTCTACTGCATAGAGAAGAAGATATGAATTCAGACTTACAGTAGGCGGATATTCAGTAGGTCTCTGCATTTTTGATTCTTGGAAGGTGGCACAGGAAAGCAAGAAGGACTCAGACCTACAGCTGGCTGCAAACTGTTGCTGCTAGTGCTTTATACAAAGTGTCATCTTCATAATATGTGAGGTGGAGCCATGATTGAGGGGTTGGCCTAACAGATGTCAGTACTGTAGAGTTTACTCACCGGTAGAACTGCATGTTTCCCTGCCTCAGGCAGAAATATTAATGAAGGAAAATATGCGAGACAACAAAGGAATTCATTAGGCAATGGAATAAATTCGCTTGTATTTATTTGAACAATGGAAGTTTGCTATCAATGTCCCAATATTAAACAACCCGTGCCCCGCTGAGTGATCCTTGCACAACTATTTCCTTACCAGATTCCTCAGTGCCTTCAACAGTGACATAATTTCTAATGTGCTGCCTAATGTGCTCCCTGGGATGCATTCAGAGCTGTATCTGCCTTAAAAATAGCTCATATTGAACTGCGGGGCATAGTCAAACATTAGCGTAGGAAATGTCATTTTGTATTATCTGCTTTATGATATATTTTCTTACATTGCAATTTTTTTTATATATAACATTACCAAATTTCAATTCCATGGGAGTTAGAGTCCACAAACTCAGATTTTGGATGCATTCTGTAAGTTAGCATATTTAAGGTATCTTGGTTCAAAAACTGTTCCTCTATGATGCACCGTTTCAGCATTTAAAGGTTACAGGAATGAAAGTTTTAGCGGTATATAGGTTTGGTGGAGTATTACAGGCCCAACTGGCAAAGGAAAACTCAAGACTGTGTTGGTTGGAAACATGCAGAAGAGGCCTTCGTTCTTCAGTGGATAGGCAATGGCTAGAATGATGATGATGATGGTATTTGGTAGATTTATGGTGATAGAACTTCAGAGATGATGATGATGACGGTGGTGGGGATGGCATGTTTACTTAAAATATACAGGCCACATACTAATTCAATGTGAATTGGCAACATACATCTAGTTCAGAGATTGCATGTAACTTTGTCCTACATTGCATAAAAAATTTGGCTCAGTTAGTAGGAAAATAATGGTGTGATGCCGTCGGTATTGATGGGATCTAATTTATGAAGATAGATCCTTGCCCCCCAGAAATTCAGGATAGGGAAAACAAGATAATATGAAATGGACATAAGAATAAATTAGGGATAATATGCATTTATTTCAATCCATATTTCCCTTAGCAAGGTATGAGGGTTTAAAGGTCTCGTGGGAACTGTAAATTTTTAACAGGGAAAAGACAAAAAGAAGGTAAAAAGAAGAAAAGAAAGAAAGAAAAATTTGCATCTTGCAATTGTTCTGGGGGGTAATTCCAAACATAAATGATGTTGACAAAAAAAGACTGAAGCACTAGACATTGTAAGAACATTAGGTAGTGTTCTTTGAAAAGAGAAGTTTGAAAAGAGAAGAAATCAAAATATGTGGGCTGCTTTCTTATGTACAGTCAAAAAAACAGTCACAATAATTTAAAGCTATGGGTCAAAGTTATAGGAGTGCATGCAGTAGCCCATCATTTCTTGAAATGGTTGCAAAAAAGAATGGAGATGCTTAGTTTTTTTCTAAATTAACTGCAGCATGCCAACATCTCAGAATGGACTAACTGGGGTTAATGTTTACAAAGCTGGCATGTTTTTAATCACAATCGGGATGAAACAATATAATTATTAAATGTGGTTAATCTGACTAAAAGCAAATAGTTCTGATCTGTCAACCGTACTAGAGGAGGAGAAAATTGTGGATTTTGAACATCGTATACAAGATGTGAATCAGGTCAGAGACAGGTTTAAAACATGTTTATCAGTGAAACCATCAGCATACTTTTGTTTAATCACCAGAGACCAGAAAAAATTATTTCAAGAGATCCATTTGGTATGCATGTTGCCTGCCAATTAACCATTATCAGTTATACTATGTTTCAAATTAATCCTTTTTTTAAATATAGTAGCTCACTGAGAAAAGGACAGAGATTGAATACTGAACCATAGTGGAATTGTTTTTGAATTCCAGGGCAACTTTGTGAATGTGCATGTGTTAGTAAATTATTTTAAAAACTTTTTAAAGAAGTCATTACTGTATTGATTTCCTACAATACAATGAACATGAAACAAACTCTATTGTAGATGTGTGTCTACTTCTTCCTTTTAGTCTGATAAGATCCATCCTTACTGTCAAATGCAGTTGAGGACAGAGACTTATTGCTATATTTGGCAGCCACTACTGTATTCAGCCACCCCAACAGCACTGGCTGAGGGCTCCACAGTGCCTTATGCTAAACAGCATGTCCTCCAAAACTCATTATTTTCTCACTGTTGCTATGTATATTTTGAAAAACCCATGACTAAATGTATTGTTTTTTTTCAGATGTTCAAAGAAGAATTAGCATTTTATTAATCTAATCCAATGGTGGCGAATTTATGGCACACCTGCCAGAGGCGGCACTCGGAGCCCTCTCTGTGGGTACGCATGCCGTCGCCCCAGCCCCGCCTCCCCCCGTGGCCCCCTTCACACCAGCAGCCCCCCTGGAGGAGAGTCACCCCCGGGCGCGGCCTGTACAGAGCAGCACAGCCAAGGACATAGCCAGGCAGCAGGGACAAGACTCCGCCCTCATGCCCTATAGCATGCATATGATGCTGCGGGGTGTGGGCAGAGGGCGTGGCTGCCATGGCGCTGCAGGGCTGCCTGGGAGATCTGCGGCGGGCCATGGAGATGGTGCGTGGCCTTGCGGGAGGGCGGGATGGGGGAGGGCAGGGGCAGAGCAGGCAGGACGGGAGGCAGAGCGGGGGCACGGGTTTTGGGCACTCGGTCTCTAAAAGGTTTGCCATCACTGATCTAATCCTATCAGAAACTAAGAACAAGAAAAAGGGGAAGGGGTAAAAAAAATGCCACACATAAGCAAATCCTAGTACGGTGATGGCGAACCTTTTAGAGACGAGTGCCCAAACTGCAACCCAAAACCCACTTATTTATCACCAGGTGCCAGGTAGGCATGGCCCACTGGGTGGGCATGGCTGTGGTGGTCATGGCAGACTGGGTGGGTGTGGCCAAGGTGGGCGTAGTCTGCTTGATGTTGCTCATAGGGAGGGACGCCTGTGGGGGCCAGGCAGGGTTGGGGGAGATCCAGGGGGTCTCTGGCATGTGGGGTGGTGGGCAGGAGGCTTGCCCTATGGATGAGGTGAGGCAAAGCGAGGCAGGGCAGGGGTGCCATTGTTTCAGGGCAAGGCGAGGCAGGGGCCAGGGCGGCTGCTACCTGACACCATCAGCCCACACACATAGAGGCCAGCGAACACATGGGGGCCGACATTTTCTGTCAGTAGCCACAGCCTGCCGGCCCCTCAACTGGCGCACTCTGGGGCTCTGCAGCCCGACACAGCAGTTCAGAGAAACTGCCTCTGAGGTGGACGGATGGCCGACAGCTGAGGAGGCAATGCAGTGGGTCATGCCCAGGAAAAGGAGAGCATGCAAGGCCAGGAGGGATGGGACAGGGGGGAGGGAAAACAGCCATGCTGGGATGCATCTGGCCAAGTGGGACCTTGGCTAGTTAGCGGGTGGCTGGTTGAAGAGAGACAGTTGCCATCTCCGGGGCATGGCGCACATGCCTACAGAGAGGGCTCTGAGTGCCACCTCTGGCACGCGTGCCAAAGGTTCGCCACCACTGTCCTAGTTATACCATGAGAACTAAATGCTTCTGTTGGTAAATGCCAACAAGTTTTACCACCTTGCTGGCTGAAAACTGGCAAAAAGTAGAAAGATACTGTTGTCATTATATCTGCCTTTTCTTTTAATAAGAAGAAGCAATTACAGAAATTATTTGTTGCAATGATTCACTACATGATTTTGTATCAAAACACCTGAAAAATCATCTGTACTGTAACTTTGAGAAATGGGGTTGCCTCAGCTTGATGTTTTGCTCTAGTTTCCTTGATTTGATTTTTTTTTCAAGGAAAGAACATTTTAAAAATACATGTACCCCAGCGAAGGACAAGAGATAGGATTAAGAACAGTAGTGCTGATTGAAGTAAGTTAACTTAATTATAGTGTGATTGGCACATTGTTTTCAGACTAGACTAAATCTTTCAGAAGAATATTGGCAGACCAATCAAACTGAGCAATTAATTATTTGACATGCATTCAAGTCTTACAGCAAGATATTGTTGGCAGCACACACTATCATACCGCCAACTTCCTGTCTATGTGTCTGTATGTCTTGATTTTAATACTATTTAGAATAATATGACAAAAAAAGATCTTTGGAGAAAAAATAAATGGGCTGCATATGTTTACCTCTTTCTGGAAACTAATTGTTATCATATGTGGGTTTTTGGTCCAGCTAAGGCAGGGGTGTCAAACTGCTGGCCCATGGGCCAGACGCATCACACAGAAGCCACGCCCACCCCATTGCTGGCAATGGCAAAACACTCCCGATATGTTGCGTGACGTCACATAATGTCATGAATTTGAACATGTCTGAGCTAAGGAATTGTGTATTTAATACTGTAAATGATGAGAGGAAATTGCACATTTCTCTAATAATTTGTTAGGTAATTAGAGTATGCAACACAGTAATGCAATATAGCCTCAACTAATTTAACAAGCACTAACATAGATGATGTTAGTGTTGTAAATCTCTCATTGTAGAGTCCATGGTGCTCTCTGAGCAAGGTTGTTTGCTTGCAGCCATTTTGTTATTAAACTAGATAACCTCCTCACCCTTAGAAGGACATGGGGTTTACTCTCTGTTTATATACAATTACTTGCCCTATCAATGTTGGTGGGGATGCTGTTTTTTCCTTGGAGTTCCTTAATTAGGCTATTGTTTATTGCTTGGTTTTCTGAATTGGTAGTTCTTGATTAGGGTATTGCTTAGTGCTTAATTGTTTATCTGGTGTCAATCCTGCTGTTAATCCCTGTTTATCTAGGAATTGATTGTGGTCAGGAGGTGTTTTGATCTTTTCCTTTCCCCTTTAGTTTTCTGATTGTTTCTTTTGAATAGTGTGTAAATGTGGTTTCTCTCTATGTGCCTGTTGATAGCTGACTTGCCTGAATACCAAGCTTCCCTCACATTTTTGGATTTAGGTTGGACTAGGATGCTCTTAGTTTCTCAGTTGAAACTATGGTTGAATCTTCTCATTTATTGTGAGATTAAGAAATTTTCAATGTATCTTCTGACTGCTACTTGGTGTTCAGGATGTGCTCTGCTAGTCTTCTGCCTGTTTGTCCTACATAGTGGTTGTTACAGTCCTTATATTGTGTGTTGTAGATCAGGGGTGTCACGATGAAACCTCACCCACCCCATTGCCGGCAATGGGGAAAAAGTTCCAATTCGTCGCGCAACGTCATGAGATGTCGCAAATTTGACATGTCTGTTGTAGATGATTCCTCTTTTCTTCTTGGCTACTCATCTTTTGGTTTACTTAAGATATATTGAAGAGCTTTAAATTGGGTTGTGTGTTATACTAATGCTGTGCTTATTTCTGAGATGTTTCTGCTACATAGTAGCGTTACCCTTTTCATAGTTTGTGTTGGTTGTATTTTAGTGTGTTTAAAGAGTTCCTTAACTGCCCTTCTTAGTCTATCCTTTGGCCAAATTAGCCAAGAGCTCCAGGAAGAGTCTTGTATAGTATAATAGGAATTTGTCACACAAAAGGTCAAAGTGGCTAAAGACGTGGTAGCAATGAAGAGACTTTGGCTGTTTCAGATGGAATGAGCCTTTGTATCTATCTCCAGATACTCTTAAATGAATATATTCATGCATATGTTACCTGTGTGCAAACTCACATCTGGAAAAGCAAGAGTGACATTACTTGGCTTAATTAATCTTAAGGATGTATTCTTCAGCATGGCTTGTCCTATGTGCTCGTCCCACTTGATGTTAGATAGGTAGGGCACAGAGGTAAATCTTTTCCACAGCACACCTCCATTTGAAGAAAATGAACTTTTTGAAAGCCCTTTAAAAGTATTGTCTTGCTTGGATGGCATTGACATAAATTGAACAAATGATTTTACCTTTCACATGGATGAGATTAGCAGTTACCTAAATAGTCAATGGATACATTCTGCCCAAAAGAAGAGAACTTCCTTCATTGTAAGAGTGTGAACAAATGTATAAGAATTTTGCCACCATAATTACTTGTTTATAAGGAAATATTAGACAACTGAAATGTTCTATAGCATATCAACATAGAAATACCATCTCAGCCTGCGAATCCATGTAGCCATGTTCGGAAATAAGATGGAACCCTTGTGTTGTGAATTTAACCTTCTTTCTTAAAAATGCTGTCAACCTGAGCTCTGAGAGATGTGCTCCTTGAATTACAAAATGGAAGTCTGACATTATGCATGTTTTTACTCAGATTTTAGTTGTGGTTTTATGTTTCATGAGTATTGCATTGTAAACTGGTCTGAGTCTGCTTAAATTAGGTGGCACATAAGCAGAGTAAATAAGTAAAGTACAAGTGGCTCTGTCCAAGTCTGACATTATTGGATTGGCCTCATCTTAATCTTCTGATAGCTATAACACTCCAGTCCTGATGCTTAAGATTTGTTTTGAAGTCTGTGAAAGAAGTAAATAAGATAGAGGGACAGCTGTACTTGGAGATGGTTTGTTTATGTGTTTATTTTATCTATTCATCAATCTACTTGCATGCTGCCTCAGTAACAATGTTTATGGGGTATCTACTACAAGCTGACCCAATTCCAACAGATCCTGAGCCTGGCTGAGCTTTCTTTTTTGCCCAGTTGGTTAAGATTTGGTTTGGCTTATAATCCCATTAGAGGACTGTCAATTCACCATGCTGGAATTGTACCATGGCATTTCTGGTCCAGTATCCTCTGGAAAAAATGAGGGGCAAAACTGAAATGAGAATGACTTTGGAAGAATTAGACAATTGGCATGTTCTGTAGCATATCAGCATAGAAATATTGTCTCAGCCCATGAATCCATGTAGACCTGCCCTTGAGAATGGCTTTTTCTTTTCTTAGATTCTTAACAACAGCTTGATCAGCATAAATAAACAGGTTAAACTTTAAAGCATGATATATATAAAAAAAGGAATTATCACCTGTTCCCATCTGTAGATCAAACTACTACTGTTTGCACAGCAGCAAGACTCAATGGGGTGTAGCTTTCAAGTAGGTTGAGCCACAGCGTTTCTCAGTTTGGGAAAGAAGAGGCCATCCACAAATACCTCAACTAATTATAGGAGGATGGAATGGAGGGTTGCTATCTGGCTATCATCCCACAGCTAAACTCAGGGGGTGGGAATGGAGACTCCCAACTTGCATCATGAGAGATCATTAGCCAGGAGCATCCTGTTTTCTACAGTTCTGTTTTAGATGGAATGATGAATTAATTTGAGATGGAACTTGAAACCACACAAAGGACGAAATTATTTTTCTTCTTTGGGGCTCCAAATTCCTGTTTGGGATATCATTTGAATGCCTTTTATAGCAGCGTTACATTGAACATCACAAAATGATTTTCACTAAGGTTATATTTGTAGCTTGGTATCTTCTGCGTTGGAGGAGAGTCAGCCTCATCATTCCCAGTCTACAGATCTAATAACCAGATCAGAAGTATAGTCCAGCACCTAAAAAGGGTGTCACAACTGTTCAGTGGATCCAATTACTAAACAGAAGAAGCATAAATTGGTTCTCCTCTCCTCCGTCTCCTCTCCTCTCCTCATTTAAAACAAAACCTTATTTATTTTCTACGGGTGTGTGTACCATTGTCTTTGAGGAAGTGACTATGTTAGTGTGATGTGCATACATCATCTTTATCTGCCAGAAAAGTTCTCTTGATATGATCACCAGGAAAAAGGCTGCTACATCATAATTCAGAGGGACAAACTAGTCACTTGGAATAGTCACCGTCACTGCTTTCACTCATATTCTTTGGTGGCCCAGTCAGGAGGAGGCCCAACATGTTGTGTTCTCAAAGCATATCCAGTCCTCCCTGTATTGGTCAAGTGGCTCACAGCTGCATATTTAAAGCACACAAAGAAGGATAGCTGAATTTGTGTTGGCTTCAGACTCTGTCAACTGTCCATCTGCAGGAAAATTCTCCAAAACTGAACAGAACCAGACCAAATTTAGTGTAGGGGAGAAACTGGCAAAAGAAAAACTGGATTTCAAAATGGACCATGTCCAGCTCAGTTCAAACAACTAAGAATAAAGCCCTTTTTGAGGAGGGCAATTGGGCAGAGGCTCAGAATGCAAATGACTGCCCCCCTCTTTTCTGGCCATGTGATCCTCAGCCAAGTGTATGCAGCTGGTCTTATGCTTCCCAGTGCACACACATATACACATGCAAACAACGGGACAGTAGAAACCAGAACATAGAGATGTAAGACATTTGTTACACACAAGAAAATGTCTCTTGCTATGACCATTATTGATAAAACTGTTTCAAAGAATTCCAAGAAAACAAACTTTGCATGCATTCCCTACTGATTTTCTTTTTCCACCTTTTTACTACTTATTCTCCAAGCCAATGAAGAAAATCTATGGTGATGCAATCAAAGTCTATAAGATTACCAAAGGGAGGTCTTACCCCATGTCCTTTCTGTTCATATTTCTCCAGTCCCCTGAATAGCCAAGCGGAGGTGAACATAAGCCCAGCCATAGAAATGAAACTTCACTTTTATCAACTCTCTTTAGATCTCTTATGAGAGGTAAGAAAATTATTAATTAATTAATTTCATCAGCAGCAGTTGCTATGATCCAGGGCATAATTGAGTTTAGAGCAACGTTTTCTTTTTTTCACCCAATTAAGTATGTTCCTGGAACAAGGGCAAACAATTCCAGGAGAGCACCAGATAATTGGAGAGATTGATTTACTTTTACCAGATTTAATGGCAAAGAGGCAACAACCCAGAAGGAGAAAAACAGCAGTTGTGATCAATGGGCTCGCTCTGTTTTTTTCACTTGTGTATTTAATCTGGTAGCAAGTTGGCCACTCAGCCTTGGAATTGGGAAAAAAAAGCTGCCACTTCAGGTACAGGTGTCCATCTGGATTTAATTGAAATGATGAACATACCTTATTTAGTTGAGATGTCAGGTCCACCCTGCAATGTCATAACCGAAGGAGCTTTCATTGCAACAGCGTGCCATTACCTTTGTTATTTGTTCTCTTATAAGATCCCCCCTCCCAATACCTCTGACTTGAGACCTCTTTTGTTAACTCCGTTGGCTTACCCACCCTGGAATAGCAATCTCTAAAAAACAAGAACATATACTAGTGACGGGTGGCTATTTATTTATTTCTTAAATTTAAATGCTACCCGTCTCACTGTCCAAGAGACACCTGACAGCTTACAACACTACAAAAACAAAAATATAAAAACATTCAAAACATTCAAATTGACAGGGATATATTGCTATGTTGCTCAGCCCATCATAGACAGCCAGCAGAAGCAGTCAGATAAAACCCATTCTCTATCCTGATATATATTTATGTGTTTATAAATTTGTGTAATCAGAAACAGAGAATAGTACAGGAGAAACACAGCCACGTTTTTCATCCTGAATCCATTCCCTATGGGGCAAACGATGGTCTAGAAAGCATGTCGCAATGGCTCTTTTCCATCCTATCATAATCAAGGCCCTGCTTTCTTCTACGTGATAGGCGTAGCCAGCAACACTTACTGGCTAAATTAAAAATATAAAAACAAACCCTTAGTGATGCTATACAGTGGTTGCATTTGAAAAAACTAATTAGAAGCCTGACATCAATTTTGTATAATAATTAGTGTTTTCTTAGCACAGCTTCCCTAAGCTTGTGAGACCAGTTTACACACAAACCCTGGTAAGGTTATTTTGCTGGAAGCCTTACATCACCAAGAAACTGTTAGTGGCTGATCAGGACCTACATAACTTTCTGGCTGGGGTACTGATTGGGTTTTATTAATAAGTGCAAAAGCTGCTTCTTGATTTGGTTCATTTCAGCCTGTGCATCTGTCATAAAGTCCTCTAAGACAGAGGTCCCCAACCTCTGGGGCAACAGGGACTGATTCCACAGAGAGAATTTTTTCCATGGACCGGAGGGGGCATGGTTTCAAATGCTGCCTGCATCTTGCAGATAGGGCTTCACTTGTTTGCGCAGACCTGTGCCGGTCCACGTATCGGGGGTTGGGGACCCTGCTTTAAGAAATTTACCAGTGCAAAATGGGAAGAAAGCTTCTTTAGGTCCAATCTAATCTATCCTTACATTGAATAACTCTTGCCCATTTCAAAAGAAATGTAATTTTAGTAGAAGCAGGATTAGACGTAAATGATAAACACTAGTGACAGGAGTGTTTATCATTTACACTAGTGACACAAAAAGAAAAGGGAAAAGAAGAAGAAAATCAGCCTCCTGGGAAGGGCAGCCCCTCCCAACCCATAAATCAGATTAAAATGATAAGAGCAAGATGGGTCCACTCTGTTGTGAGAATCAGTGCTTATTATACCCAGCCTTGAGTATGTCACCATATCTTTATTGGGATTTGCAATATTGATTTTTAGTATTTGTTTTACTTTTTTGTAGCTTTTATTTTTATTTTTAATCAAAGTACATTGGCCAGGGATACAAACTATGAGTTGGGCTGCCATAAATTATTTAAATAATTGAAAATAAATAATAAAAGTGCTGTCAGAACCCCGTTCAATCTCCCCTCCTTATGCGGGGGCCAGTTCTCGCGATCTGTTTTTGTAAGACTTGGTTCCTCGTCTAACTGATCATCCTCAATAGTTTTTTCTCTGATCCATTTTCCAGTCTCTCTGAATCTTTCTTAAAGTGTAGTGGCACAAAATGAACACAAGATTTGAGGTAGGGTCTGACCAAAGTAGAATACAGAGGAATTATACATGCTGTGATTAGTAAACATATTTGTGTCAATGCAGCCTAAAAGAGCATTTGTGGGTTTTTTTCAACCATATCACACTGCTAATTCCTACTCATTTTGTATCAACTACTATTGTAAGATTCCTTTTCACAACTAATCTTACCAGGCTGAAAAATCCTCACATATAGCTATTTCCTTTTTTAATAATTTTATTAAACATTGCCATTAAAAGGATAAAACTAAAAATCAGAAGAATACAAAGAAAAAATTAAAAGACAAGCAAATAAGAAAAAAATAGAAAAGAAGGAAAAAATAGAATATAGTAAGAAGGGGAAAAAATCCAATATAACTTTCATCAGAGCAAGTATAAACTATTTTGGTGCTTTGTTACCTTCTCTAAAAAATAAAACAAATAATCTCTTTTTCCCATATCCTATCTCTTAAGTATAAACAAATCCTTAAAGCCTTGTTATTTTCTTCAGTCCTGGTTGGCAAAGGTTCAGTAAGGGTTACCAGAGATAACACAAATAAACCAACTTTGTATTCCCTCCTTTGTTAAAAGTTAAAAAAAAAAAAGGTCTTTAAACCCTTTAAATAATGTGCTACAACTTGATTTCTTTTCATTTTTTCTTTGTTTCTTTTTGTGAATTCTTTTACAGGCTTCTTTTCTAAATTCACTATAGGAAAATTATCCAGGTCATTCTTTTGGTTTATTATTTCTATATCCCTTTTAACTATTAAGATATCAGCTGGTTTGATTTGCATATCCAGTGTAGCATCTTTTTCTATATCATTCTTGTAGCTGTATCATTTTTAAATACACTTTCAAGTCAGTCTTGTCTGGTAAAAAAATATCTGTCTTCCATAACATCTTTTAAACACAGTCTATTTATAATGGCAGATACTCTGTAGTTAACGTCTGGATCCATCATTCACAAATCGCCTTCAATATGTCCAATGATAAAATATTTTGCTCCACTCTGTATTAGTAAGACAAATACGAAGTGTTCTACTTTTTTAATTGCAATCTTTAGTTCCTTCCTGGTTCCCTCCAGTGTCCAACCTTCAAAGCCTCAACCTAACATGTTATTTTTTTTAAAGAATTCAGAACAACAGCTGTTTTCCATGGGAAGGGTTATTATAATTAATTTCAAAATGTTATTTCAAATCCATCTGGACTTTTAGTCCATTAGTAACTTTCCAAGGTCAACATTCTAAGTCATCCTTTTGCTGTTTATCCCCAAAAATGTTTATTGGTTAATATAGGGAAGTTATACATAACAACCAAAAAGGTCAACTGTATGCAGGCAATATAATAATTAATTGAAAGTCTTTCTACTTCTATTTACATTTTAATAGCAATCATAGAAGGACTTTAATTCAGGGATAAAAAACATCTTGCTTTCTATAAGCCAGTTGTTATCACACTTGAAAACTGATTATGATGGCTGGTGTTGAGTCCGTGGCGGGAAAGCAGACACGAGAAGCAGCTGGAGTTCTCAGTTTCCTTTATTCAGCGTTCAGCTTACAGGTAGATGGCTTCTGGCACGCCCAAACGCCTCGCAGCCTCTTATATAGGCAACTCCCAGGTAATTGTGTTACTTTTCCCGCGCCAGCACCCGCGCATGCGCACGGCGCTGGCGACAGCCTGTCTGGTCCCGGGCAGCTTTGCACCTGCCCGGGACTGCCTGCAAACGCCTGAGCCGTTTGCAAGGCTCGGGACATAACACCCCTTTCCCCCGGGCTAAAACTACTACCAACATACAACATTTATTCTATACAACGTTCTGCTCCCCGGTGCTCCCACTGTTCACTGGCCTTTGCCTGGCCAGCAATGTTATGTAATCCTCTAGGTACTTAGGAGATTTCTTTGCCCTCTTTGACCTTCTCAGCTCTGGATTACTAGCAGAAGTTCCCTGACTGAAGAGAGATGTGAGCCTGTTCTCCTTATTTTGCCTTGGTGCCTTCCAAGGACTGTGCCCCGATACCTGGCCTGCTTGCTTGCCCACCGGGCTCGTCAGGCCAGGGCTTCTGTTACTATGCGACCTGGTTGACCTACCTAGCTGTAGACCCTCGGGTCTCTTGAAGTGATAGCCACTGCTGGGCGTCTCTGTAGAACCTCCTAGGTCAGTCCAAGACCTGTCAGGAGGCTGTCCATTCCCTGAACCCCGTTCTGTGTCCGGGCGTGTGTGGGTTTCTATACTTTCCCAAAACTCAGTTACTCCCTGATTTGGGCTAGAGGTGTTGTAGTCGGGACTTGGTTCCTCGACCCCCACCCTGTATGTTTGATCCTCTGTAGGATTTGGGGTAAGGTCAGGCCAACCTTGGGGATTGTGTGCCAGCTCTCTTGCAGGGAATGATTTGTTGGGATGCTCCCGGGTTTCCTCCGTGACTGGAGTGCTGTGTGATGTGTATGGAAAGTGAGTATGCCCCCGGGGTGACTCCCTGGCTGGAGTAGGCGTGGATGCCTGGTAATTAGGTAGGCTCATAGAATTCTTGTTCGGAGCTCTCGCGGAACACTGGGATGGGCCGTTTGTAGCTCCATCAGTGGAGATGGGCAGCAGCTCGTGCCCTTCCCTTTGCTCCAAAGGGTCCCCCTCCCCCCCTGGAAAAGACCCAGGAGTCTCATCTGAAAAGTCCCGCCTAGGGCGGAGTTGGTCGATGTGCCGACGCAGGACACGACCGTTGTCCAGGGCAACCTCGTAGGAGAGAGGACCTGTGACCCTGGAAATATAAGCGGGGACCCAGGTATGACCAGGCCCGTAATTGCGAGCCCAAACCGGGGCACCCACAAGTAGTTGTCTAGGTGCCCTAGGATGTGAGGTAGATGAAGGCAGTCTGTCCTGATGCAACCGGTCAAGTCTAGTAGTAAGTTGGCGCCCCCAACGAAGTTCAGCTGGACTTCTCCCTGTAGAAGTGGACGGTGTGGTGCGATAAGAAAGGAGAAAGTCAGCCAACCTGTGATGCCAGTCCCCGTAGGTGAGTCTCTTCAAGGCGTCCTTTGTGATGCGCACCATACGTTCAGCCATACCGTTGGTGGACGGGTGAAAAGGCGCAGATGTGGCATGACGAATCAGGTTTGCCTGTAAGAAAGCTTGGAATTCGGAGGAAGTGAATTGAGGGCCGTTGATCCCTCTGCTCGAAGGTGTGGCGCCATGCGATGACGGACACCTTGGGGTGGAAGTGCTCCTTCAGCAGTTTCTTCAGATCTGCGTAGCTTACAGACTCTACTGGAGGAGGTGCTGCAAGGTTTTCTGTGATTTCGAAGGCGTCTTGACCGCAAACGCAAAGCAGGGTGGCAGCCTTCAAGCTCTCTTCCCTCACTTGGTTTGCCTTGAAGTAATTCTCCATCCTGGATACGTAGGACTCCCACCGCTCTGAATGTGAGACGTCGAATTCCGAAAGCCTTCCGATTTTCGCCATCTTCAGATCTTCAGGAGATGGGTCTATCAGCCAGCCTACCCCCGAATGCGCACCGGATTGGCGGGCAGCTGCCGAGTCGACGCCGTTCCTTTCCGCCGCTCAGGACTCCTTGGGTAAGCTTACACTTCTTCCTTTCTAGGTAGTGCAAGGCATCCCATCCTCGTCGCCAGTGTTGAGTCCGTGGCGGGAAAGCAGACACGAGAAGCAGCTGGAGTTCTCAGTTTCCTTTATTCAGCGTTCAGCTTACAGGTAGATGGCTTCTGGCACGCCCAAACGCCTCGCAGCCTCTTATATAGGCAACTCCCGGGTAATTGTGTTACTTTTCCCGCGCCAGCACCCGTGCATGCGCACGGCGCTGGTGACAGCCTGTCTGGTCCCGGGCAGCTTTGCACCTGCCCGGGACTGCCTGCAAACGCCCGAGCCGTTTGCAAGGCTCGGGACATAACAGCTGGTGCTTATGAAACCCAGCAGTATTTGTACAACTATAGACTCTATCTTGATTAATGAACTAATTTGTATAGTATGTATTTTACACTGTTGGAAATAAAAAGCAAAACTCCAAAGCGAAATATACTAAAAATTAAATGTATACTTTTATACCAGCAGGCATATCTCTTAAAATGTTAAGAGATGAGAAGTTGGTGGAACCAATTAAAACTAGCCCAATTGTTATCAAATGTTAGGGTATCAAAACTTGACTTTGCCAGCTGGCCTGGGGCCCCAAGGGAGGCAGGTACGCACTGCTGGAGGTGTCTGATGGGCTAAGACCTCATTCCCATCCTATCCGTCTCTTGGTTCTTTTTTTTTTTTCAAAGATAATTTTTATTAAATTTTTGAAATTTTACAAAAACAAAACAATCTTCCCCCCAATCTCCCCAACCCTCCCATTCCCTCCCCCAACCTTCCCTGAGCTGAATATAGGCTTAATTAAAATTTCATCAAAAAATCTTAAAAAAAGATATAAACCATAAATGAATCTAACATTAGTTAGAAATCTAAATACATTAATTAAAAAAATTATAAAATAATTAACAATAGTATATGTATATAAAAAAACATGAATACAAAAAATAAATATTTAGAAAAGAAAAGAATAAAAATAAAAAAGGAAAAAAGAACAAAAAAAAGAAAAAAAAACAAAATATTCCATTTTAAATATAAATTGTTAAAAAACTAAGTAATATTTTTTTATATCCAACTTATGTTGTATAAAATCTATCCATTTTTTCCATACCGCAACATACTTCCCTTGCGATTGATCCTTCAAGAAAGCCGAAATCTTTGCCATTTCCGCCAAATAAGAAACTTTAAGAAACCACTCTTGCAAAGTAGGCAAAGATTCCTTCTTCCAACATTGCCCTACTAACAACCTTGCGGCTGTAATTAAATTTAACATCAATGTAATCTCCTTAGTATCACAATCAATAACGATACCTAACAAAAACAATTGTGGGGTAAATTTTACCCTCCTTCTAAAAATTCTTTGAATATTCCACCATATCTTAATCCAAAAGGCTTTTATATTTTTACACGACCACCAGATATGATAATAAGTAGCATCCAAACATCCACATCTCCAACATTTAGGCTGTAAGTCAGGATACATACGAGACATTTTTTGTGGATCAAGGTGCCATCTGTAAAACATTTTATAAAAATTCTCCCTTAAATTCTGGGCTTGTGTAAATTTAACATTTCTCACCCAAATAGTTTCCCAAGTATCTAATAAAACTGGTTCACCAAAATTTTGTGCCCATTTAATCATACATTCTTTAACTAATTCTGCTTCTGAATCCAATTCTACTAACACCCCATAAATTCTCTTAATGTGAGTTCGTCTTTGATCTTTTACTTGTTTAAAAAAATTCTCATCTTCTCTAAGCAAACCCACATTACAATCTACCTTCCATCTATCCACAATTTGTCTGTACTGAAACCATGAATATATAATATTTTCTTGTGCTAAATCTTCCAAAGATTTTAACTGCCAATTTTTACCATCCCATCTAAGTAATTGTGCATAAGAAACACTATCCATCTTAACTCCTCTCCTTATCCCCTCTATCGCATGCCATGGTATGGCCCATAATGGAATTTTAGAATCAGTTCTATAATATTTCCTCCAGACCCGAAGTAAAGAAATCCTTATAATATGAGATTTAAAAACCCTGTCAACCTTTTTATTAAAAATTAAATAGGCATGCCATCCAAAAAGTAAATCCCAACCCTCCAAGAGGAGTATTTCTACATTTGTTAAGTTAACCCAATCACTAATTAATGTTAAAACCACAGCATCATAATACAATTTCAAGTTCGGTACCTTGAGTCCACCTCTCTCACGAGTATCTTGTATAATTTTAAGTTTTACTCTTGGTTTTTTCCCTGCCCAGATAAATTTGTTGATACCTTTCTGCCATTCATTTAAATTAACCTCGTTCTTTAAAATAGGTATCATTTGAAATAAAAAAAGAAACTTTGGCAGAACATTCATTTTAATCGCCGCAATTCTTCCCAGAAGAGATAATTGCAACTTCTCCCAATTTTTCAAATCTCTTTGTATCTTGACCCACAGCTTTTCATAATTATTTCCGTCTCTTGGTTCTTGTTAAGTCCTTTGATCGTGGGCGAATGATGAAGACTCATTGTGTAGTTAACAGCTCTTTATTCGTTTAACAGCAACAGCCCAACAATGCAAACGGCATGCAGGCCTCTCTTTATCTGCCCAGAGACCCGGACACAATGGCAACAAATAGCGGAGCGTTTTTGTGCCATGCACATGCGCGCAAGGCTGGCGCCACTCAGTCTGGTCCTGGGCAGCTTTTGGAATGCCTGGGACCAATGCAACGTCCCGAGCCTGCTTTTGCAGGCTCCGGACACAACAGTTCTGGTTTAACTATAGTTTTGTAATCATAATCTATGAAGTTTTAATGTTTTAATATTTTAATTATTTTTTTACTTATTTTATAACTTGCAAGCCGCCCAGAGTCACTTTATAGGGGAAATGGACAGCATAAAAATTTAATAAATAAACAAATAAATAGATCACTTTGCATGGAACCCACAAGTTCAGCATTGGGACAAGGACAGTGGAACACACAAGCTGATTAATTCCCAGATTTTGTGTCACTCATTCTCTGAACGTGACAAATTTATTATTATTAAAGTTGGTTATTCAAATTTACATAATCAAACTACCATTATACAGGGCACAGAAATGGAGTAAAAAATATAAGTCAAAGAAATTAAAGGTATGATTTAAGAAAAAATATATAGCTAAATCAGCATCATTTCTCTCCATATTTGTCTATTCTTGTAAACCAAACTTGCTTCAACCATATCCATACACTGCTCCATATACCATTATTTGTATATCCCTTTTAACTATTAAGACATCGGCTGGTTTGATTTGTATATCCAGTGTAGCGTCTTTTTCTATAAATCATACACCATCTCTTCTTTAAAATTCTCACCTCTCTTTTTGAGGATATTCCATCCTGTCTTTCTCAGCCTTCTCCTCGATATATTCGTTCTTCCTTCATACAGTCATTTTACAACTTCAAATCAAATTGAAAGAATCATTTTCAGCATGCAATCTGCTTTATACACAAGTTTATAAATTTGTCTAAGTTAAATATTTGGACAAGCTTAAAAAACAGAAAGAGAAAAAAATAGTACATAATTTAGTAGATGGGAAAGTTTGTTTACAATTTAAAAAGGAAGAAATAAAAAAGATAATCAAAAGTTATTAAATGGAATTGTATGGCAAAGAAGAGGCTGCAAAAGAGAGAATTGTTCAATATTTAGATGAAATTGCCAAAGATTCCAGAGACATTCAAAACTATGTTAGAAGACAGAATAACAGTGATGGAGATATTAGAGGCTATAAAATGACAAAAAAACGGGAAAACACCAGGCCCAGATGGGCTACCGTGGAACTTCATAAAAAGCTACAAAATATATTAAGTGAACCGCTGAAAGAGGTTTGCAATGGACTATTGTTAGAGGCCAAACTCCCAAATACATGGATAAAAGCAAATATTACTTTGATACCAAAAGAAGATTCAGACTTGATGTATATAAAGAACTATAGACTGATTTCATTACTCAATGTGGATTACAAAATTTTTACTTCAATAATGGCAGAGAGACTGAAAAGATACTTAGTTGAGTTTATACATCCAGATCAAAACGGCTTTTTACCGAAGAGACAAATCAAAAATAATTTAAGGGTGATAATGGATGTATTAGAATATTATGAATTACACCCAGGGAAACAATTAGCATTAGTGTTTTTAGATGCTCAAAAAGCGTTTGACAATGTTTCTTGGCAATTTATGGTTCAACAATTACAAATAATGGATTTGGAAAGAATTTTATAAATATGATAAAAACAATATATAGTAACCAGACAGCAAAAGTGATAGTGAAAGGAGATTATATTGAGAACTTTGAGATAAGGAAAGGCATGAGACAAGAGTGTCCACTATCCCCATTATTATTTATCTTTACTCTGGAAGTATTAAATAGAAGGATAAGACAAGATATAGAAATTAAAGGATTGAAAATAAAAGATGAAACATATAAACTACAAGCATTTGCCGATGATTTAGTGTTTATTTTGGAAGAACCTTTAGAGATGATTCCTAAACTATGGGAAAAGATAGCAGAATATGGAAAAGGGGCAGGACTAAAAATAAATAAAGATAAAACTAAAGTAATAGTAAAGAACCTCACAGATAAACAAAAAAGGCAAATACTAGAGAAAACAGAGGTACAAATAGTGAAAAAAGTTAAATATTTAGGTATTCATCTTTCGGCTAAATGTTCGTCAATAAAAGAAGACAATTATATAAAATTATTGAAGCAAATAAAGCTAGATTTGGAAAGATGGAAAAATCTCAAATTGTCAATATTAGGAAGAATTGCTACAGTAAAAATGAATGTGTTGCCGAAGATTTTATTTTTATTTCAAATGATCCCGATAAAGCTTGAGAGAAAATTCTTTTAAAACTTAAATTCATTGGTTTTGAACTTTATTTGGCAGGGGGGAAAAGCTAGAATTAAGATGAAAACATTACAAGATGCTAAGGAAAATGGAGGTTTTGGGTTGCCGGAATGGACATTGTATTATCAAGCATCTGTGTTAACATGGGTGAAAGAGTGGATTAGAGGGACGTGATTTACAATTGGGGTGGCATGCTTTTTTATGGTATGGGAAAAACAGAGTTCATAAGTACTTTCAAAATCATTTTATAAGAAATGCCTTATTAACTGTATGGGGAAAAATTAAAACTAAAATATATTCAAAAATTCCAGGGTGGTTATCAACGATGGAGGCATTTATACATCCGAATCTGATAGACTTTGAAAAAGTATGGACATATAAAGATATTTTAGATATTGATGGGAAATTAAAATCTAAACAAGAATTGGAAAATTTAGGAATAAATTTGTCCTGGTGGGCACATTTGCAGATACAAAGTACATATGAAAAAGATGTAAAAATGTATGGATTTTACAAGGATCAAAATGTGTTTGATAAGATTTTGTTAACTTCGGATGAGAAATTAATTAAGAAAATGTATAATTTTTTGTTAATTTTAGATATGGAAAGTGAACAAGTGAAAGAAACAATGATAAGATGGGCAAAAAATTTTGGTTATGATATAGAATTAGAAAAATGGCAAATGTTATGGGAGAGAAACTATAAATTAACAATGTCAACTTCATACAAAGAAAATTTGTATAAAATGTTTTATAGATGGCAAGATTAGCAAAAATGTTTAAAAATATTCAGATACAGTAGATGTTGGAAATGTAAACATCATATAGGCACGTATTACCATATTTGGTGGACATGTGGGAAGGTAAAGGCCTATTGGAAAAGCATACGTATGTGGTTAGAAAAAATATTGGGCGAACAAGTGGATTTTAAACCTGAACATTTTTTTACTAGGCATTATGTCTGAAAAGATTAATGAGCAGAAATTATATTTAATTCTACATATTACCACAGCAGCAAGAATAATTTTTGCACCGTACTGGAAGAATGAAGGATTGCCATCAGAAGAAGAAATAATCATGAAAATATTGGAATGTGCAGAGTTGGACAGACTAACTATGAGGCTGAAAGACAAAGAAGATACGAACTATTATAAAATTTGGAATTTATTTTATTCTTGGTTAGAGAAAAGAATGAAGGATTAGGAAGTGAAGGATTAGCTTAGCAAACACCAGACAACTTGTTTGATTGGAAAAATTAACATATGTTGATGGGAAAAAAATTAATAAAAAAAGAATGTTGGGAAAAAAAAGAAATCAATTTGTAGGCACATTTTTCAAAATAAATACATTGAAAATACACTCTGAATGGTGGAAATGGAATAGTTCACACAATCATTTTGCAAAAACAGGGTTTTTATCTGCATTGGTACTAGGAGTACACAACTCCAAGTTGTTTTTAAGAAGCAAACCTCTGGATCTGGAGAAGAAACAGGCTGGGAAAAAAAAGAGGAAAAGCCAGACAGTGCCAGTGGTGGCCAATTATACATCGTGTCCTGTCCACTGTGTTGACAGAAAAATGTCAAATGTATACATCTCTCCAAATGATGCAAAACACACAGACACGAGGTGTGAGATGAAGAGTTCTTTTTCAACTTTTTTTTCATATGATTAAGAAATAAAGAACAGGATGATTTTGGAAACCACCTCCTTACGGCATGCTTCACAGTGATGATCCGTTGAAAGAGAATGGAGAAATAAATTCTAACTTTATTAGGGAACAGTGGAATCCCGGGAGCAGCTTTTATATCTAAAGTAGTTTCAATTATGTACACATGGTGTGGAGGATAACTAAGATGGCTACAGCAAATGGAATATCTAATACATTTTATTCCAGGAGTTCTTAAGGGAATAAAAGTTTGGAGTAGTTCCACAGAAAACATTTCTCCTGCAATTACATTGCCTTATTCCAGTGGTTCTCAACCTTTTCTTCATTGCAGACCCCTTAAAATATCTTTTGTGGCCATGAACCATTCAAATCATAACCGTTCTTCCAGCCATTGCGGGCCGCCTGTGACAACATCGCGCCCCCCCTCAGGGGTCCACAGACCACTGGTTGAGAATCACTTCCTTATTCAATGAATGTGATGGGTAGTCCAGATAATATCATTTCCAATTTGCATCTGCAGTGAGCCCTAAAGAGCAATAAACTGGTAAACAAACAAGGTGGAACCCAAAATATATAGTTTCATATTAATTTCCCCTTCTCTTTGGAACTTTTTTTCCCATATATTGCAGACAATTTTTCTTTGTTCCATATCATTGAAGGAGGAGAATAGGGCTTTCCCAGACACAAATTATCATTGAATTCATGTTATTTACATATTAGTTGTTTCCTGCTGGGAGGTTCATTTGCTGCAAAGGTTTCGCCTTTTCTACTCAGGACTGTAATTTCAAAGACAGAACAATCTGTCTGCTGAATTAGTAGGAGACACATCAGTCCTCTATGTAGCTTTAATTTAGTTCTCATTTCATTTAATTCCTTATTACATAAGTTCCCTGAACGGGATGGCTAATTTTATCTGCCTATTTCTATTATGGTGAGGAGTCTTTAGTGGCCTCGTTGTGTCATCCAATTATGTTCATGAGTTTGCATTACTTTCAACATGAAAAGACTTCTGCAATTATTCTATCAAAAGTTTTTCTTGAACAACAAAAAAAGAGGGTGGGGATTAATAGCAGATCCTTATGAATTCTTCAACTGTTGACACCCAACTCCATAAATTACTACATCATTTAATAGAATTTACTTTTCATGTTCTATAAGAGCTATGCATTTTGTGTGATGCAAGGAAGACAAAATAATTTGTTTTTAAGAGAGAGAAAAGTAATTATAAATACATGTAGTCACATCAAAAGTTGTTAAGGTCTAATCATCCACATGTTGCTCAGAATGAATGTGGAATTCTAAATAGAGGTAACAGGAATAACTTGGGGAGCAGCAAACACTATAGACCAGTGGTTCTCAACCTTTCTAATGCCGTGACCTCATAATACAGTTCCCCATGTTGTGGTGACCCCCAACCACTTATACATCACCGGGTGCCAGGGGCGTGGCCAAAGAAAAGGGGGGGGGGAATGGCGGACAGCCTTGTTTGGCGACCCCCATGAAATGGTCGTTTGACCCACGACCCACAGGTTGAGAACCACTGCTGTAGACTTTCTCACCTATTGCAACAGACAAAATGTAGAGTATACCTATCAGGATTGAGAGCAAAAAAAGATACAAACATCTTAATATCAATCTGACTGTATTTAACAAGGTTTAGATAATTGCATGAGCTACTTTTATCAAACCGTCCTGTAGACGGAACTAAGTAACACCTGATTTATTTTATCTATGTTTCTAAAAGTATGGATAATCTATTAGTTCTTATGGCTTGTCCCTAATATCCGCAAAACCTGGAAGGAACTATCTAAACCAGTGGTTCTCAACCTTTTTAATGCCGCGACCCCCAACCGGTTGTAAGTCGAGGACTACTCAACCGGTCGTAAGTCGAGGACTACTCAATTGGTGCAGCTCCGTTTGCAGAATGGGACTTTTGGCGGGCTCAGCAGGGCAGAGACAGCCTGGACAATTCCTATTGGCTTTTGAAAGCCAATAGAATTAGACTCTATTCAAGAGAGTCTATTCTATTGGCTTTCAAAAGCCAATAGAATAAAAGGGAGTAGCACAGCTAAGGAAAAGGGGGAAAAAATGGCGGACTGCCTTGTTTGGCGACCCCCGTGAAATGGTCGTTCGACCCCAAATGGGGTCCCGACCCACAGGTTGAGAACCACTGATCTAAACCTATTCTACAATTAGTATTCAGAGAAATAGAGCATTGTATTTTTTTTCTTATCCTGTTTCTATTGCCCTCTTATCTCTACTCCAACTTTGTACCAGTTGTCCCCCACTTACAGCAGTTCAGTTAATGACTGTTTGAAGTTACAATACACTGAAAAAAGTGAGTTATGACCATTTTTTACACTTATGACCGTTGCAGTATCCCCATGGTCACGTGATCAGAATTCAGATGCTTGGCAACCGGTTCATATTTATGACGATTGCGGTGTCCCAGGTCAACCTTCAGACAAGCAGAGTCAAGGGGGGGGAGCCAGATTCACTTAACAACCAGGTTACTAACTTACCAATTGCAGTGACTCAACAACTGTGGCAAGAAAGATTGTAAAATGGGGCAAAATTCAAACGTCTCACTTAAGAACAGAAAGTTTGGGCTCAGTTGTGGTTGTAAATTGAGGACTACCTGTAGTATTAGATTAAAAAGTTCTTGAGAATTTAAAAAAAGTCTCACTAGTCTGACACATTTTGACTGGTCCAAATATTATCTATTACCAAATTATGCATATTGTCTTTTTTTCCCCATGAGAACCATTAAACATTCTTTAAGTAGGAACCAGGGAGTAAGTAGGCACTGACCTATGGCATGGAAGCTTGAGTGGGTGGGGCACGAACACCACCTCTTCTTCTGAAGCATTCTAAAGCTACAGATCTTAGCATCAGCAGGATGTGGTACCATCCATCAATGTTGTCTAGGGATACTTGGTTTCTTAAAAGAACTGTGGTTTAATATATAATATAAAACAACAACATTTAGGGAGCATACAGAATATTAAGGTAGTCCTATACAAATGGTTCAAATGAGGTAAAGATTCCAATAGCTGCTCTCCTCAGGCACAATCTCTTAAAGGGATACTACCCCCAAAATACTCTGCTGACTCATTCTCTATATATCACTTCTGCCGGGTTTTTTAAATTACCTTGACATAACTAACGTGTACAACTTCATGTGCAACAGATATATATAAACTCCAGAATGGTCTGGTGAAAGCTCCAGTGATTTCATTTTCTTTATTGTTTTTATGAACCATGATTAACAAATATTATCAAGTAATTAAATTAACATGAATCAAGATGCATTAAGAAAAATACACGAAACATTTTTAAAACCTACTAAATGTATAAAAGCAGACAGGTACTGTACATATACAATTTTACAAATGTCTCTAATTATGTTAAAAATGCGAATCCTGGGTAAAGCCATGTGATAAAAATAAATAAATTCGAACACCAGGATAATATCAAACTAAAAGCTGTTTAATATAAATGCTGAGCTTTCGTCGGCCAGCACTGCCGACATCATCAGAGCATAAAAGCAAGTTAATGGGAGTTGTCTTTATATTACCGGCCGGCTTTGTGCCCGGCTTTTTGACCTAGTCATTGGTCCACTTGATGTCTCTAATTGACTCCCATTGCTGCTCTTAAGTGAGGACCACTCAGGTCCTTAAATGAGGACCTCAGATGACCATGACTTTTAACTTCCTGCCGGCTTCACCATTGATTTGCTTGTGGAAAGCTGGCAGGGAACATTGGAAATTGTCATCGTATGGTTGTAACTCACTGCAATACCATGTGCGAGTTGTGTACCAAGCACTAGCATCACAATTCCATGACCTCAGGGAGAGGTCCAGTCATAATTCTGCTTCATTCATCAGTGTCACGTTGCAATTCCATGATCTCAGGGAGAGATCCAGTCATAAGTCCCCCTCATTCAGCGGTGTCCAAAGTGTGAATGGTTGCTGAATAGTTGTAACCAGAAGATCACCTGTACAGCTTTCTCACATGACTAATGCAAATGAAAAAAAAAATGATCCTTTTCTTAAATTTCTCCAACTTTTGTAAGAATAATTTTGATATATATGTGTCATTCTAACTGGAGTAAAGTGCCAGCTATATAATCTTCCACTGCAGTTCTTGCATCGAAACAAAGATGCATCCACACAGTTTCCATAACTTCTGCTAACATGTGTCCTGTATGGCATTAGCAAGATCACTATCCCAAGTTTCCTTTAAACTATAGGGTGGATCGCCTATTTCTAATTACAGTAATAACCTATACATTTTTCAGATTGTTCCTTTTGGTTGATCTAACTAATGAAGTATTAAATTCTCAAACTTGGTATAATGCTATATTGTTTGAAGTTTTACTGTACTATTTTTATTACCCAAAAGAGATTTGAACAGATATTAAAAGAGTTGTAGTAACTTATCATCTACACATTACTCTATCTGACCTTTATTGAGACGTTCCTTATTACTACAAAAATTTTATAATATATAAAGATTATATTATCTCAAAAAAATTATTTCAGTTCAGCCACAATGATTATCCTGATTATTAAAGAAATAAGAGAAATATTCTTTATCAAAGCTATGTATTTACTTTTCCAAATTTGAAACATCATTTTCATAAAAAAAATTGAATCTGTTTTATTCTAGAAAAATATTTGGCTGAAAAAAATAATGACTTATAAAATTGTTTGGCTCTAATATAGTTTAAATTTGGATCCATTACATATACAAAGCAAAAAAATATATGCTATTAACATTTACAATTTTGTGTGCAGCAGAATATGTACAAGTTCCAGAATGATCTGGTAAAACTGAATGATTTCCTGATCACATCATTCATATCTGTCTCACCAAACTCTGACAAACAATTAATAATACAATTTCTACAAATTGTATAATCTAGAAATTGCTTTTCCTAACTTTATTAAGTGAAGATGTTTAGTGAATTGTAGAAGAATTTAGTTTAATTTTACCACCTATCCAAAGATGAAAGAAAACAATTAGGTTTTTGCCTATGAGCACATTTAAAATGTAGTAAATTAATATTCTTAAAGGTTCTGAATTATCAACAAGGTTCTCTGAGTTATCTTGTGTATTCAACTGTAGAAAGAATAATTGTTTTCTAAACCATTTTGGTTACCGGTGAAGGAATAACATTTTCAAGATCTTCATTTAGCTCTTGAGACTTCTCAGATTTCAACACACTTAAAACCACTAAAACCAAAAACAATTTTATAAACTAATAATTATTTCATGAAAGGTACCAATCCTTTTCATTTATTGCATCATTATATTTATATCTGAAAGCAGTGTCTTTGAATTTCATAAAATATAGGAAGGCTTCTTTTTAATAATCACTTATATCCTGTCTTTCTCAAAAATTATAATTAAGGTAAAATAGAAAGCATTCTATCTTTGTTCTTCACTTAGGAAATTATAATAAAATAAGGAATCTGGAAGGTCTGAAGTGGGTGTGTTACATCTTAAAAATTAGGGAGACTTGATTCAGAAATCTCTTCAACTTCATGCTTTTCAGAACTTATATATATGTACTTTTTTTATAGTGTGGGAAGTCAGCCCCCCAGAGAAGGAAATATTGAAAGAGCAGAAAAATATATTTCCTCAAAGGATCTTAAAGAGGCAGAAAAGCATGCCCAGTTTTTTTCTTAATAGCCCCAAGTCTCCCTCCCCCAAGCAGAAACCAGTCTGTAGAAATGCAGATGTAAACCATTCAGGAAGGTTGGAGGCCCCCAGCTAGAAGCTTAGGAAGATGAAGACACCTAAAATCTACATACCTCACCCAAACTCTAAGACAGGACATGATAAGATTAACCCACAGATGCCAAAGTGCACACCCAGACTCAGGTCAGAATATATGACAGGAAATACAAAGCCTCAAACAGAAACAGGAAACAACTCCAAACAAAAGCCCCAGAGGGTATAAAAACCTACTCCCTACACGTGCTCTCTCTCTTTTCTTCCAGAGCCATCTTTCTGTCTGGCTCTCCTCTTCAATAAACTGCAACCTTCTTTCTAAAGCAGTCACCATGTTGTTTATTCCCGGCTTGGATTGAACCTTGATGAAGACTTTTCCTTCAATAGTAGCAAATTTGTCTGGTTGAAAAAAGTTCCTTGAAGTTATTATAATACGAAGATTGCTATAATAGAAGATTGATTTTAAAAAATAAACAGAATAAAAACAAAAAGATTGAAACTCTTGCAAGTTTTCCTAGCTTCTTTACCACCATTCCTTTGTTCCCTTCAAAAGCCCATGTGATCCATGAATGGGAAAAGCTGGCATATCAACAGATTTTCACTTTGGTCGTTGGGGTTGTATATACTCTAACCAAAGTATATTAAAAAAGACCATCTATAGGAACAGGACACTGGACTTCTGTGTGGCAATATGGGAGATGGGTAGGAGGGAGGGAGGGAGAGAAAGAGAGAGAAAGAGAAACTAAGTAGGACAAAAAAAATCTTGCTGGGAAAATCATACTTCTTACAACGTCTATAATGCAATAATGTAAAGGAAAAGATCAATTTTGCTGCCATTTCCAAAAAGCCATAGCAGACTCAAAAAAAAAAAAAAAATTCAAACAAACAAAAGTGATCCAGCTCCTCAACAGACAACACTGTGATATCAATCAGGCCTACAACCAATCCACACATTAGTGCAAAGCATTACTTAAAAAGAGCCAAGTTTTAGTCCTTGGGGAAAGAAACAATAGTAGAGAAATTGTCTTGAAAATGGCTATAAAATAGAAGTCTAACTAAAGAGCTAACAGGACAATTCCTTCAGGTGTCTTCTAGATTTAGTGGCTTTTTGGAAAGGCAGTAAATACTAAACTTTATTTCTGTGTAAATATGTATAGGCTTGTTATTAATTAATCGTGTGTGTGTGAGAGAAAGAAAAATAGTTTCTAAGATGCTGGCTGTATTGAAAATAGTTAAGTTCTGTTCTTTGCATCAATTTGAACATTTCTTTTCCACACAAGAACATATGTGGTTAGGTTGCTGGACTAGGAGTTGTACATCCATGAAGACCCAGAGAAACTCATTTCCACAGGATCACTGCAGTTCACTAAGGAAAGAAGAATTTCTGGCCTCTCCAGGAATCTCCTGAAAGATCCACTTGACCAAAGCAATTCTGTTCCAGATGCTCTTCTCTCTTCATCTTACTGATTTTGAACAAGGTCTTCTTTTTGCATGAAGATTCACTCACTTCAGATCAACCTGCTCAAAATCATTGCCATTAGCCACACACGAAGGACAATAAACGCAAGCTGGTGAACTCTGTATGGCCCTTCTCTTCTGTCTAGGGATGGAAGTTCTCCCCCAGCAAGCACGCAAGCATGTTCTCCAGGGCTGTGCTGCATGTTTCTCTTTGAAGGACACTTCCCCATGTAGCACTGCAGTTTGCAGCAGTGCCTGTATTAAATGGGAGACCACAGCCATATCCAATAAGATGACATGGTGGGTGATAGCAAAAACTAGGTTTCCAATACCACATGGGAGATGCTTTCTGCCATCTGTCTCAAGCTTCAACCTGAAGTCAGGGTCCCACCCTGGATATGGGAGGATTAACCCTTGCCTAGCTATCTCTAAAGGGATTGTCTAAAAAACAATACTTACTGTGCAATTCTTACCCTTTCCCCAAACTTACAATACAATATTGCTGTAGCAGAAAATAATGCTCCAAATATTTATATTGCAACTGATGTATTTCAGTTGCAGGATACTACTGATGGACCATATACAATAGGAGGCACCTTACATAAACCACGCCAATCAAGTCAGATTTCCCAGAGGTGCACTACCAATATGTCAACAAGGGCATATTTAAGAACTGTACAAACAAATATTGTTGTACTATGGTGTTACAGCATTAAAGGCACACCCATGCAGCCACTCACCGTCTCCCATATGCAGTACAGCAAAATGAAGAATTCCTGTTCTTTTGAGCCCCAAGAGGTTGTGTTTCTTTCCAGGACTAAGAAGGGAGGCTGCCCCTTCTTAACCGCATGGATGGCTTGGAAAGGAACAGAAGCTTTCCAATTCTAAAGCTTTTCCTAAACAAGAAAAATATCCTTTGTATACAGACATAAGCTTTCTCCACATTTTCAGGGAAAATCAGCGCCACTACACTTTGTTGTAGCTATTGTCCATTTTTATGTACAGTGTACAGGTAGTTCTCAACTTACAATCACAATCGAGCCCAAAAATTCTGTTGTTAAATGAAACATTTGTTAAGTGAGTTTGCCCCATTTTATGACCTTTCTTGCCACAGTTGTTAAGTGAGTCACTGCAGTTGTTAAATTAATCAAACTCTTGCTAAGTGAGTCTGACTTCCCCATTGATTTTGCTTGTCAGGTCGCAAAAAGGGATCACGTGACCCCAGGACACCGTAATTGTCATGAGTCAATTGCCAAGCGTCTGAATTCTGATCACATGACCACGGGGATGCTACAACAGCCGTTAATGTGTTTTCAGTGCTGTGGTAACTTTGAACGGTCATTAAACAAACTGTTGTAAGTCAAGGATCACCGGTAATTATTATTAAAATTTTTAGACAAGAAGACAAGAGGTAAGTCAAACTAACTGAAACTAAGGAAGAAAAAAGAAAGAAATCAAAGTAAATGTTAAGGGTGAAAGAAAAGAAAAAAAGTTAAAAGAAAAATAGAAAGGAAAAAAGTGTAAAGAAATGGCTTGATATTCTTTGCAGAAGTTTCTATAATCTATCCTATCTAATCATCAAAACCACAAGTCAGAAGTTCATTATTTCATTTTTTGTCAAAAGTCCCAAAGAGACTTCCAGTCAGCAATAAATGTACAGTAAATGATATCTTTTCTGTAATCAAAAAAGTTAAAATTGTCCATTTCAGAAAAATACTGTATGTCAACTTTACCAGCCATTCCTCCATAGTGGGTAATCTTGAATCTTTTCAATTCTGGGTAGAGCAGGGGTCCTCAATCCCTGGTCCATGGACCGGCACTAGTCCATGGCATGCCAGAAACCGGTCCGTGCAAACAAGCGAAACCCCATCTGTAGGATGCAGGCAGCACGCAAAACCACACCCCCTCCAATCTGTGAAAAAAACTCTCTCCATGGAACCGGTCCCTGGTGCCCAAAATGTTGGGGACCTCTGATGTAGAGTAATCTCATTAGTAGCCATGGCCCACTGAGTCAACCCTGAATTCTGGCAACTATGTTTTTCTTGGCAAAATTTGCAGGAGTGGTTTGCTCTTGCCTTCTTCCCAAGGCTGAGAGAAAATGACTGGAGCAAAGTCACCCAGCTGGTTTTGCATCTAAAAGGGGACTTGAACTCACAGGCCCCTGCTTCTGGACCAGGATCTTTTAACCACTACAACAAATTGACCAGAGCAACCCAAGTCTTCCTCCTGGATCACATGATCCAGATTAAAATTAGTTTTTCTGGCTTAAACAACTGTATAAAATGCTGTTTGGCAATCTCTTGGGCAAATAGGTCTTTGGGTATTGCCACTATTTAGAGATATGGTTATAGTTTTCGCTTTTCATTCCCCAGTGGCTTTTCTTTATCAGCATATGTACCATTCATTGGCATCAGGTCCCCCTTGGAACCATACCTTTGCTTTTCCCTTCTCTTTCCCTTATCCCAGTTCCTAACCATCCCAATACAACAAAGATTTCACCAACCACATGGGCTAGGCAGAAACAGCTGATCTGTCCGTGAGGTATTTAATCAGGTGGTATAGAATTATTTTTAAAATTTGTATTGGCTGTCAATTATTAAAGCATGCTATCTCAGGAATGCTAATGTTAAGCATCTCAGACATTTCCTTAAATCTGGAGATGAGGAAGTTTTGAATTACATGTTCTTTCTTGCTCTGTTTTGTAGAGAAATTAGAGTCTGTTTATGTCTTTGATTGAGAATTGTTTGGCTACCAGTAGGGAGCTGTTTTCAACTAGCTAGAATGGAGGGTGGTTCTAGAAGAGATTTCAAATAGAACAAAGGGCTCTACTCTTTCCGTATGCTGACTTTCTAAATTCTCTCTCTCCCATCCATCTATCCATCCATCCAATCTCCCTCCACCATTACAATAGGATAAATAACCACAAACTAGGGAGGAATATCTCTCCAAATCATTACATTGCCTGTAAAGCAGGTGACAAATTTGGGAGTGGTGGTACACAATTTTTAGTCAGCACTTAATGATGATAAATTGTTTTCAGAAGCTTCACTGAATGTTACTTTTGTCTCTGAAGAATTAGGCATAATCAGAACAACCAACCATATGTGAAAAAAGAGACACTGACAATTTCACATAATGCACTTTTCAAGTCATCCTGATTTTGGAGTTGTAATTAGCATAATTGTTAGCAATTCCACACTTTTCTACCTCAGGACTGACGACAGACCAATTTGCAACCATTAAATATATTAATACTTCTGGCTTTTCCTGAATTGCAAATTCCAGACGTTTTTGTGACATCTGATATATTTAATCTTGGTGATAACAATATAGGAAAAACTAGTACTAACATGCAGGTAAATAAAGGGCTTTGTTTTGTTTTGTTGTTTTAAAGATAAAGATTCCTTCAAGTCACTTCCTTGTCATGTAAGTAAGTTGTTTTGTTAACAATGAAATGCCACTGTGCCTTCTGTAATGTTTTGATAGTCTGGTCAAGCCTGCATAAAAACAGAAAAATTAGAAAAATCTTCTGTAGTAAAGTTTTTTCCGCTTACAGCATGTTAGCTTCCTCTCTCTCAATTCTAAAAGTAGGGCCAGGAATGTCCAAGTACACACAGGCTGACTACTGTATCAAAATGATATCCCTCCTAATTTATGCTGCCAACAATACAAGATCACTCTTGTTATCTTAAAATACTGCAACCTTAAAGCTAGTTTGCTGCCCTCCAAGATAATAGCACTTTGTTCTGTTGCTAATATAAAGAACAATCTGGTTGGGGTTTGTAGCTAAAACAGATTGAGAGAATATCAGAGTATTTATTTCAAGACCAAAATAAATATTTGGTCATTTTTGATCTATTGAAAATAACAAACTCTGTACCTACAACTTTCTTTTCTCATTTTCCTATCATCTTTGTTTTCATTTGTATTTTATAATTTTCATAAAAATTTATGAAAAGTAACAAACCTCCAAATAATGTTTGTGTTTCACTTTTTAGAGTCCAACTGGTATATCCCAAAGATTGAGAAGAAACTGTAGCTTGACAGGAACACTAAGAACTTTTTTTAGCAATCTTTATCCATTCTCTTACTGAAGTATATTTCTCAGGATCCTTTCATATAAGAGTACTATAAGTGTATAAGGATCTCTCCTTTATTTTGGCTCCCTTAAACATTAAAGAAAAAAAGAAACCAGCACAAAATAATGGAAAAATATGACCTGGGATTTAAAAAAATGTTTAGAATCGCATTAGCCAAAAGTTTAAAGGTACTGGTTATAGATTTCAGCTCAGATGAGTAAGTCATTCTGTGGATGCTCTCAAATGACCTTCCATTCCTATCTGACATATTTCTGGTTTGAAAATTAGCATTTATGGTTTTGGGGCTGAGCTTCTGTTCAGATAAAGCATGTTTCAAAAGCATGCCTAATTTTGCAAAACAATATTATGTTTCTTTTATTGCCTTTAATTTGCTGCTCTGCTTAAGTTCCCGAGAAGATTTAAGAGCCTTTATCTTACAAGTCAATCAGCTGATAGGATGCCAGGATTGAATTCATTTCCCAGTTATGCAGACAGGCTGTTCTTCTGGTAAGAAAATGCTGACTGAGAGACAAGGTATTAGATAATTCTTGGCTGTGGGAGTATTTTCTCATGGCTGAGTTTACTGAGTGCAATTCAAATATTTGCTGCTTAAAAAACATCTAGTCATCTATACTGGCATAATATACTGGTTTTCAAGTGATAAAACTTCCAAATCTGTGATATCCTCCTACTCTGAAAATGAGACAACTCGATTACCACTGAGGAGACATTCCATTAAGAGAAACTTTACTCTGATAACCTAGCTGGTGGCTTACTGTATTAGCAAGATTTTGAAAAAAGAACATTAAACATTTTTTGACCAATGTCTTATTTCATTCTGAATTTAAATACTGTAGCATCCGTTTTGATGCCTTTGAACTTTGGGGTTGGAGAAGACTCCTGAGAATACTTTGGACAGCAAAGAAAACTTAACAAATGGATTATTAAACAAGCCTCCTTAGTTCTCTTTTCACTCAAGTCAGGCTTGATCAGGCTCAAATTATTCTATTTTAGACACATTATCTGAAAACCCAGCTTTCTATAGAAAGCTCTAATACTGGGAAGATGGAGGAAAGAGGATGACCAGCAGCAAGGTCAAACTCTACATGGTCACTAAGAGTCAACGATGACCGAAACGGTACACAGTTAATCGATTATCTTTAAATCATGCCTAAAGCAGCGAAAAGTATAACTTCCAACGTCAAGGATCATTTCCCACACAATAGAAATTCGTAGCTGCAGAGGAACCCAAACTCCCTTTTAACATCCAGTTTCTTCACTTCGTCATTTCGCACATTGCACAAATTATCTTCCAATCCTTCCAATATGAGAACACTTTGAGAATGTGCGTGCATATCTCGAGCCTCTGGCTGTTTGTTTCGTTTCGTTTTGGCCAGTTGCCTGAAAGACTGTGTAGAAAATGGTTGCTGTAATTTAAAAAGAAGGAACCTACAAGTCCATATCGAGATGCGTTACCCTAGGCTTAAATAAACTGAGCACCGTTTTCCACCCACGGGTAGGTTCGATCCGGACTACAGGAAAGTTTGCACAGGCGCAGTAGGCAAACGATGGGACGCTGGATAACCCGGAAGAGAACGAAGAGGTAAAAGGTCATCTATTGAAAAGACGGCATGGCTGGCGGCTCTGAGGAGGGAAAACGTACTCAGGGGCGACCTGATGCTGACGAAACGAGTGAGGTTGCTTATGGCGAGAAGGCTCATGGAAACGCCGCGGAACCCAGCCAGGCCGCGTTCCCGCCGACTTTTAGCGTCTCCGAAATAAAGAACAAGCAGCGGCGCCACTTCATGTTCCTGCGCTGGAAGCAGCAACAGAAGAAGGTGCGAAGGAAAGGGTCGCCGAGCTTTGAGTCGCTGTCGCGTTTAAGCCCGTTAAGTAGTTGTTGGAGTGTTGTTGGTAGTTGTGAAGTTAATTAGGACAGATGTCAATAAAATAAGGAATGGAGCCCTCGAGTCTTAAGTTGCTCGGTGGGGTCTCAGTGACTGATAAGCAAATCGTTATCCTTAGAAGCATGAGAACAAACGGTAGAACCCAGGTTTAGCACCCAGACTTGGAAATTGTTAAAGCAATGCATGTGGGTTCTCTTCTGTATGGTGACATAAGCCTATTTTTTTTTTTAACCCATCGCATTTCTTTTGTTCGTCTTCCTTACTCCTACAGGAAAAATTAGCCCTTAAGAAAAGGAAGAAGAAGGAACGGGAAGCCCTTGGAGATAAGGTAAAAAGGAGGAATTAATGACAGAGATACTTAATCAGGTCAATTATAGCTTGCTCTAGCACTGTTAGTGGCCAATCAGATAGGTGAGCCCACAAGCAGAACACAACTTCATGTTTTCTGTGAATTGGTCATCTACAGCAGGGGTGTCAAACTTGCAACGTCACATGACGTATCGCGACATATCGCGACCTTTTTGCCATTGCCGGCAATGGGGTGGGTGCGGTTTTGCTATGATGCATCCGGCCCGCAGCCCGGCAGTTTGACACCCCTGATCTACAGGTAATCCTCGACTTAACCACAACTAAGCCCCAAATTTCTGTTGTTAAGCGAGACATTTGTTAAATGAATTTTGCCCCATTTTATAACCTTTCTTGCTACAGTTGTTAAGTGAATAACTGTAGTTGATAAGTTAGTAACCCAATTGTTAAGTGAATCTGGCTTCCCCATTTATATTGCTTGTCAGAAGGTTGCAACAGGTGATTACATGACCTTGGGACACAGCAATTGTCATAAATATAAAGCAGTTTGAAAGCATTTAAATTTTGATCACATGATCATGGGGATGCTGCATAGGTTGTAACTGAAAAACGGTCATAAGTCACATTTTTCAATATCATTGTGACTTTGAACAGTCACTAAACTAATTGTTGTAAGTTGAGGACTACCTGTATTACTAGCTGTAATGTATAGCTATCATGATTGGTAATCAGTGATAGCCTTCTCTTCCATCTTCACCTCTTTATGCCATAATAATAAATTCTATGCTATAATAATAAATTCTGATTTAAGTTCTGCTATGTTCAGAATGACTTTCTTTTGAACCCAGTTCTGTCTATCAGTTTAAAAGAGAAAAACATTTTTTCTAATCCACTTTCTTTAAAACATGAATGTTGCTCAAGTGTTTCTTTTTTTATAGACCAAAATCTTGTTGCAATTTTTTGCAGCATTTTCTGGTTTACAGTATTCTTTGTGATGTCATGATTAGAATTGTAATATTAACTATGATTGCAATATTGATTTCTTCAAAGGCAATAATAGTGATACTTTTATTTTCAATTCCTTTTTTTAATGATCCCTAGCAAGAATTTTGCCCTTCTCAAGAATTTAGTGTTTGTACTGCTTTACCCTCTGAAACTTTGGCTATTAGTTGGGTAATCTGTTGTCTTCCATTTATTGTTCTGTAATTCATAGATCAGCTTTCAGCTTATAACAGCTCAAATTGCCTACATTTTTCTAGCATTTTTGATGCTATTACTAAACTGCATCAATATTCTTTAAATGAAACAGTTGTTCAGTATGAGGTCTTCTATCAATTTCAGATTTGAACTTCTATTTTTTAGGCACCACCAAAACCAGAACCAAAAACCATTGAAAACCAGCGTGTATATGATGAAACCACAGTTGATCCAAATGACGAAGAGGTAGTTTTCTGTAAGCATTTTAAAGGAAACAAATGCCAGATAAATAATTAGACATTTTTACCTTTCTGTAATATATTGTAACAGTTGGCAGGATGGTTATTTGAAGTTCATGCATCCATTTCTTCAACATTCTTCAGACTCTTCCTTTTAAAACAATTTTGTCTGACATTTTTTTCTGTCTGAAAAGTTTCTTGCAAATGAGCCATATTTAAAATTAGCATATGTAATTATAATTAGTTAATGTGGAAGTTGATGTAGGAACTTGCTGACAGATGATGCTGGCCTAGACAAAGAAACTTAAATTCCAGTTTTTAAAATATAATAAGCCTAAAGCCTACGGTACTATTTTTATAATTCTGTATCTAAGGGCTTGATGCAAGATTGTGTCTCAGGGTTGTGCGTATTTTTTTTTTATTGTAACAGGTACAATATAAATGACAACAGAGCTATTGATTTTTATTTTTAGATGGAAGGTTCTGATTCTTGTAAATCAGACATGTCAAACTCGCAATGTTGTGTGATGTTGCGCAATGTATCGGAGCTTTTTCCCCATTGCCGGCAATGGGGTGGGCTCAGTTTCGTGGTGACGTGTCCGGCCCATGGGCCGGCAGTTTGACACCTCTGCTGTAAATTGACTATATCACTGCAATGTCATACAAATGTCATTATATATTCCCAGGTTACTTTAGATGAAGCTACAGATGAATTTGCTCCTTACTTCAATAGGCAAACTGTTCCAAAAATTCTTATCACCACATCTGACAGACCTCGTGGGGTAAATTAACTTTTTAAAATTGGTAATATTTTGCTTTGATTGAGGAATATGTGTACTTAATAATGTGGACTGTTCAATGTATTATATTGTTTTGTAAACTAGTTTGTGTGTGTGAGATACAATGAACAGTAAACATTTAATAATTTTATAGCAATCACTGTTGCCTTTCGTTGTATGGATGCTGTATTATAGCCAAAATTGATTGATAGAAATAGTCATTGGTAAACTTAAAAGTTTTAAGTTTAAATAAAAAAATAAAAAATAATAAGAACGCTTAAGTTCATCAGTGGGATGGAAGGTGCTCCATCACTGGAGGTTTTTAAGGACTAGACAGTCACTTATCTGAAATGGTATAGGTTCTCCTCCTTGAGCAGGAGGCTGGACTAGAAGACCTCCAAAGTCCCTTCCAGCTCTATTCTGTTCAAATAATTTTTTCATGAACTGTAGATAGCACAGTGTTTCTTTTCTGCAAGTTCTGGGTCATTAACATAATCCAATAGTTGTCTCCTTTCCTTATATAAAGAGACTATCTAAAGTGTGACCTAAATTTGGTTATTCGGGTTTTCTCCCGCGTAAAATTGGAAGTGTCTTGGCAACGTTTCGACGAAGTCCCATTCGTCATCTTCAGGCTGGTGTTTTCAGCTTCGTGCTTCAAGGAGCAATGTGTGGTCTTAGCTGTTTCTTCCTTTTAACTGCCAGTGGGGGTATGAACTGATTGGATGGGAGCTTGGCTGTGTTCTGATTGGGTGGAGGTGTGTTCTGATTGGTTAGGGGCTTGGCTGTGCTTTGATTGGCTGAGGGGTTGGCTGTGCTCTGATTGGCTGGGGGGGGTTGGCTGTGCTCTGATTGGCTGGGGGAGTGTTCTGTTTGGGTGGGGGCTTTGTTGTGCTCAGGTTAGTCTGAGTTGCAGGGGGGTTTAAGATGCTGGGCTGCCTTGCTATTTTTTGGCTTCACGTTCATGGTCGTGCCTCATCTTCATGATGGGTGTCAGTTTGCTTCATGTATGGATTGGAGGGGTTTAAAGTGGCTAATGATGCAGCTGTGGTCTGGCTTCTGGTTTGTGGTCGTGCCTCATCATCGGTGTGGCTTTGGGTTTGCTTTTTGCGTGGATGTATGGTGGTGATGTGTATATATGTGTGTGTGTGTGTGTGTGTGTGTGTGTGTGTGTATGCACACACAACAGTATATTGAACCTTTTTTTTTGTTTTGGCAGAGAACTGTAAGATTCTGTGAACAGTTATCCACGTGTATTCCAAATTCACATGTTTACTATCGAAGAGGACTGGCTTTAAAAAAAATTATTCCACAGTGTATTTCAAGGGATTTTACAGATCTGATTGTTATTAATGAAGATCGTAAAATACCAAGTATCCTTCATGAAAACTATGTGGTACTTTTTGTATAAACATCTCTATAGAGCAGCAAATTTACTATTGGATTAGAAGAGAAAGAATTTAGTACTTGTTTCTGTATGGCATGTTTATTAAAACTGAAACTGGACATGAAGTACAAAGTCCCCAAATTTATTGTTTTAGAGTATGGATTTTCTGAGGAAATTTTTTTTTCCATAAATTGCATTAGTTATAAATCATATGTTTAATTGTATCTTAACACATTTGAAATAGATGGGCTTGTATTAAGTCATTTGCCTGAAGGCCCAACTGCTCACTTTAGGGTGAGCAGTGTTCGTCTACGTAAAGAAATAAAGGTAAGTTTATTTCAGTAGCCAAATTTCTCTGCTTGTTAATGTTAACATTTAATACAATGTTTTCATCAACTTTTAGCGAAAAGGAAAAAATCCTACAGAACATCAGCCTGAAATAATCCTGAATAATTTTACAACACGGTTGGGCCATTCCATTGGTCGCATGTTGGCTTCTCTCTTTCCTCATGATCCTCAGTTTGTTGGCAGACAAGTAGCTACATTTCACAATCAGCGTGATTATATCTTTTTCAGATTTCATAGGTAAGTATTTAAACATTGATGCTACAAGTGATGTCTGTATGACCACTTTGTTAATGTTGTGTATTGCCTTTAATAGATACATCTTCAAAGATGAGAAAAAAGTGGCCATTCAAGAACTAGGCCCACGTTTTACCTTAAAATTAAGGTCTCTTCAAAAAGGAACTTTTGACTCCAAGTTTGGAGAATATGAATGGATTCACAAGGTATTGTCCCTCAATAAAGCATTGCAGAGTCTTATATGCTGCTGGTATTTGGCTGAATTTTGCAGTTAAAGAATTTCTTACAAAGTGTTGTATGTGTGATCTATCAATAGTGGATGCTGCTTGCAGATATGAGGGCAGCCTATCTATATACACTAGGTATATGTGAGTGAGACAGCTACTTTGATTTCCTATTTACAAGTTACATACAGATATAATCAGCCCTCTCAAGTAAACCACACAAGCAACACAACTAGATGAATGATTCTCTTTTATTGTAAGGCTACGTTAACAGAATCTTTCAGATCTGAAAATACAGGTCCTCCTTAAATTTCATTCTCTAGCCATTAAGCCACTGAGAGCTCCTATGTCTCTTGTCTGGTTGTTTCCTAGGCATCTCTTCCCCTCATTCCCCAAGGTCATCTAAACATTCCATTACAAGGTAGTCCTGGACTTATGAACACAATTGGGATCAGAACTTTTATTGCTAAGCAAGGTGGTCATTAAATGAGTTGCGTCCAATTTTACAGTTTTTGCTATGGTGATTAAATGAATCATTACAGTTGTAAGTGAAACATACAGTCAAGTGAATCCAGCTTCCTCCATTGACTCTGCTTGTTGGAATCTGGTTAGGAATACTGCCTCAAAACATTTAATAACAATCACTTGACCAGTACACTGCAATTGTCATAAACATATGTTGGTCACTAAGTGGAATATTGCAGTGGTGGTTAATGTGAGAACCAATCCTAAGTCACTTTTTGCAGTGCCATCAAAACTTCAGTCACTAAATAAATGGCTGTAAGGCAAGGACTACCTATAATTGTATTTGATGGGTCACTCAGTGAAATGGAATATTGACTAGCTGGCCTTTAGTCAGAGCCAGTAGGATTATTTTCATGTTCTCGCTACCTATGATTATAATTGAGATATTTTTTAAATACTTGACACATAATTTTTATAATTAATAAAAAGTCACTCATAAAAATAATAAGCTTAGATTACAATAATTGCATCCTAGAGAATAGTAAGAATAGTTTTCATTATCAGTATAAGTTATTTTTGGCACATGCCCAACCCATATTAGAGATATTAGCCTTCAAAAGTACTTTTGTGGTACCAAATGGGAATCATTTATCAAAAGAAAAATATTCAAAATATAATTGAAAAGGAACAGTCGGAGTGCTATAAATTTTTAGATGGTCTTTAAAACAATCAGAGAGCCTTACTTATTTATAACTATACCGTTTTCAAGGCAGTATTGTATCCTCACATCAATGCATTTTAAGGTTACTTATTTAAAATTATTTGGAGAAACAATAAGGTTTCAAAAACAGGTTATTGAAAGCAGATCAAATAAATGGGAATTCTGTGTAAATATGCATAAGCTGGTGCAGAGGAGGGAGATAAATGAAGCTTTTGCATTTACATTACATACTAAAAAGATTTCTACTTGAGTTCTAGGCTTGAAGGTTGTTAGAAAGCAGGAGGATGTCCCCAGATAAAGGGGTGTACAAAAGTTTAATGGCTGTCTTTGTGCTTAAGATGATACCAATAAATCTTTAACGGACATTCTTGTTTGGCAATTAAGAAGTCTAAAGGTCCAGACTAAACCTAGGCTGACAAGTTTGTTGTGATATTATAATTACTTTCATTCTAGGCATGCCTTCAAAATCTTGTAATTTTGTATTAATTTATTACTCCAGAATCTGGATTGTAGTACAGGAATTTATAAATATTTGTATTTTTGAGCAAACTATAATGAATGTTGCTGTTTTTTAGCGCCGTGAAATGGATACAAGCCGAAGAAAATTTCATTTATAAGAATGAACACAGAAATGACATTTTGGTATTTTTCATGTCAACAAAAGCTTCTGGAAGACTCTTGAAGATATTCAGGTTATACATGGAGCACCCTCTCCCCGCCTTTTGACATGGCCATGACTTTGTTCTCTTCAGGGCTGAAAACTCAAGTTACTTTTTATAAATAATAGAAGATTTCATGTTGGGGGAGAGACTGCATCGGCCACTATCTTCTTATGTTAAAAAGTCACAGACCCTTCTCAGAAATGTTTTGTAACTTAACTCTTTCTCAGCTTATTCCGAATTAAAATATATCTAGTTTTGGATGCTAAAATAAGGTTTTATGTTGGTTATATTGTCAAAAATAAACATTTTACGAAGGAATCTTTGCCTACCTTGCAAGAGTGATTTTTTAAAGTTTCTTATTTGGCGGAAATGGCAAAGATTTCAGCTTTCTTGAAGGATCAATCGCAGAAGTATTTTGCGGTATGGAAAAAATGGATAGATTTTATACAATATAAGTTGGATATTAAAAAATATTATTTAGTTTTTCAATAACTTATATTTAAAATTTAAAACATCTTATAGATTTTATTCTTTTTTATTTTTATCTTTTATTTTTATTATACTTTCTTTTATCTTTTTCTTTTTTCCTTTTCTTTATTCTTTTTTCTTTCAAGTATTATTCTTTTGGTATTTATGTTTTTTTATATATATATTATTGTTAATTATCTTATAGTTTGTTTAATTAATGTATTTAGTACTTAAGATTTATTCATGGTTTATATTTTTTTGTTTTAAGATTTTTTGAAGAAATTACAATTAAGCCTATGTTCAGCTCTGGGAAGGTCGGGCGAGGGAATGGGAGGGTTGGGGAGGTTTGGGGATGGGTTGTTTTGTTTTTGTAAAATTTCAAAAATTTAATAATAAAAAAAATAAAATAAACATTTTACATGTCAAATACTATTACCATGTATTGGTGAGTGTTCCAAGCGTAGCTCATTAATGCAGAAAAACAATATAACTCCAGATGTAGAAAATAGCTATACAAACCTTGTTTATTTTGACCTTCAGTAAGCTAAATTAAAGTTGTTTTAAAATTAAACGAGGATTTTAAAATTCAGCCAAATGCTTGTACAAGAAATACATGGGGAAATGAATCTTATTTTTTAAAAGGGGGAAGAAATTAGGTAATAACCCATTTTCTCTGTCCATCTTAATGAAACTTGAAATAATGAAAGTTCTGTTATCTATAATCACAGGGCTTCCTTAAGGAGTGAGAAAAAACCAAAACCTCTTGAATATAATCTGATCGATATTACTCAGTTCATCTGTAATTTTAATCTACAGATCAATCTTAAATGCATTTTAATATTTGTTTGCATACATATAGGTACTACAAAGCAGTTCCCAGTTTGAACACAATGATAAACTATGTATTCCCCATTTTTCATTGTCCCCCAGATGTTCAAAGGAAAGGAGGGTTTTAGATATGAAACTGAACTATATACCTTAAAAATCACTCTGCAGATAGGTCAGAAAATTAAATCAATGTTCTACACGGAATGATTGTTTCAAATGAATGTTATAACCAACTGAGCATTACCTCTGCACTTAATATAAACTAAGACAGACATCTTGGTTAACTTAGATCTTGCTATGACCTGTCAGGTATGATAAATTATGGACCATAACTCTATGCAACCAGTTATTTAAGATTATGCAGCGTTTGTTCCAAAACTATTTTAAAATCTACATTATATTCTTGTTCTATGTTATGTATTTAGTAATCAGTTTCAATCTTGACTTCCTTTTTGACTAATTTATGCCACTCTAGCTTTAAAAGTTTTTTAAAACAGAAAAGAAATAAAATCGTATTAGATTGGTAAATAGTGTATAACAAGGCATTTATTTTGTTTTTTTGAGTCTTGTAGAAGGATATTCACAATTTAGGATGCTTCTAGAGACAAATACAGTTCACTCCAAATTAGTTATGGCTATATAACAAAAGAGAAAAAAGTACTCTGCTGATTGTAAATTACTAATTTGTTTAGATGAAGATGCTATTTTGTTTTGGAAAAGCAGAATATTTTTACAAAATGAACTGACAGTATTTAGAACAATAGTGAAGCTTTGGATACACAGTTCAAAGTATTAGGACAAGTTGAAATACTCTATGCTAACATTCAAAATCATGTCAACTATTGCTTGAATATAAAATTGATTCCCTCATGATACAGAGTTATAGCAACTAGCATACAGCTTGTTTAGAGAGGTAGATTTTAAGGGGGTTTGAAACAATAGCAATCTTACAAGCTCAAAGTTGGCACATTAATACAAAGTTTCTATACAGGTTCCAAGCCATCTTGCTTCATTTCCATATTCAACATAACCAGCTAGGAAAAGTTGTTAGATCTGTAAGACAGAAAAATGCATAAACTCATTGAATAAAACTAAGCATAATATTTAAGTTGTATGTTACTTACTGACAAATGTTTAAACTCGTGACATTTTAACGATAGTTTGCAATACAGAACAACAAATCAAAATAAGCCAAAGAAATCAGTTGCTGGCCATGTTCATTTATAATGTAAGCTAACAGAAGTGAACATTACTTTGTGATTAAACTTCTTCATCCCCTTTATTGGCTTCCAAACCAAGAGAGAGGACACTAAAGCAGCACAAAATGGGGCTCCCAACTCCCCTTTCTCGCAATTATTTCCCATTATTGTGTACATGTATATTTGAGAATAAAGAGATGGGGAGAGAAAATGAGTTATTCCATGCTTTACGGAAATACTCATTTTTACTTCACCAAGGAACAAATTAGAAGGGTGAAGACAGTCCATATGGTAAAGATTATCAACGTATCAGTCAAGACAATTTCAGCAAGTCAGAAATGCTTAGTTTGTTGGGTAGGCCAATGCTAGCTTAGGTCAGGCTGAGCATATTTTGTAGTTACGTCTTATGTAACGACAACATAATTTTTAAATTTTCTGTTAACAAAATTCCATAAAAAGGCATTAACAGAATGCCCTCATATGTAGTTCTAATCTATAAAAATATTCACAAGGGCGTATTTAAAAAACCACAAACATTGAGATTGTGTCACTTCCATTATTGTCCTGTTCAGCAATAAGTGAATACTCAATTTATATTTCTATATATTTGTTGTTCAGTCATGATGTGGGGAGGGGTATTTGCTATTAGTATTCATGTATTTAACTGGAATGGGGAATGTTAGGCTATTCTCTAAGTAGATGTATAACTGAAATTACTGCATATCAGCCAGAGCAGAACATCTGTTCTAGTCATTGACGAGAATAACAGTTTTGTAATAGGCTTACATGGAAATACAGTAAGAATTCTGATTGAAATTAGGAAAAAAATGTAGCAATGAAATACTAGTACAAGAGAGCCAAGAGATTACTAAAGATTAAATTGTTAACTTATAAAGGTTCTTTGAAAGGGTATAAAAGAAAAACTTTCAGTTAAAATAGAATTTATATAAAACCATCCACTTAAAAATGTAACAGCTATAATATGCAATTTTTGATAAAATTGCTGAATTATATGATTTGTTTCTAAGTAGATTAGATGTAATCATCACTTTTTATTATCTGTTTCCCAATAATGTAAAGTCTGAAAGAAAATTTGAGAGTTTTAAAGATACGTCTGTGAGAAAAAATGAACCACAGAATATATTTGGTCTGCCAGGAAACTTATTTAGAAGTAAAAGGTCAATAGAGGTAACAAAATACCATCGAGAAAACCGTTAATTGATGGCATAAAAGTGCAATAAAAGAAAATCAATGATACCGAGGCACTATACCGAGGATAAGGGTGGCAACCATTGGATGGCTGGAGAGACCGACACTTAATATCTTTTAAGAGATACATAGATCAGGCTGTGCTTCTCTAGGTTTTAAAGGAGATGGTAAGTTTCTTGTTTTGTGTTTATTTTCTATTTCCAGAAACAGAATTTCTGATTACTTTTATAACTACAACCAAGCAACACTGTGTAAGGTTGCAAAAAAAAAAAAAAAAAAAAAAAAGTCCAGAGGTCACCACCCCTGCTTTAGGGAAAGTGAAGTCATAGTTAATTTTAAAGGTTTACAAGTGAAAGATTCCAGTGGCTTACCAAATCAGAGAAAAGAACAGACTTTCTGTGGTCTGAATGGATTTGTACTTGATGAAACTCCTGTTAATAAAGGATCGTGATGTGCATTTTGAAGGCAAAACTGCTTCAGATCAGCTGCAGCTTGTGAAACCTATGAACAGAAAACCCCATTTACATAATGTAATATTGTATTTTATTAATATGATTAATAACAGATATTTAAACTGACCAGACATCAAAAACAGGGTTTTTCCTCCTCAATGACTGTACAGGTGCTTCAACTTACAACCAGTAATTTAATGACCAAAGTTACAACTGACCTACCCAGAGTTAGGTACTTACAATTTTTGGAGTTACAGCAGCTGCAGACACACCCATGGTCATGTAATCACATTTTGGGCACTTGGCAACTGGCTCACCTTTACAGTCATTTGCACTGTCCTGTCATCATGTGACCACAATTTGTGATGGGTTTTTTGCCAGTTTCTCATATTTCCAAAAAACACTGATTGGGAAAAATGGATTTACTTAACAACTGCTATGTTTGCTTAACAATTATTGGAAAAATGATTGTAATTTCCAATCCAGTCATATGATCCCTCAATTTATGACTGCAACAACTTATGACCCTAATTCCAAGTTCAATTATGATCATAAGTTAACAATTACCTATACAGTATGAGATTAATTACAATATTGCCCAAAATTATCCCATCAACAGTACATGAGAATATTGGGATTGTCAAATGCATACCTATCTTCATACAAAAAATTCTTCACAGCCAGACTGTTTATTGTCAATGACAGGAATTCCCCAAAATCTTATCAAGTTATTGCCAACTAATATAACTCCCAGATTCAGCCTTTTTTAAATCACCAGCTTTTAAATTAAGTCTTTTACAGTTGCAGGTGTTGTATGTCATTTCCTGAATATCTCAAAGTAATAATTAAGGACTGATATTTGTTCCAAAGCATATTGTTATTGATGGCACATCAAAGGAAAATATGGACGTTTGCTAAAGTATATTAAAAGTTCAGTAATTGCTCAACAAGCTAACTTTCAATATTAAAATTCATATTTGGCTACTGTCAAATATGACAATGCATTTTTTGCTCTTCAGAATTCTTGTAAAAGAATTGAAGGGGCCCAGATGCTTATGAAATGTGCATTAGCAAGCGGTATTATTTTATTGAGTCTTCCCGATTAATGAAGAAAGCAAACGTGTTACAATTCATGTTTTGAAGATGATTAATGTACAGTAGCAAGCAGCATTATTACAATCAATTGTTTCTAATTAACAAAGAAAGCAAAGTATGTTTTGATTCAGGTTTGAAAACCAAAACCCAGCGAATAATTCTTCCTTCTCCAGCTTTTCCTAGCCAATAACACACTCCCCATTTTGCAACAAGGGTGGAGTCCCACCTTGGTTTGCCAGATGGCGTTTATTCTTTTCTTTTCCTCTGAAGAACAAAAAAGCTCTAGAATCTAGATCAAGATGACAAACTGCGCCCTTCCTTTCACCTAAACGGGGAAACCCTGAACGAACCGCAAAAGGATCAGAATCAGCAAAAACTTGATCCAAGTGGAAAACTGGACAATGCGACTGGGACCGACTTCGACGGTGCCCCTCCTTCCAACTTCCACAGCCTGGGGAAAAATACAATTTGGGGTTTCTTTGGTTCAATACATCTGGAGGGCACCGGATAAAATCAAGAACAGACGGGCTAGATCTGGTTTGCCAGGGAGGGGCCCGCACATTATGGTTAGGGCTGTTGAGACGCAATTAAATTGTAGGGCATTATATAGGCTAGTGTTTCTTCCATTTTTTTTCCCTCTAGGGATCCTTTCCCACCTTTCAAAATTATGAAGAAGCCTCAAAGAGCTTTTGCTTGCGGGGGTTATTTTTATCGATATTTACTGTATTAGAACTGGCGCATTTACTTTCCTAACTTGTCCGATTTCAATACTGTATTATTTTTTTTCAACATAAATTGATAAATAATTTCGATTTCGCGGACCCCTAAGAGGGTCTTGGGGAAGGTCCCTCAGGAATCCTGGCGGGGGGGGGGTGTCACACTTTAAGAAGTACTTTAAAAGAAAAGCAGTCTGTACAGGCCCTGGGGCATTCTTCCTCAGGCCCGAGAAAGTAAGTCTCTGAGGCGGCTCTGTAACTGTGGGAAAGGACATATTCTTTATACAGAAATTGTTGTCCGATTTCAATGCTGTATTTTTTCAACATAAATTGACAAAGTTTCGATTTTGCATGCCCCTAAGAGAGTTTTGGGGAGGGTCCCTCAGGAATCCTAGGGGGTGGGTCACACTCTAAGAAGTACTTTAAAAGAAAAGCATTCTGTACAGGCCCCCGGGGCACTCTTCCTCAGGCCCGAGAAAGACTCCGAGGCGGCTCCGCATCTGAGCGCCCACGCAGCCTTCTCCCCTGAGGTGCGCAAATGGCGGCCGAGGCGCTCCGACGGACGGGCGGCCTGGTCTCCGCCCCACTCCGGGGCTCACCTTCACGCGGCTCACGCTGGCCTCGAGCCGCAGCTGTTGCACCACCTTCTTCATAGCGGCGACGTTGGAGGAGCCGGACATGGCCCCCTCACTCACTCAACTTCACTCCGCGCGAAACCCGTAAAAACGCCGCTGCTGGCAACGGGCAGGTCGCGGGGGGGCCGGGGGGGGCTTCTCGGAACTTTCGGACAAGTTTCCGCCGCTTGGAAAACTCCCCCGCCTATAGACTCTCAAGGGGGAGACTCGTGCGCAACAGCGCGCGCTGGCGGGCTCCCTGCGCAAACTCGGCCTGGCGCTTCCCCGAAGCGGAAGTCGAAGTTGCCGGTTGGAAATTAGTTTTGAGAAGCTGTGCGGGCGGGGCTTCAAGTCCCATCTCGAGCGGCAGAAAAGGAGAGGAGTCTTGTCTTTTAGTGCTGGTGGGGGCAGCCGCACAACGAACTTTCTTCAAGTTTCCTCGCTAAGTCACTTGGAGCGTCGCCCATGCATCATCGGTCAGGAAGGCAGGCTTTGTATTGCCACAATAGTTGGGGGACGTAACTGCTGAAAAAAAAAAACTGCACGGAGTCGGCTTTCTTCGTTATGTTCGTTATCGCGCAAGTGTTGGTGCGTGAGGGCGAGACTCTGTAGTTCGTTAATGTTTAAGCAGCACTATATATTTAAGCGTTGTGTGTTCATGGTTTCACTCCTCGGCCCCTCTTTTGCCAGTGCAAACAAACAGCTGGATGTAACATCTGCTAGCCAATAGGTCGCACAAAGGCTAGTTTTGTCTGTGCGATCCAGCGCTGGATTTGGGGCTGAGAAAAGTGGGAAAGCTCGTCTCGATACAGTGCAAAAGTTCGAGATTTAGGATTGGAAATTCCAAGCACCCTCAGGTCGTCAGCGATAATTTGCAAAGTCTACTCCTGCGTACATGTGTGTAGGTTGGTTGTAAACTCCCCCCCACCCCTTTCAGAACTACAGACGTCTGCGCAGCCGGGGGAGATGCAAGGTTAAGGTGGTAATTCTCCCACTGCAAATAATTTCTATTGTTTTATATAAGGTCTACACTGATATTTCCAACGGGCCTGCGGTGTGAAGTCTGTTCAGAAATACGTTTATTAAATCTTTTAACACTTTAACCCAGAGGCGAGGCGGACCCGCTGTGTAATGAGCCACTTTTTTTCCTGCCACCCATCGCAGCGGGGCCACACATAAGTTGAGCTTCCCCGTAAAACGGAACCTCTCCGTTTAATTCCCCTCCCGAAACAGCTCTAGTTTTTTTGTCTCCCGCCGCTTTCAACGGTTCTGGGGGGCGGGAGGAGAATGAAGCGAAGATACAAGCCAACTTCCTGTGCGTGGGAAACCATCATACTACCCTAATGGGAGAACAGTTGGGAAACTGGCTTTTAAAGGAAGAGGTTTGGCCTCTTTTCGGAAGTCATCGAGATGCAGTTTAAAGGCAACAAGCTAGTGAGACTCATACATCTTTCTACACGTTGTAACACTTAGGGCCAAAACCAGACATTACTAAACCACAATCCCTTCACGGTGAAGACTGCCCAAGATTTTGCTACAAATACTTCAATAGGGAACAACTTCAAGAAATAAGCTTCATTTTTTGCTTTTCCCTCTGTTCAATCAGCACACTTTTTTTGTTTTAGTGGAAAACTTTTACCATTTTCAGTTTAAAAATTAATGAATGCCAAGGCTTAACACTACTTTATGACTTATTTCACTTCCAGTGCCTAGTGTATATTTATGTGAAAGTAAACACCTAGTCTTAATTGTGCACTTTTTTTTATCTCAGACATTTAAGATTAGGTGGCAGTTTTAACAATAGCCTCACTTGCTGGAATTAAGTTCTTCCTGGTACTGTACTATTCCTCCTGGTACCAAGTAATACATCTCTGGATTTACTGATGGAAAACAAATGACTCAACAATTATTTAACTGACAAAAATGGCAATAACAGAAATATTTAACAATTGTATTAATAAAACATTTCTGCTACCCTAAATTGAAATTTTAAAATGAAGATTTTTTTTGTGTGTGACAAGATGTATATTGTGTCAATAGATTGGGAAATTGATAGCACCTTATTGAGGAGAATCCACTGCTGATAGTTTTAAAAGAGCCTTTGGTACATTCCCTCATTAAAAGAGATTTTTTTGGGTCAAGAAAGGTTAGACAACTACTTCCTGGTCTCTTACCTTCTTTACTAACAAAGGTTTTTGAGACAATAAGGACAAATCAACTGCAATGAAGCAGATTTTCTGGACCCATGTCAATCAGGGCATGGGACAGATAGTATAGTGTACCCAGTACATAATTGTTGGGACCTGGGTGGGATAATATGCCTCTCTTAGTTCTTTTAGAGATCTTTCAGTGGCCTTCATTATCAATGACCTTGGTACACTTCTTGACGGACTACGGTAATTGAGAATTGGTGGTACCTTTTTGCAGTGGTTCTGCTCCTTCAATGAATGGTTTTACTTGGTGATAAGAGAGGAAAGGTTGGTTTGGTGACTCTACAATAAAATATATTACACCTTCACTTTGAATCCTGCACTAGTTTCCCCCATAGGCTTCTAATTCAAAGCGCTGGTTTTAACCTGTAAGGCCCAGGGCTTAGCACCAAGTTATTTTTCAGGACAGCATTTGCCCACTAGAATTGTCCTCATTAATTCAGTCTTGCTGGATAAACAGCTGGTAGAGTCCTATTTTCGTGATGAGGGAGACTGGACTTTGAGTTGCCACTGTAATTTTCCCAGTAACAGCACCAGTTCTCTAGATTAGAATGTCCTATCTTAATTAGTTTAGTTCCTACCCAAACTGCTTTCTCAAATAAGTTGAAAAGAGAGCCCTTCCAGAGAGTGTTCGTGATTTTGGTGTACTGCATGTGTTTTAGTAATATGTGTATGCATGCATTTGGGTGCTGACCATGATATTTTAATTGTTATTGTATTCCTGAAATCTGTTAAGAATTCTGTAGGAATTTGGTTGGGTATTAAATAAACAAATACACGCCGAGCCTGCTGAATGAACCAGAATATTGTGTTTAAGATTGGTTGGTATTCATTCCTGTCTAGTCAAGTATATATTTTAAGGAAGCTATAAGGTCCATTTTAGTCAATTGAATTAAAGCAGATATAATTACTGCTGTTATTGAAGAGAAAGAACAGAAAACAAGCAGTAAGACTCTTAATTCTTCATAGTACTGAGTAAATATTTATATGGAGTTCTGATCAAGGCTTTTCATTCCCTAAATTGCACTGCCCAGATTATGGAACAGTTGTTGAAACAGGGACCTTGATGTAAGCAATACAAGTAAAGCAGACTTGGATTACTGCAGCAAATCGCAGGTGCACAATCCTGGCTAGGTACTTCATTGTGTTGCTAAGGTGATTTTACTTACACAGAGGGAGTGGTCACCTCAAAGGTGGTTCAGCTCCTGTATTAGCAAATGCTTGGCTCCTTTCAGTTAACAATAAACAAAAGTTTCTGCCCTGAAGCTATCCCTGTTTTATATCCAAATTTGCAGGATATGGAAACAATTCTAAAATATGGAATATTGCAACATAAATACCTATAGGAGTTATCTTGATCGTGTTAAATAATACTTGGAATTCAATATGTGATTTAAAAAACAATTCCAGACTTCCACATAAATCAGAAATGACATCAAGGAATATGCTGTCCAATCAAAACAGACCACGCACTTCAGAGGTAAGAAATAATGGATTGTAATAACCATTGATAAATTTTATGTATGCTATACTGTAATATTTTCTGTTGTTGGTTGATAAGAATAGAAATACCGGTATATAAAGAAACTTGTTAGATCTTTCAAAAATGGAATTACACATAGGTTAAATATAAACTATAATAACTAATATTTGAAAACATTATTATTAGTATTTAGTTATGCTGATTACAGATATAGGCAGTGATCAAGATTATACAGTTTTTAATCAGGTGATTACCATAATTCTCTTCCCTCCAGATTGCAAGAACAATTGGTTTCATAGCTGTTCTTTTATTTGGCACCATTTTAACTTTTAAGCACAGGGTCATGGTCCTGCAATCAGAAACAATTCAATTAATATGGTTGCACCTGCTACTAACTACATGCAGGAATGATTCCAATGCTCTTTGACTAATAGAGACAAAAAGATATTAGAAACAGAATGTCATAAGTGTCAGGTTCTCTAGTACCGCACTGTGAGCAGTTGCCCTAAATTGCTGGATCTGAACCAGCAGTAGTAGCAGTAAGTATAATACAAATATGCATACTAAAAAGAGGAATAGCTTCTCTGCAATGTCAAATCTGTGTTTTCCTAATTTAAGTAAAGAAATTATGCAATAAAAATAACACCTAGATAAGGCATAGGGGTTGTATGATTGTTCTAATATGATTGATCTACAGTTTGCAGTACTCTGCTAGTAGGATCAGTGGATGGATTTTTAAAGTTGGTGTTCATCAACAACTTGACCACAGATTTCCTATCCTTGATAATGGACCGAAATACAGGCAATAACATTTCTAGTGATACCAGTTTCAAGTCTAAGGAAAATACATACGGTATTTTTAAAGGATTGAATGAATGGAAGAGTGGTGTTTCTATCTCTTTCCCTGTGTCATCTTCTGAATGATACGAAAATAGTTCAGTGATGATAATTTGCTTAAACAACAAAAAGCATATTTAGGAATGATTTATCTCAGGAAGATCTGCACCTCCTTTACAGGGATATAATCACATCTGATCGGATGACAGTGGTATCACTTCATTAGGAATGGGATGCAGTCCAGTCTCATTTGGTCTACTGTGTGATGTACATATGTCTGCCATAGAGACAATTCTGAAATTTCAGCTAGATCAAAATGTAGCAGTTATTAGTAATTGCTTCTACAGCTTCAGGAGTATATAAGCATTGCTTTTAAGTCAGCATTTTGATTGATGGTAAGAAGCTACATGAAAAATAGTGGTTCTGAAGTTGAAAGCCTTGCACAGTTTGTACCTAGAAAACCTGAAGGATAAAATAAACTAATTGTCAATTATTAATAGTTTTTTATTCTCTACACCTGTGGAACTTTATACCATTAAGAAAGTTGTTAAGAAATCAATCAGAACCAGCTGGGATGCTTTCTCCTTGTCATGTTTCTGGCATGAGACAAAAGCTGTCTCTATCCTCCAGCCAAATCCAAAACAGATTGAATTTAGGTACACAATTGGTATAATCCAGAAATATTAAACTGGACCTAGAACAGTGATGGTGAACCTTTTAGAGACTGAGTGCCCAAACTACAACCCAAAACCCATTTATTTATCGCTGGGTGCCAGGTGGGCGTGGCCCACTGGGTGGGCGTGGCTGTGGTGGTCATGGCAGAATGGGTGGGTGTGGCCAAGGTGGGCATGGTCACCTCAATATTCCTCATGGGCAGGGACTCCTGTGGGGGCTGGACAGGGTTGGGGGAGATCCAGGGGATCTCGTGGGTGGGGCAGTGGGCAGGAGGCTTGTCCTGCGTGGTGAGGGGAGGCGAGGCAGGGCAATGGTGCCATTGTTGCAGGGCAAGGCAAGGTAGGGGCCATGGCGGCTGCTGTCTGACACCATCAGCCCACACACACAGAGGCCAGCGAGCGCAAGGGGACCGATGGTGTCCATCAGCAGCCACAGCTTGCCGGCTCCTCAACCGGCGCACTCTGGGGCTCCGCAGCCCGCTGCCAGCAGTTCAGAGAAGCCGCCTCTGAGCTCAACAACCGGCCAACAGCTGAGGAGGTGATGCAGTGGGTCATGCCCTGGAAAAAGAGAGCATGCGAGGCCAGGAGGGACGGGACGGGGGGGGGAGGGAAACCAGCCGTGGCTGGGATGCATCCGGCCATGTGGGACCTCGGCGAGTTAACGGGTGGCTGCTTGAAGAGGGATGGTTGCCATCACGGGGCATAGCACGTGTGCCCACAGAGAGGGCTCTGAGTACCGCCTCTGGCACGCGTGCCATAGGTTCGCCACCACTGACCTAGAATATCAGCAAAATCACAGGATTTTGTCCCAAAATGGAATATGGGGACAATGGCTAGGAATGATCCAACTTAATAGAGCTCGAGGAGGGATTAAAAAAAAACCAGACATATCTCTAGTGGTCTCTGAGCCTAGTTATTGCAGACATTTCATTAAGCAATAAGGTGACAACATCAGTGCTAGTGAATGGAAGGTTTCCTCCCTGTTTATATACCGGTATACTAGTTTGCCCTATCAGCTTTGGTGGGCATGTGGGTTTTTTCCTTGGTAATTCCTTGATTAAGGGTTTTTATTTTTGTTTGCTTGTTTGTCCAGTAATCCCTGCTTATCTGGGTGTGGTCCCTGGAGGGCATGTGTTTTGGTCTTTTTTCTTTCCTTCGCTTTCCTTTGCTTTTTGTTGTTATCTATTGAATGACATATAAATGTAGTTCATCTTATGTGTCTATTGATGGCTTATTTGTCTCAGTGCCAAGCTTCCAGGAATTCTCTAGCATTTTTGGATTTGGCTTGAAATTGTAGCTGAATCTGTCCAGGTGTTGAAAAATTAACAACTTTTCAGTGTGCCTTCTGAGTGTTATTTGATATTTATAGATGTGCTATGCTGACGTTCTCCCTGTCTGTCCTATATAATGGCTGTTACAGTCCTTACACTGTATGTTGTAAACGACTTCTGTTTTTTCTTCTTGGGCTACCGGATCTTTTGGTTTACTTAAGATATATTGGAGAGCTTTAGTTGGTTTATGAGCTACGGCAGGGGAATGCAGGAGGGATCCGCATTCTCCATTAAATAATCTTTAAAGAAACTTAAACAGTATGGCAGTGAAAATCCGGCAGCGGGGAAAAAAACCCTGATGTTTTGAGACGCCAGACTGGCGTGCATTCCAATCAACTTGCTTGCTGCAAAGTAAATTGGCATCTTCGGGCCGCTCCTTCCAGCCCATTTCGGAGCCCGTCCAAAAGTGAAAGGAATGTTCCCACCCCACCCAATCACTGCAGAGCTTCGTTTCCAAAGACCCCCTACACAGGCTTCGGACAAACCGAGAACTGGGACTGAAGAAGCAGCAATGGGAGTGAAGGAGTGTTCAAAGGAGGAGGAAGAAGGAGAAAGTGGAAGAAGTCACTACTGAACAGGGGAGGCGTGACAGGTGTCGGCGCATGGTAGGCCTGGCTGTGGGGGCTCTTTGGCACGGTAAGCAGGGAGCATAGGGTAGCTGCCTTGTGGAAGTGCCCCCCCCTGCAAGAAACCGGTTGTTAAATTATTTGAATCTCACCACTGCATCCATCCAAGTCAAAATGAATGCAAGTGATTCCAGTTCCATATTGGCCACAGCAGTATCAGGTGGCCCATATTTTCATTTGTCAGCTTGTACACAATCAGTATTTATCTCTGTCAGAATATTTTATTTGCTGTCACCCAATATCTTTGTATACAATTTCTACAATTAATCCCTTTTTACAAGTTTTACTTTTTATATGCAACTTGTCAAAAGTATTCATTTTTGCATGCAATTTTGAGCTGAGAGAAATATTTAAACATTAAGTTCGAAAATTATATGTCCATTTATGGCATGATATACCATAGTTTCATCATTTTGCTTAAGAACAAATCATTACCATATATTGTCAGATATTATCTCCATTATTAAAATTGGCTATGCTGAATGCTAAACAGTTTCTTTTTACATATTTTTAGCTTTTAGAGCTGCATGTATTTTATGTTCCTGAAGAAGTATGGAATTTCAAGTTGAATACAGTTTCTATAGAAGTTATTAGCAAATTCTTTTCAGCTGGATTTATAAGGTGAGATATAATAAAATAATAATAATGGGTGACTTTCAGCCTGTCACTACTCTCTCAGCCCAACCCACTTCACAAGATTGTAGGGAAAATAGAAGCAGAGGTATTAGGTATGCTTGCGTATAAAAAAAAAGGCAGGATAAAAATCAAATAAATAAATAGGCTTGCCTTAATATTGAGCATTTCTTGTAACTATTTAGCAGTTGATTAAAATACCTACACAAAAGTTACAGCTCTCCAAAGATTAAACATTTGATAAGGAATTTCTATGAATCTTCTAACTTCTTTAGAAAAAAACAAAAACTGCTATGATAATTTGAAATCATGAGCAAAGAAACTGGCAAAAAGGACACTTTGATCTCCACGCTGAAACTCTCATGCAAATTGTTTTTCTCTATACGGGAAACATTCATGCGTCTTGTATCTTCTTTCATAGAGAAATAAATTTTGAATGGAATGGAAAATAAGGAAGGCAAGCAAACTCTTCGTTCATTTTAGTCATTGCTTGTGGGGAAAAAATGGAAGGATGTTGTAATTTATAATGCAGCTTTATGTAACTAGGGAGACTTTATTTTCATGGCATTATTTTTGAATTATTGCTCTTTTCTTTGTAATTTATGCTTTGATAATTCCTATGCAGAGAAATTAGCACATCAAATCAATATTTTTGGAGAGATAGAAATATTTTCATAGTGGTGGAATGTTCTGATATTGAATAAATATTATATTTCACTTGAACAGTGTGACCATTTCTATAATATACCATTTATAAAACTAGTTTGCATTGACACAGTTTAAACATTTCCACAAAGAAAAAGGAGCATAAGTTGCTTACCAAGGACACCAGTTTCTAACAGTTTCCTAATTATACAAGAGTATGAGAAAATTTTGTATGCTTTATGTACACGGCAACTAAGAACATTTGTACCACTTTATATTGTCTCGTGTCCACCTCTCAGTATGGAAATGCAGCCAATCCCACTGAAGACAAGAGCTAAAATTAACCCCCAACTTGCGGCTATCCTCAATTAAATTAATAATTGTACTACGTTCGGAATTTGCACACATGTATTTATTATTCCAAGATTCTAGTCATTTTTAGCAGTTATTGATTTGTAGATCAGAACCACTGAATATCATTCTTACGTGATTCATTCCTGCATCATTAATTATAATATAGTGCATAGAATATAAAAAGGTAAATATTGATGTAATTGTTTACAAAATTACTGAGAATACCAGAAATTTTAGTACTGATGCTATTTAAAAGTGAAATTAACAGCATCATCTAAATTATTCATAATTCTCCTCCAGCCAGGACTGAAGGCCATTCAGAGGGGGTCAGACCTTGCCCTCTTGAGTTTACCTAATGGTAAAGTCCAGATTAATTCCCCACTTGAGCTCCCTTCCCGAATGGTACGATTGCTCTCCCATATAACCTGAATGAATCATTGGGAATAAAGAGTCGTATTTCATACTTCTGCCATTTCCTTTTGTTATAATCAATTTTTAGAAAATTCTACATTAGGAAATCCACAATAGTCATAGAGGTGTATGAAAAATAATGTAAGGATCAATAATTAATCCATAGGTAGACATTTGACGAGATTATCATGTATAAAAGGATTTTTTTTATATACTTGTTTTGTAAATAGAAACATTTAAGCTTTTAACTGAATTTATAGGAAAACAAAACTTATTTTTTAATTTTGATTCAGGCTATGGCAATAAGCATGATTCATGAAATGTAAAGCTTCATGCTTTTTATTATTAATACTTTTTATCCTGCCTTTTTTATATATAACTCAAGGCAACAAGCAGACCTAGTACCTCTGCCTCTATTTTCCCCACGACAACCTTGTGAAGTGACTTGGGCTGATAGAGAGAAGAATGGCCCAAAGTTACTGTACTCAGCCAGCTTTGTGCCCAAGGCAGCCTAGAACTCACAGCTTCCTGGTTTCTAAGTCAGCACTTTAAGCACTACACCAAACTGGCTTTCTATCTCATCACATCAAACCACAGAGACCTTACTGTGTCAATTTAATCGTAAGAGGGTCAGTGATAGCTGTAAGCAAACAGGTACACATCCAAAGAGTGTTGTACCTACATTACTTTATATTTTAGATTTTCTTTTCATTATTTCTATATAAAAGTGAATAAGACTTAATAAAATTGCACTGCAATCTTGAATGCTGCTAAAAGTTCTAGTTCCTTTATCGGGGTTAATATCTCAATTCTAACATTCAGGTGTGTTCTATGTATGTTTTATTTCCTTTATATTCCCACCTCTCTAAAACTAAATGCTGTACAGTATGAGCATTATCTTATACTCCATATTAAATGCAGCAATAACATCTGACGTTCTAGGGTGTCACCTCATATGACATTGAAAATATTAAGAGAAAACCTCGGAGAGTACCTAGGTGAAGAAGCAGTTGTAGATAAGTATGTCTTTCTAAAATGTATTGGAGAGAAACTTGTGGTGGTAAGTATTTCATGTTTCTTGCTGATTGTCCTATAGGATTGCCAACATATACAATATAATCAAGAATCTCACTTGAGAACAAAACTAATAATACAATATCTGTGTATGTACTATGTAAAACTTACATACTAAAATTCTATAAAGTTCATAATATAACTCCAGGAGCATTTCATCAGTTAAGATGTTCTAACTAGTCTGCAGAGGAAATGAAAAACCTAAGTGACCTACAGGTTTGTTCCCATTTAAAGTGCTGCTTTTCTATAAATAGTGAACACTTCCATAAGTACCATGAGAGAGGCTGAAAGATTATTTAAGCATCCTATAGCAAAATCCCTATATAGGAAAAACTCGTACAAGAGGAGGGCAAAGAGTGGGGAGCAGACATTTTGTAGATTCCAAAGATAAGCTCCCAATTTGCAAATTATAATTTGCTGAAAACACATGCCTTAGAGTTCCTCTGCAGGTTTCGTTTATTTTTATACATTTCAAATCAGGCTTTTATAAATATAAGCATCCCTTTGAGAATGTTGAAAGTACTGCATAAGATTTGAAAAGCAACTCTGTAATTAAATCAGTATAAAAAAACATATACTGGGCTTTAAGGTTTTCCAAGGTATTTTTTTTTCTTTTAACAAGCTTGATGAAATGCTTTTTATTAAAAAAAGGGGGATGAAGGTTACATAAATCAGTGCATTAAACAATCGCATTGAGAAAAATAAAATGTGAAAACTAAAATTAAAAATCAATAAAATAATGGAATAACGCTAAAAAGTCTTTTTAAACAAAGAAAATCTTATACAAGTATCTTTTACAATGATCTATGATTTTGTGCTAGCTCTTGAATATGACATTTAAAACAAAGTAATGTTTTATGACTGGGACATTATTTACTGGAGAAGAAAAGATGTCTACTAGGTCTTCCAACCCTTGTTCCTGGTAAATTTTTGGAGTTTTACAGGAGAATGAGGCAAAATTGTATTTTTTATTCATGTAAAATTGGAACTTTGCCAACTTTCTATAAATAAAGGTGATGGGACACCTTTGGAAGCATTTTGATAATATTGCCTTTGTTGTAATGTTCCAAGGTGAAAACAAAGCAAGAGATGGAACTGAAGCTCAAATCATTTGCTCCTCCGTATGTATGTACAGTATATTATAATTATTTCAATTTTAAGAACAAAGCTAAATTTTTTAGTTCTTAGTTTATTTTCTATCATGTTCCATATTGCAGGCATTTCATCCAGAACTTTATTTGTTACCAGGAATAGAAAGTATTTATTCATCTTTGTCATCCACTCCAGAGAAACACCATAATAATCCAGAATATGTGCTTACATCTGCATCATATGAAAGACCACATAGTTTAATTTCTCCCAATCCTGATATTTATCAAAACTCAACAATGTTAGATAGCTCCTTCAAAAATAATCTCAGTCAGACTCAGGAAAAAGCTGGTTTTGGTGAGTGGAATGAAAAGGAAACTATTCCAGTTCTACATAAAAAGCAAAGTTCTGAGCAACCAAAGAATGAAAGTATTCAAGGAAAAAGTAGTTCACAACAAAGGAAAGGTGAGACTTTGGAATTTAAATAGAATCCTATCAAAGTCAAATTATAAATAAGGTAATGTTGTTTTGCACTAATGGGAGGAAGAGTCATCGTATTTTTTCAAACAAGATATATCTAGTTTTGCTATTAAATCTACAGCAATATTTCCTGTTTTGCTTTCTTTGGTTTCAATTCCAAAAATTCCACTTCTGTATTGCATTTATATCACAGAGATAATTGATTAAGATGTGCTCCTGGAAACTAGCAACACGTCAATCATTGAGCAATGGAACTTTTGGATTGCCTTACGTTAATATAATTTATAATAATTTATGGCTGTGTGCGATATCTCTGCCATGTTACATACTGTAAGCTTCTTGGATTCACTTACATTTTAGTCTTTTTTGTCTGTCTATTTTACAGTGTATGATGAGAACGTGACAAGAGAAATAAACATATACATATATTTGTAAATATATTTGTTTGTTAATCTGATCTGATTGTTTTATCTTTCTCATATATTCTAGAAAATAGGATATTTAAGCGATTTGTCTTATATTTTATTAATATCATGTCTTTAAATTATAAATAAATATAAATGTGTATATACTTTCTATATTAGAAAGGAAAAAGTGGTTTCATGTAATACAATCAAAATGATCTGGTCTTATATTATACAGCAGTCTGAAGTTTACAACACTGTCTAATGTCAATTTATGTTTATTAATATATCATTGTGTCATTTTAAGGCAAAATCAGTTGTAACATCAACAAAACAGAATCTGTTCCATCCTCAAAACAGCACCCTGCAAAGAAATCAGCACCAGTGAAAATGTATCAGAAAAAAACTTTCAGCCCAACCCCAGAAAGCCATAATATTCCAGGAAAGGATGAAAATTACAGAAAGACAGTCACATCTCCAAAGATAGATCAAAACAATGAAAAGGAGGAAAACAACCAGTTTCCATTAAGTCCCATCTCACAGAAGCCAAAAGGTATACCTTGTTGCATGAAGTATTGTGTATAAGTTTTATTTGCATTTGTATCTGCAATTAGCAATGTAAAGAATGTATTCAATTTATAATGTTTTAATAGAATTAGATTCGGAAACAGAATTGGTTAAAGATTGTATGATTAAATGGGCTCAGAATATCCAGGAACCGATCCCATTGGATTTATGGGAGATAATCTGGATTAGAAATGTTAAATTTACACAAGCTCAAAATTGAAGGGAAAATTTTTATAAAATGTTTTATAGGTGGCATTTAGATCCTGAACAATTATCTTGAAAGTATGTATTCTAACTTACAACCCAAATGTTGGAGGTGTGGTAATACAGATGCAACTTATTTTCACGTTTGGTGGAATTGTAAAGGCTTTTTGGATTATGATTTGGTGGAACATTCAAAAGATTTTTAAAAGGAAGATAAAGTTTACTCCTCAATTATTTTTATTGGGTATTTTTGTGGATTTAGATGATAAAGAAACTATTTTAATGTTGAATTTATTAACTGCAGCAAGGTTATTAGTAGGTTTATATTGGAAGAAAGTTTTGTTGCCTACTTTAGAAAAATGGATATTTAAAGTTTCTAATTTAGCAGAAATGGCAAAAATGTCTGCTTATTTAAAGGATCATACACAAGAAAGATATATTATTGTATGGAGAAGATGGATAGATTATATTCAGAAGAAGTATGGGACTATAAAGTTTCATTTATTTTATGAGTAAATCTTATAGTAAATGTTTTATAAGAGATTTGTTTATGATGATATAATTTAAGGGGAGTTAAGGGCTAAGTATGATTTTTCTTTCTTTCTTTCTTTCATTCTTTTCTTTTTTCTTTTTTACTGTATATTGTTAATTTTGTTATTAATAACCCTGTACTCTGCTCTGGGAAGTGAGGGGGGGGGGTTGAGGGTGGGAGGGTGGGTGAGTGGGTGGGTGGCTAAATAGGTAGATAATATAGATAGGGTAACTTATGAGAGAGGTGCTGCTTCGAGAGGGATATGAAGGGAGGAAGGTGAAGGGAGGAAGTAGGATGGTAAGAGGAGAAGGGGAGGGGAAGAGAGTAGTGAGGGGAGGAGAGAAAGATGAGGGAAGTAAGGAAGGTATTAGGGAGGGTGGATGCAGCTTGGGGGGAGGGAGCAAGCGGCACCTATGGTTATGGTTATGATTGTGAATTTATTTTATTTTGCGAAGTGAATTTTGTTGTATAATTATGTTGGATAAATGGAAAATAATTTTTTTTTAAAAAAGAATGTATTCAATTACAACTTTCTCTGTTCTCGTCCTAATTTACATTTTTTGTAAGAATCTGGCATTTCTAAGACCTGATGATAGAGAAGTGGAAGAACATTTTATTACTTGTTGATGAGAAATAAATTCTTTGAATGAATGGATCTAGGTCAGTGGTGGTGAACCTATGGCACGGGTGCCAGAGGCGGCATTCGGAATCCTCTCTGTGGGCACATGTGCCATTGCCCCAGCCTTGCCTCCTCCCGCGACCCCCTCTTCTCCAGCAGCCCCCCTGAAGGAGAGTCGCCCTCGAGCATGGCCCACATGGAGCAGCGCAGCCAAGGATATGGCAGCCAGGCAGCGTAGATAAGACTCTGTCCTCATGCCGCATCATGCAGTTGATGCTGCAGGATGTGGGCAGAGGGTGTGGCCAGCATAGCACTGCTGGGCTGCCTGGGCGATCGGCAGGCCCTGGAGGTGGTGAGTGGTCCTGTGGGTGGTCAGGGTGGGGGATGGGGGGCAGAGCAGGGAGGTGCAGCGGAGCAGGGCCAGTTTTTGGGCACTCGGTCTCTAAAAGGTTCGCCATCACTGATCTAAGTTTTATACGAGGATAGCTTTACTGGAAACATACTTAGGTGACCTTAAAATGGGACCAAGTTAGAAAATTGAAATGACAATTTCTGCTCTTGATGTAATTGAAAAAATAGATTCTGTAGATGACAGTGGTATAAAAAAATGAGGAAAATGCAATCCAGGAAATAGTAAATTTATAGCTTAGATTCAGCCAGCATCCCAATTCCTGGTTGTTGCCTCCTTCTGTGCTGCAGATCTGGACTCTTTTTATTAAAACATATTACATGCTTTCTCTGGTTGTTTTTAACACTTCTTTATCTCAGAATTTTGTCTTACACAAGTTACTCTAGTTCTCTTGTAAAATTCCTGTTAAATACCACATTTTATCAAAAGCAATGCTGCTTGGAGGACTGGAAATAGCCACAAGTGAATGCTTTCCTTCCTTCCTTCCTTCCTTCCTTCCTTCCTTCCTTCCTTCCTTCCTTCCTTCCTTCCTTCCTTCCTTCCTTCCTTCCTTCCTTCCTTTCTTCCTTCTCCAACTTTGCTCTCTAATTTTAAATGCCAGTTTAATTGCTTGCAGTAATATCAAAACAGAGCAAAAATATGATTACATTTAATTTTCAGTCTGTGAGTTGATATTGTGTTTTGAAGTGGAATGGTGTCAGTAGTTTGGGGTTTAAATCTAACCAGAGCTGTCTGGTTTGAGTTATAACAAACTAAGGCTAGACTCTAGAGTAACAGAGAACTATAAGACAATTGATATAATTAGGAAGGGAGTATATAACACCACAGTATATTTGTGATCTTTCCAATCCAGATGTGGATAGCATGTATCTGATGAGAACTATATCTGCAAAAGCTTCCAAATTCAGAAAATATGTGGAACTTGGAGAACTCTCATTTATTCAAAATATTGGAAGTAATTTTGTTTTGAAGACTACCAAAAAGTAGTCACAGTTTTGCTCTGTAATACAGTTTTGCTCTGTATTAAGGCTATTGGCAGTTGACATATATTTGTATATATGCATACACATTCATGTAGAGACAGATAATATTTTGACCTTTGATGCAGAAGAGGTTTCTCTCATGTTGGACACAAATATGGAAAATGGAGGGAATTTAACAGGAGTTGAAAATGGAAAGTGTACCACTACTGCTGATTTTGGAATCCCAAAATCCTTGGAAGACCGAGACATGACATACTCACCCAAGAAGAGGAGGTAAAGAAATATATATGCTGTCAGTGTCAGTCATTGAAGTCACATTAAGAACTTCTAACATATTGAATAATGGAAAAAGCTAGCTCTTTAATTAGCTTTCAGATAAACATAATTAAACATGAGAACTAGTTCATCTAGCTTAATTTCCTGTGTGTGAGGTTAGTGAGGCCTAGGAATACTTGCTCTTAATCCAGTTTGTCACCAAAAAGCTCTTTCAGTCTGATTTCAGTATCTTATTTTTCAGATTAATAACTCAATCAAAGCAACTTGCAACCCCAACAGGTTTAATCAGAGATTTCTTTCTAATGTATCTGTTCCTTTGATCTCATCTTTAGCCAACAACATGCTGGAATTACCAAGACTGCTGCTGACCCTGGTAATGTGCAGAACAATCAGGTATGTTCCCAGAGAAGTCTAGCACTACAACTGAGTTGGTTAAAATGGTTCGTTAACACATTTCTGTCACTTGGGTTGAATGAATTTTGTCTACTAAGATTCATTAAGATTTGCTGCAATTACATATAACTCTTGTGTTTAATCATTTCATACTGTATCTAGTCAGTTTCTGAACTAATTTGAAAGCAATGTTTTTAAAATAGGACATAGAGTTTCTGTTACTTTTTTTTCAAAAATAAAAATACGTTCTTCAGAGAGATTGTGCAAGAGACATTTTAAGGGTATTATTATTATCAGTTTAGGCATCCTTTAAAAGTGCTTTTCAGGTCTTTATTACTTTGCTTACAGTTTAGCTACAGAAGTACATATATTTAGTAGGTTTGTGTATGGATTTTTCATAAGTTTTTAGTTTTTAAACATTTTTATTGTTAAAAATTAAAAGGGAAAGACACATTATAAAAGGAGTAACTAGTAACATATTCTCCCCTATTCTTCCCCAAATGCTGATCACAGTTCAGACAGCTATATTTTACACTGAACACTTAAGATTGTGGCTAGCTTCTGTTTAAGTTCTACAAACTATAATTCAAAGGTCTAAATTTGCCTTGTTATGTAATATGTTGTACATAAAGGAACCATACCTATTTGAGTTTGACTAAACTTCTATTATGGATAGATATCATCAGTTTTGTTGCAATGTATAATGCAACATACGGTATTCTCCAATTTTAATCTAACCTAATAGCATCACAAAGTTTACCTTTTCCAGTGTTCTGCCACATTTGGACTACATTCGAAATCTAAAATAAATTAGGCATTCTTAACATTTAACAGATGTTTAAAATGTAAACGTTTGCTGTAACTCAAGACATACTTACACACTAGACATTTTGACATCCCAGGCAAAGTCATTTTCTAATGCCGCCTATGGTTTGACTCATGTTCTGTTAGGATTGTCAAAAAGGTCTCCTCTTTTTTCTTTTCTTTTTTCTTTTCTTTTCTTCTTCTTTTTTTGAGTTTTCAGCTTTACATGTATAATTTTTCACCCCAGAGTTCTTATATCCTAAAAATAACAATGAACACTGACACGTTTTTATTTGATCCTAGGCTGATGGGAATAACCTAAATGACTCTGCATATCCTAGTCACTATCTTTCCCCTCCTACTCCACCTCTTCTGGCTGTCTCAGTAAATAGAGCTCAACTTCCTCACAAAGGTTTTCCAACAGAAGGTGAGGAGATCTGTCCAAGACCTCTCATGAGGTTAAGGGTGTGACAAAAGGTATCAGCAGCAGGGGTCATAGGGATTTTGCCCTCTTGCCTTTTAAGAAGGAGATTAGGTTTGCTTGAAGGCAAAAAAAGCAATGGTGAGTTTTCATATGTCTCCTAAACATAATCAAAAAGCCTCTAAAGGGTCCTTTGTGATTATCAGCAGTTTTCTTAAGGCAATAATTCAGATAGCATAATTCATACCTTCTTTTTGTATAAATGACTTCTGGAAAAGGCTAAATGGGTATTTTTATTCAGCTACAGAATTTGTCTAGCCCAGTGGTGGCGAACCTATGGCACGGGTGCCAGAGGCGGCACTCAGAGCCCTCTCTGTAGGTATGCGTGCCGTCACCTCAGTCCTAGGCCTTCAGCTGGGTTTTATAAAACCTTTTCACTTTAGGCCTCCGCTGCCGTGTGCAAAAAAAAAAAAAAGTTCAATCAATCAATTTCAACTTCTCGCGGGGAAAAAAAAAGATCTTGCAAAGTTGGAATTGATTGATTGAACTTTTTAGTCCCACCCAGTCTGCCGTTACCACCGCAGCGACGCCCACCCAATGGGCCACACCCACCAGGCACTCAACGATGCTTAAGTGGGTTTTGGGTTGCAGTTTGGGCACTCAGTCTCTAAAAGGTTCACCATCACTGGTCTAGCCACTATCTCCATGTCTACCATGGACAGGATATTGGAAGGTAAAAATTCTGATAACTATATCACAAAGAGTTTGCTGCCCTCTTGTGGTACTCTGGACTTTTGCAATCCACATACAATTGCCCTAAAAAGCATGTTACTTGGAGTACTTCTATTCAGGATTGAAAACTTTGTATGTACTCCATCTACTGAGGTTTTTTTTTTCTTTATTCTCACTTCCTTTACCCCACCAACTGCCTCATTCTGCGTCTACTGACAACAACCACTATTAACTGGATTGTTAGTTTTTCTCCTTAAGATTATTGTCTCCTCTTTTTCCTCCAAGCCCAACAGTAATTGTGAATGGATAGCATTTTGAATTCCTTATGTTCACATTCAGCTCATTATGTATATAGGATTAGCACAGGTTTCTAGGAATGACTCTTACATAGTTTCTGTTACTTTTTTTCAAAAATAAAAATATGTTCTTCAGAGAGATTGTGCAAGAGACATTTTAAGGGTATTATTATTATCAGTTTAGGCATCTTTTAAAAGTGCTTTTCAGGTCTTTATTTGCTTACAGTTTAGCTATAGAAGTACATATATTTAGTATGTGTGTGTATGGATTTTTCATAAGTTTTTAGTTTTAAAATATTTTTATTGTTAAAAATTAAAAGGGAAAGACACATTATAAAAGGAGTAACTAGTAACGTATTCTCCCCTATTCTTCCCCTTGTGTCCCCAAATGCTGATCACAGTTCAGACAGCTATATTTTACACTGAACACTTAAGATTGTGACTAGCTTCTGTTTAAGTTCTACAAACTATAATTCAAAGGTCTAAATTTGCCTTGCTATGTAATACGTTGTACATAAAGCAGCGGTTCTCAACCTATGGGTCGTGACCCCATTTGGGATCGAATGACCATTTTATGGGGGTCGCGAAACAACGCGATCCACCATTTTTCCCCCTCAGGGGGCGCTGCCGCGCATGCACACCGCACATGGGGGCACCACAGCGCATGCGCGCCACGCATGGGGGCACCACAGCGCATGCGCGCCACGCATGGGGGCGCCACAGCGCATGCGCGCCACGCATGGGGTGCCGCAGCGCATGCGCGCCACGTATGGGGGCGCCGCAGTGCGTGCGCGCCATGCATGCGTGGCACATCCGTGTGACGGGTCGCCGTCACACGAAGATTGAGAACCGCTGACATAAAGGAACCATACCTATTGGAGTTTGACTAAACTTCTATTATGGATAGATATCATCAGTTTTGTTGCAATGTATAATGCAACATATGGTATTCTCCAATTTTAATCTAACCTAATAGTATCACAAAGTTTACCTTTTCCAGTATTCTGTCACATTTGTTCTTGCAGAAGTCAGTATATAGATTTTTTTCATCTTTAATTCATGATTCAAAGTATGGAAAGAAATTCTTGATAGAATACAGGGCTTTGGACACTATCGTTGTTCCTTCATATTATCTGTTGAGTACTGAAATCTGTTTATGTAGATCCCACATACCAGACAATTGCATCAAATGAAAATACACAGATATTTATCTCTTCAAGCTCACACCAACTTTTACATCATTCTTTGGTTGACTTCATTTTATTTTATTGTAGTGGATCAACCCTGTGTTGACCAATAGAAGAATGATACATTTTTACTTTAATTTTATTCAGAATTGTTCTCATTATTAACTTTTGCATATATGATAGTATGGGATTTCTTCTTCCTCAGGCCATGAATTACATAAGCAGCTGAAACATATTAAGATAGAAAGAAGACATCTGGAAAACACTAGAGAGGAACTGGTTAAAAAAGTGAAAAACCTGATTGAACAGCACAAACTCAGGAGATGCCATGGTATGTTCTGGGTTGATACATCCAATTTTTTCATTGACCAACAACTATAAAAGCTAATGCTGTCCAACATCAAGTCTGAGTTTTATAAAAATATATTTTTTAACATTTCATTATTGAATCAAATATATACTTCCCTGATCCTTTAGCTGTGATCTCTGTACATTCATTTAGAATAAATTATTGAGCTGCTATTGAACTGCCTGGAATCCTTTTTTCAATCTTGCAGTCCGTGATTCCTGGAAAAAAAAATATTTTGAAATGAAGAAAGTCACAGTTTTCTCAGAGGAAGCTTTAAATAAATTGCAGGAAAATATAGAACTACACCGCCAAAAATTATTGAGGCAGCTAGAAGCTAGAGATATCAAGAAAAAAAGAAATAATTTAACACAAACCACCAATTCAAAGGTAATTAATTTTTTTTTAACTTTCCTTGCCCATAAAAACTAAGCTTTGTCCATCAGTAAAGCAAATCTTGGAATCTTAATGATCATACAGTTTTAAACAGATTGCTAATATATTTGAAAAATGCCTAAAGCAAAATTTGTGCAAAAATTAAACTCAGCTTATAAAATGACTATATTTATAGTCTAATTAAGATTTAACATAAATTATTATAAATATATCACGATCCTAATTAATAAAAAGAAAGTACCATTGGCAAGAACAAAGAATACTTTGCAGATTCTTTTCTCTTGAGTTGAATTAGTGTTACAAGTTGCTAAAATGATTTAAATCCTCGTTCTCTTATTATAACATGATATACCTATGATCTTTTTCTTCCTAGTTCAACAATAAAATTCATGAGAATAAAGTTTAAAATTAATTAAATACTTCTCATATGAATCATGATCTCTTAATATCAAGAGAATTTGGTTAATTAGTTTAAGAAATGTTCTATCATTTTTTTCCACCTAGTACACTTTCTCCTATTGTTAAGTTTTTTTTCCAGCTAAGTCACAATTTCATATATCCAGCTGTATGCCTTATATTTCTCTAAGGAGGATATCGAAAACCTACTTTGTGGTGTCTATTCAGTCCTACAGATGGATTCAATATCTTCACTAAACTGTAGAACTTTCTAAAGTTTTAGTTAAGATTAACAGTAATTCTTTTACTGTTTCTTTAGTAAAGAAGCAAAGTTCTCTGAGTGAGGGATAAAATATGTCAATGCCATTCAGTTTTGTTTTGATCACAACAGGAAAAGAAGCATAGATTGCAGTGAAACTCTCACTATGTGAGAAGAATTTTCTGATTTTTTTTATTAGTTTGTGTCTAGTGTTTCACAAAACAATGATGTTGTAAATTTAATTTTTTTAAATGTAATTGCTATGTTTTAAACATCTATGTCTGTTGTTTCTCTTTTGTAGCTTTAACTTAAGTAGGTCAAATAATACAGTGGTCTCCTTGTATCTAATATATATGTTTCTAGACTGTGATAACTAGGAAAAAGGAGGATTGTTTAAGAAGACTTCAAGTACTAATAGCAACAGAGTCATCTCAAAGGTCACTGGATCATTTTGAACTAGGATCATTTTTAGCATGTCATAGTTCATTAGTTCATTTATAGTTCATATAGTGCATTTATTCATTTTATGTGCCATTGTCTCCCAACAACTCTGGGCAGTTTGCATTTGTTAAAAACATTTAAAAACAAAGAACAAGACAAAAACAAGAGAAAAGAATAATGATGACAAAGGAAATAAATGTGGAGAGGAACAAAAAGAAGAAAGGGCATCAGTTGTTCTTGCCAAAGACATTTGTTATATCTTGCATCCAAGGAAATTGGCCAAAGCTTGTGTAACTTTGGCCAAAACAAAGATGAATATCTTCAATAAATATTAAGGTCACAGACACAACAGTCACTGAAATCTAAAGCACACACTTACCAGAATTAATATAACTTTTAAAGGAAACACTACCATGAGAATGTGGCAAATAAATAAGAGAACAATAAATCACTGTACGATAACTAAAAAACAGTTAAAATTAACTTTGCTTTTGAAAAGTTGTTAAGAAAGATGTGATGGCTCAGCTTCAAAGATTCTTGTAGGAAAGACATTATCTAGACTCCTGCCAGATTCAGACTCAGTCATGGCACACCAATGATGACCTTGTCAAAAACTGACAATGAAGCAAGTATCTCTCCTGAGTCAGTTGACCTTCTCTATGGCCTTCAATACCATTGATTGTGGCCTTTTACTGGATTGCCTGTGAGGGTTAGGAGTAGGAAGCATTCAAGACTTTGGTTGAGTCTGCGGTACCTCAGAATTGGCTGCTTTCTCCCATGCTATTTAATAACTACCATGTTTCCCTGAAAGGAAGGTCTACCCCAAAAATAAGCCCTAGATTGATTTTTGGGGGTGGGCCTACTTTGAACCCTACCCCTACTTTAACCCCTAGTTTTGGGGCGAGGCACACACCTAAAAATCAAGCTAGGGCAGGGGTGGGGGTTGGAGTTGCCCCACACACCCCACACCCACTTACCTTGCAGCCAACCCTCTCCTTCCTGGCCCATTTCTTCTGCGGTGTTTTCTCAGCTAATCTTGCATTTCTCAGTCACAGGCCTTTCTGGAAGGCCTCTGCAGCCAAGAACTAAGCTATGGATTCGATCCATAGCTCAGTTCTGCAAAACCTCTATTGAATCCATAGTTTAGTACTCGACTGGAAAGGCCTGACTGCAAAATGCAGGCCGGAATGCTGCTGCAGAATGAAGCTGCTCCTTTGATTGCAGAAGAAGTGGACCTGCTGGGCGGGTGCGTAAGACATCCCCCTAAAATAAGAACTGCCTCTTTTGGAGGAAAAGAAAAATAAGACCTGGTCTTATTTTCGGGAAAACAGGTATATGAAGTTGGGGAGGGGTCATCATTTATTGGTTTGTAGTGAGTTGTCATCAGGATGCTGATGATACTGTACATTGCCACCCCAGGTCAAGCCAGGGGTGTTGTTGAAAGCTTAAATTGACGTCCAGATACTATCTGTAGGGCGCAAACTAAATTCAAATTAGATAAATTGCTAAATATAAATAAATTTCTAGAAACATTGATCTTGGGGATTATCCTAGTTGAGGGTGTGCTGCCTACAAAGAAGTTGTTGTGCAACTTGAGATCTGCCTGGACTACAGCTACTCCTTAAACAGAAAGTAGAGTCTGTGGGCAGGATTTGTCCAGCTTTGGCTGGAGCATCTTTTATATCCATATCTGGACCAAGACACCAGGGTTAGTAATCACCACCTAGTTGGATTGTTATAATGTACTCTACATGGGGCAGTTTCAGGCAACCTAGAAGCTACACCTGATCAAGAATGTGGTGGTAAGATTATTCGTGGGCCACTCTTATTTTTGCAAGATTACATTTTCTCTTTTTGAAGAAAATTCTCGTTTTTTTATAATGACAATTTCACAAGAGACAATCAAATCCATTTATAACTAGCTAAATCTAGACTGCCCATAGCAAAACAAACATTTAAATACTGACCTAATTTATTGCAGCCAATGAGTGGAAGCATTGCTCTACTCTATAGTCAATCCATCATCTTATGTGAGATACAATATGTGGAGATAGTAACTATATTCTTCTGAGGAAGGATGACATTCAGCATGGGTCTCCAATGCCGGTCCATGGACCAGCACCGGTCCGCAGCATGCCAGAAACTGGTCCATGCAAACAAAAGAAGCCCCAATCCGGGGGCTGCAGGTAGCACACGAAAACATGCCCCCTCCGCTCCACGGAAAAACCTCTCTCCACAGAATTGGTCCCTGGTGCCCAAAAGGTTGGGGGTCTCTGACATACAGGTATTCAGAGTGCTAAAAGACTTAAAATATATTTAAAAAGAAACTCAGGAAAGTGTCTAGGCATCAGTTTAAATTATATTACTAACAATTATATATATAGAATGAGTGTATTGTTTATATATGACGTTATATTCTAAATCAATTTTTTTTGGGGGGGGGGTTGTTTGACAGAATAATCTAATAATCCAGATTACAACCCTGGAGCGGGAAATTGACCAGCTAAAGAGAAAGCTAGACAATGCCAAAATGAAGCTTGTCATAGAAATTAAGGTACTGTACTAATTTATTACACGTGTCCTTGCACTTGTACATATACACATATAGTCAGTGAGGCCAGTAACAAATCAAAGGTTTTTTTCAAGACTGGCCTTGCACAATTGGAAATCAAGGAAAATAATAGTAGTTCTTGAAACATATTTTGAGAATGAAGCATAGAGGGCTGACTTCCAAAGTGTACACACTCCAGTCAACAAATCTTAATTACGGTTTGGGGAGGGGACGGTTACTTGTTTGTTTGTTTTGGTTACCAGTTACCAAAGTGTTGGGCTCTGTGCAGATGTGCATTTCTTTGGTTACATTTAACAATGTTCCTGCAGGTGCCTATCACTGTTCCACACCAGGTACTTTGTTTTGGTTCTCAGAAGAATCAGTTTCATCTAACGCTATTTGTTTCAGAAACCCACACAATAGTATTACAACAGTAAATTATCTATATAGCTATACAGAAAATCAGTTCCATTTTATCAGTGGCTTGGAGTAATTGATTCCACATTTGCTTTCGTAAGTACATACATTGAATCAACTGTGGTTTGCTGTTGAACATACCACTTATAGGCTTGCACTGATAATTTATAAAAGGACTAAGAAAAATTAAAAGATATTAAGACTAGAAGATGGCTTTGTGGCATGGAAAAATACTGGTGAAAATTGCCTGTAGACACCTGTGTATCACTGTTTCATTCATCAACAGTAACTTTTAAAAACCTCTTGTCCCAGGGTCAGTCTATACATGAGCTGTACTGTATCTCTATGCCAGCCATAAGGACCCTTTGAAAAGACAAATATTGTACCTCATTATAGACTATAGTAGTGCATGGAAGATAAGGCTCCAGCAACATGGAATACCAATGCTGTTCTTATAACCTTCAGTTATTAGGATTTTGAAATTTCTGATTAATCCTGCTGATAAAATTTTGCAACATTGGAAGCCGTGGGGAGATTACTATCTTAATTTAAAGGATTCCATTAATCTGAAAGCTGAATGTGCAAAAGAAGAGAAATTCCTTTTTCTATGGTATATCTAATACTGCGAGCCTGTATTATCATGCCCCAGCATAAAATTTTTGTTTGTGTGTGTGTGTGTGTGTGTTGTTGTTGTTGTTGTTGTTGCTCTATAGCCCCATCTAGTGTTATTATGCCATTAATAGCCATTTTAATACATCTTTCATATGTAGATAAACTTATACTGCACAGTAGATTCAGAGCATATTTGCACATAATTGTCATATATTAACAAATAATTTTACACTAATTGCGTGTTAATAAACAATGGTTTTGAAACTATGGTTTTGAAACTATGATTTGGAAAGTTGTTATAGATTTCTCAGTAGAAAGATGAGTGGCAGTTAACAAATGACCTTTGTCATTTATAGTCCTGTCATTCAAACCAATCATATTACTGAATTCTTCTCAAACTGACTCCTACAATTCTCATCCTCCTGAGGTAGCACAGCCAAGAACGCCTTACACATTAGTAAGATCTTACACATTGCCTTTGTGCAGATATAGCAATGGGAGGCTAAAATCATAAACAAAAGGCATGAGTGCTGTTGCTCCTTCTTGTGTATCAGAAAATCCTTCACAAAGCATACTTTTTGGAAGGTTTTATTTGCTTATAAAATAACAGAATTAGAGTTGGAAGGGACTTTGGAGGTCTTCTAGTCCAACCCCCTGCTCAGGCAGGAAACCTTATACCATTTCAGACAGATGATTGTCCAATCTCTTCTTGTGGAGCACCCACAACTTCTGGAGGCAGGCCATCCCACTGATTAATTGTTCTAACTGTCAAGAAATTTCCCCTTAGTTCTAGGTTGCTTCTCTCCTTGATTAGTTTCCATCCATTGCTTCTTGTCCTGCCTTCAGGCGCTTTGGAGAATAGCTTGACTCCCTCTTCTTTGTGGCAGCCCGAGATATTGGAACACTGCTATCACGTCACCCCTAGTCCTTCTCTTCATTAAACTAGATATACCTACTTCCAGCAACCATTCTTTATATGTTTTAGCCTCCAGTCCCCTAATGTTCTTCGTTGCTCTTCTCTGTACTCCTTTTTAGTAGGTTACACATTGAAGCTAGTGTACAATCATAATAATTATTTTAGGCATTTGCCATAGATACAAAAATGATATGAATAGAAGACTGAGCTTTGGAAATCTGTAATACAATCTACCACAGTGTTTCTCAACCGTGGCAACTTGAAGATGTGTGGACGTCATCTCCCAGAATACAACACAATACAACACAACACAAATTCTTTATAATTATAATTGAGTGTTTCTTTAGCCAATTTCCCATTTACGTCAAATCAAACATGATGTCTTATGTATATTAAGATCCACCATGACCTGAGGCATTAACATGTTTCAGAATGCATCATACTGTAACTGATTAGACTACAAAATTTGAAAACCAAGATTGTGCTTCTTAAACCACATAAAAGTTGACTCTTATCTATAAAATAATAGTTGTCATTTAATTCTTCCTATCGTAATCTCTGGATCTTTTGTAGATGAAAAAACAAGCAACTTCTGATTTACAAGCGCTGAAGGCAGAACTGGTGCACAAGAAGGTTCAGTCATCTTTAAGATTTCTGTCTGGAAAGCAACTATTCTAGTTAACCTTTTTAATGAAATTCTTCAGTCTGTAGTTACCCAAAAACCTAGTTGTTTTGATTAAAAATAACAAAGCTTGTTCTAGTGAAAAATTATTCATTGCTAAACCACTCATTGGTTCTATTGCTGATGTGACAACAGCACTGCAAACCAGAAATAACAGTCTTGGAGGGGAGAACCCCAGTTGCATCCATTGCAACAGCATTGTTAATGGAGGGAGAAAACCTCCAAATAAATATTTGGAAGGACTAGTATGGAATGGTGAAGAAATGCCTAGATTGACTTCAAGCCCTTATTCTCCCATTGTATTTAACTGAACAGTTTGCTATAACAATAGCACATCTGGGTTAGGGAGAGTAATGACTATCTAAAGATAGAATTATTAGTAATTCTTTTCTCATTGCAAATCTATGATTTTGCAAACAATTTTTTTATTTCTCAATTTCTTTTCAGCTTTTTTGGTTGCCTTTTTTTTTTTTTACTGTAAGCCACATTCATTTGATGGCTGTGTTACTCAATTGTCATGTATACCAATACACTTTTTATTACTGTAAAAAAAACAACTATATCAAGTAAATGTGTGTTTTCAGTTTTGTTTCCTGGTGTAGCTGAATGAATAAATGTTTACTACTCAGAATCTGTGAATATGGGAAGTTGAACCTGAGCAAACAGAACCAGTTTCTCTCCTGTTTTTTATTTACATACATACATACATACATACATACATACATACATACATACGTGGGTGTTAAAATAAATATATATATATATTTATGTAGGTGTTAGTTATCCTGCAAAGTGGTATGGGTGGGATCATGATGTATATAGCAAAACTCTATTTGGATTCTTGAAAAGACACATTTCCATCCAGATGCAATTTTGGTATACAGAAGATTGATTGCTTTTATCTCATAATACAAAACATTTTTTTTCTTGTTCTCAATCTTAACAGCACTTTCAAACAATCAGACTGCCAGTTTCCAACTACTATAAAACGAAGCTAGAGAAATGAGTTCTTTTCTTCAGTTACATTCTAATATTTAAATGTTTGAAGTTTAAGCACGTCTATATTTTTGCTTGTAACAGAAAAATTAGAGGTTTCCTTTGATGTTTCCAAACTAATGTGTGTTCTACTCACAAGGATTTTACTAATCCTGAATTAACAAAATTCTATCTTCCTGCACAAAAGTTTTGTAAAATTAATAGCTAATACATAACTATTACATAATTAAAGTGATATAGGAATAAGTTTACTTAAAGAAGGCTGAATGGTAAACATATTTCTGAATTGCTATGACCATGACACTGAAGAAAGGAGGGAGGGAGGGAGGGAGGGAGGGAGGGAGGAAGGAAGGAAGGAAGGAAGGAAGGAAGGAAGGAAGGAAGGAAGGAAGGAAGGAAGGAAGGAAGGAAGGAAGGATGGATTAGGGCCAATGAGCTTTGAAAGCTTTACTATACTACCAAAGCATGGGAAAATCATTAACGTTGCCTCTGCCCTAATTTACCACAAAAAGATATAACTGAGCAGATGTGTGAATAGGTAAAAATACCTTCCAAGGCAAATGTCCTCTCATAACTACAATATTGCTGCTTTGAGCTTCTTAGTGATAATAACAATACCAGAAAGAAGCACATTGAAAAAATACAAAAGCTGCTATTATTATTAAGGACAATATGATAACATTGCATCAGAAATGGTCTGGGTTTTGTGTTGTCGGAATTGCCATTGATGAGGCACTTTGTTCCTATAGATATTTTAAGGTTCTTTATGACAAAGAGATGAAAGAATGTAAGAAGCAGATAATATGAACTAGCCTAAACAAATTCCTTGGCTCCATAATCTGTTGGAGCTATTCCTTATTAGCAAGTGTGTTTTCCTTTGGAAAGACTGAAACAGGGTCAATTTTACAAGGCCAAACAATCTAGAGATATATTTAATAGTTTGCTTAAAAATAGGCACTTAGATTTGGGACCTTTTCTTGTCCTTAGAGAATGAATTTCTGGAATGAAAATCTCATTGTGGTAAACCTAGACAAGCTCTTTCTTCAAATTCTTCAACCTGAAAGACAAGTTGTAAACCTATCCCTACACCAAGGAATTAGGCCTCAATGTGCTATTGATAGAAAAGTACAAATTGCTTTGAGCAAAAGAAGATAAGAAAGAGGATATTAAAATTTTACAACACTTTCCAGAAGAACTCGACTTTTACATTCCAAATACTTCTAATTCTGGTATATATTAAATGAGAACATTAATTATACATAATCTGAAAAATCAAAGCTGCTTCAAGAAAAAAATAGTTTAATTTACTAAGTACACAGAACAACATATTCTGAACCAAACTGTAAATTAAAAACAGTTCATTGATGCAATCATTTTTCGCTCCCTCTGCTTCCCCTCCAATTATTGATTTTATAAGTCATATGCTTTAAGCAAAAACCTTTTACTCTAATTATAAAAAAAACTTTATTTGCCATATTTATGACATATATTTCCCCTTTCCTTTCCTGGAATTAGAGGACATGCTTAGAATGATTGATGTAAATTATTTTCCTTATGGAGAAATAAATAAAATGTCACAGCTCTGAGGAACGAGGCACATATCTCATTGTGGAACAAGGTAAATGAACATCAAGTAGTCTTCCAAGCTTTTTCCTGTGCATTATACTGTACCCTTTAAAAACTTAACTAATCATTTGTGGCTGTCTGAATTCATAAATTATGCGCCTTTCAAGGCTTTCCACATTGTTTCTGTTTGCCGTTGAGCTGCATCATTTGCCGAGTAATTCAGGCAATTTGCATTCCACATCCCAATGCCCCTCAGACCATGTTCTTTTGCATAGGCTGATTTCAAAGAAATGCTCTTAGGATTGTCAAACCACACTTGGTGAAAAGCACTCTTTGAGTCCTACAAAAGACCAAAAGAAAGAGAATGTATTAACTGGTTATCCAGGTCAAAGATAAACATACTAAACATACTAAAGCGGAGCTGATAGGGCTACTGTCTCCCACACAGTTTTACTCTCAAAAATCTTGCAAGGTAAGCCAGGCTAAGCAAAAGGAGCTTTCAGAAAAAGTTTCTATTGTGAAATTAATGGGTCCTGCTTAGGCATGAAAGCTGGCTAGATAATGTTGGGCCAGTTACTGCTCTCACAGCCCAATCCAATTCACAGGGTTAGGAAAATAGGAGGAGGAAGGAGAATTTGCCAGCTTGAATTATTTGTGAAAAATACAGGTGGAATAAAAAAAAAACTTTACTGGAGAAGGAATGTCTGTCATTTTTAATATTCCTGTGTTCTCCCTTTGCTTTTCAAGTTTTCCCAAGTAATATCCTGAAGAGAGAGGGAGAGAGAGAATTGCTACACAATATGTTTTGATTGTTGTGACAGATTCATTCATCTTATCCGACATCTGGATTTTATCACTTAGTCTGATTTTGCTCTCTATAAAATGAAAATAGGCATCTTCGTAGTTTCATTTTAAAGGAAAAACTGAATAAAAACTACTATACAAGGAAGTTTCTGAAATTATACAACAAATTATTAAAACAACCTATGAACAAGAACTTCAGTTTATAGTCTGAAGAACAATGTATTTTTAATTAACTCACAGAATGTTATTTTTTATATATTTTCTATTAAACAATTCATTCAGCCAAGCAAATGAACACGAATATGTCTTTGAATAAGATACATAAAATAGGGTGCACTAATACTCCTTCCACTAATAACCCTAACTCCGTTGGTTAAGGCCATTGATAAAAATGGCTGTAAGAAGAATTAAAATGTAGTTATAGTAGAGACTGTGGAGATCTTGGCATGGCTATATTGTCTCTCTGGTTTTTTAATTAAAAATTATCTATTTCTTATCTTTTACACTTCGTTCTTTCTCTTTCTAACCTGAGTTGCAATCTATTGTTCATAATTTGTACTTTTCTCTTTTAGTATATGTATAAAGCCATAAGACTGGTGGGAATTTTAAAATCTAAACAGAGAAACTTGAAGTGTACAAAAGATGGTCACATGGAGCCAGGAAAATATACATTAATTTTGTGCTAATATATTTTTGTTTGTTTACATACACACACACATACACACACACACACACACACACACACACACACACTTACTTTCTATGCAAAGGAACCCTTAGAACAATTTACCTTGTATTCTAAAAAGGGAGCTTTTTGTTCCTCATCCCACAGGATCCCAGATGTAGAAGTCTTCTCCAATGTCATGATGATTCTATAGGGGGCTTGTCTTATTGTGGCATTATTGCACGGAGCCCCTGAGAAAACATTCTTTGCAAAGAAGCAAACATGATCCTGAAAAAAGGGGAATTTCCATTATGTAGTTATGGTAAACTTCAAAAAGGGTTCTGTTATTAATACACGCAATGATTTCTCAAATATGCAGCACTGGAAACCTTTATAAATTCTTACTTGTCTCATGCCTGAGAAAATCTCAATTTCCAAAATTAAGCGGTAAGCTTATGTACACTATTATAGGAAGACAGGTATTTTGAAGAATAATCATTATCTAAGGCAAGAGGGGTACTTCAGGACTTTCAGTGTTATTTCAGAAATGGGTTTTATTGATTTCAGAACCACATGTTTCAGACTACAAACTAAGCAGAGTTTCAAATCTTACCAAGGTCCCTTCAGTCGCTTTAGCTTTTTGTGCAGCAGTGTCTGAATCATTTGTAGGGGGGCATTTGTGCAGCCTGAATGTGGATATAGCTGGTATTTCTGGGATTTTTTCATGTTTTTCAGAAGAAAATCCATGTCACTTTAGACCAGTATTTTCCAAAAATGACAACTTCAAGATATGTGGACTTTAACTCCCATAATTCCCCAGTCTACACATCTCGTTTTACAGGATTTCTTTCTCTGAGTGGTGGCCATTTTTGTTGAATTTATAATAGGAAGAAAAAAAATTCCATGCTGCTCTATCCTAATTACTCTTCTTTCTTTTAAGATTCTTGCTTTTAAGATTTTATTTTCCCCTCCACCCCACTGGTTACTTTTGGAGCCTTCTCTTGTGGTTTCCTGTTTAAATACAACTGCTTATTTAAGATTTTAGAGACAGAGAAACTAAAGCAAATACCTGACAGACAAACTGGTTCTTAACATTATTTGACTTATAGTCCTGGGGTGAAATTCATGCCCACAAAACCATAGAAATGAATTGGTTTTTCCTACCTTAACTAAGTTTGGACATGTATAATCATAGCCGTACCATGGAACGCCCATCACCAGTTTCTTTGGGTTAATGCCCATGCGAATGTAATGGTCATATCCTGATTTAATACAGAAATGCACTTTCATGGTTGTTATATTTATTTGCATTCAGGCATCTACACTTGTAATATCAACTAGACAAAAGTAATTAAAATAGGCATTCAAAGTAAAACCAAACCAGTAGGGTTTTTTTTAATATAGCATTTTATTCTTTAATTTTATATTTAATTTATATATAATTTATTTAGATTTCCATTTATTCATGAAGAAAAGAGGTGTTAACAGATTTAAAGATATCAGAGGATTATACACAATTAAGATTCCTATCGGTTAATAGGAAACTTAATTGTATACAATCCTTCTCTGACATCTTGCCAAAATCTTGCCTCCCAAATCTACAAAAGACTGTTTGGATTAGAAAAGAAAGGAAGATATAAGGGGATCAGCCATTCCTGAGTTGATCCTAATCAACCAGAAGTCTTAGTATATAAAGTGGAATTAGTGGGAAATTTGGGAAAGATTTGGAATTCTAGATACTTAGGAAAGTTAAAAGTATACCTTGGATTTTAATAACATCAAAGAAATGTTAAGTAGGATTTCATGGCAGAAGGCATTAAGAAAAAAAGTGCTTAGAATGGGTGGACAAACCTAAAACGGGAGATAATTAAAGCAGAATTGCAAACAATTACAGGGTGGGAGGGAAGAGAAAAGCCAACAGAAAAAAAAACAACATCTGGCTATCCAAAAAGCTGACCGCAAGTCTGATAATCAAAACGATACATACGGGAGGTAAAAAGAGGACCAGAACACTAATAAGTAGCTAGGTTTACATGTATCCAGGTCTACATGTATCCAGGTTTTGCAGTATAGTGTGGTACTTGGAGAAGGGAAATGTGCCTTCCAGCTTAGAAACTGGTTGTAGAGAGTTTGTAGGACTAGGGCTGATTTTGATTCAATCCCCGATGGTGTTTTATACAAAGATCCAGTTTTTTATTTTTTCCCAATTAAAGAAGCTAATAACTCTTTATACTCTACCCACTAAAGTCTGTTTGTATGGGGCATTGGCCCTTGCTATGCAGTTGGACCACAATGGACTCTTTTCATCGTAAGACATCACAAATAGGAAATCACAGGAGTCAGCAATTCCAGTATAGTTGTAACATCTGTCTGTACATTCAGGAGACCAAGGTACATCAAAAGTTACCTGCAGAGAAAGAAAAGCACAAGCAGTATATCTCTTTTCCTTTCTTTATTTTTACTACCCCAAAATCATTTCTAATGTATAGAAAGAAAAAAAGGTTAGGTGAAATTTTTCTTTCAGTCAAGTTTGCCTCTTGATAAACACTATGATGTAGCAGCAATACGAGAATGTCTTGCTATTGCCTCTTTTCAAGATGCTGGATCAACCAACTATTGTAATTCAGCTTTTCAAATCTGTCCCACTTTTCGGACTGTGGACCAAGCCGAGGCTATACAACAAAGTACTTCACAATTAAATAACTTTTTTAAATTATTAAATTTAAATTATTTTTAAATTATTAAAACCACAGCCATGTCCATTACAGGTAGTCCTTGATTTACAACCATTTGTTTAGCAACCATTCAAAGTTACGACGATGGCACTGACTTATGACTATCCTCGCACTTAAGATCAAAATTTGGGCGCTGAGCAACCAGCATTTACGATAGTTGCAGTGTCCCAGAATCATGTGATTTCCATTTATGACTTTCCTAGCCAGCTTTTGACAAGCAAAGTCAGTGGAAGTCAGATTTGTTTAATGAATGCTTGAGTCACTTAACTGTAGTGATTCGCTTAACAACCATGGTTAAAAAAATGAGCATAAAATCAGGCATGACATACGTAACAACCGCCTTGCTTAATAATGGAAATTCTGATCACTATTATGATAGTAATTTGGGGACCACTTGTATTTTAAAAAGAATATAAAGATTTCTTTTGGAAACATTTTGTGATAAAATTCTATGTCTTACAGCACAATCCTCTGAGTGTTTTAGACTTTGTTTGAAGCGTTCAAAGATATATATCCAATTAAACCTCATAGACTCTCCATCTGCAGCCTACATTTCACAGAATACGTGGCTGTCTCCTTTATCTCAACATCCTGCTCTTTGAAAAATCAGTTCTTTGTAGTTGGTATATATTTGGGGCTTTTTCCCACAAGCTTGCTGACCAGATTTGGCTGTGAATAAGCATTCTCTACACAGGTTTATATGTAAAGCTTGCAAACCTTCTAATTAGGTTTGACTTTTGTGTGTATTTTATTAATTTTGTGGGTGATAAACATCGGCTAGACAGAATAAAGCCTCAAAAACTACCTGATCAAAAGGCTCGCTAGTGGGTTCAACATAGTCATTTTCTCTCAATCCACAGTTTATCCGTGAGTTCTGTCATATGTTCACAGGACAAAGGCAGGCTATAAATCCAATAATAATAACCCACGTCAGTTACACTGATTTTGGTCCTATGGATGTCTCCTACCTGTTATCTTCCAACTTGCATTTCCCAACCCAGCACAAAGAGAAACCTTAGTTATCTAAGTTAGGAGCCATACAAAATGATGATATAGTGGGGAAAAAATGCAATGCAAAAAAGCATTAGGGATAGATTGTTGTGGCAGGGCTCATCAGCAAAGTCTAAATGCAGCTCATAATTTTAGTGGAAGCTAGCTGCCTTATAAATTTTAGTAAACTTTACAACTGAAACTCTTTAATAATGTCAACCTTGGGAAAGGAATTTGTGGTACTAATTTGACCAATCCGTTCTAGAATTATTTTATCAAGGTGGTTCAGGCTAAAACGATATTTCCCAATCTGGGAAATATGTAAACAAGTGGAACAAATCTCAAAATTTGTGTTTCTCTACCTTAGTAACTTTAAGATGTGTGGACTTCAAATGGAATTATGGGGGTTGAAGTCCAGACATCTTAAAATTGCTAAAGTTGAAAAACACTGGTCCACACAGTGATTGCTGAGGATTCTGGGAACTAAAATGCACACACTGGCACACAGACTGGACATATGGGCTGAATACCAGGGATTTAATTAGTAAACTCCAAAGGTTCTAGTATGAGTAAAGGTGTGCTGGAACGATTTCATTTTTTTCCATAGTTTTTTTTTTTAGCTTGTAATCAGCTGCTCTGATTTTTTTATTATAAAAGTTTTTATTTTCAATTTTACAATACATTACAATCTTAAAAATACTTCAGATAAAAAATAAAACAAATTGATACACACCACTTTCGGTATTGCCCACCCATTTCCCCCCAAACCGCATCCACCCCCAACCAACTTGCCTCTTTCCCTCTTCTTCCTCTTCCTCACTCTCCCCCTCTCCTCAACCTTCCTACTTACTTCTCACCTTCTTCTACCTTCTCATTCCGGATGCGGTCCAGGGGAAATGCCTAAGCAATTCCTCTCTCCAAATTGAAACATTAATATTATATACAGTAAAACTATTTCTACTTTATCTGAACTACTTAAACTTCGACCCATCCACCCCCCTCCCCCCGACTTCCCAGAGCAAAGTACAGGATTATACAAACATATTAAACATAATCTATTTAAGTTTACTAATTATACAATGAACAAAATCGTATTATCCCTTAACTCTCTTCAAACTTTAACATCATAAATTTATAAACAAATTCATTACTCATAAAATAATGAAACTTTGTAGTTCCATACTTCTTCTGAACATATTCTATCCATCTTCTCCATATATTAAAATATCTCTCTTGTGAATGGTCCTTTAAATAAGCAGAAATTTTAGCCATTTCTGCTAAATTAGAAACCTTAAATACCCATTCTTCTAAAGAAGGCAGAGTATCCTTCTTCCAATATTGACCCACCAATAATTTTTTCCATAGTTTTTTGCAAAACGTGCAGTTGCCTAAAATGTGGTTAAAACAAATCTAAACATATTTAATTAAGCTACATAATAGTGATATGTATATTTTGAAAATGATTGGAAGAGATACTTTAGAATAAACAAAATGCAGGAACAGCACTTCCTTAAAGCAGCCACATCTGAAAAAAAAAAGTAGTGATGTTTGATCATTAAATTCTGACCCATCTTTTCTTGTTATTTTTCAAAACTTGTATAGCCTTGCTATCTGATATGAAGAAACTTTGAATTATATGTCCTTTATATTAACATTGTTCACTTGATGTGAGAATTTGAATGTACTTGTATAGTTCACAATGAGTGATAAATGTTAAAAAATGTTATACAAAGCAACAATTTGACCAGAAAAGACTGGCATATATTTTTCAACCATAATCTTATATATCAGAGCAATTAAGGATCCTGAGAACCTAATTTTGCATTCTGCTTCTCATGAGCTATTTTGTCTATGCTATTCAGATTCAAAGGCAGACAGTTTCAAGTCAGTTAGTTTCAAGGTACCAATCCAAATTTCAGGCACTTTATTTGGAAATTTAAAAATTAAATTGTATGTAATTTTCTTCTCATTGTTATTTTTTAAATACAATCCTTTTGGTTGAGTTGAGAGCACTCGGTGCCATTATTATTTGATTGGTACAGAAAAACTATGTGCTAATCTGGAGTTGCCACGTAGTCCTTCACTAACAATCGTAGCTGAGCCTTGAACTACAATTGTAAATCACTGCAGTCATAAAATGAGGCATCATGTGACTAGACCCACTTTTTCTGCATTTTTTGCTGCAGTTGCTAAGCAAATCCATTTTCTACAATGCGGGTTTTTTTTGCTGGAAATCAGAAGTAAACCAGCAAAAAACCTGTCAAAAATCAAAGTCACGTGCAAATGGCCATAAAGGTAAGCCAGTTGCCAAGCCTCCAAAATGAGATTACATGATGTGGGGAATGCAGCTATTGTAACGTTGAAACAGGGTCAGGGGTGAATGTCATAATTTCAAATGGTCATTCAGTGACCAGTCATATGCTGAGGACTACCTTATTTAATAATAATAATAATAATAATAATAATAATAAAGTTGGAAGGGACCTTGGAGGTCATCTAGTCCAACCCCCTGTTCAGGCAGGAAGCCCTATACCATTTCAGACAAATGGCTGTCCAGTCTGTTCTTAAAAACTTCAAGTGTTGGAGCATTCACATTACCTATATGTGAATTTATTGGATTCCATACTGACAACATGATGTATTAAGAGTAAATAGCCAAAAAGCAAGCTATAGGTTGGTGTTTCGAATTAGTAGTATGTATCTATGTATGTATATGTATGTATGTATATATGTGTGTGTGTGTGTATGTGTGTGTGTGTGTGTGTGTGTGTGTGTGTGTGTGTGTGTGTGTATATATATATATATATATATATATATATATATATATATATATCCATCCATCCATCCATCCATCCATCCATCCATCCATCCATCCATCCATCCCCTGGTTTGGGAAAGGTGGGAGAGACTTAATATATATATCAGCTGTATCTTTTATATGGCATGTAAAATATTCTTTTTCTTTTATATTTTTAATGAAAACAGGGTTATTCACATTGTTTTCCTGCTACTATCTTCATTTTCATTTTATTTTACGACTATTTGTAAAATGCCTTGTTTGTAATTTACAAGGATAGAATATATCATTTAGAAAATTAAAATTCAGATTGCTGCGGCCTCCCAAATATAATTATTTTGTTTCTAGTGTGACTCTATTATTAGTCACATTTCCGTTCTTCATCATGGCTCAATTAAAACGCTCTCCTATTGATGAGCCAGCAGAAAACTCAACCAGCACAGATTGTACCATTGCTGTTACCAATCCCAACTCCTTTGTTCTGGGTTGCAGTCATTAGGTGGATGTTTACATTTCCCACGTAGCATTGGTCTCTACTCTCCCACCTTTCCCAAACCAGGGGAAAATTCATCTGTCAATCATAACACAATTGTGATTGTTGATGGTTTTCACTGATAGTTAAGCCATCTGTCAAAACCTGCTTCTCCTTTATCTACCTCCTTTTTGTGTGTGTAACAACTGACCAAACAGAGAAAAGGGAGACCTTTATCCAACAGCTTCTGAGGTAATCACCAACTCATAGGCCTGGATTATAAGAATCTAAGCAGTACTCTGCTGGATCGGACCCTTGGCCATCTAGCCCAGCAGTCTATTCTCAGAGTGGTCAACCAACTGCACATGAAACCCACTAGTCTCCCAGCAGATGGCTGTCTATGAGTCAATTACACTGCCATCAAGGCGAGTAGCCATATATCCATATGACTTCCAGGAATTGATTTGATCCTTTTTTGAAACCAGCTAAAGCTGTTATCCAGCAGCACATCTTATGGTTTACAACAAGCATGTTTAGCATAATTCCAATAGCAGCTGCTAGTGTGGGGTTTAAGACAGAACTGCGCCCATGTTTAAAATTCCAAACAACAGCTAAGAGGTTCAATAGGTAGACTGTACTATGAAGCAGAACAGTGCTCGTTCCTCAAGTGCACCCTCCTTCCCCTTATTTTGCCATGGCTGATCTTGAGCCAGTGATCAACTTGGAGCCTGGCAGGTATAGGGAGGGAGCCAGGTTTGAAAAAAACCAGGCTCTTATGCTGCTGAAAGCAGGACAGAGACCAGTGCTTGATACAAATGAAATGTCCTTACTCCAGTCTGAAATGGCCAACTTTGAGCATGGAGACACTCTAACACTCTGTCGGGGTCACCTGACGGCAAAAACAAAATGGCTCTGTGAAGCATAACAGATGATACCCATGATAAAACTGTTATGGTTGTTGTCTACTTAAGGAGAAAACATTACTTGAACACTAGAAGTGCTAAAATTTCTTTAAAAATAGACTGGGCTGACTTGAAGATGAAAGGGGAAGATGAAGGGGAATGTCAGGGCAGCAGTGAAAAAAAGAGGTTCCCATGCTGTAGATAAGTATCAGTGAAGAAAAGCCTTTAGTTGTGTTGATGCTGGTTTGACAATATATTAGCACCAACAAATATGCAGCATTAAAATGTGCGCTCATAACAGCCAATACTGTCAAAACAAACTCATATTTTAAGACTGAGGATTGACTAAATGGAGAATTTAATGTAAAACATAACCTTTCCTTCTAGTTTACCTGAGAACCAGGAATTTCTTTGTGAAAAACTTCTGTTGTTTCTTTAACTAAAGCAGTTAATGCATAATATTCAGCTGAGGATTTTTTAACTGTTTGTTCAATGTCTATATTGATTCCATCCATATATTGCTTTTTAGCCAGGCTGATTTTTTGTTTTATCCAGGCTATTCGAAGAGCAGGTTTTAAAATTTTCTTCACAGATAAGTTTCCTAAACAACACATAACAATTAATTGCCACTATGTTTGCACCACTAAATGGAATTTTAAAAAGAAATCACCCAGATGTTTGCCCTGAAGTTATGTCCCATGAGAGTGGGGGAGGGGGGAACTGAGTTTTATATCACAGCTACATTAATTCAGTTTCATTTCTCTCTAAATGAATGATCTGGAATTGCTTTTATGAAGCAAAGCATGTATGAAAAATGATTCAAAATAAAATAAATACAGTGTTTCTACTGTAGCTATACTCAACAATGAAGTTCCAAAAAGTAACACTCATTATCATATGCATATCATCAATAGCCACGCATACTTAATTCATTTAAATTACCACAATATCATTTATCTCCAAATGCATTGGCCATATGGCCTTTTTCCTTCAAACATAAATTGAAATGAGGAATTTGTGTAGTATTATTCCTTTGAGAATTTCCACAGGGGGGAAAAAAAAACAATTTGAACAAGGCTACTTGTATTATACTATAGCAGAGGTCCCCAAACTTTTGGGCACCAGGGACCAGTTCTGTGGAGAAAGGTTTTTCCAGACTGGAGGATGTGTGGTTTTGTGTGCTGCCTGCATCTCATGGATGGGGCTTTGCTTGTTTGTGTGGACCAGTTGCTGGCATGCTGCTGCCCGATACTGGTCCACGGACCGGGGGGGGGGGGTTGGGGACTCCTGTAATACAGAATATCTGTGAGTAATGTATCATAAACAGTTTCTAGAGCTTAAAGCACATTTAAGTAGCTAAAAATATTTCTTGAATAACAGGTCTATAGAATTTGAAAAATATAAGTAATTTTTGAAAGGAAATAGCAGGATGCAACCAACATCTTAAAACCAGCAGTGCTCCTTTTTTTCCTCACTCAGGAGAATGGTCTATTTCTAATTATTATAGAATCATAGATCATAGGGCTGGAAGGGACCTCAGAGGTTTTCTAGTCCAACCCCCTGCTCAGGGCAGGAGTCTAATACCATCATAGTCAAATAGTTGTGGTCCAGTCTATTTTTGAAGACCTTCATTGATGGAGCAACCACAACCCCAGAAGGCAAGCTATTTCATTGATTATTTTACTGTCAGAATTTCTTCTAAGTTGCACCTCTCTTTGACAAGCTTCCACCCATTACTTCTTGTTCTGCCCTGTGGCATCCTAGAGAATAAGTCAATCTCCTCTTCTTTGTGACAGCCCATCAGGTACTGGGAGACAGTTATTATGTCCGCCCTGATCCTTCTCTTCAACAGGCAAGACATACTTAGGTTTCAACCATTCATCATACAATTTAGCCTCCAATCCTTTATCATTTTTGCTGCTCTTCTTTGCACTTTTCAGAATCTCAGTATCTTTTTTGTATCACAATGACAGAACTGGATGCAGTATTCCAAGTGTGGTCTCATCAATGCTGTTCTAACACTTTATCTGTGTTTCGAACTATCATGCTGAGCTGAGCAATTTAATATTATTTAGGAACAGACTGGCTTGGTGACAGCCAACCCAAATTGACACCTGTTTGACAAAACTTACTTAAAAACCAGTGGGATGTTTTTCTATTTAAAATAGATTCCTAAGGCAATTCAGTCAACATATCTTCCATTTATTGGGGGGGAGGGGTTTCACATAATAGAGAATATGAACTATCTGGAAAATGATGGCATAGTCACTATAAACTTGTGAAAAATAAGACATAATTCTTGAATAATTATTATGTGTTATAATTAGGCACATGTCCAAGGAATAAAGTTAATTGACTTCAGAAGGCTACAATACAGAGGATCCATACCAACAAACTGTATAAAATGCAATTGTTAACAATTTATGTTACTCTGGATAAAACAAACCTTTTAAAACAACTCTGGATCCTTTTGAATGAGCATAACATATAAGCTCAGGGTCATAGTCTCCAAAAGTTGCCACTGTTGTAATTTGTGTCCAGTCATAAGATTTCCAGGTCTTCCCACCAACATCAAATACAAAGACCTAGAAAGGCACAGCAAAAAATAATATCTCTTTCCCCCACTTTTTTACTCTTGACATGATAATTTTTAGCATTAGAATTAGATAGAATTAGATAGGCAGGTAGGCACATTCCTTAATTAATGTATTCCATAATAAAGAATCATGATCAAATATAAAATTGTGTTTTTCAATTCGTAAAATGTAGAGTGGCAACTTTTTAAATGAATTGAAGTTGCTATTTAATAACAAAGATTCTAAGGTGTGTTTATATGACTTTTGCCACAATTTTGCCAGCACACTAGCATTTTGTTATAAGAGACTTTATCCAGTTAACAAGTGGAAAATATGAGTTGTATATAATAACAGTATTAGGATTGCCTCTGTCCTCCATCCCTCACCAACAAGGCCCTTATACCTTTTATAATCTAGCAGTCCAAAATGAAGTCGGATTGCTGCAAACGGTATTTTGAATACAGGTTTCAGATTCTGTCCTTTGCCAGTTTTCAAGTATTGGATCTTTTCCATCTACCCAAAGTCTAGAGATTTAGCACTGGTCGCCACTCTAATAATACCCTGAACACTACATAAACCACTATCTAGCTTCAAACAATGCCTGGAACCATGAAGCCATCAAAGAAATCAGGTTCCCATGATTCTCTAAGCCACAACAAAAAATACCTGACACGTTTAATACCAACAAAGCTCAGCAGATCCGGCAAGCGCAGCTGCTATGCTAGATCCTTAATTAATCTTACTCACGTTGTAAGAACACAAAGCTGCTGTGCCCCAGCTTCAAAAGGCGAGGAGCCACAGTAGTTGCGAGGGCCTCCTCTGATGCACTTTTGACGTTTTAAGTGACCGCTCAGAAACATTAAGTGGAGTGCAAGGCAACCTATTTAGCAGCTGCAGAAGGAAGACCAGAGAGGGACCGATGGCAGTAACACGTGTCTCTCCACCCCTGCCCTTGAATTCCCCGTTGCTCCGTTTCAGAAGACCCTCCGTCTGCGTACCTCGAAGTCGTACTGAGTCGAGATAGGTTTGCAAAGCGCAGGCTGCTCGCACGGGCACGCGCTGGAGCCCAAGAGCCAACAGCGAAGGAGGAGCGCGAGGCAGAGGAGCGCGCCCCCGTCGCCTAGCAACCGCTTCATCCAGGAGATTTTCCTGCTTGGAATCGGTTTCTTTCGTTACTGTGGTCATTCTTGTCCTTTCCCTGCCTCCCCCCCCCCACACCCCCGCGTTGAAATCAGCTATGGAAAGTGGGATGGGCCAATTCTATTCGCTTCGAACGCTTGAAAACTGCATGGATCCCCCACCCATTTTTTTCTCCCTCGCTTGAAAAGAGTAAAAGTGATAAATGTTCACAAGTAACAAAGGCACCTGGGTTTTGCTATATTGTCAATTAAATAACCCTGGAGTTCACATAGTCTGAACAAATACCGCCATCAGCACCCCCATTTGGTTCACGAACTTAACGCCCTAGGTTCTGGAGAATTTGAAAACACCTGGCTACTTGACCAGTATCTTTACCAATATTTTTATCTATTGCTAGGTGGCAGCAAATTGATTCAGAAAACTCTGAATGTCCTGCTGGTTAGAATATTGCAACCCTGATGCCATGGGCTACTAGCTAACCCAAAAGAAACAAACCAATTTATGGTTGCATGCAATAGCTACTTCACACACTAAAGCTTAATATGAGATTTATGTTTGAGTAGTTAAACTAAAGTGTTTTGTAATCTTTGGTGTACAATACTGCATTTTGTGCAAAGTTAGTCCAAGATAGGAAAGAGATGACTGTTCACCACAGTCCTGATCACCCATTGCTTATCTTATGTCATGCAAATGGAGGAATAAATTAGAATTAAATTACGTTGTGGTATGTAAGAATTTCTACCACTCTTGAGTTTTAACGTTGTACAGTCCATGGAATTATTATTCTATCTGTATCCTGCTCTTTTATATATAACTCAAGGCAACTAACATACCTAAAGCTCCTGCCTCTTTTTCCAGAATAACAGCCCTGTGAGGTGGGCTAGGCTGAGAGACAGTGATTGGTCCAAAGGCTTTTACACTTAAGGAAGGCCTAGAACACAGTCTGGTTTCCAGGCTATACATTCAACATTAAGCTCAAGTCCCAAAAATGTTCATTTTTCTTCAATCATATCTCTCATGGAATCCCAATTGAGAAAAGCTGCTCTATCTGAATTCTTTTGTACAGAATTACATTCATTACAGGTTGTTGTGGCAGTTTTGGATTTCCAATAAAATAAATATCTCATGTCAATTTCTGGGCAGTATAATCCTGCACCAAGAAATCCCCACTTGGCCAGTTTGTATAGAAAGCCATACTTCCACACTTTGACACCATTGCTGTCATTCCAATCCAGACTAATTCTAGATCCTTCACTTTACTCTGAAGTTAAACTGCAGCCCAGGGATTCATTTTGTATCTATGGGCTCCCTATAGGGCTGTGCAGTAATGGCAGATTTTGATCATACAGCTTTTTTGAACAGGAGGAAATTTATTAGAAAGCAACAGAACCTCTTTGCTAACTTGGAAAGAACTTTATCAATCTGTCCAGTGGTGGATAATCTTTTTGGGCTCGGCATGTCAAAAATTCAGAAAATGCCTAACTTGACTTTTCTGGCATGTCACGCACACACAAAATTACCCAGGAACAAAAGAGAAATAATTTTCTGTCTCCTCACCATACATGCCATCCTGAACAGCAATACTCAATGGCAGCATCAGAGCAAGGCCTAACGCCTAGGCATCAGCTTCAGCCTTAGCTCCACCACTGCCACTCAAAACAGCCACCTTGTACTGTTCTCCAAGGAGTCTGCCACATACCACCTATCTTCAGGAGGTGCTCTTTTTCTGTTAACAGGCCCTGAAGCTACCCGAGGCTGATCCAGGTCACACAAGACCTCTATTCTTGAAGCAGTTTCAGATAATGTTCTTTCATAACTTCTGCAGCCTCTGAAAACAGTGTGAAAACATGCCCCATTCTTGTATTTTTTGGTGGCTGCAGACGCTGCGCAAGAAACAGCTCTCTCACATAAGTTCCAGAGGCCACACAAAAGATAGCCCACTCTCACATGGCCTCCATAGTCTCTGCAAATCATGTGAGATCAGGTGCGATTTCGAAAATAGATGTTGGTGAATGCTGGTATATCAACCCAAAACTTTGTGACGTGTTACTTTTGGCACAAGTGCCATAGGTTCATCATCACTGATCAAATCCAAATTCATTTGTAAGGTATAAATATAGCACTGTCAACAGTTCCATTTCAAAGTAGCAAAAAAAAAAAAGAGATCCATTTAAAAGCAAACAAGTCTCAATGAACCTCAGTCTCTAATAAGCCTGTTTTTAAGGAAGCGGACTTAAAATGTGATTAATGTTTTGCTTTTGTCACATGAATGGTTCTCTTGCTACATTGTGAAACCACTTTAACTCATTAGCTTCTCTTTTTCTAAATAAATATTTGCTCTGGCCCTGAATTTATAAAAAACACAAGTATTACATAAGAATCAAAATTTGTTAATACTTTATGTAATTCAGAGGTTTAGGTATCTATGGTTAGAATTCAATCACCTTCACGTGACGGAAAAATAATTATCTTAACTATCATTTTCATGGAAAGTATTATTAACCAGACATTCTCTGTTTTCTATTCTTATATAAAACAAGAAATCTTGCAAATTTTTTGGTTGTAACAATGCAGAAAATTGTATATAGTTTTTTTTCTTATGTGAACTTCATTTGCACCAAATAGCACCTTTCTTTCTTTTGCTTTCTAAGGATATATAACTTTAAACTTAGAGAAAAGCTCTATTTCAGATTAAATTGAATACAATCAAGTACTTCAGTTAAAATGCAATTTTATAAAACAATATATAATATTATAATACAATAATTATATTGCATTATAATACAATATAAGCTTACTATATACAAAAGAAGGCATTGAGAGGAACTACAACACAACATTTTTGTTCATTTAATTATTACTATATAATAAATGAAAGTCGATTTGGTGTAATGGTTAAGGCACAAGGCTAGAAAATGGGAGACTGAGTCCTAACCCCGCCTTGGGCACAAAGCCAGCTGAGTGACCTTGGGCCAGTCACTCTCTCTCAGCCACAGAAAGAAGGCAAAGACAAGTCACTTATGGCAAATGTAAAAAAAAAAAAAAAAAAACCAAACAACCCTGCATAGACTTCATACAGAGAATAAAACAGAACAGAACAACAGAGTTGAAAGGAACCTTGGATGTCTTCTACTAGTCCAACCCCCTGTTCAAGCAGGAAACCCCCTGCTTGAGCATTTAGTTGTCAGAATCCATACTAACTTGAAGGCATAAAGAAGTATATTAACCATTAATATTCTTCTCTCCCTTCCATTTTGTATATCTGTTCAAAGAAAAGCTTTCATGTTATGCCACTCCAATCTTTCAGTTTATCACCTGAGTTAAAAAAAAAAACAAAACAGATGATGATAGACTCTAAATGGCCTCTGAGCAATGTCCTCTGCTTACTATTTTCATTTGACTGCTAATATGATATACTCAATAGCTACTAAAAGGAATACATCAAAGAGCTGTTTAAAACACCCCATAAGGCATCTATAGAAATTAGGCCACTCTTCCTTTTGATCTAGTTTGGGGCTTGTCTAGCTGGGAGACCCTTCTGGATTCAGAGAGTTGAGTTTTCTTTCAGGATAGTAGAAATCAGGCCTTTGAGAATACAATACTGATGGCCAAATAAAGATCAATGAAAGGATTTTTGACATTATTTATGTCTCCCATCACACTTCGGGTGCTTGTTATTCAGTCTTCTCCCTCATGTCACATCTGGGTTGTTTGGATTAGAAATCTGCTTAAATTAGGAAGCACTTCAGGAGCACTTCAGTTCTGCTATAACTTTAGGCTGGAGATGGAAGATGATGATAAAAGAACACTTGTTATTAGAAAAAAGAAATCAATTATTCAAAGGTATTCAATTATTTTTAGGGCTTTCATAATTCTTGGGTTATATTAATCAACCAGAATATGGATTGGCTATAATAACCCAAACTAGTTGGATGGAAGAAACCAAACAAATGTAAGAAAGTTAAATTTACAGTGCATTCAGAAAGTATTCAGACCCTCTTCACTTTTGTCAATTTTGTTATACGGCAGCCTGTTTCTACAATTGTTGGAATTCATTATTTTTCTCATTTATCTACACTCAGTACCCATAATGACAAAGTGAAAACAGAATTTTAGAAATGTCTGTAAGTGTATTAGGCCCTTTGCAACAACTCTTGAAATTTAGCTCCGGTGCCTCCCATTTGATCATTACTGACATGTTTCTCCACCTTGTTTGGAGCTCACCTGTGGTAAATTAAATTGATTGGACATGATTTGGAAAGGCACACACCTCTCTATAGAAGGCCTCACAAAATTTGTTAATACTTTATGTACTTTATTGCAAAGCACAGATCTGGGGAAAGCTACAATAAAATTTCTGCTGCACTGCAGGTTCCTAAGAGCACAGTGCCTCCATAATTCTTAAATAGAAGATGTTTGGCACAACCAGGACTCTTCCAAGAGCTGATTGCCTGGTCAAACTGAGCAATTGGGGGAGAAGGGCCTTAGTAAGAGAGGTGACCAAGAACCCGATGGACACTCTGAGTTCCAGAATTCCTGTGTGGAGATGGGACAGAGTTCCAGAAGGTAAACCATTGTTGCAACCCTCCACTGATCTGGGCTTTATGGCAGCATGACTAGATGGAAGCCTCTCCTCAGTGCAAAACACATGAAAGCCGGCTTGGAGTTTGCAAGAAAACACCTGAAGGACTCTCAGACTGTGAGGAACAAGATTCTCTGGTCTGATGAAACCAAGATTGAACTGTTTGGTTTCAATTCTAAACATTATGTCTGGACAAAACCAGGCACTGCTCATCACCTGCTTAGTACCATCCCAACAATAAAGCATCATGCTGTGTGGGTGTTTTTCAGCAGGGACTGGGAGAATGGTCAGGATTGAAGGAAAGCTGAATGGAGCGAAGTACAGCGATATCCTCAATAAAAAGCTGTTCCACAGTGCTCAGACTGGGCTGAAGGTTTATTTTCCAACATGACAATGATCCCACTGCCAAGACAACTTAGGGACAACTCTGTGAATGTCCTAGAATGGCCCAGCCAGAGCCCTGTCTTAAATCCTATAGAACATCTCTGGAGGGACCATCAATGGTCTCCATCCAATCTGACTGAACTTGAGAGGACTTCCAAGGAAGAATGACAAAAAATCCCCCAGTCCAGGTGTGCAAAACATGTTGCATCATACCCCAAAAGACTTAAGGCTATAATTGCTTCCAAAGATGCTTCAACAAAATACTGAGTGAAGGGTCTGAATCCTTATGCCAATGGGATATTTCAGTTTTTTCTTTTTAATAAATTTATAGACATTTCTAAAATTCTGTTTTCATTGTCATTATGGGGTACTAAGTGTATATTAATAAGAAAAAAATGAATTTCAATAACTGTAGAATCAGGCTGCAGCATAACAAAACTGACAAAAGTAAAGGGGGTCTGAATATATTCTGCAACTTTTATTTGTTGACAAGAATAGATTAAGTGTATACAGTATAATTAAAACTCAAATGGTGCGTAGTTAAAACAGGATTAAATTTAAAATGGCAGTGTACACAGAAATATTATTTTGGCAACAAGGCATCCCACATTTCTTCTGTCTCTTGTTGTGTTTCAACACTCCCAGAATATTCAAGACAATTTGCATTCCACATTCCGATACCCCTCAGGCCATATTTTTTCACATAGGCAGTTTTCAGAGAAATACTCCTGGGATCATCAAACCATACTTGATGAAAACCACCATGTGAATCCTGTAAGACAAAAGAATGTAACAGCAAAAATATTAACAAATATATTAACTGATGTTCTTTTCACTTCAGCCCTTCAAATCACTAGCCACCTTTCTGCATGAAATATGAAAATATATAATCGCTAAACATATTTCAAATTATTTGACAAGATCACCAAGTGAGTTTAATGAAGCTGAATAATTTGGATTCAGTCCCCAACTCATATCATTTCCTTCATGTTTTCCCTTCCTTTCTCTCCCCTCCCCTTACCCTTACTTTTACCCTTACCCTTTCTTTCCTTTATTGTAAGCTCTTTAATTTCTATACATATTGCCACTGGATTTGATTTGAAGTTTTCTTATGAATTTGTTATATTGGTCCTAGTAAAATTAATGCAATACTTTTATTTGGTGATTTTTTTCCCCCATCAATGAATCAACATAGCTATCTTATATGTTTGATGCAGTAAATGAATTAAAATAACGTTCCAAATAAATACACAACTTACCTTATATTCCAAATATGGTGCTTTTTGTTCCTCATCCCACAGAATCCCAGAAAGAGAACTATTCACTTGAGTCATTATTGTTTTATAAGGAACCTGACGTCCTGCTGCATCGCTACATGGAGCTCCCCGGAAAGGGATTTTTTCAAGGATGCACTCATGAGTCTGAAAAAAATACATCTTTTATTATGGAACTGTATTAACACTTTAAGAAGGATTATTGTTCAGGTAAAGTAAATGCCACAGTTGATAAAGATAAACAAGTCATCCGTTTTTCTCTTACCTTTGATAAATTTTGACAAGTATAATCATAGCCATACCATGGAACTCCCATCACCAACTTCTTTTGGTTAATGCCCATGAAAATGTAATTATCATAACCTAATTTAATATAAAATTCAGAATTTATCCACATGCTTTTTTTGTTCTTATACATTTCCATACCTATACTTACATTTGCATCATCAAGCAAACAAAGGCTACTGAGGTAAACATTCAAGATACAATTAAACCTTCAGATCTCTCAGATGTGGTCCACTCTTTCTAGACAAACATTTTTAATTTTTCTTACTATTTATTTTGCTTTCATGAGAATGTAAGAAGTAATAGTACATAGCATTAGAAAAAGTACATGATCAAGATTATTGCTAATTAATCAAACTAACTGAGGTTATCTTTTGCAATGAAAGCCAAGTAAGCTCTCCCATCCAATCCAATCAGGTATCTCCTATGTTAAATTGCCCTCAATGTAATTCTCAGCAAATATTTTGAAGATTCTAGAAAAGGAGAATATTTGTAGCTCTAGCTACAAATTGTAGGACTAGCATTGATGATGTTACCTAATTCGGTTAATGAAACATCTGCGAGACAAAAAAACAACCAAGCTCACAGAGAATCAAGAACCCGTCATTTTGAAGAATAGATATTATATTTCGCTTTTACCTTATTTACTCTCAATTTTTTTTTTTTAAATAGTATGTTTAGATCCCTTCAGATATAGTAATGACAATTAAATCTCTAAAGACTACAGATATAATTGCTATTTTAAAAAAACTAGCTTTAATTATTGATTAATTGTATACACAGCACAGACTGGTTAATTTCTGGATTTTGTAAACTACCTAGGGACTATTTTTACCACAGAGCAGAATAAAATGCTCTAACTAAACATACTTTATGTTCTTCAAATTTGAAATACTGCAGATATTGTAGGTTTTTTGTAGGACTTCCAACATTTTCTCTTGTTTTATAGCATACCTGCTAAGGTTTGGTTATATGGAGCATTGGCTCTTGCTATGCAGTGTGACCACACTTGACTCTGCTCATCATAAGACATCACAAACACAAAATCACAGGAGTCAGCAATCCCAGTATAGTTGTAACATCTTCTATCTATACATTCAGGAGACCAAGCCACATCAAAAGTTACCTGTGTATGAAAGAAATATAGCCATCTCTCTCTCTCTCTCTCTTTCATTCCTAGTGTTTTTCCACATGTGCAGGGTCCACTTTTTATGGATCAACCAAGTGTTGATCCTACACTAGCAATATAAATCATAGGTCTGCACAGAAACCATAGGAATGCTAAAGTGCAGTGGAACAGGCTCAAACACTATAATGAAGCCAAGGAATTTCACTGGCACCATACTATAACATAAAACATTGGACAAGTTTTTCCTTAGAAACCAAAACTAAAATGCATCTAATGGCAAATGGACAAAATTCCTAGGGGAACTGCAGGAGAACTATTTTTTTCTGAAAGGCTAGCAGGGTCCACGTCATCTGGAACTTGAAGAGGGTGTTGCTGTACAGTGTATAGCTGTAATAGAGAAGGTAAGACCCCCATGTCCAGGAAAATGACATTACATAGTAGACAAAACATGGAACATGGCATTCCTGTTAATTCTGGTGGGGTGAGGAGAAATAATCAGAGATCAAATAATAGCCTGGGCTTGTGCCATATAAGGACTTAGGAGTGATAACAAGCATGTGTGAATCATATCCAGGTGAGAAGAGTCACTGTTCTATTTTTACCTGGGATCCTGGAATTTCTTTGTGAAAAGCATCTGCGGTTTCTTTAACCAAAGCTGTTAATGCATAATATTCCTCTGACAATGGGTTAATCTCTTGCTCAATGTCAAGATTGATTCCGTCCATATACTGTGTTCTGGCCAGATCTACCTGCTGATTTATCCAGGCTGCTCTAACCGCAGGATCAATAATTTTCTTCACAGATATGTCTCCTGAAATAAAAATGGTGATGATTTGCCAAATTGCTGCATTATTAAGGCAATACAAATATTCTGAAATCAGCATCATCCTTATCTTAATATCTTCGAAGTATATTCTGTTCTGACAATTTCAGTTTTGTTCTGCTATTTTGCAATACTGAAGCTACTGACCAGTAATGCACAGAGAGGTCTCAGTCAATACTGGTAGCAATTAGATGCATAACTCTACCCCTGTCCATTCATTCATTCATAGCGTATGGCAACCCCGCCCATTTTTGTGCAGATAAATCCTCTTCCCATCCCCCAGAGCAAAAGGAAGGCAAGCAATTAAAATAATTCTGTCTGTTTGTCATGGTGAGGTAGCCTTGCAGTGGAACTCTTTACCATCATGCTTTTCTGAGAACAGAAAGGAAGTTGGGCAAGTGTCCCCACCAATAGCCAAGCTACTGATATGCATATTATTACTGATATATATTTCTGCTTTTGCAGTTGTACTTTCTGCTTGCAAATGGAAGATTCCTGTTTGTACAAAATTTCTCATTTGAAGCAAAGTTGCCAAGCATAATAGTAAATGCCCAGCAACAGTACAAATCATGATCTCTATACATTTCACAAGTAGATCTGAACCCCTATTTGATAACGCCATTAAAAATAATCAAGTGATGATTTTAAATCACTTTTTGCTTTTGCAAAATTACTTCTAGAAAGGAGAATTCCCATGAGGAAGGAAAATCTACATGATTATCCTTGTCCATGGATTTAGGTATTGAAAAGTCACCTTTGAAGACCCATATCTCTTCAGAAGAGAAGGGCCAGGTTGTAAAAGATTTATACCAATCTTTCATATATTAAGTATGATTTTTTTTTAAAAAAAAAGCCTTAATCAGCATATCAGGGCAGATCACAGGAATAAATATCTGCTGAATTTTATTCATCACATAGCTTTAAAAAGAGCCCATAAGCATGAGCATGAAGAGAGGACTAGAAATTCATTACATGAAAGAGAAACTGAAACAAGGAACACCAAGGTCCTAAGTGCTTCAGATGTTGCTTAAGATACCAAAATAATAATAGCCATACAATAAATTGTTCAGCTTTTGTGTACTCATGGATTGGGATTTATATACTTTTTCTGCTGTGCTTTCTATTCTGCTTTGCTGGTGACATTTATGTGGATAAACTCATTATTTGAATACTGTTTAGTGTTAAAAGTAATACTGGCTTGTCTTAAAAACAGTGTATGAGAAAAATCTAGCAGAGAAATTTCATTATGTAAGAACATTATCACAAACTGGATTTAGTAATCATTTCATGTGGATTCATTCCAGATGAACTGGTCCACAGCGCTCAACCATGCTACAAATCTAATACTTACATAGATGGGTTGACTGGGGAAGGCTGACCAGAACAAAATCAGTAGGCTTTGAGAAATAACTTCCTGGTTAGGACAACATATTTACTTTTTCTGCCAAGGCTAAAGGGCCAAGTCTCCATTTCACATGATAATCAAAGAAACTGACCACCTCCATTTTAAAGAGGTTGATTTTGGACATAAGTGACTATTGTTCAAATTTATTTCCTTGTTGTAATTGGAGCCTTGTGAATGAATTTATTTTGTGAAAGTCTGGTTAATATGCTTTAACAATCAGTATGATCTTTTTAGCAGTCTGAATTCTTGTTTCCAATTGTTATATAATCTGGTTAACCAGTAATTAGGATGTCAGTGTTTTCCTAACAATTAGTAAGTAAAGCTGAATGACCAAAATACGTTATATTAAACATGATTTGTTTGTTTTTGAAAAGCATAATGTTCCACTTTGTTTTATTAGGAAAAGCAGTGAAAGAAGGCCCCAATTCTCTGAATTTTATATATATCAAAAAGGGCCCATAGAGTTGTTCTTTTGTCAACATAAATGTAATGGAGTTAAATATGAATATAATTAGTTTAACAATGAAACTGATATTTATTCCAATGAAGTTTTACCGGTAGTCCTTGACTTGCGACCAAAATTTATGTTGTTGTGAGACATTTGTTAAGTGAATTTCACTCCATTTTATGACCTTTCTTGCCACAGTTTTAAGTGAATCACTGCAGTTGTTAAGTTGATGACACTGTTGTTAAATGAATCCGGCTTCTATTAACTTTGCTTGTCAGAAGGTCACAAAAGGGGATCACATGATCCCGGGACACTGCAACCATCTTAAATATGAGCCGTTGCCAAGAACCCAAATTTTGATCATGTGGCCATTGGGATGCATACATGAGGTTATGTCTGTGATAGAGCATTCAGAACACTCTAAATATTTTGAAACACATGCCTATTAAACTATTTTCAGCTTATCTAGAATTCTTTTGTGCTAAAAGTGATTGGACTGAATAGAAAACATTATTTTATCCTGAGTCTGGCGATGCCATGCTGGCTCAGGAATTCTGGGAGTTGAAGTCCACAAGTCATAAAGAACCAAGGTTGCCTATCCCTGGGCTAGAGTGTTACACAATGATTAAAGCTGAATTCTTGCGCACACTTAATATAGATTTAATTAAGCTCAGTGGGTGCTACATATGAGAAAAGACATAAAGACAAGGTGCAAAAAAACCATTATCCTGATTAGAACTTACCTTTCAGTACTACTCTGGAGCCTTTTGAATGAGCATAACACATAAGCTCAGGGTCATATTTTCCAAACGTGGCCACTGTTGTAATTAGTGACCAATTATAATTTTTCCATGTCTTCCCACCAACATCAAATACAAAGACCTACAGAGGAACAGTAAAAAAAAAAGTGTCACTTTCATCACTGTCCTTTAACTGATTTAGCTGATAAAGAAAACTATTTTAATTAGGACTAGGGGAAGAAAAAAAAACTTTCTCCAACCTGATTTTTTTTTTTTTTTTGCATGTTGAACCAATTCCCATAATTTTCCATCCAAAGTCCAACATATTCAAAGGGCACCAGATTGGGGAAAAGGCCTAAAAGTTATTTGCTTAGTATACGTTCTGATACTTTGGAATTTAGAAATTCTCAGTTCAATAAAAAACCTCCCCTAGACCGACTCATGCATTTTTCTGCATAAAAATATACATAAAGATTCCTTCTCCCAATTAATAAAGAAGTGACTTTAAGTCTTTAAGTCCCTACAAGTCTCTTGTATAATAAATGCTTTCATAACTGTTATTTTTTCTGCTTGTATTTACTGATTCAGATATATTAAAAAGATTAAAATTCAAAGTTTTCCTAACTATAAAAATGGTTATATGCCGTCTTTTAACAAGCTGTAAGCTTTCTAAAATCATTAACATTACAGATAGTCCTCTATTTACAACCTATTTCTTAACAACCGTTCAAAGTTACAACAGACTCAAAAAAATGTTACTTACAATCTGTCCTCAAAATTATCATTTCTATGCCATTCCCATAATCACATGATTTCAGGCACTTGCTACCTGTTGCAACATCCTATTGTCATTAATCATGTTTTGCAACATTCCTTGCCATTTTCCAGGGGGAAAAAAAGCCAATTGTAGTGGTCAATTGTAGTTATAAGTCAAGGACTACCTATATATTTATATAGTATCCTGTCTTTCAGTTTATTTAAGTGGCCATTGTAATTTAGGTTTGTACAATAAAGGCTTTAGAAAATGTTAGGCAGACTGTGTATCTTGGCTGTGTGATATTTTCTTTTATGAAAGCCCCTCTACTTGTCTTATGCATCCTGGTGATGGTTTAAAGACAGATTCCTACAAAATGCCAGAAGAAGCAGGATATGTTAACTGACTAGAAAAAATCCTGATAGGGATACGGAAGCTATTGTCAACTGCACAGTGTTTATGTTAAAAAATAAAGCCTCCTTCATGAGTCCAACACATCTCTTAATGTCTGTGTAGTTCTCTTAGCCACAAAATAGCTTGCCACTGCCACATTCTGGTGTGTTTTCTTTTTTCCTATTTCCCAGTCTATCCTACAGCCCTGCTACTTCCTGGTGAGCTCCCATTCAAGTATTAATCAGACATGATCCTGCTTGGCTTTTCCAGTTCAGCCAAAATATGTAATTTCTCTTTTCTTTCTTCAAATTGGGATGGATTTATTTACTTATTTACTTACTTATATGTCAAGCTTGCCTCTCTCCCAAAGCACTCTGAATAGTAAATAAATACAACAAACAGAACCTATAATAGCAAAAACAGTGTAAAAAATAAATAGCAGTAGCACCTGAGGCCCCCCCCCCCCAAACTCTCATCATGGTAAACAGATAGACCTGCACCCACATCAGAACTCCATTAATATCCCAATCCCCTGGAAGAATACCCAGGTCTTTATCGTATAGAAGGCCAGCAGGGTTGGGGCTATCCATATCTCTGGAAGAAGTTTTTCCATACAACAATACCATGATAGAAAAGACGCTTTCCAAGGATCTAGCAAGTAACACAGCTTCATTGATGGGACCTGGAGGATGCTCTCTCTACCCTTTCTGATGGGATCATCAGGGAGAGGCAGTCCCACAAGTAACCTAGCTTCGTGCTATGCAGGACTTGGAAAATTGACAACCAGAACCTCAAATTGCATCTGGAAGCCCACCAGGAGCCAGTACACCTCACAAAGCAGCAACATTATGTGGGCATACTGTGAGGGCCTACTACTCTCTGGGCCGTGGCATTCAGGACCAGCTGGAGCTTCCAAACACTCTTCAAGGTCAGTCTCATGTAAAACATGTTGCAATAGTCCAGTGACTAAAGTACAAGTGAGCATGAGCAATGCTTCTCAGTCTAAGAATGGGTACAACTGCTGCACAAAATGTAATTGTGGCACAAAAAACCCCTTTTTAGCCATAGCTGCCATCTGTTCTTTGAGGAGAACCCCCAGGTTGTACAGAAACTCTGCCTTGGGGAGTGTTAACACCCATTCAGAGTCACTGATGGAAATTCACTAGATATGGGGGGGGGCTCAAAAACCACAGCCATTTGTTCTTTTGAGGGTAAAACCCAAGGGACTTCTTCGCCAGCCAGACTTTCACAGCCTCCAGGCTCTAGGAAAGCAGCTCAATTATGCATTACCCACGTGGCTCAGAGCACAGATATACAATGGAGCGTCATCAGCGTAATGATGGCATTTCAACCTCTGCTGATGGATCACATCACCCAGCTGTTTCACATACTGTAGATGATAAACAGGAGCAGGAAAAGGTTTCAGCCCTGTGGCACCCTGCAAAGCAGAGGCTGAGAGCCAGATCTCTCCCCTCTCCAGTAATTTCTGGCAATTGTGAATATTTGCCAGTTATTTTCAGATTAGTCACCCTTTGCTTTCATTTTGCAACCACTGTCCTAGAGTTTCACTGAAGCACCAGGAAACTGAAAAAGAGACGAGTTACCCCTTAAGGCTTAGGCTAGAAGACACCTCCGTTTTTTCTTCCCGCGTGAACACAGGGCATCGATCCATTCCAACAGTGATCCATTTTTCTTGGACTGGACAACCAATCACGGGAAAATCCTCAGCCGCACACAGTTCGTGTAGTCTAAGATCCATTAAAAGGGAGAAGGCTAGTATGTTAGACCAAGGGTCCTCAAACTTGGCCAATTTAAGACTTGGGGACTTCAACTACCAGAATTCCCCAGCCAGTGGTTGGCTGGGGAATTCTGGGAGTTGAAGTCCACAAGTCTTAAAGTGACCAAGTTTGAGGACCCCTGTGTTAGACAGAAGAGGCTGGCTAAGGAAGTATTTGCATCCACAGCGAACAAAGATATTTGGGATCTGAAGGGGAGCCTCACTGGCTCCCACGGTCGCGCGCGGGCCACGCGTTCTTAACTTTCCCCAGCCAAAGGTCAAAAGTCTCGTAAACTTCCACCTTCATCGAGGACCGACTGAGCGAGCCAGTCCGCCCGATCTGTGGGCTTCGCATAACGCTTTCCCCCCGCCCCCTCCAGGAGAGAGAGGGGGTGGAGGGCGGGGTCGGGGAGCTCACCTCAAAGTCTCTGGGGCTTGAGATAGGCTTGCAAAGCGCGGGATCCTGACACGGGCACGCGCCGGCACCCAACCGCAAGTGCAGGGCGAAGAGGATCGCGGTCAAGAGACGCGCCTCCCCGCCCCCTCCCGAGCTCTTCATGACCAGGGCGCGCCGGGTCGGATCGGCTTCTCTAACAGCGTCCCCAACGCGCTCCTCTGCCCTCCGCTTCGGTCGCCCTGCCCTTCCCTGCTGGGGAAGAACCTGCTTGGCTGCCGGCTGGCTAGGAAGGTGGGAACTTGGCGCTGCTCAGAGAGGGAGGGGATCTGGGTTGTTCGATTGTAGGGGCTGTGAGCGCCCCCTAGCGTCGATCGAGGCGTCCGTCTTCGTGATTAGCGCTGATGCTGTCTTCCGTCCAGTATATGGGGCGAAAAAAATGAGTCAAGAAAGAAATAGTGACTTCCCCATTTTAATTTTTTTAAGAAGAAGAATCCTCTTGAGGAAGTCACAAGTTTTGCTTGTTTCAAAGTAGGCGTGTTCTCTGTATTTCACAGATATACATGCATACAGTACACCCCTGGTGAAAAAGATTCTCTAAATTTTTTTTTTTTCTTTATGATCGAACACGAAGGGAACTGGATTCTGTAGTCGATGCATCTGCTCGTTTCAATCGGATTGGAGAAAAAAAGAGGATAATAAATGCAAAAATCCATACTTCATAATCATCCCAAAACTTCATTTGTGTTACATAATTTTCCTGTGATATTTGCATTCACACAGGGGAAAGAGATTGGCCAATTGGAATTCTTGCAGTCATACTGAGATAGTAAAATCTTGTTTTAAGAAACTAAATGTGGAAAAGGTGTGTTTTATTCACAAGTAACTGTTAAGCTAGCAAGTCATTGTGATTTATATCATTTGTACAATAACATCATTATCCATCATTATTTGTATCATTGTTATTTGCAACTATTATATTCAAAATTTGATATATTGAGGTGTGCCAAATGAAGTTTCACTATACTGAGTACCACTGCAACTACAATTGGATCCACTCCTTCACTAGATCGCAGATCATTTTTGCATGACTAGTGCTGCAATATGACGCTAGTATTTCAACTGTGGAGCAGAGTTTTCTAAATTTATGAACCAATTTTTTTTCTGATGTATTTGACATATTTGTAGTGATTTATTTGGAGGATATCCTGATTTGCTCAGAGGATGAGAAAGTTTATAAACACCATGTATGAGAGGTCTTGCACAGACCATAGGAAAATCACCTATTTCCTAAGTTGGAGAAATGTGCATTTGACTTGAAGCAGTTAGGCTTTCTGGGTTAAAATATTTCCACAGATGGGATCCCCAGAAGGTGCACGCAGTACTCGCCTGACAATCCTCTATAATGCAAAACAGGTTCAGCAGGCTTTGCTAATTTTTAAAGGTAATTCACTCCTAACTTTGCACATAAAGTTAAGCCTCTCACTCAATTGCTGAAAAAGAAAGTGAAATTTGACATTTGAACAGAAAGAGAGCAATCTACATTTGAAAAGTTAAATAGCAATAGCACTTCAACTTATATATTACTCCACAATACTTTACAGCACTCTCTGGGCAGTTTACAATGTCAACATATTGCCCCCAATAATCCAACCTTGGAAGGCTGACACAACCTTGAGCCTTGTCAGGATCCAACTCCAGACTATTGGCAGAGTTAGCCTGCAAAATACTGCATTCTAATCCTTGCACCACCAACAGTTCTTTCCAGAACAGCTCTTTACCAAATAGCTCCTTCTCCAGACCCATCAAAGAGATTTATTGTCCAGACATATGCCTCAAATGTGGCTTTAGGAGCTGAGCCATTACAGGAGGTGGCCTTAAGTCCTTGCACAGTTGCAAAAGATTCAGAACTGTATAATATTCCTGTATAATAGACAGAATATAATAAAGTAGTGAGCTTGAACACATGTAGGTCAGGTTAATTGAATCTAGATCTGCCTGGCAAATGTAGATCTTTCAATTGTTCTTCCTCTCAGGAAATGATGACCTCTGCAACGCCAAGAGGTAGAACGGCAGCTCAGTTGATATAACAGCAGCAGTGAGCAGAAAGTTCCTCATCAGCAGCTGTTTGATTCTCATTGCTTCTGAGGATACTTGCCTACAGTCTCCTTGCACCTCTTTACAATCAACTCTAGATTGTTATGTTCACATGCTGCCATCTTGGTGTGAGATTTGAAAGTATAACTGATTTAGCTGTGGAGCATTGTAAATTACACAGAAATATTCTTTCTATTGGCAGCAGTAAAGGTCTGTGTTCCTATAATTCTTGCCTAATCCTTCCCTGCTCTTCTCACCCATTCCCTTACCCCAGTTCTTAAGCTTTGGCTGATGTCGCCTTCACTTCATAGATGCTTAAAGAAAAAAGTTTCATATAGTTTCATAAATCCTCTTTCATTGCAACTCCTCAGGGTTGTAGTTGTTGTTTCACACAATCAGACAAATGCAAACCTACTTATACTACTTTAAGGCATATGGTTAATTTTTTTATATCCTTCTAACCAAGCCGTGAGGATAACTTGTTGACTTTTTATCATCAACTCTAAGTCATTTGCAGCCTGATATAGAGGTAGTGTGCTTGGTCTGCTGTTAAAAAGGAGCTGTCTTTTCCCAATACAAATGCTGTCATACTATCTATTTGTGTCACTTCAGTGAGGTGGTTGGAAAAGAATTGATTAGACCTGTGATTTACTTGGATCCCAATGGCCACTTGAAGCTCGTGTGGGCATATTCTTTTTCTTTTGATCATATAGCTCTACCTACTATGACCAATTTGGTTTGGGCTATGAGATCAGACATTTTGCTCATGCACAGGCTCTTCTATTCAATTAATACCACACTGGTTTAATTATTATGTAGATTCCTTATTTCCAACAATGGACCAATCTGTAGAAGTATTGGACTTCTAGATTGTCGTGATTCTGTGCCAGCCTGTGTTCCCAACAGCTGAGTCTGGGGAATCTGAGGAGGAGGTGGAGGAGGCATTTGAAGGGCCATCGGGGTCAGAGGGAGGCTCTGATGAATTATAAGACTCATGGTTTGATGAAGAGCCTGGACCCTCCAGTCGTGTTCCTGATGAAGCTCAGTTGTGTGGGGAGAATGAGTCAGACTTGGAGGATTCACACCTGATGGACATCATGATTGATGCTCGTAGACACAGGCAATTAGCGAGAGCAGATCAGCAGCAGCCAATACGACAACTCCAGGGGAGGAGGAGAAGGCACTGAGAGGCAATGCCTTGGGTCTGCTTTATAAAAAGAGAAGGTGTGGGCGGTGCTGGTTGCTGAAGGCAACAGTTTCAAAGTATTTCATGGGATCATGTTCTGTTAGTCTTGCCAGTGACTACTTCTCTCCTTTGTATGGTTTCATGTGGACAATTTCCTCCATTTGGATTGTGTTTGTTGCTTTTGTTTCTGGACTATTTGGCAGGTTGGTTACCCATATTAAAAGGGGTTTGTTTTCTTTTGAGTCTCCAGCCTATTTTCTCAAAAGGGGTTTTGTCCTTGTGCCTTTAACAAGGACAGCCATAGGCTGGAATAGAGCAGGTAGGATGATGAAGCAGTAGGAGCCTATGTCAATACATTTGCAAACTCACTCCATCCTGCACCCTTTGTCATACTGAACTATTAGAGGCAATATTTGTCCATCTAGATGGCAACAATTTTATTATGGGTACTGATGAGCACTACTGAGAAATGCTACCTAAAAATGGCTCTTCTGCTCCCATTCCACACACCATGATCTAAAAAATATAGAATAATACCTCTGGATTGGAGTAACAATCTCACTAGATCATGGAGCCAAGACTACAGTGGAGAACATGGATCTCATTACAGTACATTAATTTGAAGAAAGGTAAACACTGGATCAGCTTCTACTCCATTAAAATGGTATCTCCACCATTCACCCTACTTTGAAACTGCCATTGTCATCTCTGCTCAAATATGGGCTATTGAATGGTCAGATTTGTTTATGAAAACATAATCACATGGGTGTGTGTGTGTGTTTGCATGTGCGCGCGCACACACACACACACACACACACTCACACAAACTTAGTTCTTTTTCCTTTTACTGATTCTGGATAGGATGGATATACCGGTATTACTATATTATTTTATGCCATTGAAGGCTTGATTTTTCAATTTGTGATTTTAAAACAAATAAAGACATCCTGGTAATTGGGAAGAGGGTTTAAATCAAGATAAATACCGTAAATGCTGGCGTACAAGGCGACCCGGCGTATAAGACAACCCCCGTCTTTATAGCCGGGCCGCATTCCTAGAACGTCGTCTTATACGCCGGAAACTACCAGTATTTCCGGCGTATAAGACGACTCGGCGTATAAGACGACCCCCATCTTTGGCGCCGATTTCAGCGCTCGCGGAAGTCGTCTTATACGCTGGCATTTACGGTATTTTTTTTGGGGAATAGATATGTGAATGAGTTAACAAAATGTATTAACTTATGTAGCATGGAGGCTTTATGGGCATTATAATTGAAGGTAGTTCAGTCTGCTTATCTTACTCCAAGTAATTTAACTCTATAAATTTGAATATTATTCTTTCTCTGTTAACATGTATAGCTTGTGAGAAATTTACCATATAGTATTTCTCAATGATGTGAGAAACATACATTTTTCACTGAGCGTGAAAGTATTTATTTAAAACAGAAATTATAATGAAAATTCTAGCAGTAATATATAATTTTAAAAAGCACTTCCTATTATCCAAATATCCAATCATTTTTGCTCTACCAATCACAACCTTTTATTGCACTTCGCTAATGAAATAAAGAAGCCATCACTTTATTTTTCTTTTGGAATGCAAGTGTTTATTAGAAAATTATCTGTTTCATTTAGAGTTGACTTTGTTATATTGGAATAAGGCTTAGATTTACTGTAGGAAGAATTGGATTCTTTAAGAGGGTACAGTAGGCTTCTTAAAATAATTTAATTAACAACTGTGTAGTAGCTTAGAATTGACATATCAGCCCCCACAGCAGAGAACAAGAGAACATGCACTGAGTCTGCTCAGTTGAAGGATCATGCAACACATCGCTCCTGTTCACAAGAGCAGGATGTGTGAGATTCAACTAAGTCTACCAAATCTTCAGACTTTTCAGCCAGCACGGTCAGGTCAGTAGGCAAGGTTGTTCCTGGAGGAAGAGGAAAAAAGAGTGAAATCATTAAAGGAAGAAACTTGGTGCAAGACAAAGAATATTTTTTTCTGCAAGGCCAAAGAAAACTCCCTCACCCCTATTAAAGCCCACCCCAGTCTTGGCAAGAATAATTTTCCTCAAGCTATTGTGTTGGAAAAGTTGAGAAAGAGACTTTCAGTTGGGACTGCAGCAGGGAAAGGGGATAATTTTTTCCCCTCAATCTCACTTTCCATAATCCAGAGGATAAATCGGCTTGCTCAGATATGCATATTCCCTAAATTTATGCAAGCAAATAGTCAAATCTAATTTGACCCTGTCCTTTATGCCAAGATAATGAGCTCAATTAGAACAGCAGAGCATATTTCCTGTTTAGTATTTAAGCCTATTCATAATAAATAGGAGATATTTCTAAATATTTATGAGTTAAGACTGGACTGCAGTCCAGTAGGTATCTATATAGGGGTATCATGATCATAGAAAACAGGTAACAGTCAAGCCCACTTTAAATCAATTATTAAGACAAAATGTTAAAAACATTAAGATTCTTTTAAAATTTTATGGCTGTTGTACCGTTCAGAACACTTTTTTTTTTAAGGCTCTTTCTTCTCCACATAGAAGTAACAGTGGGAAGAGATAAATCCCACAACTGAGCAAACAAAATGTTTATAGTATTCTGAATGACCCAATAAAATCAAGCTCTGTGGTGCTCCTCTCTAAGAACAAAATATTTGAAAACCAAGAGACTGCAGAAAATTCCCAGAAAATACTTCTTAAGTGAATCATCTAGTGTGTCTGCCTATATATTACAGGTTATAAGAATATCTGAAATACTGTAAGTAAACATTACATGAACTTACCAGCAGGCACACAATGGAAGCTAGCTAAGGTTTTGGTAGTACTGGTGGCTGAGCAGCCTTCAGCACAGCGTACGACAGGAAGATTGGTTGCACACTGTTGATTTTCTTGGCCCATTAGGATTGGATTCTCATGTCTTACTGTTGTGTGTCGCAGTTTACAGTCTACAAGAGAACAACATAGGTTTCTTTTAAACCTTCTAAAGGAAACTAGGAGCTCTACAGCTTCATTTCTCAAAGTAGCATTTGTTAAAGCATCATGTTCATGCTTATTAGCTTTGAAGGTATGTGATTTGAATGAATTTATTCCAAACAATTTATTCTACAGGTATACAATGATCAACTTTGGGGCAATACTAATTCCTAGCAGTCATTGGCTACTCTTTTCTGAACCATTATAGGAAATTAAAGTGATGGTTCAATCCAGTTGCTAACAGTGATGTCAAAATGCTGAGCCAGGCAAGGAAAAATCTGGATCAGATTGTTGGTGACTATTAAAGCAAACCATCAGAGTCTACTTACCTCCACCACATGCATCAGGGACCACCCAGGACTGAACAAAGCTCACTTCATCTTTAGCTAAGTGGCCACTTGGTCTCCGGAACTTTCTTGCTTCTGATCCATACCATCCACAGAGACCACATGAATTTACTATCAAGGTATTAACTTCAAACTTCACAAAAAGAGAAAAAAAATGGGGTTTTGTTTACAACAAGCATGAAAAGAGATGTAACCTCAAACATAATTTGAGTGGATTTCAAATTGTCTTTGTTCATTCCCCCCCCCCCCCCAGAAGTTTAAACTGGATTCCTCAGAACAATTTATTTCAAAATCTTATATGATTCAAGTGCTGTTCTCCTAAGCACATCAATAACTTAATTAATCTCTAAAGGAGCAAGACTCATTCCTGTATGTTCTTATCATTTAACATGCTACAACTTTAAATATTCTGTAATAATGACAGCAATATATAATAATAAAAAATACCATGGCACCATCTCCTTTGTAGGTCACTTTTTCTAATCCAGCTAAGGGCATGCTAAAGTCCACTTCGTTTACTGTTTTCTTAAATTGAAGAGGCAAATCTGTCAGGGTAAAAAGTGAAATGAAAGTTAAATTGATGATTCCACCAAGAGGGATAATAGATGGAATTTCCCTCAAATAAAATTTGTCCAGGGACTACTGTTCTTCGTTTCTTCTCCCATTCCCTTCTGAACATTCCTGATCATTAAACTACCCCTCTAATATATTTTAGAGTCAGAAAATATAAACAATTCTACCTTTATGTATGGGGAACACATAATTGAAGGACTATTTCTAAATCCAGAATCAATCAATACTTGTTTTTAAATTCAGTTTTTCTCCTCTATTTATGCTATATCATTATTTTCTATTTCTTTGCAATGAATTTAGTTTCTTTGGTGTTTTTTTAAAGCAAACTCTTCAGTTGTTACATTAACTGATGATTAAGATTATTTTCTTTACGTACGTTGGAGTTTACGAGGGAGAACTCCATCCTGTAGCCTAGTGCCGTTTACTTCTACAATGAGCTCACCATTACGCGACTTCATGGTACATAGGCTTGTAGAAACAGAAAACATAAAAAAAAGTTAGCTGCTGAGTGCAAAATTTATGAGTTTTTGATCAATATGTTTACATTAGTAAGTGAGTTAATATTGAACATTATCTTATTCTCTTATAAAAGTTTATTTTATCAGGCATAAAGAGACATACCATTTAAAATAGCCAATTATAACAAGTTTCTCAATATCTAAAATCCTAATTAATGGCTGAAAAATGCTGGTTGTTTAGAGGTAACAGAATTTTTATCTGCAAGCACAGCACAGAATATCCTCCTTCACAGTTCCTGCCAAACCTAATCTTGAAACTTTCATTTGTGTATTTATTGTTCACATTTCTGAACCATCCATCTCCCTCAAAGCTGGATTCTTGATTTTCAGAGAAAAATCTGACTTTTTTTTTTAACACAAAACACTCTTCTGGTTATTCTTCTCTTCCAGTAACACAAGTGTTTTCTAATTTTCTAATGCAGCCGATGCTCTTATTATTACCCTCATCCTTACTATGCATGATTTATTCTACTGTCTAATGTTGAGATTTCATTTTTATTGCAGTTGTTATAGTTTGGGTTATTGCTTTGACTTAGTTATATTTCATTTGCTCAAATATTGAATAAAATTGTGTAAGTTTTCACAAAACTTACAAAATTTATAATAGAATGATTCTTTTCTGATAATTTAGAAATTATATTTTCTCTTATCCTGAGTTCAGGCTAGATTATTAAAAATGCACTGGAAATTACTTACATGTCATGTGTATGGATTTCAATTAGAAGACTGTTATTTGCTTCTGTTTCGTATTTCATCAGCACCATCAGGTTTTTGCGACATGTACAATCTCCCAATACATTTATAAAACAGTTGTCAGGCAATCCTCTTGTAATGAGTTGATTGCTGAAGCTTATAATTTTTTTGCCTTCTACTACACAAACACCTGATAACAGCAAGTAAAAACGCAATGAGAGAAGAATTAAGCTTCTAATATTTTGACTATTTAGAGAAGCAGCTAATAAATTGTATTTTAGAACTTTGAGAAAATAACTTTACATTTGTGATTACAGAAACCTAATGTAGGAATCTGCAGATATTTTTAAAGGGAGATTTATTTTCAGCTCATTTTAATATTTTCTTTGCATTCTCACAGGTTAAGTTAAAGTAAGTGATGAATTTTTAGACTGGTTGGGTTTTAAATTATTTGTGAAATAAGATTTAAAGTGATTGCTCCACATCGGCTATGAAACACTTTGCGGTATACTCTTATATACAAATTATACATATGCCTTTTATTTGAGCTAGGAATAAAATTTAGATCTTAAGTTGATATGGCTTTCTCTACATATTCAAATGAATTTAAATAAATCAAATTAATTTTATAATATGATATATTTTTAAATAGTTGAAGTAGAGGAAGGAATCCTGTGAACCTTCATATGGTGTTAAATCCCATCAGCTCTGATTACTAATCATTTGGCAGGGAATTATAGGAACTGATATTCAACATCACTGAAAGGTCCACAAGTTTGTTCAGAAATTATAATAAGTACATAGCAAAACTGCTGACCATTCCGACTAGCAAGAAGCAATTTTGGAATTTCAGAGATTTTTGAAGTTTGGACTTTGGGATCCATTGGCACTGAAAATGGAAGTGTGCATCTGTCATTGTAGAGGAGATCCTGGAAAAAAATATGAAAACAAAAAAAAATAAGTAGAGCTGATACCTTTAGTTATTTTTCCCAGTGCATTTTCAATGAGGCACAAAGATTCTGTTTTTATTTACTTTATAGATACAGTTTGACAGTATACTAGTCCTAATCAATTTCCTTCTCTCATTGCTTTACCTTGACTGATTGGACAGCCAGATCTTACTGGCCTTACTGTATACATAGGAAGAATTCAGCAACACATCTGGCAGGCCAAAAACTAACCCTCAAAATGGCAATAACATTCTCCTGTGAGTCTTCCTATTTTTACACGGCTATAGAGCAGCTGTTTTCAGAATCCCACCAAAGCTGATTAGAATGAACAAGTAAATGTACAACTGACTGGTTTTTAAACAAACAAACAAAAAAAACCCCCAGTTGTCTAAAAAATGTGTAACTCACTTCTGGCAATTTCATGACCATGATACACTCGCTTGAACGTTTTAGAGCCATAACTATTGAAATTTCTTTAGGAGAGTTCTTTTGGATTTTGTGAGTGAAGCCTCCTTGGTAGGCAATTCCAGGGAGTACTGCAAGAATTCTTGACAAAGACAGAAAATGACACACAATTTAAGGGATATAGGAAGGACATTCTGTATCTAAGAAAACAACCCTCAGAACAAACTTCATAATCCACAATATATCATATTTAGTCTGCAAAGCAGGTGGATGATATTTAAAGATTGATTTGGGCAAGAACAGTTAGCAGCCTGATTTGCGTTTAGCTTTGACATTTGTTATTCTATTGCCTGCATGGGTGATAGAGTGGCAGTGGAAATGCATTTATAGGGAATCTTCCCCCCCAAAATATAGATTCATACAGCAATAGGTTATATAGATAGTTTGAAAACATCAAATAAAATGGCCAATACTCTTTCCTTCCTTAACCAATCTAGTTATTTAAAGATAGCTGCCTTTGAGAAGGAGTACTTGGTTGAGGAACCAATTCATTTATTCATGTTGATCAGGTGTAATAAAATTAGCTATTTTGTTAATAGAAATAAATGTATGAGTAATACTCATAGAGAAGGAGTAGTGTACTCCATAATTCTGATCTGCCTCCATCAAATATAATTGTTGATCTTATCAGGGGGAAAAAACTAGCTATTTTTTGAAGGCTATTCTTCTTAAAAAATGAGATAAATGCAAATTTATTCACAGATCAATTTCTAATATTGCCCAGACTTGGATACCAGAACTAGTTTGAAACACACATTTGATTAAAGCAAAGTCACCTTTTTGTTGTGAAGGATTCAGGCTCATTTAAGCACACATGCACACCTCAGCTGCTGTGGCATACAGCATTAGATCATCAGAAACATTTACTTACTGATCTATAACATAATTCACTTTCTCAGGAACCTTAGGGTACTTAAATTTTGCCTGAAGAGCTGGCTTTCCAGCAAACAAACCGGTCTCTACGAAGAAAGAAAGACTGCTGTCTCTGCAATCCTGACCAGCTCTCAAAGTTGCCTAAGAAAGAAGAAATATATCAGATATAATTTTGCTTAACGTATGTCACTGATATTTGGATTTAATGCTCATAGGGAACCAGTATGTTTTGAAAAGGCTCACCATTATTTTATGAGGGTTGAGCTCAATATAGGTGAAGCAGACCATCGGTTTAGTTGGGCGGGCGATGTCTTTCACTGTCACTTTAACTCCAGAGGAATGTTTGAGCACTACAACATCATGTCCACTTTCTTTCTTATTAACATAGAGGTAGCGGAAAGTAATGAGCATACGTCTCTCCAACTTTAGATAAAAAAAAAAATCCAAAGGAAGAAATTTATTTAAATGCTGCTCTGGGTTTAACAAGTACATTGTTTTAAAGTGACTAACATAATTACCACTAATTCCCATATGTATTAGTAAAGAGGCTCATCAGTTGATGCTTAGCTTACATAGGTCACTCTGGCATCTGGATAACTTCTGAGAGCTAAAAAGCACACCTGGAAGTTTCTCAATTACTTATCTGTTTAATATAGCCAGATAGTCTTAAACCCCAGACCCTGTAAGACTAGTTCGGCCTGACCAACAATCACATTTGACAGTAGCTGTAGTCCAATAACAATTGCAGGATTATAGGTTGTCATCCTTGCTTTCAAAGAATAATGAAGTTTGTTTGTTAGGCTTTGGGAGGGGGGTGTCTATCTCTTAAAAGTCGATCCTTAGCTACTTGCTTTTTTATTGATAACAATTGTATATATGATCATTTTTGCACACTATTAGGATCTTAACTATTTTCACTATGTACATGAAATTTCAGTTGGATTAGCAATAGCACTTAAACTTATATACCGCTTCACAGTGCTTTACAGCCCTGTCTAAGCGCTTTACAGAGTCAGCATACTGCCCCCAATAATCTGGGCCCTCATTTACCGACCTCAGAAGGATGGAAAGTTAATTCAACCTTGAGTTCGGAATTGAACTCCAGGAGTGAGCAATGAGTTAGCCTGCAGTACTGCATTCTAACCACTGCGCCGCCCTGGCTCCATTAAAACCAAGTAGCATACTAAATCTAAAATAACATCTACAAATACAATGGTAAAAATAAAATATAAACTACTTAAATCTCATTATTGCCTTTTCTGTTTCTCATGCTTAAGCCAGACAAGTAAATTTTCTTCAGGATTAATGTTTCCCAATAGAAAGGTACTTGGATACTGACCGCAGAGTCTTTTATATTTTTTTCATCAAAGTCCAGCTGAGAGTCAGAATCAGAGGGGTCATCGGATTGTTTTCCTGGCTGCTGAAATCAAAAATATTAAAGCAAATTTCAGATTATGCAGTGCCATGAACAGGGTAGCTTCCCTAGAGCAGCTTTAGAGCAGCGGAAGAAAGTCTCTCAATGAGAACAGCTTTCCCTAACCTAATGCCATCCAAAAATGTGAAGAATACACATTTATGAAGGACAAGCTAATTTGTCATGATGGCAGGGAATTACGGTATTTATATTCTCAATATCTCCAAAAGGTGCCAGGCTGAAAAACCATTCTTCTACTTCAGATTAGACAAGAAACTTCACTGCTGAAAAAGCGGTGTGGTGATTTATTTATATAGGGTTTCTGTTTGGTTTTCTCTCTTTTTTTTTTTTGACAAAGGAAAGTAATAATCAATACTTTAAACAAATGGGGCACAAACTGTATGATGAAATTATCCATCTTTTCAATAATAAATAGCAAAAGATATTATACTGATAGATGGAGAAAATGGAAAAATTTCAAGAATCAGATACCTTCATCTCAATACATTATATTTCCACCATTCCCCCAAAAAGAAATAGTGTACTGCATTGCCAATAACATCCCATCAATAGTTTTCTGGCTTTGTTTAAATTTTCTGTACTCCTATGCCTTACCTTCTCTTTCTTCACAGATCGGAAAGAATATTTATGAATCTCTTTTGGTACTCCCTTAAAAAAATAAATAAAAAAGAACACTCAGAGAAATTTTCACACTGTGCTACATAAACTATTAATTTTAAAATAATATGAATGGAAATGTTATTTCTGAATGTCCCTGAAGATCCTCTTTGAAGATCAAAATCCATGTCTACTTTGTTGAATGATTGATTAAAACTGATTAATACTGCTTTTTTATGGCTAGCCTCATTAATACTGCTTTTTTATGGCTAAAATAATAGTTTGGGATGCTTTCAAAGTTTCCATATTTGATAGAAATGCTATTTTTAAAATGAATATTCGGTGATACAACAACAGTGCCATCACTATAAACTTTCCCAAATAACTGATTTACAAGCACTATTATCTCTATCTCTTATTGCATTGTGGGCTAATTCAAAACACACAATACTGCAGGGCACAACACTACTAAATACCCAGTGCTGATTTCTCATACTCCAGAAAGCAGATGACAGATCAACATGATAAGAGAGGAACAGAAATCAACCAAATCATTGTTCTTACTTCCACGCAACTTGTTACCTTTTAAGTGTGTATAGTTGTTCACTATCATTCTGCTTTTGTGGAATTTAGAGGAATTAAATGCAGGCACACTCTTTGGTAAAATTGCTTACTGCAATACTCCATTGAAAGTCCAATAGGCAACCAGAAGTTTCACAATAGCCAGCTAATAAGATGGAGACCAACCTTCCTATTTCATGTCAAGATTTCTTGTTAAATGCTGTGTCTTATAACATTGTGTTGAAATCTCTGTGGGTGAGCTCCACTTGATGTATGTGTAAGCTAATGCTTAGCTTTCAAATTCCAAGGATCAGAACCTAGGACTAACAAGCAAGGCGACTGGGGAGTTCCTTCCTAAGTCAGATGGACTCTCATAGCTCTTGGCCAACTTGTAATTCACATTAGCCAGAAAGGATAAAGCTACACATGTTTGCTTGAATGAAACTGGTTCTGCCTCCTTGCTCCCGTTAACTAGACTCAGAGAAGTGACATTATAATTACCGTCTTGGAATCTTTATCATTCTCACTGCTCTCACTGCTTTGGCTCTCGATGGTACCCTCCTCATTGCTGCTCCTGCTGTCACTGCTGCTGTCACTGCTGCTGCTGCTACTGCTGCTGTCACTGCTGCTGCTGTCGCTGCTACTGCTGCTGTCACTGCTGCTGCTACTGCTGCTGTCACTGCTGCTACTGCTGCTGTCGCTGCTGCTACTGCTGCTGTCGCTGCTGCTGCTGCTGTCGCTGCTGCTGCTATCACTGCTGCTGCTGTCGCTGCTGCTGTCGCTGCTGCTGCTACTGCTGTCACTGCTGCTACTACTGCTGCTGCTACTACTGCTGCTGTCGCTGCTACTGCTGCTGCTGTCACTGCTGCTGCTGCTACTGCTGCTGTCACTGCTGCTGCTGCTGTCACTGCTACTATCACTGCTGCTGCTGCTATCGCTGCTGCTATCACTGCTGCTGCTGCTGCTACTGCTGTCACTGCTGCTGTCACTGTTGCTGCTACTGCTGCTGTCACTGCTGCTGCTACTGCTGCTGTCACTGCTGCTGCTGTCACTGCTACTATCACTGCTGCTGCTGCTGCTGCTGCTGTCGCTGCTGCCACTGCTGCTGTCGCTGCTGCTATCACTGCTGCTGCTGCTGTCGCTGCTGCTGCTGTCACTGCTGCTACTCTCGCTGCTGCTGCTGCTTTCACTCCTGTCATTGCTGCTGGAAGAACTCTCTTTAGACTGGGTCTGGGAAGAACCCTTTGTTCCACTATCTTGGGACTCACTACTGCTGCTGCTGCTGCTACTCTCACTGCTGCTATCCTTACTGCTGGTGTTTTCACTGGTGTCCTTGTTCTTGCTATCGTTGCTGCTGGTGGAGGTGCTGCTGCTGGTACCACCTTTCTTTTGGTCTTGTCTCTTATTCTCTGGAGGAGCAGAATCAGAGGAAGAGGTGGTGTCCTGATTTGGGTACTTGGTATCCTGGTCTTGTTTCTTCTGATCTTTGGCATCACCCTGCAACACAGTTGAAGGTTAAAATATTGCTTCTTTTAAGTTGTTCTTAAAAATTCACAGTTTCTTAAGAATTAAGAGTTTCTTCCTTGTAATATTTTGCTATATTATTGATAGAGGGAAGGTGGAATTGGACAAAATACAAATATCCATTTACCCCATGAGAAAACTGATCTTTCACATATGACTGAGATGGGCAGCTATAGAAATTGAATGAATAAACAATAAATATGGAACACCTTGTTTTATACCTAGCTAACTTAGACCTTATAAAATGTGCCTTCTCCATGTGTTATACGTACCTTCTGTTTTTCTGCTTTTACTTCTTCTTCTTCTTCGGGCACCAATTCTCTTCTCATTCTAATTTTTTCAGAGTCTAGATTGACATCTACTTGGATCTTAGTCATACCAGGATCTGCATGGATTATAAGGCAGACACATATTTTAGAAAGTGATTAGCACGAACACTTCCAAGTATACAAACTGAACATTTCACCACACAGTAATACCTGATTCAAACCAATACTTCATTTCATGTTCTGAGCACAGCACATGCATCAGTGTATACTGGGAGGGCACATATCCTCTTGTCTCAGTGGTTTTCCAGCACATGTTTACTGGGAGCCAAGCTACAGGCCAGCAACTGTCCGAAAGCTCTTGAGGTCTGCGATCACCTTTAGATTGTTGCTGAAGTGAAGATAGATATGTCAGAATTCAACAATAATAACCGACTATTTCACCTATGTCAAGAAATGGAAATCAAACTTGGGTGTTAAAGAAAATCCTAAGTCTCATAGATAGTAAAAGGTTGATGGGTCTTATGAGTAGTATGAGCAAAACCCAAAAATTGGGGGCTCTGTGCCTCTGTAGCTACCAAACTAACAGATGTTTAGGATAGAAAAAGTATGCCAATTATACTTCTATAGGTAACAGTTCTATAATAAGATGAATTTAGTTTTTTAATTATTTTTTTTCAAAGTTCATACCTTATCATTCTACATACACTATCAGAAGCTTGACAAATGTTGTCGTTTGCACATAGCTCTAAATATATTGTTTAGCATTATATTTAAAAAAGGATGTATTTGAACAAGTTGAAACCATAACAAAATCCTAAATATAAACAAAAATATGTTAAGATTTCTAAATAAGTTTACAAAAATAAAAATAGCTGTTCTTTAAGAAGTGATATCAGTCAGATTAACTGCACAGTAGACCGCCAAATATCAGTCAACACATATAAACAAATACAATATTTACTTTGATGTTGCCTTTGCCGGGTTCTTCATCCCATTCTTCAATATCAATTGGTTCTGGAATAATCGGAGCCATTTTCTCATTACGTGGGTACCTTATTACAGCATGTGCCCTATGTCTAAGTAGAAATTCAGTGAGGAGAAATAAGAAAGTGTTCTATTATACTCCGCAGTAACTTAATATACTCTAAGTTAACATGAACACAAACTCTTATATCAAAGCACCCCGAGAATGAAGTAATAAGATGAAATTTTCCTTGTTGAGGCCCAGGAGTAGAGGGAGGAAAGGACAGAGGAAAAACAGTGGTACATTTTATGGCTCTAGGCCAGATATTTAATAGACTGAGTCAAAGGTTTATGAATATTATTATATATATTTATAATTTCTCATCAAACCTACCAGAAAGAATGTTGTTACAAAGTAAAAATTGAAAAACTCAGAGAAAGAGCACACAACAAGTAGCTAGTCATAATTCTTGGTTTACACCAATTGGTAAGCTATGACTGAATTATATGTATAATATTTACAGTATACAGAAGATGAAAGCCCTACATAATGCAGCAGGTAGCATGACAAAAAGATATTAAACAAATTATAAAATAGCTTCTTCTACCTTGCGACCAGTGTATCACGCTTCTCTTGAAGATTATCAATTTCTACTTTAAATCTGTTTTGTAGCATGTCCAATGAAACATTCATTTTGAGTGCAGTATCCGAATGGATCTCGGCGGAAATTTCTATTCGATTATCCAAACCGTCTGTCTTAATTCCCCAATTCATATTTCCAAAACCATGGACACTAATAGAAGAAGAGAAATAGTAGGGTACGGTTTCAGATTATAATAACAGAGTGAAATCTAATGTCAAGAAGATTGAGGACACCACCTCAGACCAAAAGGATTTGAGTGACATGAAAGAGTGGTAAAGGTTTTGTTATTTAAGGCCTTTGAGATTAGCGGTTCCAGCCATAAAAGCAGCTTGGCTAGTTTTGACTTCTGTACATTGATTTGGTATGTCTATATGTCAGTGATAGAGAAGGTGGGGGTGGGGGTAGAGGTCATTCTGCTGCAGAATTCTGCTTACTTTATGAGGAGGAAGGATGGATAGTAGAAAAGAATGTTATTTTGCTTACCGAACTTTGCTGTCGAGTTGTGATTGTATTTTGGCTATGGTGTGATCATCCTGAGATATTTCTGATTTTGCTACAAGAAACAAACATTATTTTAAAAATGATTCAACTTAAAGACCAGGGCCCTCTAGTACTAATATTTTTTTACATGAATGTGTAATTGATGATGAATAATATAATTGACAATGGGATGGAGGGGGGGGAAAGCCAAAATAAGAATGGGAAAAGATGAAAAGATTACAGGTGAAAGATGACATTGCTTGTACTTCTATAGTTTTGTAGCAAGGAAACAAGAATAAAGCAAGATTGCCTGATAATACGCACTTTGGAAATTTTTAAGCTAATAAATGGTGTGTCATAGAGAAAGAAATCTCAATGTTGCCTTTATAAACAACAATAATACAACTACATTTTAAGCACTACAATATAATTAAGGTTATAAATTACGTATGTTTATCAGAAACATACAGAAATCTCGCTTGCTTCAGACTGGTTGGGTAACCTGCATTGCTAATAGTTTTCAGTTGTGTTATTCCTGGCCATTTGCCCCACTTTATATGATTTACCCATGCTATTTTGAATTGTGGTGATTTCCATCCTTACCTTTCCAGATTACATCTGCTCCCAAGAAAGTATTAAGATTTATTTGGAATGGTAAACCAGGAGCTGTAGGGAGAACCTGCCCCATATCTAGAACAACGTGATGGCTCATTTGAACGCTGACAAATTTGAAAAACATTTCAATAAATTTCATCCACACTTTGATCACAGCTGGTCTATACTCTTCTACCTAAAAAAGGGTCAAGAGACAAGAGGCTTTAAGCTGACTGAGATAACAATATGGATTTTATGGTGAAAATGTATTAGACATCTTTACCTTCAAATGTTGATACATTTCTGAAAGGTGGACATACATAATGTGGTTTCCTAGAATTTTGACTGACAGACCCAATGAGAGCTCTTTATCAGGTACTTCTTGGTATGATGGGAACTAAAAGCCAAACCAATGAGAGCAATTTAGTATTGGATCAGTTCAAGTATATAAAGAGCAGCGGACAATATAATGCTTTGGGTTATTATGCATCCCCCCTTCAAATATTTCACTTTACAGAAAGATATTTCCAGTTCTGACATGCTATGATTCTACAATACCTCAAGACCACTTTAATTTACAGGTAGTCCTCATCTTAACAACCGTTTGTGTAGTGACCTCTCAAAGTTACAACATCACTGAAAAAAAGTGACTTGCGCCCAGTTTTCATATTTTTAGCCATAGTAACATCCTCACAGTCGTGTGATCAGAATTGGGACACTTGGCAACAAGCTCGTATTTATGATATCCAAGCTCATGTGATTGCTGTTTGCAAACATTCCTATTGGCTTTTGATAAGCAAAGTCAACGGGGGAAATTGGATTTGCTTAATGACCACTTGATTCACTGAACAACTACAGTGACTCACTTAACAACCCAATGAAAAAGGTCGTAAAATTGGGCATGACTCACTTAACAACTGTTTTGTTTAACAATAGGAATTCTGGTCTCAACTGTAAGTCGAGGACAACCTATATTTAGATTCTATCCCTTAAATAAAGTGATCAGATGATTTACATTATCTTAAATTGCAATATCAGTCTGGGAAGAATTTTGCTACCAGATTAAAGATTTTAGCAGGGCAGCCCTCCTAATAAATCTCCTGGAATAATCTTATCCAACATTTCCTCTAACATTTATATTCAAAGCAATAAATATATAAATATACCTTTTCTTGGGTATCTTTGATCTTCTGCTTGGTAGAGTGTTGTTCAGACTGGCTAACTGATTGCTCAAACAGTTTATCTATACCTTGAACTTGCAGTGCAATCTGAAAGAAAGAAAAGAAAGAAAAAGAAAGAGAAAGAAAGAAAGAAAGGAAAGAGAGAAAGAAAGAAAGAAAGAAAGAAAGAAAGAAAGAAAGAAAGAAAGAAAGAAAGAAAGAAAGAAAGAAAGAAAGAATCATGTGTTAAGTAACATGGTAAGGTGATACTAACATCTGAAATGCTTTTTAGTAATAAACTTTTAAAATGTAATATATACCTCTAGTAGTTCAGCAGAGGTATGGAAAAATGTTGCATCTGCTTTCCAGATGATAGTTGAAGGATATCTATTGTCACCAGACATGAAGAATTTCAAGGTAACTCCATTGTTTAGTAAAGCTGTTTTAGAAAAAGAACAACATAAAGGACATCATGGAATTATTAGGTTTTTGAAATTGAAAAAGATCCTTTTGCTATTTTTGTTGAAAAACATTCCCATGAATTTATTATAGTATAAATTCTTCTTTATTGAGATAGAGTGATATATATTCTTGTTGCCACAAATATATATACAATATATATACGCATGCACAAACCCACACACCTACATACACATCCATGCACACCACAATATATATATATATATATATATATATATATATATATATATATATACATACATACATACATACATACATACATACATATATATATATATATATATATATATATATATATATTGCTGACAACTAAAAGTGCTTCCTTATCAAGTCCATCTTAAAATCTGTATTTCATGAGCCAGAAGAAGTTGGGGGGGGGGAGTTTGAAATTTTACCTGTTTGGTTAACTGAATAGGCTTAGTCCTAATTTAAGTACCAAACCAAGAATGATATTGCTACTGAGGAGCCTAAGCTAACATACGATTCTGAGAAGTTATGTTGATGCAAGCTTTTTGTGTATACCACAAATTACATATTTATTTAGATCTAAATGTAGTCATTTGCTTGATTGATGAGCAAAGCATCCAATTGGGCTCATTATGTGAACTGCATTGCAAAATAAAGTTTAGAATACAACTCCCAGATCTGGACTACAATGATTCAGACAGCTACAATATGGTAGTAAAGAGTGAGCATTTTCTATTATCTCCCTACTGCTGTCCCACAGTCCTAATCTTTATAACCCAGTTTAGCAGCCCTGGTTCTACCTAACGAGAGTTTGCAAAAAAAAAAAAAAAAAAAGTTCAGAGCCATTTTTAAGTGGCCCAGAGCAATAGAATCAACTGTTCATTTTTATATCACTTTTGCACAACCTGTAATTTCACACTTAATGTTTTGTATGATATAAAGCAAGGTTTAATTAAAGGAGATGCCTGAAGCATGTAGCCCATTTTTTTGGATCTTGCAAAATTAATGGTTAGAAAAACCACAAAGCAGGGAAGGGATGCATTTTCAAAAATATCCTCAGGCATTATAAACTGGGGAAAGTTTAAGTAGTCATTACAATGTAAATCACTGTAACAGTTCTAGTCAGTGATTTGGTCTGATTCTGCCTTAATGGATCAATTTATACACAAATAATCCTTCTTACACTTTTGAGTTTATAAAATACAAGAAATAGGACACAGTATAGAATTTGAACATCAGGACTACTGTCCAGGAAACTAAATGAACACAATGAGGCAGGGGTCTTCAAACTTGGCCCTTTTATGACTTGTGGACTTCACTCCCAGCATACCTGGCTGAGGAATTCTGGGAGTTGAAGTCCACAAGTCATAAAAAGGCCAGGTTTGAAGATCCCTGCAATAAGGTGATTCCTTTTCACTTGGAACATAATGAATCACTTGAGCAAAGGAGCAGGTGAGCCTACTCCAAATATTCTGACTTGTCGCATAAATAATTAACAGCTACTCACAGTTGTAAAAGATGAAAGACAGAGCCTTGTTGAAAGGAGAGGTCAGTTCATCAAATCTGGGGCTCAGAATTCTGAGAGCCATAGAGCAATAAGAAGCCCTAAATGAAAAAAGAGGACACTGTTGATATTAGGTTCTATTAACTGGGGCAATATTCTATACACTGACTCAAAAACAGGCAGCACTAGATGCTATGCAATGCAGCTAACATCCTGTATCCTCTGAAAAGTTGTGTGTAGGGTTACAGCTTAACAATCTTGCAGCCTTCTACAGGCTTAACAAACTTCCCAAACTGTATGATGAGAACAATCCAACAAGACTTTTTCTCTAATCAGCTGAAATATAGATTCACGGCAGCTTTCATTACTGCAGATTCCCTTTACTCCTGGAGTGACCTGATGGACTTGTGAGCAGGTACCATCCAAATGAAAGGATTTCATCTGCCGCCTCCTTCGGAAATGAAGTGGGGCTGAGACATTACTGATATTATAATGGAAAAAGTCAGTCCATCGAGCCTTGTTTCTAAACTATCACACATAAAAAAAATTAAAGGTCAACAAAATACCCTCAAATCTGTAGGACTACCTCAGTCCTTGTCAAAGAGCTGTCCAGAGGGAGGGACCCAAGATGGCCACCATGCCACTGAAGGCCAGCTCTTGTTACCTATGTCATGATGCATATCAAAAAGGTGTGAGGCTTCAGTGGCATGGTTGTGTTCATCATCTTGATCTGGATATATATATATATATATATATATATATATATATATATATATATATATATTGTATATAATGTATATTCTGTTTCATTATACAATTACATAGTGAACAAATGACCTGTGTTAATAAAAACATACATTTAAATATTTTAGAAGAAAAAAGAAAGAATATATTCTACTCAGAGGTGAATAGAGGTGAAATGTCCTTTATCCATGCTTACTTTTCCCTTACTTTTTGCTTATGTCAGAAATAAATCTCTCGAATGCAAACTGTGGCTGCTGCTAAAAATTAAGTCGTCCCATAAGCTATTATAAGAAAAACATTGGTCTATAATAGATAAAATATATCTATATCTAATATAATACCTAGTCTAAGTGTCTCTCTACTTACAAGGTGTAATACATGGGGTCCAAGGTCTTTGTTATGGACTTGAAGTGAGAGTAGACAAAACTGACAATATGCACATTCTCCTCATAGAGCATTGCGTTGGCCATGGCTATTACTATAGGCAGAGGAGGGGCACTGTCTAGGAGGACAATGGAAGCCATTATTCGGACAGGCTCACAACGTGAAACATCCATAAAGATCTGAAGGAGAAAACCTTGAACCTAGAGGAAAGAAGAAACAAATGAATTTGGAGTTCAGCTAATAAACATAAAAACAATCAGTGGGAATATTGCTAATGAGTTTTGTAAAAATGTGCTTTCTTGACTTATAGGATGGCCAAATAACCCCAAATATGGCTCCTATGATTCTGTTGTGGTTGAGCCTTTGACTGGGGAATTCCTTTGTGGTCTGCTTTTCTTTGGTATACAGTGACTAACTACTTTCTCTCCTTTTTTCTATCTATGGATCCCATTTAAGCTACCACCAATTCCAGAAATTGCTGTAAAGATTCTTCTGCAATGTGATTTCAGCAATCATTTGACAGAAGCTCAAACATTCAGCTGGGTTACAAAGTTTTGCAATTACCTGAAAGCAAATCAAGGCCATTAGATTTATGGTTTTTACCTACTCTTAAAAAGACATGTCTTCTGCCACTTACCTTTGTAGGATCCTGCCGGCTGATTTGCGCCAGGGTCTGAATTGCAGTGACCTGGATGTATTCAGGATATTTAGCAGACTCACACAGAAGTTTCACTTGTTTCAGGCTGGTGATCTGACCTGCATTGGCAATAGCTTTCAGAGCTAATACAATCTTGTTTTCTTCTTTTTCCCGAACTGCCTCAACTAGGAGGTTGTGGAGAGGCTATAAAGAATAAATAAAAGAAATAAGCAAACAGGTTATGAGTCTGTGCACTCATATGCATGTATTTTAACCTCTGTATCCAAATAGTCTGTTGCTTTCTGCCAGGATGCATGGGTACTCTAAAAACATGTGTTCTTTTGTTTCAATATCTATATATATCAAGATCTAGCTCTAGAGCTGCATTGGCAATAGCTATAATATAGATCTAGATCTATAGATAGAATTAGCTCCATACCTCAAGCAATTTAGGATGACAAGTTCGAGAAGTGGAACATTGCTTGTTCACCATACTCCCATATGCCAGATAAACCATTTTTCCAAGGATAGATGCTTTGTCAGGGATTTTGGCAAGTATTTCCTGTTGGGAAGAAAACAAAATTGTTCTTATTGTTTAGGAGAACATTATAATCTAGGGTCATAAAGCATCCTATGTAGATTTTGAAAAACATTTTATACTGTCATAAAAACAATGATGTAACATATACTCACTGCTGTCATTCTAGCAGTTTCCTCCACTCTGGTAATATCAGGGTTGGCAAAATGGAAGGTTGTGGGAAGAAGCCAAATCATATCATAATATGTCAGTTCTCCACTGACTACTTTGTCCTTGATGAACTTCATTGCGATCAAATTACCCGCATGGCCACATGAAATCAATAGGACTCTTCTGCAATTAATAGAAGAACACATTCTTTAAAATATCATGAATTCTCCACTAATGGTGAAATGGTTTCTGGTTGATTTTTCCATGAATCTTAATATAATTCCTCTGGAAGAACAAGATTTGAGGTTTCAGGAGATTAAAGTAAAAGCTAGTATGCAATATGCAAGTCAGCCAACATACCTAGCAACAGGAAGTCTTGAAAACTTATTGTAGAGAGTATTCAGATCGTTATATGATACACGTTGTATGAGTCGGACCAACACTATAATCTTGGTGGAAACTATTTTATCCTGGAATTGCCAATGCACTGAGTCTTGCAAGAGTTCCTCAGCCTGTCCAAGGAAAAATCAAAAAGAGCATGTATTCATTCCAACTGCCAAGATCGTGGTGTTTTCTGTTTGGTTTAGAAAATGTTAAATTGTTTGCTATTTCAAATATTTTTCTACCTGTTGTACAGGATCTCTGTTGAGATTATCCAACACAGGCAAAAACAGAGTTTTGGGAATCTCATAACGAATAGTGATTGGTTCAAGCTCTCCTTGCTGCTGCTGCTGCTGCTGCTGCTGCTGCTGCTGCTGCTGCTGCTGCTGCTGCTGCTGCTGCTGCTGCTGCTGCTGTTGTTGTTGCTGCTGCTGCTGCTGTCCTTGCTCAGGTCTCACTTCTCTCAAGGTCAACAATTGCCTGGAAGAAAATAAAACACACCCACATTTATGACTAAATCATAAGAAATGCGGGCTCACTCATTTGAAACACTGCAGGATTGTTCCAGAAAATCAGAAGAAGGTAACTAGAGATAAGAGATAAGCCAACAAAAATGCACTGCTGTTCAAAGACTTGGACTTGTCCTCACATTGGATAAAAGAAACATATTCAAGCCATTTCTATTTGCCATTTTCTAAAAGTTTGTCATTTGAATTCCCAACATTGTAGCGTTCATCCCTAAATGTAAGGCTAATGGATTAGATTCCATAGGAAATTGTGGCTTTTGTGAGGTTTTTCTGCAAATCAGATTAATTGCCAGGTTATGATCAGTATTATCACACCTAAGATATTTTTGCCATTGTCAATTAAACAAATATAGTCGTTGGCAAAGTCCTTGAGAACTAATGTTATCCTTCCTCGAATTTAAGGCCATAAAAATGAAGTTCTTCTTCTTTTGTTCTGAAAATGAAAAGTGGCATAGGCCAAGGTATATTTGCTGGATTGGTTTCCATTTCCATGCAGCCCTGGATTTGCTGGTAGATTACTGGAGTTTAGTACAGAATGGAGAAGCATAGAGCTATTGAAGGTCCATTCTAAACTTAGAAATGCCTTTCAATGCATGGAGAAGGTGGACTAAAACAGGGGTCTGCAGCCTATGCTGGCTGAGGAATTCTGGGAGCTGAAGTCCACAAGTCTTAAAGTTGTCAAGGTTGCAGACCCTGGACTAAAAGGCAAAGAAGACTGAACATACTGTAAAATGGTTTTTTTGATGTTGCTACTTACTCAGCTTTCATATATCCAGTACTACCTTCTCCGTCTAAAGGAAAGTCATATATTTGTTCAGCCTTGGCTTGAGCGATCAGATCTCCGTTACGGTCACGCTTCACTTTGGTGACTATGGCAGACGCACCTTGAACAAATTTCTCTCTCTAAACAACAAAAAGAGACATAGTTCATGAGTCCAGGTCCAGATCAGAACTGTAACCTAGGAAAAATGGGGGACTCACCTCCCCTCGTATCCCAGTTCAGGATCTCATATTTGTAGTTTGGAGAAGGAAAGCCCTCCATTAAAGCTAAGAGAAACTATAGAGCCCTCTTACTTGTAAGCAGTTGAGAGGCTGGAAAAGCTGGAGGTAGGGGATTCCAACATTCAGCATAACTTTTTGTTTGCAGTTGTTCAGGTCCCTGAATTTGTGAAACAAGTAGCCGTCATTCTTTTTCTCCTCATAGAGAACATATCTGGTGTTGCATTCGCCTTCAAGTCCTTCCTGTCAATATTGAGAAACTCAGTTTGTACGAGAACATGGAAACTCACATTCCCAATGAGAGTCAAAGGAAGAGATTTGCAGCAGGTTTAAATAAAAGTAGGTGCATTAAAAATGGCTACACCGTAGAGGCATCATTTTTCCCTCCTTTATCTGTTCTTTTACATTCTATTCATTTACTGACATTTTTCAAAAGCTAGCAGGAAATAGAAAAGAAGCCTTTGGGCATGAATAGCCACATATTTTAGGGAGAATAGCAATTGATACCTAAACCGATTGGTTCAAATCCTACCATCTAGAAGTCACTATTTCCCTATTCAGAAAAAAAGGTAAGGAAAGTAGAAAATTAAAAGAGCAGTCCAATATGCTTTGAAATCACATTGGTCAGGAAGGTAGGAGACATTCAATTCTTCATATGTTAATAGATTCAAAACGCTGTCAACTTTAGACAATATGCCACAGATGTTTTTTAGCCTAATGTAAATTGTGAAGAAAGGAGGTATTCTACTGCAGTAAAGTAAAGCCTGGAAAGATGAAAAAAATATGAAAAGAAGCCTAACCTCCAGTACTTCATACTCTCTCGGGGACCGTGGTGTGACAACGAACAAGTACATGAAGCCTTTGAAAACGTTCCTGCAAAGTGGATCTGCATTCTTTGATATACGGATGGATCCAAATCTCCCATTGTAGGTGACATAGACTATAAACTTCTGACAGTCAAGGAGCTGTTTATATTCCCTTCGTGGGTCTGACAAGGAACTTCTTGGGTGGAATCCAACAGCATCTTGTATTCTCATATTCCTAAACTAAAAACAAAATGGAGGGTGGAAAGCATGAAAAGAAGCAATTGTTAAGTTTTGTAGGTACCAGTAAGAGAGATTAAAAAATGTTCATTTGGAAGGGATAGTGCTTTTTTTCCCCATTACAAAATGTATTTTAAATACAAATAGGAAGCAAATAAAAAAATGCACTAATATTATTTTACTGAGCTGCTATTCTCCCCGCTTTTTAAAAAAAGAAAGACGATTTCTGCACTAGCCAATCACAGCAACATTCAACGGTAAAAAGCCTGTTCCCGTTAATAATTAATTGTCATAGTGATGTAAACCAGCAGAGCCTCTTATCTGATTTACAATTGACCTCATCCCTACTGTTCTCATGATGCCATGGGAAAATACTGATGTACTGACGAGTATTTCCTCCAATTGACCAATAAGGGAGTATAATTGTCCATCAATCAGCATCTCACACCTATCGTGATTTCATATGGCACTCGTTTTTGCAATGTGGAAAAGAAAATTATCATTCACTGGGAGGAAGAGCTGCAAAATCACCTAGATCTATTTTCAAAAGGCTAGCGAAGTGGTGTCATGTCCCCAGGTCATCTCTACCCCAGTGGGAAGAAGAGCAGGAGACAAGACATACAAAAATTCCAGGCCACAGGAAGCTGCTTGCTCCCTAGCTTCAGCTTTAGTATTGCGGTTATTCTGCAATATTTCCCACTGCATAAAGACCCAGAGGACCAACACCCACAGAAGTAACACCAGGTCCATCCTAGTTCAGCAGCTAACTACATTTTAGTTTGTGGAACACAAATTTAAAATTCCATTATGTCTCAGTTTTATAATCACACTTGTTCTTGTTAGGAGTAGAATGTACTTATGAATGAATAGTTTAAGATTGCTTGATTTTTTTTTAACTGCAGACAAATAAAGTATTGGAGCTTAAGTATCATTTTTCCCTTAGTCTATTGTACAGAAAATGTTAGGCCTAAGAATGAATGTACATTACTGTACAGTATCAAGTAAACATTCTTCTCTCTATGGTGTCTGTTTTATCTGCTTGCTATGGAGTTATTTGCACCTTTTCAATATGAAGCCTATTTTACTTTGAGAAGCCAAAACAAAGCTGGCAATCTCTTTGCATTTTGTGATACAAAGCTTAGCTCTTTGTCTCAATCTGTGGTCCATATATGTGAATATTTCTTGCATGAATGTACAGCATAGTTTCCCTTCAACTGAATGGGCTTAAGGGTGACTGAAAGGAACTTTATCCTTAGAGAAAAAGCTTACCTGAATCATATGCTCTGATTGACCTGGTGTGATCACTGCATCAGTTGCTAGCCTTAGAAGGGCCTTTCCATAACTTTGGTCTTCAACTCCACTTTCAAATATGACAGTGTAATTGTATATCAATGTTTTTCCAGCAGGAAATTCTAGTTCTAGAAATAGAAACAAACATTTATGCTGTGTTCAATAAAGAAGACATTTATATTAGGCTACAGGTTTTAACTGAGTAAATTCCATGATTATTAAACTAACACTAATGGGACAATTGTAGGATATTTTCATTAAGCCTTACTGTTTATATATGCCAATTTGGGGCCTCTTTATGATTTGCTGTGCAAATTACAAAAGGGAACAAAAAGAATGTATTCCATTTGAGCAGGTTGCTATTAATTTTGTGCATTGAATAATCACTTAACTGTATTTTTTTTAAAAAAAGAACCCCAAAATATAGATCAATATTATATAATTTTGACCACTAAGCAAGATTTAAATGAAGAATTTCTTTTTTTACAACTCATGTGTCTTACCCAAGTCAGCTAATGCTCTTTCCTTTACCCTGCAGTGACAGCCAAAATGTCATTTTAATATGCTGTTTTAAATATAAATACAAATATACTTACTGATGTCAACATTTTCAGTTCCTAGATTAAAAAAAAGGAAAATTGTTGAGTACAATAGTAGAATAAAACAATAAAATATACATCTTATTTAAAATATCCAAATGAGAATTGCAATGTTATGTTTTATTATATGATCATCTTCTAACACAAGTATGCTGATGAGTTGTCTTATTATCATTAGACTTACCAAGTTCAGGATTCTGGGTTTCTGTGGGACACAAATGCAATTTTTAGTGAATATAATAACATTCTGAACTACTTTTATTGTAAAAAATATACAAGTGGGAATTACAACATAGTTCTACTGGTCTGTTCAAAATTCCAGTCACCTAGGGACCCCCCCCCCCCTTTCAGGATATTTTACCTCCCACTGTTTCCAATTTTTTTGTCATCCAAATGTCAAGTTGTCTGACTATGTCTTATCTTTCCCTCTCCTACACAAGTTGTGTGGCATTTTCCCTTTGGCAGGAATGGGTCTCTCTGCAAATCATGGCAGTCTTTTGATACCATCCTTATCTTTTTTTAGTGCTCCACACAGTCTCTGTTTTTGTTGTACCTCACCACCAGCTATTAGGTTTTAAGAGTGATTACATAAACCACATTCTGGGCAGTATATTCATATTTGTACCAGGAAAATACTTTAGTAACAGTGTCACCAAGTGCAGAAAATCAGGAATCTAGGCAGTTCAAATGCATATATAGGTTTATTGCAAGCTTAAGCTCTCTACAAGAATCTGAACTACTAACAGTCAAAGCATATTAGCAGTAGATAAGAGTCAATGGAATTTAAGGTGAGCTGGACTTAGATCTCTTGTGAGTATGAAGGGATTCAAGACTGATGATATGTTTTATCCCTCTCTCAGGCTCATCCTAGTCATCTCCTACAAATGCTGATCCGTTGCTTACATACTGTAAAGGCTAAATCATTAGCCAGACTTATTACTAAATTAACTAAATTACTTGAAAACCAGGGAGGCTATTTTAAATTTTCAGGGTTCTCATTTGTTTTGATGTATCATTGTTTCCTTTAAATAGTGAACTGTTGCATACTAAATCACATCTGTTTCATGCTTCCCTTAGCAAGCAAAAAAGTAATTATATAATGCTTTGCATTTAAATGTGATGGTCCTGAAATGAGTATCAACTGATTAATTAACAGTTTTGTTTAATGTCATTTCAACAAGAGCTTAGACTTGTTGTAATTGTTCAGCTTACTTGCTTGGGACTTCTGGTTCCCTGGTAGAAAGAAAATGAACACGTTATAATGTTAGTTTTAACAGCATAGCATATGTTTTATATGTAAAATATATTTGCAAAAAAAAATCCTATATTGTATGCTGGTTAATGATAAAAAGTTGTTAATCCCACCAGAGTTCTCCAAGGCTGACCAGTTTCCACAAAGACTACTAAAATGTTCCATTTACAGCCATTGCCTTTAATAAATAATAATAATAATCAGACTGACATGTTTTAATTGTATAATTTGCTAAATAATTATATTGAAGTATAAGATAATCAGGCAGGTTTTTTTAATTAGCAGAATTGCAAATAAAGAGCACACTTCCTCCCCAAGATGGCTGCTGACTGGTAGGGAAGATTTTTTTCTCTCCTGCCGACAATCTGCTGATATTGCTGCCAAAACTGGTTCCTTGGCAGCATTGCTCCCTGGATTTAAATGGGGGCACTTAGGAATGACCCAACGTGAGTTTTGGATGGCCATGGATCCATCCAGGAGGAAACATCCAGGAAGTCACTGGTCTTTCATGCACCTTTTCTTCGTAACATCTATTTTCTCTGTTTTTTAACTGCACTTTTTGAAGTTTTTGTTTTGCTTTATTTTTTATCTTTAAAAGTTAACTGGCTGGTTGAATGCTGATTTATTCAACCCACTGCTGTGTTTTATCTGTTCTTTTTGCTTTTTGCTGTTTGTGTATCTGGCTGTTTTCATTAATTCCTGCTTTTTCATAAGGAAAATCACAGTGTGTTCCTGGACAGTTTATTTGATTTACATTTTTATTGGATATTATCTTTTTTATCGTTGTTTTTCCGGTTAACTATTTTGTCATTAATATAGTATATAGATGACAGGTTAATAACTTGCAAATAGAATTACTAGCATAGTAGTTTAAAATTCTTTAGTCATGTTTCTCAAGGGATGGGAAACTAATATTGTTTTGTTTCTTTCTTTGTTTCTTCAAAAAAATTGTCTTTTTATTTATTTTTTAATAAAAAATAAATTTAAAAAAATAAAGACCATACTTCTGTGTGCTTGAGTCTTCTTAAATTCTTGTCTAAGAACATGGAACAAAACTAGCTAATGGTTTTGACATATGAACTGACAATTGAATGACATGCAAGTCATTATAAATGTATAGAAGTTATTTTTATTTAGCATGTACCTTCTAAAGGTTTTATTTTATATTATGTTAATGAAAATGTTTTATTTTTTTTCTAGTGTTAATTCTATATTTGTACTGCACTTGATTATAACATTGTATATAAGGCTACAACTATTCATTCAAATTGATCAAAGCACATAACTTCTCTTCTTTTTTTTTAAATTTTTTTCCCCAAAACTCTCCCCCATACATATACCATGATATTTATCAGATGTTAATATAACTTCTCTTTTGACTTACTGATTATTGATTATATTTAATATACTATTCTAGTGGCTCACAATGTTAGAGAAATATCTTGCAGAAGGATTATTGCTATTTTGCTAATGTGACAAGATAATAGTCCTACTCTTTGTAAGATTTAATAGCAAGCACTAGCAGACTTGCGACTTATCTGCAAAAGCTAGTACATCACCCCTTTTTCAATGGTGGAAAAAATGTTGGTTCAAAAAACATGCATGGTATTAAACTTACGGGCTGGGAACTTCTCGGCAGCTGAGGAAAGAAATTCAAGCGATTACAATATGGACATAGTACGATGGAATCATCTTTTAGTTTAAATATATATATTTGACTAAACTACGCAAAATGATACAATGGAGACATAGCAAAAAGAAAAGCATACTTACCCACAAGGGCCACTAGAAGAATTATGACGATTCCCTTCATGGTGAAGGTGAATGGCAACTCTCACCATTCTTGGGTATTTTATAGAGAGATGAGAAGCATCATGTGATCTGTGTCAACCAAGATTTTGCTGATTGCACATTTTTTAATCAGTTTCAACAAACTTTTTTTTTTTTTTTTGGACTACTGAACTGATCCTACTTTTAATCCTGGAGAGAAAAGAATCCTTTTTTTCTCTCTTTTCCCATAAATATGCCCATATTTAAAGTTCACCATACATATATTGGTATGTTATTTTTGAATGTCATCAAATATGTCATAAAAATATTTTTTAAAGAGGGTTTATTTCCATTTTTTGCTTCTGGCTGATGGCCATTTGGGCAGTATTTTAGGGAATGAAAACTTTGCCTGGGTTATTTTGACCAATGTGTGATGCAAATATTTACTTAACAGATCATTGTGGGGAAAATATACTGGTATCTTGCATAACATCTATAAGGTTAGTTGATGTATGAGGTTTTTTTCTTGTACAGGACAGTGCAATCCTATATGTCCTTTCTCTGGAGTAAGTCCCATGTATCTAGTGTATACATATAGAGAAATCCTATACAGGTAGTCCTCAACTTATAACCAAAATGGAGCCCAAAAATTTCTGTTGCTAAGACAATTGTGAAGTGAGTTTTGCTTCACTTTATGGCCTTTCTTGCCACATTAGTTCAATGAATCACTGCAGTTGTTAAGTTAGTAACAGTTGTAAAGTGAATCTGGGCTTCCCCATTGGATTTGCTTGTCGGACTGTCGGATTATCTTGCAAAAGATAATCCCATGACCCAGGGATACTGTAGTCATCAAAAATATGAAGCAGTTGCCAAGAGCCCAAATGTTTATCATGTGACCATGGGGATGCTGCAGTGGATTTATGGGTGAAAGAGGATCATAAGTCACTTTTCCAGTGCTGTTTTAATTTTGAATAGTCACTAAACAAATGGTTGTAAGTCAAGGACTACCTGTGAAGAGGAAGATAGTGAAACAATACAGTAGATTCCCTAAAGTTAGCAGAATTTTCCTTTGCTGAATTTCACTACAGTAGTGGGAAACATTTTGTCACCTGTAATGTAGCTAAGGAACCTCTCCAGAATAGGCAGCGGGGCCATGAGATCTGCAGACAAGATTGCCTATCCTCAAAGGCTTAATTTTGGAAATTCCAGTGAGAAACACCCAGAGAAACACCAGCTGCAGTAACATTTTTCAGCTACAACAGCACTGCTAGGATAAATCAAATCTACGTTCATTCATGCTGGACCTCACTATTGATAAAAAGCATCACTATGAGTCCTGTATCTGCAATGCATCTGTTCATGCATGTGCAGTCAACTTGTCACTTAAAGAACTGTAGCCACATGGCACCACACTGCCACCCCTTTAGGCCTACTTTCTGAACCTAAATGTTTTTTTAAAAATCATTTATTTGTCTGTAACTGAGTCATTGTATTTGCTCTTAAAATTACATTTTTAGAAAGATCCAACAATCTGATCCAACAGTGGTATGATAATGTTATCGTGATAGGGATTTCCCAGTTCCACAGTAATTCATTGCATCTAACCTATTAATTAATTGCATCTACGTGTAAGATCACAAAAGACACTCTCACAATACTTTTGTATTCATTACTGTTAATTCCTAGATGTCATGATCATATGTTAATAGCATCAAAATACAGACAACTTTTGAAATTGAATTCCAAGTTATCAAACTAAAAACTCAGCCAACCATTAAAAAAAAACACTGAGAGCCTGGAATATTTAGCACTGGAAAAGGGATCTATTAGATCTTAAATTAGTAAAGGAGAGAGAGAAAAGAAGATCGTGATATACAGATATTCTGGAAGGATGTTGTTGTTGTTATCCTTCATTTGGTAACTTTCAGACAACTAGAAAAAACCAGGATTAAGAGTTGTTATACTGGGCCCTTCTTCTTCATTTTCAATGCCGCATGTTACTGAGAGAGGCTGAAAGGAGGGGAGAGATGGCTGAAGAAGTCAGTCAGATAACTAAAGGATCCAAAAGAAAAGAAAGAAAGGGGGCATGTAGGAAATGACTGTGCTGAGCCTGAGGAAGGGGTCTTGAGTCCCTTCATGCTCACAAGAGATCTAAGTCCAGCCCACCTTGAATTCCTCCTACTCTTATCTCCCACTAATTTCCCTTGTCTGCTAGTAGTTCAGATTCTTGTAAAAGCTCAAACTTACAATAACTTTATACCCATTTGAACTGTCTGGATCTCCTGATTTTCCTGATACTTGACATGAATCTGAACTATTAGCAGCCAAGGGAAATTAGTGGGAGATAACAATAGTAGGAATTCAAGGTGGAGTGGTGTTAAACTTTTTGCTGGTGCAAAGGGACTCATGAATGATGATGCATTTGACCCCTCCATCAGGCTCAGCCTACAGGGTAATGGGTAAAAATCATGAAAGTTTTGAAATTATGGAACTGTGATAGGATTTAAATCAAATCAAACCTGAGATCCAGAAACTTTGACTATTTCCCCCAAAATTGTCCTTTAATGTATGATAAATGAAAAAAAAATATTATTTAATATATTTAATTTTTTTTCACATTTTGTTGAAATCTTGGCAACCATTCTAAAAAACACCCAGAAGCAAATACTGACAAGTCATATAAAGATCTGGGAAGGATAAATAAGTATTCATAAGACTAAAAATTAAAATATATTAATTCACAATATATTTTTCAAAATTATTTTTACATTCTGGCAACACTACTTGCCAAGGTTACATAGTCCTGTGATGCAGGTCACAATGGCCAAAGAATTTATTTGAAAGTGAAAATATCAGCAATGATCAGCAAATACTCTAGCTTCCAAGGTAAATGCCTGGTTAAAATGGAAATGACTATGAGCCAGAAATTTCCAGAAGGCTGGGTTCAGGCTGACCTATGGATCAATAAGAACCTTCTGTTCTTCTTAAAACAAGTCACCTTAGGAAAGCAAAAATCAGGCTCATTGTTACTAAGCAGAATTCTTTGCTTTTTATTCTATTTTATAATATGTCCAGATTAGATTCTATATAAGAGATCTGTTTATAAGTGACTCAGTTTTTAAGTGTTTAGAACAGGTATAAGATTTTTTTTCTCTCTTTTATGAATGAGTTGTTTTAAGGCACTTATGGGCAGAGATTACAGTAAGGTCAGAATAAAGTGAAGCCCCATTCTTTTCTGTCACATTTTATGATATCCCTTTCTAAAAAAAAAATACTCTTCTTCCTTATCCTGGAGACCATTAAGAAAAGGAAAGATAGCAGAATGCAGAATAACAGAGTTGAAAAGGATCTTGGAAGCCTTCTAGTCCAACTCCTGTACATTATGAACAAATGGCTGCCCAATGTCTTTTGAAAAACCTGCGATAATGAAGCATCCAGAACTTCCGGTGACAAGTTGTTTCACTGATTAATCATTCTCACTGTATACATCTACACGTCAGTTATAAGAGGTTCTTGAAATTAAGCCAAAATTTATGTAGCCCCTATAAATCAGAAACAAGGTATATTATTATGTAACTGTTTCTATATTTTGAAAGGGCACTAACTCTAGCATGTAGTGATGCTCTCATCACAGCAATTCTGGAGGGCAGATACAAAAAAGTCCCATATGAGCTGAGATTCTGCCCCCCACCCCACCCCGTGCACAAGGGGCCACTGAATCCTTAGAACATGACTTGTTATACTGTACCTCTGTAAAGATTCATAGACTCATAACTTTTCACTTGATGCAATATCCAGGAAATTCTGATCTTTTTTGTGTGCAGTTTTTACTATTGGATCAGCGTTATACGTTTTCTTTGAATGTAGTTACATTCTGCTATCTGTAAAATTAGGCAGAGGTTGGCCATCTGTCTTACAACTCACCACTATCTGTAATATACTGTTATCTCTGTTCTGTTCTGTTCTGTTTTATTTCAATGTTTTACTTTTTTAATTCTGGTCTGTGAGTGAGATTGATTGAAGAATTATGTAAGAACAGAATTAGTCCTAGTCCTGCTTTAACCATCTCAACTCAATTGGACTACTATTTGACCACTAAGTAATCTGAGGAGGATGGCTGATGGGGAAAATCATTTTGGTGGTAGCATTCCAGTGAGATTCATTTGACACCTTCTTAACAACTTTTGATATTTATAACAAAGCCGCTAGTTACCTGTTGTAATATATAGTTTTAGACATGAGGTGAAACTACTATATTTCTCCCGGTATTAATGATTATAACAAAACAAAAAACTAAAAAATTGATACTATAACTTTATTACGTATCTTATTGCACCAAAAATGTCAGAAGTTGCTGCTTTTGGTTTCTTTCTTTTATCCTCTTCCCTCATTTTATCGCCTTTATTCTTTTCCCCTCTTTTTTCCATTGTCTTTATTTCTATTTATTTCTTTTTGTATTTTATGCTAAGAAAAATAATTTAATAAAAATGTATTATTTCTGCTGCAATTTCTTGCTTTCTATTATTTTATTTTTATTATTCTTTATGAGAACAAGGTTATTAGGCAGCCCTTATAAATGCTAAAGATAACTGAAGAATGCTTTAATGATTTATTGTATTCTAATTCCACTCTCAGCTTACATTATGTCACATTAGTTCCTGTTCCTTGGCCTTATAAGTTCATTAACCTGGAACTTGATGAATGAGGGTTAATTTATAAATGTAATAAAATCATTAATTCATATTTTAGCTGTACTGAATGCAGCGGAGCAAATTATGAAAATAAATGCTTACTAAATTAAACTGGGTCCAGCTTGTTGCACATAGTCATAAATACAGATTATTTTCAGTGGGCCAACTCTTCATTGCAATTTCACTGTTAGATACTAATTAACTGAATATGACCTTACTGAAATTTTCACTGACCTGGCAAGTCACTTCAATAGTCAAATATTCTCAATTGACCGGTCAATCAAAGATCTAATTTTGTTCACTGTCAAATATTGCCAAATATTGCATGAAACTGTGAATGTCATAAGCAAATGACAAATAGAATATTTCTATTTCTTTCAGGTATAACTTATTCGTGAGTCATTTTTTTTTCCTCTTAGCTTTGTGACAGGAATCAAATGTCACTGTAAGAAATGCCATTATAGAAGCATTTTTGCTAATCTTGCTTGAAGAAGTCTCTACTGCTTGGCAATTTGCTTTGTTGCATTGCTATTAATTTATTTTTCCTTTATTTGGGTGGTTGCTGTGATTTAAGATAGAAGCAAATAGAATTGCTCCTGATCCATTCGTATTTATAATAGGCAGAATCTTCTCACGTTTCCTAAAACTTCAAGGTATTCGTTACAATTTAGACATAAATTTATTTTTAAACAACACACAATATTAGTAGTTTATTATTTTTATTAAATTTGCTTGCATCTTGCTATAACTAGCTTAATTAAACCCGTTGAAGGTTTAAGATACAATATCGGATCCCTGGGAGATGACCTTCAAACCATCTCTCCTTTGCAAGGGTAGAGAAAGAGCTAAGAATGTAACAATAGACCAGGTGGACCAAGCCAAGGTCAATCTTAGTCCAGCATGTTGTTTCTCAGTTGCCAGAGGCCTCTGGGATCTTTGCAGTGGTAATGGATCTGACTATGGTTCACCTCTGCATGTTGGTGAGTTATATAGTACAGGTAGTCCTTGACGTATGACCACAATTGAGCCCAAAATTTATGTTGCTAAGTGAAACATTTATTGAGTTTTGCCTCATTTTATGACTTGTCACAGTTGTTAAGTGAATCCCTGAGGTTGTTTTGTAACACAGTTGTTCCGTGAAACAACTGGCTTTGCTTGTCAGATCGCAAAAGGTGATCACATGACTCCTGGACACTGCAACCATCATAAATGTGAGTCAGTTGTCAAGTATCTGAATTCTGATCATGTGACCCTGGGGATGTTGCCATGGTCGTATGAAAAACGGCCATAAGTCATTTTTTTCCAGTGACAGTCACTGAATGAACTGTTAAGTCGAGGACCTGTATCTGGCTGGGTCCATTTTTACATCAGTGATGGGGGTAAGTTGGGCATGCTTGCTCCTGGTGTTCTGTAGAACTTACACACTCAGATAACAATGTTGGTGACCGCAGCAATTATGAGAGATCATTTGGAAGTCTGGTCTGCATGCTGTGGCTATTGCAAGGCCTCTCATAGTGATAGGTTATGAGCTCCTGTGCTCCTTCCTCTCCTTTCTTGGCCCTCACCATTGTCAGGGTTAGGGTTAGAATAAGCTTCAACTGAATTAGACTGGCTATGGAAGTTAGGATCCCTTGGCCTGGGAACTTTCCATTTTTATGGGAAGTTTTTTTTGGGGGGGGGGGAGTTTCCACTTCCCCATACATAGCTGGTGCGCAGTATGAACTCTCTGCTCCTTGAGTAACAGATGGCACCTGCAATTTGGATAGCTTTTGCACAAATCCCTTTTGTGCCATCAGTTGGGTATATTTCTGGATTAGACGTCCTTACTCAATGTCACCTTTTCCACTGCTGAGTTCACATCTTTACTAAGTTATATCACCCCAGTATCTTTTTCCCACTTAATTACAGTCAGTTTAGACTCCTTCAGAGTATCTATGAAGTTTCAGATTTTGCTCCAAAGTGCATCATTTAATGCTTGGCTTAATTCTAAACACCATTTGATCAATCACCCACTTTGCAATGCTTGTTCCCAACTCATAAGCACTGTAAAAACTGCTGTCAACTTTTTACTCTGAACTTCTAAATGGGTATTGGGTCTGCTCTTATTTGTAAATTGGAAGGGGGAAAAAAGGCTCTTAAATTTGAAATACACATTGTAACATTTATTTTGTTTTAAAAATTGTGACATTTTCAGAGGGGTTCAAGACTGATTTGCTTAGTTGAAGCATGCCTCATCTACATTCAGACTGTGCAGTGGAAAAATATTACAATCATCTTTTAAATTATCTGGCGTATCTCCATTCTAGTAAATATAGATTGGCTCTTCAAGCATAGACACGTCAACAATTCTTACATTGGGAACATGACATATTATCTGATTGTTGAATTCCAAAGGCCAGTAAGAACACTTTGACAAAGTAGAGACAATATGCTTATCTCTGATTCACTGTACAGTATCCACAATATAAGAACTTCCCTTAAAAAAGCACCCCCAGGTACACTTGTCCATATTTTATAGTACTTCATTTTTTCTTTTTAAGTTTTGTTTTCCTGAAATAATCTTTAAAAAAAAAACCCTCATCCATAAGCACTGGGTTTTTTTAAAACAAACAAACAAACAAAAAAACGTTGGCATGTAAAATACTATGGTTGGGGGAATGTAGGGCTTCATAGATTTTATGGCATTATCACACAATGTTTTATATCTTATCCATTTGAAAGATAAGGCCCTGCTTTTTGTTTAAAATACATGAAAAGAGGTAATCCAAAATTATACAATAAATATAGAACCCGCCATGTTACTCTATAATATACTATACATTCAAGTTAAGAGAAAAAAAGTTTCAATGCCAGTTACACTTGAAATACAAGTGACCAGTTCATCATAAACTAATTGACTGCTAAAAGTGCTACTTTTGCTTGCAAGAAAACATATAAATGCTGAAGCATTTCATCTTTTTCTTTAAAAAAAAATCACACATTCCTTCAATTAAACAACCATACCATCTGTAATAAGAATATACATAAATCTGAATAAAGATTTACTATTTATATTGAGCGAAGGGCAGAGACTCTCTTTCTAAATGGGGCATACAGGAAAAGTTTTTGGGGAGGCAGAGGGGGAATCTTAAAAAGCCACACATACAGCACAACAGCTATCACCATTAATTCCATTCATTAATATCCTGTTTTGTGAAACTCAAAAAAATTATCGGTGAAGCAGCTTAACAAAAAGAGCAAGAATATTCAAAAAGCTAAGATGAATTAATGATGTGCTCTGTGCATAAATCTGATGGTAGCCCATTCATGTTGTTCCCACTGTCTTCTGCCATTGGGCTGGCTTCCTTCATCCGCAGCATTGGTGGCTCACTTTTAATCTGGTTGGTCTTTTGGTCTTCAGGTGTTTTATCTAGAAAAGTACTCAAACTGGGAAAAAACAGAAAATAAGAAAAGTAATGCACTAGTCTTAACATTTGCAGAAGAGGAAGGAATGGTAAAATATAGGATCATAACATCATGCAAATGCCTTATCTACTTTTCTCAGATGTCAGGACCCAAGTACATAAGGATATCATTTTGAAATCAGGGTTTGCTGCACCTACTACTGGTTCTCAATGTGGCTTGTATACAAACACAGTGATAAAATAAATAAAAGCTTTCTCCCTTTATGAAAACATCAATCCATCCCAAATCAAATAGCTTGTCAACAATATTCAATAACATAATATAGGATCCAGTTTCTTCTGTATCTTTACTGCTACAAAAATAAAAAAAATTCTCTGTGCAAGAAGTTGATGTTGTACACTTGTACACTTACAAACTGGCATATTCCAAAGAATTCCAAAACCAGCTTCAGAACCAATAATTTTATTGAAGCCCTAAAAAGAGATGGTTGCATGTATTTGCCTCCAATCTGCAGAGTTGAATAGCACTTGAATTCTTAAAACTAATTATTGCAATAGGTCATACTGAAAAACAACTATTTTGCCATCTTTTGGAACAGCTAACTATAATTTCTCCCAATTCAAACATATTGATTTAGCTGTTTAATGTTTTGTGTTGTTGGAAAAGAAAGAAAATTAGAAAAACAAAACCCTACATACCTGTTCTCAAGAATATGCTGAGTTGGTTGATAAACATCTGAAAATTTGGGTACATTGGACAAGTAATTTAAATTTTTTTGGTGCGACCTGACATTTGTTAATGGATTATCTGATTCAGAACCTGAAAAACAAACACCGTTTCTCAGAAAAGGCTCAGTCCTTCCCTAAAAGGCCATCACCTCTATAAAAAAATTTTCAGTACCAAGGGAAAAATCTGTATTTTATTTAATTCTCCATGATATTTTAAAACTGTTTTTACAATTATTAATTCTTCAGTGAATTAATTTACTATACGTTTTGTGCCATATTTGTTGTGATTCGTATTATTATTGCTGATGTTATAAACATTATTTATATCACCTGATTGTATAGGAAGTGTTTTAATGGATTTGTATAGTCTCCAGAGATGTGATTGTTGGGAAGTTTACAACAGAAATCAATAAATCACAGCTAAGTCTTCTCCTTTTCTTTCAATCTGATTATAGAGACAGATTTCCAAGCTGACAAATGTTCTGTTGTTGCTTTTAATTATTTTTAAATTACAAACCTTTGAAAATTCATTGGGTCCGATTGAGAAAATAATGGGGACTGCATTTACTTTATGCTTTAAACAGTGGCCAAGAGTTCCCTTTTGTTTGAAGGGGTTCCCCCTCTTTATTTGTTTATAAAGCTAAAGCTTGTGGTATAGTGATATGGTCATTCCACTCTAAGTAGGTCAACTCTTTTGTTTTCTTATTAGCAACATATCCTCATCTTATGAAACTTATAAAATAAATTCACCTTGGCCACTGATTTTCTTCTACAGTACCACCAACCACCCTGGAAAAGGGGAGAGCTTAGATAGATATGTGTCCTGGCTGGTATTCAGCTAGCTTGGAATACTCTGGAATCAAAATACCCTATCTACCAGAATGCATGCTAGACTTCATTTAAATACATACTTTAGAAGCACAATAGAGGATGATAATAAGTTAAATTAAACAAAAGAACAAAATACATGTATTGAAAAGTTAAGGAAGAATTAGGAAGGCCATCTGCCATTAGCACTATGCAATGTGTTCACAATGCGGGAAAAGTACAATGGAAGAGAAGAAGCTATAGCTCAGAACTGCAGATAACAGCTGTAGCTGTAAGCAGTAAATTCCAGAGACTTTCAGCTGAGAACAGAAGGGAGACGGAATTCATCAAGGACACAAGTAACATAATTTTATCTCATCATCTTATCTTTCTGGATGGGAGTCACAGACAAAAAAATAGCCCAAACCTCAGGACATAATCTTCATTTCCCATAACTGAATTTTGCAGAAAATTATAGGAAATGAAGATAACATTAACTTGGTATATGTTATGCATATTCACAAAAATACAGCAAGCCAAATTTGAGAACTGGTGACTTTACTAAAACACCACAAACGTCAAAAACAAGCAACCAGAGAGATATACCTTTCAAACCTCATTCATTAGCAACTTTCAGCAAAAGCCTTCAAATATTGGAGGCCACCACTGCTGCTAATTAGTTTCCTTAATCCTAAATTAGCCACCTGTAAGCCTTATTACATACAGCCAGAAATAGTACACACCCACTAATTCAGCAATTCTCGAACCAGGACCATATGGTGTCCCTAGGATATTTCAACAGGTAAAAACCGGCCACAGATGAAAAATATGCAATGGGACCACAGCACGTGCAAGGGGGCTACAGAAAAGCTAAGAGATTATACTGCAAATACTGCCTTTCTTATAAATAAAAACCTATGTTTTAGTTTCAAGCCAAGTGACAATCTCTAGACAAGATGGGTGGCACACAAATCTAATAAATAAATTTTATTTACCAGTGATGGGACCTGGACTAGGACGCCACAATGAAAAGCAAGCTTGGAAGGAGGCCATGGGCAAAAAAAAAAAAAAAAAAAGTTGCAAAACATTGCTTAGTTAACAATCTCTATATTGCCCAACAATATCTAGATTTGGATTGTTTGGAAGTTATGGGAGCCAATGCAACTACATCACACCCTGCTATAATACATTCATTACCTTTTTCTGATTGATTCCGAGTATGCAGTCTTTAAAGCTGCTGTAGTTATTAGACAGCAACTGAATGTACATACAAACCTTCAGAATTTTTGGAGGTGATATGCGTACTTAAGGAGATACCTGAAAGAGCAGTCAGGCATGCCTTTGGGGATATAGCAGGAATCTGCTCTATAAAACAGAGGTCCCCAACCTGCTGTGCACCAGGGACCGGTTACGTGGAGAAAGGTTTTTCCCTGGACTGGAGGGGATGTGGTTTTGTGTGCTGTCTGGATGGGGCTTTGCTTGTTTGTGCAGCCCGGTTGCTGGCATGCCACAGCCTGGTACCAGTCCACAGACCAGGGGTTGGGGACCCCTGCTATAAAACATAAAAATTTATACTAGCGATATGTGTCTAAAGACAATACTCTACTTATAATTGGCCTCTAGGCCAGAAGTCCCCAACCCCCTCCCACTACTAGGCTGTGACTTATTTGTAGCAGGCCCACCCAAGCAGCAGGCCAGCACAGTACACACAGCTCAACTCGTACAAGCTGTGCGCTCATGCAGATGCACACCGCCACTTGTGCAAGCTGTCTGCATGCCTGTGCACCAGTTCACCACTTGCAAGGCCCAGTTCGCCTCTGCCTGCCGGGCTGCCAAGCCACAATGGTTAGGGGCCACTGCTCTAGATGAAATGGGCAGCATGCAAATCTAATAAATACTGAAAAACAACTAGAGATGTGCCAAATTTAGATAGATAGATGTCTGGCTTGGAAACACTGTATCTGAAATATATGAGATCACTTCTTGCATGGAAGACTTATTTTCAGAAATCCCGTGAATTTCCCCTAGAAATGACATATAGTTGTGTGGAATATTAAATTCCACATTAACCAATTTTGGGACAATTGCCTTAAGCAGAAAAAAATAAAATCCATTTATAATTACTTATTCGGCCTCAAATACAGACGTACAGAATGTAAGAATTATCTCTTATACAGGACCAAAACTAAACAAGTTGTAAAGCTCTGAGGAGTGTCACTTTTTTGGGGAGGGGGTGGCTAGAAGATCAACATGATCCACTAAATCATATGAAACAGATTGGTTTCTGCTGTTAAGTAGCAGCAGTCTGGTTCCCGCTGGCCAATAATCACCAAATTTCGATCATTGACTAGCTGAGATCAGAATGTCTGTTTCTCAACGTTGTTGGCATATTTAGACTAATAGTAGAGGAAGGAAAAAGTTTCTTCCCCCACAAATCATCCTGCTGAATGTAGAATAACAGAATTGGAAAGGATCTTGAGGGTCTTCTAGTCCAACCCCATGCTCAAGCAGGAGACCCCACACCATTCTGGACAAATTTGGCCACACTAGAAAGATAAGCTGGCATGCATCTGTGTGTGGCTTCAACCTTCTATTTGGTCATCACCAGTGATTTATACCAACAAACAAGTATTTGAGATATCAAGGAGAAACTAGACTTGATAAAAACATATATAAAAGTCTTACTTCCCAGGAAAGCATTCTGTGCTCTCATGCGGTCAGCCTTATTTTGATCAGAAGTCATATTTAAGAACTGTTGCTTCAGCCAAACTCCACGGTCTTCCTCAAATGCCTTCCTCTGCATCAAGAGAAGATATAAAATTACAAGGAATGTAATGTATTTAATGTCAGCTTCAAAAATGACGTAAAAATTATTTTTGCAAATTCTTTTGTATTTGTAGCGTATCGTTTATTTTATACTGTGCTACAGTTTCTACTCTGGTGAATACTCAAAGTAGCTAATAAAACTTATTAATCTTCGCTTAATGAGCAGTTGCTTAGCGTGATTCGAAATTACAAGCCCCAGGAAGAGCTTGGAAGGTTGCAAACTACTGCCCCATGCCAAGAGGACGCTCTCATATCTCTGGGAGCAGGAGAAAAGAGATCCCTTACATTTCCTGCATGCTTGGATCTCAGCAACCAAAATCCAAATGCAGACCCCCAAATCCTTCTCTCTACGCTTCTGTGGAGAGCTCCGCAGAGACAGGGAGAGAAGGGCCACCAGTTACATGCCATGGCTCCTGCCCTCCGAAACATCGTGGCCCTGAAGGTGAGATTCTACCCTCACCCTCTTGGCCTTCCAAAAGAGCCTGAAAAACCTGGCTTTGCTATCTGGCTTGGGGCCCTGTTGGGGGTCTCCCATTTTGAAGGTGGCCAGTAGATTAGGGGAGGATCCCATCTCTACCCCACTTAATGCACTGGCCCTTTTTTATTCACTTTGTATTAATTTTAATGTTTTTTAAATACTCAGTGTTTAAATGTTTTTAACATCCTTATTGTTTTGTATTTTTACTTATGGCATTGTTCAGCCGGCCAGAATCGCTTGATAGTGAGATGGGTGATATATGGATTTAATAAATAAAAATAAATACATAACTTTAAACTAATTTGTAACGAGAGAAGAAATCCCTTAGGCAGGAAGCTATTTAGGGCTTTGAAGGACCACGTCAATACTGCAAATTGTGCCTGGTAAATGTTTGGTAACCAGGGCAGATCTTTTTGTAGATACCATGCGGTTGCTGTACCTTCTACTACTTTGCATTTTTCCTGCTTAATTTTCATCAACTGAAACTTTTGGACCACTTTCAAGGAGTAGCCCCCACATAGAAAACATGCAATAGTCAAGAAGGGTTTATCACTCAATACAGATAACTATTGTCAAATCTAACCAGCTCTGGAGCAGCTCCTCATCACAGTTGCTATGTGTGAATCCAGTGGCAGCTATAGATCAGGAAGGGCTCCTAAATTGGGAACCAGCTCCTTCAGGGGACTTCAACGGCATGCAACTAATTAAGAACACGATAAAGTAATCCTGAAATTTATAAACTTGTGGTGAGGTTGGCACTTGAGTTATATGGCTGAAAATGAAAGATTCAGACTTTTCAAAACAGCCTTGCATGCAATGATAATAGGACAATTGTTATCTTTTAAGTAAAAAAGTGCACATGCTGTTATAGTCCTCCTTTTGAATTTTTCAATGATTCCCATATGAAACATGAATAAAGTTAAAAACAAAGCCTTCTGCATTTGCGGGCATAATTCTTGGTCTCTAGTTGCCTAAGGAATGGTTAATATCCAGTTTTGTGAAACAAAGAACTACTGAGTACCTCCAGTCCTAATCTAATAGCTGCTTCAGTAAAACTTTTGCGCTCTTTCTCAAAGTTCTTCTTTTGTTCTCTGAACAACTTCCATTCTTCCTTGAGTCTCTCTTTTTCTTCCAGCAAGTAACAATCCTGTAGCAACATATTGGTATCATCATCACAGGGAGCAGTTAGCTGCTGCTGCAGATAGAACGTGAAGTACGGAAAATTCAAAAGAGGTCATCTGAAAGCTACCTCTCTGGCCACAATCAAGTTATCATTAGTTGCCAGAAAAAGTTAATCAAATAACATTAAAAACCTAACTGGAACAAAGCAAAATGTATCACATTAAGCCAAAAGTCAGAAGAATGTATAGAATGGAGAGGGGAATCCAAAATCCAAACTACTAAATAAGCCAAACCAAACCAAACCTCTACATCACAGGTATCAAACTCGCCATATCACGTGACGTGACTTTTTTTTGCATTGCCAGAGTTGGGGTAGGCACGGCCTCTATATGATGCAACCGGCCCACGGACCGGCAGTTTGACACCCCTGCTCTACATGAACACTGTTCTCCTTACAGCTCCCTTTTTACGGCCCTGTAATCCCTTAATTTGGGATAGAGTTGGGGCGACTGGATTGAGCTGAGCGTTTACTGGCCAGATATGCTTCCTGATGCCACACAGAGTTCACAGCAGATTTTTTTTCCTTTGCACACTCGGAGAGAGAAAAATCTGCCATTATGTAGGATTGAACCCTCAACCTTCTGAGTGGGAGGCGAGCATCTTCACCACTGGGCCACCACTCCGCTCACTGTTCTCCTTACAGCAAATATGAGAAAATGTTAACACTAGCCTAGTTCCAAGCAATGCAAAGAAGGCAGAAGTGGATGATTCATGCAATGTTCCTTTCTTCATCAATATATCAAAGCCAATTAAATATTTAGAATGTTAAACAAGTTTATGCCAGTTCTTAAGATATGGTTTTCTTCTACTTGTACAACTGGCAACAAGCAGGAGTTTGGTCCGATGCACTCCTTTTGTTCTCGTAAATTTCATCTCTTTTTTGAAACTGGTCCATATTTGAATGCTTACCTGCAAAAGCTGCTGTTGAGTTTTTATCATCTCTTTGCACTGTTGAATTTCCAGCTGTAGTCCTTCAACTTCCAATTCATGCTCATTTCGTGAGATTGTATCTTTGTCACTCGGAGAGCCAGAATACACATGCGATACTACACGTTTGAAAAAGTGCTTGATTATTTTTGGTGTATTTCGTTGCACTACATACTACGTTCAATTAATTGGTTATTTATACAGTATATTGCACATTTACCAGCTATGACATGGCCCTTCTTTGATGGGTAGTATAGACAGTCCTCGATTTACAACCATTAATTAGTAACCGAAGTTACAGGGGCGCTGTAAAAAGGGACTTATGACCAATTTCAACAATTACAACCCTCCATGGTCACCTGATAAAAATTTGGACGCTTGGCAACTGGCTTGTATTTATGACAGTTGCAATGTCCCAGGATCACATGATGGCCTTTTGCAAAGTCAATGGAGAAGCCAGACAACTGCGTTACTAACTTAACTATTGCAGTGATTCACTTAACAACTGTGGCAAGAAAGATCATAAAATGAGGCAAAGGTCACTTAACAACTGTCTTGCTTAGCAACAGAATTATTATTGAAAATCGCTCTTGCTTGCAGGCAAATGTAAATATATATATATACATTGCTTACTGGTGTACACCGCTTAGAGAGTGCTTGCACTTAAAGCGGTATATAAGTCTCATAAATAAATAAATAAATAAAATAAATGGTATTCTCTGCAGGTCTTTCAGTGCAGCATTATTGCTATTTATCATGCCATTGGTTGTAGTCAGGTAGAGGTTAAGGTACAGGTTCAGGCAGTCCTTGGGTTATGACAGCAATTGGAATTGGAATTGCCATTGCTAAGAAACATGGTTGCACAGTGCAACGTCACATGCTTAGTGATGGCAGTTCTGGGAGTCCCAACTGTCATTAAATAAGGACCTCCTGGGTCATTAAGCAAGGACATCACATGACCACAACGTCCAATTTCTTGCCAGCTTTCCCATGACTTTGCTTGTGAGAAGCTGGCAGGGACTACTGGAAATTGTGATCACATTGCTGAGACATCGTAAGTCTGATCTGGGCACTGAGCACCCAGATTGTAATCATGTGACCAAGGGATGTTGGGACAGTTGGAATTCCAAGAACCAGTTGTAACGACCACTTGTTCAGCACTGTCATAAGTTTGTAGGGTACTGAAGAAGTGGTTGTAACCTGAGGACCACATGCACAGCCAGACAACTGTTTGTATTAAGTTGTATTTCTTATTGAATTTGGTTTTAGAAACCACTATATGGTAGAATTCTATATAAAACATATTTTCATTAAGTCTGTTTAATCCTCTCAACTGACAGGCCATTAAATTGCTTTTTAACTGTTTATAATCTCTGGGGTTTCATGTCTTTTATTTAGATCCTTTAGATGAACAGGGCTGTTTGAAAGTAATTATGTAAAAATCCCCCAAAACTAATAATGGGTAAGGCTTTGTCTTAATTGAGTAGAATCAGACATGATTGCCTAGAGCAGGTCTGCAACCTTTCTCAGTTGAAGGACTGGAGGGAAAGGGAGGGGAAAGCATTTTGCGTGTGCACGCACAAACAGGATCCCGACCATGTGCAATGCAAACAAGGTGGTGCTAGCGCCCATGTGACACTTGCTAGTGCCGCCCCATTTTCACCATACAGCGCTCCATTTGCGTAGCAGCGGCGCTAGTGTGAGTGGGGGTGAGTACAAGCACACACGTGTGCGCACTGGCCAGCCTGTTCCACGGCCCAGTGGCCAGTAGGCCACAGCCCAGTAGTGGGCCGCAGCCCACAGATTGGGGACCCATGGCCTAGAGAACAAAGGAATTAAAAAATGCACTAATATCAATGGATTCATTAAGGACTTCCAGCGATAAAAAGGGTAATTTCTGTGAAATGTTAAGCAAAACCAAACAGTAATCATTCACGGAGATCAAATAGGAAAAAAACATAAGCATGCGCTATACTTATGTTTAAATCAAAATTACAATAATCTTAAAGTTATATCATTTCTTTGCAATTTTTCCTAATTCATGATTGTCACATTTAGTTTAACTGACATGGATTCTTTGGAAAGAAGATAATAGGGAGATTGTTGTCAAAATAAGTAAATTATGAAAGGAAGTAATTTCTCGAAATAAAATAGTGTTTAAAACAGAAAAGTCACTATAGGCTTAAGAATACAGGAAATTAAGAATATTGTGTTTCATGATTTTTCTACTTTAATAATATTTTATAACTATATTGTTGCTATCTGAAACACAATTTTCTTCCACACTTTTTATTACGCTAATGAATACATTATATTCGTATGGCTACAATCATTTTTGGTGATCACAGAACCCAGATCAAACTATATTAGCCATCTGCCTAATCAGAAATCAAGCAAATATTGTAGGGAAAATAGACATCACCTTGGTTATCCAGATTTTCAACATGATTTTTCAGCATTCTCCACTGTTTTCGAATGCTATTAGCAAGCTGTTCACGCACTGTTTCACAAGAAAGTTCCCACATGTCTTCTTTATTTGCTTCTCCAGAGTCTTCCTCCAAGTCTGACAGTATCTGAAAAAAGATATGTATATACATATATATAAATATGCATTTTAAAAATGCATCTTTAAAAGCAAGAAAGTCCAAAACTCTTCATTTTAATAAAAGTTTTATAGTGTATTCTCCCTGATGTTAAGATAATTCTACAGGTTTCATTTGTATTTTGTTAGGGGTATTTACTGTATGCATTTTTATTTAGAATACTGCCGTTAACTTCAAAAATATGTAAATTAAAATTATAATGATTAAATATATTTTAATATTAATATATATGTATATTTATTTAATACTAGCTGTACCCAGCCACACGTTGCTGTGGCTCAAGAAAGAAAAGAGAAAGCGAATGTTTGTAATATGTTTAATTTCACAATGCTTGTGGGTATACAATTTTTTTGTTGTTCCATTTTGTGTGCAGATATAGAGATTATGTCCAACAGATGGCGCTGTTTTTCAAAAAAAGCATGTTTTACCTGTTTTTCAAAAAAAGCATGTTTTTACCGGTCACAGGTGTGACATCTATATAATATGTATATAAAAACACGTGCATATTCGAATGCAACGTTGTGTCAAAATTTCAAAGCAATCGGTGAAGAACTTTCAGAGATTTAAAATTTTGAACAAACAAACATTTACATTTTTATTTATATAGATATTAAATCAATTACAATCGGGAAATCTCTTTTTCTTGGCTGCCTGTGGGAATTCCTCATATGGCACAACTAATTACCTATCATTTGATTCCTCTAATATATATAGTACTAGAATCAGTATTTCCTTAAAAAAAAAAAACATATGCCCTAGTCTACCAGCGTATTCTTACAAATTAAGCACCAGAAGAGTTGATTTTTAACCTTTGTTTTCTAACCATGATACATTCAAAACTGGTTATTTATAAAATGTTTTAGTACTCATAAACTGAGATCAACTATATTGGGCAAATGTCTTTTAAAGATCTACATTAATTACAGAAAGTACATGAATTCACTAATTATAGCAGATTGTCCTAGAGTCTGGCATCATTTCTATAATAAGGTTGTTCTTTGGGTCAAAGAAAAGTACTAGCTCCACCTCCTGAGTAAAGTTGGTAATAACACTGCATTCCTATCCTGCTTAATATATTGAAAGAGATTAAAGGCAATTAAGAGATGCATTGATATAATGATAGAAGGGATCACAGGTAGAACAACAGAACAGCTTTGAAACAAGAACCAAGGACCCCAGATTAGAATAATGTGTCCATCCAGAGCAGTGGTTCTCAACCTGTGGGTCGGGACCCCATTTGGGGTCGAACAACCATTTCACGGGGGTCGCCAAACAACGCAGTCCGCCATTTCCCCCCCCCCTTTTCCTTAGCTGTGCTACTCCCTTTTATTCTATTGGCTTTTGAAAGCCAATAGAATAGACTCTCTTGAATAGAGTCTAATTCTATTGGCTTTCAAAAGCCAATAGGAATTGTCCAGGCTGTCTCTGCCCTGCTGAGCCCGCCAAAAGTCCCATTCTGCAAACGGTGCTGCACCAATTGAGTAGTCCTCGACTTACGACCGGTTGAGTAGTCCTCAACTTACGACCGGTTGGGGGGGGTTGCAGCATTAAAAAGGTTGAGAACCACTGATCCAGAGCAAGTTATCTATGAACCACAATTGTTACCAGTTCAGTATCTCCAACACAAGCCTAACCTTACATCTGTGTAATGGATAATAGAAATGAAAATGTTACAAAATAATATATAGTTTGGAAAACATCTTTATAAAACTACCCAGAATTCTAAGAGTGTAACTGGTTTATATTCTTTCCTCTTAAAAGAGTAATGGTCTATTAAATAGAAACAATATTAACACTTTTTTATTCCTCTCTTATGTTTGCATGGGAAAAAAACATTCCATATTATTTATTGAAGAATTTCTATAGTTGTCCAACTCAAAAGAGAGTGACTATAGGTAGCATGCAAGAGGAAAAAAAGTCCAAAATAGAAATAGCAATCAATCATATATGCTCTGGCTCACAATCACATTGTCTCTGTCAAAGATAGAGGATTGGATATAGAAAACATTTTATGAAGCTTATAACATATGGGGACTTGAACTTATCAGTTGTGGAACTTAAAATCACATGAGGTGGGTGTTTTATTACTGTTGTTCTTAAATTAAAAAATTATATGATCTAAAGAACATTTATTGTTTTTATCCCTCTTTTTAGATTTTTTTTTTTAGATTTTTTACCTTTCTACGTAATTTTATTTTTGTATTTTTTAATGCCTTTATATTCCTTGTAGCCCGCCCGCCTTATGCTGGTCTTAGACCAGTGGTTCTCAACCTTTCTAATGCCGCGACCCCATAATACAGTTCCCCATGTTGTGGTGACCCCCAACCACTTATACATCACTGGGTGCCAGGGCTGTGGCCAAAGAAAAGGGGGGGAAATGGCAGACAGCCTTGTTTGGCGACCCCTGTGAAATGGTCATTCGACCCCAAATGGGGTCCCGACCCACAGGTTGAGAACCACTGTCTTAGACCATAATGGAACTTGATTTGATAATTCTTAGGGCAGTGATGGCAAACCTTTTAGAGACTGAGTGCCCAAAAACTGGCCCCGGCCCTGCCCCACCCCCGCTCTGCCCCACCCTGCCTGCCCGCAGGGCCACTCACTGCCTCCAGGGCCCACCGCAGATCACCCAGGCAGCCCAGCAGCACCATGGCCACGCTGTGCACATTGGGGCGTGAGGGCAGAGTCTTGTCTACGCTGGCTGCCATGTCCTTGGCTGCGCTGCTCTGAGTGGGCCACGCTCAAGGACGACTCTCCTCCAGGGGGCTACTGGTGAGGAGGGTCGCGGGGGAGACAAAGCTGGGGCAACAGCATATGTGCCCACAAAGAGGGCTCTGAGTGCTGCTTCTGGCACCCGTGCCATAGGTTCGCCACTCCTGTCTTAGGGCATTTCTTTATATTTTAATAATTATATTTAAATATTATACATTAAATATTTTATTTTTATATTTAGTTTTATCTTCAATAGTTTTGTTTCAAAAAAGTGGTACGTAAAATCCTGAAAAGCTTCAGATGTGCCCAAAATATAACCAGTGAATTCAATTCTCCCCCTTTAAAACCAAACCAAAATTACAGATGACAGAAGTACAGGTATCCTCTGGCTTAACTGAGCTCACAATTTCTGTTGCTAAGTGAGACTGTTGTTAAGTGAATTTTGCTTCGTTTTATGATCTTTCTTGCCACAATTAAGTGAATCGCTGCAATGATTACGTTAGTAACACAATTGTTAAGTGAATCTGGCTTCCCCATCGACTTTGCTTGTTAGAAGGTCCCAAAAGGTCATCACATGGTCCCATAAATATGATAACCAGTTATCAAGCATGCACATTTTGATCAGATGACCATGGGTATGCTGCAATGGTCATGTGAGAAATGGTCATAAATCACTTTTTTTCAGTGACATTGTAACTTCGGTCACTAAATGAACTGTTCTTAAGTGGAGGACTACCTGTGCACAAGATTTAGCAACGCACAATTTTATTTTAAACATATGCTCCATACACACTTACAGGCCCAGTGCTATCTTCAACCTTCTCTTTAGGCATCTGCTTCTGTGATGGTAGCAAAGAAATTATCTCCTTTTTCATTTGTTGAAGTAACTTTTTCAGTTCAGCATTTTCAACTAGGAGCTGTTTCTGGCGCTGTTCATACTCATTTAAGAGAGTTTTGAACATTTCTTCTTCATTTCTGGAAAAAAAAACCTCTTAAAGTAACTTAATATGAAATACAGTAGCAAGCAAAAAAGAACATTTTACTGGCTAACTCACTTAGCTTCAGTTTTCCCAGTTCTCCAGCCACCTCTCTTGCCATCAATTCTGCCGACATAATTTAAAATATCGATAGCTGTAACAAGGAAAAGAATTTTTAAAAGCAATGTCTTAAAGATCTTTAATAAAAATTGACTTGTCACTTGAGGAAGAGCTGAGCTGATTTACTGCTAAATTTGTAATCCAAAATTAAACCAAAATCACATTTCCTCTCTAAATTCTTTCATTTCTCGCCTTCTCAGAATCTTCCTCTATCTGTTTCATAGGATCAAACTTTTTTTAGTTTAAACAAAACCAATGCACTTTCATTTAGAAATATATTTCTGCACACAGTGATAGTATGAGTAAATAGATGGATAAATAAGTAAATGTAAAAAGCCAGATCCCATTTTGTTTTAGATGGATTAGGTTTGGAATCAAGCTAACCCACAGCATCTAAGGTGAACAATACTACAGGATCTACTCTTGGCTGGAATTTATCATGCATTTTGTTCTGTATACCTATTTGTCCTTAATGATAAACAACTTCTTGGGCACACATTCCCAAAAGAAATTGTTTCCCATCTTTTATCCATCAGTGTATTTTTGCTACTCTTTGCATGCTTCTAACAGATCACTCAGCGTCACATTAAAATATGAAGCAGAAGTGAACATCCGTATCACCATTTTTACCATAATAAATGATTATACCTAATTTTTTATCCTTTTTACTCATCAGGAGTTGATGAAACCGCTCTTTTAGCTTGTTATGTTCTCGTTCTTTCCTCTTCATATCATGATTATACTGGGATGCTCGACTTGCCACAATATTCTGTAGCTTCTGGGTCTAAAATGCATACATTTAAAGAAAAGTGCATGTTTTAGAAACCCCAAGCATTCACATTTACGTATATCAGAGATCTAGCCACAAAAATATCCACTAAGAGATAATAGTAATTCTTTAAGAGTGTCATCAAGATAGGATAATTTCAGTAACTTCTGTAGGCTGCTTCAGATCAGGAAGCTATTTGTAATTATCGAGAATGCCTCCATTCTCGTACTTTCAGAAGGATAACTACAAGGATTTTTCTTTCTTGATTCTTTGAACTGTTGATCCTGCTCTTTTCCCCAAAATAAAGACACATCAGTCTCAATGCTTCCATCTTGCCAATAACTGAGCTCCTAAAGAACTATATAAAATTAAACAGGTGCAGGTTTTGCTAAAGGAAGTTGAGCATATATTTTGCCTAGGTAAGTCTGAGCACCATAGAAAGAACACTGGAATTCTTTTTATTTGTATGTTTGCTGCTATCCCTCTGCACTTCCACATAGATATCAGATGCAACATTTCACAGACTACATTAGAGGCTAATGTCAGGATTCTTTCCCTCTTGTTCTTGCCCGAACTGAAATAACAGTTTCTTATAGACTTGTGTAAAATCCCCCAAAAAGATGCTTTGCGGACTTTTGTGCAGGAAATAAAGCACTTTGCCTCAATTGTTGACGTTGCCTTGCTTTCTAAAGTCGGGGACAATTTCTGAAACATGTGAGAGTGGCAAAGTACATAGCTGCTTCTCCATTTAACAGAAATATCTTGTTTCCATTCACATATGATGCCACACAACTCTTCTGAAGGTTTTGCACAGCACTGATTCTTGTATTTCTTTGGAAACATGCAAAGGATTAATTCTAGCACAGGAATCCCCAACCCCCGGGGCCATGGCCCACTACCAGGACTTGAGCAATTTGGAACCAGACTATGAAAGTGGCTGGTGAGCCATGTGCCTCTCCACTTGCATAAGCAGTGGGTGAGCACATGTGCTTCAGTTGCATAAGCAGGTGCACAAGTGGAGCTGTGAACGCGTGCCCATGCTCACCACTCGTGTAGAACCATCCCCTCTTCTCCCCCCCCCCACTTTTCTGCAAAACCAGAAAGGTTGGGGAACTCTGTTCTAGCACAGAGACTGGGCTTACACATGGAGATAGGCAATGGTTTGTTAAGCAAAGTTCACTAAATATATCATTTATAGTTTCTCAGTATCAGAATATACAGAGAATATGAATCCGCTGGACAAAATAACTATGTAATCACAATGGGTGCTACAAACTAAAGTTCCATAGGATGACATAGTTCTAAAATGAACGACTACGAATATTTACAAAACCCACCCAGTCTATCAATAAGTTCAATAATTTTACCATAGACGTACGTGTTAACTAACCTCATCTTTTTCATTCTTTAGTAACTGGTGAAGATTCCTGTTCTTACACTGAAGTTGCCTATCTCTTTCCTGAAGTCCAACAATTTCTCTTCTAGAGGATTCCAGCTGCTCCTAATAAAAAGCAAAATTGTACCTAAAATTTACTACAGATGAAAAATGTCTTGAGATTTTAAACCAACAGGAAACAAAGGCTTTTCTATTTAAAAAAAAGCTATTAGAAGAAAATTGAAATATATTGTCTACTATATTGAGTCACTCTATTACTTATAGAATACCTTATGTACACAGGTACTTATGACTGGTAGCTTTCAAAGTTATGACAGACCCATCCAAAAGGTACTACCACCCGATTCCTGAGAGCTAGGCACACTCCTGTGACCACATTTTGGGTACTTGGCAACCAACCTGCATTTATAGCTGTTTGCAGTGTCCCAGAGTCATGTGATCACAATTTATGTTTTTGCTGAAAACTAGCCTTTTCTTTGGATTTTCAGCAAAAATACCCCATAGCAAAGAATGTGTTCACTTTATAACTTTTGCAAAAAAAAAAAAAAAGGCTGTTTACTCGGGTCAGTTACATAATGACCCATTTTATAACTGTCACAATTTCTAACTCGAATGGACAGGCTCTCCGTTATAGTTATAAGCCAAGACTACCCAGAACTATTTGGAATAAAAAACTGAAAGTACAGCTTACTATTGACCACTATTTACTTTAAAATGTTTTTAACTTCTACTGTGGTTTGTTATTTCAGTTAGTTCAATTTGCATGCTGCATTTTCTTTAAGAGCTCAAGACAGCATATAGTACAATGTTCCCTCTAAACCAACATCAAACACCACTGCACAAGATTCAAGCTCCCAAAAAACTGACCCAGAACTTCACAAATATGAACAGATGGTGGGGGGAGAGGGCAAGTCAATGAGAAAAGGGTCACTGTTGGAACCAGTGGTATTTAGGTTGTCAAAATGCACTGCAACACATCTCCACATTCTGTTAGAATTGAAATCTGAAGTTTTTCTTTTTCACTTGCAAGAGACTAACTCCCAGATGAACAAGCCCTAGAGGAAGAATCTAATTTTGCCCACAACTCCAGAAGCATGAAGAGTGGAAGTCAATAACTGGGCTAAAGCTGCTTCAGGCAATGTTTCCTTTAAGCCACTTCCTAGCCCAGGGCTGCCCAGGCCAAGCCCAACAGCTGCTTAGAACAGATAATTGCACTAGCAATAGCACTTAAGAGTTATATACCACTTCATAGTGCTTTACAGCCCTCTCTAAGTGGTTTACAGAGTCAGCGTATTGCCCCCAACAATCTGGGTCCTCCTTTTACCGACCTCAGAAGGATGGAAGGCTGAGTCAACCTTGAGCTGGTGAGACTCAAACTGCTGGCAGTTGGCAGAATTAACTTGCAATACTGCATTCTAATCGCTGAGCCACCACAGTTCTTGACTTCCACATCTACTTTTCTGCCTTAGAAGGAACATTGACACCATTCCTTCCTCCCATCCAGCCCCCATCTCTGTGAGATAGACTGGACTGAGCAAGAGTGTTCAGTCTCCCAGTGAGCTTCCATGGTGGTTAGGAGAATGGAATGCATCTCCCTCGTACCAGTCTAACCACTATACTTCATACCATGCTGGCTATCTTCCAAGTAGAACTACAAGTTGCTTATATTTTTTTTCTCTTTAGAAAAAAACAAGGAGCAAGCAAAAACACAATACTGATCAACACAGTGTTCAAAGAAAATCAAATCATCTGGTTATTTGTTTTCTGTTCACAAGGCGAAAGAAAAGCAAGGGTCAGAATGCACATTCTGCCTCGTGAAAATTTTCCTCCTATTTCTGGATCTGCGTTACTATCATAATCAGCAATGTCTACTACCTCTAATCTTTTTTAAAGAAATCATTCCATGGAATTTTGAAAACTAAGAGTTCGACAAGAGTTTGACATCTTGAGAGCTTCCGGTCTGAGGCGACGGCGATGGCGGCTAGCTTTTAGCCGTCCAGCTGGGGAAGTGTCAGAGCCGCGGGGATAGAGGTAGAACCCCTGAACCCCCTCTGGATTTGTTTCTAGAGGGGGTGAAAGGAGTGTTCCCTCGGAGCTCCTGCTGATCTCCGCCTCCCAGCTGTTTTTGCTTCCTAGGAAGCAAAAGAAACCGCCGCTTCTATCTCCGTGTTTATAGCATTCTGGTGAGTAATTTTTAAACGGACGGAGCAGTTTAAAGGATTTTTTGTTATAATTTAGGTGTTTAATTTTTTTTATTTTTTGATTTCTACTATTATTCCTCCTTTTTTTTTTGTTATATTAGTGAAAGGATTTAAGATGGCGCTTTGAAAGTGTCGGAGTTTTTTTTTCCTTTCTCTTTTGTTTTACTTTCCCTTTTTAAGGATTGGTTTTTGCCTTTACTTTTGTTTTTGGTTTAGAATTTTTTCTTTTGAATTGTTTGCTCTTTTATTTTTTATTTTTTGGATTAACTCTGGACTTTCAAGGACTATAGTTTGTCTCTTTTTAAAAAATTTTTTTCTTTTTTTTTCCCTCCTCCCTTCCTGGCTGGAGGGGAAAGGGAAGTGACAATTGTGCTTTTTAAAATGGCTTCAAAGAGGCAGCAGCCTTCCTCAATATCTAAGGTTATTTCTTCTCCTATAACTTCCACTGCACAGCTACAACAACAATCTAAACACGCACCACCGGCTCAGCCACCACCCTCCCCTCCTCTATCTGGACTTTCAGCACAAGAGGTTAGAGGCATAATGGGAGAGATTGTAGTTCAAATGAGAGAGGAAATGAATCAATTTGTCTCACAGATTAAATCAGAAATTAAATCTGATCTCAAAGAAGAGATAACGGGGATAAAGACTAAATTGCAAGAAAACAATAATGAATTACGACAAGATATACTGGCAGCTGTTTCAGGTTTGGCTACTGTGGTGGTTAAGCTCGATGCAAGGCTTGAGGAAGTGGAAGACAAAGTTGACTCTTTGGATGACAAAATTCAAGATGTGGAAAGGAAGGTGGACTCCTCACAAGAAGATATTTTGATGTTTCAGTACAGACAAATGGAGTATGCCCTGAGGATCAGAGGCCTCAAGGAAGATGTGAATCAAGATTTGGTGGAGGTGGTCCTTACTGATCTGGCGCTGGCCTTGGATATGGATAAAGGAGAATTACAGAGAGAAGTGGAAAAAATTTATAGGCTCAACTCCTGGATTGCTAAGCAGAAGAACTTGCCTAGAGATGTGGTGATTTATTTTACAAAGAAGTCCCTGCGGAATGAGATTATACAAGCTTTTTACAATAAAAGATTTCAGATTGCTGCCCAAGATGTCATCATTTTAAAGGAAATCCCATCCAAAATTTTAAGAAGCAGGAAAGACTTTGCTTTTTTAACCAATGAGCTTAAAGCTAGATCGATGCCATTTAGATGGGAAATTCCGATGGGTATTGTTTTGAGCCATGCTGGGACACGCTACAGATTGAACACAGTTGATAAAGCTAGAGACTTTTATACTTCGGTCCTGGGTGCAGGCTCAACTTCATCTGGTCGGAAATCTTTGAGTGGCAAGGAAGTTGAGCAGCAATCTGAGGCATTAGATTTGGTTTCCGCTGGGATGATAGAAGCTGTAAAGCAACGCCAGACGGAGGTTAAAGAGCAGAGGATGACCCGTGCAGCCTATAAGCGTAAAGAGAAGGAGCAACGTAAAAAAGAGCCTAAAGAGAGTTCTCCTGGAAGTGCATCACCGCCGGTGGGAGGAGCAAGACCCAAGAGTTATGCAACACACGCAGCTCTTTCAGAGTTTGATGGTGTCTTCTCCAGGCTGCGTGCCAAGGGAGATGGCAAAGTTTTTGACCTGGAATGTTAATGGATTGAATTCTCCTCAGAAACGCAAAAAAATCTTTTATTATTTGAAGCAACATACTAATGATGTTATTTGCTTACAGGAAACTCATATTTTACTTAAAGATCAGAAATATTTAGTTAATGCTCGTTTGGGATCTCATTTTATATCTTCTGCTCCTGGGAAGAAAGGGGGAGTTGTTATATATGTTAAACAAAACCTACCAGCTTGTCTGGTAGAATCAGATCCCCAGGGGAGATATGTGATGATTGAACTTGGTATTTATGGTAAGAAAATACTTATAGTTGGACTTTACGCTCCAAATCAACAACAGGAACAATTTTATAAGCAGTTACATCAAAAAATAACATTGTTTGATTATAGATCAGTGGTATTAATGGGTGATTGGAATGGTGTCCTAGATACACAAAGGGACAAGAAAGGTTCCTCTCCTTTTCTCAAACAAGCAAGGCTACCTAAAGCCTTTTTTGATATGAAAGAAGACTGGGAATTAAGGGATTATTGGCGGGAACGTAACCAAGAGGAGAGAGACTTTACTTTTTTTTCTGATAGACACCAATCTTTTTCAAGAATTGACTTTTTCTTGATTACCACGGACTTGTATAATAAAGTAAAGAATGTAAAGATTTTTCCTAGATCACTGACGGATCATAGTCCAGTTTGGATGGAGCTGATTCAAGAGAAAGAGGAAAGAAGATCCTGGAGAGTTAATGAAAATTTGTTTAGACAAGAGAAGAATGTTCAAAAATTAAAGGAGTCTTTAAAGGACTATTTTGCTTTGAATATGTACAAGGGGACTTCAATGTCAATGGTATGGGATGCAGGTAAAGCATTTATGCGCGGTGTTTTGATAAAAATGAATAATTTTTATAAGCGAAATCAGATTCAGAAACGTAGAGAACTTGAGGATGAAATTAAATTAAAAGAAAGGGCTTTGATTCTAAATCCTTCTGATGAAAGTACTAAAGAATCTGTAAAGTTATTAAGGTCACAATTTAATATGTTGATAGCAGATCAAGCTGCAACCAACTTATTATTTATGAAACAAAATACATTTTGTAATGCTAATAAGCCGGGGAGATGGTTGGCTTATCAATTAAGAAAGAAACAGAGACAGAGAATAATAGAGAAAATAAATTACAAGGGTAAACTAGTTTCTCAGAAGGAATTAATTAAAAAATCTTTTTTGGATTATTATCAAAACTTATATAAATCTACTAATGTACAATTGTTAGATATAAATAAATATTTAGCTGAGGCAAGTTTTCCTAAATTGACTGAGGATCAGAAATATGAAATTAATGGCTTAATTACTAAGGAGGAAATTGCCTCAGCAATTCAACAATTGAAATTAGGGAAAGCACCGGGTACGGATGGGTTAACAGCTGTTTATTATAAAGCTTTAATGGAGGAGATGATCCAACCATTAAATGATCTTTTTAATGGTATCTTACAGGGTTTAGAGATTCCTCCTTCATGGCGTAGTGCCTTTATATCATTGATTCCAAAGGAGGATCAAGATCTTACTTTACCAAAAAATTATAGGCCTATATCTCTTTTAAACGTGGATTATAAGATATTTGTAAAAATTTTGGTAAATAGGCTTATGAGGGTGGTGCATCATCTTGTGCATAAAGATCAATCAGGGTTTATAACAGGAAGGTATATGAAAAACAATGTTAGACAAATTATTAATTATTAGAATACTTAGATAAGAACAACCAAGTTCCTGCAGGGCTCATATTTTTAGATGCTGAAAAAGCATTTGACCAATTGAATTGGCATTTTATGCTAAGAGTAATGGAAGAAATGAATTTTGGTGAAAACATATTACAAGCCCTTAAGGTAATATATCAAAAACAAACAGCACAACTTATTGTTAATGGAGGTCTTTCGGAGGTTTTCACAATAGAGAAAGGTACTAGACAGGGGTGTCCTTTATCGCCATTGTTGTTTGTTTTAACATTGGAAATATTATTGATCAAAATTCGAGAGTCTCAGGAAATTAAAGGAATATATGTTAATAAAAAAGAATATAAGTTAAGAGCTTTTGCGGATGACTTGGTTGTTACTTTGTCGCAACCTGATTATTCTGTAGTAAACTTATTACAGTTGATTCATCATTATGGCTTGGTCTCGGGTTTCAAGATTAATGTAAATAAGACCAAAATTTTACCTAAAAATATGTCTAGTCAGGAGAAGCAGATTTTGACTAACCTGACGGGTTTTGAGATTGTTAATAAGGTAAAATATTTGGGGGTGATGTTGTCTGTTTCTAATGTAAAATTATTTAAAAATAATTATGAAAGGTTGTGGGTCAGGGTACAGAAGGACTTGAAGAACTGGGAAAAGTTGCAATTATCCCTCATGGGAAGAATTGCAGTGATAAAAATGAATATTTTACCCAAGTTTCTTTTTCTGTTTCAAATGTTACCAATTTTGAAAAATGAGATTAATTTAAATGAGTGGCAGAAGGGTCTTAATAAATTTATCTGGGCAGGGAAAAAGCCAAGGGTTAAGTTTAAAATTATGCAAGACTTCCGTGAGAGGGGTGGACTTAAGGTACCAAATTTGAAATTATATTATGATGCGGTGGTTTTAACACTAATCAGTGATTGGGTAAATTTGACAAACTCTGAGATACTTTATCTAGAGGGATGGGACTTACTTTATGGGTGGCATGCCTATTTAATATTCAATAAAAAAATGGATTGGACTTTTAAATCTCATATCTTAAGAATCTCTTTACTTAGGATTTGGAGAAAATATTATAAAAGTGATTTCAAAGTACCATTATGGGCTATACCTTGGCATGCGATAGAAGCAATAAAAAGAGGGGTTAAAATGGATATGGTGTCCTACAGACAGTTACTTAAATGGGATGGACAAAACTGGCAATTAAAATCACGGGAAGAGTTAGCACAAGAAAACTTTATTTATTCTTGGTTCCAATATAGGCAATTATTAGACAGATGGAAGATGGATTGTAAGGTGGGTTTTCTTAGAGAAGATGAAAATCTTATTAAGCAAGTGAAGGATTCAAGACAAACCCACATTAAGAGAATTTATGCGGTTTTAGTTGAATTGGATTCAGAAACGGAACTAATTAAAGATTGTATGATAAGATGGGCGCAGAATTTTGGTGAGCCAGTTTCATTGGACACCTGGGAAAAAATTTGGGTGAGAAATGTCAAATTTACACAAGCACAGAATTTAAGGGAGAATTTTTATAAAATGTTTTATAGATGGCACCTTGATCCACAAAAAATGTCTTATATGTACCCTGATGTGCAACCCAAATGTTGGAGATGTGGTTATAAGGAGGCTTCCTATTATCATATTTGGTGGTCATGCAGAGAGATAAAAGCATTTTGGATCAAAGTATGGTGGAATATCCAGAGAATTTTTAGAAGGAGGGTAAAATTTACTCCGCAATTATTTTTGTTAGGTATTGTTACAGATTGTGATACAAAGGAGGTTGTATTGATGTTAAATTTGATTACAGCCGCTAGGCTGTTAGTAGGACAATATTGGAAGAAGGAATCCTTGCCTACATTGCAGGAATGGTTTCTTAAAGTAGCTTATCTGGCGGAAATGGCAAAGATTTCGGCTTTCTTAAAGCAACAAACGCAAGAGAAGTTTCTTGCTGTTTGGGACAAATGGATAAAATTTATACAATTTAGATTGGGTATACAAAAATATTATATAGTTTTTTCATAAGTTTTATTTTTATATATATTATAGATAATCTTTTTATATATATAAATATAAAGTTCTTAATTTAATTTTTATTTTTACTTTTTAAGCCTATATTCTGCTCTGGGAAGCTCAGGGGGGGGGAAGGGAGGGGGGGGTTTGGGAGGGGTGGGGGGTTTTTTTTTTATATATGTATTGTTTAGTTTTATTTTTTTGTATATGTTGTCTCTTGTTTTGTATTCTTTTTTCTTTTTTGTAAAATTTATAAAACTTTTAATAAAAAAAAAAAAAAAAAAAAAGAGTTTGACATCTTGACTCTTTCACCTGTTCACAGTTTCTCTTCCTCGAACCCTGTCCATTCACCTTAGGGGATGCTTTAGTAATTGGCTGAAATTAAGTTGCAATTAAACTAGCTCATTTAGAGTCAATCTTTGGCTATTAGTAAACCAAAAACTAGCTACTATATATTCAATATTATTATCATACTATATATTATTGAATATTATGTTTAATATTCCTATATTATTATATTAATACCGTATGAACATATATATTAATTCAATACTGTACATTCAATGAAGTGAGGTAGCTCATGTGATTAGGACGCTGGGTTGGAAGTTAGCAAGCTCCAGCTCCATGACGGGCACATGAAAGTAGCTCCCACAGGCAACAGTGATATCACTGGCTAATCCCTTCAACCCGGAAGTTTCTTAAATGGTGCCTCCAACACAAAAGGGATGGGATATATTCATCCAGAAAAAGAAACCAGGGAACATACACAAATGCAAACTTCAGCATTAAGTAGAAGTTTTGGAAGCACTATAAAATAAGCTATGAGATCGCCAGGAGTCAAACCTGACTTGAGGGCCCATAATCAGTCAATATAATAATCGCACAAGTTACATTTTTCTACATATAACTAAGCAAGTGCTTATCAGCCTAGATGAGGTACACACTATTTTCTAAGTTTCTGCATTCATTAAACATTTTATACATCCTAATAAAATCAGACCTTCCCTCCCAAATAATTCTAATTATAGAAGTCAAAAGAGGACAGATAGTTCTTGAGTTATGTCTATACTTGGGACCAGCATTTCTGTTCCTAACAAAGTATTTGTTAAGTTTGAGTTTTTATGAACAAAGCAGTTATTAAGTGAATCATACAGTCATTAAGTAAATCTAGCTTCCCACATGGACTTTGTTAGATGCTAGCTGGGAAGGTCACAGATGACAGTCACATGACCCTAGGATGCTGCAACCATTATAAATGCCTGCTGGCTGCTAAGTACCCAAATTCTGATCATGTGACTATGGGGAAAATGTGACTGTCTTAAGTGTGAAGGTCGGTCACATATCCCTTTTTTCAGTGCCACAGCAATTCAAATCGCCACTAAATAAATGGCCATAAGTTGAGGACTACCTGTAAGAACATTTCTCTGACACTGCAAAAAGTTCACAGGCAAGTATTCTAGAATCTTTCTAGAAATAATCTGATTTAAAACATTCAGCTGAGCTGCAGTTTTTAATTGTTGAACATTTTCAAAGACAACGAATGCCCTAGTCTAACTTCTGTGTACAAAAGATTGAATTGCACATGTTATAAAGGGTCAAAGATGATATAGCATTTATGTTCAAATATTTCTTCACAAATCTGATCTGTTAATACCTCTAGAAAATAAGATTAGAGCGTGTCCACATATTAAAAAGGGGTATCGTAACACAGAATGTTACCTTTAATTTAATGTAGCAGTTTTGCAGATGGTCCATATCGCTGCCCAGTTTCAGATGCTGGGTTTCTGTTTCTTCCTGAGCACGTAGACTTTTACGCTGCATCAGCAGGAGCTCATTCATACAGTTTAATACAGAAACTATGCTTACTTCTTTGCCTCTGGAATCAGCATAAAGTGATGGGAAGCCAAGCGTGGTCAATTCCTACCACAACAGATACAGTATTTTGAAATCAGTCTCGGACAGTGGTAAAATCTGAACTCTTATCACCAATTTATGGGACTGAGGCTGCAAGGGTGGGTATCCCTCAGGAGAGCTTCTTGGTAATAAAATATTTTTTACCTTGTTAAGATAGGAGAGGCTTTGTTCAATATTCTCTTCTGTGCAGAGGACACTGAAAAAGCTGTGCATGCTTTTAGACGGAGGCAGTGCTGAGTTTTGCACTTTAGGCACACTTAAGCTCGAGGGAGACATATTTCTGGATGAGGTATACCAAGTAATATTATTATCTGGGGAAAGAAAAAGTCAAAACAGTCATACACCAATAAAGAAGAATCATGGCTTAGTGAGCAACAATTTGAGAGCTAGACTTGGCTCTCAAACCTGGCTTGAAGGTATTTTAAATAACAGTTAAGGTAAAAAAAGGTTATTCAAAATACCTTCAAGCCAAGTTTGAGAGTCAAGTCTACCTCTCAAATTGTTGCTCACTAGGCCACGATTGTTTAAATTACAGAAAGATGAGGGAAGGGCTATATTATTAACATACCAATCTTTATTAAGAAAACTATTATCGAAACAATTCTAAAACATCTGTGGCAATACCCTTTGACAGAGAAATCTGCATCTGATTAAATAACTATACTAGCATTCCAATTCATAGGTCAATGTGCTGTTTCTTTCCAGTTATAGGGTTTTCCATATTGTAATACTTTAGCACAACACATGGAAAACATTAGATTTATCACTGGCTAGTAAATGAAAATATATGAAAATTTGTAACAGGCCTGCAAAGGCTGGTTTTACAGCAAAGCGCATTATAAGCCACCATATCATTCTGCATTCCCATTTGAATGTTACATACGTTAGGCACAAATGTCCAGAGTATTAGCTTAGGAATAGCAAAAATATGTGAATGCTATTAAGTCCTTTGCATTAAACCCAGGAGCTATGTGGTGCTTTGGATTCAATTCCAAAAAGATATTTTGGAGTTTAAGATTTAAAGGTGTCCCGTGCAGTTGTGACTAACTCCGATTTTCAGCCAAGAGAACCTGCATTGGTGAGAGATGTTTCCATCATCATGTGGCCAACATGAAAATATGGAACACGGTAAACTGCCCACTGAAATGGTACCTATTTAACTACTCGGATTCAAACTGCTAGATTGGCAGGAGCTGGGGCGAGTAATGGGAGCTCACCCCGTTGTGAGGCACTTGGGGCTCAAACTCGGCTTTCCAGCTGACAAGCTCAGCATCTTAATAACTAAGACATCACGCCTCCTCATTTGAAGGGCAGGTTGGCATTAACATAGATCAGTCAACAACTTCAAGCAGCTCATAGTTCTCCCGGGATTGTTTGTGACCCTACGCACACCCATTTTCTTTAGCAACTGAATTCATAATACTGCTCAGTCCTATTCTTTGTTTCACCCCCATCTGATTCAGATGTCCTGAAAGAATCTGCTTGTGAAGAAGTACCACCCCTTTCGTGAGATAGTGAGTTGGATCGAGGCTCGTAGGCAGTAGTGGTGCTTCTGTCTTTATCGTCTTTTACTGTAGGCATTTTATTGCATCACTCTTGTGCAGTGTTTCCCAATCGTGACAATTTTAAGGCATGTGGACTTCAACTCCCAGAATTCCACAGCCAGCAAAGCTGGCTGTGGAATTCTGGGAGTTGAAGTCCACATGCCTTAAAATTGTCAAGATTGGGAAACACTGCTCTTGTGAATTGCCAAGAATTTTTGAATTTGGGGCAGAGTACAAATCAAATAAATAAATATCCTAAAATTTCCACTCATCTCTTGGTTTACCTGAAAACAGCTCTGCCACTGTTACACTGCTCCAATCTCCCATAGCAACTAACACATCCAGGAAGCCTCATTAATCAGCAGAGGACCATTATGATCACTGTGGGTTATGCTTCCTGTGTCAGCATTGCCTAGAACAGCAAAAAAAGTTTTAAATTAATGAAACTCTTTAAACCAAACCTGAGCACAAGCAGACCTAGAAGGCATCCTGCTTGGTTAAAACACACTTTGCTTTTCAGATTTGACATTTATATGGTTACCCAACTGACAAAGAAATTGGATTCATACTCCCCAATGTTTACAAATACATAAATAAATTAGGACATTTTGCTCGGATGTGATAAAGCAAATGTGAGTTTTAAAAATTATAACTGGGTTGAATTAACTGGATAACATTTTTGCTGGGCTGCCAAGGATTATGGAGGCTGATGTAATGATGTACCAATATTCCCTGATCCAGGGAAGAAAACTTCAGAGACCTCTACCATAGCAAGAGCCTATTGATCACAGGATACCTAGCCCTGAATTGGATACATTGCCTTCCTGGCAGTGTTTCACAAGAAAGCTTCTGTAAGCAGTATAAGACCTTTTTAAGTTGAAAGTACTTTGTAATTTCATATTGTTCAACTATTGCAGTATCATGCAAGTATAAATATTTATATTAAATATCATAAAAATTTAATCTTGGAGGTGCCACCAGATTCTTTGATATTTTACCTCACTTTTTATGCTCATTATACTTAAAGATAGTTTCAAAATATACATGGAGAGAAGAAAAACTGTTACAAATATTTCTGTGGATTATTTTTCTAACAAATTAACACATATTATATACATACATACATACATACATACATACTTACATACATACATACATACACACCTTGATTTTCAAATCTGGAAAGAAAAACTTAACCACAGATTCTAAATTAGATTAAATAATGTTGTCACAATCATTTCTGGTGCCTTAATTCATTCTACTGCTGTCAAATCAATTTCACATGGAGATGGTTTACAATTCCATGCAGCAGCAATTCCATATGGCAAGAAAATCAGGCACAAACTTCAGAACTCACTTCTTCATCTGGTTAAATACTCATCCAGATCAGGCTCAAAAGAATATCACTGACTATAGCACATCATTTCAATTCTTATATGCCAAAATTTGTTTCATTTTATCTCCGTTTCTGTAATATTCTTAATATGATAAATTTCTTATTATCATAATATTTATATGATAAATGTAAGAAGCAGTGCTTGGCCTAGCTATATTAAATCAGTTCTCCATTCTTTGTCAACAGATAATGCAAAATTAATTCTAAATTAGAAAACACCTGCTTCTCTACAACTGTTTAGTGGTGTCAAAAATTATCTATTCAACATAACTGCTTCATATGTCTTTTATCAATTTTTATACAGATTATAATTATAAAAAATTCTGTACAATCTGAAAAGTTGGTTTAATTACCATCTTGATTATATATTCTGATAGTGTTTCATGCTGTTGAAATTTAATATATACGTAAGGCGCACTTTAAACAGCACATTCAGATTACACCATATGGCTGCATCACCAACTAAAAAGGGAGATAGTTGTCCAATGTTTATATACACTCAGTTATCTTTTTGCAGTAGAGTTAATCTGCTCTCCAAAAGACAGCAAAGTATTTTACCAATAATGAAACAAGGCATTCAAATAAAAATATCACTAGAAAATTGATACTGGACTCTTTTGTACTCACGTCTAATCTTCATATCTGATTTTAGTGCAAGAATGTCTATTTTACTAGTCCCTCAAAAGGTGCTACATAACAAGAAACATCAACTGTTGCAAGAAAAATTCTTGCAATAAGAATTTATAGAAGTGTAAATCCTTCGGTAAGCAAGCAATCCACTGCAGAGAATGTTCTAAACCAGGTGGAACAAAATCAGTTTGTGAATGGGAATTTAAAAGACCCCAGAAGCCATTCAAGTGTATATAACTTTACATCTAATATTTAAGAATTCTAATATTTTACACTTGCTTTCTAAATACACTAAATAGGATATTTTTCATGCATGCTTAGGTATAAACTAAGCACAGTGAAGGATGTAGAAGACCTGCAAAAACATTTTTTTCCCAAATTGGAGGAAATTAACTTTTCTTAACTTGCGTACTCTAGAATGAATTAGCATGATGCATCCTCAAATAATTAAATTATACAAGAACTGCAGAATCATTTTCATTTATTTTCCAATACTGGAAACAATTTCTCCCATGGAGTTAAGAAGAATAGGTTCCCTCCATTAAGAGGCAACATTGCACAAGAAAAACAACTGGTTTTAAGAATTTTGACACTGTTGTAGCAGGTTATTTTCAAAGCAATACCGATAACTTTGTAATAGACATTATACTGGGATGGAACGACCAAAAATTATAGATGTCTGATGCCATTCCTTTTTGTAATGATTACAAGAAAACTGAACAGTACATTTTGGGGAGAGAGAAAAAACTATACTTCCTAACACAATACATGCTTGAAAAAGAAAAAGCAACCTGTAACTTCACTGAATGTCCTCATTAGGCACGAAAAAAAATAGTTTACTCAGCCTTCCCAAATCTCAGCCTTCGGGCGAATTAAACTGCTGATCTCAACAAGGCATACCCAGGAGGAGCGGATTGGGGGAAAGCTGATATAATACAAAGCAATTTTAAAAAAAAAATCAATTTGAATGGAGCAAATTCCGAACTGTCTGTTCTCTGTGCATTAAGCAGAGAATCGATCCGGAGAAAGCATTTGGAAACTGGGCAGCTGGAGCAACTAGCTCTAAAAAGAAACAATGGTTGGCAACTGATCAAAGAGAGAAGCAATCTGGAATTAAGGAGAAACTTCCTAAACAGTGAGGACAATTAACCAGTGGGACGGTTTGCCCCTCGAAATCGTGGGTGCTTCATCACTGGAGATTTTTAAGAGGAGACTGGACAATCACTTTTCTGAAATGGTTCTCCTGCTCAAGCAGGGGGCTGGACTAGAAGACCTCCAAGGTCCCTTCCAGCTCTATTCTATTCTATTCTATTCTATTCTATTCGTTACGACGTCATCTTCTCAGGCGACTTCAAGTGATAAGGTATCATCCACAGAACATACATCACCAGTTGAGTTTCCGACGCCGCGGCTTATCAAAATCCCCCCCGACCGGCAGGTTCGCAGGCTTGTTGTAGGTAGCGGAGCTCCCAGAATGCGCACGCAACGCTCCGACCTTACCGCGGGTCCCCCACCGCCTGCCTCCAAAGCTTCCCTGCCTTCATGCTCCCTTCATGTGTGCCTTTTGCCTTTTGCACCCAGAAATAAATATGTGGAGGGGGGGAAGCTGCCTTAAACGGAGAGGATAACACCCCCTGCAAAGGTTTTTTTTTTTTTAAAACGACTTATTCAGACGTAGGAAGCAGGCTGCGGTCCGCACGTGGGTCCCTCTCACCCTTCCCCATTTTTCTCGACTTCAACGCGAACGCTCTCGCTCGCTCTGCAATACGACTACCCGTTTTCCCAGCCTGCACCACCCCACCAGCATGCTTTCCCCTCGGCGTGCCGCGGCAGCCAGCAGCCCCCCACACCCTGACGCAAGCGCGCGCGCCCGGCTTCTCTCCCCCCCCCCTCTCTCTCTCTCCCCCCCGCACCGCGGCGTGCAGAGCTCAAGCCCAGACCTGCTCCAGGAGAACCGGGAGGGTGGGACATTCCACCGCCTTCTCTCTCGGGGTTGGGCAGCGGCTGCCCGTCCTTTAGTGGACATGCCTCTGGCACTTCCCACCTGCTGCACAGAAGGGCGGGGCGACCGGGCTCCGTCCGGACAGGCCAGCCAGCTTCGGGTTCCCAATTGCAGCTGCTCGCCCCGCTTCCGCCGCTGCCCCCACTCCGCCAGCCAACCGACCTGGCCCCTCCCGCTCGCGCGGCTCGCGGCGTTGAGCGCAAATCCCGCCTTCTCTTTCCCCCACGCGGCACCCCGATTGGCCCAGCGGTTGCTAGGAGACCTTTCAACAAGGGGCCTGGGAGACGCTGCAGCTGCTACCCTTCCCAGGCAGAAGCGCCCTGGCTCCTCACCTGTTGCGGCCCCCGCCGTCGTTTAAAGCTCGCTGGAGATACACCGAAGTAGGACCGCGGTATCTCAGGGCTTTTGACTGGCCTTGGCTTGTTATTCCCCGAGGCAGTGATAATAGTCGAAATGCTCGTATTTAAGTTGCCCCAGTACTTTCTCTTCTAGGTGTTGCTTCCTCCTCTGGAGCTTGTCGCAGAAGTTATTGTTAGGTTTTGCTAAGACTTCTAAGCCGAGGAAGGTTCTTACTAAAAGGATTTGTGAGGAGTGGGGTTAGCTTTAGGAAAAGAGGATTAGAGTGGGGGAGGGAGGTGGTAGCTTTCCGGTTATTAAAAGTTCTCAGAAAGGAAGATGCATTGGTTGGTTTGAAGAAGTGTGTGTGGGGGGGAAAGGCCTTAATTTCCCAGGGAGCTTTTAAGAAGTTTTCAGAATTGCATTTTTGACATTCACTCAGCTTAATTTGCTCCATACAGTGTGACTATTTTCCATCATTTGTGTGTGGCAGTATTTTGTCTCCCCTGCAGTGGATTGGGAAAGAAGGTCATACTACTGTTGCCACTTTCTCTCTGCTCCCTGAAAAAATATTTTTACTTCCTAGAAAATATCTTATTTTTATGTCCCTTACAAATGTGACAAACTGCCAGGCATATCTAAATTAATTACCCAACTTTATTCCTTAGTCTGTTGCAACGCCTACCATCCCAAAGAGTGGAAGTTACTGGCCAGGTGGCTGAGAATTACCAAAGTATGTATAGTCAAGGCCCATGGTTTTCCCAGTTGTAATGTATGGCTGTGAAAGTTGGACCATAAGAAAGGCTGAGCGCCAAAGAATTGAGGCCTTTGAACTATGGTGCTGGAGAAGACTCCTGCGAGTCCCCTGGACTGCAAGGCGATCAAACCAGTTAGTCCTAGAGAAGATCAACCCTGACTGCTCTTTGGAAGGCCAGATCCTGAAGCTGAAACTCAAATACTTTTGCCACCTAATGAGAAGGAAGGATTCACTGGAGAAGAGCCTAATGCTGGAAAGATTGAGGGCAATAGAAGAACGGGACGACAGAGAATGAGGTGGCTGGATGGAGTCACTGAAGCAGTAGGTGTGAGCTTAAATGGACTCCAGAAGATGGTAGAGGACAGGAAGGCCTGGAGGAACGTTGTCCGTGGGGTCGCAATGGGTCGGACAAGACTTTGCAACTAACAACAACAAATGTTTCCATAAAATCAGAAAGGAATAGCATAGAAAGTTGTTTATCCATTGATTCTGTGCTCAGAGATGTTTCTATTGGTTTTGGGTTTCATAAAAGCTCAGCATGGTGTTTAATAGGTTTATCAGCTCTTGAGTTTAGGTAGCTTTCCTTAAATAGGTCACAACTAAGACCAAAATTTCTGTTGCTAAGTGAGCCAGTTGTTAAGTGAGTTTTTCTCCACTTTATGATCTTTCTTGCCACAGGTCTTAAATGAACCATTGTAATTGTTAAGTTAGTAACAGTTGTTAAATGAATCTGGCTTCCCCATCAACTTTGCTTGTCAAAAGGTCACAGAAGGTGATCACATGACCCAGGGACACTGCAACAATCAGTTGCCAAGCATCTGAATTTTGAACACGTGACCATGGGGATGCTGCGATAATCATAAGTGTGAAAAATGATCATAAGTTGTTTTTCAGTGCCATTGTAATTCGAGGACTACTTGTACACAATTAGATAATGGCTACAGAGAGTGACCTCACCTTCTTGGCTTCTTTTGTAAACTACACTTCCTTTGAGGTTTTTGCCCCACAGTGTTTGGGGTGTAATGTCTTTTGATTTTCTTCCTCCTTAAATGATTAATTAAAGCATTTTGACATGCAGAATTTGGATGATCATTACAAAGCAGTAAAGAAATCCCCTTAGTAACGACCTTGATTTTTGCATCCCAGATTTTTTAAGATATGCAAATGAGACAGTAGTAGTTATCACAAACTGCATAAAATTTAGATACCACAATCCAACATAATCCTAATAATTATTATACAGTTTATTACTGAAGAGGATTACTTTTATGAGCATTAATAGATGAGTGAAGGAACACAGAGCCAAATCCTATGCATAGTTATTCAGTTATAAATCCTTCTCATGTGATCTGTTAAATAACTGCAGCAGCATTTGTAACTTTTATTTTCAGTGCAATTTAATTCTGAGTAAATATTTAATAAAGTCTAAATTGTTAGGCTTTGAATATTATAGCACACAATAATGGTAACATCCCAATTGTTAAATTACAATTTTGCATATTCTTTACTGTTGCTTATACTTTGTTTTAGGCTGGGATTTAAAACTGAGTAAAATCTGAAGAGCAATAGGTTTCCCACTTTGCAAGAGGAATCATTTTATCACAGTAATTTTTTTTATTTTATCTAGTAGAACGGCTAAAGTTTTGGACTAGGACCAAGAAAATCAAGGTTTATACATTTGCACTGAGTCATTAGGTAACTTCAAGGTTACTTTCAGCACAGTTTACCTCAGAGAGATATTAAGGGATATGCCTATATAAATATGAGAAGAAAATAAATTGGGCTTTTTTATTATCTAGCTTCTGTATAACTTTACATATTGCCCAACATTTATTTTATCTGAGGTTGTGGTTTTATTGGTATGAACCATTTTGTAGGACAGATAAACTTTTGTTCAAAACCCCAAGTGAATAATTCTTCCCAATGAGACAGCAGATGCAGAAAGAGTCAGGTAATCCACAGTTAATGATCCATCACTTAACAACTGTTCAAAGTTATTTTAAAAAGTTACTTACAACCTGTTCTCAAAGTTAGGACTGCTTCCCCTGTGATCTCATGATTGCAGTTTAGATGCTTGAAAATCAGCTTGCATTTACAACCAATTGCAGCACCCTGCATCACATGACCACAGTTTACTATGTTTTTGTTTTCTGGCAGAAATCAGCAAAAAACACCCGTTGAATATGCTGGATTTGCCTATTGACATGTGGGTGGCTTAACAACTACATGATTTATTTAACAACAATTGTAAAAGTGGTTGTAAAATTAAGTCAAGTCACAAGGTGACCTGCATAATGACTGCAATGATTTATAAGTAAAATTTCAGGCTTAATTAGCTACCTATATATGCAGCAGATTTCAATGAAAAGTTGAATTAAAAAATAAAGATATAGTATGTATAAATAAAAAAAATAGTTATCTGTTGGAAGATTTCTGTTCTAGAACCAATCTACTAAACATGGGAATGCAATTTCTAAAATTAGAAAGTTTTTGCATATAAACTGTATGACGAAAATTAAGGGGAATTTCAGAAAGGTTCTCTACCTTCAGTATTATTGAATATAAGAGCTGCAGTTCTTGATATAGTTTAATGATCTAACTTATACAGTACATGATTTGGATGTGTTTAATGCTATAATACTAATCTCCAAGAACAGTTGCTGGTTATTAAATGTTTTACTCTGAACTTATTTCCTCAGTTGCCCTTGTTTCATAGCACTTGTTTTATGGCAAAGACTTTGGACCAGCTATCTACTATGTTTCTATCAAGAAGTGTGTGCTAGCTGATTACTGTCAAGTGCCATCATTTAAATGTGCTAATTGTGCACAAAGACTAAAAAGAAATACTGCAATCAACTTCACCTGAAGTAGGTTTGATTATCACTTCTATAGCTACTAGCAGAACAAGGAGTGTTCATATACTAGATTTTGGGAGTGCTATTTTGAATCTGAACAAATTATATATATATAGTTATAACATTCAACTGCTGCAGTATTTTTACACCGTTTACACAGATTTAGCTATGTGTTTGAAAAATATTTTGTAATTGTTTTCCAAAGTACTGTGTAGATCCAGTCTCTTTTATGTATCAACATTATTTCAAATCTCTTGAGACTTTTTCCCCTTCTCTGCCTAATATGTTCTTAGATGCCGGATGGAAAACATAAAAGCTGGAAAAGACACAACTCTCATACATTATCTCTCTTGCTCAGCCTCCCTGTGGCTATCCATTATTATAATTATATATATCTATATAGATAAACATTTATATACTACTAAAACTGCCGTGTCTATAACCTTTAACTGGGCCATAGGGTGCACCATAGGGCAAAACCTTTTGAGCCAAGATAACTCAAATGGCTAACTTACAGAATGCTTCCAAATGACTCACATAAAATTTAAATGTTGGCAAATTTTATTAAAGATTATAAGAAAGTAGTTTATGACATAATACAGAATATCATAAAACATTTCCTGTGCTGATGTTTGACTATGCTATCTACATAGTTCAACGTGGACTATTTTCAAGGCAAATACATACCTGAGTGTCTCTCAGCTTTTCCAGTGAATGCAAGTAGTCCTCAACGTATGACTACAGTTGAGCCCAAAATTTCCATTGCTAAGCAAGTCAATTGTTAAGTGAGTTTTTCCCCATTTTACGACCTGTCTTGCTACAGTTGTTAAGTGAATCATTGCAGTTGTTAAGTTAGTAACATGGTTGTTAAGCGGACCTGGCTTCCCCACTGATTTTGCAGGTCAGAAGGCTGCAAAAAGTGATCATATGATCCCAAGATACTGCAACTGTCAAATACATGCCAGTTGCAAAACTTCCAAATTTTGATCATATGACAGTGGAGATGTTGCAATGGTCATAAATTTGAAAAACGTTAAGTTCATTACAAATGGTTGTAAGTTGAACACTACCTGTAGAGGTTCTGTCATTGTTGAAGGCACTGAGGAATTTGTAAGGCAATATCTCTGAAGCGATGACCCAACAGGGCATGGGTTGTCTAACCTATATACTATTAAATTTTTCTTTCCTGTAATCTTTAGTTGGGCAAAACAGTACACCATAGATCAATAATTTTTGGACCAGCATACCTCAAATAGGCTAATTTACAGAATGAATCCAAAATCTTAGGGTGGATTTTGGATTATGATTCCTATTCTTAATGTAAATGGCAAAAGTGTGGATACAATATGCAATTCTAAACTCAATCCTTCAAAACTAATACGAAGGATTTGTGATAAATTTTACAAAACCAGGAGCTGTTTACCAAATTAATCACCAATAAATTCTAGAGCAGTGGTTCTCAACCTGTGGGTCGGGACCCCATTTGGGGTCGAACGACCATTTCACGGGGGTCGCCAAACAAGGCTGTCCGCCATTTTCCCCCCTTTTCTTTGGCCACGCCCCTGGCACCCGGTGATGTATAAGTGGTTGGGGGTCACCACAACATGGGGAACTGTATTATGGGGTCGCGGCATTAGAAAGGTTGAGAACCACTGTTCTAGAGGATTCAGAAGTGACTACTGTAATCAAAGTCACAGATTAGTCATATGTACAAGTGTAATCCCTATTTGCACATAATACAGTTCACTGGAATGATTTCTGAGCTCATTAACTTTGTTATTGTTGTGAAGGTAATTGTTGAATGAGACCAACATGAAGTATTTATAATTGCTGTGGAAAATTAGCTTTTCCTGTTTTCCATTAGTTTTAATGTAAAAAGCAAATTAACCCATTTATAAGTTTATTTTAATTATGTTTTTAAAGAAAGCACTGATAGTTAATTTTTAAAATGGCTATGATTATTGCTGTGGAAATAATAGGGTTTTTTTCATAGACAACATTTCTTATTTTATAACCAAGCAATTAAATGCTTTCTAGTTTTCCCCCCAATATGCTTAAAAGAGAATATGAAAATTATTAGGAAACCAATTTTACTTACCTAACATCTTAATGGAGTTCCTAAGATACAATTGTTTTTTAAAAAAATTAATAAAATAAAGTACATATTCTCATATATTTATGAGCTGTTAAGAATGTGTCTGTATCTGCACAAGTAGTTAGAAATCTTTTAACCGATTTTAATCATATACATTTATGACAGTTGCAGTGTCCCAGAGTCATGTGATCCCCTTTTGTGAACTTCGGACAAGCAAAGTCAGTGAGGAAACCAGATTCACTTAACAACTGTGTGACTAACTTAACAACTGCAGTAACTCACTTAACAAAGGTGGCAAGAAAAGTCATAAAATAGGGCAAAACTCATGTAACAAATTTCTCACTTAACAACATCAATTTTGGGCTCAACTGTGGTTGTAAATAGAGGACTACCTGTATTATATGCTTACAGTGTCCTGGGATCGTGTGATTGCCATTTGCAACCTTCCCACCTGTCTTCTGATTAGGAGAGTTAATAGGGAAAGCCAGATTCACTTAGCAACTGCATAATTCACTTAACTGCAGTGGCAAAAAAAATCATAAAATCTGGTGCATCTTACTTAACAGTCACCTGGATTAACAATGGAAGTTCTAGCCCCAATTGTGGTTGTAAGCTGAGGACTACCTCGATAGCCTACGACCACCCATATCAGCTGATTGACCCACTCTTCTGAAAAAGCAATAAACTTTCCTTTAAAATAACCTGCTTAAATGTGTTATTCTAACTGCATCTTGCAACCCATCCACCCACTGCCTGTCAGTTATTAGTCATACTAATCTCTCAGAGTTAAATGCACTTCTTCAAATAAATATGTAATTTTAATTATAGACAACCTTTTAGAGAAACCTTACAATAGAGCAGTACTATATAAAGGTTTTTAAGTAAATTACGAAGGAAAAGATACACTTACAATTTTAAAAGGTTAATTATCAATACATAACTTAACCAAAATAAATTTGACTTTACTTTGGAATTTTGTATCAGTTTTCAAATTAAATTATTATATATTCATAACATCTTAAATTTATTAACATCTGCTTTATTTTATTATGCTAAACTGATAATCAAAATAGAATTACAAATATATACCATGGCTTTAAGAAACCAGCACAAAACTAATAAGCATAATATCATTACCATTAAAAGGATAGGAGAGGGGGGAGCCCTCAAAATTATATTATAAAGAGAACAATTCCAAAACTGTTGGTTATATTGCTGAAAAGTCTTTCTTGGAAAAAGGAATTTGAAATGTTGACAACACAAACAAATGACAAAAACTACTTATCTTTTTTTTTAAATACCACAATTACTATTTTTTAAAAAACTACCACAGAGTTTTGTTTTGTTTTTTTTTTTAAATTCAGTGCAGTGGGAATTAGAGAACTTTTAATTCGGTTCTGAAGAAAATAGTTCATTTAGAATCCAAATCTGCTGGAAATCCCAGGAAAGCATATCTGCTGGACATTTTCTGCAGTCAGTTTTCTATTTCCATATTTCATATAATCTCATATCTCATCTTTATGATATTTCTCCTGACAATGTACATTTCTTCTTGGTTGAAAACTAACTCAAATTTCTGCACAATTTTATTTCACTTTTCCTTGGAAATACTTGGCCAGTCTCAGAAATAGTACCCTGGCTTGAAATGGGCCCACACTTTGATTTAGTAAGGTTTGTTTTAGTTGGTGCCAAGAACTTAAAGCCAGTTGTAGGTTGCATTAATTGACATGGATAGAGGCTATTCTCTAAATGCAAATTATAATTTGTGGAAGATGGATTGAACTATGGGGAGGACAAAAGATAAAATTCCTCCTCTCAATCATGCATTCCTAATGCATTCACTGAGATGTTTGCCCAGTCCTTTTCTCCTCCATGAATTTTCAGTTGCATTGATACAATTCACATTGTATCCAATTTTGTTTCAAATAATCAAGAATTTGATTATTCATTTTTATTTATTTTTAGTTTATTTTTAAGTAAGAAAAATCTTACACTTAGCTTATGCCATATTGTATTATATATATTTAAAGCAGCAGAATCGACACTTTTCATAGAACATCATTTTAAAAATAGAAAATCATCACACCAAAACTTTAAGAACATATTAGCATTTGAGAAAAAATGTTCAGACATACTGAGTAATTGATATTTTATTCTGTGACTTTTTTGAGAATGTACAATGGTTTATATCTTGTCAAAAGTGGAAGAGAAGAACATGGGTAAACAGAGTGGCAATTGACTATTTCATTTAACATGCCTTGCACATGTGAAATCAGAATATCCCAGTTCTTCAGAAAGCCAAAATGGAGGCAGTAATACAGGGCCCAGTAATAGTTCCTAGTATAGCAGGTCTGATGCCGATAACAGATTTGCTTATTCAAGGGATGGGTGGAGAGCAATTTAACTCAGTGGGGAAAAGCTCCAGGCTTGGCAGGAAGAAAATAAAGTTCAAATGTAGGTTATTGGTTTTACTTGTGCAGAGCCAGAGTTTTGCTGAAGGATCACAGATAAACATGGTGATCCACAGAAATTTATGACAAACAGTGCGAACTGCCTCTTTTATGATGGCTCTTTGCTAGAGTTTAAAACCCCACCACTTCAAAAATGGCTTTCTTTTTTCTGGTTCTGTGATGATTTATCTCAATCTGGAACAGAGTTGTTCCTGGCTGCAGCTCAGCAGAATTTGTGAACTTTTCCTGCCTCTATCTTTTGGCTCACCATCTGTAGCCTATTCTGGCTTCTGCATTGTTCAGGAGATATCTTCCCAGTTCAGCCACTTCCAGCTGTCATAGTCGCACACAATCATGGTTAAAGATATTGGAAAAAACACCAGGTTCTAAAAATCCTAGCACAATGCCCTTTCATCTTTACAGCTTATTAGATAATACTGTATAAAATGCAGAGGAAAGAGAGTTCTACAGCTCAATAGCTGTTCTGTGAGGATTAAAAATATTTTTTCAAGGATCTATAATAGTTCAGGGGCAAGAAAAAAGATTAAAATGTTTTGCATCCTCTTCAAATGAAGATGGCCAACTGGGTCATGGATTTCTAAGAATCCTCTCAGTATTTCAAGGTAGAAAATTTTCAAACTCTTTTGTGAGAATTTGGAGAAAAGATAGTGATGTGGAAAAGCCTATTTTTGACAAAAAATTACTCTTAATTATACAATAATAAGAATATATTATCTTCTGCACAACAATGCCCATTCTATTTTGAGAGAAAGAAGCAAAACCATTTTTAAACTGTTTATTTTCCAGGAAATCTTTACTATAGGTTGCGCATTTCCTCAAAGAAAAAACAGTCCATTTGCCTTTTGAAGAAAAAAAAAACCACCTTTGAGACATTTCCTCCATTATTTTTCTTCTAGAAGTACTTATCTAGTCTTTTCAAAGAAACATAACATACATCCTGGGTGAACTTCGGTAAGGATATTTTCAGACAGAGTTTCTCATATTCTTCAAAATACGTTCTGTAGTTAATATATCTTTTTCTCCTTTGTAGTTTTTCTCTGGAAAAAAACATGAAGTCTATCAGTTTCATAATACATTTTTAAGATACATTCATATTTCTTTCTTACATTTACCTTTGGGGCTTTGTTTTTTATTTGGTCAGTAGGATTATGAATTATGACTTTGTAGCAGGAGTGATCTTGAGTATTCAAAACAGAACCCATCCCTACAAATGTACAGTGATCTTGTGAAACCATGGTCTGTTTAGGGAGGGAGAGAAAACAGTGACCAAATTACATATTCCTTCTTTGAGGAAAACCTCATGAACCTAGATAATTCTATAGATATGAAATTGTACTTCTAGACCAGGGGTGTCAAACTGCCAGCCCCCGGGCCGGACGTGTCATGCAAAAGCCGTGCCACCCCCATTGCTGGCAATGACAAAACAATACCGATACGTTGTGCGACGTCACATGATGTCACGAGTTTGACATATCTGTTCTAGACTAGTATGTATTTTGAAATTATTCTTGAGGGAATAGGGTAGATCAAAATATACAGATGGGCAATTATGTTAGAAGGATCAATTTAAACTTTATCAAACTATATGCCAATTTCAGATCTCAGAAGAGCCTTCATTTCAAAAGAGGGAAAAGCTGTCCAATTATGTAGATGAAGCAGTTGCTCCTACATAAGTAATTTCTGAGTATTTGTCCCTCTCTCTGTGTGACATCTTTTTAGAGGCAGGATGGGAGAAAATCAAGCTAAAAAGGTCAACAGCTGCTCATACATCATCTCTCTTGCTCAACCTCTGTGTGGTTATTCATTGTTATGAATCATCTACAGTATATACTACTAAAAGTTTCATGTATAACCTTTAACTGGATGAAATGATTCATCATAGGGCAAAACCTTTTAAACCAAGGTACTACAAATGGGCTGGCTTACTTATTGTGTTCAAAATCTAGAACTCATGACTCCTGTGGAATTGAAATTTGCAAATTTAATAAAACATTTTATGATATAAACATTACCGTGAGGAATTTTCTGACATAATATAAAATTGCATAAAACATTTCCTGTGGTCGGTTCCTGATGTTGACTATACAGTTCAACATGAGCTATTATCAAGGCAGATATATCTCTACATATCTCCTGAATTTTTAAGACCTTTCTAATGAAGACATACATTAGAAGCTCTACCACTGAGGAATCTTGTAAGAAAATTATCCCTCCCCCAGCAAAGTGGAGGAGGACGAGGATGAGGGGTTTCACCTAGGCTCACCTGAGTGTTGTAAGATGAGGGGAAATGGCAAAAATCTATATTATATGTGGAAAAAAGAATGATCCCAAAGGTCACGGGTTGTCTATATATATCTATATACAGAAAGCCTAAACAAGCTGATATGAATGTTAACTCCTTTACAGGGCACATTATTTTATTAAATATATTACTTTTTAATGGAAAAAAGCATTCACACTTTACCAATTGTTCTTACTGAATTGTAGAACAGAACAAAATATCCCAAATCCAAAAAGAAAAAAAAATCCTGACATACAGTGTAAAAACAGATAAATTACTGAGCATTGGTTAGATTTTAACAAGGCAGAATCTAAATCTTAATTTGTTGTTGGATAATGTGGCAGGTATAGTATGCATGCAAGGACTAAGGACTAGGATGATTAGGGTCTGAAAGAATAGACAAGCAAGTTCTACTCCCCAGTTCTGAGAACCTACTGGGAGAAATGTTATATAATTTTCCAGTCTTTATTATCTTCTGTACAATCCTCTCCTTCCAAAACTTAATTTTTCCTCAAAGATACCTCTGAAGGTCTGTAGTTGATAATGTTGATTCATAATTAAAGGATAATCCGTGGACATGCTAGAACCTAAAACTTACTAATTTTACAGAAAATGTGTGTCCGAAGTGTGTTAGACAACTTATGCTAGGCTGGTGGGGAAATTAGTCCTTTGTTCCCTTGATAAACAGGCTACTCTCTGTTTCATTCCTGCTACCATGAAGCAGGACCTTCGGCCTAGCAACCAGATGCCTTAAGCATTCTTTACGCAGTTTACAGAGTGTGACTCAAATAAATCTGCATTCTGATTTTTGATAAAGTACTGTATAAGGAAGTTACTATTGTTTCGATAGAGCAGTTGGTATAATAATGGAAATCTCAGATTACAGAATTTTCAGTGAGCAGGTTCATTGTGGAATGGATGTATGCATTCATATGTAATCTCATCGCATCTCATCCTGAGAGCAATCAGGTAATAACATAGTAAAACTATAACCAGATCACTGCAATCAGTCAGATAATTATTTTTTTCTCAACTTTGTTCCCTATCGCTATCAGTCAGTCTTTTTAAACTTAATACATTGCCTTTGATAAGATAAAGATGGAAAACACAAGACTGGTATAACTGAAAGACCACAATAAAATTCCCAGTTTACTAGGGATTCATTAGCAAAGAAGAACTGACAAGCATTACTTTTCTATTTTCATCATTGTAAGTTCCTACTGGATAAAAGCTAAATGATCATTACTGTGTATTAGTAAAAGTCTGTCCTTTAATTTTTTTTATTAGAAAATGAAACATTTAAGGAAGATGTCTGGGACTATACAGGTAGTCCTTGACTTATACTACATTCATTTAACAACTATTCAAAATTAGAATGGCACACTGAAAAAAATAACTTACAATTGGTCTTTGCACTTACAGAAGCATCCCCATAGTAACATGATCAAAATTCGGGAGTCTGGCAACTGGCATGAATTTATGACTGTTGCAGTACCCCAAGGTCATGTGATTACCATTTGCGACTTTATGTCAAGCAAAGTCAATCCGGGTTTGCTTAACATCATGATTCACTTAACAATTGCAATGACTCACTTAGCACCTGTAGCCCCCCCCCAAAAAAAGATTACAAAATTGGACATGACTCACTTAATAAGTGCCTTGCTTAGCAATGAAAATTCTGCTCCCAATTATGACCGTACATTGAGAACTGTATCTATGGATTGAGGCTTGAGGGAGAAAGAAGTATCAGTCTAGATCAGGGGTCTGCAACCTTGGTAACTTTTAAGACTTTAAGACTCAGCATAGCTGGCTGAGGAATTCTGAGAGCTGAAGTCCACAAGTCTTAAAGTTGTCAAGGTTGCAGATCCCTGGCCTAATTTTTTTTTCAAAGGCTTGATACATCTTGCCCGAACAACACATATTTGTGTATATCTGTCACACCGAACTACTATTATTACTTAAGATCAAAGAGATGAAATTTCAAACAAGGCAGCTGACTCGGAGAGAACCTATTTTCAAAACCACTCATTCAAAACAGCACAAAAATTCTCAGAAACCTGCAGTGGGAATTCTCCCTGTTACCACTGATTTCTGTCTGTTCATTCTACAACAGATGCTAAGGAATAATTATACCATTATTCCCACAGTGCTTATTTAAGCAACAAATGTCAAGCAAATATCCTGTCTTAGAAGTGAGGACATTTCAGTCTCACCATATTTTCCATCTTCATGATCTGGCTGCACCATCTGAGGGTTATCTAGATATATCTTCCCCTTGTATTACTGAGCATCCATAAATCCAGTGCTTTTTTTGACGTAGAACACAACGGAACATGCGTTCTTTGAAGGGAAGAACTGGCTCCTCCTAAGCCGCCAGTGAGAATAAAGCTCTGGCTCGGTGAAAGGAAGCTGCCGGAAGAAATTGGGGGCATCGAAGGTCAATCTGGAAACACTTCTATGGCCCTAAAAGAAGACCCTCTTTTCTGCCTTGGTTCATGGGGCTCCCTTCACTGCCTGTCCTCACCCCGCGTTGGCCACCAGGGATCAGGACTGGCTCCTGGAGCAAATCTCTTCGAGGGACCAGGTGCGCTCCCAAAGCAGCAGCACTGCTGCCACGTTGATCACTCTGGCTCCAGAGGAAGCCTCTGTGTCATCAGAGATGGAGGAAGACGAGGTAGCAGAAGACATCTCGGCTCTGAACGAGCGCCTTCTCAAAAGCCATGGCAATGGCATCCGTCAGCTGACATTGCTCACGTGATCTGCGCCTTGGAAGCTCCCCCCCTCCCCCCTGCTCCGTAAAGGGCTTTCAACTGGAGCTGGATGCGGCGTGCTAGAGGCTTCCACCAGTCCATTGGAGCTGTGCAGAGTTCTGGCACCTTTTTTTTTTTTTTTTTACAAAAAAAAGCACTGCATAAATCTTTCTTCCATGAACTATAAAACAACTAGATGTTGAAGCAGAAGAGACTGATATAATCAACAGCTTTTGAGGATTTGCAATCAAATACCCCAAATTAATGTCTATCAAGTTTACCTGAATATGCTTGCAAAGCCTGTGTGGCACAGTAGTTCCACTATGAGACTAAAGAAGTGAGACCCAAACTCAAGTCTATCTTCAGTCATGAAAACTCACTAGGTGACTTTGGTCTGATCACTCTCTTCTACTTCAACCTATCTCATAGAACTACTATCAGCATAAAAAGGAGATAAAATGAGCCATATGAGAATTTGAAGGAAAAATTGGATAATCCAATAAATAGATAAACTAGTATTATTTTTGCAAAAAATGAATGCAGTGAGGGAAGAACAAGGATGGCACTGTCTGGCTAGTTTTTTATGTCCCACCCATTGCCAAGCAGGAGGGAGTACTAACTACTTCCATGGCTGAATGATGTACAGCATTAGGAGATGAGTGGAGCAACAGAAAACTGGTGCTGAAGATATAACAGGTATAGCCTGTGGCTGTGTGAAAATGGCCTGAAATCATACAAGTCACATATTTAAGAGTACACCTCATTGGTCATTACATTATTATTATTATTATTATTATTATTGATGATGATGATGATGATGATGGAAAGGACCTTGGAGGTCATCGATTCCAACCCCCTGCTCAAGCAGGTAGGAAACCCTACACCATTTCGGACAGATGGCTGTCCAGTCTCTTCTTAAAACCTTTCAGTGTTGGAGCATTCACCATTTCTGGAAGCAAGTTGTTCCATTGGTTAATTGTTCTAACTGTCAGGAAGTTTCTCCTTAGTTCTAGGTTGCTTCTCTCCTTAATTAGTTTCCATCCATTGCTTTTTGTCCTGCCCTCAGGCGCTTTGGAGAATAGCTTGACTCCCTCTTCTTTGTGGCAGCCCCTGAGATATTGGAACACTGCTATCATGTCCCCCCTCGTCCTTCTCTTCGTTAAACTAGACATACCCAATTCCAGCAACCGTTCCTTATATGTTTTAGCCTCCAGTCCCCTAATCATCTTTGTTGCTCTTCTCTGTACTCTTTCTAGAGTCTCAGCATCTTTTTACATCGTGGTGACCAAAACTGGATGCAGTATTCCAAGTGTGGCCTTACCAAGGCATTGTAAAGTGGTATTAATACTTCACGTGATCTTGATTCTATCCCTCTGTTAATGCAGCCCAGCACTGTTGGCTTTTCTGGCAGCTGCAGCACACTGCTGGCTCGTATTTAAGTGATTGTCCACTAGGACTCCGAGATCCCTTTCACAGTTACTACTATTGAGCAAGGTACCCCCTACTATACCTGTACATTTGGTTTGCTGAGGACATTCATTCCTTGACTTTTCTCCCATTTCTTGAATTGGGCTTTGCAGGTAATGCAAGTAAAACAAGTATGATTTTTAAGAGGTTTTTTTTTTTAACTCCTGCAACTAACTTTGCAGGACATTGGCCTGAATTTGAATCACTTTGGTGCTATTGGAAGAAAGACTTATTCCTCTACATTTCTATCTTCTTTCCAACTCTTAATTGTCTAATCCAAAGCAAGATTAAAGCATTTCAAGTCTGATTCTCATATTACTTTTTCCACAATTAAAGTAACCACAAAAGTGATTTTCATCCACCAATTACTTTAATAACACATATCAAATACGAGTGAGAATTGTGAATTGTGAACCTTTTAAAATTTTGTCATGTGGAACTGGTAAAAATTATGCAGAATCTCCAGTGTCCCAATGCACAGGGATCAGGTGGCAGAAGATAATCCTTAGAGCTAATGCCTTCCTAGCCATCCCTTTGAGCTAATGGGCCTAATGCATCCAGCCCCCAAGCAGCTCCATTAAATGGCCATTGATAACTAAACTGTTGTAACATGCATTGCTTGAAACAGTCACTACCAGACAGGAACAATAAGAATGGGGGGGGGGTATTTCTTTCAGGCAAAGAGAAAATTAAATGCAACTCACAAATAATCCCTCAACTGTCAAGTTTTCCCCACTGCCATCCCTTTGCTCTTCAGCGTTGAAGGAGGGCAATCCCTTTTTCCATATTGGAGGGGAGAAAGCTTATCTCCAATCTGCAGGAGTCTTAGCTTAATAATTTTTTCAGCTTCTAATGTTTGTGGGTATTACATTGCATGATAGTTTTTAACCGCAGTTCAAGAAAACCATAGAAGGAAATGGAGATATTGCCTTGCTGCATATCTTCCCAGATCTCCTTTTGGATACATTTGCAATAGTCATACGCTGCAACAGATCACATTGTAATTTAATTCTGTAAGGGCCTTGGTACATTATGAGAAACAGATAAAATAAATGTATATGCAAGGTTGTTGGAGGTTTTTTTGGCCAACCCTTTGTTTAAAAAATAGTCTAATGAAGGCATTGGATGAACCAATGAATTTAAGATTGAAAAAATAAAGGTGCATGGGGCTTGGATTGAAAAACTGACAAACGTTACTGCAAGGAGTCAGAGGCACTAATCCACAATAGATTTGCCCAGGAAATTCTAGCTACTGGGCAGAATAATTATATATATATATATAAAGAGCTTGTTACCACTTTTCAATTCAGATATACTGTTAAGTACTGAAGACAGGCATGAAAAATAGCCGACATGATACTGTTTTTCTGTTTTATTCAAGCTGATGGAGACATCTAGTGGCTAAGATTGGAACAAAACGGAAAGCACTATAGTTATTGTAATAATTTTATTTTATAGCTGGCATTTTCATTTATATACTGTAATGCTTTCCTCAGCCCAAAGCATTCTAAATATTAGAAAACAATAATACTCTGTAAATAAAATTTGATATGATACGATGTGAAGATAATATTACTGAATTTACACTATTTAATATCTTTGCAGCAGTTATCGTATTGTAGAGCTAATTTAATATATTTTGAGCGGATATATGGTTCAGTGAATTTTAATAAAAATATTATATATTGAAATGTGAATTCAACTTTTTAAATATTCTGTGTTTCAAGTCTTACAGACAACAATTTAATCTGTTTCCATGCTTTTGCCAAGATCCTATTATATTGGCTACATTATGTCTATTCCTTACTTGCTCCTTCAGGTTGCCCAATAAGAAAATTATAGAATCAGATGAGTTTTCATTATGAATAGCTGCTTCCAGTATAATGAAGTTTCATAACCAGCATTTAATATACACATTCCAAATTAAGGTGACATAATATTCCTTTCCACTGTGTTCATTTAAACACAAACAAAAAGAGCTATATTATTAGATGGGAGCTGGAGGGAGAAATCAGACTACCTATCACAGAAAAGGGAAATCCTATCCTAACTAAATGGAGGAAATCTCCATTTCTTTTCTCCTTCATGTGCATGGAACTATCCTTCCATCCACTTGGAGGCTCTCCAATCCAGTGGAACAAAAGTGATGGTAAAGCAGGGTATGGGGGGAGAGAATCTGATTCGTCAGGTCTCTGTATTCTTTCAGAAGATAGGCACAGTTAAGTGCCAACTAGTAGTTCCTCTTTTTTATTTGCTAAAACTCTCAGTGATCCTCAGAATTAGGAACAATTCATTAAGAAGACCCTTATCTCGGCCCTCTCACAGCAGTCTCTGTGGGGAGTTGCTGAAACTCTTAGGATTCTCAGATTAATTACAATGAGTTTTCCTAGATTTAAAAAAGCAACCACCCAAATTCATGATTATGCACTGAAAAAAACATAGGATTTGAATAAACATGTTTCAGTCTTAGTTTGTTAAGATCAAAGGTAGTAACAAATCTTCACAAAGTATCCATATGCCAGGAATTGCATCATACAAGGATAACAGAGTAAAATTGTGCATCTAAAAAATAAGCAACAGCAAGACTTTCATCAGGCAGTTTAATACCTTGTATATTGGATGGTTTGAACCCATTTTGACATCTCAAGTAGTAGCTAAGAGATAATGTGCACACCATGTAAACAGTTCCGATGCCAAGAGTTTCCAAGATGTTCTTTTGTTTGTTCTCCTATAAACTGAGAGGACCACACGCAGCTTTGCTAACTTAAAGAGCCTCCAGCCAGAATCCTTTGAAATATCCGCATCAGGAAACAGAGAAAATGTCCACTAGTTATTTATGATTTTAGGAAGTTTATGCTGTTGAATATGGCACCATGATTTTAAATGAGCATTTGTATAAACATTTGTAGTGGTGAACTGGGTCTTCTGTTCATTCCTAGTTTTTACCTCTCTTTTCTGTAACCTTCCATAGGCAGAAACTAAACTAAAAATAGAAATTCAATTATATTTACTCTTCCATCCTGATCTTGCTTTCCCTAAGAGAATACTTGCAACTAGTGTCTGATTACCTCATTTGGACTTTTTTCTTTAGAAACATTTTCATCATACTGATATAGAATAATATACAGCATCAATAGAAATTAATAAAATAAAATGAATAAATAAAAATAAACCCAAATTTGAAATACCTAAATTCAACTTACAACCATTCATTTGGTGATCGTTCAATGTTACAATAGCGGTGAAAAAAGTGACAATCATTTTTCACTTTTATGTCCATTGCAGCATCCCCATGGTCACATGATCAAAGTTTGGACCACTTGGTAACTGCTAAGTATTTATGACATGTGATCACCTTTTGCAACATTCTGACAAGCAGTTAATAGAAAAGCCAGATTCACTTAACAATCATGTTATTAACAACTGAAGTAATTCACTTCACAAGAAAGTAAAATGGAGCAAAACTCACATAACAACAGTCTTAGCAACAGAAATGTTGGGCTCTATTGTGATTGTATGTTAAGGACTATCTGTACTGCATAATTGTCTGGGACAAAATATCATAAATTTAGATCTACTTATTAAAACGATACAGTTGGTAACCAGTCTGATTTTAGTACTAATTCAAATGCTAGTAATGAAATCTGAAATATTACAAGTTTCCTTAGAAGTCTCTCTTGATCTCCAACATCTCTGGCAGATACTCTAATTTTAGTCCTCCCACCATCAGAGCTTTGAACTCTCTCAAAAGAAAGGTCTAGCTTGCTGCCTCGCAATTATCTTTTCACTAGCAGACATTTTTGGTCAGGTAGCTATCACCACAGATGCTACTTTGCTAGAAGTTTATGCTTCATTATTGTTTTAAATATATCAATTGTTATTTTTGTAAATATTTAACTAGTATGTATACCTATTTAACAGGAACTCTGGGCAACATACTAACAAATCAAAAACAACTATTAAAAGAACCATCTCAAAACAGAATAAATTAGCAATTGAAGTTGCTAACCAATATACATACAACTACAACATTTGCTAAAAATGAATTCATTCAACAACCTGGCCTATTGCCTGAGGGAACAACCAGGTCTTAGGAGCCTCATGACAGGCCAATATAGTTAGGATTATCCAAATCTTGGGGACAAATTGTTCCAACGGAATCTGCATTTGTGTATTTAATTAAAGCTGCCTCTCTCAGTTTGGAGGAATGGTAAAGGAACTAGGCAAAAAACAGGAGACTTTGAGTTTTAGCCCTACCTTTGGCCAGTCACTTTCTTTCATCCTTAGAAAGAAGGAACTAGCTAGCCACCTCTGAAAATGTTGCCAAGAAAACTGCACAGATTTGTCCAGGCAATTTCTAGGAGGCAAAATTGACTTGAAAATACAAATTTCCTTTTTTTTGTCTCTTCTCTCAGATCCCAGGCAGCTGACAAGAAAGAACAATGAATATTTAACACAATTTAAAAATAAAACAATAAGTCATATAACATTAACAATGTGCCAGCTAAAAAAAACAGAATTAGGAATTTTCAGTATTTCCTCTTTAGTGTTTAAGTATCTTCTAAAATCAAACTAACTAAAAAAAAAAAAATCAAAATGGTGATGCTCAACAAGATCTTAAGTTCCACGGGTTCTATAAAGAGCCAGGTTTTTACAGCTCTCCAAAAGTATGAGTATAGAATCACACAGATTTCAGATAGTATATCCAGAGAGATTGTGCCACTGTTTGCTTCTAAAAGCATTGCATATCAATTAAAGACAGAAATAAAGCACTTTCTAAAAGATGTCTTGGTTTTTGGTCCTGTAAAGATAAATTGTCCCAGAGTTTTCTATAAGAAGGAAGGAAGGAAGGAAGGAAGGAAGGAAGGAGGGAGGGAGGGAGGGAGGGAGGGAAAATATTGAGTGTTCTACAAAAAAGGGAACCTTCTATGACTACCTATTAAAAAGGAATGATATGTCCCACTACTCCTACTGGACATCCTTCTCATTCCCTCACACCTACCAAACAACACTGTACTGTATCTTTAGTTTCAGCACTGTATTTTCTAATTTTCTTACAAATTTTTAACTTACCGTTAATCACTCAAATCCTGGCTATGCTATCAGGCCTGAAAATCCCAGTGGACTGAGATCTTGTGATGGCTCCCTTACATGGTTAACATCATCCTCTCTTGTATTATAGTTTAAATAATGATTCTTTTTATATGTATTTATTGGTTACCTTTTTGAATTGTGTATGCCGCCAAGACTCACTAACTTGTGAGATGGATGGCTATACAAATATGATACATAGATGACAGAACACAAAATTTTCCTCCCACAGTCTCCTTAGATAGGCCGAACTATATCAGAACAGAAATTAGGCTTAGTATGTAGAATATGTACTGTATAAGAGATGGTTTAATCTATCTACAGGATGAACACTCCCTAGTAATTAGTTTTGTAGGACATCACCCCATTACATAGTCTTTGTTCCATCTCCAGCACTCCACAGAAACAGCTTTAAAATAGTGTTTTACCTTTCTTCCCAATAACATGTATGCAGTGGTTATTATCTCCTTGCTTCAAGAATAAGTAAAGTAGTTGATAATGTACTCAGGGACCACTCAACTAATACAAGCAGAAAGAATGGAATAGGTTGCAAAACTACACCTAGTTAACGATCAAATACTTTCAAGCATGAGCAAGCCTGTTGCTTTCAAAGCATTAGATCACTCATAAGTAAATATTTACTTTTGGTCATTTATTTTCACTTAATGAAGGCAGGGAAATCATCCATGTACAGAGAATGAAGCATATGCAAGAAATGGGAAAGATATATCAGATCAATAATATGTGTGAACATATTTGAAGCAGTGCATCTTTCAATGTGGAGGCATATTCCAAAAAAATATGCACTCCTAAAAAGAAAATAAAGAGCTGCACACAAAAAGAACAGTAGATAGAATTGTAAAGCAAAGTATACCTCAGTACAGATAGAGAACAAATCAAGACAACGCAATGTAATAGAATAAAAATGCTTGCCCAAAATGCTTCATATTATTGTTTTAGAAAGATGAGTGATATATTTTTGTAGGAATGAAATCCAAGGAAGAACATTTGGGATATTAGCAGAGACTATGTATGCCATTTTCTGTATCCTTAATGGTGGCATATTCTATCACAGTCTCTAGAAATACAGAATTCCTTTGTTTGATAATAGCACAGCTGAACAAAACCCCTACTTTCTTAATGCTTAATTTCTTAACTAATGATTGGTATGTATTGATAACTGTAAACTTCCTTGAATTTTTTAAATTTCTCTCTGAAGTTACTGTAGATCATGGGCATTGTTGCAACTTACAGTCAGCAACTTCTACCAGTGCTTAACACTTTATTTGTTGGACCTAATGGCCTCAGAACAGTCTCACTCAAGAGGCAATGGTCTTATGAAGGTTGCTTAAATGGCCATGTGTATTTCTTCACATACTTCAAATACCACTTCAAAAGATTATTTTGATGTATCACTTAAAATGTGGTCCGTCAGTTTTGTTGCTTTTGGTGGACCCCTCCTGCTCATTCTGCTCTACAGAAAACTGGAGTTGTGCCCTGAAATCCTCCCTGGTGACACCACTGAAGTCTACACTGAGTTTTGTTTTGTGTAAAAATATGCTTCCTTTGATCTGTCTCAGATATTCCATCATTCTTCTTTTGCCCAACAGCTGAGAACATTCAACTACAATGCTGCAAAAGGACTAAACTATCTAATCATAAAGCAGTGATGACAAGCCTATGACACGCATGTCAAAGGTGAAACACCACATTTTGGGTGACACGCCAGTGTCCACCAACACACAATAAGTAGTCTTGAAAGGATGTCTCATTCACATGTGATTTTCAGAGGTTGCGGAGACTGTACAAGAGGGCTGTGCTCTCACACAGACTGCAGAATCTCCAAAAATGACACCAGAACAGGGCATGGTTTTCAGTGCTGCAGAGACTGTGGAAGAGCATTCTCCAAAGCTGTTTCAGGAACAGAGGCCTTGTGTGACCCAGAGCAGCCTCGGGTAAGCCACAGGGGCCCGTCAACAGAAAGAGAGCCCTGTCTGAAGGTAAGCAGAACACAGCAAATCCTGGGAAGTACTTGGCTGCAGAAGCAATTTTGCTGTTCTCCAAGGCTCGGGCACCTTGGGAAATACCGGCCATTTTGAGTGCTTGAGCTGATATCCAGGCCGAGGCCTCAACGTCAGGCCCAGCCTCAGCGCTGCTACTTAGTGCTGTTGTTCTGAGTGGCTTTGTTTGTGTGTGTGTGGGGGGGGCAAAGACTTGTTTCTATTGTTTGGGATGCGTGTATGTGTGATATACCAGTGGAGTCAAGTTAGGCATTTTTTTGAATTTTTAACACACTGAGCCCAAAAGGTTAGGGTTTGGGTATGCTCAAGACAGATAATGTTTCCATTTTGTGAGTAACTCTTGATATAAGTGACAATATAAATATGAATCCTATTTAAAAATACAGAATGGAGTGGTCTTCTGAGTAATCCCTTTAGTAAATCCCTGGGTTTACTAAATATCTCAATCAGTGCTGTTATGCATTCAAGGAGTATGTGGGTACTACTAAGTTATGGAATCTGTTTCAAAGATTACATTATCTGTAGTTTGGGAAAGACCTACATTTTTGACTTTGACAGTTCCCAGTTGGACTATTGAAATGTGCTCTACATGGAGAACCAGTTGGGTCTAGTGGTTAAGGCACCAGGTTAGAAAGCAGGAGACCATGAGTTGTTGTCCTGCCTTAGGCATGAAAGCCAGCTGAGTGTCCTTAGGTCAGTCATTCTCTCTCAGCCAAACTCACCTCACAGGATTGTCATTGTGGAAAAAATAGGAAGAGGAAAAAGTATTAGGTTGTTTGCTGCCTTGAGTTATTTATAAAAAATACTAAAGGTGGGAATAAAACAAATGTAAAAAAAACCACCTGGAACTTACAACAGCAAGTAGAAAATGCAGCAGTATGTGCAGCATGTAGTGTCTCTTAGTTTGTCCTCGTTACACTGCTGTTTTGCAAGCTGCAGTAGGTCCCAGTTTCTTAATGGTGCAATTCAAGATGCTAGCCATCAATTTGCCATGTTCCACTGGGCATGGGCTAGGTTATTTGCAGGACCATCTGGTCCTGAGGACACGTTGCCCATCCCACTAGGTCAGATTGAGTGGGCCCCTTCCCTTAAATCTTGCCATCTGTTGGAACCCTGAAAATGTGGCTTTTTCATAGTAGTCCATGCCCTGGGGAACACCCCCTCCACTCTAGATTCTGCAGCCCCCCACTCTTTTATCTTTTCTGGAAGGCCATAAAGAGCTGGCTCTTCTCCCAGGTAGGGCAAGCTGTGAGATTGAAGCCCATGAATGGTTTGTTGGAGGCATCCAAAGATAGCTAAGGTGCCAGGTTTTTGTTATTATGGTTTCTTGGTTTTATTGTTGTGAGCTGCCTAGAATTGACCAGCATGATATACTAAAAACTAAAGACTGTTAATAGGACTTTTAACTGCAGTGAACAAAACAATGTCTTCATGGGATTTAAGAACAGGAGGAGCAGGTTCTGATTAAGACAGAAGAGAAAAGGACTGAGTATATTCAGCAGTTTATGATGGAAGCAGTAAAACAGAGGGAGCCCAAGCCTTGCATACTGAGAAGAAATACTCAGTGAAATCAGGAATCTATGTCCTGAGGTCAGTATATCATGTATACTCCTCAACAATCCCCTGAGCATGTAATATTACACAGATATTTATCTACCCAATCTAGTTTTCTCTGAAAAAAGTAATTTAGTGCAAACTTTTTCACCATTAAAGCAACTTAACCCCAGGATGTAAAAAAAAAAAAAAAAAAACCAACCCAAAACATTTTAAGCCCATCCAGCTACCAATAGGCTTGGTCAAAGAAACCCCCAAACCCTCCAGTGCTAAATATTTGATTATATTTTTTATTGAATAAATCATTCCAGATTATAGTTTCAAAGGGAAGGCATGATTTGTTCTCAACCACTTGATTAAAAATTTTCTAATTCTTTATAAGCCTTCTCAAAAATATTGCTTAAAATTAGTTGTCATTTCTTAAAAATGCATGCTCATTTCTCTTAAAGGAGCAATGGGAACTTTCCTCATCAGGCTTTTCCACCAATCTGGCACTGGTACTCTTTTCTTTCCAGGTGGTGTTTCTTCTTGATAGCAGAGTTCATTTTTTTCCACTTCGGATATGCTCAGGGTGGATAATACTTCCATTCTGTGATTTGTCATACATTAAAAGTTCATAGGATTGTTGGTGTTCTTACCTTATCACTGCCTCTCACATTCTCTAGAAAACAGTATTCGCTCAACGATGCTAATGATTTTAATTCATTTCATATATGATGCATGTGAAAAAGCACAGGGTTTTGTTCCTGCAGTTGTGGCTGCCATCTTGACCCCCATCCAGATTTATTTATTTATTTATATATGCCGCCCATCTCACCAAGAGGTGATTTAGGTGGCTTACAATACTGCCCAACTTAATATTCCCTATTTATATAGGCAGTTGTCCTCAAAATCTTTCCTTGCCTTGCCTTGCCTCTGACTATCATGAATCAATTACTCCACCCACTTAAAAGCTGTAGGCAGCAGTCAGCATTCCTGATTGCAATTGTTGAAGAAAGCACATTAAAAAAATGTGGGATATTTTTTTTTAAAAAAGTTACCAGAATTTGTCATAGCCATTGCTTTCAATGGGTGTTTATTCATGGGACTGTAACGTAACTAAATGACAATGTTTGAATTCTCATGAAGGTTGGCTTTCTGATTAATGTGAGTAGATTACCATTAGAGTACAGACCTGAGTCTCAGAAGGTGCTTTGTAGCACTTTTCTGACTAACATCTTAAAAGGCATAAGCTTTGGTGAGTTGCAGCTCACTTCATCAAATGCCCAGAGTGACTAGACTGATAAAGGGAAGGATTGGTGGTGGAAGGATTCCAAATAGGATGGGAAGCCATTTTAGATGAACCATAGCAAGTGCCGTAAGATTGGAATGATAGGAAAGGTGAATAGCTTTGGCTGTAGTTCTGAGGGAAAATGAAGGGAATTGAGTATGCAAAAAAATGTCAGAGAGATGATTAAAATAGATAAAGCAATAAGTTACTATTTGAATCACATTTTTTTTACTTGTGAGAAGAGGAAGCAGGTTTTTCAAGGTTGCAGAGGGAGAAGCAGAACCATTTATATATACTTATCGGCACAATTTACCTTCCTATTTCAAGTGCCTCCATTCAACCATCGGGAGGAGAATTTTTAATCTGTTAGGAAAGTTATGTTCTCCAGAGGGCAGTACTGTGCAAAAGACTATCTCAGAAATTATGGGGGTGTCCCTTCTTCTGTGGAAGTAGTACCTTTTAGAAATATAGCTTTATTCTGCATTGCGTTGTTTTGTTTTGTTTTGTTTTGCATTAATTAAAGAATTGAAGTAGAATTAGTGTTTCCCAAACTTGACAATTTTAAGGCATGTGGACTTCAACTCCCAGAATTCCACAGCCAGCATTGCTGGCTGTGGAATTCTGGGAGTTGAAGTCCACATGCCTTAAAATTGTCAAGTTTGGGAAACACTGAAGTAGATCAAGGATAGGGAATCTTTGGTCCCCTGGATGTGTCCAACATCTCTAACAATGGTCATATTAGATGACTGCAGCTGCTGGAAATGTTTGTTCAGAAATGCCTGTGCACATGTCTGGACTAGATCAAGGCCAAAATGTCTTCCAACTCTTTATTTCTATAAAATAAATTAACAGGGTTTTAGAAAATGACTGTGCTGTGGTGCTCCAGTAGTACAATTTTGCATGCAAAAGTCTTTATATTCAGGGCTATTCCCACAGCAGTCTAAATGTTGTTATCCTGTATAGGAATTGGCAGAAAAGTGTGCTGAGTCAAAGAAGAATTAGAGATTCCATCCACATTGAAAGCCCTGGGCAAAAGGGACAGTGTCTCGTTTGGTACTACTTATAAGAGGTATCAGTCCTGTGGGACCTGGGCTGTTAGTTTTCCAACTGCGCATGATGGGTCATAGAACTGGCACAAAAGAAGCCATCTTGCTCCCAGGTTCTCCAGAGCGAGAAGACACCCAGTTCCTCATTGCTCCCTCCTCTTGCTGTGGGTGACAGTCAGTGTGGGGAGGAAAAGGAAGGGAAGGTGCCATCTTGGTCTGTTCTCACAAGAACACTGGCAGCAGAGCTACTTCTTCCAACTTAAAACACTACCTCAAGGTGAGTGGGTTGGGGCAAATTAGGAATTACATGCAGTTATGTCATCATGGGGTTAGTAATATATCTTCAAGCTGGGCAAACAGGAGATAGATGAATCTTCAATACTTAACTTTAGCACAGTCAAAATACAAACTTCTAGTTAAACTATGGCTTATAGAAGCCAGTTGATAGCCTCTTCTTTTTTCAGAGTTGGTTTCTGTATTTTAAGTTTTTTACTTATACTTTTGTACTTGTGTTTTATTGCTCTGGAATTATAAATACTATACATATTGCTCTGGGACTATAAATAATTTAAATCAGAATTAGAATAGACCTGGTTAATTGTTCTCATTGGTTAATTGTTCTCACCGTCAGGAAGTTTCTCCCTAATTCCAGGTTGCTTTTCTACTTGATTAGTTTCCATCCATTGTTTCTTGTCCTGCCCTCTAGTGCTTTGGAATTTAAGTTGACCCTCTCCTCTTTGTAGCAACCTCTCAAATACTGGAATTCTGGTATCATGTCCCCCCTCGTCCTTCTTTTTTTTAGACTAGCCAAACCCAAATCCTGCAACTTTTCTTCATGTTTTTGTCTCCAGGCCTTTAATCATCTTAGTTGCTCTTCTTTGCACTTTTTCCGAAAGTCTTAACATCTTTTTCTGCAGTGTGGTGACCAAAACTGGAAGCAGTATTCCAGGTGTGGCCTAAGGCTTTACAAAGCGGCACTAATACATCACATATACAACCAAGGATTGTATTAGCTTTTTTGGCTGTTGCCACAAACTGCTGGCTCATATTTAAGTGATCGTCCACTCTAGGACTCCAAGGTCCCTCTCCTAGTTACTGCACCTTTGGTTTTTCCTGCCTAAGTGTAAAACCTTGTTTTTCTCCACATTAAATTTCATTTTGTTGGATAGGACCCATTGTTCAAGCCTGTCAAGATCTTTTTGGATCCAGAGCTTGTCTTCTGGGGTGTTGGCTATTCCTGCCAGCTTACTGTCATTTGCAAATTTGATGACCTCCCCTTCTACAAAGGATACAAAAATGGAGAATTGGAGTTAGTTTTTTTTTTAAGGGGGAAGGGAAGAGTGTGCTATATTGGAAAAGAGATAATGTTGTTATTTATTTATACAATTTATATATATGTTGCCCCTCTCACCAGTAAGACTTAGACAGTAACAATATACAGAAACAATTAAAATTTTTAAATGTTATATAACAACTAGAACCAAGGAGATGGAGGGCATAGGGATGAGAGTTTGTTCTCATGGAATGTGTCTAATGAAGGATACATTGGAAACAAATCTACATACAGGCAGTCTTCATTTAGCAACTGACTTGTTTAGTGACTGTTCTCAGTTACAGTGTTAAGAAAAAGTAACTTTGCAACAAGTTCCTACATTTATGATTCTTCAGATCTGTAAAAGCAAAGGAAAGTTGACATAAGTTCTTAAGTACAGTCAGTTTCACTGAGTGACCACTTCACTTAATGACTAAGATGCTGGTCCCAATTGTGCTCACAAACCTGTATAACCTGTATATTTTTGTTTCTAGGGTGGCCCATATTTTTTAACTGTCTTAAATGTGAAAACTTAAAAGTATGTAGGTGTATAATAATGTTTCATCATTATCCATTCTTAGCCCTTCTAGGAGATCTAACAACAAATTCTCTCATATGCCTCTGCAGGTTGCAACTGCAGAAAAACCAGAATACAATGTTTCCTTTCATTCTTACAACAAAATTCTTTTAGAAGAAAAAAAATACTTTTTTTAAAAAAAAGACTTATTTCTGAGTTAGTCTATCAAGCTAAATTAATCTGGGCTCCTTTGATTGCTTTTCATGCCAGGAACACACAGGAAGAGAAAATGCACCTCTTTCTTTCAATACATGGTTATTTTCAAACTGAGGCCAAAACGTTCATGTTTCAGAATAAATGAGTACATACTGTATAAATACCAAGTAGTATTTTCCCCTCACCTTGGAAAGCAGCTATTCCTTGTCCTTTTTTTATGGGAACAATTCAGTCAACTTTTTGGAACTTAACCATACATAATCTTAGTGATTGTTTTTTATTTGTTAGTTGCAGGCAGGAGTTTTTAAAAAAATAATTGCAGCATGAAAAAAAAGGATAAACCACCCTTCAATAGAAACTAGCCACCATTACCCATTCATCACATATAATTAAATAAACATGACTGCAATAATGAGATTAACATGTGTGATTAGACCTTTAGTATTTCTTCTAAAAAAAAAATGCAGTAACTTGAGATGCTCAAACTCAGATACAAAGCATTTATTTAAAACACTGGATAATCCTTTTTTTCATACTTTCCACAGGCATTAAACCATTTAAAAAGTAACATAGGAAAAGCAATCTGTACATATTAAGAGTTTTAAAAATGAAAATATCATAATAAAAGTATGTACAAATTCATGCTTTTGCAGAAATATTTTCAGGATCTTATACTAACCTGAAAAGATTACTGCTATCAAATACAGCTGATAAATATTGTTGCCTTTTTCTCTTTTTCTTCTGGTTATAACATATTACCTTGACTATACTGATAATTGACATGCATTCAAGAAATTGTTTATTAACAAAATGTCTAATGTTCTTCTGTTAGCAATACCCTGGGATTTACGTACATAAATGACTATGAGGCAACATCCTTTATATTTTTTAATGATATACCACAATCACTCCACTCCTTCAATTAAAACAGATGCTGCTAATTTGGAAGCCCAGCCATTCTAGACCTATTGATATAGTATTGGGAGTTACATGTGCATGGAATAACTTGTTATTAGGATTTTAGCATGCTGTAATTTTTTGGGGGAATGCTACTAAATATTGTCCCTCTGGAACAGAAAATGCCATGTGTAGACACTACTATTTTACACAGATTGGGGGTGGATGGGGTGGAGTTAAATAGCAGATAAAGGCCAAATGTTGATTCTACAGCTCACATTTACAGCCTGAAAAATCTTTATTAAAATGCTTAATTGCAGAACACGTACAATGTTCCACTTATAAAACTAAACAGCCAACTATGTTTACTCAGAAGCAAATCCCAGAGTTCAGAGCAGCTGTAGGCTGCTACCTAAAGCAAACAATTTAAAAGCCACTCCGAATAACCAAACTAATTCTGGCCTAACTCCTTCTCAAAGAAAGAAATCGGTATCTTGGCTGTACCACTTCAGACAGAAGAGAGGTAGCAAAAGTGATCGAATACTCTCTGTTACAAAAATGACAATCACAAAAGAAAAAGCCCTTCATGTAAAGAACTGGAACGTTGTGGAGAAGTTTGCTTACATTATTCCCTAACATCCTGGTTACTTGTGTGGTTTTTTTATTAAAAGGGAACAACCCCAATTCTGCAATGGTGGTGCAATCCATCTTGCCACCTGAGGGTGAAGAATGTCTTCTCCTGTTTGTTGGGCCACTAACATGCCCTACTTGGCACCACGGAACTAACCAGCTGCTTTGCTGGGGTGGCAGAAAAGCACTCATTGCTTTGGAGTATTTGCTTAATGCCCAATTCTGAACAAATGTTTGTCAGAAGGAAGTGCTAAGCACTGAGAGTCCAAAGTTTGGCAACTGAGGTACTTTTGTGCCAGGTACAAAAAACGTAACTGGGGATGGCAGCCCTCAAAAGATGTAAAAATAAAGCCACACCGGAGGATGAGGACCTCTCCCCTCCCCGTCTCCTGAGAAGCTGACCCTGCCACCTCGCCACAATTGGCTGTTAAGGTGCAGCCCTGGCACAGTGACATCTCACCACTGCCTAGACCTCTGAGGAAGGAGACTCCATAATGCTGCTTGTACTGTTTCCAGACTTAAAAGGAACACTGCAGAATTGAAACCACTCCTTCTATTCTTTCACATCCCTTCAAGTACATTTTTTCCCATCCAGTAATTATTTACAAAGATGTCAGGTAACCCTGGGATCTGGGTTTTGGTACAGAGAACATATTCTTCTGTGGTTTCAGGGTTGAGTGATCTCAGGTGGCTCAGAGATCATTTGGATTGTGGCCTACCCCTGCCGCAGTCCCCATTCGTAGGAGAAGAATTCATGTATTTTCTTTGCCACTGATAGTCACTTGACTAATGCCATTCTCCAAATACTGGCTCGAGGAATCTATGCTCCTGCCGAGCACCGCAGAGGGGATCCTCGAAGACCGGCGCTCCTGGCTCCTCTCCTCAAATGAGCAACAAATCATGCGCCTCATAGTATTTGACATCTCGTCGTCTTTGCAAGAGTAAATTATTGGATTCATGAGAGAGTTCAGCAGAGCTAGGAGAAGGAACCACCTTTTCACATTCTGAACCTCACAACGGGTGCAATTCAAACCATCAAGGAGTAGTACAACAAGTCCAGGAGTCCAGCACACAATAAAAGCACCTACGAGGGAAAACAGAAGGAAAGATTTAAAAGGATTCTTGAAGAACAAATTTACATTTTCTAAAAAATGCTACTCATCCTAAAATGTACAGGCATAAAACAGTACTACACTTGCACAATTCATCTACAGATTGTGATGGATAAGATTCCATTATTTTACCCTCCAAATTATTTTTTTTAATACTTGCTTCAAAGGAAAGTATACTACAGCCACCAATGCTCGTCGGAAGTCTTACATTAGATAATCTGCAGAAGAAGGCTCAACTTATTCTTTTTCCAAAATTCTCTGTTATTATTGCCTAAAATGTTTTGAAACTTCAAGATAGCATGGAATGCTACAAGAGATAGTTTATGAACTGATATGAATCAAGTGGTTGACCTTTGTTTCACAAAGCTCTGAGAGCATCACGTGAATTACAAAGACTTAAACTTTCTCTCATTGCTGTGATACCCTATATTGTAAATTTTTGTTATAACATCATTCTTTAAAAAAAAAAATCCAGGCTGGGATAGAAGTGGAGGAATTTTCAGATGGCAACAGACATAACAGTTTTTTAAATCCAGTTTTTACACATTTAATCTGTTATGAAAAAAAGGGGCTCTGATGGATTAGGAGTTGGTCATATGATTCCACAGGATCTTTTCTAATCCAATCCTGGAGTAAAATTTGAGAGTATAAATTCATCAGTACTTTTTCCTTGAGGTAATGTTCCTTAGGAATTGGTAGGAGGCTGTTGATGATTAGTAACGTTCTGGTGATGTATTACAGTGGGAGTAAGGAAGCAGCAATAATGGACAGAAATGAATAATCTTTCTCTCTACTCCCACTCTATCACTTTTTCTTTGAGAATAAGTTAGTCTAGCCTCTTAGTATAAAAAGAAGGTCCCCATCTTATGTTTAATATTTATCGCCTTCTAAAGATATTAAGTCTGAGTGAATGCTGGCATTCCTGAAACATTGTATTGCTTAGAAGGTACAATACAGAAGAAAAAAAAAACCAGTTTAAATATATGTACAAAAAAATTCAAGAACGTAACTGTGGAGTCACCGGGAATCAAGCCTGATTTCCAGGCTCTAGACAACACAAAATCATCACTGAATTTGTTCAAGTAATATAGCATAAATCTGCAATTAGAGTTTGGCGAGTTTAAAGCAGGCAATTTCTTTCAAGATCTCTTATGGTATCTCATTGAAAACCATGGTTAATGACTTACTTCCTGCTTAGACCTTTTGGGGTCTGCCACTTTCTTTAGTGTCCAAAATTAAAAATACACAAAGTAGCTTCCATTGACTCCCCTATGCTCACTACTATCTTATAACAGTAATATATATATGGCGAGAAGGTAAAAATAAATGCAGCAAATCTTATTTACCTGTAATAATTGCACTACCCACTAAAAGATGGGTTGAATGGGCTTCACAATAGAATGATTACTAAAGTGTAGATGAGCAAGTTGGAAAAGCTTAGGTGGTACATTTTATTTTATTTACATCCCATTATTAAATTCCCAGTTAGGAGAAAGTCTATTAAATTAAAAATTAAAACTACAATATTTAAAAATCCTTCTAATACATTAAATAATTATAAAGCAGTTCAAATGTATTATGTCTTCATATCTAGTGCCAACACTGCAAGTTTGTACTCTAGAATTTCACTGCAAACAAGAGAGGGAAAGAAAGAAAACGGCTACTCATAAACCAACTGTGTGCTTAGCTGAAGCCACAATTGCAGCCCAGCTTATAAAAATAGAAAAATTACAGCTCTGCACAAAAGGCAGGCCGTAGAAATCATACAGAGGAAAATCTGCTTTTTTTTAAAGTCACAGTTTATATTTGAAGTAGTCTTTCCCCTCTTTTCTAAAGTTTACAAATATTTTTGTAAAGTGTTCTTGTGGCAACAAGGAAGTATTCTTCAAGTGATCTGGATATCTTTTGACCAGGGAAATGTGGAAATAATTGATTCAACTACGTGCCTAGAGTTCAACTTACCAGTATACCATCCAACTAATATCCAGTTCAGTAACTTTTAGGAAATAAGGAAGGGAGCTGAGTTCAGTTCCTACTTTTATGCCCGACTTTCTGTGCAACTTTAAAGAAAACCTTCATTTTTCTAACTGCAACATGTGAGAAAAGATTTTATGATCAAGACTGCATGTGTATCTTATATGCTTCCATTCTGCACCACATGGAAATCAAGCTTATTCTTGGTGGCTCCACAAATTATGTTCTTGCATTTTTTTTTTTAGGAACAGTAGAAAGTAGTTTGGCATTTTTTCTTACAGAATATTTTTATAATAATAATTGATAGTAGTAGTAGTAGTAAAGTTGGAAGGGACCTTGAAGGTCATCTAGTCCAACCCCCTGCTCAGGCAGGAAACTCTATACCATTTCAGACAAATGGCTGTCCAGTCTCTTCTTAAAAACTTCCAGTGTTGGAGCATTCACAGCTTCTGGAGGCAGGTTGTCCAACTGATCAATTGTTCTAACCATCAGGAAATTTGTCCTTAGTTCTAGGTTGCTTCTCTCTTTGGTTAGTTTCCATCTGTTGCTTCTCATCCTGCCCTCAGGTGCTTTGGAGAATAGCTTGACTCCCTCTTCTTTGTGGCAGCCCCTGAGATATTGGAACCGTGGTATCATGTCACCCCTCGTCCTTCTCTTCGTTAAACTAGACATACCCAATTCCAGCAACTGTTCCTCATATGTTGTAGCCTCCAGTCCCCTGATCATCTTTGTTGCTCTTCTCTGTACTCTTTCTAGAGTCTCAACTTCCTAATCTAATTTACAACCCCAAATAATTTAACATTCAAAGCACATTCAAGACAGAGGGTTTAATTATGGAACATTTTCAGATATTGAAAAAAGTTCTTATAAGTAATAATTATAGAAAGCACTGTCAGGACAGATGATCTTAAGCAACATTCCCCAATCTGCTGCTTTCTGATGTATTGGACTACAACTTACATAATTCCTATTGATGTCACCATCATCATAGGAGTTGTAATTCCGCCATATCTAGACAATACCAAATTGGGGAAAATTCAATTTTTAAACATAATCACATTCAATTTTGTTTAATTTTTTTTTCTGAAATTGCAGTTATAACTGGCATGCAGATGGCTAGTCCTTTTATGTTTTACAAATATATGAATATTAGTATATTTGGAACAACATTAAACGGGACAAGTAAAGTATAATGAAGCTTTTTTATGATTTTTTTTTATTCTACCTCTATTAGTTACCTAAGTAACTCAAGGGGACTAACTTACATAATGTTCTTTCCTCCTTCCATTTGCCCAACAACAACCCTGAGATGGATTGGGCTGAGAGAGAGAGAGTGACTGAGCCAAAGTCACCCAGCCGGCAATCATACCTAAGAGGAGACTAGAACTCAGAGTCTCCTGTTTCTGGACTAGCACCTTAATCATTACACCAAACTTTCAAACATTTGTAACCCATCAAGGCATAAGATTGCTCTAAGTCAGGTGTCTTCAAACTTGGCCCTTTTATGACTTGTGGACTTCAACTCCCAGAATTCCTCAGCCAGTGTACCTGGCTCAGAAATTCTGGGAGTTGAAGTCCACAAGTCATAAAAGGGCCAAGTTTGAAGATCCCTGCTCTAAGTGGTACCCATTTCTTTCATATATGATACTAAAAATGCATTTGGTCTGCAAGGTACATTTGGTCTGCAAGCCTTGTTTTCTTCAAATCAGAATATTTTTTTTGTTACTTTCTCAGAATTTGGATGATTTTGAGACTTGGAAGATATTCTGTAACACTGCTACAATATTAGCCGCATTCACCAGTCTATTGAAAGAGTTTACAACCTAAATCTATTTTCTCTTAAAGTCTTTCCTTAAAACTGCATTGGTAAATCCTCTAGCTCCAATTATTACTTCCTTCATTCCACCTTCTGGAAAGTACAGTTTTAAACAACCACTCAAAATGTTTGTGTACTGTCAATGTAAGCAATATATGTTTATATGAGGAGAGACTTAAGGGAAATAATAGCATTTCTTCTCAAATATAGGCATGTCACAACAACGGCCAAGGACACTTCAAATTAGCAAACCAAAAGTCTTGTGCTGGCTTGCCTGGAATGCCATATTCTTTCTTTTCAAAAAAAGCTGTTTTGAATTTTTAGCCAAGATGCTTTTGTAAAAGTAATCTGCAAACTGAGAAGTTTCTAGAGCAGGGGTTCTCAACCTTGGCAACTTTAAGACTTGTGGACTTCAATTCCCAGAATTCCTCAGCCAACAAAGCTGGATGAGGAATTCTGGGAGTTGAAGTCCACAAGTCTTAAAAGTTGCCAAGGTTGAGAACCCCTGTTCTAGAGCACTGTCTCCAACCCAGCAGCTTCTATATACTTTAAACTGCAATCCCATCATCACACATAAGCACAATGACTTGAAACTGAAATTGTCCAAAGTCAGGAAAAAATGGATCTGAGACATGAAAAAGTATAATATTCAACAGAAGTGTACGTAGTTTCGTTCAAAAGTTTGTACATTTTTTTGCTTGATGCATCATGAATTCAGGACAGTAATGACTGGCTTTACTTTTTTCCTAGCTCTTGGTATATATTATACATTATACAATACATACTACATATAACATATAATTTGTACATATTTTGACCATAATTCCAATGTTTTTATACAGATTGCTTAATCATTCTTTTAGCCACTTCTTTCTAGTTATGGTTAACTACTTAAAGATTCATTTCAGAGGAAAGCAGAGAATATTAAATGAACTATATTATCTGACACAGTTACTAAACAACAGTGTATAAATCTGGATGACAAATGTATAGACTTCTGGTTTCTAGTCTTCTATTCCAAAGGAATATGAAGAAGTGAATAAACTGGCCAAAATCAAAACTCTTTGTCTTCTTTAAAAAAAAAAATCTTAAGTAGAAACAGGGAGTAAATTTTTACAGGTTTCCTCCCTAGCTACAGATAACAGTTTTTAGTCTGTGAATGTGAAGGTCAAATGTATCAGGCAGAGCCTATTATGCAAGATGAAGTGAGAATTAATAGCAAGAGATCAGAAGGAAGGAAAGAAAGAAAGAAAGAAAGAAAGAAAGAAAGAAAGAAAGAAAGAAAGAAAGAAAGAAAGAAAGAAGGAAAGAAAGAAAAAGAAAGGAAGGAAGGAAGGAAGGAAGGAAGGAAGGAAGGAAGGAAGGAAGGAAGGAAGGAAGGAAGGAAGGAAGGAAGAAAAAAAACAGTTGAATTTTAAGCATCAAGAGCTTGGAGAACAGATGCAGAAATATAAGCCCTCATATATTATTGTTACTTCAAACACTGGTTTACAGCAAACCGAATCTTACTGTAGCTAAAGCAGTCAGCATACAATCCTGTTAGTCTACAACAGCGGTTCTCAACCTATGGGTCGCAACCCCATTTGGGGTCGATCGACCATTTCACGGGGGTCGCCAAGCAAGGCTGTCCGCCATTTTTTCCCCTTTTCGCGGGTGCCTTACCTGCCTTGGGCTGGGCCAGCTGGTGGCCCAGACGGTGGTCAGCCTGCTCCGTCTCTGCCACTTGCCAGCTACGCCTTGGCCAGTGCAGGGGGCGTCACCATGCATGCACGGCGCTCCCAGGCAGGGAAAGTCCTCGACTTACGACTGGTTGGGTAGTCCTCGACTTACAACCGGTTTAGTCCTCAACTTATGACCAGTTGGGGGTCGCGGCATTAAAAAGGTTGAGAACCACTGGTCTACAAGCACTTTTATTCTAAAGAATCTATGCCTTGTGTTTCCATTGATGATGGCAGCCATGCTAGCTAGTTCGATATAATGGCTGTTCAATCCTCTACCCTCTTTCTAAAAAAAGTTGTCCAAAAGAATTTTCAGTAGGGGCTCCCTGACACTTACACTGTCAGGCTCTAGCAAAGAGTTCAAATTCAGAAATGACAACATTAGCCATTGGCTCATTGCCACAAATCAATTTCTAAGAAATGGAGAACTAGTTTTGGGGAATAAAACAAGACGTTGGACAACTTAGGATAAATGAAAGCAGCTCAGTAATTTTTCAATCACTAAAATACGCAGATACAGGGAGTGGAAACAGTCATTTTAAAATTTAGGTAGATTGTTATCTCTAAACATAATAGGAGAAAGAATTAGAAACTTCTGAAAAGCAATTACAATGACGTGCAACCTTAAAGAAAATACTTCTGTGCTCCTGAGCAAATTAATCAGTTATAATTTACTGCAAACAGAGCCTTTATCTGATTTCTGAAAATATTTCCATCAGTTTAGAATGGCTAGATGCTTTATTTTAGAAGTAGTTCATACTAGAAAACCCCTTTTTTTCCCCGCCCAAAGGCAATGAAACATACTTGAAACATTGCAAATATGTGCATTAAGTGCACATATTTGCATTAAGTCTTTGGAGGCATCTTTAATTCTTGTTAACTGTACTTAATTAGAGCAAGAGTTGCGTGTCAGATGCTCATTTCATTTGCAATTCTGATCATGTATATTAAAAGCTGGCTCATTAATGCCAACTGATCTTATTTGAAATCAAAATTTCAGAATTAGTGTTATAACTCCTAACTAGGGTTGTAAATTTTTCCCTTGAAATGTTCCTTCAATCTAATGACTGCAGGAACTCATCAGCTGAGCTTCTGTATGAATCTTCCTGAGAGAGAGAAAAAGTTGCCTGAATTTCTGCTGACACACAGGTTTGAAGAATAAAAAAGCTATGACCAAGAGACAGGGTGTAATCCTATTCGGATTTCAAGGCCTTCTGGCTGAAGGTTTTTAATCTTTTAGGTTGCTAAATATCTGCTACGCTTTGGAAATCAATTCACAATCTTAAGACCTGTCCTAGAGATGTGGGTTTACAGGCCTGAATTCCATGAAAAACAAAAAAAGCATTAGGAGGTTATGAGTCACCATAAAGGCCGATCAGAATTTCAGAAATTGAAGTAATTAATAGCAGATTGAATCTTGACATCAAAATGGTGTCCACCAAATATATATTTTTTGTTTTCTTCTGTACAAAGGATTGACAGCATTCTCCTATGGAAGAAAACAACTAAGCACTGGGTTTTGTAGGTTTAAATGGATCTAGCATTTAGAATTGAAAGATAAAGTGCAGTTTTATGTACGCAAACATATGTGGCAGAGCCCTTCCCAAAAAATATAATGCCCAGAAACGTGTATATGTGACAGAGCCAGTTCCTCTATTCAAATCTAGCTCTCAAGACTTTAATTTCACTTATGTACTAAAAGGAGAAGCTTAAAGCCACACGTAAGGCCACATGAAACTGCTGGGAGAGGACATCTGAAGCTTTACATGGCATCAAGATATATCACTCCTTGCCTTCAACTTCAAAGAAGTAGCTGGTACTCTCGAACACTGATTAAGTTTAACACTGGGCTGGAGTGGGTAGTAGTAGTAGAAGACTGAGGTTCTGCTAATAAACAGGGATCTGGACTTGGGGCAGAGATTCTGTCTTATATGGATAGGAATGTTCTTCCCCTGAAAAAGGACGTTCTCTGTCAGTGCTCCCTGGTTTTGAATCACAAGATTTGAAAGTACAGGGAGTCCTCAACTTCTGACCACAACTGAGCCCAAAAATTCTGTTGCTAAGTGAGACATTTGTTAAGTGAGTTTTGCCCCATTTTGCCTTCTTTCTTGCCATACTGGTTAAGTGAATTGCTACAGTTGTTGAGTGACAGGTTGTTAAGTGAATCTGGTTTCCCCCCATTGACTTTGCTTGTCAGAAAGGGGCAAAAGGTAATCATGTGAACCCGGGACACTGCAACCGTCATAAGTATGAGTCAGTTGCCAAGCGTCTGAAGTTTGATCACATGACCATGGGAAGGCCGCAGTGATTGTGTGAAAAGTGGTCATAAGTCACGTTTTTCAGTGCCGCGTTGTAACTTCAAATGGGCACTAAATGAACTGTTGTAAATCGAGGAGTACTTGTAGTACCTGCTGCAGTAAGTGTATTGCATAATGATGGCTACTAAGCAGCTGAGATTCTTTCTAGGTTGCTTAGATTTGGCAAGGTAACTTTTTAATTATTTTAATTGATCTGTCTGGGTACCCATCTCACTAACATGACTGTGGGTGGCTAATACAGGTTAGAACTGCAGTATAAAAATACATATCCTGACAAACTAAAAAAAAATAAATCAAAGTGCCCTCTGGAAAAAACATGTATCAACAATCCCAAAGGTGCTTTTCAAAAGGACAACCATGGCCTGGATGATTGAGAATCTCCACAGGCATATACCAACAATGTGGGCTAAATTACTAAGTTAAATCTTTGCAATGGTTGTCTCAAAAGTGCTTTTTTCTTCAAAAGGCAATTGGACTGGGTTTTTTTTCTCTTTTGAGGAAGAAAACATTTCACTTCTCATCAAGAAGCTTCATCAGTTCTGATGGCAGTGTGTGTGTGTGTGTGTGTGTGTGTGTGTGTGTGTATGCGGTGATAGAAGGATAGCTCCTGACAGTTGAAACTGGGAAGTGGGTGAATGGAAGGATAGGTGGGTAGTGGTGGAAGAACTCTATTTTTTGCAGTCATCTGGTTGTTAGCACTCTCTGTGAGAACTGTTGAGGCCACTTGGAGGTTTATCTGTGCCATCAGAGTCACCTGAATCAGGGTGCAATTGGTTGTGGAATCTTCTTGGAACTGCTGCCAGGGCTGCATTGTAAACTGGAGATAGGGGGTGTCTTATTCCTCCCCCTCTGTTCAAACCAATGGTCCTCTCTATCCAAAATGTGGTTGCAACTATGCAATGGTTACACCCTGGCGTGATGACTACAATGCAATACATTCTACACAGGATTTCTCTTGAAAAGTTTCTGGAAGTTGCAATTAGTGATATGCCCAAATGTATTAATTGCGGCAAAGTATAGGGATCATGCTATGCTTGTACTGAAAGATCTGTTCTAGATGTCAGTTGCTTAGTAGACAAAACTTAACATTAAAGACCTTAATGGCTTGGGTTGTGGCTCTAGGAGGACCACCTCCATTGTTACAAACTCGTCCTGGTGTTATCTACAGAAGAGGCCCTTTTAAAGATACTCTCACTATCAGAGGTTTGTTTATCTGCCACATAGAAGTTAGCATTTTCCCCTATCGCTCCCAAGCTATGGAATGCATTAGTATGGAACTGCATTTGACCCCCACTCTTGATGTCTCAAAAATCTATAAAGATGCAGCTCCTATGCCATGCTTTAAGTATTATTGTTAACTGATGTTTATGTTTTAAATTTTTGCATAAGTTCCCTTTTTAAAATTTTGCTAGCAACCACGAATATTCATTTCAGCAAAAAGCTATATTAAACAGGAATTAAATGCCCCAGTAAATATCACCTGTGCTGAAAAACTGTGTTCAGAAGCCATACTCTATCAACAATGTGTTGGGCTGTGAGAGAAAAGATTTGCAGTCAAATTTCTGGAGAGCACTAAATTACAGGTGTGTGTATGTGTGTTTCTTATTTAATAGCTTTCCTTTTATAAATACAACAATGTGGGTATTTGTTTTGGCTTTACTCATAGTAAAGGAAATGTAATGCTGACATTTTGGATTTCAACCAATTACTACTGGGAAATTCTGCAAACTTTTGTGAACTATAGTTTAATTTAATCTTCACTTTATCAAAGTTTTATGTTTGATCTAGCACCACCTTTAGAGAGACTGTCTTGGTTGTGCCATCCCATAACATCTATCTCAGATGCTCTGATAGGCAACGAAAATAAGAAGAAATGTATAACCATCTAAAGAAGAAAGAAAAAGTCTGGAAGAAGTTTCACCACAGAGCATTATGACTATAATTAAGCATTATTATTATTATTATTATTAATAATAATAATAATAATAATAATAATAGTAAAGTTGGAAGGGACCTTGGAGGTCATCTAGTCCAACCCCCTGCTCAGGCAGGAAACCCTACACCATTTCGGACAAATGGCTGTCCAGTCTCTTCTTAAAAACTTCCAGTGTTGGAGCATTTACTGCTTCTGGAGGCAGGTTGTTCCACTGATTAATTGTTCTCACTGTCAGGAAGTTTCTCCGTAGTTCTAGGTTATTGCTTAGGGCAAGAAATTACATCAACACCGAACAATTTATAAACATACAAAATATCTGTATAATAGTGATAGCATTGATTTACTTGGCTTAGCACCTATTTCAAGCCCCTGCCAAATGATATATTCCAATTTCAGAAATGGACTATAGTTTTCTATCTGCTAAATAAAATCAGAGAGAGGTGCCAACAGATTTGGATAAGTAAAACAGTTAGCTTTTTTTTTTAACAATAGAAGACTGCACGATACGTGCAGAACTCTTATCCTGAATTGGGCTATTATTGATGTTTATTATTAAGTATACCACTTTTTATTTAGGTTATATAGATAGGTTTTTTCCCCCATCTCTCTAAATTCTCGTTAGATGAGAAGCAAGCCATCTGCCAGACTGAATTCACTTACCAGACTATGTCCTTGAGTCTAGCACAGATAAGAATGTTAAACTGGCCTTCTGCATGTTACGTCTATCTCATAGTGTTATAATATGGATGTCCCCAGCAAGACAGAGCAATGCTTTTTCTTTGTTATCTTCTGTCAAGAAGGCAACCCAAAGAAGATTAACATGGCATATTCATAAATATGAAAGAAGCTATTCAGCTTATGACCAAAAGGAGAAAAGACTGCAAGCAGCCACCCCCAGGCTTCTGAAGGCTACTTCATCTTCTTTTCTAAACACCTGCTCAACTGCTTGAATCCAAGATGTTTCTTTGCAACATAACAACTTTTCTATCAAGTGACAATGAATTTGCGGGAAGAAATTATCTTTGTGAAAGTATGTTACATAAGAAAGGAATCCTAACTAAGTTGCTAACAATTAGGAAATATGACACGAGCTAAGGAAAGTAACACTTTTAATTAGCCTTTCCTAATCTGATAACTTTCAAATATGCTAAATTACAGCCAGCACCGTCATAACTAAGAATGATGAGAACTGTCGTCCATTACATCTGATGGAATACAGAATGTCAAAAAGAAGTAAAAATAAATACGTCAGAAGACAAGCAATTTTAAAGGGGACAAATTCCCTAAATCCTCTATAATCTGAGCTCTCCGATCATGTCAGTGTCTGAAACTAGTTTTGTAAAACACCAAGTTACCCCAATTTGTAAGAATCCATATTAGACATTCAAGCAACTAACCAAGCTGTTTTTTAAAAAATTGTTAGCTAACTAACTAATTAGATATGACTTATTTATGCTTGAAGTACAGAATACACCAATTCTCCTCTAAATTAGACAGGTAATTGAGCATGTGTGATAACTATCAAATTCAAACCAAACTTCTCCCATTTTTTTCACTTCAGTGCTTCTATTATTTATTAACAATCATACATTGCCTGTTGATAATTGTCGTCTTTGATGGATTCTATCTTTTAACCAAATAGTTCTGATACAGCACCTTAACAAGGTATCCTATGTACAGTATTTACTTGTTTTGCTGCAATTCCCACATGCCAAGTGTATTGCATGATTTTTGATGATCCTTAAGCAACTCCCCCAGTACTTGCATGGATAGGAACTGGACCAAATTAAGCTATTATCATAAATATCAAGAACCTCACAAACAGTGAATGCTGAAACTATCATCTGAATTAGTCATTTGAGAGGAGACTTCTCTTTTTGCACTAAGACACCAACCTGGGAATTTAAGTGACTCTGAAGTGAATCAGTTTTTTAACTGCAATTGGAATGTTTTCCACTAATAAAACAATCCATGCATTAAAACTCTAAAGAGGAGGAATTTAAGCCTTAGCAGTGAGTCAGCAGCTACGTAGCTCCCCCATAACGTTACACGATAATCATATGTAAATAAGCTGAGTATATTTTTCTGAAGAATGGGACCAAGATTGTATAATACATCAGAAGAACATAGGCTGAGTCCTAATTACTTGAAGGATGGGACAACAAATAGAAATATATATATCCAGGTGCAGAGAAAAACACTTTTTAAAACTAGATAATAGTAGCACAGCTCACCATATCTTACCTAACACTGCCATGACGGTCTTCATAAGTTTCATTGGAGTCTTCCTGCGGCTGATGGATCCACTAGTATGCGGAGACAAAACATTTGTTTTTCTCTGGACATACATGTAGATTCTTATGTATACAACAACCATGATGAAGAAAACTCCCAGATTGGAGACTGTCCAGAATATCAAATAACTCCTGCTATAAATAGGAGCTAGAGAAGAGCAGGTGGAAATGTCACACAGGCAGTTCCAGCCTAACGTGGGCACCGCACCCATAAAAATCGCTATGGCCCAGATCAACAAAATTAAAAATGTGACCCTCTTCTTTGTGAGATTACTGTGAACCCGCATCTTCACAATAGATATGTGCCGCTCAACGGCAATTACCAGTAAGTTGGCCAGAGAAGCTGTCAAACTTGTGTCCAAAAGTCCCTGGCGCAAAAACCACCTATTTACACTTAATGTTCTTGACACTGGGCCAGTGTTGAACATCAAAAACACATAAGCGATGCCTGCAAAAAAATCTGCAGCAGCGAGATTGGCTAGCAAATAATAAAAGGGGTAGTGAAACTTCTTGTTTTTTACCACAGCAGCTATGACCAATGAATTTGAGAGGAAAATAAATAAGCAAAAAAAGGTGCCAAAGCATAAAACAATTACAAGAGTTGTCCCTGACCACTCGTCTGCCGTATCAGCATTACTCCTATTATAAAAGAAGTCCATGCGTTTATCATAGTGGCATTCATTCATCCTGGACTTGGGAATTGCATTCTAAAGGGGGGAAAAGATAAAAAAAAATGTAGTTAACGTTTTGCTTCATTATGCTTTTACAATTGCTGTAACTATTACATTTTCGCTCCAAAATGATATTCACATTAATACCATTAAATCAACATTTCTAATGACTGTATGTTGCCCAAAGTATAGCTCTCCGTACATTGCAACATAAGCTAGCTACAGAATAGAGATATTTTCTTCCACTTTCTGCATTTTTCATGCAGGAATAAAACATTCTAAATAAACAAATACAGGACTGTGAACTCTATTGACTGAAATATTACATTCTTTCTGAAATGCTAAACATAATTACGTGCCAAACTTCAAATCCAATCTTAATATATAAGCCATAACTTTAATACAATAGCTATGATATACTTTGAGAATGCACAAGAATACACATAAATAAATATTCCTTATTCAATATCTTCAGGAGCATATACCATCAGTGAATTTAAGCACCCCTCGTGTTTACTGAAACCTTTTAAACACAGTACTTAATTTGACAAACAATGATGCCATTTAAATAATGGCAGAAAGATATATCAAAATTTAGACAGCAAAAGAATAAAAACCACAAATTAAATGTAAACTGTTAAAAGATGCAAAAGAAAGAGAAGGATTTCTCTTTCGTATCTGTCTCACAGAGATTGAAAGCCCTTGATCATAGATCACAAAACAGATTAGTTGTGGGTTCTAAGATGAAGCAGACAAAGATGATTGGGTCACATATTTTGCCAAAGTTATAATACCAAAGCTTGGCTTCGTTTATGGGCAATGTGTAACTGCAAGCATTCTGTGCTCATGGTTTATGGATTGGTGTTTTTACAATCCAAGCCATTCTGGGCTCTTCTTTTAAGTGTTTTACTGAACCAGATGTAGAACAAAGGGATGCTTTCAAAGGCATTTGAGTCTGTCCTAGTAATTGTCCAAAAGTCTACCATGAACTGCAGCCTCATGCTCTTGATTTAATGTTAAATTCCTCTTGATGGTTTTCCATTACATCAACTACAGATACTCGACTTATGACCACATTTGAGCCCAACATTTATGTTGAGAAATTTGTCAAGTGAGTTTTGCCCCATTTTAACGACTTTTCTTGCCACTTTCTTGTTAAATGAATCACTTCAATTGTTAAGTTAGTAATCTGGTTGTTAAGTGAATCTGGCCTCCCCATTGACTTTGCTTGTCAGAAGGTCACCAAAAGCTGATTACATGACCCCGAGACAATGCAATTGTCATAAATATGAACCAGTTGCCAAGCATCCGAATGTAAATCATATGGCCATGGGGATGCTGCAACGGTCGTAAGTGTGAAAAATGGTCATAAGTCACTTTTTTCAGTGCTGTTGTAACTTTGAATGGTCACTAAATGAACTGTTGTAAGTTAAGGACTACCTGTATTTGTCTTTGTCTGCTGTTTCTCTTCTATTATATGCTTCTTGAGCCAACATCCATAACGGTGTTTTCAGCCACAGCCTGAGTTTATATCTATTCCATATTCCCAATAGGGAACATCTAATAAAATGATTTTTGAAATCCATGTTAATTTTAACATCATCATACCATAAATATCCATGCTATCAAACCTCAGGACATGAACTTTTAGCTCTAAAAATACCTTGTTTCTCAGCAACATCCATCCAGATAGAACAAGTAAGAAAATACAATTTCAAATTTGGTAAACCCAGTCTTTCTCTTTCCTTTGCTTCTTGAACAGTTTACATTTAATTTGTGGTTTTTTTTATTCCTTTGCCATCTAAATTTAGATATATCTTTCTGCCATTATTTAAATGGTATCGTTGTTTGTCAAAATAGGCATTGTCTGTAAAACATTCTTAGCAAAACATTCATTTTTTTTCATAGAAATTCTCCCCAACAGTGTCTCCCTTAATTTCTCTCATCTTAACATCTTTACATAATTTTTCTGAAATAACATACAATTAATATTTGTCATATTTTATGTATTTTACTTTTTCTCAATCTTAAAAACGGTTTTATACATTAATTCTATTAAATCTTATAATTTCATATTATTTGCTAACATCTTTGTCTTCTGATTATTAATATTAAAACCTGCTATTCAGCCTCATACTCTTTAGTTTCCCAGAATGTCAGTAGAGGAATGTCTTCAAATCAGAAAACAACAGCACAGAAAATCTTTGACTTTCTTAGTATATAATATTAAATGTTATAATTTAAACATGGCTATTACAAATTTAGGACGCAAAGCTGAATTTTCCATTTATATCAGTGGTAGGAGAAAGAAAAACGGCCTTCTACCTATATGGATATATGCATTTCGTCTCATATGACAAAACTCTACAGTAGCTCAAATTTCGTAGGAGAGAGAATGGTAGGAAACCAAAACAGAATACATGAGTGGAAATGACTAGTATCTCCATAACTTTTTAGAAGATGAAATGTGATAGGAAATGTTCCCTTTTATCCAATTGGTCAATCATATTCAAGCTGAAAATACAAAAAGCCAGAGCTGTTGATAAAATAAAGAAGAGGGACTGGGAAAAGTGCCAAAAAGAAAAGCTCCCGTTCAGATTTGTTTTCTAAGGGAAAGCATTTGCAGAAGTATTTGTAAATATAAATATAGTTTAAAAATGGTTAAAAAATTTTTTTTTGATGGATGGAATCTGCCCAAATTTCAAAAAGAATCATTTTTATTACGTACTTTTGTTTTTTTAAAAAAAACTTATACAGTATGCCTAGGGAATAATAGTTTTCAGTTCTTAATTACATAGACACATGGGTATCACTGAGAATATTAATTTAAAATGCATCTTTTGTGTGCTAATTAGAGTAAAGTAGTCCTTTCCTTTGACTTGTAATGAATCAGAAAGACATATTTTACTTCAAAAACGTACATCCATAAAGAAAGTTGAATGAAATGTAATTCCATGAGTCCTAGGTTCAAATAACATGTAACAACTTGCATTTATAAAACAATAGTTGAGTCTGAAGATAACACTTCAAGTAAGTTGTACTACAGCTTTGGGAAACAGTAGCAAATCTGTTACAATTAGTGCAAAGAAAATCACTTGAGTATAACAACATCAAACCACACCTATAAACCATAGAACTCTCAATTTTTCTATTTGATTGCTATAGTGTTACTCCTTCCTACCAGTCCAGTCCTGTCCTCTACTTGTTCCTATCAACAGTACACTGGCAAACACAGGAAGATTCAGGTTCCTTGTTAGGAAATCTTAGACTCTGAAGAGTAAACCTAGACATATCTTTGCAGCCAAATTAAATAAACAGTAGAATATGGAATCCTTAAGGAACAAAACACTCAACCCCAGATCAAGCAACCTCTGTTTCAAAGTCCTACCAAAGGAAAAGCAAAAATGTACCAAATGTGGAGAAGACTAAGGACCAAGAATTATGAAAATGCAATCTCAGCAACTTATTCTATATGAATTAACTTCCTTTTTGGCAATGAACACCCAACAAAGAGTGGGATTTCAGCTCATTATATTCCACTTACCAATGTAGCCATCTGATAAAATAGTGAACATTTGATTATGGAATTATTTGATTATGGAATTCACATAGCTCTCTGACACTGATTAGCATTCATTGAAAAATTCAGCCCTCTTCCCGTTACCCAGGTAGACCAACACTCTGCCCAGCACCACTTCATGTTTGTGTAAAAGAAATCATGGGTGATAGGATGCTGCTGCATTTGAACCAGCATCACTATCCATCTATGAATTTGCATCGTGAAACAACCCACACAATCTTCAGTTTGTTATCAGTTTGACAAAGGTGATTTTTCTTTCTTTCTCTGTGCTTCAAGAGAGTTAGCAGGTTAGGTTAGGATGATAAATTAGTTACTGAACAGCTGTATTGGTAAGTGCTGTGATTTCTGAGGAAGAGTGTGTGATGTGTGGCTGTTAACATCAACAAAAACTTAACCAGACAGCCAGTTTGGTGTAGTAGTTAAGGCACCAGGCTAGAAGCTGGGAGATGGTGAGTTCTAGTCCTGTCTTAGGCACAAAGCCAGCTGGGTGACTTTGGGCCAGTCACTCTCTCTCAACCTAACTCATGTCACAAGTTTGTTGTTGTGGGATAAATAGGAGGATATATTTGCACCTTCACTTATTTATTATAATAATAATAAAGGCAAGGTTAAAAAATCTAAAATAAGTCATGACTGACTTGAAGGAACCAATTTGTTTTTAAATTAGCCTATTATTATACTGGAGACTATTAGCAATTGTCCCATTTTATTTTCAGTCCTCCACATAATTCTGAAAATAACCATAAAGGAGATTCTTCCCATAACAAAAACAGTTTGCTTACATTGTTATCCCTAAAGAATAAGAACAGGCTGCTTGTTCCATATAGACACAGTGTACTTGCCTTCCTCAAGCGATGACCTAACAAAAGGCATAATAGAATTTCTGCTGAAGAGTGTGGGTTTCCCCCCTTCTCCTTTAAATCCTTAAATCCAGATATTCAAAAAATCTCAGGCATCCATTGCACAAACTTGTAAACTGGTTAAAAATCACTGCATTTGATCTTCATGGCTTGGGACAAATAAGTCCCACCCTGTTTCAGGTACCCTCCAAGATGCACAATGACGCAATGAAAGATCATCCTGTCTATTTGGCAAGCCACTAAAATTTAGAGCAGGAGTGTCCAGCCTTGGCAATTTTAAGACTTGTGAACTTCAACTCCCAGAATTCCCTAGGCAATCCAATCCCTGATTTAGAGAAAGGTAAGGCACTTCTAAACACTGCGTAGACTAGCAGTGGCCATGAGAATCCAGGAAGCAACTTGTTGAAAGACCATCAATGAAACCAGCTTTATGAGTGACAATTGCAGTTGCAGTATATTTGGTACGAGACTATTTAGATTAATAGGGATAAAAATGGTTATTGCCCTTCTGAGCAAGTTCCTTGTGCATGGTTACTCAATGCACTTTTTCAGACATGAGCATTAGGGAACATGCCCAAGTTTTGAAACCATGAAGTGGGCTGCAGAGAAGCAACTTTGAAGATTAACGAATATGCATTTTCAATAAGCTTTCAAAATAGCATGGATTAGCTTTTCCAACTTGACAGTGTCCCTATTTAGAAGCATGGAAGGGAATTCTTGGCATTTAATACCTACGGAAGCTATTTATGTTTGCATCCCACCTTTATTATTTTTACAAATAACTCAAGGCGGTGAACATATTCAATACAATTTCCTCCCCCTATTTTCCCCACAACAACAATACTGTGGGATGGATTGTGCTGAGAATGTGTGACTGGCCCAAAATGGACTCATTGAGAAAAGCTAGCATGGTATAAGTGCACCTACCATCAAAAGGTTAACTCTAAACAAAGCAGCCGCTTGAGGTTATAGGAGAGAAGAGCACTGAGAAACAACTGTGTAAATGTGAAGTGTAAAAACAAACACTGTGATTAGGCTTTGATTATATACTTGTTAAATTAATACTTGCTTTATACACATAACCATGAATCATTAACTTTGCACATTGTGTAACATTATGCAGTGCAATTTGATTTGCAGAGAAAAGGCTTGCTACCAGATTTCCATCACCAAGTGCGGGTTTGCAAAACTAATGGCCCAGTATTTTGGCAGAGTAACAAACAAGCTTACTTAAGAATATTTTAAGAGCGAAAGGAAAACAAAAGCTTTCATGTAATAGAATTGGCAAAAGGAATGTATTTCTGATTAGTACTGAAGACAAAACATTTCTGATCATCTATATTTTATTGTAATATTTCTTAAAGTTTATGAGCATGTAAATCCATTAATATATGGAAGGCATTTGAAATAATTTAGTTCATATGTAAAACAATAAATGGAAGGAATGAATTAGTAGTTATAAAGCATTTGGCATTTAGTAAGGTGACCAACCGTCCTCCTTTAGGGAGGACAGTCCTCCTTTTGTAAGTTCTGTCCTCCCTCGAAAACTGTCCTCCTACATGTCCTCCTTTTCGATATTTGAAGACTAATCTGCAGGGCTTTTTTTCCCTCATAGAATGCTCAGAAGGGCGTTCCGGCACCTTTTTTGATGGTTTTTTTTCAACTTTTGCATGAGCTCTGCTACTCTCCCTATTGGTTTTCGAAAGCCAATAGGAATTGCTGCTGAGCGCGCCAAAACACCCAGCCGGCAAACTTTGCACATGCAAGTTGTCTGCAGCGAAGGTGAATTGGCAGGAACTTTGCACCCCTCCCTGCTACCCAACTACACCATCTCCTAGTTAGTTCCGAAGATACCTGGAGGAGACTGGAGTGGTACGTTTCTCTTGATCTTCGGCTCTGATAGGGCAATAATGGCTGCGGGCGCAAGAGGCAGGGGCGGCGGGGGTGCTGCGGGCGGGGGTGTGAGGGGTGGCAGCGGCCGGCTGCCTCCCATGCTGTGGGAGCCACAGGGCCCTCTCTACATGGGGCTGCATAGGGTGGGTGGTGGTGCTGGCGGGGTGGCTGCAGGTGGGGTGTGTCGATGGCAGGCTGCCCCCAGGGCCAGAGCCGGCACAGCTGATGCTTTGGAAACTGTGGGGCCCGCTCTACACGGCGGGGCAGCGGTGCTGGCAGGGGCGCGGCAGGGGGTTGACCTTCCATGGGCCGAGCCAACTTTTATGATATTTTTTTCTTCAATTTATTTGTGTCCTCCTTTTCATTGTAAAAAAGTTGGTCACCTTACATTTAGGATTTCAGCACTTCTGATTCATAAATAAATTGTGCCTGGATTTGCACATCATGCAACATTTTATTAACAATTACTTTTGAATGAGTCACACTTAGCTAAGTTCACAACCTGTATTAAGGCAAAAACTATATTTTTCAACCATAATAGCTGCATTCAGATATCATAGTAAGTCATCAGTAAAACAAAGCACATTATGCCTTATATGAATCCATCAATTATTTCACTCCATCCCAAGAGAATGAGAAGGGAGAGGCAAAGGAGGGAGATGGCAATTATCTTTCAAGAAAGCTTGGTGTGACCATACTGCTGACTTGACAGACTGGCCTTGTATCAGGCTATAATGACAGGGCAGAAATATTACTTGTGTACTGCCCATCTTTCTTTATGGCAGGATGTTTTCAGGATCTCTTGAAAGGACTGATGTTGGAATCTCCTAGGATGCTGGTGGACCTCCATGCCCTAGCCTAGGAGAAGGTTCTAGGAAGGTTTAGGAATTCACACTCAGTCGTGGTAAACAGAGGCTTGTCCCAAATAATATCAGGGCTGACCTGTGCATGCAGTCCTACACTGTCTCTGGTCTTCATATCCTGAATTCCCCAGTAATTTGGCAGGCAGTTCATCCAGGTACGTTGACCAACTTTTCCAGATTACTCCCAATGAGTCTCTCTCTGAGATGCCTAGAGTTCCAGCAGAGAACAAGAATAAAACTGCTTGTGCCAAGGCTAGACTGTGGGTATAAGAATGGGAAAGTGGTCCTTTGATCTTATTGTACCAACAAAGCATATCCCTGTGGCTGTATTTATTTTACCCAATCTTTTTCGGTGGGGAGGCACAAGATTTACCTGAGGATAGCTACAAGATTTTGGACAGATGTACATCTGACATGTTTGGCTGATAACATTTCTTAATTCACTCATGTCTAGATACTGTACAATATCTAAGGAGAAAACTGGTCTTCTGAGATTACCTATGATACCTTGGGGTTTCTGATTCTGAGGAATTGCATAGGGTGATCTGTAGAATGAGCTCTGTCATTTAGCTGTGGGCTAAATGCATATTCAACATGGCTTCTACAAGAGGCCAGGGCGAGGTGAATGGCTGGATAAAGGAGGTGTCAGTCACTTTTCAGAAAAATAAGGTTATACCAGAGGCCTTAAGAAGCTTACATGGGATCCAGCCAATTCAAACTTTCAAAGAAAGTTTGTTGAGACAGTGGTAAAGCTTCAACAGAGCACTCTAGGAGAAATTTGGGACTTGTTCTAAATAAGCAGGTTGCAATTGTGACTAGGCAGGGCCTTTTTCTAGTTTCTGTTTCTGCACCTATTGTGGTCCTCCTTGAAGGCTGGTTGTGATGACAGTTACCCATGACTACACTACTGTAATATGCTCTCTATCACGCTGCCTTCAGAAACTACAGTATTTCAAAGCCACAAATGATACAGAATGCAAGCAACCAGCATTCTGGCAAATCAGAGTTGCCAGAAACATAAAACTCTGGCATTGTGAATACTGCATTTATGCAATCAAATATTAAATCCAGTATCATCACATTTTTTAAAAAAAAATGTCTTTTGTTGATATAAGTCAACCACCACAACAAAATATTATATAATACAACTGAGTTTAGTTGGACTTACTTCAACTGTACTGTAGAGAACTACCTCTTTTAAGATAATTATGGAACATATTACAGGGCACTCTATATATATCTACTTGAAGTTAAACTAGCATTGAATTGTGTTTCATATCCCCTAAGAAGTACGTATATAATTCCAGCCTCAGTCAACTAATCTGAGAAACAGTTAAGGAACTTCTTAAAAAGTGCAGTTAATCTAGTAATGGTTATTAGAAGATTTAAATTAGGTAGGGGTATATTAAAACCTCTATTTAAAAGAAAGAAAGATTTAAATGTAATTGAAAGGAATTCTATAACTTTTTTTAAAGACAGATATTTAAAATGTTTAATAAATGAACAGAAGAATTCTAGAAGCATCATCAATTTATTCAAAAATATAGTCAAAGAACAAGTAATTGTCAATATCTGATGGTTTGACTGACATGCATCCCAGTGCAATTTACACAACATTGCTATAAATACTAAATATTTTTTATTCTATATTTAGTCTAAGGAAAATATATTTAAACCAGATATTCAAATGTATTGGAATTCCAGCTGCCAATGACTGTTAACCAAGCTACAAAAAGAATCTTAGTCAAAAAGATCCACAACAAAACAATCAACAGTTGGCAGCACTTTCTTTCAGCGATGACCTAACCATGAAAAACAAATATAGAAAGAAGCCACATTTTAAAAAAAAGTGTTGTGCAATCCTGTATGATATTATAGGCCACTTTATACTACAGTATATTCTTCCAATTAAAGTTATTACTTCAAACATTCTGAAACTTGTTAAAGGCAGACACCCAGTATATCTCTAGTTACCACAAATTTAGGTTATAGAGTCTTTCGTAATTTAAGATCTTCTGAAATTATGGTTTAGGAAGTCTATACATGGAGTCTAAACTAAAAAGGTCATGGCTAAGCTTTCATTTAGAAATTCCCGGAGTAGGGCTCTAAAGGAAGATTTGACAATTCAGCCTATAATGTGGAAATAATCTCTTAGTTTAGGATATCACAAAGCCTTTTGCATGATACTTTATTTTCCTACAAATGCTAACCATGGAGGAATATTCCGTATCCGTTCATTGCTATCAAATCCTAGTGCATATAAAAATATGCTAGTGCATATAAAACATATGATAAATTCAATTATTTCTTGGTATTTCCAAATATGCTTCATTTTTAATTTTTCTAATTGTTATAATAAAACACAGTTTTTTCCCCTACCCTCAAGAAAGGATAAGTAACAGGATCTCAAAAAAGATACTACAACTTGAGAAATAGCATTTGATATTTGGATCTTCTCAAAGAAATAAGTAACTACTATGTACATAGTACTGAGATTACTTGCATTGGTCCTAAAGTAAAATACTATCTTTCTATAATATTCAGATAACTCTCATTATCTGTTGGAAGGAACATATAGGTATCCTCGTTTAGCGACTACATTCGGGACCAGCAACTAAGTCATTAAGTGAAGCAGTAACTATGTGAAATCATGACTGTGCTTATGATCTTAAGTAAGCTTTCCTTTGTTTTACAGGCCTGCAAAGGTCATAAATGTGAAGATTGTAAAGTACTTTTTTAATCACCACTGTAACAATAAAACGTTTGTCAAATCAGAAGTCGCAAAACAAGGACTACCTATATATGTAAAAAATTGGGCTCATATTCACACCAACATACCTCGCCCATTCATATAGTACCATTCAGTTTTTGTTTCTTTTGGCTTTTTTGCATGGTCAATAGAATAAAAGATTTTAAAAAGTCACATTTCTCTTTGTATATTGGAGAATATTGGTCCATATACTGTGTCTGAAACCTTAAAGACTAGCTGGCAGATATACATATTTTCCAACTGTGGACCCCTAAAATACATTGATTGGAAACCTCATGAATTTGGGATTTCCTGTGCACAAAAGATACGTGTTTTACTGGATACAATTCTTGACTCACTTTAAAGAAACTAAATCAGGAAACTAATTGTATTTTACTAAATCTACATTGCAGAAATCTGATTTTATATATATATATGGGACAGTATTCAAAGCTGAATTAACAATGTCAACAGGCACTGTTTATATTCTTGAGCAGGAGAAGATCCAAGCAGTTTTTGATTTTAGAGAGCTATAAAGAGACACCCTCAAGGTTCTTAAAATGTCTTGATTACAGTGGGCTGAAAATAAAATAAGAGTCCAAACTAGGCAAATCTAGGATTTGCATCCTACTACAAGGTATATTTTTGTTACAATTTCCGGTGTTCTTCTAAAACTCAAAGAAAGCAAAGTTAAAAATGCCCAAGTTGCTATCAATAGCTAGCAAACCATAAATAGTATATTTTTCTCATTTCATGTTTTATATTGAATACAAAAAAATGAGAGGGATAGCACAATCAGAATATTGTTCATTTTATCTCCCAAGGCACTTGGGAATATAATATCTGGCACAGAATGGAAAGATAAAACATTCTTTATTTACTTGTATACAGTATCCTAGTTCAACGGAGAGTGATTTCCCCCCAAAAAAATCTGATGCAAAATAACAGTCCAGTCATTCAGCTATGCTATAGCATACATAAGTCCTTTTTGACTGATAATTTACTTACAGGACACTATTTTTATATGTGTATAAAAGCATATTAATACAACCAGATGATTATCTGACTGTAGCTGACAGTAAAAGTAAATCCATATTTTAGAAGTCTTATCTTCTAGCATTTTAAAATAATATGTTGCTATGTAGCATAATAAGAATTAGAGGGGCATCTTTAAATAATCTTTTTTTAATGTAAATGTTTAATTTGTAAAATGCCTACTTTAAATGAAATAAACTTATGTTAGTCACTTAATCTATCACCTCCTTCTGAATAGGATGATTTAACTGATGCTTGAGGGAACAGCATTTGTCTATCCTGGATCCTCTGATGCATATCGAGTCAAACTACACATAACTAGTTACACTGAAAAATAAAGTGAATTGGTTAGTCAGCAGAAGGAAGACACAAGGATCTACTACCCTGGGTATAAATTGAAAAATGTCCCCGTTCTCCAAGGAGAGAGATGGAAATCATGTAAATGAAGACATGACATAATATAACACCTGTATCTCTCAATTCTGAGAACTTAAGGGGAGTGTATGTACCATTCTGATAGATTCTTATTTACTCTCTCTTCCTCAGTACAGTTGTTCACTCACCAAGTACTTTAATCCCATGTAGGCTATAGGGTACAGGTAATCCTCGGCTTACAACCTTTCATTTAGCCACTGTTGAAAGTTACAACACTACTGGAAAAAAAGTGACTTACAACTGATCCTTGCACTTACGACCACTGCAGCGTCCCCGTGATCACATGATCAAAACTCTGGGGTTTGACAACTGCATGTATTATAGCATTCCCTGATGATGTGATCCCCATTTGCAACCTTCCCAGGCAGCTTCCAACAAGCAAAGTCCATGGGGGAATCCAGATTCACTTAATGAGTGTATGATTCACTTAACAGCTAGAGTGATTCACTTAACAACGGTGCAAAGAGTCCTAAAATTGGGCATGGTTCATTTAACAATCACCTTGCTTAGTAACAGAAATTCTAGTTCCAATTGTGGTCATAAACTGAGGATTACCTGTACAAAACGGCAAGCTATTGTTGCAAGACAATTTTGTGTGCTTTTTTTTTAATCATTCCAAAATCCATCTTAATGTAATAGCTTTATAAATACATACACTTACTAAGGTTAGACTATATAGACCCTTTGAAGAATTTCAGATATTTTCCTCTGGCATCACATTCCAGCAAACAAGTTGGAGTGGGGTAAAGAAATTTTGGGTGGAGAGCTAATTTCATATTTAAAAGTACATAGTCAGAATTTAAGTAACACATGACTATGAAAATATTTACCAAATTCATATTCAGGTCAATCTAGAGCCATGATAGTTTAGGTTGCATCTGAGACAGTCCTTAAGGGAACTACTGAGATGAAAGAACAAGCAATCAATTATTGTTCTACTACCTTTTTGAAACAGCTTTTACCAAATACTTGCATGTACATTTGGGACAACTCAAGAAACATATTCAAATCTTAGTATTAAACACTTGGGTGTATCTGTGTTGACGTCCCAGCTATAGTACTCAATAACCAGTAATGTATTGTTACCACCCACTTTAGTAGCATTTTATCTCTGTGGTGCAATTCTATTTTATGCATAATTTGGCCTCTAAAAGCTATTGGTCTACCAGACTCTGTGACTCTGACTTATAAGCTATGCCTTCTGTTGACCATGACCTTTCCATAAATAGTAAATGGAACGTATTATTCTGAATTGTAATTAGTACCCTTTAAAAAAAGCCATTCACTTGTGTCTCAATTCCAAATGAATACAGATGTTAATTAGTACAATTGCTTAACCCTGTTTTTCATAACTGACTGAAACACTCATCCTATGAAATCTTGTTCTTTAAAAAAAAAAGCACTCCTTTTGTCAGCAGGGAGATTCCATCCTTTATATCTTATCTATGTTCTGGCAATACATTAAAAGCTCCAGCTAATCTGCAGACTATAAATCTCACTAGTTTATGGCTGAATCCCGATTTAAAATAAATCAGCTTTCTGCCTGTCTAATCACTGTTGCAAACTCACATCTCACTTTTAATATAAGATAATAACATTTTCATGGCTATACAATGTTACCTGCCATGACTGGAAGAAGTATTGTTTCAAATACTGTTCTCACCTTTGAATAATCAGACTTCATTATTTATTTTTTTCAACACCAGTGCTTACACATAAAACTTCAAGAGTGCCCAATTCTGTGTGTGATCAAAGTACCAAGGAACAAAAGGAGACTGGGACAAAACAAAAGAATATGCACGTCCCCAAAAAGCAGCACAGCCAAAAAAAATTTTTTAAAAAAAAAACCCTGCTTTTTTTATGAACAGCAAAGAAAAAGAAACATTTTAAGTGTGTTCTCCAAACAACTGAGCAAATAAAATGAAGCTAAGAGTTTACTCCATTATAGTTTTATTTGATTCATGCACATTTCACAAAATGAGCAAACTAACAATTTAATGAAGCATGGAATGTGAATTAGAATTAAGCTTTCCTATAAAGTGATTGACACTCAAGTAGGAACTACAAACCCAAATATTGCCCTTTGTGAGACAGAATCTGAATCAGTTACAGATACAGATAGGAAGCAAATATGATACCAGCATCAGAATTCGTGATTGATTCTTATTTGAAAATTACAGACTGTGACTATCAAGTACATTTTTTAAAAAAAAAAATCATACTTGAGGTTTCCACTTTTATTTTACAGATGAAACACAAATGATAGCTCTGTCCAGGAGAGCTCATGTCCTGGTGACTTCATGAACATGCGTATGATGTGTGTATGTGCAATTTTTATAATAAGAATATTTCTGAATTAAAGAAAATAAAGAAAAAGTCAAAAGTGCCAAAAGAAAGAATAAAAATAGAAGTAACTTTCAATTTTCTTTGCAGCAATTATAGGTAGAAATAGAGACTTATTTCTTACCCTATAGTTACAATCCTCCCTCTTTTTTCTATCATCTATTTTTTCTAATGATTGAAATAATAACTCATAAGTTCATTTTTTTTTGTTTCACCCCAAAAATCCATAAGGGGAACATGTCAGTGTAGTTTTGTTGGTAAGAGTACAACTATTATTTACCATTTTCTTCTTCTAAATTCTCCCCCCCCATGTGCCCCCCCCCCGCTTCCAACCTAGTTTACAGTCCTGGGATTTCCTGGTATCCCATCCAAGTATTAATCACATCCAGCCCCCATAGTCAAAGCTAAGAACTGTATGTAGAAAGTCTCAGAGATATAGTTTCCTCTGCTTCATTGTCTGAGTGGGAGCTTGGAAGAATTTGCCCCAGATATAAGCATGAATTGGTCCCAAAATATTCCACAAGAGAAAAAACGAACCAACCATCACAATCAACCTTCCACCTGGGCAAAGTACGCTAGGCAGCTGGCCGTGAAAAGTGGACCTACCACACCTGCAGTCTCTTTGACTGATACAGCCATGTGTTTAGGACCAATTGTATACAAAAAGACTGCATTTCCATGACACACAAAACTGCTAAAGTTAATATTTTAAACTGATATCCTTTGGAAACCCAGCCAATATGGAAAAATGGCCTTCTGAACAAAACCTTTACCAAACATGAAAAGACAGGCAATAGAAGGAAAAAGAAACTTAGGCAGTACTGACTAATTCCAACTTCTTTTTCTCTGGGAAGTTGAGGCAATAAAAGGTTGCTGCCACTTCTATTTATTTTGGGGTTGTTACCCCCTCCAGCAATACTCTACTCACTTTCTGCCTGCACTGGCTGATATTTATGTATTTGCCCAGCCATGCCATCCAGAGAGAGAGAGTGAGAGTGTGTGTGTGTGTGTGAGAGAGAGAGAGAGAGAGGTCAATTTAGACGTTCACAGGAACAGCACCTGCTCCCTATCCCTTTTTTGATCCCTTCTCAGGGACCTTGAGGATGGAGGCCCCGAGATTCCTCTGCCCTCCAATTTCGGAAGGCTGTGTCCGCACTAGAAGCCCGGGTAAAAGCAGAACCATACCCTCGAAGTTAGAGAGTCGTGCGAACACAGCCAAACGGATAACTCAAGCTTATAATTCTGCAAGGGAACGGACGCCACCTCCCTGCAGAGGGAGAGGCTCGAAGGGGGAAGTCAGAGCCAAACAGCAAAACGCACACCTTAAAATCCCACACCCTCCGCGTTAGCAAAGGCGCCGTTGGAAAAGTCGGCGCAGGCATGTCCATGTGCCGGGACGTTGTCCCCATCAGCCCCTTCTGCCTCTGTGGCAGGCAGACTCAGAGGGAGCCAGCCAGCCAGCCACTCACCGCGCTCAGATGCTTGACATCTGCCCGCTGCTCTCCGGCTATACGTCCCCAACCCCAACCACAGGCAGCCCAAAGCCGGCGGCCAAGGCAACGCCACCAGCTAAATCAGCGGCGGGGCGGAGGCGGGCTCCTCCGGCGCCGGGGGCGGGGCGTGGGGAAGGGAGGTTAACCTTTGCAGAACCGGGGTGCCTTCCCCTTGGTAGCCCCTGCCCGTCTCTTGCCTCGTTCCGATGGCCTCCCCGGGACGAGGATTAGTTTTCTTCCGTTCCTACAAAGTGAGCGCTCTGCTAAGTTAGGACTGGGATTCAGTGCTGCATTCTTCCTGCTCCGGGCGGGACAAGCCCAAGACAGAGAGACAGGACCCGGTGGCGGCGCTGGCTGCGTTTCAAAGGCCCTCGCCGTCGGGGTTCCCTCTCGCTCGTCCTCTGGGTTACACAGGCTTCGGGGGAAACCGTGTGGAGAGATACTAGCCTCTTCCTCCTCCTCCTCCTAATAAGCCGGGCACCGCTTCTCTTATTGCCGCGGTTTGTCCCTTTCTAAAACCTCCTCGTATTAACACGGAGCACAATGGACTGTACTCCCGGGCTTGGATAGTCTTTGCAATAAAAGTGTATGGAATTCGTTATCGCCTCCAAACCCCAAACGTCACGTAATCAGTCGGTGCAAGGCAGGCTGATGCCGTAACATACTAGATCTGGCAAATACCGCACTCATTCCAGATATAATCCATAATAGGTAATATGACCGCGTTAAATGAAGGGCGATAGTTAAACAGAGGTCATTTCTTTAAAAGAAAAAAAAAGTTTAAACAGGTAATTTAGTCCTAGAACAACTGTATATTGGAAATAAAAATAGACTACCTGGCACAAGGGAGAAGAAATCTTCCACATGTTCCTGGCGCACACGCTCCCAGCAGCCCCAGTAATATGGGTGAGAGATACTGGGAGATATAATTCTGCCCCATCTGAAAGGTTACACATTTCCCACCCACTGATTCAGTGTAAGTCATCAGAAAACTAACTATATTATTCTTTAAAAAGGCTCTTAAACATTCAATTCCAAATAGACTGATCCTTTTCCGTCTTGGTGCCATCCAAAAGTAATAGAACTATGAAATGCCCGAGAAAATTGGAGATTCTAGTCCCTACCTACACATCTGAAAACTTAAGATTTGTGGAAGATTGGAGTGTTTTAAAAAATGGCTTATGAGAATAAGTCTTTGAACTAAACATATTCTTGTTCCTATTTCCTCAAATCAATTGTTTTTTTTAATGATGACTTTGTTTTCTTTATGTTGAGTAAGAGTTTAAATTAGAATAACCTTTTTTAGAATTTAAGGCAATACATTTTATTACCTACATGTGCCTTGACAATGGGCCTTTTCCCATTGCTGATCCCTGAAATTGCCAAAAAACATACTGCATCAAATTTGCTGCCCACTTTGTTGATACGTCAGTAGGCTGCCTTTACTGAATCTGTTTTGACTCATTGCCAAATGATTCTAGTGATAAACAAAGCAATTAGTCAATACTTCTGACTTTACCTGCTTCCCACTGCTGAGAGTTGTCCACCATCCAGAAAAACATTTGACAAAGCACAATACTGTAGAAAGAATTGAGTGGATCTGGCTGCGGGATTCTGTTATTTCTAGGTTGGTTTTTTTATACCTTTCTTATACCTTATTCCGTTAAAACTTGAACCAAATAAAGTTTGTAGAAACTTTATTCTAACTATAAAGGGAGCAGATTCGCAAGCAGCACATTAATTGTTTAAATGATTTTGTTTAATTGTTTAATTCTTTTCTTCCTTTCTGTCTTTGGGAGATATTTATATAGTATCATGGTGAGGTGCAGGCAATGAAATGTCCAGAATTTTGTCTTGCTTCTGCACATGTAGCGAGTGATAATCATTTTTATTTTCTTTCTGACTTTTGCTTTTTCTTAACCGACTCCTTCCTTCCTTCCTTCCTTCCTTCCTTCCTTCCTTCCTTCCTTCCTTCCTTCCTTCCTTCCTTCCTTCCTCCCATCAAATGAGCCACTTCTCTTTTCTAATTCAATTTCTCTTCCACTTTCGGGAACATTTTAGTCTAGACTCCTATATTTTAGCCTCCTATAAATATTCAATCAGTGAAGGGAAATGTGTGTTCATTCTCAGAACAATAGATGGGTAGCAATATTGATATTTTCTTGCATTATGAAACAGCTCTTAGTACCTATCAATCAGTTTCTTGGCATGATCAGATTTTTGACACCTTCTTCTCTTTTCTTTTTATCACCATAAACCAAAAAGCTGATAACAAGACACTTAGCAGCACAGCACACAATCAATATTTTCATCAGCAACCAGGAAGTTACATAAAGCACAGAATAGATCTCTGTTTTCTTTTCTTTGTTAAGATCAACAGAAAAAGAGAGAGAGAGAGTTTACAGTAAAGGATTAATTTCTGGCTCTTGCACAAGAAAGCTAAAACTTTCCTCTGATCAATGAGCAACACGTAGGAGCATCGCTTTTCGAAAATTAATTTAGAGACCATTGGGAAAAAGAAGCTTGTAAAGCAATTGTCCTGATAGATTCACATCCTGGGTTTTAAATGAAATATTTTAGTCCATTGGCATGTATTAGACACTTAGACATACTACAATTTAGTACATCAACTCAAGGTTTTTTCCCCAACCAAACTAGAAGAAAAATACTGAGAAACAGACCATAGGCTTTAACAGGAAAAAGATCGTCTCTGCTCCATGCTATTTTTTTTTTTTACATTAGCCTTAGATAAAATCCCATTTCATTGGGATTTCTCTAAGTCCTCTCATCTTTTGTTTAAAGAGGTTGAGTTAGGTATATGATTAAGCAAACAGGGTTACTGCCTTCATGTCCACTTTGAGCAAAGTGAAGCAACCGTTGAACTAAACCAGAACCAAGTGTAGGCGTCCCCATGAGGCAGAGGGATGGGGCATACAGAGTGATGCCAAACCTGTTCTTCATGTACTCATGTGTGATGTCGTGGTGCAAGTGTTAAAGAGAGGAGCTTGCAATCGTAATGTCACAATGCACATTTTGTCATTTTGTCATTATTGTGGTTAGGAAGAAAGGCTGATGGAACCATCCAAATAAATATTGCATTCTGGAAGCATAGCTTTGTGGACAGTATCTGAAACCTAAATTTACTAGCTTACTATCAGGAAACTACCCCATCTTTAGGACTATTTATAGTATGTCAATCTGCTGTAAATTACTTTTGTGTAAGACATTGTATTTTTTGTCCATGCCAGTTATACTGTACATTTATTCATTGAACAAGTAACAAATTAACCCTGATCAGGATACTTCTTTTCTACTTCATGTTTTAAGGGTTTTTTTAAAATCCAAAATAGGAAGTACAACAAGGTTGCTTCATGGCCTTATGAGTAAGGTATAGTACAACAATATAGTATAGTACAACAAAGTTGCTTCATGGCCCAATGAGTAAAGTGACATAAATGCTATCTTTACTGTAAAAATAACTGCTATTTGCATTGCTGATAAATGTCCATTCTTCAGAATTCTAAATAGTCCCAGCTGTTTTTGAGTCAATGTTAGTTTTGATGAAGAGAACCTAGTACTAATCATCCAATCAGTAAATGAGTTAGCAAATATCTTTTGGTTGAGTCTCTGTTAACGAACACACTGTAAAATTGTAGGAGGGTTTTATTTTTGCTTCTAACTCTGCTGTCATGCCAGGCTTGAGTTCAACTCAGCAAGTGAGGATAAAGGCTGCCTGAGTCACTGAAACTTCAGGCCTTTCCAATTAACATCGGTTTACAAAAAGACCTCCTGTTTTCATTTTTTTAAAAAAATATGCTGTTTCTTTAAACTAGCCTTCTCTAACTTAGCCCCCCTCTACATGCAGTCCTAATACAATTCTCCCAGGTCGGGGGAAGATGCTTTATATCTCAGAGTTGGAAATATAGAAATTGCTCTGAGGAGAGCATTTAGAATCAGATGGAGATTCTTCTATTCCATTCTATTCTTTATTTCCTGGGACCGTACTAGAATATGATTCTGCTGCCAGGTTTAGTCATGATCAAAGTTACGCTGGCCTCAGATGACTTTGTATTCTACTCATAAAAACGTCGCTATTCCTTAGGAGTATTAAAATAAATTTTACACTTAAATGACCTCAGAGCAGGATAAGATTGACCTGAGTTAGACTTTCATTTTAGCTGCTATGTACATAATAGTCAGAAATATGCAGAAATCAAAATCTGTGATGTACAAATAGAAAAAGGAAGGTGAATTTACCACTCTATCCCTTAAAAGAGCCACCAAGTTATAGATAATAGATGGGGATATTCATATGGACACCAGTTATACTTGTGAAAATCTAGAATCTGCATTAAACTTCAAATCCAGAGGACGTTTCTCTGCCAAATCCTAGAAGCTGTAGACAACAACTTGCCTATTATCTTTTATGCCAACAAATGTCTTTTCAGTTACTGTGATGGAGAAGCTGAGAAAATCTTGGTGATTGCCAAGAATTGTTCAGCATTCCAGATATAATGAAATTGCCTCTGAGACCATAAGTTAAACTTTAAAAACAGACAGATGCCAGATGTACACTGCTGGATCAGCTGAATGTATGAATACAGGCCTCGCGGTGGAATATTTGGTTTAACTTTTAATCTAGGTACTTGGTTTTTTTAAAGAAAAAAAGTCTGCAAAAAGCCAAAGATAAGTTGGGATGTAATTGAGAGGTTCGATTCTTGATTTGGAAGGGATCAGCAAATTAGTTACACTACAGAAATTAGATAGCCTAATCAGTAACATGATTTCAATATAGTGATATAATTTTTGTTAGGGGGGAAGGTCATATCAGTTCAAATGGTTCAGACAAGTATTCTTAACCCAGAATCCCTTCCCCCCCCCATAATTTTTTTATTGTGTTTATAAAGCATAAGTAGTGCATTATATTATTTGACTACAATGGTATTTACACAATATTGACCAGAGATTATTTTAGTTGTGAGGGACACATAATTACAGCAGAATGCCAGGATCTAGTCTGAATCTGCAAAGATGAAGTCAGGAAAGCTAAGGCTCAGAAGGAATTAAGACTTGCAACAAATGTCAAAAATAGTAATAAAAAGTTTCTTTTAGCGTGTAAAAAACAAGAAAAAAGTCATCAATACTTGGGAAGATCCTGGAAAAGATAATCAGGGGATGTATCTGCAGACACTTAGAAACAAGCAAAGCTCTTTCTAGAAGCCAACATGGATTTGTCAAAAACAGATGTCAGACAAACCTTACTGCATTCTTTGACAAAGTGACCAAATTAGTGGACCAGCAAAATGTTGTGGACACAGTATACTTCAATTTCAATAAGGCATTTGACGAAGTAGACCACAACCTACTTCTTGATAAGATAGAAAAATGTGAGATAGACAGAATCACCACCAGATAGATTCGTAACTGGCTGACCAACAGCACACAGTGTGTGGTTCTCAATGGAACTACAATACATTTACATAGAGGGAAACATGCAGTGGGGGACACCAAGGTTCTATTTTAGGTTCGGTACTCTTCAACATCTTCATAAATGATTTAGATGAGAGGATGGAGACAATATCCAAATTTGTAGACAACACTAAGCTGGAGGCAACACTTTAGAACAGTGATGGTGAACCTTTTAGAGACCGAGTGCCCAAAAACTGGCCCCGCCCCTGCTCCACCCCCTGCCTGGCCCCTGCTCCGCCCTACCCTGCCTGCCCGCAGGGCCACTCACCACCTCCAGGGCCCGCCGCAGATTGCCCAGGCAGCCCAGAAGCGCCATGGCGGCCACGCCCTCTGCCCACACCCCGCAGCATCAACTGTCTATGCTGCCTGGCTGCCATGTCCTTGGCTGCACTGCTCCACGTGGGCCATGCTCGGGGGCGACTCTCCTCCAGGGAGGCTGCTGGTGAGGAGGGGGTCGTGGGTAGAGGCAAGGCTGGGGCAACGGTATGTATGCCTACAGAGAGGGCTCCGAGTGCCGCCTCTGGCAACCATGCCATAGGTTTGCCACCACTGCTTTAGAAGATACAGAAAGATCTTGGGAGATTTGAACATGTGATCCTATCCAACCAAATGCAAAAAAGCCAATGCAGTCCTAGAAGGCATCACCAGAAGGATAGTATCAAGATTATGTGAAGTGTTATCACCACTTTATACTGCTTTGGTAAGACCACATGTGGAATACTGTGTCTAGTTTTAGTCACTACAATTCAAAAAAGATGTTGAGATTCTAGAAAGAGTACAGAGAAGAGCAACAAATATGATTAGAGGGCTGGAGATTAAAACATACAATGAACTGTTGCAGGAATTGGTTATGTCTAGTCGAATGAAGAAAAGGACTAGGGGTGACATGATAGCAGTCTTGCAATTTTTGAGGGGTTGTCGCAGAGAAGAGGGGGTCAACCTATTCTCCAAAGCCCGAGAGCAAGACAAGAAGTAATGCAGATTATCAAGGAGAGATGCAACCTACAACTAATAGAAATTTCTTGACAGTGAGAACATTTAATCAGTGGAATGGCTTGCCTCCAAAAATTGTGGGTGCTCCAGCACTGGAGATTTTTAAGAGGAGATTGGAAAGCCACTTGTCTGGAATGGTATAGAGTTTCTAGCTTGAGCAGGGGATGGACTAGAAGATCTCCAAGGTCCCTTCCAACTCTGTTATTCATTTATTGTACATGAGTGTGATCTATAGCAAGCTAACTGGTTGTTTTTCAAGATAACAATGAAGAACAAGCAGAGCTGTCAAGTCTTAAGTCAGTCTAATTCAATTATATTCATCTTTGTGTATTAAAAAGGAGAGAGGATGATTCACAGCTTTAAAACTCTGTGCAGTTTACTGGTATTCATATTAATTCGGAAATCAAATTCATATTTGAAAATAAGACTGCAAGGAAATAAACTCATTTGCAGCAAGTAAATAATGCCACCTTTCATTGTTTTCTTTATTAATATCTTAATCTACCAAATTTGCTTTTAGGCAATACTATTTCAGTCATTTAAACTCATTTCTCCCCCATTAAGCTGCATATCCTGACATATGTTGCTTAAAAGCAGTGCAAATGCAAATCACTTTGCTTTCAGCAAGAAATGGATCTTAGATAATTAACTTTTCTAATGGACACTTCAAGCAAGCAACGAATGATGGATTGCACTGAGACATCTCTGTGGGTCGTGACATTTCTTGCTGAATTTGGTTTTTTTTTAATCATGATTTTTAAAACATATGTTTTAAGTAAATGTATGTTCTACCTTTTCTCTAGGAGCTCCAGGCAAAATATAAGTATTTGTGTACAATTTCATCTGTACAATAACTCTGTGAGATAGCCTGGGCTGAGCAATAGAATTAAAGTCACTTGGAGAGCACCTAATGGCCAAGTGTGGCTTTAGCCTTAATTCATAATTTACCCATTGCATAATACTGTTTGATTATTTTCTTTCTTTTTTAAATTTACTTAAATTTACTTTTGGCACTCATACATTCTGTATCATACTTGAGAAATCTGATAATGGAAAATATGAAAGCACTGGAAACAGAGAAAGATGGAAACCCCGATTAATAACAATTGGAAATGCGGTGTTGATTTGCACACTATATGTATAACATAAATTGCTATAATTGTTTCTATGATTATAAAAGCACCAAGAGTCATTTTATTGTGGCATATTATAAATGCAATAAATAACATGATTTGTTTGTTTTTAAATTGTCTGGAAGCATTCCCGCCCAACTTACAAAAGAGCAACATTACTCCCACAGTAGAGATTTTAAACCTGCTGTTGGTATCACATGACATTTAATAAAACACTGTATTCTCAGCAGAAATCCAGGAGTCACTTTTCATACATGCAAGATGCTAAAGTTTTAAATCAATAAATTCATGTCTGATTAAAGATTGGAGAACAAAGTGGAAAATACTACAGAGTGCAACCACCTGGCAATATTAGTTGGATTGTCTATAAAACAGACAAATAGGATGATAGCTTTGGGGGGGGGGTAATTGCAGCAATGGAAGCAATCAAGCGAAATTCTATAGTTTTCCATTGCCTATGAATATGCAAGATAAATGATCAGCTATATCACACATGATCAGTAATGTATTATTGGAACCAAGAAATTGAAATTCCTATCTCTGGAGATTTAACTACTAAACCTCTTTTGGTTAATGCCTTCGAACTGAAGGTAGTTTTTTTCCCCTTCCTTTTTCATTAGGTTAACCCAGCTCATTCATTATTTGCTATCTGCATTTAATAACATGCTTTTTAATAAAAACAGATGAGTACTAGAAGAAAACATTTAAGCAAATATGAAAAAAATGGAACATAGAACAGCTAACTACTGTATTGTCAGTCATACCCCCATATTTTATATAATAGACTATTCATTAGATTTATAACATGAATGTGATGTAGCATGGTTTTAATTATCCAAAACCATGAGAATGACATCATCAGAATAATATAGTAACTTACCTTTTATAGCATATGTATAGTTTTAGGCTCCTTAAAACTTGGGACATATATATTCTTGAATTATATTCTATGCCAGAAGTCTAATTCTAAGAAGAGCCAGAACTATATCCCCCAAATTATTATTTCTTTTGTGTTCCACCATATTTAGAGTATGAAACTTGATTTTATACTACGAATGCTATCAGAAACAAGAACCATGGGAAGACGGTAGTTAACCAGCTTATTAATTTTTTTCTAAATGGGTTGGTTCTGTTCTGTCATATGTCTTTCTAAAGGATGGCCTAGGTATCTGCAGCAAAATGTTAATGAGCTACACCCTTAATACCAATTTACTAGCTGTACACCAGCCAGGTCATAGAAAAACTCACAGAAATAGCAATAGCAATAGCAATAGCAATAGCACTTAGACTTATATACTGTTTCACAGTGCTTTACAGCCCTCTCTAAGTGGTTTACAGAGTCAGCACATTGCCCCCAACAATCTGGTTCCTCATTTTACCGACCTCAGAAGGACGGAAGGTTGAGTCAACCTTGAGCCAGTGAGAATCGAACTGCCAAACTGCTGGCAGCTGGCAGTCAGCAGAAGTAGCCTGAAGTACTGTATTCTAACCATTGTACCACCACTGCTCAGAAGATCAGAAGATGTGGAGAGATCTCACCAAGAGTTGAGTCCGACTTGACTGAGCTGATATCATTATCATTACTAGCTGTATTTCTAGGAGTTTTAGTTTTGGCAGCCTGCTCACAGAATCATAAAATTTTGGACTTGGAAAGTGCTAAAAGGATCATCTAGACCAACCCTTTGTGATGAAGGAAAACTAAACTATCCTCCCAAGACAGCTCTCCAGCCTCTTCTTAAAAACCTTCAGAGACAACTGCAGGTATATTCTTTAACAGCTTTTCAGTAAGAATGTCATATGGAACCTGTCAAAAGCTTTGCTGAAATCGGGATCAGATTATTTCCATTAGCATTCCCTTCGTTCACCAAGATGGTTACCTATTTGTCTGAATACATAGATTGTGTTCCCATTGTATAAATGTAATGTTCATGATTATCAGATGTATATTTTTATTTGCTGTAACAATTATCCTTGGAAACATTTACAAGTGATGAGTTAAGAGTTCATTCCTAGAGCTATCTGGAGGTATCTAGGATTGGACTGGGCAAGTCCTTCATCCGGAGAAATTTGCTATGGAAGAATTTATCTACTTGTACTTGAAAATGAATGATTGTAGACTCACAGACAGACTGATGGCCTGCAAGTGTTTTGTAATTCAATTTCACAAGACCATGCTGGCTAGGGAGTACAGGATTTGTAGTTTCACCACAGCTGTTTTTAAATACTAATTACTTTTCAGTACATGTTTCTGTAGCAATTACACACTTCAGCCAAGTATGACTTTGATATCTTATATAAATATTAAAGACAGAGTAGAGTACAATTTATAATTTTCAATGTGTGTGTGTGTGTAGAAGGCAAGACCATTGTCTTCGGTGGTCTGCAGTTTTAAATCCTAACATTTGATCTGCTCAGAATCTGTCTTGCAAATTTCTACATCCATTTTACTTAGTCAAATCAGTTATCACCTATCAGGTTCAGTTCTAAGCTACTGTAATGTTTGCATGCATGAACAATCACAATAAACAAGAATGTATGGTTCCATCTTAATTTTCATTTGGCAAATTAAACATTTGTTTTTGTTTCAGGCAAATTACACATTTTTCAAAGTTTATCCTCTCATGCGTTACGGATGGAAAACATTTGCTACCAAGATAATAGCAAAAGTTCTCAACTGCTACATATAAGGAAAGGATGTATATACCCAAAGCACATACTTTTTAATGCATGTAACACAGCCATAGCTCAGAGTTGTATCCAAAACAGTGCAAGCGGTTAAAGCTGTGTTAAAGCCATTTTGGATATAATTTATTAACACTGGCAGTTTAATAAGAATCTGCTTCCCTCCCCCCCACCCCACAACCAAACCTGCTGTTGTAAATGTTTAGCATGCTATTAATCTCTGTTGTGCAACCACTCCAATTATCCCCATGGTATTATCTATAAACAGAGGAATCCCCAAATACAGTCTTACCAGATGTTGGACTAATTTGTTTTAACAAACTTTGTTTTAACAAAGAGTGTATGGAGGCTTCATTTTGTATTTCCTCAGTACTGTTAATTTAAAATATTCATTAAGTGGAATGAAACAGCACCACTGTGTGCTTAAAACGGCAATCCCATACATTCTAACCAAGGAAGTTTGCCCAATCTGTCATTTCTTTCCAGGTAAACAACTGCAGGTCCATACTAGAAATGTGATATGTGCCAATCTGATCATCTCCGACACATTGCTGCCAAGCCTTTTCTTCTGGATTCTAATATGAAAAAGAATACCCACTGAACAAACTTCCTTCTTTATTGTGTTTAATCTCAGACTCATTTCAGAGATTCTAGATTCAATTTAAAAATAAATACGGGATTGCTGAAAGCATCAAGCAGTGCCAGATTTTACACTTCCTTGGTGAAAATATATACCATTTCCTATATTAACTAGTTACAACCAGATGTACGTACGTTTATAGGAATGCAAGATTCCCACCCCCCCAAAAAATGTATGTGGATAAATCTAATTCCTAACAGACACTAATGCTTAGTTTCATTTTAATCAAATGTAAGCAGGATGCAAATGTAATAGCTCATGATCGTTCAAGGACTGCTTTGTCCTTTCTAGTATTTCAACTACTATTGAATCTTATCTCCAAACTTAAGGTAAACTGTAGCACTTATTTATTTTTATTGATTAGATTTCTTTATCCCACCTTTATTACTTCATAACTAACTCACAAGCAGTGAGCATACCTAATATTCCTTCCTCCTACTTTCCCCACAACAACCTTGTGAAGTGAGTTGGGCTGAGAAGAACTGACCCCAAATCATCCAGCCGGCTTGTATGGCTAAAAGTGGGCTTAGAATTCAATTTCCTGGTTTCTAGCTTGGTGCCTTAACCTTTTAGAGACCGAGTGCCCAAACTGCAACCCAAAACCCATTTATGTATCGCCGGTTGCCGGGTGGGTGTGGCCTACTCGTCGGGTGCAGCTATAGTGGGCTTGGCAGACTGAGTGGGCGTGGCCACTGGATGGGTGTGGCTGCAGTAGTCATGGCAGATTGGGTGGGCATGGCTGGGGTGGGTGTGACCACCTTGATGTTGCTAATGGGGAGGGACACCTGTGGGAGCCGGGCAGGGTTGGGGGAGATCCAGGGGGTGTCTGGCGGGTGGGATGGTGGGCTTCCCAATGGCGGCTCCAGGCTGGCTAGCCTTGGGCCAGTGATGGCAAACCTTTAGAGACCACATGTGCTGGGGCAATGGCGCGTGCCCATAAAGAGGGCTCCGTGTGCCTGCTCTGGCACGTGTGCCATAGGTTCGCCACCACTGGTATATAATGAAGCACAGATTAGAGATTAAGGGAGACCATTCAATACTAACATAAAAAATTGGAATAGTAGGTTGGAAGAGAGTTTATGTCTCCCAATCATTAAGTTTTCTTATCAATATATACATCCCTTGTCATATACATATACCTTAAATCAGACATGTCAAACTCGTGACGTCACATGACGTCGCGCAACATATCGGGACAGTTTTGCCATTGCCAGCAATGGGGTGGGCGTGGCTTCCGCATGATAAGTCTGACCCATGGGCCGGCAGTTTGACACTTTTGCCTTAAATGAACCAAATAATAGGACATAGCATTTCCACCTACCCATTAACTTGGAATTTTGAAGGTGATGGGAAAAAAATGAAGTATTTGAACTGTTAGTACCGTAAATTAAAGTTACTGAATGGTTTTGGTGACCATGTGGGAAGATGAGAAAATTTCCACAAACTATAACAAATCATCGATGTAAATTGATATAAACTGAAAAGAGGGTATGGGTCTTCCTGAAGAACTGTTTCATAGCAATTAAGATCATACAAGGTGCTCTTTTGTGTTAGTCAGATCACTATAAACAAGGAATAGAGGATAATGAAGTCAGAGCTGATTTCAGCACCATGCTTTGTGAACGCTATGAAGAAGGAATTAGCATCTGTTAGAACATGAATCAAATAAATTGTGGTAGCTCTGAACTAAAAATAAAAATTTGATGACATGGCTTAACTCAATGATTGCCTTAAGTGGACCAGAAAATCTTGTTTTCAAAAGCCTTGATCTATCTAAACATTGTTTTTAAAAACCCACATTAAATGTTTTCTTTCTCCTTCTCTTTTTTCCCCATTCAAGTCAGTGATGCACAGAAATAAGAACAGAAGCAAGCACACAAATTCATGAAAAGGAAAATGATAAAGCAGATACTCTGACCTACCATAAAATCGAAAGAAGAAAAAACAAGAACTTGCAACCTCATAATTAAAACCTCATAATTAAAATCAAAAATTAAATATAATTTTATCTTTGTTGATAACACACTCCCATCAAACCATGAAGGAAAACAGGTATTAGATCACATAAAAACAGATAAAATGTTTGAACAGATAAAAATGTTCAAAATTTACACTGCTGTTCTTTTAAAACATTTAGAGTAACTGTTCTGATATTAACTTTATCAAATAGCTTTATTGGAATGTAGACACAAATAATTTCTGCCATTTTCAAATGTGGCATTAGTTTTGATATTAGCTCTGATGTCAAGGACTGTGCGTGAACTGAGGATAATGTATTTTACTTTATTGTAAAATAAAGTTTTTAATATTATAACATTAAAAAAAGAATCGCAAGGGTATCGGATGAAAAGTGTAGAAACTACTGTAGGTAACCCAGTAAGATGGTTTTGGTGCCAAGAACAAAACATTTGGAATAGGCAAACTTATAATTTGGTTATTCAAAAAGTCCAATTTAGTATTACAGACTCAAAAACATCAGTAAAAATTTGTTTGCTTAATACTGTACTGCTCCAGAACAATAATCCAATGTAGTGGCAACAAATGCAATTTGGAGCTGTCATCTGAAGCACGGGGATCTACCAATTCATGAGACATCACACCTATGTCACTAAGGAACACAGAACTAATTATAGAAATGCTGACAAAAAAGAGGCTTCTTTTTTCTGGAAACTATGGGGATGTGTTGATTTCTTCTAACTCTAAGTACTTCCCCTGAGTTTCTGCCTAAAAAACCACAATTTCCTTAGCTGATATTAAAACATTTCCTCTGCAGACTGTCCTTTCTTAACTTCCCAAACATTTATCTGCAATTTTGACATACTGAGCCTAAAAGTAGCTGAATATTTCATTAAAATATTAATATATTTTACTTAAAAGTACTTAAAAGTTAAGAGAACACTGAGAACACAGCAGTGATTGGAATTATAAAATGACTACATACATACGTACATACATACATACACTGTATATACACAGAGACAGACACACAAACACACAGTATATATGAAATTTAAGCTAATATACCTTTTGCCACTCATTCTTTGGTTTAGCTTCTGATATACCATTTAACATGATTTAATCACTTTAATCATAATTTAGAAGAACTGTGCCTATTCTTCATCAGAGATGTATTGTCTTTTACAGATTTTCATTGTTTTCTAGTGACATATCTCCTATTTGTTTCTTATTCCATGTTTGATGGAATATGTTTGATACATTTTAAATTGTATCAAAAAGTAAATCTTGATTCATTGTTCATGGAAAAAAACAAAAGGTGATAAAAGTAGCTTTCAGACTCCTCTATCTAGGCACTTCAAGAAGCTTGTAAGAATGGGACTTCTAGTTTGCCATTGCGGCTGCCGCGGACACCTAAAGGCGAGTTCCATTTTCCGCGTTCGGTTTCACTCCACTGGGGGACCCTGGAAAGGGTCAAAAGTCACCCTGTAGGGGCGACAAGCAAGGAGTGGACCCCCGCTTGATCGCAGGAGGGCAGCAGTCCTTCTGCTCAATCCGGGTCAGCCCTCCAAACCGGTTGAGGAAAGACCGGCCATAGTAATATGGCCCATCACAAGGCTGCAGACAGCCGAAGTCAAACTTACCACCAAGCCCTTTGAAAGCAACACAGATGAAATTGAGTGAGATCCAATCTTCTCTTTACCCTAAGTACTTTCTTTTCCTGTAAAAGCTGCCTGAAGTATCTTTCCCCATGTGAGGAGAGAGGAAAGGGAATTTCTATCCTACCGTCTAAGAATAGCGGTGACTGACTGCCCAGGGGAATTAAAGCACTAAAAGAACAACTTTAATCTAATTGGATTTACATGTTCCTGAAACTTGGGGACCAAAATTTTTCCTATTTTTATTAGAGACTTTTGTTTTTATCTACAAAAAATAAAATTGGAAAAAGGATTATAAAAATTTTGGACTTAAAAAACCTTAAACGGCATCAGTGACATCTTGTGGCAAAGTTTGGTATTACAACTTGTTATTTCCTAAAAGAGACTTGGCTCGAAGCCCAGACCTTAGATAAGACTCTTCTGGCCTTGGCACCACCTGTGAGAAACTCAGCTGTAAAAGAACAGCTGGGCGGCATAACTGGCCTACTTGAACTGTGAATGTAAACCTTTACTGGCTTTCGGGGTTATATGTGGGGAATTACCTTCCTATCTCTTTATTTAAGGAATATTGGTTACTATATGAGATGATGAAATATCTTGGACTATAAAATCTTGCTTTACAAACAATTTCTACTATAAAGACTATTTATAAACATGTGAAAGAGATGGATGAGGACCAGGAAAAGATCCTTTCCATGTTGAAAGCAATATATGAAACCATTCTTTCAGCTTGTGATAAAATAAGACCTAACATAATAGATCAAGACACCAGCTTAGATTCACAAACCCAAACTTTGACTATAATCAAAGAACTAACAACGCAGAAGATAACAGAAGAAGTGGAACAATCAAATATTAAGACAGAGGACTCAACTGACCAACAAATACAGTTAATGGAAAATCCAGAAAAGGGAGTGACAACACTGAAAATGGAAAAGACTTTATATATAAATCAGAAGGAATTTGAAGAACAGATTGAAGAACAGATTGAATGGAAGATAAACATATCAGGGCAATAATGGGGAATAGGGAGACAACTTAATGAATACAAATGGGCTAGTCCTTCCAAAAAAATGCAATTAAATGGTCTCCTTTATTTCAAATAACATATATAATAGTAGAGGGAGATCTATTTGATGATCTAAAAGCACTGATATGGAAGCCTAGTTGGCAAAGGAAGAAAGCCAGAATAAGGCTGAAAAAAATTGGGGGTTTGATTTATTAGAGGAGATTTCATATTATTAATTAGAGAGTTCAAGGGAGAAGTTGAGATAAGGGGAATTCTGGTCATTAGATTTAAAATATTTGGAAATTAGTTGAAAATAAGGATTTTATCTTTTTAATATTTAAAAATTAGACCTAAAAGAAAAAAAATTAAGTATTATGAACATGTTTGATTGATTTATTAACCCAGGTAATATATATAATAGTTTTGATTTATTAAAGGGGATATTGTATTATTAAGTAGATGATTTAATATGGTGGGAAATAGATAACATTTAAGAAATAGAATAAGATTATATTCAAATAGATAAAATGTGTATTTTGGATATTAGATTCTGTTATGAATTGAGATAAAGGAAATCTTGGTTACCTAAAGCCTGAAAATTATAAATATCAAAGGTTAAATTGGAATATTGATGGGAAACTAAAAATTGGGAAAAAATTAATAATAGGATATGGATTGTTTATGAAGATTGAATGTAAAAATAATTAAGATACATATAAGCTAAAATTTTATTGATAAATGTAATAATGATGTTTTTACTGAGTTGATATAATAAGAACTGTATTAGCTTAAATACGAGACAGTAAATATTAAGGGAAAAAGAGAGGAAATATTTAATGTTGTAACTTGAGATTTGTACTAAAGGTTTTGTTATCGAACTACTGATTAACCCAGCCACCACGTTACTTTTTAAATAACTTTTTAAACTTTTTAAAGCTTGTAAGAATGGACAGGAAATCAATACCTTCCATTACTATTGTTCTGTAAGATAGACAGGCTGCTTAATATTTAGGTATAGCCATCAGACTATTAGCTATTATTAATTTGTCTAGGCCATCTAGGCCATCAAAATATATGATCACCATCACAACAGAAGGCAACAAATTCCATAATTTAAATATGCACTAATTTACCACTACAGATTAATATTGCCTGTATACAGCCACATTCCTTGGATTTGAAAATTATTTAGAATTTTGTAAGTGTTCTTAAGTGTTAGCTAGCTTCAGTAAATGTCAGCGGAAAGTCTGTGTACAATCTTGGCCATTTTCCTGATTTACAAACTGTTGTTGTGTCGAGCATCTAGATAAACTGCAGCTGCCCAGAAAGCAGGGGCTATTGATAGCATATGTGGAAAATTGTCTTTTCAAAGCCCATGGCAAAACAGTAATAGCAATGGAAGACCTGAACAACCAATTTAGGGAAATAACTATGGAAAAAATGTATCTATGTCATTGTTAATAATCAACACCAACTTGGTGATACGTAATGAATCAATTGGTTGTAGTAGAAGCAGCAACAGTATCTCACATTAACATTACATAATGAGAGAATACCATTAGAAAATTTCTGGTCTCTTCTTTTCCAATCCACCATATTCCTTCTGTCCCCAAAATTTCCCTCCTTTGGGGTATCTTTGACAAACACAAGAAGAGGGAACAAGTAAAAGAAAACATCCATAACAAAAAAAACAGCTATTCTTCCTTTCTCTCCCCACAAGAATCTTGGCCAACTTCATTCACTAACTGGGATTTCTGGTTGCCTAAAATAGCAATTTATTTTCTGCTGTGAAAACAGATATACATTTGTCTAATTATGTTGTAGGCATATATATTGGCCAGGCAAAATTCTTATTTGGCCATGAATATGTAGAAAGTGACAATAGTTGGCTCGCATTCTTTCAGAGGTATTTCAGCATGAACCATGGCTAGTAAGGGTTTCTCAAATAAACTTTCTTATCATATTGTCCTAATCTGAGGAATAAGCTGTAGCTTTTCCAATATCAAATCCTATGCATTAGCAAATGATGCCTCAGTTACTCTAGCAGTTTGGCCAACTGTTTACTCAAGAGCAAAGTTTCAGAGGCTTCAAGTTTAAGGGGACACAGAACTGCAGCATCAGATTTCAATGGCTAATGGTGGGGATTCTGGACATTCAAAACAAATAAAAACAGCACTGACTAATACTGAGGTTTTAGAGAGAAAAATGCTTACATAATCAAATGAGCATTCAACATCTGGCAATTTTAAGTCAGCTTAATGAACCTGAAACCAGAACAATATATATATATGAGAGAGGGAGAGAGCTGAGGGTTGCAATACTAAACAAATAAATTATGTTCTGAGGAAAAACCGACTGTATTCCATTGTAAATATCTAACAAGCCAAAAAAGAACTACAGCCTCCAAAAATTACAACATTGTATTCAAAAAGCAGGTCTTATTTAAATACTTTAATATAAAAATATTTAGAAAGCAAGTTACAATTGAAAAGCGTGTAAAAATTACTTAAGATTCAAGAACCCACTGCATGTTCTTCTTAAGATCAGCTATTGCAATTAATTTATAAATTGTTCATCCAACACTTGTACTACAAATTTTGATCTTCCCGTTGTTGACTGCAAAAAAACCTGCTGCTTTTTTCCTTGAACTACATTAAGATCATGAATTTGTGGAAAACACTTGAACACACAGTGTTTCCAATAAAGTCAAGATGGCCAGCTTCCAGCAGTTTGTTGATAATTTGGGCCATGCCAACCATTTTTAATTAATCAGTAAAAGGTTATTGTCGCTTTTCCGCCTGTAGAAAGAAGAAATAGTTCATTATTTTAGATCAGCAAAGGAATAAAAAATGTGGGCAGGAGGTATGAGTGGACCAGTCAAAATGTTAGCATTAGTGATCTGTAGGTTTCCATCCCTCTCCAAAATAATAACTGGCCTTTATGTGCCCTTCCTTGCCATCTTTATCCCTCTTCTCAGCTGCATACTTCCAATGGTTGCCATTCTGTGCCTTAAAAAAGTAATTCGAGAAGAAAAGCCCAAACTCTGTGATTTTATCTAAATTACTTAGAGAATACAGCAGATGATAAGCCTCTCCTAGGCCTTCAATTGAAATAGCAGATATTCCATAAGCTGTTTATCTTCACAGTGGGCCATATCTATTCAAAATCAGAATCCATTAACAAAATCATGACATAAGACTTCAGTCACGTCTACACATCTGTCCAATTTTGACCTAAAAATACTTGGCTAAGTCAAGTACTAAAAGTTATATATACTGCAATAATGAAATATTATTGAACAGGAAGCAGTTACTGAGGAAGTTTTTAGAGGAATGGATCAGAAGCGCCATCTGCCCTAGTTGCTTTAATCTATATTCCTGCATTCAGCAATTGTACTCATTGCATGTCTAATTCTATTACCTGAAATCTTGTTTATTTCATCATCATTAGCTAGCTGTTTTCCTACATGGTCATACCCTGTCCTCAGAGAGTTTATAAAAGACACAGCTGTTTTCCTTCTGTGAAGCTGTTACAATAAAAATCTTTTTTCCCAGAGTAAAAAACTTGCAAACTTATATTTTGCTTTGTTTTCTGTTTCAATCACAGAATATCTGCTAATTATAGATATCTTTGAAGTTTGCATCATCCTACTTTTGCTTTGCTTTTTCTTCAACTCTCCCCACCAATGGCTTCATTCTCATCCATTTCAGCCTACTATCTCTTGTGATTCATTTTCTCAAACCAAACTTTTTCCTGGCTAGGTTTCTATAGTTCCTGCTTTTTTCTTCAACAACATAAAGACTTGCTGACTTGCTGACTGAAAGCATTATGATTTCTTCAGTGGGCCAGCATATTTCTTCTTTGTATCCTTTTAATGGTCACAAAAACAAGTTTGAGCCTCTTCTCTTGTCATTATTAGATTACCTTGGGAATAATGCAAATAGGTGCAATGACAGATTCTACAATATAATCAGGAGCCGGAGTACAGGTTTTATGCAATTATTGTTCATACTACTTATGCTTCAACTAATACCTAAATTTAATTCAAGATGAACATGAGACTGCTCTCCTTGTTTTACTGACCAAGTCTATGAATGAACTTGCAAATGCAGTTTTTGCTTACTGAATAGTTTGAAATAATTGTGTGTAGAATTGTTTATACCAGTGATTCTCAACCTTCCTAATACCGCGACCCCCAACCATGTGGTCGTAAGTCGAGGACTACTTGTATTTCCCTGCGGGCGGGGCAGGAGGTGCGCACGCTCCGCCTCTTCTCCTGCGGCTGGAGTGCCGTGCATGCGTGGTGCCGCCCCCTGAGCTGGCTGAGGCGCAGCTGGCAAGCGGCAGCGACAGCACAGGCTGACCACCGGCTGGGCCACCAGCTAGCCCAGCCCAAGGGAGTAAGCCACCCGCCAGGCCCCACGCGCACCAGCAACCCTCCCTGCTAGCCTTACCTTGGCCACCGCACGTTCGGTGCAGCGGCAGGCAGGCCCAGGCACTCCTGGGCGGCCATGGCACGCGGCAGCGAGGGCGCAGGGCAACCACCGGCTGGGCCACCAGCTGGCCCAGCCCAAGGGAGGTAAGGCACCCATCGGGCCCCATGCGTGCCAGCAACCCTCCCTGCGCCCGCCGGCCTCCCACCTCCAAACTCTGCCCCTCTTTTACTTACATTTAGTAGTTGCTCAGCAGGGAGGGGTGGAAACGTCCAGACAGCTCGCCTTCGCTGCAGACAACTTGCAGCACCATTTGCAGACTGAGACTTTTGGCGGGCTCAGCAGGGCAGAGACAGCCTTGACAATTCCTATTGGCTTTTGAAAGCCAATAGAATTAGACTCTATTCAAGAGAGTCTATTCTATTGGCTTTCAAATGCCAATAGAATAGAGTCTCTTGAATAAAGTCTATTCTATTGGCTTTCAAAAGCCAACAGAATAAGAGGGAGTAGCACAGCTAAGGGAAAAGGGGAAAAAATGGCGGACTGCGTGTTTGGTGACCCCCGTGAAATGGTCGTTCGACCCCAAATGGGGTCGCGACCCACAGGTTGAGAATCGCTGGTTTATACAAACTCAGTCAGTATCTAGGTTTTATTGCCATACATAGAATGTAAAAAGTATTTGAAATATCACCTTTCTGAAAATGGGATTCTTGAGTCTTGAAAATTCAATTTTCTTAAAGTATCTTAATTTTTAAAAAATTGGGAATGTTATTGGGATGTTTACGGAATTAAGACTAATAATGCAATCCCCACCTCCGAATATAATTAAGGTCCTATGCTTTCATTGCTAAAGCGTTTTGTTAATGCTTCATGCATCTTGAAAATCTATCCAATATTATTTAGCTTTATGGGAACCAGGTTGCTAACCATGGGATTTTGTTTTTTTAAAAAAATCCTCTATTAACATTACACATAAATCCAGTTATAGAAAAGCTGTTACCTCTTTCTTGCTTGTCAACAAACTTATTAAGTAAAGATAAATAATAAACTTCACCCCAGAAAATAATTTGTTCCAGAATGGGTACAAACTTTTCATGTTTTTAATTTATTAATTAATTTGTAAAAAAAATACAACCAATGATATAAAATTCCGTTTATGCCATAATGGAAGCAAACTTAACTGCTCCTAAGAGCAGAATTCTTCCCCAGGAAAAAGAATTATGATTCCTTCATTTCCTAAATTTCAAGTCGCTTTTCAATGATAAGTACAAAAAAGGGAAAGGTGTCAAAAATTCTATTCATGTTTCCAGCTATGTTTCATAAAAGAGTCCATAACAAGAGAACTCAAGTATATGCAGGAAAAATATATAATGAATCAGGGGAATAAAATACTGACCTCGTACAGCAACAGATGTTCATGGATGTCTGCTGTCCTAGGCCATAATTTTCATTGTTGGATTTTTTTAGAAATTCATGAAGATCTGTAACTGGGACCCCAGTTTGTTGATATTTCTGAAACAGGAGTGTATAGAATAATCTCTTAGGAAACAGTTTTACTCACATTACTCTACACTGCCTGGACTTCCTATTTCTTGACCTATTGTGGGAAGGGGGCATGATTTGTGAGAAGAATTATCATTTAAGCAGAGATCTGCAGCCTGAAATATATTGGAAGATTAAAATCTAATGTTATTTATGCTGCTCACAAAGAGAGAAAAGTGCTTTCTTGAACATCTTATCTTCTTACCTAATTCTGCTAGAGTACTTCATCTATTACTTAATGAAACCACAAATATCCTTTCACTTCCTTGATAAGCATCATTCAATTTGCTTTCTGAATTAGATTGTTCATCCTGAAAGTTGTATTACAGTGGTACAGTTAACTTTCTTACTGCTGTATAAGGATGACTGTGATAGGGAAGGACCAACTTCTTCTGCTTTTCCCAGCCTCTTGTAGTTTACTCAGCTACCCACTTCAGAGAAGCTACTTTAGACGTGGTAATTACTTCAAGGTTGAAAAATAAGTGTACTCAAGGAAAAGGTTTCTAACTTTTTAGTATTTCATTAACAGGCACATATACACTACTAAAACAACCTTTAAAACAGGTGTCCCCAACCCCTGGGCTGTGGCCTGTTCAGAACCAGGCCACGCAAGTGGTGGGTAAGAGCACATGTGAAGCTCCACTTGCGCAAGCGGCGGACACACTCATGTGTGCAAAGTTCCATTTCCACAAGCGGCAGGAACACATGCGTGCACGTCTGCTGCTCACATAGAACCATCCTCTCTCTTCCAGAAAGTTTGGGGACCGCTCAGTGGTGGGATTCAAATACCTGAACAACTGGTTCTCTTATTTGATGCAGGCCTGAGCCTCTGATGCTTAGAACGGACTTCTGGAAGTAGCATCACGCACTTCCGGTGGGCTGTTCTAGGCCTGGGAGGCCTCCTCCAGGTCTCCAATTCCTAGAAGTGGCATCCACACACTGCCGGTGGGCCGTTCTAGGCCTGAGAGGTCTCCTTCAGGCCTCCAATGCCTCCTCTAGGCCTCACAGGCCTAGAACGGAGTTCCAGAAGTAGTATCCATGCACTATTGGTGGGCTATTCTAGGCCTCAGAGGCCTCCTCCAGGCCTCCAAGGCCTAGATTGGACTTCTAGAACCCAGCCAGTTCTCTGAATTCAAGTAAATTTAGCTACTGGTTCTTTCGAACCAGTGCAAACCGGCTGAATCCCACCACTGGGATCGCTGCTTTAAAAAGCACTGTATCTAATGAGAATTTTCAAGCTTACACATAACATTTTATTTCTGAATGTTTCTCTAACTGAGCTCCAGATCACCTTCAAGAAGATTCCCATAGACTGAAATAGTACTTAACACAGTATATTTTACCTTTATGGTGTCATACGCATCTGTAATGAGGGCAATAAAGAGGCTGAGTATCATATATATAAAGAGGCTAATGAAGGAATACAGGTATAATCGACTGAATAACCAGACTATGGTACTCTTCTGCTGGATCTGAGCAAATGTAGCAAACATGTCATCACCATTGACTAAAGAAAAAAGACATTCTGCTACGGTGTTCATATCTTCAAACTAGAAGTAGAGAGCACAGAACATAACCAACATCAGAAACAGCTATTGTGGCATTTCAGAATAATTTTAGACCAATCTTCTTAAAAAAAAACTAATAAAGAAGTTACAACTCATTAGTAAAAATCAAAACATTGCTAAAGCTGGATTGAACAAAGACAACAAAACATCTGCAGAAAAAAAATGTAGATTTCAAAGAGTGCAGGTTTCACATCCGATAAAGCATCTTTTTTCCAAATTGTATAAATGTGCTACAGTATTCCACATAGTTTTTTTTAACAAATTAAACACAAACCATAATTCTAAAACCTGCTTTCCATGGTAAGTCTCAGTATAGTATCAATAGTCTTTAGGTAATAGATTTCACTGAAAAGCACCATTAAGGACTGTCAACCTTTTGATGGATAGAAGTTCCATATGATATGTGGAGGAGATTGAAGTTTGGGGCAATAAAACAAAATGGATACAGGTGTCCTGCACTCAAGAGAGCAGCATTTTCCAGGGTGGTGCTTAGAAGTTTTTGAACCCTTTTGAATTTTCAATATTTCTGCTTAATATGACCTAAAACGTGATTGTTTTTCACACAAGTCCAAAAGCTAGATAAATAGAACCCAATAAATAGTCAAAATGTTATATTTTTCATTTATTTATTGAGGAAATGAACCAATGTTACATATTTATGTGTGGCAAAAGTATATGAACCTCTAGTCTAGGTTTATTAGTTAATTTGAAGGAGATATAAGAGTCAGGTGTTTCAATCAATAGGATGCTAAAAGTCCTGCTTTATTTAGAGAACAGAATTCTGGGTATTCACTATCAAAGTCTGATCTTCACAATCCAGGAATGTGGAAGTATGTCATGTCTCAAAGGGATTTATAAGGACCTCCAGACTGAAAGAATTTGGATTCCACCAGTCCACTGTCAGGCAGATTGTATACAAATGAGGGCAATTCAACACTAGCATTCTTCATCCTAGAAGTGTTTGACCGACCAAGATCACAGCAAGAACAAGGCATGTAATATTCCATGAGATCTCAAAGAAAACCAAAGTAATTTCAAAGGAACTAAAACCCTATTTTGCATTGGCAAAGGTTCATGGGAATATTGAACAACGAGTGCGCATGGCAAGGATGCAAGGAGAAAGTCACGATTTTCCAAAAAGAACATTTCTGCCCACCCAGTTTGCAAAATACCATATGGATAAGACAGAAGGCTATTGGAAGACTGTTTTGTAATGGAATGAGACCAAAATTTTTTTTTAGCATGAATGAAAGTGTTATGTTGGCAAAAAGTAAACACCACATCCCATCTGTAAAACATGATGGTAGCAGTATCATGGTTTGAATCTGCTTTGCTACCCCTTGGGTGGCTTGCCATCCTGATGGAATTCTGAATTCTGAATCTTACAATTCAAAATATATGTACAAAATATAACATTGTGCAAATTCTACAAAAAAATCCAGGGTATCTGTTAGTAAAGCTCAAGGGAAAGTAAGTCATACAACAAGACAATGACCCAAAACACAAAAGGGCACAACCAACAAATGGTTAAAGCAGAAGAAAGTTAATAGTTTGGAAATGGCCCAATCTAGACTGATGTGCAGGATTGATCAACAATTATTGGAAATGTTTAAGTGCAGTTATTGCTGGTCAAGGAGGGGGCAATTACTGAAAGCAAAAGTTCATCTATTTTTGGCAGACACAAATACTGTATGTGGCTCTGGATCACTTTCCTCAATAAAAAGAATGAACAAATATAATACTTTCAGTTCATTTGTTTATTAGGTTCTGTTTATCTAGTTTTAGGTCCTGTGTGGAGAACAAAACATTTTAGATCTCCTTTATGTAGAAACACAGAAAATTCATAAGGGTTCACAAAGTTTTAAGCACCACTATATATTTCCCGGGAGCATGGCAGTCTTTAGTCTCTCAAAAATGATATCAAGATTATTTTAGCATTTGCCCTATCAATTTTTGACAAGTTCAAATGGTTTTTTTTCCCAGAGCCTTGAACTAGAAAGACAGAAAACCACGATCTTTAATATTATTTTATATTATCTTACGGAAGAAGTGATGTCTCTTTTAAGCTAACTAGCATGATACAATGCTGCCCTCTAGCAAGAAACGTCTGCAAGAGAAATCATAATGGATACATTAATCAACTTTCAAGTCACCCATAAACAAACTCAATAGTTGCATTTAATTCCTTCACCAATGAAGACTGGAGTACCACACGGTCTCTTTCTACAGATATAAAAGATTCTTTAGCAATTAGAACTATGAGTTGAATTATGAACAACTCAACTAATGTATGACACAGAGGATACCCATTTGCCTCTAAATTTATGTTTGTATGCAATAGTCTTTTATAATAGTTCTTAATTGCTTATAAAGAATACGTTTCAGATCACTTACATACCTTTTCATGATAAGGTCCTAGAACAATCCAGCCACAGAAAGTGTATCCAAGGTATATCATGCCAGCACAACAACAGAATCTGAGAACTTTGGGTAAAGATGCTTGCATTGTTAAAATGAGTACCTAGGAAATTGGGAGAAAGTCCATTAGATACCATGTGTGTGGGGGGGGGACACTCAGTTTCTGGTACTTTGCTACTTGAGCTTACATTGTAGGTTTGGAAGTAGCCCAAATATCGAATGACTCCAACCCAAACAAATAGAGTGGACGTTCCAAGAAAAATGCTGCAAACATCATAGCTTGTCAGATTCTGAAAAAAGAAGAAAAAAAGCCACTGAAAGAGGAAGAGCTGATTCCTCTTCAGATCTCAACCAGTGTTTTAGAGGTTAGGATTCTTTCAGCTATCACAAGCCAAAAGTAACTGAAGCTTTAAGGATTACCTTTGCTTTTATTTCCATCTTCATTATTGAGCCAATGATAGTCATTATGTCACTGATGATCACCAGAACATACCATCCATTTATGAACTCTAAACGATCTGTACTGCATACATGACGTTTATACTTCTCCAGGAAAAAATTCACAAATCTCTGGTTTAAAGATTAACATAAGAAGAAGAAAAAATGCTTCAAAACAAGAATGATTTACTAATTAACATCACATCACTACTATGGTAATGCCACCATGTGATCATCATAGGAATTGCATTAAGATAAGGAACCTGTAGTTCAGCTATTGCTATTGCTGAACTACAATCCCAGGATCGCTTATGACTGACTATCTTATAGGATAGAAATATTTTAGAAACAACTTCATCTATCTCTAGTGTATACACACATTATAGAAGAGAGTTATTGACTAACATTTAAGATCTCATTCTCTTTACAATTCTGCTTATTCCTGTTGTGCATTGCAAATATTCAGTCTCTGGCTGGAGAGAAATTAAGCTATTTCATACATTCTGTGTTCAACAATTTACACGGTTTGCCCCATTCCAAATGTGGAATTTTAATTACAGTTTGTTGAACCAGCCAAGGTTCATAAGTATCCCTCAACCATTAATAGGTGGCATACACAGCACACAAACAAAATAATCAAACCACTTTATAGCACTATGAAAAATAATAATAATATATTTCTTCAATTTCCAGTTTTCTTAATCCATTTGAGTAGAATGACAAGAGTTTGGAGAGAAAAGAAGATCAATATTTAAAAGTTCCAAATAGGTAATGTTATATCAACATGACATTTCTTTAGTTCTTCTAATTAATTATTAATACTTTCTTTATTATCCATTAGGCCATATCAGAATATAAAATACTGAACACAAATATGACCATATGTTAGAAAATAGCATAAAAGACAAGAATAAAAGAAAATGCAAATTATGTTTCTGTGTCCACCCTACAATTTACCCTTTCAGATTCACATATGAAATTCTTAATTATACCGAGCATTCAGATAAAGGGCTGTATTATATGTAATTTCAGAATTTTGATGCATACGGAATGTATTATTTTAATTTAAAGATCCCAATAGTCCATTTGTCTAATGTGCAATCCAAGATCTTGGTGTGTCTGTTTGTTTTACAGTTGAAAATTAAATAATATATGTTCTATGTCCACTATGTCTGGGATTCCACCTGGTGATTAATTAAACTGACTTAAATGAAAATTTAACATGCTTGAATACAGTCGAAGCTCTAATAATCAGCAACTGTTAATTGCAAGAGAATTTAGAATATGCATTTCCCATCTTCAAAAACATATCCCGCTATTACAGTTTCAGTCTTAAATAGGACTTCTGAACAAACTATATGACAAACATATTAAGAACAATTCTTACTTTCTGTTATTCTGGAAAAATAAAATGCATGAATAGAAATGAGGCATACTTACTTTCTGCAATCTTAGAGCAAGAATAATAGATCGTGTGCAGAGAATCAGGGAAGCAAAACAGCTCACTATAACAAGCCCATCAAAAACCAAGATATACTGTGTGTTCTTTTGAACTACTAAGGGAAATAGAAAAAATCAATAAATTAAAACTTAAAAAGTATAGATATTTCCAAGCCAGTCACTTCAGAGGTGATAAATTAATTGCAGCAAGTCACTTCCCTTTAAGTACAGTACATCCTGAACTGAAGCATGAAGAAACAGAAAAAAACCCATTGATCTACAGACTTTCAAAATGTAATTCTCTATCTACAGTACTTGTGAAGAATGCTTGCACAATAATTGTCTGTGTATACATTTTCTGTATTAAATGACAATATTAGCTTAGCTTAGTTTTTACGGTTTTGAGCTTCTTTGTTCAGTATTTTATTACCTCTTAATAGGACAGGAAAATCTTGATGGTGATTTTAGACATGCATTTTTCTTTGCTGAATTAAAAAAATAAAACCAAGGTAGCTTCCATTTTAGAATAATGATATGAAAAGATAAACACTGCTCTTCCGCGTAGCTATTGTTATACAAGTGCATGTCTATTTGCTCAAGAAATATGACCCAGTCAAATTTTCTCCATTGTTGACAATGTTTAAGCCATCAACGCCACAGTCTCGAGGCGAAATGGCTCTATCCATTAAAAAAAAGGGAGGCTTCCATTTTTTTTATTCAAGTGTGCATGATACTTACGAGAGCCAGATATATTCCACTCTTTACATTCTTGAATGTCAGCGTCAGTATCAAAATATATTTTCATTTTACCACTGTGAGCCATATTGTTAAAAGTAATCTGTCAAGGAAAAAGTTTTTTTTTTTAAAAAAAAAAACTATTTACACCCTAGAATGGATATGTACTTTAAATCAAATAGAGCAGCCCTTTTGTGTGGGTGTATGCCTTTGAGTCATTGTTGACTCCTGGTAATTGCCTGGAGCAGTGGTTCTCAACCTTTCTAATGCCGCGACCCCATAATACAGTTCCCCATGTTGTGGTGACCCCCAACCACTTATACATCACTGGGTGCCAGGGGCGTGGCCAAAGGGGAAAAAATGGCGGACAGCCTTGTTTGGCGACCCCCGTGAAATGGTCGTTCGACCCCAAATGGGGTCCCGACCCACAGGTTGAGAACCACTGGCCTGGAGAATTCCAATTTTTTGGAACAATTTTCTTGATAAGATTTCAAAATTGGTTTGTCGTTACCTCCCCCCCCTAGGGCTGAGAGACAACCAAGGTCACCCACTGGTTTGTGCCTAAGACAAGACTGGAACATAGTCTCCCAGCTTCTAGCCTGGTGCCTTAACCACTACACCAAACTGGCTTTGTATAGAGCAGGGGTTCCCAACTAGGGGGGTGCGAGACTATATTCCCGGGGGTGCAAAAACTTGGGTTTTCAAAATTATAGGGTATATGCATAATTCATTGCCTTTATTTTGAACTTTTATAAGGGGTGTGAGAAAATATGAGAAGCGTTCTAAGGGTGCGGGGTATAGATAAGGTTGGGAAGAGCATCCTATATACGTTTTCTTTTAAAAGCTACAAACTCCTAAATCTATTCATAGGTATCAAAGCAGTAATTCTTCAGAAAGTAGCTTGGCAATATAGTTTATGCATCTTGTTATTATCACTAAAAGATAGCAATTTACAGTAACTTTTGTCTCAACCAGTTAATTTATTTCAATTGCACCCTGAAGACTAAAACATCCAGCAGCTTACTTACTTTTTTCAATCCACTGAAGAACAAAGCTTTGTGAGTGCATTGTAGAACAGTACTAGAGTAATGGAGCAACTGTATATCTTAGTATGGAAAATTACTTAAAACAACAATCACTGCTAATTTTCCCATTAAAAATATTTATGAAATGTTACATATAGATGTACTACATACAAAAAATCCTTTGACTGGTGAATAAAGTTTCTTTATAGGTCAGTGTATTGCCCACTACAATATATTAAGCTAATGTACAAGAGATGCATAATATAGGTAGTCCTCAAGTTACGACGGTAATGGAGTTTGCCCATCTTGATCATAATTCGTGAGGGTTGTGAAAAAGGTCAGTCATGTGACTGACCTGATTTTATGAACTTTTTTTTACAATGGCTACTAGGCAACCAAATGGTTCGCTATGGGCGCAGTTTTGCCAAAAACTGGAAGTAAATGCCTGTTTTCAGCAAAACTGTCATTAAATGCAATCATGTGACCGTGAGAAGCTGCAAATGGCTGTAAATGCAGCCCCACTGTAGAGAGCCCAAAGTTCAGTCATGTGACCATGAAAGGGGGCTGGCCTGACTGTCAGAACTTTGAATCTAGGTTTTAAGTACCTCCCAGGTAAATCCATTGGAACTTCAAATAATAATTAAGTGACTGGTCATTAAGTTCAGAACAACCTGTATTAAACTAATGTATAAGAGATGCCAACATAAAAGATATTTTCTATGGGTGAAATAATAAAAAATTGCTCACAGTATTTTCAAATTCGTAACAGTCAGGTAGTTCACGAGTATGAATAGTCTGCAGATCAATGCCTTTTAGTTTAAAATAAATTTCAACCTGTATGAGCCTGGAAAAAGAGAAACCATTACAATATTTTCTTTTTCTGAGGAAACAGAAACTGGCTTTAAAAACTGCATGTTACCTATAGAACTCAAGGTTGAAAAAGGTTGAATTCTTTAAGTCACTTATATCCTTAGTGGACAGATCCTGAGGTTTCAAATGAATGCATTCTGGAAGAAGGAATTAAAAGATACATTTAAATACTTCCAAATATATGGCATAGGCTTGAGAAATCGAAAAGATGCAATCTGTAACAACATGATTTCAAAGCAAGCACAGCTTATGCAAAAGTCATTATTATCGCCATCTTCTATTTTATACAAGAAACACAGTCTCAAGTTATAATTTTATATTCTTTAAATCCAGTTTGGTATATAAGCAATATCTAAATAATAAAACCAAGAGAAGCATATAGATGAATAAACAGGCTGAGTCATACAACTTATATGAATTCTACACAAATAAGCTATTTGGGTACCCGCCCCAAACCCCTCTTCCAATCAGTCCTTTGGCTGTACAGGTAGTCCTTGTTTATCAACCACAATTGAGATTGACAACTGGGTCATTAAGCAAAGAGGTTGCTTAAAGCAACTGCAACAATGCTTATGATCTTACTTCAGTTTTCCTGTGGTTGCAAAGTTACTTTTTTGTCACCATCCTAACTGTGAGCAGTTGCTAAATGAAGACTACTTGTAGAGGTTGACACAATGTACAAAGAACTACAAAGCCTAAACACAGTCAAAAGGCATAGGCTACACTAGATAATCCCCTTACAGTTCGAAGACCCAAAGTGTTCATGAGCTTCCCATAAACCTTCTGCTCTTGCGTCTGATTGCTACAAGAAATTATAAGCTCCCATTTTATTAAAATCCAGAAACTAAAGTTATCAATTCTGGAACAAGGAAAGATCCCAAAATAGAAATAGTCAATATACATGCCACAAATAGACTCCTATGTCCGTAGCTGATCTGGCAAATACTTAAATCACAGAGCTGCAATTTGCTTCTGACTTTCAAAAGAAAACAAACCCAAAACATGTGAGATGCATTATATCATCAACCTATCTACACACTGAAGAAAAAGAATAATATAAAAATGTGCCCTCTGATTGCCTAAAGATTTCCCATTTTCACTTTTAAGCAAGCTTGAACTATGAATTTGACTGTGGTTAAATTTCCTGTCCAGTTCTCAAACAAATTACCCTACTTCCTCAATTCAGGTAGACAAGAACTGGGGGTTTATATTTCCGTATTTCACCAAGGCACACTATAACAGGAGGGAAAAGGCGTTTCTTTACTAGCAAAAAAGCGTGGTTCACATCCCAGTTTGTTAAGTTGCAAAACAACTGTCCAGTGGCACGGAGTATACTAACCACACTTTAATGATAAAGCCAGAGTCAGACTTTCAGATCAGCAATTCAATCATAGCTTGGAAAGTTAATGTCTGGCTTGTTGCCTACCCACACACATTTTTTTCACATAGCGGGCCCTGTATCTCTTAATTAGAGACTTCAGTGAGAAGCAAAAATAAACCAGGAATTATGAAATCACCACCAGGCCATTGCCTCACTTAGAAACCTAAGAAAAATGCTTTATTTCAAACTGTGTAATAGTTTCCTAAAACAAAGCATAGCATTGATCTAATGGACACAGTACATCATGTCAAAATATGAACTATGTTATAACTTGTTGTGAGGTGTTAACCTCACTTTGTGGCATCCTGAGAGCAATGCTATTGTTTTATTTACAGACAAGGCACCCTTGGGCAGCCAAGGCAAATGATTATTTGTGTATATTATGGGCAAATCTGAAATCAGACACTAACTACAAGTTTTGCCCCCAAGTTTTGAAAATCATACAAATATCAAATGGACAGCTACAGTATCGTGCTGATTCCAAAGTACCTGTTTCGATAGTACTGTCTATGTGCAAAGTATCATTAGAAGAAAGCATTGTGCCTTTCTTATATTGTTGCTTACATATCTGTAAGCCAGCCATGTCATCTTCATCTTGCTCATAACCAAGTGTGCCCAGTGATATATTCTTCAGTTGTTGGTACTAGATGCAAACAAAGAAGAAACGTTCTTTTTTTGGTAGCCTCAACTAGGATTATAAGACATCCAAAAACACAGATATTTAAACAAGAAGCTTGAAATTAGCTTTGAAACATTCCATTTATTTTCAAAACAAAGTTGCAGACCCTGATAATAGAGAGTTATTGTATTAATTGCACCGTATGGCATTCATTACCTTTTTTGCCCAGTTATACATTTACTTAGAAGCAAATCTGTGACTTTTAAAAACTTCCTTTTGGAATGACTACCGTGAAGCGTAACAAAAGTATGTCAAGTTTTTAAAAAGTCAATTGTTATTTCCCTGTGGCAAAAGAGTTGAATTGTAGCTACAGCCGCAGCAAAGGTGGCCAATATCTAGAATATTCTTTGGGCAAGCACGTGAATTTACAATTTTAACTTCTAAAAAAGTAGGCGTTGGGTTAAATAATTAGGACATGCCGAAGGCATAATCCCAGAGATTTTATATCTCTGCACTGAATCTCAGTTTCAAGTTGGGATTCAGTAGAAACATGAGAGTGGACAGCCTTTAAATCAAATAAATTCCACATTCTCAGTTCTCCTGTTCAGTTGCCCATTGAATTGACCATATTAGCATTTCCATTTCTAGTCAGATGCATGCACGTTTTTCACTCATATATTCAGATACCAATTTAAACACTTACCTGACTAATTGCAAAAAAGATGCTATTGTAGACATCTTGCTGTGTGTACACACTGCAACTGTAGTCATCTTCATCGACCCCAGCGTAGTTTTTCAGAAACAGGTGCTTAAAAGCTATAGTATTCTCCTCTTTAAAGGAAACCACCAACTGATTACTCAAACCAAAAAGGATGAGCTTTAAGAAAGAAAAGAAAGCAAGAGGAAATTGTTTTATGTCACATACAAAACAGCAGGTGGCAAGTACTTTTCAATATAAGCACCCTAGTTTGCTAAATCATGGTTTAATGCAGGCATTCCCAACATTCAAATATTCCATTTGTGGGTTCCAAATCCTCCACTATACTGAAATAGGCTATACTGAAAATTTTGAATGTTTCGTTATTGTTGTTGAGAAAGAGTTACGGTAAGTCCCACAGAGGTTGCAAGTGTCCAAAATCTAAATCCTGGGATACTGTAACCATCATAAATATGAAACAGTTGCCAAATGTTTGAATTTTGATTACATGACCATGGGGATGCTGCAGCGGTTGTAAATGTGAAAAAAATGTCATAAGTAACTTTCGTCAGTGCTGTTGTAACTTTGGACAGTCGCTAAATAAACTGTTGTAAGTCAAGGACTACCTGTACTTAAGATCTTTTCAAGATGGGATGCTACTCAACTTCTCCCACAAAAGAGAGAGAGAGAGAGAGAGAGAGAGAGAGAGAGAGAGAGAGAGAGAGAGAGAGAGAGAGAGAGAGAGAGAGAGAAGGAAGTAGGGGAGAGAGAGAGAAACATTCCATGTTTTCATAAGTGTCCGGAAGTTAAGTGATATACAAAGATCTAACAACTACGCTAATAACAAATCAGCTCTATTAATTTTTTCCAGTAGCCCTTGATTAAAATAATCATTTCCTTCACCTGAATTAATGGTTAATCTTGTAATTCTTATGGCCCAAGTTAACTTAATACACATGACACGTCAAGTGGTCCAAGGCTTCAGAGTATGACAATTTATTTATTTTTCTATCCACAGTTGATCCAGTTCTTTATATTTAAACTAAATAAAACTAAAAAGAACAAATGTGCTAGGAATTCATTCATTTGCCAATTCACATATGTGAAACCCCAACAAAGTAATATGAGCATCTTTTAAAATTTTACCTGGGTAGTAACCATAACTATCTTCAGAATCTGAAGCCCCAGTTTCCATGGTATCTGGCCTCTAGCTCTGTATTTTTCACAAGGATTCATAAAGTAGAACTTTAAATCCTTCTTTAGTGATTCCTCTTCCATGATATCTGAATCTGCTTGAGCCATCATAGTCCTGCCATTCAAAACAAAAAAACAACCCCACAGGTTGATCATTTTAAAAGAAACTAAACATATTGCACCTATACCCCCTGCTTTCATTTTGAAAGTTAACAAATGAAACTATCAGATTAAGGGAAGCAAAATTACTCTTTTTTTCAACAAAAAAAAAAAGGTTTCTTGAATCAACCAGCCATAGCCTGTTTTACATGGTATTTTAAGCAGCATGGTTCCTGAACCTGCTAGCAAATGTTAACATGAAATAAACAAAACTGAACTAATTAAGAGTATTCAGTTACTCGAATCTGTTGAAAAAGACTGTCCAGTTCTTAAAGGATTTTCAGGGTTCTTCGCTGTAACTTTGATCCAATTTACGCATTACAGTCCAAGAAAATAGCCTATTGCACTCGCTGCCCTTAAACTCTCTTTCTTACACACACACACACTTCTGTCTTGAGCCATGCATTTGGGAATTAATAACAAGAAAACTAATTTCTCTCCCTCCCCTCGTCTTCTTAGGTTGAAAAATGCATAATGTTCTCAATCCTGAAGGAAAGTTCCTCAAAGAAAGGGGTTTTTAGGATTATCTTACTTACAATTCTGTAACAGGTAACCTGGCCCCAAGGCGCTGGTAAGGAGAATTCTCACAGTAATCTTCCAACATGTCAGCAATGGATCGTACAAATAATCTTTGTTTCCTTTAACCTTTTTGCTATATTTGGCCTAGTAACACTGCACAAACAGTAGAGCTGTAAAACATGCCTCGGCTGAAGGAATGATTGAAGCCAAAGGTCTCTGTGGTTGTATATCAGCCGCCTATCTCTGACTAAATGTATCACACCGCAACACTCACTATACTCTTCCAGGAAGCCCCAAACAAATAATTCTGTCTGAATTGCAAATGCCTCAAATGCACCTTGCAGAAACAACATCACCTGGGTGCTCAAATGAGCTGGACTTACAGAGCATGGACAGCTTCCAAATGGGATGCATTGACCACAAGCTAGCTGCACCATTACAGGCACAATGTAAAACCATTTTGAAACTTGGCCCTTTGTATACGACATTAAGAAATGTTTTACATTCTGGGTTGGGCTTGGATCTGGCTACATGTATTGCATAAAAACAGCCACAAAAGCTCAAAAACCAGAATTGATGTTAGGAGCTGGCAACTTACAACATAGAATATAAAATAATATCTGAAGTCTAATAGAATATTATGTTCTACATTCTTTTCTACAGGGCCATGTTCGCTCTTCAGCTACAGTGAAACTTGTTCACAGCCCATATTTGAGGATGTTGGTCAGCTGCAAGCAAAGTGGATATGTTAAGTCTATCAGAGATAAAACAGATGTTTTAATCTTTTTTTGAGAAATAGAAAAACACAAAATTAACTGGTTTACAGTTGAATTTTGACAAATAATCTTAAGAAACCCTGGAAGCCATAAAATTTAGGCAGAGTCTGAATGTAGCCTATGCAATGGGGAATTCTTGTTTATGGCTGAACATATTTTAGAATCAGAATCAGAATCAAAATAGAGCTGGAAGGGACCTTGGAGGTCTTCTAGTCCAGCCTCCTGTTCAAGCAGGAGTCTCTATATCATTTCAGACAAGTGACTGTCCAGTCTCTTCTTAAAAAATCTCTAGTGATGAAGCACCCACAATGTCTGACGGCAAACTGTTCTACTGGTTAATTGTCCTCGCTGTTATGAAGTTTCTCCTGAATTCCAGATTGCTTCTCTCTTGATCAGTTTCCATCCATTGTTTCTTGTCCTACCTTCTGGTGCTTTGGAGAATAATTTGACCCCTCTTCTTTGTGGCAGCCTCTCAAATACCAGAATACTGCTATCATGTCACCCCTAGACCTCCTTTTTTCTAGATTAGCCAAACCCAAATCCTTCATATATTTTAGTCTCCAGGCCCTTAATCGTCTTAGTTGCTCTTCTTTATACTTGTTACTTTTTCCAAAGTCTCAACATCTGGATGCAGTATTTCAGGTGTGGCCTTACTAAGGCTTAGTCAACAATCTTGGTTAAATAATCCATGATTAAGCATGACTTGAGAACCCAGCCAGCAAATTACTGTGTATTTCTTATTTGGAAAATCCAAGTAAGAAATTGCTGTAGAATTTTCCACTCAAAATCTTTCTGTGTGGTTAACAGATCTGAGTTTAACCTTTGATAGCTATAATGCAGATTTACAGTATCACAACTGCAGTGGCTTGGCTAGTACAAGTTTCCCATAGCATTTATTTATTTAAACCACCTATATTCCCTGTTAAAAAACAGAACACAGTATACAAAATAAAGAAACTCAAGTACTAATAAAAAATGACAATGATAATAAATGACATACTTCCAGATTCTATAAACATTTCATTTGCAATCAATAAAGACCAAAATAAATAAATCCACTGGCAGGACTGGTTTAACCTCCCACCCCAAGTACTTGAGGTAATGTCCAGGTCTTTTAAGTCTTAAGAAGAGTCAGGAAGGACAGGGCCATAAGCACCTCTGGGTTGGTATTGTTCCATAGGGCAAACATTGCGACAGAGAGCTGACCTCTAGTTCTTACACAGTGACATTTCCTAATGGAAGGGATATGGAGCATGCCAACTCTGCTGGTTCTGGTGTGGCAAGCGTGTTTTGGCAACATTTCTGGCCCCTTCCTCACACACTCGCTCGCGTAAATGCTTACTTTATGCAGAATATTTCATAGATGCATACACAACACACATGTAGGCCTCAACCATAATTGAGCCCGCAATTGTGCTCATAAGTCACAGCAATCGTTAAGTGGGTCATCACATGATTGTACCTGGTTTTATAATTATATTGTTTAATGATGGAACAACCCAATCATTATCGTTAAGTTAGGACTATTTTTCTTTGCTCAAAACATTCCATAATTTTTGTAAAAAAAAAATTCTAAATCAACAAAGTATATTGTTTCCCTCACATTCATTTCCTCAATGACTTGCTAATTCTAGTCTGGAATATTTCTTCATACTATATCACATAAAATGCCACATAAATGCTCTACTGAAAACAGGGGTGTCTCCTCTTTGCCTTGGCTGCTCCCCTGAATGGCATCAGAGAAATTCGAATTCTTTTTCAGAAGATGCCTTGTGGAAGTAGGTCCACTGTGTACATAAACAGAATTGGGTACCGAGTGCTTTCTCTTTTCTAACAATAGTGAGAGATAAACTTTAGGGCTTATCCAATATATAAGGCAGAGTGAAGTTGTAGCCTCTGACAATCTGAAAAGCAGGAAGCAGCAAAAGTGTTGAATCTTTGTGTGCTACACTGCTCTCAAGTACAGTGGAAAAAGCTCCAGTAACACCTAGATACCGTATTTCAGGGACTGCACCCACTCAGCTTGCTCCCAGAACTTCCCTCCCTTTCCTATGCTCTCAGGGTAGTTTTAAGCTGAACAAAGATATGTTTCCTAGTAAAAATATTCAGCTGCAGTTATGTTATCCTATACTCCAAATGGAAAACGTGAACTAATCATTCACATTTAGGGGAATGAATTAGATTGCAAATCCTAGTGAACCAAATAGGACCTACTTCTGAATAAGCATACAAGCAGTCCTCAGCTTATGACTGGTCACTTGGCAATGATTTGAAATTACAACGGACCGCTCCCCAGGGAGGGTACTTACAACCCAGTTCTGAAGTTTGAATAGCCATGGCATGGTCACATGGCTGCATTATGGGTGCTCGGCAACCAGCCCACATTTACACTCGGTTATAGCATCCCATGATCACATGACCATATTTTACATTTTTGCCCCAAATTGGTGTTTATGTCTGGGTTATGTCAGCAAAACCGCCACATAGCAAACAATTGGTTTACTTTAAAAGTGCTGTATTCACCTAACAACAATTGCAACAAGGTTGTAAAATTGGGTTGGTTCCGTGGGTGACCCACTTTATGACTTACAACCATAATGGACAGGCTCCGTAACAGCCATAAGTTGAGTAATAATTGAACTACTTGAACCTTGAATGGCACCATAATTTAGAAATGTAATAACTTGACTCTAAGATGTATCACAATGTTGTCTGCATGGTTTCTCCTTTGATTAGGACATGGGATTAAATCTTCATTTCACATTAGGATGTGTTACGTAATGCAGAGATTTAAAAAAAACAAACCTTTTATTGGCTTTGAAAAAAAAACTGAAGGAATTTGGAAGGCCTACACACCACACTGTTTAGCCAGAGGTAACTTCTACTACAGAGGATCAAAGCCCCACTGAAATCATTAGGCATTGTTCCTGAGTCGAAGACTTCAAACTAACTTATTTACTTTAATAAAAAATTAAACCAGTTAGGAGCCACTTACCAATGGAATTCACAGCAAGACTCTGTTGTTGAAGACTGGCTTAAAGTTTGCAAAGCAACCTTTATCTCCTGCTGAGAAATACCACAATCTCTGCCTGGATTTCCGATAACCAGCCAGCCTTAGGCTATCTAAAGCAGCATTCTGCCATTTATTTATTTTTTTCAGAATCAGCCCTAAAAGTACTGTGCCACAATCTTTGGGCGCTCTTTTGTTTTGTTTCCAATGGACCAAAATTGCTAGTTAAATCTTGACAGAGGCTTGTTCCTGGGGCGGCAGCTGCATCTTAAAATACAGATAGGCCTCGACTTACAGCAGTTTGCTAACCCTTCAAAGTTACAACCACACTGAAAAAAAGTGACTTACGACCATTTTTCACACTTATAACCATTGCAGCATCCCCGCTCATGGTCACGTGATCAAAATTTGGATGCCTGACAACTGACTCATACTAACTATAACAGTTTTGCAATGCCCCAGTGTCATGTGATCACCTTTTGTAACATTCTGACAAAGGCAATGGGGATGCCAGACTCACTCAACAAATGTGTTACTAATTTAACAACTGCCGTGGCTCACTGAACAACTGTGGCAAGAAAGGTCACAACTCATTTAACAAATGTCTCACTTAGCGACATAAATTTTGGGCTCTATTGTGCTGGTAAGTCAAGGACTGCTGAATTGTACAGCCCTCTCTTGAAGGAAAAAAACAAGTTTGTTTTTTTTTAAGAGGTCCGTGGTGAGGTTTGCCTTCCGATAAATGGGCACAAGAGCCTCGTTCCAGGTGAAACTGAAGAAAGCTGCTTCTGCTCGGCTGCTGCTCCCCTTTCTTCTTTAAACCTTGCACCCACTCACCGAGTCACCCAAGGCTTTCCCTTACCCCGGGACCGCGGGGCCCCGAGGCGCGGAAGCCGACCTTAGCCACCGCCTCCTCCTCCGGCTCTAGCCTCGTCTACATACTCCAAGAGGGACACGGGACACGTGAGGAGGAAGAGACGCAACGAAGCGGAGCTGAAGCCCCACCGGCGCTGCTGTCACGTGGAACTGGAGCTGACACAGCAGCCGGCAGGCGGAAAGCCGCCACTGGCCCTGCGGTTTCTCTTCGGGGGGCTCCTCCAGCAAAGGGGACTTTAAAGATGCTTGTTTCCGCACCCGGCTGCTGCGATCTTTCCAAAGGCAGCCAGGCTTGCATCCGACGCCGCGCAGCCCTCTCTCTCTCTCTCTCTCTTTTTTTTTTTTAAGGGACAAAGCCATACCTGCGCAGGCAGTTGCGGTCAAAAGAAGTGAGACAGGCTTTAGGAGTTGGGACGCCTCTTTTCCCCCGACCCAGCTCGGGTCCAACTGTTGCTCCAGCGGCCCGCCGCCAAGACACTTTTGCAGCGGCGTTGTAGGGCGAAGAGTGACCCGCCCTGGCGGGGGCTCCTGCTTCCTCCACCTCTTAAGGTTCCTCCCCATTTCTAGGAAGAGTGGACTTTGGGTCCGATCCCCCTCCCGCCTTCCTTTCCAAACCCATCGAGCGGAGCGGCTTTTTCTTCCCCCTCTTGCTATCAGATCAAATCTAGATAAGAACGCGAAGAGAGAAAAGAATGGAACTTTGCCTCTTTTTTTTTCTTTTTGAGCTTTGCCATTGGTCAACCGGGAAGGGGAGCGAGAGCGCTGTCCAATAAGAGGGTCCTGGAAGGGTGAGATTTTTAGGGGGGGGGAGGTATCTTTTTTCGGGATAAAGCTCTTGCGGAATTTTCTATTTCAGGTGACGCAAGTCCTTGAGTAGTTGGCCTCGCATTAGTTGTTTCCCCCTCTTAGGCAATAAAATGTTTTGGAGTGACCCTGAACGCCGATAAGATAGTCCATCTTCAATGCAGAGGAGCAGTCTATCTTATAAAATGTTCAGAAAAGTAAGATTTCACTCAAGCAAACCGGCACATATATCATGTAACCTAAATTTCCTCCTGATCAAAGGCATGGAGCCTAAAACATAGGAAGAACGGCTGCAGGACTTGGGTTTGGCTAGTCTAAAGAAAAGAACAAATAGGGGGAGACATGATAGCAGTGTTCCAGTATTTGAGGGCTGCCACCAAGAAGAGGGGGTCACATTATTCACCAAAGCATCAGAGGGCAGGACAAGAAACAATGGTGGGAAACTGATGAAAGAGAGAAGCAACCTGGAATTGAGGAGAAACTTCCTGACAGTGAGGACAATTAATCAGTGGAACAGCTAGCCTCCAGAAATCGTGGGCGCTCTGTCACTGGAGATTTTTAAGAAGAGGCTAGACCAGTGGTCCTCAACCTTTTTAATGCCGTGACCCCAACCGGTCATAAGTCGAGGACTACCCAACCGGTCGTAAGTTGAGGACTTTCCCTGCCCAGGAGCGCCGCGCAGGTGTGGTGCCATCCCCTGCACCGGCCGAGGCGTAGCTGGCAAGGGGCAGCGATGGCGCAGGGCAACCACCGGCTGGGCCACCAGCTGCCCAGCCCAAGGAAGGTAAGGCACCCGCTGGGCCCCACGCACGCCAGCAACCCTCTCTGCATCCACTGGCCTCCCACCTCCCACCCCTGGCCCTCTTTTACTTACATTTTTAGTAGTCTCCACGCCTTTGATCAGGAGGAAATTTAGGCTACATGATATATGTGCCCGTTTGCTTGAGTGAAATCTCATTTTTTTGAACATTTTATAAGATAGACTGCTCCTCTGCATTGAAGATGCAGGGAGGGGTGGAAACTTCCAGACAGCTCACCTTCGCTACAGACAACTTGCAGTACCGTTTGCAGACTGGGGCTTTTGGCGGGCTCAGCAGGGCAGAGACAGCCTGGACAATTCCTATTGGACAATTCCAATAGAATTAGACTCTATTCAAGAGAGTCTATTCTATTGGCTTTCAAAAGCCAATAGAATAAAGGGGAGTAGCACAGCTAAGGAAAAGGGGGGGAAAATGGCAGACTGCGTTGTTTGGCGACCCCTGTGAAATGGTCGTTCGACCCCAAATGAGGTCACGAACCACAGGTTGAGAACCGCTGGGCTAGACAGTCACTTGTCCGAGATGGTATAATTTCTTCTGCTTGAGCAGGGGACTGGACTAGAAGACCTCCAAGGTCCCTTCCAGCTCTATTCTATTCTATTTGTCAGGTTACAGAGAGGTTCAAAACCTCTGGAAGGCAGCAGTTTGGGCAATGCTGTGATTGTGAATCTTGGGGATCTATTTGGCACTAAACTAAGGAGATGCACACATGTGATGCACGCACACCTGTTCCATTGTCCTTTCTCATAGTGAGGCTTCTCAGGGACTACTCAGCTGAGGATATTTTATCTTCCAGTATTATTTGCAGCAAAACATTTTTTTTCTCCCAAAGACAAGGCCTACCATGTTTGGGCTGCAAAACCTCAAATGGTCACTGGATGGCAGTAAAGAGATGCTTTAGTACAGACATGTCAAACTTGTGATGTCACGTGACGTTGCGCAACATATCGGGATGGTTTTGCGATTGCCGGCAATGGGGTGGGCACAGCTTCCGGATAATACGTCCGGCCCGTGGGCTGGCAGTTGCTTTAGTATCTTGCTTATTTTGTGGGCTTATCAAAAATGCATTTATTGAATAATCAGAGAACATTAAGGAAAAGTGGTTGAGGTCTTGATGGCTAACTTTATTATTTTTATTTAATACTTTAAAGCAGGGGTGTCAAACTGCCAGCCCGCAGACCGGACGCGTCACGAGGAAACTGCGCCCACCCCATTGCCAGCAATAGGGAAAAAGTTCCGATACGTCATGCAACATCACGTGACGTCGCGAGTTTGACACGTCTGCTTTAAAGGGACCAGATTGTTTTAATCTGATTTTTTGCCTCCACAGCTACAACAAAACAAAGGCAGCAAAGCATTACTGAATCTTATTTGGCTGCAGAAGTCTAGATTGACCACTACACGATAGCAAAAAAATACAGAAAGTCTTGTTTTGTCCTGCCATGTAGACATTTGCAGACCAGTTTGACTAATCTTACACAAAGTAAGGGTGGGGATGATTTTGCTCGCTGTAAAAAGACTGCTTTTTGCTGATTCTGATTTTTTGTAACTGGAATGAGGACAATTATGATTGTGAAACTGGTTCATGGGATTTAGAAAGCGTCAGTAGTGGATGTGAAGAAGCCAGAAGTGTACACGTAGTAAAGGCAGAAGCAGCAGCTGCTCTGGAGATCACAAACCACTCCCTTGCTGTGCCTTGAACAAATTTGATTACATGGATATATTGGCTTGCAAAAATACAGATCACCACAAGGCTTCACAAGAGTTACAGAAAACACAAGCTGTTTGCCACTACCAAATAATCCTCTGGATATTTGCAGCCTAAATGTGGTTCCTGAAGCATAGGATGTCCTTATGAGGTGAAATGTAAGAGCAAAAAGAAGGAAGAAATGAGCCAGGAAAGACTACCCCACCATAAACAACATTTTGAATGCTGCCTGGCTCAAAAGCTCCAGAATCTGTCAGAGAAGTCCTTGCCCTTATCTTCTCAAACTTGGAAAGCTTCTTACACATCAATGGATAGGGGATTAGCAGACTTGTTTTTATTTCTTCTCATTTTTAAAGACATCCCACACCCTGTAACTCCTGCTCCATCTGATTACCATCTGGCAGGCTTTATCTACAAGTTGAAGCCCTGTGTATAAAGATCACCTATCTATGTATCTGTATTATCTTATCATTATGGGCACTTTCCTTTTGTAAATGTCACCTGAATCTCTTCAATTGTATGCACGGATTTGTCAGGCTTCATTATACAGCAAACCTCCATGCAACTTTAGGACAGGAAAGGGCAGGAGATAGATTGAATAGCAGAACCTTTAATCAGTATGGTTGATAAGGACAATTCTTAGGCTGTAAGATCCAATAAAATTCAACTCTTATCTGGAATGGACAGTTTTTGAATAGATAATGGCAATAGATCTATAGCCATAACAATTTCTACAGACCAATTCAACATGAGATAAACACAGCAATGGTCTTTAATAGATTGAAGAAATATGTTCAATTTGGACTATATTAAAACAAGCCATTAAAGAGAAATTCATTAGAGGTGGATATAGCTTAACATATAATGTTTGCCTGAATAATAATACCTGAAAATAGTTGCTTCTGGCTTAGAAATGTTAATTCTAACCTTCCCTGTTACCAACTTTACTAGATAAATCTTTAAGGGGAGGCTGTCTTTAACATTTAAATTTTGAGTTTCAATATTCCCTGGTTGGATTCAACAAGACTTTCACTCAGTCCATTTTGAACTGGGAAAAATATACCTCAGTTTTATTTGTATTACTCTTTCGTAATACCGGCACACAATGTGGCATATCTATTCACTACTGCTGATTATTTACCGTAGGATATAGATAACTGATAAAAAGACTTTAAGTAAAGCAGAACAAAATATTGTTTCCAATCATACAACTCTGCAATTTTATATTCTTCCTTTTATCTCAAGAGTTTCCTCTTACCCCCAACTCAGATAATACACTTTTTAGCCCATACCACAGTATCAAATCATTTTTTAAATTACAGAAAGACTTTACTGGATAAAGAAATATTTATTTGTAGTGTTAATATTATGTACCATTCAATATAATATTCTGCTGTACATTCAAAATAATATATTATTTTCTACAATATCGCTTTACAAAATGAGAACAGCCAACATGTTTTATAGTTTCAAAAGTTTGTACATAGTACATTATAATTTCTTGTTTTGTCTTTTGTCAATAGTTTGTGCTGTAATTGTTGCTTCTGCATCTGAAAATTTGAGTCTAAAAATAGATTTTCTATATTTTTCAGATTTGCTTTCCAATATAGCATGACAAATTAGACATCCATAAAAATCAAGTTTCATTCCAAGATTTTTATACAATTATTTAACAGTTCAAGAACAGTTAACAACTATAATTAAGCATATTTTCATGTTGTGCCCATTCTTGCTCTACTGCAAGCAGATAGCATTTATAAAGAATATAAAGATTTGAGAAACACACTGAACGGATGATATTTATCACGTACTGTAATAAAATCTTCAGTTCTCTAATTATTATGGAATGATCTCTTTTTATCTAAGAACAGGCCAAAGAATTCAAATGTGTCAATCCAATTATTTCCCTCTACTGTAACTGGAAGAGCATCAAATAAAGTCAGTACTGAACTTTAATGACTGAAGCAGTGGGAAACCTGTGGATCACAGGTGGTCTCCATGTTTTTTTTTTCCTCCAAGCCCTGGAGCCCTCTAAGATTACTCTGCTAAGTCAAGCCGTAAACCACTGAATGACACCCATGAAAGTTTGCAGGGGAGGCATGAGAGGTAACAATTAAAAGAGGTGTGTTTATCTTCAATAGTTTGATGTATCACTTTTACTTTTTTAAAAAAAAAAATTACTTTAGAAAACTCCTTGGAGGGATGAAAATCCCAGCTTGGTTCTTCCAGTAACAGTCTCTCCGATGGCCTTGGCCAAAACTAGGATAGCATATTAAAAACAGATAATAGCCATTAAAGTTGCCGGTAACTGGATAAAAAAAATTATTAAATCACATTTAAATAATGTGTTATCTATATTTGTTTCTGAAGCGTTGCTCAAATATGTCTTTTCCAGTTCCTAGTGAAACTGTTGAGCAGTTGGTTAATCAAAAGTCAGGACACCTGCCTGTAAAGGCAACAGCCCAGTCATTTCCTGCTTTGTTGCCTGTGGTCTGCTGGTCATCTTGCATCTCAAGATGCCAGCCACAGCAAAATGTCAGGAAATCTGTGATCTAGACCACAGTGACTAAATGCTGAAGCCCAACACTGCCTAACAAATACTTGTTGTGAAAGCCTACTCCTAGTGAAACTGTTCAGAAGGAGCAAACACTGCAAGATTCTTCTTTCCTATAATTAAATCTAAAAATGAGATTAAAACAGTATAAAGCTTATGATCAAGGGCAGGGGTAGGCAACCTTGGCTCTTTTATGACTCGTGGACTTCAACTCCCAGAATTCCTGAGCCAGCATGGCTGGCTCAGGAATTCTGGGAGTTGAAGTCCACGAGTCATAAAAGAGCCAAGGTTGCCTACCCCTGATCTAGAGAATTCAACTACAGGATTTCCCCTCTAAGGCAGTGGTTCTCAACCTTTTTAATGCCGCGACCCCCAACCAGTCGTAAGCCGAGGACTACTCAACCGGTCATAAGTTGAGGACTACTCAACTGGTGCAGCACCCTTTGCAGAATGGGACTTTTGGCGGGCTCAGCAGGGCAGAGACAGCCTGGACAATTCCTATTGGTTTTGAAAGCCAATAGAATTAGACTCTATTCAAGAGAGTCTACTCTATTGGCTTTCAAAAGCTAATAGAATAAAAGGGAGTAGCACAGCTAAGGAAAAGGGGGAAAAAATGGCGGACTGTGTTGTTTGGCGACCCCCGTGAAATGGTCGTTCGACCCCAAATGGGGTCCCGACCCACAGGTTGAGAACCACTGCTCTAAGGAGAAGAAACTGGCCTTGATGTAACTCTTCAAAATTCAGTCAGACTCTGATATTGATCAGTCGTGACTTCAGAAAGAACCAGAAGGGGTCAGGCTCAGGGAAAGCCCATGGATTCAATGCTGTGTTGATCCTGTTTAACGCTTGTAAAGTATCTATACTGGCTTAGAATGGACATCCATTCTCTTCCATTCTTCAGATCGGGACAATAATCTTTTTGCATATATCTCTGTTCCCTCACTTCCAATTTACAGATCTGTTGCCAACATAATTTTAGAAATGTCTAAGCCTCCAATGCTAGAGAACATTGCCTAAAATTGTCTTGGGCCAGTGATTTCTAGTTATTATTTTGCTGATATATTCTCATTTATCCTAGTGTTTCAAATGAAATCCTTGGAAGACCAATGTGAGTTCTAATGTGAATAATGTGAACAATAAAGTTAAGATTTTGCATAAAGGAAAATAGCTTTTTCTGATAGGAGGTATGATCTTTCCCTTTTTTAAAGGTCATTTTGCCACTAATTGACTTATTTAAACCATGTCTGTGCATTTCTTAAAGTAGTAAAATATTAAGTTAAGAACATTTTTCATACAGAGTACCCAGGGCATTAACAGTGGTTAAGGCACCAGGCTAGAAATCAAACCCCTGTGAATTCTAGTCCTGCCTTAAACATGAAAGCAATGGATAAGAGGCTGTTTAAGTACAAAATAGGAATTCTTCCATAGAATAATTAGAATAAAGAGCGAGGCCAACTATCTTTATGTTGGCTGAAGAACTAACAGATTCACAAATTCAACAAATAACTAAACTTGAAAACTCTAAGTCTAAAAGTTATCAAGTTGTGGAACAAAATGTAATTTGATGGGGAACCAAAATCCACTCTTGGTTCTCCACTATCAATCTTCTTCAATTCAGTAGTGTGCAAGGAAAGAGGGTATGAATCATTTTTATAGTTTTATTTTCTGTGGTATTTTATAAACAACTGGGAGTCAAAAGTCCTTTAGTGACCTGTGTCAAATCACATAGAGAGATGATACTGAGATCATTTCCTCTCTTTTACTTTTCAGGTGATCTACAAATGCTTATAGAAAACTGGAAAAAATTTGTGTGATTAATTCATGTAGACAGTTATTCATACATTATACCTGTAACATAATCACAGTAAGAGTAATGCTAGTACATCATAATATAATTTTAGTTTTCCACTAATTTTCATAGCAATTTTAAGCTGTCTATTATATGGTAATTAGGACTCAATTTATAAATCAGAATTAATATGATTACCAGCACCTATTCCAAAAACATTCTTGACAATTTTGTGCCCCTTATATTAGAATTTCCTCTTTGATTGTTTCTCAGTGAATCTGTGATGATTGTGCAGCTTGGGAATCTCCAACTAATTTCAGCAATTATTGCCAATATTTTTATTAAGACCTAAAGAAGGGGGAAAGGGGCAGACATATGTTATCCAGCTACACAAAATATATGATGAAGAGAAAGAAATCAAAATAGTCCCATTTTATAGAACAAGCAAGATCTATTAATTTAAAGAAAATAATTTTAATAAAATAAGTCACCCTGAATAAGAAGGGCAAGGTTAGAAATCTTAATGTTAAAAAAATAAAGAATTAGTGGGGATAATCACAATTGCTCACTTTACACTCACTTTATCTATCTATCTATCTATCTATCTATCTATCTATCTATCTATCTATCTATCTATCTATCATCCTCACTGCCCTGCTCCAAAAAGAGAAAGTCCCATCATCCTGATTACACTAAAAAGGGAAAGATGAAAAGAGAAAAGAAAAGAACTAGTATCTAACAAAACTATACAAGCCAGCAGATCCAGAGGAAGAAAAGGAGAAATCTGAATTTAATTGAACTCCTGCTCCATTCCTCTAGGCTTCTGAGAAGAGTTGCAGAGCTGATATGTCAGCATTTCTGCTCAAGAGCCAGAAGAAAAGTTATGGTATGAACTCCTCCAATGGGGAAATGAAAGCAGAATGTTTTGGGAAAAAAAGCTATTCCATTTACCAAAGCAGGAAATAAAGCAGCTCAGCTTTCTAACATAGCTTGACATTGAGGGATCATGAGAATCCAGAGCAGCTTTCAAACCAGTGCTGGATCACCAGGCTTATGTGGAAGTACCTACAGTTTCACTGGATTCAAGACTGATATCCTATTAACCTGCTTTATGTTCTCAAAGAAGCCAACTTCAGCTTTGTACTCTTTGAAGAAAAAAAAGGGAGGGGGTAAACAAGCTATCAGATGACGTGGCTGTCACCCAGTCCTTTAGTCACTAACCTTTTACAACAGCAGAAGATATTTATAGGACTCTCTTCTTCTAATCTGTATCTTCCAGAGTTTGGCAGATCTTTGCACTGGGCTATGAATGAATGAAGCTCTGTCTCTGGAAAGCCTTCACGCTGGTAATGCTAAAAAAAAAAAGTTGTTATGTAGAACAACACAGGTGGATATTAAGTGGCTATGAAAAACACAATTTTTAAAAAGGTATTTGGTGAGGAAAAACAAGGAAGGTCAGACAGGGTTTCTCCTGGTGAATTAGAAGCCATTAGATAAGTAGAAAAGTGAGGTTCTTGAACTCTGTGTATGTCATCCTCCTTCCCCCAAGATTCTACATAAGATTGGAGGTTAGGGTGGACTTTAGCTGGCTTCAAGTCTTGGTAGAAATGGCAGGAGAACACAACTTGGGGCTTCAAGACTCCAGGCAGACCCTTCCAAATGATGCTGCCAAATTATACTTTTTAATATGAGAGAAAACGAAAATTCTGAAATCCAAAAGCAAAGCCATTTTCTCCAGCTCCTTGTGATTTACACGGATACATCCATTCAGTTTTATTGCTCAGGAATGGTAAGAAAGTGATGTGGTTCTGCCATCTTCCAGGATGGTTTTTCAACCCCCCACAGAGTTGGATTTTTCAAGTGGTCTCCAATATGAAAGCTAACCAGAGCCAAACCTGCTTTGTCAAATTGTAAGTTAGCTAGGTGCTGATGGCTGCTAAGGAAGTTATTAAATGCATAGAGAGGGAGTAGTCATAGGAGCTGTATTTAATTAAATGTCATTTGTAATTCAATTGAAATGTAACGTTAACTTAAAATTTTGTCTTGATCCTGGGGTCTTCTTATGTCGGGTGCTCAGGAAGAGTGCTTTATGGCTTTTCATTTTTTTTGTATTCAGTTTAGGGTCTACAGAGGACATTAGGAAGTTGGGGCACCTGTTGACAGATGTGTTGTCTCTAAACTATCTTCTGAAGAAGTTTCCTCATATTATAGACAATGGAAGGGAGAAAGAATTGTCATCATAGTACATGTCCTCTTGCCCAAGGAAATTAAATGTAACAGCTCAGATTAAGTAGAACTGGGAAATTAAGCAACAGGTTACAGTCTTAATTCTCAGTCTTGGTCATTCTTTAGAACCAGTCCCACCATGCTAACAAACAAGATTTCGACACAAAAATTTCCTCACTCCGAGCATGGAAGAAATGATGACACTGCATCATGACGTCATCATGCAAATGGTCCTTTTTTTCTTACTTGCAGTAAACATGGTGTTATTAGAGCTCCTTGTCATTTGTATGATGATGACAGGATGCCATGCTGAATTCCTGCAAAGGTGAAGAATATTCCAATATCTCAGGGGCTGCCACAAAGAAGAGGGAGTCAAGCTATTCTCCAAAGCACCTGAAGGCAGGAGAAGAAGCAACGGATGGAAACTAACCAGAGAGAGAAGCAACCTAGAACTAAGGAGAAATTTCCTGACAGTTAGAACAATTAATCAGTGGAACAACCTGCCTCCAGAAGTTGTGAATGCTCCAACACTGGAAGTTTTTACAAAGAGACTGGACAGCGATTTGTCTGAAATGGTATAGGGTTTCCTGCCTGAGCAGGGGGTTGGACTCGAAGGGACTCCAAGGTCCCTTCCAACATTATTATTATTATTGTTGTTGTTGTTGTTGTCATCTCTGTATGCACACAAGACTAATTCAATGAGCAAAATCATCTGATATTCAGAAAACTATTTCGGAACTTTCTGAAATTCACATTTAAAAAATTAAACATAACATTCTATAGTAAACGTCTACGTACCTTAACTGTTTCATACGTATCTGTAATTAGGGCAATGAAGAGACTGAGAACCATGTAGATAAAGAGGCTAATGAAAGAGTAGAGGTAGATCCGACTGAATAGCCATACCAGGTAGCTTTTCTGTTGCATTTTTGCAAAAGTAGCAAACATGTCATCTCCATTTATCAAAGAGAAAAGACACTCAGAAACCATATTCAAGGTATGGAACTAGAAGAGAACAAATATTCAGGATCAAACAGACAAAACAAAATTATTTTCATTTTTGTTTAAGTTGTTTAAAAGATACTGACCAAATATAGTAAACTGCAAAGAAATGTTATGTGTTTTACTCAATAACAGACCTTGAAAAACTCTGGATATTACAATATTTTATGAATGTCTGCATCAATGACTCAGATAATAGAGAATATATACTTATACATGACAATTCCATATTCTGGTGAGAATGTATAATTATATAACTAAAGAGATAAATTGGCCCTTTCAGATATCTTGGCAGCATGCTCATTTTGTTAACATTTGTGCAAGACACTTCGGATACAAAACTAGACACAAACATCCCAGTCACAGTACCTTAGCATGATATGGGCCCAGCACAATCCAGCCACAGAAGCAATAACCCAGATAAATCATAGCTGCACAGCAGCAAAATCGAATGACATTGGGCAATGCTGCACGGAGAGTCAAAATAAGCAGCTGAAAAACAAGGCCCAACAAAAACCCAGAGATGCTCATTAGTCTTTCCAAAGGTATTCAGTACCACCAGATAATAACAGAAATAAATACCAAGGGCATGAAGGTCCCAGAAGATCCTTACATTATACTTCTGAAAGAAGCTGAGGTAGCGGATCACTCCAAGCCACACAAGCATGGTGGAAGTTCCTAAGAGGATACTGCAGACATCATAGCTTGTCAGACTCTACATGAAAATTAAGATTATGTTCAATAAGTTACACTGACTGCATTTCAGGTGAGATGCCCAGAAAAAAACACCCTTCATATTCATTTTAAAACTTGTGGATACCATATTTTTTTCACTTTTGTCAAGAGTCACTTGACATTGAGATAGGTGACATATAAATTTAATAAATAAATAAATATTTTTTGCTGGATTAGCAGATAGACAAGACCATCCCTGAAAGGTGGGTATACCTTATGATAGTGGTGGCAAACCTATGGCATGGGTGCCAGAGGCGGCACTCGGAGCCCTCTCTGTGGGCACATGTGCTGTTGCCCCAGCCTTGCCTCCCCCAGCGACCCCCTCCTCTCCAGCAACCACCCTGAAGGAGACTCGCCCTTGAGCGTGGCCCACGCGGAGCAGCGCGGCCAAGGACATAGCAGCCAGGCAGCATAGACAAGACTCTGCCCTCACACCCCATTCTGCACAGTTGATGCTGCAGGGCGCAGGCAGAGGGTGTGGCCGCCATAGCGCTGCTGGGCTGCCTGAGTGATTTGCAGCGAGCCCTGGAGGCAGTGAGTGGTCCTGTGGGCAGGCGGGGCAAGGATGGAGGGGGAGCGGGGCAGGAGGGTGGAGGGGCCAGTTTTGGGGCACTCAGTCTCTAAAAGGTTCGCCATCACTGCCTTATGACATTAAAAAATTGGGATAAAAAATTACAGAGGGCTGCTTCCTGGTGGACAGAAAGCACAAGCAAGCTACACAACAAATGAATAGACTTTTAACGATATGCACAGATACGGCTCATTCTTAATTTACAATGCCATTACCGTGGATAGATAAAATATACAGCTAGAAAAACCCCTTCTCTGGAGCAGCAGTTTTCTCAGTCTGATCATTTCCCCCAGTTGAAGACTCAACTGGAGTATGAAAATAAGAAATTCAGGTTGGCCAATAAGATTTCAGTTGGGACTTCCAAAACATAGGTCACCTAATCAGCATGCAAGCCACTTACCTTAGCTTGTATCTCCATCTTTAATGTAGAACCAATTATGGTAAGAAGGTCGCTAATTATGATCATGATATACCATCCATTGACAAATTCCATCAGATCAGAGAAAGATACTTCTTTCTTATAGTGATGTTGGAAAAAAGTCACAAATTCCTAGGGTACGTGAGTAGGCAAGAAAAGAGAAATTGCTGTTGAGAAGCTGCAATTACATTTATTAGGAGACACTGACAAACATAAGCTTACCCTTTGTAGATGAATTCCTTTAATTACAGATCGTGTGCAGAGAACCAGTGATGCAAGACATGTCAGTATGACAAAACCATCAAAGATCATCATGTAGTGGGTATTCTTCTGTACTGCAGGGAAAAAAGATTGATTTACTTATCTATGCATAATAATTAACCTGATATCTCATAAGACACATACTTATTTGTGTCTGTAGGGGAATTTTCTTCATGAAATTGCCTTGAGAGAGTGCTAATAATGGAGGAGAGGCCTCCATCTTATTTAATCTTTCAATACATGTCATTGAAAAAGGGAGAGGTGGATAATTAAGGGGTTCAGAGCAGTCAAAAAGAATGAATGCTTCACACCTTTCAGTAATTAAAGAGAACCCTTCCTCTCAAGTTAGTATTTGCATTTGGGGCAAATTTCCCATTGTGAGGAATTCCCTTCTATTATAGTGTAAATAATGTAAATATTAACTATGTAGAAAGAAACTTTAACGATGAAATGATGTAACATACACTCACATTCAAATTGCATTCTCATTTGATACACACTTTAAAAAGTACGGTTACTGCAGATTATAGCAAATACTGTATTTAACTTCATGCATCACTAGGCCCTTCAGTAAAATCCTAATATTTTGGCACTAAATAAGTAATAACCGAAGTATGATTTTTTAAAAAAACTTACTTGATCCAGAAACATGCCAGTCTTTACATTCCTTGATGGCAATATCATTGTCTAGGCTTATTTTAATTCTTCCACTATGAGCTTTGTTATCAAATACTATCTGTAGATATTGTGGAGGTAGAAAAGATGCTATTATTATTATTTCTAAACACTTCTATCCCTCACTAATTCAGATAGGTTGAATTTGCCTATACATTTAGTTCTGTTAGTGTACCATTCTTCCCAAAATCTAAGCAATTTAAAAATCAGATAGAGAAATAAAATGAAGACTATATTTGAACAACCCTGGAACAAAACATAACAAAACTGTTAGAGAACATAACCCAATTTCTCCATCTTTTTAATATTGTTTTAGAAATATTGCTATTCTTATCACTATTTGGGTTTTATTGCACTTTTTCGTCTGAGGAGTATTCAAGATAATCACCAGCCACCATCAACAAAAAACAAATAGAAACAAATTTTAAAATGCACAATTAGAATATAGTTAAATGCATAAACAAAAGTATTAATAATATTGTTAACCCAATTCAAAAAGCTAAGACTATACAGAAATATGTTTTCAACGTACTAAAAGGAAAAAAGGTAAATTACTGAATGGATATTTGCAGCTGTGGGCAAGCAAATCTCTGGTAGCAATAATTCACTGGTGCCTACCTCTTGAGATAGATTCACCTTCATAATTTCACTTCATTCTCTATTTCTAAGTTGCTACTACATATACTGCAACAGTCCACTTTAAGAAGAAGTTGACGCCATCTATTCTAGACCCATTTCTCCCATCCAAACCTGCCCTTCAGAAAAAGACTAATTACAAATCTTCAGCAGGAGTTCAAACTTTTTTTTAACTTGCTTTTCTGCTCATGATGCTACCTAATTTATTTGCAAATAAACAGCCAAGCTCAGAAAGCGCCAAGGGCTTCACATTTCTTCTTACTGTTAGCGTGAAATCGTAGCAGTCTGGGAGTTCATGCTGACGAATGGTCTGGAGATTAATGGCCTTCAATTTGAACATGAGTGTCAGAGTCACAAGTCTGGAACAGAGACTACAGCTTTATTTCACCGTTACCAAAAATATTCAAGAATACTAGCAACTTTTATTTTTTTTCCTCACCTATGGAAGTCTAAAGTGAAATTGAAAGGGATCTTTCTCAGTGTACTATTTTCCAGAGGTAGTATTGGCTCCACATAAAGACACTCTGTGGGAAGACAGATGGTTTATATGGAAAATAATCAACATTTCATAAGCTGCAGAAGACAGAAAATCAGTAATAAGGAAATGAATCCAGTCTGGTCATTAGTAGTGTTATCTAAATAATATGAGAAGTAAAATCTTTGTTCATACAAAGAAAAAAACAGCTACATTTTTTATTGATTTAATGTATACATTTACTGAACTTCTTGCCTTGTGGATTCTTATTTGATGAAGAATCCCTGGAAATATCTGCTCCTTAAAAATAAATTCAAAACGGAAATTTTATAATAGACCCATAGTCAGTAAGTATAGAATTAGAATGTTATCTCTATGGTTACATGCTCTTCTATTTATCTCTGGGGAATGGTACTTCAATGAAATTATAAGTTACTTCCATCTAAATAAAATAAAGAAATAGTAATTCAAAAAGTTTATAATTATAATGTAATTACTTTTATATGTTACATATTGGTTCATGTAATTGCAAACACATATATCAAGAAAAAAAAACCTCAGTCTTTCAACAGTCCTTTAATATCTTTGAAACACAATAAGTTTGAGTTAAGCTGTCCTTACAGAATTCAGCCTTTGGCTTTGTTCAGAAATGTTGTACACATATGTTCACTAGAATAGTTCACTAACGCAGATCATTATTTATGTCACTATTTCCAAACTCCAAAACGATGTCCCAGTGCTGCACAGCCTGAAAGGCAGGGCAGAGTCAGCCAAGATATTTCAGTATTTGCCTGAAGCAAATGAATTAAAGAATGGCACCTTGCCCAGCTAAGGTACACAAGCTAACTGGATTCGTAAGTGCATTTAAGATGACATTTTCTTCCATACTTGAGGGCAACAGGGTAGGAGAGCAAAATAGTTCACACAGCAACATTTCTGTCATTCAACAGGTTAACAATGCTTTCTGCCCCACATCTCCTGCTTGAGGTGACTGTCTCACTTTGCATAATAGTAAATCTCACCCTGAGCCTGAATCACCAATCAGTGTTGAGATTACATGACTGATGTCTGTCTGCACTGTTGAGTTGGCAAGACACTTCTGTGCATGCCGCTTTCTGAAAGAGGGACGGCAATCAGCTTCGATTTTGATTATACTACAGTATCTTGCAAGTAGATGCACCCTTAACTCTCCTCAATAGTTAGGGAAGAACCTGCTTCAGATACAATTACAATAGAGTCATTCACACTGGCCCCTGAGTCAGCAATTTTTATCAGCAGGGTTATCAGGTCACTTGGAAATTAAGACAGGTACAGAACATATTAGGTCTGACTGAAGCTGATATCGTTTGAGTGACATGGGGCAAGGAATTAAGTGAAGTACTCACATCACTACTGCAGATTTCATAATGACTTAAACAAGACAAAATGATCAAAGGCCTGGAGACTAAAACATATGAAGAACAGCTGCAGGACTTGGGTTTGGCAAGCCTAAAGAAAAGGAGAAACAGGGGCGACATGATAGCAGTATTCCAGTATTTGAGGGGCTGCCACAAAGAAGAGGGCATCAAACTATTCTCCAAAGCACCAGAGGGCAGGGCAAGAAACAATGGTTGGAAACTGACCAAAGAGAGAAGCAACTTGGAATTAAGGAGAAACTTCCTAACAGTGAGGACAATTAATCAGTGGAACAGCTTGCCTTCAGAAATCGTGGGCGCTCCATCACTGGAGATTTTAAGAAGAGACCTGTCTGAGATGGTATAGGTTCTCCTGCTCGAGCAGGGGGCTGGACTAGAAGACCTCCAAGGTCTATTCTATTCTAAGACTCTAATGTACAGGTAGTCCAACCACAGCTGCTAAGTGATATAGTCGCAAAGTGACTATGTAAACATCACGTGACTGTGCCATGCTCAGAATGTCAGTTCCACTGTGGTCATTAACCAAAAATCCTCATGTTGTTAAGTGAAATGTCATGTGACCATGATTTGCGACTTCCTGCCATCTTCCACAATGATTTTGCTTGTTGGAAGCCAGCTGCAAAGGTTCACAAATGGGAATCACATGATCCTGGGACGCTGCATCTATTATAAATGCATGCCAGTTGCAAAGCACCCAAATTGTGATTGTGTGACTGCAAGGAGGCTGCAACAAGCTGCAGATTCAGGGACGGGTCTTAAAATTACTTTTTCACTGCTGAATGCAGCAATTGGTAAGTGAGGTCTATCTCTAGTACTTGTACAGCGTGCCTAATAAAATATCTGAAGTACCTATCCATTATACTGCAATGTTACTGGAAATTACCATGTATTTGCTTTTTAAACACATCCTTCCTCAAGTTATCTCTCTCTCACACACACCTCTTTCACCTCTCTTTCTCTCACCCCCATTCTCCTTTTTCTCTCTCACACACACAGAAACAATCTATCTGATTTGAGTAGTTCAGTATATCACCAGTTTCAATTTCTGGGTCAATATCGAAAGTGTCATTTCCAGGGCTGATAATTCCTCTCTTGTAGAAGTACTGACATATTGCCATGGGTGTCTCTTCGGTTCCTCTCTTTTCATAGGCATGATTCCCAACAGAAATAGTACGCAGCTGTAAGAACTAAATGACAAGGGACAACCAGTTAATGGATCTGCCTGATAATTAAAACTGAACTAATTAGACAGGCAAGAGAAGCAAGGATGTTTGTGATGAAACATTCTGCTTTTCAGATTTATCGACCTCATGAATGGAATTACAAAGACTAAGGTTCAAATGAACCAATTTTAAACCTCATGAGACTATCATGAAATTAAAAGGTCTGCATCTCTTGACTTGTTAGAGCCAATGCAAGCTATACAGTACAGGAAACCAATCTGATTTTCCTTCTACTCATATCTGTTCACTTATACTGACTTGGCTTTTTTTAAGCTTAGTTTAAATTCAATGTATAATTTTACTTTCATACAATATAAGGATACGGTACTTTTTATATATAAAAAATACCTGGTTTATTGTGAAGGAGATCTGGTCATAGACCTCAGCTTGTGTGTACACTGCGTAGGTGTCATCCATGCTGTCCATATAACCTTTCAGGAATAGATGCTTAAAGGATGCCGTGTTTTCTTCTTTAAATGCAACCACCATTTGATTACTTAGCCCAAAAACTACAAGCTAAAAATATCCCCGCCCCCCCAAAAGTTACATATTAGCAGTCTATAATGTAAACTTTTCTGCACAAATAGTTGATCACACATTGATAATTACAGCTTATTTAATGTGGAACTCATTGATAATTACAGCTCATTAAATGTGGAACTCATATGTTGTATGAACTTAATATCAGTATCAACAGAAAAGGAATAATTCGGCTAAAATACTCAATAATTCAAAAATTCTGACAAGCTGGTGGAGCATTCTTAACTAGTTCTACCCCTTCTGCTATTCCCTACTCCCTCCCTTGGTAGATTCATCTTACTCTAAGAGTAAAAAAGACATCTTGTAAATAAATCAACAACTGAGCATATAAAAAAGTAGAGCTGGCTAGCATCCCCTCCTGTTTTACAAATGTCATTTTCATTCAGTGATCAAAGCCTTCTCCTATATTTACATAATTATGTTCTTGTTACACTTATAATGTAGCCCAGTTCAATATTACAGCTGTATTTTATTTTTTGGTCATGGATCTGGTTTGCTGAATTGGATACTGTTAGTATAGTTCATACTGGACATTTTCATATTGTATTCTGAACACACCGAGAGACAATTTCCTCATAGTTGGTGAGCAATGAGCATTTAGTAGAAGGTTGAGAATTGCCATATATAATAACGAAATGAAATGAAACAAAACGGCAATTGTAAACTTGATATTCTGTCAGTTACCCCAATTCAGCACTTATTAGATATTTGAAGTAAAAGTTCCATAGTTCCTAAACGAGGTAGCTATGTGGAGTTGGCATTCATTAAAGTTCTTATACAACACAGATGGAGAACATATGGTGAGTGTATGTATAATATTACTAAATGCTTGACAAAAATATTTTCCTCCAAAATATTCAGGATGCCAGAACACTGGGGGTCATTTCAATACTTACAGGTGATCCTCAAGTTATGATCACAATTGTGACCAGAATTTCTGTTGCTAAGCAAGGCAGTTATTACATGAGTTGCACCTGATTTTATAACCCTTTTTTTGGGCACAGTTGTTAAATGAATCGCTGCAGTTATTAATTGAATTATGAGGTTGCAAAACAAGTCCAGCTTTCCCCATTGAGTTTGCTTGTTGAAAGCCAGCTGGGAAAATTGCAAATGCTGATCACATCTCCCTAGGATGCCGCAACCATCATTAGTACATGCTGGTTGCCAAGCGCCCAAATTTGATCATGTGACCATGGGGATGCTTGATGATTGTTAAGTGCTATAACCAATCATAAGTTGCTTTTTTCAATGCCATCATAACTTGAAACGGTTGCTAAACAAATGGTTATAAGTTGAGGGCTACCTCTATTAAGTCTCAAGGTCTGAAAGTTCCAAGTAGCATACAAATAAAAACATAATTCTCAAAGCGACAATAAATCAGGGGTTGCCACTTAACTGGTTATAACTTCTTGAATTTGTATTGCAGTAACTAAAAATTAGTGAGTTAAAAAAAATAATTGTATTGAAGCTCTCTACCTCACCTGGATAGTAACCATGGCTATTTTCAGAATTTGTATGCCAAGCTTCCATGGTTTCCTCCCTCGGGCCCAGAATTTTTCACAGGGATTCATAAAGAAAAATTTAAGTTTCCTTCTCAACTGATCTTCCAGAAGCCGGCACATTGATGGATGATGCTTTGCACTGTATAAGTTTTCATCATCCTGGTTATTGCAGCTGCTTACAAGCACTTCCGGATTTTCCATTGCTGGAACAGAAAAACATTAGCAATATTGGAACGATTAACCAAAAATACTATACTGTACATGTGTTTGTGAGCACATCTAAAATTCAGTCTGTGATTGTCTCCTTTAACAATGAGTGAGAGGTTCATCTGTGAACTACAAGTATTACAGCACCTTCCAGGGGCTGCCACAAAGAAGAGGGAGTCAAGCTATTTTCCAAGGCTTCTGAAGGCAGGACAAGAAGCAATGGATGGAAACTAATCAAGGAGAGAAGCAACCTAGAACTAAGGAGAAACTTCCTGACAGTTAGAACAATTAACCGGTGGAACAACCTGCCTCCAGAAGTGGTGAATGCTCCAATACTGGAAGTTTTTAAGAAGAGACTGGACAGCCATTTGTCTAAAATGGCATAGGATTTCCTGCCTGAGCAGAGGGTTGGACTAGATGACCTCCAAGGTCCCTTCCAACTTTATTATTATTATTACTATTATTATTATTATTATTATTCCATGCTAAGTTATAGCCAGCTGATGCTATTACATCAGCTAATCATAGCAGTAAACGAGATTTTAACAGTGAAGAAAAATGAGTTCTCCCACAGTTCTCATGTTCCTGTCACAGAAAGCACTATTTTTAGAAGCAAACATAAGCAAGTTATTTTCCATAAACACATTGTTTTGTATATCAGTTTTCCTGTTTATATTTTACAGTTGGATATTGTTTCAAGGGTTATTTATCAAAGCAGGAAAAAAATATTTTTTAAAATTTCTTTTTCTCTTACATGCTCATTCATCCTTGCCTCTTGTGCTTGATTTCTGCAACACCATGTAATGGCTGAGAATCATGGCTTCGGAGTGGTCCAGAAGCCCAATAAATGAATAATTGTGTGTTCTTCAAGACATATGTATTATATGGCACACCATTCTATTAGTCTCATACAAATCAGAGAAAAGCCACAGAACAAACCAATTTTTCAACCCAACTTTTTGAAATGCTGGGAGTCAACAAACTTTAGCACATTGGGAGACTTCCATAAACAACTTTCCGGGCTTCTTAGTATTAGGAACCCTAGAAATTCTGTTTGCTCTTAGAATATAAACGTCACAGAATCTGTTTGACCTTTCTTCTAGTTCTATTGATCCCCTCCTTCACAGAAGGCATGTGAATTATTTAGTGCTGAATTTGCAACATTGGCCTTAATATGTCACAAGTTTTTGGTAGAGGGCAACACATTAAAAGTAGGTGCAGCTCCATTCCTAGGTAAGTGCTCAGAGGCAGGCTTCTCATTTGAACAATGGTGCTTTCTCCCATTCATATCTGGGTAGAAAGACAATCAGTAGGAGACTGATGACAAGATATTATCAGCATCTTCAATACTGAAGATACTAGAAAACCAGGTTAACTAAATTCAATGAATTTACTCTTGAGTACTGTATGTGCATATAACTGCACTATTGGTATTGCTATGAAAAACAAAAGAAGCAATATTTGGAGAACAGGTTCCTATGTATATGGAGGACAAAGAAGCTAATATATAATGCAGTATCTCCCTTCCCTCCCCCCACCCCATCTAGGATCTATATTATGTGGCAGATTCTTCAATTCATCTCCTCTGTCAAAAAGCAACAATACACAATATCACATCAGTAGATAAGCAAAAACACAAAACCTATCCATGTCAGAATTTTTTTATATCAATGAGGTATGTTGATATATGAAGATAAATGGGAGGAAAATCATTATAAGTTATCTCATTTGATACCAGCAGTTAAACGAGAACTGATTTTCTGCTCATTCTAAAGAAGTTTAAAAATATTTATACTGAAATATAAAACTGAAATCATTTTGTGGGACCTATAATATTTGTGCAAGGTAACTGTCTATTCCTATATGCTTATTAAAGTCATATTGATCCTGTAATACTCAGCCCAATAAGGATGCTTACAATCTCACAATGTACAGTAAAACACATGCAAAACTGGGTCTGATCCCAAGGTATTTATATAAATGTTGCAGTCCACTTATCAGATATAATGCTAAACATTCTCTTTATTTATTTACCCTTAAATTGTCAAATTAGAGCCAGAGGAAGTATCTGTACGCATAGAGTCAATTAGTGAATATAAAGTCCCAGAATCCATTTTTGGAACCATCATTTGAAAGTGATCAGAATTCAGAAAAATCTCGAAAGAATAGGAAGCCAGTAATGTAATCATGTCCTTGAGTTGAATGTTATTCTTGATGATAACATAGGTAGACTCATAAGAGGCGGAGGGCTTGGCTACAATATGGAATTGGTCTTGCCACTGCCTTACAGGATTTTTTTAACTAGTCTATACATGAGATTCTTCACAGACTTCCATCCAAGTACGGTACTAAGTACCAAATACTAAGTAATCCCTACTCCACTGTTCAACTAGACAAGACACTTGTTGAAACTTTTGATTTAGTTGTCCAGATTTTTCAATTCAATACAATTAGTATATTTTCCATGCACTTGTTTGTATTTAAGGAATTCAGAATAGCTTTATAAAATAAATTAGCATGGTAGATTTATTTGGGCATCTATGTTTTGTCAACACTACTAGATGAGTGTCTCACAGAAGCAGAATTTAAATTTCTGACACCGAGTCTCAATTATTCTAGCTACTAATGGATTATACCATACTCTGTAACTAAAATCCACTTCAAGAAACTGAATTGTTCTATAAGCTAAAATTAAAAAGCCAGTTGAATTTGAAAAAGTGTTTCTGATTAACCTTGCACCACTCAGTTGAAGTTAAAAACAAAATTCTAGAAAACTTTTGTTTATTCACTAAGATATGCAAACATTTTATATTTTTCCACAATTTTGAAAATTATTCAAATATCCTTCAAATAAAAAATAATCTCCAGAAAGATGTGGGGTTTTTGTCTTTGTAAATATGCAGCGTGATCATGCTTGTGGGAATGATAAATAGCCATGACTCATCTGCATAACTATTCGTTAAAATGAGGACATACAGAATTAACATTATCTCTACAATATAGCATAAAGCAACAATAACTCTGTAACAGTTTTAATCTGATTGGGAAGAAAAATATTTTAACATCATCCGGGTGTTTTTTTATTTAAGAACTCTCCTAAGTTGTCCAGTTGAACGAATGTAATACCAATTACTTAAAGAGAAATCTACAAAAAAGGGGCATATAGATTTAATATTACCTCTACAATAAAACATAAGACAGCAATATATTCATATAACTTTTCGGTTGAATGGGAAGGGATTTTTTAATTCAAAAAGTCTTTTAAAAATACCAATCTAAGGAGGAATCTAAAACAATGCACACCTAAGAACTTAACCTTAATTAGAGTAATGAATATTTCCATTAAGTCAGCATAGGCTTACACTGATGAATTAGGTTTTAACAGTTAATTGATCACTTCTATACACATTGGTATTTGAGTGAAACTATAATTTTGAAAGGAAAAAAGAATGCCATTTTCACATTTAGGCGGCATATGCATATATACTTCAATATGTGCAATTTTAGAAAAATCATTCCCTTCATGGAACAGCAGAAAAGCATGTGTGTGTGTGTGTGTGCCCACGCGCAAACTTAAGAGATAGTCCCAAGTACAGAAGCATCCCTTTTGAGAAAAAAGGGATGCTATAAATACCATAAGTATTAAATAATAATTATTAAAAAAAATACTCAAAAATTCCCCACCTAAGAGGGAGAATAGCTTTTCAGTCTCAGTCCTGGAATTTTACTGCTTCCTCCTTTGAGGTTAAGAGCAAAGATTCTCGGGGGGGGGGGCACCACAGAAAAGCAAGTCCCTTCTCCCTAAGAGTCTGTTTTAAAAACACGGCTGGGACCCTCTCCCTGGCCTAGTTCCATCATTCAGAAGCGCGATCGGATCTCACCAGAGGCAGCCCATTTTTTCCTCTCTCTGCTCGGGAAGCTTTCCTCCCACCACCCAAAGGAAGGACATAAGCATCTGTGATAGCCCCCTCCCCAGACTCACCTTTCCGAAAGAAAGTGGCACCGCTCGTGCCAGGGCGCCCTTGCGCGCCTTGAACCCCCTGCCTAGAGCCGGGGAGGGGAGGTGCTTTTTTTTTTTTTTTTTTTAATTCTACTTCAGCCCCGGCAGGTGAAGCTGGTTTCTCCAAGCAAGCAAGCGAGCGAGCACCGGGGTTCCCTTACATCGCCGCCAGGCAGAAGAGTCACCTGAGCCTCGCGGCAAGGCAAGGGCGAGGCGACGCAGGACGTGGCGGCTTCCACCCAACTCCGCTGCCAGAGCCGTGCCTGGGGAAGCATCCCCAGGAGCCGAGCGAAGGCAGCGGCAGTCGGAGATCGCAGGAGGGAGAAAAGCTGCTCCTCTGCGCCGGCGCCACGTGACCTAGGACAGCTTCTGCAGCCGCTACCGCTGCCTCAGCCGCCTCCTCCTCCTGTTCGGCCAAAGGCAAATGGGCTCCGAGGCTAGCCGCCCCGCCAGGACGCAAAGCGCGCCTGGCCTGACGGTTTGCTTGGGGGAGAAGGTGGGATCTGCTCTCCATCGTCCTAAATCGATCATTTCGCAAGCTGCCTTTTCCTCTCTTCAGACCAGAGTCAGGGACGAGCGGCCTGTTATGAATGGTGTTGCCAGAACAGGACTTTGGGGCGGAGTTCCAGAAGAAGACCTGATATACCAGATTTTGAATGTAGCTATAAGCATTGAGAAATCTCCCTCCTATAACTCTGTGTTGGTAGACCCACACAATCTACAACAAAGGAGTACGCTTTCAAGCAACTATCCATTTTGTACCCACGTAATTTCATCAAAAAGTCCTTGACCACTCAACCCAATACAGCACAACCAACACAAACTCTAAAAAGAATTACACTGCTATACATCAAGAATATCTCAGAAACTGCAAATAGACTACCACAACCACACAGAATCAGTGTAGCACATAAGCCAACTAAAGCCCTTCAAAACATTCTAAGTAAATCCAAAGACCCAGCAACCCCAGAAGAAAAAACAAGTTATCCACAACATACAATGTAAGAACTGCAACAACCACTATGTAGGACAAGCAGGCAGAAGACTGGCAGAACACATCCATGAACACCAACTGTCAGTCAAAAGGCATGATGAAAATTCTTTAATTTCACAACATATAGACAGATTTAACCATAGTTTCAATTGGGATAATATGACTATCCTAGACAGGCCAAATCCAAAAATGCCAGGAAATTTCTAGAAGCCTGACACTCTGACAAATCAGCCATCAGTAGAAACAGACATTAACAACATCTATAGATTATGCAAAAGAGACAATCAACCAACCCAAAACAGAAAAAGACTCCAGCACTTCTCCACCAGTAATCAGCACTCAGATCAGCATAGATTAAGTCCAAGGTCACCTTCAGACCAACAATCAAGTAAGCAATACCCCAATCAAGAAACTGCCACAGACCCATTAGTAAACAGCCCAACCAAAGAATCCCAAGACCGCCCCTACCCACCCAGACAGGCAAGACACCAGAATATAAACAACAGCAAACAGCACTCCTTACTAGCACTGATGTTACCTAATGGTAGTTAGGGTAATGAAACATCCGCAAGAAAACAAGCAAGCTCAGAGAGCACCCAGGACCTCTCAATTTTATTTTATTTCAGATCCTTGGAGCTAGATTTCATAATGATTGCTGAATGATAATGGAAGGCATGTTATATTGAAATTACTATTATTTTCTTGGGATTATCACATTAAACCAAACCCATTTCTGTACCAAAGAGCCAATAAAAACATTCAATCTGGAATCCTAGCAGAGTTAAAAATTGCACATTGATGCACAAAGGCTCACTTCAAGCAGAATACTGATCCAATAAGTCATCAACAACCCAGAACTGGGCATATAATCTGTTTGGATTGGGATTTATTTATTTGCTTGTTTATTAGATTTATGTGCCACCCACCTCCTTCCAGTCTACTTGTGCAATCAATTGTGTAGACTGGCATGCTGTTAGATTTGCTACAGCTTTTGTGTGTTCAGATGATAGCAAAGACTAAGGACACATTTGCTAATTTATATAACAGAATAGTACACATAATTTTATGCTTGAAAACTATAGTTATTATAAGACCTGTGAATTACAATCCATACATTCTGTACTCTGGTTGCACAATGTGGATTTTAAAGTTACGCAGTAGTTTTTCCATTTTTTTTCTAAATCCAATCCAATTGAGAGTTCTGGTTCTTACCAATAAAATTATAAATATTTTAAGTCTAGGATTTCTGAAAAATTTCCTCACATTTGTATCTGAATGTAATTTGGAGCCCAGTTGCATATACTAACAGATTATATAAATTTGTTTAATAAATAAACCCAGTGTTCTCCAAAGGAGCTCTTGAGATATCTTTGGAACTTCAATTTCCCAAATTCCCAACATCCATTTTTTAAGTTGTATAATTTTGTCTTGGGTGGTTTTTAAATATAGATGGTTTCAAGTGCTAATTGAATAGAAAAGAAATTTTATAATAGGCACTCAAACGTTATGAGGGGATTTAGAAAATAGCTTCATGAGCATCACAATAGTCACCTTGTTAGTAAGGGCCATGAACTTTACTATGGCTACCAAATGCCCTAAGAAAAAAGTGTCCTAAAATTTACTGATGTTATACAATTACTACATATTGCAGGGTTAAGAAATTTTAAGAGACTTTGCCAATCTTTAGGGGACAAATGTATCATTCATCAATTATCTCCTGTAGTTGTACTGTATGCGTAGCAATTTGTGAGCTCCTCCGTCTCTAATGAAATCTTCTTTAGGTACTGAGAAAGTTCTTCTGTATTGTACCTCCACAAACGAAGACAAAGTAAAGTCAAAGTGTAATTAAGTTATTAAAGTGATTAGATCGGTGTAATGGAATAAGTCAGCCATACATCCGAAGACAGATTTTGTTCCAAAAGAATTAAAGTCGGGGAATGCATTTTTAAAAAAATACCCTAAAACACTGAGGGCGGGCAACAGAACAGAAGAAAATGATTACTAGAAAACAACATCGCTGCATTCATTCACACCTACAACCAGTGATCTGAACCTTAAACGAATTCAGAACCCAACAAAGCCGAATGAGCACGATTCGCTCTTACACACCGACAGTTCATGAGCACGCTAAAGCAGAGCATGCCGGAACTTGTAGTTTGCTCTATGCTTTTGGCTCTTTTCTATAAGAGGGGGAGGGTTAAGCGTAAAGAATGTTCATTCGTTCTTGGAAACGCCAATCTTGGGCGGCTGTTGACCATAGCAACTGAACGACGCCTGTTGCGGAAAGGAGCTTTAAGAGCCGAAAGAGAAAAAAGAAAGAAAAGGGGGAAAGACGGACAATAACTTCGTAAGCGGTAAGTAGTGATCTCTGGGAGAGGGGAAAGTGGTGTACTAGGAACAAAGCCCCATAGAGAGTATGAAATAACAGACAGATTTGTACCGAACTGAAGCATCCTTTTCTCTCTCGAAAAGCTGGACTACATAACACGTTCACTAGCTGTACTAAGTAGGAATTGTGAGAGTTGTAGCCCATTGCAAACGAAGGGGCCCAGACGGGCAAGAATGATTTCAACATTTTCTCTTCATTGTGCCAGGACTAAAGCTAGGTATTTGTGTGCCCATTGCATAAACAGGCAAATAGTGGCTTCCTTCCACCTTATCCATTGTCAAACAGCTGAATGAATCCCTGACTCATTCATAGGTAGTAGTTTTGCAGCATTGGTGGCTTTTTGTTAATGGGACCATAGGGCAGATATAAGGAGCTGAAACAAGAGAGTTGGTTTATACCCTGATCAGGACCATCCTAAGTCATTTTGCTATCTAAAGCAGAAGCTATATGTCCTTCCTTTGTGGAAGGAAGGAAGGGAGGGAGGGAGGGAGGGAGGGAGGGAGGGAGGAAGGAAGGAAGGAAGGAAGGAAGGAAGGAAGGAAGGAAGGAAGGAAGGAAGGAAGGAAGGAAGGATTTTCATGACATTCCAAACCAGCTAACACTATAGCTCATTAGATAAACTGAGAGTTTAAATTCCTGGCTTAAAAGTGTTTCTCAACCATGGCAACTTCAAGCTATATGGACTTCAACTCTTAGGATTTCCCAGCCAGTATTCTGGGAACTGAAGTCCCTAGAGCTTAAAGTTGCCAAGGTTGAGAACCACTGACTTAGTGTGATGAGTGAACCCAAGTGTTATCTGGCTCTGACGGATTTTAATAATACTGACAATCAGGTGGCAATATTTAACTGACTTTGGACCTAGTCCATATTTGGATGGGAGCCCTCCGGAAAATCCCAGGGGGATATGTTTTATTGGGAGGAGGAAAAATATATTGGAGTAAACAGGAGCAAATCACTTCTATATTGCTGATGAGAACATTATGTAGACATGTTTCCTGGAATTGCCAGGAGTCAAATGTGACTCAAAGATGACTTTACATTTTCCTTAATCTAATACAATATTTAAAAGTCCTTTTAAGATCATTTTTTAAATAAGTTTGCTCTGATTGCTTTATACCTCCAAAATGGAAAGGATTTGTGCAATTTCTGGGTTACGGTCGTCTCTTCTTGAGAAAGTATCTGGAGAAAGATAAGGGAAGAAATATGGGGAAAGGCAGCACACCGGTTGCATCATATGAAGGCCCCAAACTTTCCTAACCTTCAACTATGTTCATGTATCTTTCACAATGACATTTGCCTCACTTTCTGCCATAAAGACACAAACAGATAATTGATTAGTCTTCTTTACGGCTATATTAAAAAATAAAATACAGGATCCAATTCTGGGGTAAAATAGATAAGATAAAATACAATAATAAAATACATATATGATAAATACAAAGAATCATCATCCAAATAAACATATCAGCTTTACAGGATACTCCAATCTGTTTGATGTGATGGGTCTGAACTATGAACTTAGTTCTGCTTACCATATATATATTAGAGTCCAGGAAGGACCATCTGCAGTTCAGATCCCAGTGGGTTATTCTTTCAAACAGGGATTATAAGTATTTAAGCCTAATGTGGGCATGTAGTTGATAGTTGAACAAAACATGAGCAATGTCTTCAAGGATTATGGCACTGCATATACACAGATGCCAATTAGATACTTATGAAAAGGCCACAAGTAGACAAGGATAGCGGCATCTGCTCCTAAGAATCTTAAACTGATCCTGCTGATATTGGTGACAAGATAAGCCATCCTGACCATCATTCATTAATATTTTTATTTTCTGAATTTTTTAAATTGCCTGTGCAATTCATGACTACAATAGCAAGAAGCTGACAGATTACATCCCAGAGTTCTGAAGGAGCTGGCAGATATTATCTCAGAACCATTGTACCATATTTTTAAAAAATCTTGGAGCACTGGGAAACTACCAGAGGATTGGAAAACAGCTGACGTGGTTCTCATCATCAAAAGGGGGGCAGGGGGCAGAACAGACCTAGAAAACTATGGACCAATCAGCCTAACTTTAATACCTGGGAAGATACTGGAAAAAATAATCAAAAAACAGATCTGTGAACATCTAGAAACAAAGTTATAACTAGCAGCCAGCAAAGGTTTGTTAAAAATAGATCATGCCAAACTAATCTTATTTCATTCTTTGACAAAGTGATTAAATTAGACCAGTGAAATGCTGTGGACATAGTATATTTAGGCTTCAGCAAGGCATTTGACAGAGTAGATCACAACCTACTTCATGGTAAGCTAGAAAAATGTGGGATAAACAGCATCATCATCAGATGGATTTGTAACTGTCTGACAAACCATACTCAATGTGTAATCCTTAATGGTACTACATCTACATGGAGGGAAGTAAGCAGTGGGGTATCACAAGGTTCTGTCTTAGGTCCAGTGCTCTTCAGTATCTTCATAAATGACTTAGATAAGGGTATAGAAGAGGAACACATCAAATTTGCAGATGACACTAAGCTGGCAGGAATAGCCAATACCCCAGAAGACAAGCTCAGGATCCAAAAAGACCTTGACAGACTTGAACAATGGGCCCTATCCCAAAAAAATAAAATTTAATATGGGGAAAAGCAAAGTTTTATACCTGGGCAGGAAAAACTAAAGGTACAAGTACAGATTAGGCGAAACCTGGCTCAAAAATAGTAATTGTGAGAGAGATCTTGGAGTCCTAGTAGACAATCATTTAAGTATGAGCCAGCAGCATGCAGCTGCAGTCAAAAAAGCTAATACAATCCTTGATTGTATAAACAGAGGCATAGAATCAAGATCACATGAAGTATTAGTACCACTTTATAAAGCCTTAGTAAGGCCGCACCTGGAATACTGCATCCAGTTTTGGTACCACATTACAAAAAAGACGTTGAGAGTTTGGAAAAAGTGCAAAGAAGAGCAACTAAGATGATTAAAGGCTTGGAGACTAAAACATATGAAGAACGGTTGCAGGATTTGGGTATGGCCAGTCTAGAGAAAAGAAGGACTAGGGGTGACATGATAGCAATATTCCAGTATATTTGAGAGGGTGCCACAAGGAGGAGGGGATCAGTTTATTTTCCAAAGCACCAGAAGGCAAGACAAGAAACAATGGATGAAAACTAATCAAGGAGAGAAGCAACCTGGAATTATGGACAAACTTCCTAACAGTGAGGACAATTAACCAGTTGAACAGCGTGCTGTCAGACATTGTGGGTGCTTCATCACTGGAGGTTTTTAAGAAGAGACTGGACAGCCACTAGTCTGAAATGGTGTAGGATCTCCTGCTTGAGCAGGGGGCTGGACTAGAAGACCTCCAAGATCTCTCCCAGCTCTATTTTGATTCTAAAGTAGGAAGAACATGGATTAAGTGACCACTTTTTCTATAGCAGACCAGAGCTTTAGAACACATTTCCTCCAGAGATATATTAAACTCTCACTCTCCTTGCATTTTACAAGAGAGTAAAAACTGTACTACTCCATCATGGTCTAAATTGATTGTGGTCACCCATCAAGAGTATGCATGTGTTTAAAATTTTTACTACTTTGCTTCTTGTGGTTTTAGTTATATCTCTATTTTGTTAATCACAATCTAATGTCTTAACTCAGTGGTTCTCAACCTTTCTAATGCCGCGACCCCATAATACAGTTCCCCATGTTGTGGTGACCCCCAACCACTTATACATCACTGGGTGCCAGGGGCGTGGCCAAAGAAAAGGGGGGAAAAATGGCAGACGGCCTTGTTTGGCGACCCCCGTGAAATGGTCGTTCGACCCCAAATGGGGTCCCGACCCACAGGTTGAGAACCACTGTCTTAACTGATTGAACAGTCTGCAAATACTGAAAAACAAGCAAATATTTTGTGGCAGTGAAAATTATCATATATGTTTTATTAAAAACCAACTCCCTTTAGCTATGATGAATCTACTAACATTCAACTTCAGTGGAAGAATATATATTCAAGTATTCTGAGATAGGAAGAAAAAGTCCTCTTTCTTCCTACCATACTCCTGTACCTTATATATATTTTGTCCTTTCATACTCAATTTTTAAATTAAAGGCTGAAACAATATTTTCTCAGGGGGAAAAGTGTATTGTACCTTTTTACAGCTCTGCAATATTCTAGTGCAGTGGTGGCGAACCTATGGCACGCGTGCCAGAGGCGGCACTCAGAGCCCTCTCTGTTGGCACACACGCCATCGCCGCCAGCAGCAGGTACATCAGGCCACCAGTGCCGCCTGGAGCAGGAGCCCCGCCCAGCACAAAGATGAAACGGCCGACTAGCAAGCTCGAGTGAGGTGGTAGAGCAAAGGTCACCAACCATTGTCGATTGGTGGACTGGAAGAAAAGGGAAGGGGAAGCATTTTACATGCATGCATGCATGCATGGGGCCGTGAGCACGCATGTGCTGCAAATGGGGCGGGGCTAGTGCCTGCGTGATACTCACTAGCCCTGCCCTGTTCTTGCATGGTGCAGTGCCTTGTATCTGCACCGCACAGCACGGCCGTTTTTGCGCCTTGCAGCACGGTGGCCCATTTTTGCACCCCTGATTTTTGTGTGCCAGAGGCGGCACTCAGAGGCACCTCCCTTCCCCCCCCCATGAGGGCACCACAATGCTGATGCGGCCCTGACACTTTGCGATAAATAAGTAGGTTTTGGGTTAGGGTTTGGGCACTCGGTCTCTAAAAGCTTCGCCATCACTGTTCTAGTGCAGTTACCGGAGTAATCCAAGATGTAGCCATCCCAGATTTGTATAATATTTGTATAATATGTAGCAACTTGGAAGTGACAACCAAAAACTCCTGCCCAATAAGGTGGGAGGATACCACCAAGCCATGGGCTTCCCTCCTGGAGGACAAAAGGGCCAAAGCTGCTTGGAACCACTTCACTTGCCAGGAGGCATTAGGATTTGTTGAAGGCCGCCAACACAACCCAGATCATCTTGGCGCCTGCTGCCTCAGCGGCCTCCACCTCAGGGTCCCTATCCATCAGATCCTTGGACCTATGCAGCCCTAATCTTCGGTATGGTATGTAGCTTTTTCACAACAGCCATAAACTAAGAAAGCTTAGCTCTGCATGTTATTCGCTGAAATTAAATTTTTGAATGGATATAAATCAGGAACCATTAAAAAAAACTAAAATAAAAATCAGCTACAAGAACAAATAATCATAAAAAGTATGAAGGCCAAATAAAAACTATAATCTTATGGATGAAATATATTCAAAAGAATGGATTAACTAAAAAAGGCACATAGCAAGAAGAAGAAACACACAGTGCTAGACCGTTTCCCTAGAGAGAGCATTTGAAAGACTAAGTGCTGGAACAAAAAAGGCTACTGTATATGGTGGATCTCCAGAGAAGGATCTCAAAAAGGATATGCTATAGCAAGGCAGATTCAAAGGTGGCAACTCTGCAGCAATTTATAGCAGATTGACAGCTACATATAATCAGCAGGAACAGTAATTTGATACAGGAGACTAAAGTAGCATCCATAGATATACACCTAGTTTTCACTTTAAAAAATAATACTTATTTTTGGTATTTACTGACCGCCCTATTAACCTCTACAGAACAGGGTTTTTTTATACTAAGTTTTAGTGGTTTATTATATATGATACAATCAAAATACAAAGTAAATAGCGGAAAAGATGGGGAAGGGAAAAGGGAGTAGAAAAGTGAGGTAAGGGAGAAACAATGAATTCACAAAATTGCTACCATTTAGAAACAAAGTCAGAGTAAAAAAATGTAAATGTAACAAAATAAAAAATCAATAATTAAAAACTTAATACTAGACCCTTTTTATATTTAGCACAAGAGCAGAAGGCATCTATCTAATGAAACAAACAGGGAACCGCAAAGACTGATGTTGTTGTTACTGCTTTTTTAGGTTAAGACAGGATTTTTTTTTGCACCTGTGTCTTTTGATGATTCAGGTTTTTTGACCCAAACTAATTGCAATCTTTAATGAGTAAAGTGTATACACTTGACAGTAAAACAATTCAGTCCCAGTACCAATTAATCATTCTTCCTTCCTGGAACAAATAACATTCATGTTTTTGCTGATAACTAATTAGCTGTTCCCATCCTTGCATACTTAGCAACATGCTAAGTAAGGTTAAATATTTCACCCCATTAGCTAATTACAAGAATGTGCTCTTACTCTATCTTTTTCCCTTTCTGGCCTAAGATAACTTTTAGTTTTCTAGCACAACAACCATCTGTCAGTCATTTTTTAATAGTGGAATGACAAATCAGTCCACACCACTTTACAAAGAAAACAAAAAATATAGCTGCCTTTGGGTCAAATAAAAGGTGATTGGAAAGGTGGAATTATATTTTTGTTTTGTTCTAAAACATGAAATGTTGGCTTATAGCTGAAGTTGCGATTTGTGGAAGCTGCCAGGAATTTGTCCTCTCTAAATGAGCTTAATGATCATTTATTTATTTAGCTTATATTGCTGTGTATCTCAGCAAGTGACCTTGGGTGGTGTACAAAATTAAAATAAAAACAATTACACAAATTAAAATACAAAGCAATTGAAAAACATCCAACCCCGATCATTAATCCAACTAAGAAGCAGGGAACCGAGTCTTCATGGTTTTATGAAAGGCCAGCAAGGTTAAGGGCATTCTGATCTCTGGAGGAAGAATGTCTACAAGATGGATGCTATGGCAGAAAAGGCATGTTTTCTAAGGCTAGGCCCTGACAACCATCAGTTTTAGATGGAACCCAAAGCATGACCATCCTGCTTGACCAGATTGGATGGGTAGAAACAACTGAGAAGAGATGGTGTCCCTCAATAATGTGGTCCCAAGCCATGAAAGACTTTAAAGTTGTCAACTAGAATTGCACCCAGACATACACTTGCAACCAATGCAGTTAATGAAATAATGGTGTTACATCTGCCAAATAACCAGTTTCATTTACTACCCATGCTGCCACGTTCTAGGCAAGGTGAAGCTTTCAAATGTTTTATTATTTATTGAAAACATTTCTATAGCCATCCATCTGGGCAGCTCCCAATCAAAAATTAAAATAGCATAATAGCTACGTTACTACTCTAAAACTAAACGTATTAAAAACAACAAAAATCTGATGCCAAGTCAAACTCCTTCAAGGGCAGCCCCATCTAGAGTGCACTGCAGTAGTCCAGTAGGTCACAAAGACACCAGCAACAGTGAGCAGGCCCCCCCTGGTCCAGGAATAGATGCAGCTGATGCACACTGTGCTTCACCAAAACTTCCATTCATTTCTAAGAGGACAAAAGAAAGTTCACTTGTATCCAATTGTTCATTATTTTGCTAGTCTCAGTGCCAAAAATTGAGGGCGCTTTACATTCTTCCACCCCTCCAAGCATGATGAAGCTGTCTTGTAAATGTTCTTAATTCCTACAGATTCTGGAAGGTTGAGAGCCTGTAGAAATCACTCTGAACCAATCAGGGATCCTTTGAGCTGAACAATAGGAGAGTGCCAGAATCAGTGTCTTGTCTTAGTTCACATTTGTATAGACTTTAATTTTTATTTGTATAGAATTTAGTTTAGCATAGAATTTGTATAGATTTTTGTTTAGTGGAATGTAACTATGACTATGGAAGACTCATTTCTGAGAAATCTGTTAGAGATTATAATCATAACACATTTAATATTGCCTTTTTAGGTATGTCTGGTATAGGCATACTGTATTTGAGGTGTAAAATCTGAATGCAAAATAAATGGCTACAGTTAGCATCTTTTCTATCTGTTTCCTGAGGTCAAATGATTGCTGCTTTTAAATCTTAGATATAGTGCCCTCCATAATTACACCTTAAATTATATTTGGTTTTATTGTATATATTTATATTTGAATTCTATGAATTTAATGTAGCATAAAATTATTTACCAGTATTATTAATGACAGATTGACAGAATATTAAAAGAGATAAATTGGATATTTTTAGACTGCATATAATTTATATTTGCAATTCACTACTGCGCTATTTAATGCTAATAATCAAATGCTTCAATTATTTAACAATTTTTTTTCTACCCCCCCCCCTTTTTTTTTTTTTTTGCTTGTTTGACATTAGACCATTTCATATTCATGGACACCGTTCTTAGGCTACTGCTGCTTTTGTATCTTTATATCAGTAGTAAACAATGTTGGGATTTATATTATGGGGCAAAGATATCAGTTTGTAATTGTTCAGAATTTTGTGCTTTGATGTAAGCACCCTTGGAAACAGTAATTTTGAAAGACAACTTTATACTGAATGAATAAATAAGAGTAGATGGCAAGTAAAAGAAGGCTATATATATATAGCCATAGAGGAAAAATCAATTAATGATTTCTTTTTGTAAGGGCTATATAAAACCTCCAGGATTAGAAGTAGTGCAATTTTGAATATGGATTGCTGGAGAATAGCAGCAGTTGGGACCTGTTGCTTCTGTGTTCCGCCTACATGTTACATTGAAAGGCTTCTGATTGGCCCTAATGGAAACATGATGATGGAGTAAAGGATCCTTTAGTCTGATCAAATAGGGCTCTTGTGATTCTTTCTCATTTTCTGTCTGTCTGACTGTCCGACAGTAGTGTAATATAAAGCAGATTTTCAGCCAAACACAGTATTCAGATGTGAGCATTTTTCCAACATTTCATTACTATTTTCACTTTTGCTATTGTTTGCAGAACTGTAACTTAGTATCTACTTGAACTGAATTTATTAATTGCAAAGAAATCTGCCCTGTGCTGTCTACGTGATCTGGGCATATCACTAAAAGACATTCTTGACCTTTTACATTCTTGTCCTCTCCTCTACTTCAGCCTCCCTTATCTTCCCTGCATCCTCTTCCCTTTTTTTCTGAACATAGAAAAAGAGCAAAGAAGCACAAAAAAGCATAGGCCTTTTCTATGAGGAGTCACTGTTGCACACAATACTTGTTTCAAAACCATTGCTGCCTTATAGGCACATGACAATGAGTACAGGGTTGCTGTGTTTACTTGGAGAGCACAAGTTGCACACAAATGCAGAGTGTTATATGTGAGGGAGAAGTAGTAGATGTTTGAAAATCATATGTCCATGATCATTAACAGCCTTACGGACTCCAGGTGCAGTAGAGTGTTCTTTGTGATAAGAGTACACCTATTTTTGTTAAATAAGTATGCAAACAGTTCCCACGCAAAGTAGATATAACAATTAATTATGGCACCACAACACCATTATTTGAGCTAGAAAGTAAGCAAGGTAGGCCCTGGTTAATACTGGATGAGAAATTTCTAGAAATCCCAGGACCGTAGTCTAGATTGGGAAGTAAAAACAAAAAGTCTCAGAAAAAGGTATTGGAAAACCACACCCATATTGTTACCAAGTGATATGGCCATTTCAAGTTTAATTGGATGAGTTTTTCTAGTTTGTTCATGGCTTCATACTTTTACGGTCTCCATTTTTCTGATCTTTAATGGCAGCATCTACCTGATGACCTAGAGTGGACAAAATATATCCTATATCTCTTTATTCTTCACTCTACATTTTCTGGTTTCACTGCTTTGGTCAAATTAGGCATCCTTCTCTCATAAGTGATACTTTGCCATTTTGCCACACATCACTAACTGGTTAACTAAAACATATAAATATATTTAGTTTCATCTCCCACCCAGCAGCTGGGGCGCAGATGATGATTTCTAACTGGTTCAGTCTTAGATGAGATTTTACAGTAAATATAATAATTTAGGATCTTATCAGTATGAAGGGCACTGTAGGATTTTTATAGAGCAATGAAGTATTGCATTAAATGTGATATAAAACACTATATATTTTTGTTTTGATTAAAAAAACAGTGCTTTAGCAACAGTAAGGACTTTTTTTGTTTGGTTTTATATACAATAATTTCCAGTCTAACTCTGAGAATGTTATCAATACATAAAAAGTTAATCCTATTTTTCTTCTTTTTTCTATTTTATTCACTTGGCTTTATTAACAAATCATAATCATCTGCTAGTTAACTTATTCATTCTAGCTTGTTACCTTTTACTCATGTAAAAGTTTTGTATATAAATTAAGTTATTCTGAAAATATTCATTATAACTATGTGAGAGCAATCCCGTAGGAATAAGCAGGAACTTTCTGCATGGTTTTGTAAATTGTTTTCTAAAAATAGCTCAGTGATTAATCTCTGAAACGTCAATGTTGTTCATGTGACTCAAAAGTTTGGATGACTTGATAGAAACAATCATATTTTCCAATCTGTGGGTTATTTCAGTTCCTTATTGTCACAACAATAGTCCTTGTTTCTACAATAACCCATTTTTTATTTTCTAGTTTGGACCATTGAGCATTCTTGCGTGTTTCTCCCATTTTCTGAAATCTGCTGTTACATCAGATTTAGTACTTACTTTGATGGGATGCCTGTTGTTGTGTAATATGGAGTTGCAGGGAAGACATCCAAGCAAAGTTAAAGTCTTTTAATTAAATGAATACTAATGCTAATTTTAAAGTAAGTTAATACTATTCCTGGGAAAGTTTGGAAAGAAAACTTGTTTCCGTCCAATTATGCCATGTGATGTAGGCCATCTCCACACGATGGTGCTACAGTTATTCTTTACTATTATCTCTACCCCCTCCCCCCTCCTTTAATCTGGCCATTTATGCTTTACTAAGGAACAAAAGAGCCATCTCAACAGACCTGTAATTTCTGACCCTGACATTTTAATAGTATTAAATGACTCTAATACTTAAGGGTCATTTAAAAATCATCTTATCTACATAAGAAATACAAGCAAGCTTTCACTAACATCCCTGCCCTGTGCCTGGAGGAAAATTATGTTGTTATGCTGTCTCAATCTTCAAAGGGAGGCTGTTTGTGAAGCAGGTACTGTATCTTGGAACAGAAAGCACTCTTCCTCAGCCCTATCTGTCAGCCCTATGAGGTAGTCCAGATGAGAAACTGCTTCACTGAGGGGACACAGAACATACCCACTTTGCCTGATTGGACGTATTTTGCTAGAAAACAAATTGAAAACCACTTCAGGGCTTTAATTATATGTGCAAGATGGGCATGCATTGTTCTTCCAAGATCAGCATGGCTCCAACTTTGTGTCAGCTGGAGTGCTCGAATTAGACGTAAAGTCAGAATCCATGTAGAACAGAGGTCCCCAACCTTTTGAGCACCAGGGACCAGTTCTGTGGAGAAAAGTTTTTCCACGAAATGGAGAGTACGTGGGTTTGTGTGCTGCCTGCATCCCATGGATGGGGCTTTGCTTGTTTGTGCCGCCCGGTTGCTGGCATGCTGCGGCCCAGTACCGGTCCACAGACTGGGGGGTGGGGACTCCTGACGTAGAATGCATTACAATGATCAAGCTTGTAGGCTACCAGCATGTGCTGCAAATGATATGGTCTAATAATTGCCATCTTTAAGAAGGAGCCATCCTGCTCTCCTTCAGAGAGGCATTCATGTATCAATTAAGGCACCCCCGAGAACCCAATTCATTATTTTATTTTGCCTCTGACGTTTCTAAGTTGTATAGTAATTTTATTTAAAAAATTATACTATCATACTAATGCAAACTAAAAAAGAAAAGAAAAAAAATAGGCTCAGAAAATAAAAAAGGAGAAAAGCAAGAAAACTAAGAATGGAGAAAAGAAACAGAAAAGAAATATATAAAGAAATGACTTTCCCCTTCTTTACAAATAACTGTAATCTTTGGTTCCATCTACTTCCCTTTAGGGTCCAATCTTCAAAGTTCCACTTAAGATTTTTCTAAAAAAAAAATTAAAACAACAGCATTTTTCCATGAGAAATATTTTTATAATTAATTCCAAAATATTTTGCACATCAGTGACATTTTCAGGAAGAATGTCAAAATCTGAAAGATAGCAGGCATTGTGCCGTGATCAAAGCCCTTCTCTTTTAGTACTTGTGCTGTCTTCACACACACACACACATACAAAAAGGACAGGGCTTGGGTTGTAACACTGTGCTCATCATTTTGCAGATTTTGATCCTCCTCTCCCTGCAGACATCTCTGCAGAGCATGAAACTTGGGGAACTTTTTAACACAAAGTTTGTCTACCAGTTCGAAAAAAAGCTCCAGAATGATTAGCACTAGCCTTGGCAAGTTGGCCCAATTTATTTCTAGCAAATAATTGAAATTGAAATGTTCAGTTAAATTCCCCCTTGTTTTCAGTTTTAGACAAGGCAAAGTATTAAGTTAATTAGCTTGTTTTTCCCTTTTTGTGTAGTGAGAATAAAGGGACCAATAATAAAAATAAAAAACGATAATGATAAAGTTGGAAGGGACCATGGAAGTCTTCTAGTCCAACCCACTGCTCAGGCAGGAAATCTATATCATTTCAGACAAGTGGTTGTCCAGTCTCTTCTTAAAAACTTCCAGTGTTGGAGCATTCACAACTGGAGGCAGGTTGTTCTACTTCTGCAGGCAGGTTAATAGTGGGGATAGGCATTGATTTTTCTCTTTTTCCCAGGATTTTAAAACTGAAAAAAATGAAACAAGTTAAGATAATCACAGATAACTTTCTAAATCAGTGGTTCTCAACCTTTCTAATGCTGCGACCCCATAATACAGTTCCCCATGTTGTGGTGACCCCCAACCACTTATACATCATCGGGTGCCAGAGATGTGGCCAAAGAAAAGGGGAAAAAATGGCAGACAGCCTTGTTTGGCGACCCCCGTGAAATGGTCGTTCGACTCCAAATGGGGTCCCGACCCACAGGTTGAGAACCACTGTTCTAAATGCTTCTGAGGACTTGGAAAATGAAAATGGTGATTAAAAGACAGGGACCTTAAATGGAGAGTGATGGTGAAGACTATATTCTATCTGTGCATTGATCGGCAGTTAGTACTACATGTCATACTGCTTCCCTTTCTCATACAACTTATTCTCTTCTGCTTTGACTTTCAGAAACAAAATTTAAAGATAAATTGGGATGAAAAGCACAAATAACTCAAGCACAATTGGGCATATAATATTTTCAGGAGTCCCAGCAATATTTCACTCAAGGTATCTTACAGAGTTTCAAATGGGCCCTTGAATTTCTCACACTTTAGTCAATTGAAGTATTCTCTGTATTTTTGCAAAACCGATTCTGATTGATCCAAAACCATATCCCCACTGAAAGCAACGGTGAGGTTATTTCGGTATTCTGCTCCAACATTATATAAGAATTAATCATAATCAGCCAGCTTAGTTATAAATACAGACACTGGGAGGTGTCATTTGAGTTCTGTCTCATTATTTGATTTTTTTGGTTGTTGTTGTCCACTTTTCAGAAGCATTTAAAAGATGGATGAAAGTCCACCATCTACTGAACTGCGTACCTCACCTGATAGTGATGGTTCAGCAAAAAAAGGTAAAGGCAAAGGCAAAGGCAAAGGTAAAGGATCACCAAAAGAAAAAGGAAGTCCTAAAGGGTCAACCAAAGAAAAAGGAAGTCCTAAGGGGTCAGTCAAAGGAAAAGGAAGTCCTAAGGGGTCAGCCAAAGGAAAAGGAAGTCCTAAGGGGTCAGCCAAAGGAAAACCAAAATCTCCCGGTAAGTGTAAAATTATATAGAACTGAAGAATGTTATTTGTCTTAATCTAAATATGAACACAAAAATATTCAAGAATGGATGAATGCAACTAATGCTTTGCAATGTTTGTGTGTATATTTGAAGATTTTTGGATATTGTTCCTTCCTTCCTTCCTTCCTTCCTTTCTTCCGTCCTTCCTTCCTTCTTTCCTTCCTTCTTGCTGGTTACTTTCAGAGGGGCAGGCAAAAGTCAGAAGGTTTAAATTAATGGCTTTAAGGCAATCTGCACACCTGAAATCAGGACACCAACATCTTATGGCAAACCAAACCAGAAATTATAGAGACCATATAGCAACAGGGACTGGAAATATTATGTCTGGCTCAAGTATAGATAAATACCATTTTAACTGAGTCACAGGAAAAGGCCCATAATAGATTGTTGGGAAAGAATAGATAAAATCAGCATACAGAAGGAATGTACTGTACAATGGTTGAATTCTGAGATTCAGAAACGAAAGAAAGCTTTTGGAAGGGATTTTGTCTTTACTTTCTGTGACCACAGCAGCTGCTACTAAGACTCAGAGGATTTACTGGAAAGGTAACCGTATCAGTCATAAAGAATTGATCACAGAATAAATAATGTTTGTAAGCCAAAAGTATGGTGCTTTTATGTGATTTTGAACCGTTCTCATGCTCCATTCTGCTCATTCCTGAGTAGAGTCTTCCTTCAGTCAGAAAGTATTTATTTCCCTTTGTGTTTTTCCTCTGTTGGAATAACAAATACATCCACACAAAGAGATATATATTTATTCTTAGTATATTTTGCATGCAAATAATTTCATTACTTTTTAGAAGAAATATACAGCCATAAAAATAGTGATCAGATTTCTAGGGAGTCAGACAGCATACAAGTATAATAAATCATAATCACATCAAGATGCTGGGCTATCCTCTGCATAAGGAAAACTTAAAATGTCTGGAACTTTTTAGTTATGTGATGGAGTAAGGGGGTAGACTATTCCTGGTCTGGGATTAGAAATTTATAAAATCAAGATTGGAAGAATGTATTTCGGCTTCCTTTTCTGCCGTAATATTCAAACTCATCAAATAAAATTCATTGACAAAATCAAATTATATTTCAGGTCAAAGACAGTACATAAAATGCATGGTGATACCCTACTAGTTTAGCCTTAATAGGAATTTCAGCACATTGGCAGAGGATAATTCTCACCAGTGGCTGCTAGTCCTGATAATTATCCTTTGTAAAGTGAATTTTATATATAAATTAAAAACACAATGCACACCTGCCTAGCTGATTCAGAAAGATTTACATTAAAACCCCTTTCTCTTATTTCAGTTAAAAAAGAAGAAGAGCCTGATCTCTCTATGGCAAGCATGGGTAAGTTCAATACTAAAGAAAAAATATAGATAAAGTATGCATAATGGTGCCAGCCAGAAATGACCTGAATGATCAATAAAAAATATCTTCTTTATTCAGCCTTAGCGGAGCTTGTAGTGAACAAAGCACAAAAATCATAACATTGCTTATCTTTGTCATAACAGACAACAACCTAAGATAGGCAAAATAAATCTTGTTTTATAAGAAGCTATTTATTTTTTATAGTTAATTCCATAATCTGAGAGTAAAAGTCAATGTTAACAAATTTAACTGGACCCTTGATACATTTATAATTTTCTTAGATTAAAATCTTATTTGGCTTCTTGCCGTTTACTTCAAATTCTTTAAGTTCTTAAGAAAGTGGAGATAATCTTGCTGAAGGAATGCAAGATCCATTAAGGGAAGAAAAATGACAAGTCAGTCCTGAAACAAAGGATAGCGTGAGAAAGGAACCCCAAATAACCTCACCTTGGTTCCATTTGCTGTAAGATGGGACAGGGGAGAACTTGTGACTAATAGTATTCCTGTAATACTATCTTGGTCTATTTCAAAGGCTTGAAATTCCCTGGGACTGAAGTAATTCAGCTGATGGTTTTATATCAAAATGCAGTTTTTCTGCAGCCCGAGTTTAAGGGACTATGAGCCTCTTAGTTAATTTAATCAAAATGTTCTAAAGAATGTTCTCTGGGAGCTCTCAATTTTTATATGAAAAGAATCATCCAAGGGGAAGACAACATTTAGTTTCCATTGAAGTCCACACACACATAAACACACAAACATACACACTTCCCTACAATATAAAGTTCTTCTGGAATGTAAAACAAACCTCTTCCATTTTCTTGGCTATTTGCTTACAATATCAGACGACTAGCCATAATTTCATTTTGATGTGACTTCATCGAAGGCAGGGTCCTTCAAAATGTAGGGAAAGAAGATGTTGAGCTTATCAAGAAATAACGCTACACTGTCATTTTAGAATGTTTGTGACATTGTGGAACTTTTGAGTGAACATAGTAGACTTTCGCTCTCTCTCTCTCTCTGTCTCTCTCTCACACACACACATGCACGCACGCACGCATGCACAAACAAACACACAACAATGGCATTGAAGAAAAGGTTGTATTTTTTTTTCAGGCCACCCAGAAATATTTCCCTTGGTCCTCACTGAAAAAACCCAGGAAATTTTTAATTGCTCTGCTGATGTAGAGGTAACAGCAGAAAATCCTTACAAGCTTCTTAAAAAGGAAGATATTATTAACGATATGAAGACAAGAGCTGCAATTTCTGACTTCCACCCTTTCAAAAAAGTTATACTAGTAAGTTACCCTTCAAGGCATGTTGTATGTGCAATTCTCTGTTGGAAACCTGATGTACTTGACTATATCAATTATCCTAGATTGCATTGGGTTGGGCTTTTTGAGCTCCTTGGATTTGGTGCTGGTTAAAAAAAAAACTACACATATTGCAGAAGAGGGTATCTTATATCTGTTATGCATGTGATAAATGTAAATTAAAAAGCCAAAAAAGCTGGACTGTTAAATGATGGATAATAATTGACATAGGGTCAATATATAAATTCAATCTCTCGCGCTCTTTTCTGAGTTCTATTTGCAGGTTAGTATTTTTTCTAATTGCAAAAACCCACTTATCTGTATTTACGTAGGATTATCCTGGTGAAGAACTCCTGCTAGTCTTTGACAGAGAATTAAAATATGGACAAATCTTTTATCTGGTTGCAACCGAAGAAGCCAAGGAAAACATTTTAAATGTAAGAGATTGCTCAGTTATTTGGTATGTGCATCATAGAGGGTCAAAATAGTGTTCTGAATAGAGAATAATATAATTGTGTCACCATACTGTCTTTACCTTTATTTTTTTTTAAAATCAATTAATTAAATATGAACATCCTTACTATTTTCCTCTCCATAGCCACCAGAGCCAGAGGAAGAAGAAGAAGTTAAAGAAGGCGTGCCTGAAGAAATTTATAAACCCCCTGTGCGAAAACCTTGGGTTTCACTTGGAAGTGAAAAGGAAATTGAAGAAGAATCAGTCAGGGAATCAACAAGGAGAGTGAGAAGACTAATTTTATTCAGCAAAATCTAAGGGAGTAACCTTGTAATGCTCTGTTAGGGGTAGATTTCAGATAACAGTGGTACCTTGGTACTCCACTGCTTTGAAACTCATCAAATTTGCTACTTCAATACATTTTGACATGAACATTTTGTCTCAGTAACACAAGCTATAACTTGTCAGTGTTGGCTGCCATGTGACTCACAACATTATTCCTTATGGGAAGAATTTGGTAATCATTATTCCACTACTCCCAGAATCAATTAATGATGAGTACCGAGGTACGACTGTATTTATGAAAAAGTTTAATGAGCCTCTTAGAAATCTCAACACGTTGGTTCCATAACAAGCAAACCTTGAGGAAACTAGGGGAAAAGTCTATATACCTTTTTATCTATATTTATGTATTCCATTTTCTTTCTTTCTTTCTTTCTTTCTTTCTTTCTTTCTTTCTTTCTTTCTTTCTTTCTTTCTTTCTTCCTTCCTTCCTTCCTTCCTTCCTTCCTTCCTTCCTTCTCTCTATTCCTTCTTTCTTTCTCTCTTTCTCTCTCTCTTTCTCTTTCTTTTTTGATAATTTTGTACAGTATTTAGGTAAATATGGATTACTGTGCATGCCATTTTTGGGGTAGTTGTTTAATCAAAAATCACAAAATTCATTTGTGTTTCTTTGCATGCTAATTTAGGAATATAAATTAACTTCTGAATATACATGCATAGACTTGCTGTTAATTGTATAGTGCATAACATAGGAAACAATGTGCAATATATTATTGTAGTTAGAGTTTACCTCAGAAAAAATTATAAGAGTATCCTTATGTATGGTTAGTATTAAAATAATTTTAAAATACAGATAGCAAGTATTTCTTCTGTTACAAGGAGTATGTTGTCCTATATCAGTGGTGGCGAACCTATGGCACGCGTGCCAGAGGCGGCACTCGGAGCCCTCTCTGTTGGCACGCGCACCACCGCTGCCAGCAGCAGGTCCATCAGGCCACCACCACCACCTGGAGCAGGAGCCCCGGCCAGCACAAAGGAGGTGAAGCGGCCGACTAGCAAGCTCGAGTAGAGGTGGTAGAGCAGAAGTCACCAACCATTGTCGATTGGTTGACTGGAAGAAAAGGGAGGGGGAAGCATTTTACATATATGCATGCGCACAGGGTCGCGAATACACACGTGCTGCAAATGGGGAGGGGCTAGTGCCTGCATGATACGAGCCCTGCCCCATTCTTGCATGGTGCAGCACCCTGCGGCACAGCGGTGGCCATTTTTGCACCTTGCAGCACAGTGGCCCATTTTTGCATCCCCAGTTTTTATGTGCCAGAGGCGGCTCTCAGAGGCGCCTCCCCCCCCCAAGGGCGCCACAATGCTGATGCGGCCTTGGCACTTTGCTATAAATAAGTGGGTTTGGGGTTGCAGTTTGGGCACTCGGTCTCTAAAAGGTTTGTCATCACTGTCCTATATGATTAGAAAGTTCAGTTGTTCTCCCCATGGGAGATAAGAAAAAAAATCAATACGATTCTTTTTAAAATTCCCATCAAATAATACTAACTTCCTGATCATATGGACCTATTATGAAGATGACCTCTTATGTCTTTTGTGCTATCCTATCAATGCAGCATTTTAAATATAATACCAGGTTAAAAGGAAGCACAAAAAAGCCAAACTGTATAGCTGTCAGATCCTGACACCTAGGACTGACACTGGTCCAAAGCAATCCTTTCATTAAGAAATATTTTTATTGGACTTTCAGATAAAATATATGATTTCTCGGCCACACAAAGAATTTGGGATTCGGGTTAGGTTCCAAAACAGAAATGCAACCCTTGACAAATATGCATATGTGGAGTGTATGCCCTATCAAGACAAGAACTTCACCATTCGGCAGCTAGAGAAACATATTGGCATTCAAGTAGTTCCAGAAGAAAAAAACACCGGAACTCAGACAAAATGGTATAACACTCATAATTTAATTTTTGTTTTAAAAAGGGAAGAAAAACTGTGTCCGGTTTTTTGGGGAGGGGATTTTTTTGGGGGGGGGAGAGAGAATAACAACTTCTACTTTCTTTGACCTTGAAAGAATATAGGTGAGAGATTTCAGATATACTAATTTCATCTGTATTCTGTCTTTTGCCTTTGATAGAATTCAAAACAATATACATGGAGTTCTGGTGGCTGTCCATTCAGTGGTTACTGATCAGACTCAGATTTACTTAAATTCAGTAAGATTGCTGTATTATGTGAGTTCATGGTCTGGCCTCATGCCCAGAAAATAGACCGTGAGTCTGCAGCTGGGGATTATGGAAATTGAAATCTAACCAATCAGGGAAATATCAGACCAATGGATTTTATTGGATAAGCCATATGGCTTCCATACGCATTTAGCACTAAAACAAAAACCTTGCTTTAAAAATCATACATCATCTTAAACATAGCACCTACAAATGAACCCACACCTGATTGTGCTTCAAAAAAATGGCTCCCATATTTCTCTGTTTTTTTCAGTTATAGTCACCTATGTTTCCTCAGCTCTACAGCATCAGCCAATACTGTGGAATGGTTGCCAAAATTCTGTGGAATTAGTAAATGCTATAGGACAAACATCACTTAAATTATGACATCTAGCCTCTAGCGTTGGGAAGACCTTTTTCTCCCATTCCCCATTTTTTAAACAATGGAATTCATGTGCTTTAGGACCTATCCCAAAAATGCAACGACACAATATTACCCGAGAGAATTTTCAGAACATGAAAAAGAGGTTTACTTGTCATCAGAAGAGCTGAAAAACTTTATCATATCTGTGGCTTTACGGTTAGTATCATGCTCTACTAATGTAATGTGCTGAGATACAGGCAATAATATGCAAACAAACAACACCCTCCCCCCAACACACACACACCAATCCATGTTCTACACTGCTTTAGTGACAGATGTAACTTTTCAGAATTAATTCCCTAACTTTGTACCTGATTTGAGCAGTGTCACTTTAGTGCAATGGTTCTCAACCTTTCTAATGCCACGACCCCATAATACAGTTCCTCATGTTGTGGTGACCCCCAACCATTTATACATCATCGGGTGCCAGGGGCATGGCCAAAGAAAAGGGGGAAAAATGGCGGACAGCCTTGTTTGGCAACCCCCGTGAAATGGTCGTTCGACCCCAAATGGGGTCCCGACCCACAGGTTGAGAACCACTGCTTTAGTATGATTTGCAGTTATTAAACAGATGAGGCATCCCTGATATCCTTTGAAAGAAAAAAAAAGGATCTCTACATGGCTCAGCCAATAAGCTGGATGAGATGAACTCTGCTTATAGCAAGCATTGATTGATTTGGACCTATTAGTACTGACCATTTACTGGTGAAGTAATTGGAAGGGAGACGTCACATGGGGACACACCTTGACCAGCTGCGGGCAATAACACCAGCAGTCCAAAAGAGGGCATTTGCAAGGGACCCACATGGCTGGCAGAATGGCCCTACTCTGTAAATTTTCATCAGAACCCATTGATGCCTAATGTAGATAATCCCTTAAGTATTTTAATATCTCCCTCCCTCCCTCCCTCCCTCCCTCCCTCCCTCCCTCTCTCTCTCTCTCTCTCATTTTCCTCTGCTACAGAGTTGAAGTAGCACTGCAACAAAATGAAATAATGAATGTTTTTTTCGATGACTGGAAAGCTCTTGCAGAAGAGGAAAGTGGTTTTGCAGGTAAATCTGATGTCACCATGAAGGAATATCAGTCCTTTACAGATCTGCATTATCTCAAGGACAGAACTGTTAGCTGCATCTGCTGGCACCCGACCATTTATGGTAAGGTTTACAAAAATTGGTTCACCTTTACAATAATTGTGCTAGGTATCTGGAGGTCTTTAAAAGGCAGCAGCTCTTGTATTTCCTCTATTTTGTCCTCTCTGAAAAAAAAACAAGCAGGAAGTACAGCAAAAAAGGCATTTGAAATGTTTGGCAGATAATTTTTAATACTGTGGAATTGGAATCATCATCCTAACTAGTGGGGAGTGTTGGCTGAGTGTGTACACCTCTTCTAAAACATTTGATAAATACTGAAAGCAGTTATTGTGTAAAATCTGCAGATAGCTTTTTCTAAAAGAGTGGAAAACTTTAAACTTGGGATGATAAGCAAAAACAACACTATTTTTGTTTTTCTAAAAAAAAAAATCAGAAAAAGAGAGAAAAAAGAGAGTAAGATGGATGCATCTTAACCTTCCCAAAAGTTAGTGCCTATGACTGAAAAGTTTAACACTGCACACCAAGGGTGTCATCATATCCCCAAGCCTATCAGCCTTGACTGCTGAAGAATTGAAAAAAAATGAGAAGTGAAATGAAGGGACGGGAAGGATAGTGGAAATGCAACCTTACATAAAGATTTCTCTTTTCTGCTGTACTGAAGAAATAAATATTTTGTCTTCATTCAGGGATAATTGCCGTGGCAGTGACCGAGAGGCTCACTTATGAGGAACGAGTAGCCCAGTCTGGGAAACTGCTCTTATGGAAAGCCCCAATTCTGTTCTGGAGTTTTGCTGACCCGATTCACCCTCAGGTATTCTCTGTTTTTGACGACTCGACTATTTCTGGACATTGGTTAACCAACAAAGACACAATGACTTTAGTTTGTGAAAATGGTGTTCAAAATTGATGGATCTCTCCCTCCTTCCTAATGTTATTTCTAGCTAATGCTGGAGTGCCCTGAAGATATTTATTGCTTTGAGTTTTCTCCAAGTGATCCCAACATCATTGTTGGAGGCTGTCTGAATGGACAGGTGAGCAACTGGATTTGCACACTTCATCTCTCTCTCTCTCTCTCTCTCTCTCTCTCTCTCTCTCTCTCTCTCTGTCTCTTCTTTAAAGTGAGCATTGAACTATATGTTTGTATGCATCATGTATCTTTTTTGCATTGTTACACCCCTCCCCATTTTTTTCTAATAATGTTTAAAGGCACTTTAAAAAGATTGAGAGAATCTGGGGCTGCAGATGACCAATCCTGCTATCAAAGTTCCAAAGCACATGGTCTAGATCAGGGGTCTGCAAACTTGGCCCTTTTATGACTTGTGGACTTCAACTCCCAGAATTCCTTAGCCAGGCATGCTGGCTGAGGAATTCTGGGAGTTGAAGTCCACAAGTCATAAGAGGGCCAAGTTTGAAGACCCCTGGTCTAGATAATAGAATTGTGAATGTCACTATTGTATTTCCACATCTGAAGTTCAATCTGCTACTTTTCAACTTTTATAACTTCTACTTTTCTGAAATTGAAACAAAAAAAAATCCTTCATTTCTATACCTAAAAATATAATCCTAGCATTGTAATTTCTCACAGAGTCAGGAAAGGCTTTTCTTAATCTCACTAGAATTTGGGAGATTTAATAGTCCCAACACAATTGGAAGGGACACATTCATCATGGGAGGAATACAGATAGTCCTCGCTTTTCGACCATAATTGAGCCCAAAAGATTTGTTGCTAAGTGAGACATTTGTTATGTGAATTTTGTCCTGTTTTACAACCTTTTTTGCCACAATTGTTAAGTGAATCACTGCAGTTGCTAAGTTAGTAGCATGATTGTGAAGTGAATCTGGTTTTCCCCATTGATTCTGGTTGTCAGAAAGTCATAAAAGGTGATCCCATGACCCCAGGACACTGCAGCTGTCATAAATATGAACCAGTTGCCAAGCATCTGAATTTTGATCATGTGACCATGGGGATGCTGCAATGGCCATAAGTGTGAAAAACGGTCATGTCGCTTTTTTTCATTGTAACTTCAAATGGTCACTAAATGAACTATTGTAAGTAGAGGACTACCTGTAATAGGTAGAAGAGACATGTTTTGAACACCTCTGCTGTACTAGATTTGTCAGATCTGTTATTCTGCTCCAATGCCAGGTTGTGTTGTGGGACATTTCAGAATATGAAGAAAGGTTAAAAAGTGCAAAGTCAGGCACTGCTGCTGGCACAGCAGTTAATATGGTGAGTATTGCACACTTATTCTTCTTACATACTGTCAATTGCCTAATGATTTTTTATTTAAGACTGATAGGTCTGGGATCTGGCCCTTCTGCCCATGGATATTATGTGTCCCGTAGCACATTTACTTGAAAAAAATCTACCTATAAGGTTAGAATAAGTCAACAAATATAAATACTAGAATCCCTGCTTTTAAGACAACTGGGGAAAAGAGGGGAAATTCTGTCCGTACATTAGCAATGCAATCCTGGTATCCTCTAAACTCTGTTGAGTTAAATGGAGTTGTATCATTTGGGTAGCATAAGAATAAAATGAAATGAAATGAATGGCACATACTCCTAGATAACTAAATACCTCTATGTCACGGGTGTCAAACTCGCTGCGTCACGTGACATGTTGTGACATATCGTGACTTTTTTTGCATTGCCGGAGCTGGGGTGGACGCGGCCTCCATATGATGCAACTGGCCCGTGGGCCGGTAGTTTGACACCCCTGCTCTATGTGAATAAGCTTGCAAGAGTCTTGGATTTGTGGGTCTCCTACACCTCCTCCAATAGAGCTATGTAGAGATTTGAAATTTTCACTTGCTCTTTTAAACAAACGTAAGTTCCATATTAGATCCAAAATTGGCTGAAAGCTTTGTTTCGACTGTGGTTTCAGAATGAGCCAAAAAAATCAAGAGTCGGTTTAATGGTACTGTTGTTTAAACAAATCTCAGTTTGACACAATAGAAAACTGTGGTTTATTTAAAACTGAATGTTTCAAACCTTATGGCTCTTGGACAGGAGAGGAAAGTGAAAAGGAAAATCTGCTTTGTATAGCTGTTTGTATAGCTGTTATAAGAAATATACATGTTACATATATACAGTAGTGGCCAAAATTGTGGAAACCTTTTGGGAAAAGTGTATTTTTGAGTTTTGATGGCTAATAACACCACTTTTTTGGAGTAGTACCATAAAATTATATATCAATGGAAATATAATTTAATCAAGAATGTAATGCAATAAAGTTTGTTCTATTATCTGCACTGTATTCTATGAAAAGTTATAGCCAAATAACCAGAAAAAGGAAGCACAACTTGCTTAGGTTGATTTCAGGTAGCTTTCCTTCATCTGATTGTAGCCAATGAGCATGAGTGTTTAGAGAGCCAATCAGGTGTCATCTTGTTTTGGCAATGAACCAATCAGATCACAGTAGGATTCAGTTATTGATGTCATGTATTGAAGCTGAGAGGAGGACATTTGTCAGTGTGTTATGTGATTGCTATCAAGTTGGTTGGTTTTTTTTGTGTTTTTTGTGTTCTTTCATTTAGTGAGCTTGTAAAATGTAATAAAAGTAAAGTAATGGTGCAAAGAGTTGACTGGTTGCCCAGAAAGCGATGTAAAATAGTATTATTACATGAACAAGGCTACAGTTATAAAGAAATTAAAAGAAAAATTGGTGGAAACTTAACCAAAGGTGGCATTTCTACTGTACACTTTTCCCAAAAGGTTTCCACAATTTTGGCCACTACTGTACATGATACAAGAAATGATGACTTTGGGCCTACCACAAACCAATATATTTTCCTTATTTCCTCCCATTGTTGATGGCATATACACCATCAATTTCCGTGAATTTTAGAGGATCCTTATACTTTAAAGAAAGGATTTATTTATTTGTTTCTTTATTAAACTTACATGTCACCCATCTCGTGTATAGGCTTAGTTTTGGTTTTTAAAAGAGTGATAGCTGGTTTCTTTTTAAGTATTAACAGGTCATGTTCAATTTTAGCCCAGTTTCATGCTGGAACAACAAATGGGGAAGGAGCCACACTTGGTGAGGTACTGTGCAGTTTCATCTATAGAATACGGCCATAAATCTATAATAACTGACATACACTGGTTGCCAGATTTTTTTGAGGTAAGATTCAAATATTACTCTTTCCTCTTGGGCCACTAAAGGGGAAAAAAATCCAGACACCACCAGACTTTTTCGCTCTTCTTACTTCAAGAGATGGTTGTTGTGAAAGCAAAATAAGAGAAGATCCAGCTATGTGCTGTTTTGAGGAAGTATTGGATATAAATGTAGTCTATATAATAGGGTTTGCAAATCATGGGTATGACCCCCTCTGGGGTATCAGGAGCAACTTGGAAGGGCTAGTTGCAAACCCTGTTGGACTTGTGCAGGAAAAGGACCATCAAAACCTGGTTTTCATTTGTTTTAAGAGAAGATTATGCAACGGTACATTCACAGATCAAGGCAGTGTTTGCTTATTTTTCTTTAATTTTATGGTGTGGTATTTGCACAAAGTCACTTATTAGTATGGTGGTCCCAGAGAATTCCTAGATTGCAGTACTGGGTCAGAGAAACCTAACTTCCACAAACTGTCATGGAAGCTCTCTTTGTATCTTCAAAGTCATCCCTACAAACAGCTTCCATAGGTTTTGAGATCAACTAGAGGACATAGTGTTCTCTCTGCCTCTTCAGATTCTTGAAACAAAAGTTGGGCTAACAAATAAATACTTAAAATACAGTCTCTGTGTCTCAATTTGCAATAAATAACAAACCCAGCATTATTTATTCTTGTAGAATTTAAGAGCTGATTCTCAAGAATATTTCTTCCACATGGTGTGGAAGAAATTTACATATGTATAATTTCAGAAAAATATTGTAAAACATTCAGAAGATTTTCATTTGTGCCCAACTACAGTGCTCATTAAGTAATGTACAGTATGTTCACTTTTTATTTTCTCAACTGGGAATTGATGTTACTTTTATTGCACTTTCTACTCTACTAAAGTAAAAATCAAGTACAGGGTATCAATGAACCAAGAGCAATTGGCTGTAACAAATTAGCAAACCTCTTACAAAACTGTTGTTTCTAAATGTAGTAAATAAACATGAACGCTTCTAGAATATCTGCGTAAGGAATTCTGCTTTCTTTTAATTGGAAACATCAAGGAACCTTGAATAAATCTGGGAGAATGTAATTCCTGGCCAAAAAAAAAAAAAAAAAACAATCTCCACATTTGACCACTGCCTTCTCCAACTTCTGAGTTTGCCCATCCTGGAACATTTGTCTCTTTGTGTTGTTGTTGTTGTTATTATTCCTGTTTCTAATGTGAAATGGCATTTTGCTTGATCTTTCTTAGGTGAACAGAATGGGTACTGTTTTTGAAAACAGAGCTGGAGTTTGTGTGCAGTTTATGACCTGTTCACCAGACTGGTAACATTCAAAAACTTATTATATCAAGATGCAGTTATATATCTGTGTGTTCCCTCCTCCTATTAGTTCTTATGTGCCCAAATTAGCAAAAATATTCTAGATTCTTATATGATTGTTTCCAGTAATTCAGTCACGGAGGTTGATTTAAATATATCTTCAAACCAGGATTGCAATTTATTGAATCATGATGTCAAAACTGGCAGGATATAAATAATCTTCATTATTTCTTTTCTTGTTCTTTTCATATTTTCCCCAGTCCATTACCATTCTTTTGTTAAGCAGGTACTGATTCCAATTCAAATACAAATAGAACCAGTGACCATCTTGATGTTCTGAATTGCCATTTGAACAGTTCTAAGAATTGTCCCTTGAGAAGTTCAGCTGTACAGAAAAAGAGATCAGCCAGTGTACGGTGGTTCAAAAAAAACCCCCAGGATACTGACTGAGCAAATGTGATAAAGTCCTACTCCTTTTTTACATGGGTCGTATAAAAAGAGAGCAGAGGATCTATCATCTAGTCATGGTGTCATGACTTTTTTGATTCTTCGCTGCAGACATCCTAGTTATGGAACATTGTTTCTTCTTTTAGAGAACAATTATTGGTTTTTAGGGGGCAGAAACACTTACACCCAAGAGCCTCCTTGCAGCTGAGTTTAGAATGTTGTGTAACTTTGAGTCTTATAGAGCCAATGTTCAAAAGACTTGTTTAAACCATTGAACCCAACCCCTATTCTGGGTAACTGAAGCACCTATGACAGTGTTTCCCAAAGTTGACAATTTTAAGGCATGAGGACTTCAACTCCCAGAATTCCACAGCCTTAAAATTGTCAAGTTTGAGAAACACTGACCTATGACAGACAATTGTTCAGGCTCTATTCAAATACAGTAGGAGAATCTCCCCCTTGGGATCTGATTTTCAGCTTCTGTTACTGCCTGAAAGTGTTTTGTTTTCTAAACATTTGAGCAGGGTATTTTTTAAAAAATCCTAAAAATGGAGATCTAATGATTGGGTAGTGCTTCACCCTTCTGTATCAAAATGGCTGCCTAAGTGAAGAAACTTTCAAGGCTGGTTTACTCTCCTTGTTCCACTTTCCAAAATTATGTCTGCTCCAAGTTGATGGCAGTTCATATGTCACTGATGGTAAGTCACCAGGGACCTGATAGCCTTTGGGGTTCTAGGTCCTGCTTAGAACCACAGAAGCAGCAGCAGCCCCAGTGTCAGAGGTCAGCCTGATCATTAGCTGCTGAAGGCCAGGACCTCAGAAGGACCCATTCATAGTTCTGATGCACTGCTGCCATTGAGCCTGTCGTAGCCACTATCTATGGCTGTCACTTGCTGCTACTGATATCTCTTGCCATAGTAGTTGCTCGCTTCACTTACCCATTCTGACAAATGTTCCTGGAAGCAGTCAAAGCACTGCTGAAAGCACACAAAGCAGTGCTCAGTCTGGCCACCCTATTCATATGCTGGTCATTTGATACCAATGTTGCCTTAAGCATTAAATGTTGAAGGAACTACCAGGATGGCTACATGGCACATGAAGCGGCTGAGGATGAGCACAGCTTCTTTTCAGAAATGCCACTACTGTACTGCCCTCTTAAATAGTGCTACTAGACGTGATTGTATAATGTGAGGAGGAAATGAATTATTGGTGGTTCTAGGTCTTGAGACAACAGCATAGTTTTTCCCCTCCTGTATCTACCTCATCTGGATACTGATTAGATATACTGTAGCAGAAACTACTCAAATACTTAGTTTAGATACAGAATCTGCAGTTTTCCAGTTATATTGTTATTCCCATCTATCTAGCACAATATATGTTTGGGATCTCCGAGTTTACAGGCCTACCGTACAAACTTCAGCTGAGAAGAAAAAGGAAGAGGGCATTATTAATGTTCCACCTGATGTTCCCACTACCTTTAAACACCTAGACCTTGCCTGGAAACCTCTCATTAAGGTATAGCAGAGATCTACAGAAAACTTTAAAGGATGACTAAGATGGAGGGAAGATGCATCATTTCAACCTAATTTTTAGTCCTTTCTTCTCCCCTCTCCATCTCCTCTCCTCTCAAGTTGAAATTTGTTTCATATAGGAGTATCTTGAAACATTGCTACAATGGAAGATCATGTGTGACCTCCATATGCCAGAAAACTGGAAGCTCAATTTTACTTCCTCAAAGGCATTGAGAAAGAAAAGACAATACAAGTTTTGTCTTTAAAAAAATGGAAATTGCCAGATGGTGTGGATAAATGTTTATAAAACAATTAAAGAGTCTTATATAATTGTTTTATAAAACCTGAGGATAACAGGTCCCCCAGATAACTGTTGTCAATTTAAATCTAGAACCAAATTGGAATAAAACTTAATGGAAAAAGTTCAACCTCCCCCAAATGTTCACCATGCCTATCACCAGAAATTTAACCTAATAGAGATATGAAGACAGTTTAATTTAATTGTCAATTTAAAATATGCAAAAGGACACATTTCCCATCTACTCCACATGGCACTAGACTAGATTATTCTTCAATATCTCAGTTGATGGGTATTTTGTTTGAGAAATGCAATATTGGTGCAATTTTAAATTGTGATTATCCTACAGCAAAAGGGGAGGGGAAATTACAATTAGTAGAAGTGGCATTTTAGCCCTCCTTTTTTGGAAGACATCAGGGCAATTCCACATTGCAGCCTTAAGCTACTTCTGTCCCATGTTTGTGCCAGCTGGATTCTAAGCCTGTCCTGCTTGGGACATTGTGGTGGTGATATCCTCAGGCACAAAAGATCAAGACCACATAATAAGTACTAGTTAAACTGATTTATTGCTCATGCCTGTGCACAAGAATCTAAGTCAACAAATGGCCAACAATAAATTGGTGCTAAATAAGAGTTAACGGAATTCGAGAGGGGTTGGCCTCTTAGTTGCCCTGATACTGTACCTTCCGCCAGGAAAGCAATTAGAAAAATAAATGTTGTTTTTAAAATTAAATTATCAACATGCCAACGGGTATACATCCAGTGATCAGGTTTAAAATAAACATTTTTCAAATTGCTCCCTAATCTTTACTACAGTTAAAATGGTAAGAATGTCATTCTAGTATTGCAGTTATAACATTTACCTAATATAAAGGGAGCTATGAATTAAAAAAAATATATTTGGGGTTAGGTTTCTTTCATTTCTATTATTTTTTCTCTGAGGTATTTCTCCATTTCTTTTTTAAATCAGTTCACTGATGATGAAGTTAAAACCAATCTACCAGGATAAAGTTAATCATTAGAAAATCTTGTACCATGTTTATCGAGCTCCTTAAATAATGTTTTAAGAAGATTAGATAACAAGTTTTGTGTGTTGGTATTGCAAGAGAGTTCTTGCAATGCCCATTCATGACTCTCTTTTGATTTCAAGTTTTACCTATGTTAAAGCTTTATTTGTTTTGTTTAATATAAGTTCATGTCTTGCTTTCCAAGCCAATAATATTTTATATGAGTTATATAATACATATATATTTATGATGACCTTTTACTAATGTGAAATGTGTTTTTTAAAAAATTAACAGTACTGTAATCGTTAAATGCAATATGCCCAAAATAGCTTTATCTTAAGAGGAAATAGCCAAATTTTATTAAAAGAAAAAATAATTAAACTGATACTGATTTTAGAAGATTTAATAGCATCAAATTCTTCTGAGTTTGTCTTTTCATATTGTTTTAAAAATGGAAACAAATCAAGTAGTCAGACGCTAATTACAGCATCAATTAATAGTGTGTCTATGATTATTATGAATTAGGATTAGGAACCATAAATTATCTTAGAAAAATATTGATTGATTTGTATCTATATTTGCAACCCAAACACTGTGTTTTTAAGTAGCATAAATAGGTTTCTGGCATTGTTTTTCAATGAACATATCTCAATTTTTTTCCATTATGTATCTTGTTAAATGCCTTTTCTAAAATCCTAAAACAGATCAATCTGCCCAAGGCAGATACAAGTGCTGAATATAGTCCAATAAGATTTAGCTTCAGAGAAGAGCACCATCATACCAAAATTCAAGGTAAACAATTTTTATGTTTTGGGGAAGTATATCAACAATTAGCATCATTTAAAACTGTGTGGCAGAGAGAATAGCAAAAGAGAAAAATCTTACCCAAATGATCAATATGGGTTCCTAATAGAGACATCTGCTGCAACATGACAGAGGTGCAAAAGATGCAGAGCTTGTGTTGCATCAATGTAATTCCATATTGATCAATTGACCCCTTGATTCCCTCTGTGGATGCTTCCATTTCCTAATAAATAATCTGAGTAGTTTTTGTACATTTGTAAGGTATGATGGAATGTGTACCTACAGAAGAAGTTGGGAAGACTTTTGGCATGATAGAACTTTCTCAGATAGAGGCCCAGATTAAGAGACTGCACAGTCCTAAGCTGGATGGGGGAGTAGGGAATTGGTCCAGAGTAGCCATACCCTAGCATCTCTCAAGGTATATCTAGTAAATTAAATGCTTATAGCTTGAGTTTGGCAAGATTCTGTCCACTAGGTCTAAGCAAATAAAGGACTGAACTCAATTGGATCTTGATTATGAACTTTGGTTTCATTGAACTTATAGCTAGTAGATAATATTAAGTGCCGATATAATTTATATTCCTAGAGTTTTATACCTAATGGTTAATTACTGTACCACACCCAGAGTCATTAATTGTATGCTGCCCAGAGTCACATACCCCAGAGATAGGTAGCTGTATAAATCTGATAAATAAATAAATAAATGAAGATCATGAAGTTTCTCCATTTCTGTTCTCTGTGAGGCCAGGAACCTGTGAGGTTCCCTAGAGCATTCAGTTAGTAAGCACTCAGAGCTATTTATGTAGTACAATAAGAAAGTTGACTAGTTTCCCATTCACCGCTGTCATTTTTAAAACATCTCTCCCCCCCCCCCCCGTCATCTAGCCTGCTTGGACTAATGAGAAAAATAATTGATCTTATTCCAATTATTTTTAGACAAAACGGCCCTCTCAAGCAAGCAAAGCAAAGAGGCTGTAGAAAAAATTCCATATGTGGAGATTCAGGGCACAACAATGAAACCTCTTAAGCTGCTAGAACATATAAACACCAGTTTTTTTGTTGGAACTGAAGTAAGTTTTTCTTTGGGACGCAACTATTGTTTACCTTCAGAAAGATGGGAGAACTGGAGAATGCTGGACAGAATGCCGGTAGTTGTAAGCTGATCAATGAATTCCCATTACGCAGCAGCATCATTAGAAAAATGAGTTATTGTGAATCTATTTACACTGGCCCATATATGGGTTTGATTACCATTGCTAGAATTCAGCATGGCGTTAGATTCTGTTTGGCTGGGGTTTTTTTTCTATAAACAGAAGAGTTGTGTTTTTTTAGCCTGAATAAAAGTAATTGCTGCCATTGTAATGCTACTGGAAAATCTAAGGCAGGTGATGTTGTTACTGAGCTTATAAAACAACTCCCCTTTAGGACATGCATTTTATTGAGAGAACATCAACAAATACACTAATTAGCAAAGAAAGCAAGAGGAAAAAATGATGAACTTTGGACTTTTCTGGTTAGGTTGTACAACTGGAAATTTGTGAAATGGTTTTTATAAGTAGTCACTAAGAATCAGCTTGCAGTCACACTGGATCACATCTTTCACATGAAAAACACTGGGGCAAGAGGAATATTGTTTTAGATCAATCAAATCTGTCAAGACAGATATGGGATTATTTGTAGCAGGTATGGTCTCTGTCTCTCTTTTTCTCTCTCTCTCTTTCTTTCTCTTTCTCTTTCTGAAATACCTTTGCTATTTTTTGACACTTGGCCTCTCTGGGATGTTCGCATAGGAAACTTAATTTTAGTCTACCTTACTTAGACTATTGTAATTAATTTACTACTAATTTAGTAGACTAGATTAGATTGTTGGGATTCCATCAGTGGGTTTTCTGCATGAAAATAGAGACTAACCATCCTCGTATCCATTGTGTGTAAGGATAAGAAATGTACAAAACATTTTGTGAGTGTTCAGGCTTAAAAGCCTTTATTCCTGAGCATCAGGTATGTTCATATTCTCTGAAATGATACAACTTTTGTTGTAAGTGGGATCTACATTTTCATTATCACAATGCAGAGAATTAATAAAGAAGAATGTTGTCTATTTTCAGGGCTTTTTTGTCATAGAATGTGCAGAACAGAGTTCTGGCACCTTTTTTGGATGGTACCTTGTAGGGTATGACATGTGTGAGTTCTGGCATCTTTTGTTTTTACAAAAAAAGCACTCTCTATTTTTTAAAAAAATGTAAGAGTAAGACAGTCCTCTCTTCTTTTAAAGCTATCCCTTCCGTGAAGTCTTTCACTAATTTCTAGTTATAAATCTCACTGTGTCATCCCCTGCATATGTTCTCCACAGAACACAGTGTGATTGACTTCCATATGAACATAAAAAAAAAATCATACAGTACTGTAAATATAACTAAAATGGATTATTATCCTGTATTTTTTTTCTCATGCTGCTTTAAAACCCATTTAAACAAATAATAGCAAAATTCACTATTCTGAAAAATATGATGTTTCAGAAATATAATGGAGCACATTAAATAGTTGGCGAGGATGTATCCACGATGAAAAGAGCTTTTTGTCAGATTTAAGAAAACTGAGCTTTCAGACAGTCTATAGAACAAATTAAGGCTTTGTTATTTTGGCCATAAATGGAAGTATCTTGCCAAAAATTGTTTTTAAAAAGAGATCGTATTATAAAGCATATTTTAAAAATGCTTTTTAAAGTATCAGCACTGAATCCTGGTAGCTTTCAGACTGCAAAGTTCTAAATGTCAAGATAATGATGAAAATACTTTCCATTTGCACATGGAGTTTTGTAAACTTCAAAAGAGATCAGATTCTGTAACCAATATTTCAGCTGAACTCCTGCTCTCTCTGCTAATTACATTTTTGTGGCATTGCAGGACGGCGAAGTTCTTTATTCAGACTGGAAGATGGAAAGGGATGGTGACTCAGGAAGACTGCTTAGTATGTCTTAAATTTCTCAAGGTTTCTAAAACTGCTGTAGGACCCAGATAGTGAGTTTTAAAGCACAACATACATTGGATTTCCTTAAATATTGATCAACTTGTTCTGAATTAGTATGAAAAATTGGTTGTCTGAATACACTAGTAATTGGCAATTGTTATTTGAGGAACCATCTGTCCCTTTGGTTTCTGCCATCAGGTGATATTCAGTGATATCTGTCAGCTAGCCACACTTTAGGTCAGATAGTATCAGATAGTGGCACCAGAAGCAAGCTTTCGTTATGGAATGATCTCTCTTCAGAGATTCTCATGGTTCCCCCTCCCCGATTAAATTCTTTTTTGAGTGGTGGGACACTTCAAGACAGGTTTTTTTTTAAATCCAGTTTTTTAAAAAATTACTCAGCAATGTTACCTTCTTCTACAGCTGAGAGTGAATGTCTGGCCCAAGATCACTCAGTAGGCTGTAAGACCAGAACTCATAATCTTTTGGCTTCTAGCCTAGTTCCTTAACCGCTACACCAAACTGGTGCTCCCAGTGACATTAAAGTTATTTAAAACCAGATTTTTCTCCTAAGCTGTGCTGGAAGAGGTGGGAGGAAAGTTGGTCATATGTTGTCTTTGAGCTATTTATGAACTGCCTATCACTTTTTGTACCTGTAAGTGCCCAGAGCCATAGATGATTGTAATGGAATATGGGAATGATCTAGGGAAAAGGGGGGGGGGACGCTCTCTAGGAAATCATCAGAGAAGAGAGGCAGGAACCCCCAGTGGCTTAACAGTCAGAAAAAGAAATTTAGAGAAATCTACCTTAATGGATCAAGGAGTTAAAAATGACAGTGGGAAGTCTATACTTTCAAACTTGCAAGATTCTGTTAATGTAGTCTTAAAATGAAGTAGATTTAGCTCATCTGGTCTTCTTCCATGCCTGGTTTTAGCCAAGTGGGTTGACAATTGTAGATAAATGATAGGATAGAGATAGATTAGATAGAGATAGACGATAGATAGATAGATAGATAGATAGATAGATAGATAGATAGATAGATAGATAGATAGATAGATATAGATCAAAGATGGATGGATAGATGGATAGATGGATGAATGATAGATGGAGAAATGAAAGAATAAAGTTAAAGGGTGATCTAGAAAGATAGAGGAATAGTTAAAATACTTCTTTTAGCAGCTTCTCCCAGCCTGGTTTTAAAAGTGGTGGATTTCAGTCCACATAATCTCACCATTAGCATAGACTTGAAATTCAAACTGAGAGCACAATTTCACAAGGGCTGACTTAAAACAACTAAACAGCCTTCAAATCACCATGAATGAAGGAGTGGAAGGAGTGAAAAATAGTAGTGCAGAGAACATTCAGTATAGTATTTCTTTTTAAGACAATTACATGGTCAAGACTAGAATGAATTGATAATCCATTTTTTCAATACTTAATTATCAATTAAAATAAACATAAAGTTACTAGAGTCTAATTTGGATGAGAACTCCTCATCCTGAATTCCCTTGATGGGAAAATGAGTTAATTATGGGGTCCTTGGTGCTCTCTGAGCTTGGTTGTTTTCTTGCAGATATTTCATTACCCAATTACCTAACATCATCAGTGCTAGCACTGGAGACCACAGATTCCACAGTTCAACCCTGAACTACAAATATTCCCTTCTATTGGTGCCTCAACTAAGTTGAACATTTCACAACAGCCATGTGAACTAGGAAGATGAATTGAGTGGACCAGAGTATAATGTCAGTGTTTAAGGTACTGGATTAGGAATAAGGAGATAAGGGTTAACATCCACCCTCAGCCAGAGGACTCATTGAATAAATCTATGCCGGCCTCTTAGCCCAAATCTGTGAGAAAAAAAAAATCAAATGTAACAAGTAAATACAAATAATAAAATTTTGTATTCATATACAAAAGCTTACCTTTTCTTTTCTCCTGCTTCAGGTCAGAAACCATCTAACATACACAGCGTCCATGATGGACTTGTTCACACTGTGCAAAGATCACCATTTTTCAAAGATATCATTCTCACAATCGGAGGCTGGAATTTTGCAATATGGAAAGAAGGTGTTACGGTAAAGATTTCTGGAATCAAAAATCTCGCAAAAGAAGTTGCAGATCAAAATTTTTAATGGAAGGCAACTCAGAGGTGTACAAACATGTTGCAACCTCTTTTGAATTTAGGAGTAGCTCTCCAAACTTACTTAAGCTTTTCGCTATAGTACAATCCTTACAGAGGATGTGGCAGAATTGCTGGTAATTAAATCCATTGAGATATTGCTTCTTACTAGGGCTTAATTTGTGTGTGTGTGTGTATAATGTAGTGTAGTGTAGTGTGTGTGATGTAGAAGCAAGCAGCTTTGTGTATTAATAGTGGTTTGGGGCACATTTTGCCTTTCTTGCTAAATTAACTTAGAAACTTGCTGTCATAAGAATAGACCAAAATTTGTAGAATTTAAGGTGTTACAATTAGATGAGCAAAACTGTAGAAAGTGTATGGAATTCCATCTAAGTGTACAGTGTAAGTTTTTGTGACATGTGATGGGAAATAGTTGAGAAAATATGAAACATTATTTCTGTTGCTTTTAACTCAGGGTGGACCGCTCCTTAAGTCAAACTGTGCAGCAAAGAGGTATACTGTTGGACATTGGTCTTTATCAAGACCAGGAGTTTTCTTTATTGGAAGAGAAGATGGAAATGTTGACATTTGGGACCTGTTGGAGAAAACCCATGAAGCATCTCAGACCCAAAATATCAGCATTGCACATATTACTTGCATTAAGCCCTGGATCTATTCTTGTACGCCAGTACAGTTTGCTATAATTCTGTTTCTCTATTTAAAATATAATTTTGCAATCTTTCTTTAGTCATGGCCATTGCAGCACCCCCATGGTCACGTGATCAAAATTCAGGTCGTTGGCAGCCCCTACGTACTTAAAGCCACAGGGGCACGGCCTATCTCCTCCCTCCATCACTGGCTTTTTGACTCCTGCACTCTGCAGCCCTTACTGCCTTTGCACTCCATTTCCCCCAGTTGACCTTTGCCCTCTTCTTGCTCCTGCTGCTGACCAAGGCATACCAAGCCTGGTCTTCTGCCAGGCAAGGATCTGCTCCCAAGATGGCACGCAGTAATTTTCTTACAAGACCTGGGGAAGGAGGCCTTGAGCTGCTACAGCTGCCTTGCAAAGGGCCAGGCTAGGCACACCTCGTCAGCACCGGAAACAAGAAGATCATAGAATCCTACGATCTTAGAGCTAGAAGGGACTTTGGAGGTCTTCTATCTAATCTAACCTCCTGCCCAAGGAAGAAGTCTTTATATCATCCTGGACAAATGGTTGTCCAATCTTTTCTTGAAAACCTCCAGCGATGGAACATCTGCAACTTAAGGAGGCAAATGGTTCCACTGATTAACTCACTGTCAGAAAATTCCTCTTTATTTCCAGGTTGAATCTCCCTCTGGGGACAAACACTGCTAGACAGTGAAGGCAGGTAAATACGAGGCTGCATGAACCTTGAAGTGTTGGGGTAGCAATGGAGCTGTGACCGGAGCATCACCCTACGCTGTTGGACTGAGCAAGGCTTGGAGAGACTGGGGCTTAGCCCTGATGGGCTGGGGCAGCTGCCATTTTTTTATACAACCCCAGAAACTCACAGAGTCACCTTTCAAGGGAGATGGGCGACATAAAAATTGAATTAATGAAATAACAGCATTGCAAGCAGATCCAGAACCACACATTGTGGTGCTGCTTGCTGCTTCACGAGGCAGAGTGCAGGACAGAGTTGCAGTAGGGTACCAGGGTTGCCATCCTTAAGCGATGCAGCTGCAGGACTTCAAGCTTTACGACCGCAACATTTAACAATGGAAATTCCAGTCCCAATTGCTGTCTACAGGACTACCTGTAATTTATTCTGTTAGTTAGCCTCTGTCACTTTTTAACAACTGAAACCTGGCCCAACCATTATATATGCTCTGTATTCATGATAAAATATTCGCTCTCAATTTATTGCTCTACAGCTGTATTTCTCAACCTTGATGGGTGGACTTCAACTCTTAAAGTTCCCAAGATTGAGAAATACTGCTACAGCGTATACAGCAGATTTACTTATCATTGGGATTCTATATAAGAGTTTTAACTAGGAGCAAAAAATCTGCCAAATCTATTCCAAAGTCGTAAACCAATATATTTTAGCAAGTTATATCGATCTAACAGGTTTTAGTACCATTTGCTTGTGGAACAAGGTAGAATGTATTCTGGAAATGAGCATTTCACACCCATTCACCAACATAAGTAATGAAAGCAAATATTCTATCTGTGGTTAGAAGTTGTATGTTTACACCCACAGTAATATTTTCTGTCTTCTCCTACAGCAAAGCAACACTTCCTAGCAGTGGCTGATGATTTTGGCACCTTGCATATTTTAGAAATCTCATGGTCATTAATTCACCCTTCCAGCAATGAGGTTTGTAACCCATTTCATACATTTTTGTGGGTGGGTATTAAAAATTGCCGAATGGAGTTGGCCAAGTTGTGCCACGTTAGGCAAGAGACATCTGATTCAAGGAAGGCAATAGGATGGCACAAATGAAGCTTTGCATTCCCCCATCAGCAAATCTGCTATCCCACAGATCAATTGCTAAGGTCAGAAAAGACAAAGAATTTAATTACATATAAATCATAGTATCAGTCAGCTATACAGCAAGAAAATGCCTGAATAGCATCTGAAGAGCTCCAAATGATCAGTAAAATTATCACATTTGCAGCAACTGAATTTTAATTTTTTTATTTATACCCCACCTTTATTCTTTTTATAAATCACTCAAGGCAGAAAATATACCTAATAATTTTTCCTCCTTCTATTTTCTCCAAAACAACATGGGCTGAGAGAGAGTGATTGGCCCAAAGTCACCCAATCACCTTCCATGCCTAAGGCAGGATTAGAATTCACCATCTCCTGGTTTCTATCCTGGTGAACAATTACACTTGGGTTTGGCAAATGGTGTTCTCCAGATATTCTGGATTTCAGCATCCATTAACAAGTTTACTAGCAAGATTTTTGTTGAAAACATCTGGATGGCACTGGTTTGCCTATTCTGAAAGTCTAACAAAAATATTCATTTTTATTTCTTACATTTATATTCTACTCTTCCACTGTGAAATGCAGGCCAGATAGTATTCAGGTTTCTTCAGTTCTTGTAGTTGTATAAAGATAAGCATGTTTTATGAATGGACAAACTATGCTCATCATAATTAAACATACATTGGAAATGTCAGCATTCTAGTGTTCTTCATTACTTTGAGCGAGAAGTCAAACATCTGGAGTATTTTGAGCAGCGGCAGGAATTCAGAGATCAAGAAAGGGTGGCACTTGAGTATGAAAAGCTAATGAAGAGAACGGTAAGATCTTTAGAGGCTCAAAAGTTAAGATGTGGCTGTTATGAATGTTATTTAATTTACAAACTTCTTGGGCAAATGAACTATGAAAAAGTACAGTTAAAATTAATGGGTTTATGGTATAGAGGATTATGTCCAATTGAATATCCTCAGGACCCACGTTTTCTGTAACAGAATATTTTCATTGGCCTACTCCTTAATTATTATTTTTGCAATATTATTATTATTATTATTATTATTATTATTATTATTATTATTATTATTATTATTATTATTATATATTCTTCTCTTCAGCCAAAAACTTTCTCAAAGTAACTTGCAAACCAATACAAACTTAAACATTCCTTACTCTTAGACTTACAATCTGTGGAAAGCAATTATGAGGAAATGGGGTGGGGGAAATATAAAATGCAAGTTTTTACTTATTTTAACTTCCATTCAGCAAAAAGAAGTTTTTTATAAAAAAAATTTAAATAACCACAACACTATATCTTAGTAGATCCAAAATCAAATGATGGTTTGGGCTCATTGCAGTTAATCCATACTTTGCTTTGCATTTCTGGAAGCAGAAAACCCCCAAATGGGGCTGTCTCTCTAGTCTGCTTTCTTTTCTTATTTTGCCCCTATAATTGTCTCTATCACATTGTACTCCTGGCTGGTAGAACAATAGTTGTAGTACTATCCTCATCCAAATTAGACTCTAGTAACTTTATATTTATTTTAATTGGTGATTAAGTATTGAAAAAATGGATTATCAATTCATTCTAGTCTTGACCACGTAATTGTCTTAAAAAGAAATACTATACTGAATGTTCTCTGCACTATTTTTCATTCCTTCCACTCCTTCATTCATGGTGATTTGAAGGCTGTTTAGTTTTTTTAAGTCAGCCTTTGTGAAATTGTGCTCTCAGTTTGAATTTCAAGTCTATGCTGACAGTGAGATTATGTGGACTGAAATCCACCACTTTTAAAACAAACCAGGCTGGGAGAAGCTGCTATAAGAAGTATTTTAACTATTCCTCTATCTTTCTAGATCACCCTTTAACTTTATTCTATCATCTCTCCATCTATCATTCATCCATCTATCCATCCATCTTTCATCTATCTATCTATCTATCTATCTATCTATCTATCTATCTATCTATCTATCTATCTATCTATCTATTTTCCTACCTGGATTGGCGTGAGGAATAAGGGACATCAGTTGGTTTTTGTTTGCTACATATGCTTTTTACCTTTATATTATATCTGAGTCTATGATATATAGACTCAGACATAATATATGGGATATGCTTTTGAAAAACTGACTGTCGACCCTGTTGTTTGGAGTTTTGCCGCGTTGTTATATCAGCATGTGACTGCTGGTATATTAAATATAATAGACATGAAATGGTTATGAAGTTCTGTTGCCTGCCTGAGTTAGCAACTGATTTTCCATTTCCGTAGTCTCAACCTTAATATCCTTTCAGACAATTGTGCAACTTTTGAAGAGAGGAAATTCAGTGGAGTGATCTTCCCCAGTGCAAGGAGTCCTTGACTTACAACCACAATTGGGAACAGAATTTTCATTGCTTAGCAAGGTGATCGTTAAGTGAATTGTGCCGGGTTTGACATCCTTTTTTTGCTGGCTGTAAAGAGAATCACTGCGGTTGTTAAGTGAAACAACACAGTCGTTAAATAAATCCAGTTTCCCCCATTGGCTTTGCTCGTCAGAAGTCAGCTGGGAAGATCGCAAATGGCGATCCCATGATCCTGGGATGTTGCAACTGTCATAAATACATGCCAGTTGCCAAGTGCTTGAATTTTGATCACATGACCGTTGGGATGCTGCAATGGTTATAAATGTGAGGACCAGTTGCAACTTCAAACAGTTGCTAAACAAATGGTTGTAAGTCAAGGGCTACTTGCACAATGCCCTCCAGCCAAAGTGGAACTATGATCTCAGAATTCCCAGCTATCCCATAACCATGCTGACTAGGAATTCTGGAAATTGTATGCCCAACATTCTGCGGATATCAAGTTGGGAAGACTGTTCTAAAAAAATATAACTATTAACTTAAATTTATTACAGCCACTCAGTCCCATAGGACTTCTCTTGAGTACTATGTTATTTTAAAAATAACATTTAGCATACGATCTTGCTGGCTATTTTGAAAGTAGATATCGTCTCAGGAATGTAAAGATGGAATCTGGTGAGACTTGGGAAAAATGCGTTTTGTGGGGTAGCTTATTATTCCTTCCCTCCCCCCTCTTCCTCCTCCCCCATTCTTTTCTTCTCTTTGCAGAAAGTGGTTGGTGGCCAACGATCAAGAGAATTAATGGAAGAACAGACCAGTCAAAATTATGTAGAATTTTTGGATTTGGAGAAAACCATATTGGTTCGGCTTGGATTACTCAAGGGACCAGATAAATATACCCCCTCGAGAATCATCACTACTTAACAATAATGAACAACTTCAGAATAGCTGTGACTCCAACATATATAATTTATACTGCTGCAAGTCCTCCCACAAAACAGACACCCAGCTATTTTTATTTCACCGCTACTTGTGCCTTCGTCAGTGAGAATGGCCAAAGATAGCAGTCAAACATGTTCTTCCCTATCCCTATATTATGTATAATAAATGTATACTTAAGCAACATTTATTGTTAATTCGCTCTAGTGTCATAATGCAGATTTAATAAACTCCTGTTTCTTTGTAAAATATGGCATTGTGGAAGCTGTCATGTTAAAAGAAAACAAAAAAAAAGGTAACTCAAGGGTGCATTTTGTATTAGGACTAGATGACTTCCAAGGTCTCTTCCAACATCATCATCATCATTATTATTATTTTATCATCATCATCATCATTTTACAAGTGAGTCTCACCTTTCACCAAGGTCAACATTCTGAGTTCACACACAGCCATGCTCATGTTATAATTTCCATGTTTGAAAGTGTAGCAGGAGGTAAAGTCCTGCATAATATTTCAGTGGGGCTACTGCAGGATAAAGAATGGAGCCACTTTTGTTTTGAAAGCATCAGTGTGCTGCACTTCTTTTTGTAATGCAGCTGCTACAGATCACATGAACGAACGTTACACTAAAGAATTTACTGCACATTTGCACATGGGGACAGAAATTTTTAAAGGCAATACATTTGTTTTGTTGGGTATGTTAAATACCTAAAGTCATGTCCTAATCACTATACAGCAGGGAAATTGGGATGCTGCATTAATATGCTTGCTGGTGATTGTCTTATCCAGGGCATCTCTAAAAAGTTATGGATTGCTGAATACAAAGATGAAACTTGTTTGATTTGTGCATAGCGCTTGCACTCTGGTTTCTAACATTAGAGAGGTCAAAATGTAAGTATATTAGGAGTGATTCAAGAGCATCCTATTTAAAGAATGTTCAGCAACATTGGAATAATTTACAGTAGATTTGCCTATTTGGTTCAGGCCATCAGGTGCACTTATTTGGCACCAAGGACTGTAACCAGCACAATACCACTGAAAAAGAAAAACAAGAAATTCAAGAAGAAACCAGCATGACTGCATAAAGATCTCTCTGACAAACTGAAAGACAAAAAGGACAAATACAAAAAGTGAAAAGAGGGGCACATAACTAAGGCCGATTATCAGCAGACAGCCAGAACATGCAAAGATGAAGTCAGGAAAGCAAAGGCTCAGAACGAACAAAGACTTGCAACAGAAATCATGGATAATAATAAAAAAAAGTTTCTTCCAACCTATTAACAATAAGAAAAAAGTCAAGGAAATTGTAGGTCCACTAAAGAGAGAAAGTGGCAAGGAAATAACAGGCAACAGGAAAAAAGCAGAGCTGCTTAACTCATACTTTGCATCAGTCTTCACACAAAAACTATAGCCCAACATACCAAAAAGAACCACTGCAAAAGACATACTAGAAACAAAAAATAAGTAAGAAAATGGTAAGAGAACACCTATTTGACCTTGACGAATATAAATCATCGGGACCTGACAGATTACACTATACAATTAAAACACCAAATAATACAATGACAAACGGCTTCTGTACTGTTATCCCAAAAGAGCATGGGTGCCCTCAAGTTAAGGAGACCTGAAGAAAAACCTGGTTCCACTTTTCATTCCTTTCATAGTATTTGTGGAGAAATCATTGAGGGAAAATGGGGACTTAAGTTGTGGTTATGATCGTCCCACTGGCGTCTGCTTGGCCTCCATAGAAACAGGATTCTGGAGAAGATGGACTTTGACCTGATAAAAGGGCCATCTGCTCTTATCAATTGTGAAAAGTTTGCCTCTCCAAATCATTATCCAAACTGATACGTTAGATTAAGCCTGTGTTCTTCCCATTTCATAGCGAAGCAGACTAACAACCCTGGAAATAAAAATTCTTTTCACACACGTTAACGGTCTTATCTTTAAAATGTATTCTTACCATAATAACAGTTTACAAAAATACAAAATCAAGTTATTTTCAATGTTGGGTTTTATTCAGAATTAACATAGTTCAAAAATAATTCACTTCCTGTACATACGCTTTAAAAAAATACATCAGCTTATCAATAAATGCTTCAGGTTAAAATATATATTTTTAAACTGTACCACTATATTGAAATGACTGTAAGTTGTGTACCGCCACTCTAATCATCATCATCATAATAAATTAACCAGACTGTATAAAATGCTGAAATATTTCTTTAAGGAAAATGTGGCAAAAATCATGCACCAAATTCAGTCATCCTATTGTCAATAAATAGCTAAAATAATTATAATAGACAATATCAAGGAACAAATTAAATAGCACTTGTACCAGGTCCATAAGAAAAAAAAAAGAGAACCGATAATGTAAATAAAAAAAAAAACACCAGACCTATAATATAGGGTATCCTTTCCTTGTCCTCCAACTATCTTATCTTAAGACTATAATTCCCAGAATTCCTAGCTGGAATTGAGGAAGTTGTGATCCCCAAACAACTGAAGATATCAGTTGGTGAAGGTTGATGCAAAGCAAATAGTGTTCAAAACACTCTTTAAAAGATAATGGCTTCCCTTGCTTGCTAAGTAATATTTTTAAAGGAATGCCATTTAAGACATACTATACTCCAGGGGTCTTCAAACTTGGCCCTTTTATGACTTGTGGACTTCAACTCCCAGAATTCCTCAGCCAGGCATGCTGGCTGAGGAATTCTGGGAGTTAAAGTCCACAAGTCATAAAAGGGCCAAGTTTGAAGACCCCTGCTCTACTCCATTGCTATCTCTTTTTTAAATAGGCACCTGGTTGTAATTTATTGCTGCCAATCGGTCTTATTGTTTGACTGCAGACAGAACTTAAATTTGCATCAGGCTTGTATTTACTTTGGTTTACGTGAATATCAAAAATCTGCAGACCAATCCAATCAGCATTTATTAAACTCACCATGCTTACAGCAAACCAAAAGAACTACCAATATTCAGTTAAGAAAAGTGGAAAGATAAAGAATACATTGATCGTCTTAGCACTTAAGGATTAAAGAAGCTAGACCAATTGGAATGAAGACCTTCAAAATGATTCAGGCCATTTGAAACACATTACTTTAAAAGGCACTTTCTTCGTTCATATCAACCTTTGAAAAAGAGGTGAACTCTTTGGGGGTCGCCCTACAGTGGATGAACATGTAGAAATGTATTAGGGGGACAGGCTTAAAGTATATAATAAGTGGTTCTTTATCACCAAATAAGGAAGCAGCACAGCTGTCAAAATTAAGGAGCTTCCATTAGCACAGCAGAAGGCAAAATTCTCTGTTCAGGAAAAAAATTGGACAAGGTACACAATAAGGTACTCCTCAACTTATGACCATTAATTTAATGATGGTTCAAAATTACAAAGGCCTTAGAAAGAATGACTTATGATCCATCCTCAAAGTTACAACCATCACACTAGGCCCCCCCACCCCATTACGTGATCAACATTTAGGCACTTGGCAACTGGCTTGACTTTACAACTATGTGACTGACTTAACAACCACATGATTCACTTAATGACCACAGTGATTTGCTTAATGACCATGGTGAAATGGTTGTAAAATGGGGTCTGGTCATGTGATGACTTATAGAACAACCACATCGCTTAGCAACCAAAATTTCCATTCCCAATTGTACTCATAAGTCAAGGACTACCTGTAATGATGTAGAGTTAGACATTTCCAAGCCAATTGGACTGATATGATAATGCCCAAGCATGGTTCGCTATATCTGGAGAGGCTTTAACAAAGTCAGCTGCCTTGATTGCATTAACACAGTGCTAACGTTAGGCCGATCGGGCTAAAGATCTGCATTTAAGGTCACTACATTTTTTAAAAAAATGTGCATATTTATGGACAATTTGGCACAATAACTCTGTTGGACCACAATGCAAATTTATTTTGATTTGGTAGAATAGCTGCTATGGTCTCTCCCAAGCAATCAGTCTCCCAAGCATCTCTAGAAACATACATTTTAAGTTTCACAATGAGAATTTCAGAAAAGTGTGACAAACAGGCCATCGTGTCTGGACAATTTGTTTTCATAGATCATTTAAAGTAATTTGTATGCTTTTAGTTGCAGCCTTCATATATCTCAGTGTTCAACACTTTCTTGTCCAGGGTATCACACAACTACTTATGTGTGATTGTTTGACACCACAATGGGCAAGTCTCTTTTCAAGCTCTCTTTAGTCAGATTTAGATTGGGCCAGATGGGCACAGTGCTGTCATGTGGAGTCCATGGTGCTCTCTGAGTTTGTTTGCTTGCAGACATTTCATTACCCATTAAAATGCTGATGTTACTTAGCTGGATAAACATTTGCAAACAAACAGCCAAACTCAGAGAGTACCAAGGACTCCACAATTCAACCCTGAGCTATACATACTCTTTTATACAGTGCTGTCATGTATAACATCTCCAATAGGGCATAAAAAAAATACTAACCTTCCCCCATCAGCAATTTTACTTGACTGGCATGGGGGGAAGGCTGGGCAAAGTATAAAAGTAGTGCACAATCATCTAATACAGTACCAGGGGCTGCTCTCTAGGAAGATATGATATTTCCTATGCTAATCTACCCTCACCTGTTGGTCTCTTAATTTCTCTCTCTCTCTCTCTCTCTCTCTCTCTCTCTCTCTCTCTCTCTCACACACACACACACACACACACACACACCGCACACACCATCATCACTATGCTGGAAAATGAAAGAATTGTAGTTTACCACAGGTGTCCACAACCCCCAGGCCGTGGCCACTACCGGGCTGTTTGAAACCGGGCCACACAAGCAATGGGCAAGCATGAGCAGTGGGCCCTTGCGCTTGCACAGGAAGCTCCATTCGCATAAGTGGAGGGCTGCAAAACTGCTGTTGACACCAATGGAGCTGTGTATGTACGCATGCATCTGCCACTCACCCACCTACCCCCCCCCATGCTGAGCTGCTAAGCTGGAAAAGTTGGGGACCACTGATTTAACATATCTTCAGAGCATCAAGTTGGAGAAGAGAGAAGAAACTCTTATCCTGCGCAACAAAACATATCGCAACTAGACCGGCCCAAGTCATGCCTGTTTTTCCACATATAAATATCTACAAAACAAAAGTTAGAAAAATATTTTTGCAGTTTTAAATAGTTGCTTGAAAGTGTTACTACAAGGATACATCAATATTCATACAAATTAACTATCAAAAAGCCTTTTTTCTATAGCAGCCTTTGCATTGCAAGTGAGAAGGTGTCAATATAATAGAACGTGACCTACACACAGTTTGTGCCGCATATTATCACTTAAGTAGCAACATTAATCTTTTCTCTTCTGGGAGAACATCCATACTAGGGCTAAGGTTTCAGGAGCAAACTGTACTGTAACAAAGATAGAGCTGATGCATTATACATCTTCGATAAACTGTTCAAATTTCCTAAGTGCATAGTACCTTGACAAGGAATATTGTTGCATTGTTTTATAAAAAGTAACACACTTTCAAATGGAGAAAGCAAGACTGTAATATGAATGCCTAACTTACACAGCGATCTTCAAAATTGCCCAATGCAATTATAATACAGATCCCCATCCAAAACTCTTCCTTATTTTCTCCTGGTGGATTACAACAGAAGGGACATACAAAATTGGAGACATGGCAAAGCAAAGTGATCAACAACTCACGTTGAGCTTGTTTTTATTGAGTTCCCGTTCCAGGTTGCCTATCAGAGTATCAATGCTTTCTTGCAAGTTTTTTAGGTTAACTTGATGGTTCACTGCAGAATCCATTGTTTGCATTGTCAGATAGGCCTGAAAGGTATGTTCTCTGGATACACAAATGGGCCGCCGGAGCAGTGTTCTAGAAGCATCTGCTTTGCTGCCATCGTCCCCACTTTCTGCCTCTTCTGAAGGAACATCATCATAGTCTGCTTCGCTCAGAGCTTCTTTGGGACTGACAAAGTAGTTCTCTCCACAAGCTGTCCAGTCTCCAGCATAGCGGTTGCTTGAAGGGCTGTCCAGTCTGGCTGGCCTGGATCGCAAGATCCCAGACACTTCGCTCAAATTTAACATTTGAGGCCGCTGTTTCTTAGGCCTGAGATAGTTCACAGAGGACTGCTGCTCCAGCAAGGCTGACTCTTCAGCTGATGGATGTTGCACTATGATAAAGCATAATTGGAACTCATGTTAGCTTAACAGTATGTCTTAAAAGAAAGCAGTAATATTACATTCGTTTTTTTCCCACTGGTCTATGACTTGGAACATGCATTTATGCATGCACACTGAACAGCCAATAATTCTATTGTACTGATTTTGGTACCAGCCAATCAAGTTATATTGAAAAGAAAAAGCCAACTAGTAAATATTTCATCTTAAGACTACCATGCCTACTGCCGCTGGAGGAATCTATTAAAACTGGAAGTTTAACCTGATTAACTCTGCAAGTAAATTTTGCAAGTTAATCGCAGTCCAAAATCACAGTACAGTTCAAAGAAGAGCTTCCAAATGCGATCTACAATCAACTATGTAAGAAAAAGCAGGCAGAACAAACACACATTTGGCACTTTTGTTACCTGAACTCACGGTTTTACCGCTCTAGAAACTAAGTCTCCTCTTGTTATCGCCTTCCTATGGTAAACAGTACAAATGTTTTATTCACCAACAACTGCTACATAATTCAACTGTAAAAGTTTCTCTTCCAAGCATCTCTCTGTAGTATTGTTTTTATTATTATTCATATTTGTTCTACTATTATGATTTTTAGTTCTACTATTATTATTATGGATTCTATTGTTATTTTTGCTTATAACAATATTCTGGTTGCTAATGGAACACAGAAGAGACATTATTCCTACCAAGAAGGCTGAACTTTCTCAGTAAGACTTAATAAGGAATGGCGAGAAAACGGCAGCACAGACTAACGGGAATTAGGTCCAAAAGAACCTGGGTGAGCTTTGAATTGTTTCAACAGTACTGGATGGATGGATTTGTATCTCCCTAGCTAGTCTTGTCAGAAGATGCAAAAACTGATGAATGTGCAGTGGAAGCTTGTTGTAAAGAATGTAGAAAGAAGGTAGCGTGAAAAGATCTTGTATGACCAGGAAAGCCACAAGGAGAAAAAAACATGAGTGAGGATTAAGTGCCATTGTAGTGGGTGGACAGTTAGGAAAAGAAGAGTGCACTTTCAAGACTTAAACAAGTAGTCCTCAACTTATGAACTTTCATTTAATGTTTGTTTGTTTACAACAGTGCTGAAAAAATGGACTTACGACCAGCTTCTGCCATTGCAGCATTCCTGCAGTGATGTGATGTTATCTCTAGTGCTTGGCAACTGTGGTGCATACACAATGGTGGCAGCATCCTGTGGTCATGTGATCACCATCTGTAACCTTCCCTGGTGGCTTCTGACAAAGTCAATGGGGCAAACCAGCAATGAAGGTCGCAATTTAGGATCATATGATGTCTTGCTTAACGATCATGGCAGAAAAGGTCATAAAATGTGGCGCAACAAATTATCTGGCCCCTTATTGTCATAAGTTGAGGACTACCTATATAGTTACAGATGGAAAACATTAGGTAAACACCAAGCATATCTTTCCTGCTGGGTTGGCATTTCTGTCCTGTAAGGCTTTATGTGATACCTTTCTTCAAAGCTCATCCTGAACTGCAGTGGCTCTGCAATTTCCAATAGTATCTGCCAGGAGTTATATTATTTATGTATTTGTTATATTTAATTATGATTTTCCCTTTAGAACAGGGTTCCCCAACCTATGGGTCATGGTCTACTGGCCATGGCTCAGGCTGGCCAGTGTGCGCACAACACCCCCTACTCGTGTTAGTGCGGCAGCTGCGGGGTGCAAAAATGGACTGCTGCCACGCCTCAAGGCACGAAAACGGGCTGCCACAGTGCCGCAGGACATGGAAATGTGCTGCACCACACAAGAACGGGACAGGGCTAGTGAGTATCATGTGGGCACTAGCCCCGCCCTGTTTGTGTTGCGCACGTGCTTGCGGCCCCATGCGTGTGTACTCTCACGCACATGTGTAAAATGCTTCCCCCTCTCTTTCCCTCTGGTCCGCCAACTGTGAAATATTGGTGACTTCTGCTTTAGAAGGAAAGGGAGCTTGTTGTGATATAAAAAGCTAACTCCAGCACATAACAAGAAGCTAACAAATGCAACCTGCCACTTACTTAATCACATGAGTAAACATTCAATCCGGTTCAAATATCTCCCTGGAAGTAGTATATCTTACCTGTCTAACAACTCTGGTTTTTTGTTTTAAAAAGATGAGAAAACATGTACATCAACAAAAGCTCTTCTAATTAGGATTTTTTTCTTTGAAACAAAGGGCTCATGTGTTAAACCTTAAGTGGCAGTATTATTAAGTTTTCTGAATAAACAAGGGCCATGATTTTTCAATAAACAAAGAGATAAATGAAAAGCTGAAATGGGTCACAAGCATAGTTATCAAGTTTTCCATATACATCAGTGGATTAATGTTTGGCTTCACTCCTTTACAGGAACAGAGCTCACTCCACAATGTTTAATTACATTTTTGAAAAGCCAAAGAACTTGGCATGGTATCTGGTAGTTACAGAAGAGGCTGAAATTCTTAAGTTTATGTTAGTTCACTTCTTTGACAATGTATATACCCGGTCATCCAGGAGATATCTTTACAAAGAAAATTCTCCTTCAAGAATCTGACTGTTAATAACTCAATTTTGAATAACCAGTCAAGCAACTATATTGCTTATTTCGATGTGTTTTGCCTGAGCAGATAACATCAATTGTCCACATTCGGGAGGAAAAAAAATCTTGGCTTTCGTTCAACTGACAACCTGACCATCGTGGTAGCAATGAGTCTTCAAAGTAAAACTGAAAATAACTTTGCTTTTCCAAAAAGTGGTGTTATACATGTGACCACCAGAAGATGCTATTGCTAAAGCAGAGATCAGCTGCTCCAAAAATACTTGATTGTTTAGTGTAACCTATTCATATGTTTTTTAAAAAATTAGCTGCTGAAGTTAAACCAAGGCCAAAAGCTAAGCCCCTGAATATCTGCCTGAGAGAAGCTATAGGTAGAACCAAGGTTATCAAATAATAAGTATAGAAAAAGAAGGAAATGGCAGAAGTCCCCAATAGAAAAGACAAAAGAGAGAGAGAGAGAGAGAGAGAGAGAGAGAGAGAGAGAGAGAGAGAGAGAGAGAGAGAGAGAGAGAACGCTCATGAAGAAGAGATGCTCTTTGGACATAGAGGCAGTGACCATGAGTATAATCCATGAATCAAGTCAATGGGGACGATTATCTTCTTACTTTGTAGTTTCCTGCCATTGACTAAGTCAGGGGTGTCAAACTTGCAACATCACATGACGTGTTGCAACCTATCATGACTTTTTTTTCCATTGCCAGTAATGGGGTGGGCACAGTTTTGCTTTGATGCATCCGACCTGCAGGCCAGCAGTTCGACACCCCTGGAGTAAGTAATACAGCCCCAAAAGACACAGCTAAATTCTGGCAAGGGCGCTGGTAATAAACACACAGTTCTTATCTTCTTACTATGGGTGCAAAAATAAAAAATTCTCATTCATTTTTATTTTAAAGAAATTTAAGGACAAAATACACAAGCCTGGAAGGAATGCAAGAGTAAAAGGATACATTAGCAAAGTATTACTTTATATAACTAATGAAGTGAAAAAATGGTTACAATAGCATAAAGTTATATAACTGATGAGCCATAATAACAAGTATTAGTAATATGGCATAATACATTTGTCTTTGTAAGTTTATGCTACAAAAAAAGTTTGAACAATGCAAGGGATTCCACTGCTTTTACTGCAACAGAATAACACATTGCTTTGAACGAAATTAAATATTCTCCATTAATGAGATTTTTTTTTTTACCTGTCCACAACTGGAGCAGATAATGTAAAACTTCTATATGTTTTTTGAAATCCAAGGCACTGGCCAGTTCTTCTGAATCAGTGAACACTCTATTGTTGTGGCTCGTAGTTTCCTGCCACTGACTAAGTAATACAGGCCCAAAACACACCGCTAAATTCTGGCAAGTCATTCTGTTTACTTCATGGTATGAAGCCACCAGTTTCAGATGGTCCAAGAGCATCTTTAGGGTTGCCTAAAGAAAAAGCAGAACATTATTAGTTCATTAACTACAGGGGGGGAAATGTAATTAAGAAGAGAGGCAGTAGCAATGTTATTGAAGGCCTTGTTCCTTTAATTCCATCACAACATTGTCATTCATGCCTACTAGCGGTGTCCACTTAAGATAACATTTCAATTATATCTTTTTGTGAAGCAGAAGAGCACACAGATCTGAGGATTTTGCAGCTGCTCACTATCCTATACATGCCCTTAAGGAAATATTTTGCAAAGGCCAATGAACTGCAATTTTCTGCATACTTACTTGGAAGTAAACCACACAAAACACCAATCTTCAGCCTAGAGAAAGGCTTTACCGATCAGCCTGGTCTCATGAACTAATTTAATAGCACTGCATTTAAATAAAACTAAATAGCACAGAAATTCTGCCCCATAATTGGTACTAAATTAAATGGCTGGAATTTTTTTTTTTTTTTTTTTTTTTTTGGAGCTCATCTCTCCTGCAAAAATTTGTTTGCCTTTGGGGTCACAAGCAAACTTTTATGAAACTATATTTTTTTCATGTGCCAAAACCAACAAACATAGTTAAGATGTTCCCACTGCTTAAGAACACAGGAAGCTGCATTACCAAAATTGGAATACCACACAATCCAGCTCATAATTATTATCTGATTAGACCCTCTGAAGTTTCAGAAAAATGTCTTTCCCAGCCTAATTGGATTTTTGTTTTGGCTTTATTGTGATTTATAGCTCTTTATTTGCAACAGCTATTGCAGATTGCCAGGTGAATAAATTATCTCTTTTTTTAAAGAGTAGTACCATATTAGTGAAAGCAGATATAAAATCAATGTTGGCATTCCATTGCAAAGACAGAAGATAATGTAATCAACATTTGGGGGTTGGGGTTTTTTGGTTTTTTTGCTATTTCTTTATCAGCTGAAAGCAATAGTTTATGAAATGCCTTATCATAATCAAACTTACTCAGGAAAGGGAATGTGTTGTCAAGTAACATGTCTAGGGTTAAATACAAAGCATAGTCAAAAAGAAGGGGAGAGATGCTGATGATAAATAAAACCATCTTTTTGTAACATCTGAGGGAAGCAACTCTGGTTAGAAAAATGTTTTGTCTAGCTTCCTGCCCATAAAAGGCTACAGCTGGTTTCTTTCATTAGGTTTCTCTTCAACAGACAGTTAAGTTTCCACATTGTAATTCAGCATATTATGGCAGCATATAAAATTAATTAAGGAGCATGTTTTAGGCATAGGTGTCCAAAAATGGTAGCTTGCCTTGTGTATAGTACCTTGTGTATAGTACCTTATTGCCCAGAGTTGCTGGGAGTTTAATAAATTATTATTAGCAAATCAAAACCATTATAGGTAGTCCTCAACCTATGACAATTGGGACCACAATTTCCCTTGCCAAGCAAGGCAGTTGTTAAGCATGAGTACCTATTGTAACTCACGTTTTTCTTTGAACAGTCGCTAAACAAATGGTTGTTGAGGACTATCTGTATTGTTAATATTCATTAAGTATTCACTGTGTTCAACTTTGCTTGAAAACCATTAGTTTCTACCAATAACCCTGAATAAAGCCCTTCTGTGTTATTTGACAGTGCAAAAAAATGTGATCTGAAGATCAGATTTAAGGAAACCACTAGATCAAATTATTACCTCCAAACTGATCTGATTATTTCATGGCTTTGCACATGCATAACAAGTCTCTCTCTTCCCCCACACTGTCCAGGATAAATGTTTCCCAATCCAAATCCATAATGTTTGCCCCAGTTTGGACTCCTGATGAGAATTGCCAAGCGGGAGCCCTTAAAGGCACAAGTTCCCTTTCATGTGCTTCTCTTTGCTTATTATATGGGACCTGCTGTGTGGAATAATGGAAACACAGAGAAAAATTGTGATTTCTGGCAGTGGATAAGCTTAGCAACAAAGCTAAAAGAGGCTGCACAAACAGCGGCTCCTGCATAAATCAGGCTAAAGGAGCAAAGGGCTCCAGGTGGTTGTGTCCCTTAGTTTAGGTGCTAATGGGCACTTCCCATACTCAGCCTAACTTCCAAAGCATATAAAACATTAAACCTCTATAATCTGGGGGTGGGGGGATAACCCCACGTCTATATTAATTTTTGGTGTCCTTCCCTCATCTCCAGCATATCTACACTTTTCTAACATCAAAAGAAGTTTAATGAAATGTCTCCAAAATAAGATTGCTTACCAAAATGGAATGGGGGGAAATCTACATAATAGTGCTTCGTATTTGCTTGGTAGCCACTGTTCACTTCATCTCTCAAACAGAACTTTATTTTCTTGCTTTTTTACACATACATATTACCTAGATAGTCAGCTCACAAGCTGTTCCACCTGAAGCTATCTGATTTGGGCTATAAAACCCAGTCTCCAAAAGCCAAAAATAAAACAAGGCAAGTTAGCTTTATACCATATCATGGACATCTAGATCTTTGTGGATTTCACAACCCTTGTTCTAATTTCCCAGCAAAATCCAACTTGCCTCAATAATTGGACAACTGTGTTAGTGCACTGCTGGCCAATCTGCTATTATCAACCTTGAGTAGCTTCAGGCAATGTTTTAGTGTTGATCTCTATCATATTTTTTTCCCCTGGAAGTTGCACCAGCAAACAGTTCAAGGAGAGGAATAGTTATATAACTGTCTACCTTTAGCTGGCATCAGACAATAGCAGCAAGGGAAAGCTCCCAAATCACTGTTCACATCACTTCCTCATACTTGTTAGGGAGAAGGGAATTAAACAACTTACTGAGGGTTTGGAAGGATTAAGGTTAGGCAGACTGGTGAATCTTTTTAAAGGAATGCTTAAGTAGTCCTTCTTTGAATGCAACTGCATGCACGTTTTGTGCTGGATCTATCCTGCTATAAGATATAGACTGGCTTGATTATAGAATAATTCCAACAAATCTTCTTAACAAAGTGACTTTGCAAACCTAATGGCAAAGCTGAGTTACTGCCAGAACTTGCTCCTATTCTGCCTGGACAAGCCGGCAGCCAACCTGCCCAGTGGGCATAGAGCAAATTGAATATGGTCTAATGGCTTTCATGTGTAAAGCTGGATCACTTCTGGTGATTCTGCCTGGACAAACCAACAGCTGCTTTGTACAAGCAACATCAAAGCGGATTCTGACAATCTCCAGCAAGAGGCATGCAAGTCCAGCTCAGAATTGGCTCTGTCAACAAGCTGGCAGCGTAATCCTCATTTTCTCCAGCAGCTGCTATAAAAAGCAAAAATCAATCCAAAATAAATGTAGAATACAAACTGAGAGTCGCTTTGTCAAAAACAAAGTCCAGATTTGCAACAGAAATGAAATTCATCTTTCCTGTTAAAAACAGGGCTTTACACGTCATTCATTTATTATTTCAGTAAAAACTGATAAAGTTGCAAGGTGCTATTGTCCTTTTATCTGACACAGAGATTAAATGTTAATGATTAAAAATAATGAAATTGTTAGTATTACTGGGAAGAGGGGGAGGCTACACAAATGTATTTACTTGAGGAGATCGTGGTTTCACACATGTTGAGAATCCCTGATGTGGTCTAATATCTTGTGAATTAATTCACTGAGCCGACTTAGCTGAAGTCAATGAAAATCAAGTCAAAGTTTTATTCTGAAAGAGGGGGAAAGGAGGGAGAAAGTGAAGTGATACAGGTAGTCCTTGACTTAGGACCACAAATGAGCCCGGCACTTCTGTTGCTAAACAAGGCAATTGTTAAATGAGTTTTGCCCCATTTTATGACCTTTATGCCACAGCTGTTAAGCGAATCATGCAGTCCTTAAGCAAATCTGGCTTCCCCCATTGACTTTGCTTGTCAGAAGCTGGCTGGGAAGGTTACAAATGGTGATCACATGACCCAGAGACTGTGCAACTGTCATAAAGACATGCCAGTTGCCAAGCGCCTGAATTTTGATCACATGATCATGAGGATGCTGCAACAATTGTTAAGTGTGAGCACTGCTCATAAGTCACTTTTTTCAGTGCTGTTGTAATTTCAAGCAGCCACCAAATGAATGGTGGTAAGGCAAGGACTATCTATATTCCTTAAGCCATGTACTACGTTTGATGGGTCAACAATACTTACTTTCTCAACTTCTGGCAGGCAATCCAAGAGAGCCATTGTATATTCTGAATCATTCAAATCATTTTCACATCCATTTGCTGTCATTTTCAAAGGTCTTTTTACCATGGCATCCAACACTGCTTCATAAAGTTGCTTGGTTATCAATGGAGAAGGCAACTCCCTTAAATAATCTTTGAGGATACCTAAACAAGGCATGCAGAGTAAACAAAGTGTAATGAATTTACCAGAAAGTCACATTACAGCAGGACAATCAGTAGTGCTCGTGCAGAAATTATCTCAAAATTGGGTATCTTGGAAATACATATATATCAAATTACGCTAATTCTCAAATCTGAAAATCATTTACAACTCTGAATGTTAATTCTTGTTTCTTTTATTCTCTTTATACACTGTGTGCTCCTTAAAGGAAATGCCAAGATTAATTTAACAATGCTCTTATTGGGGATAGTAGTCATAGCATTAAATCACTTCTTATTTTAATACACTTAACATTTTATCAGAATATTTTTAAATACAATGTATCATAGTAGTCATAACCACAAGTGAATACAGGTTGTTCTGCCCCGGCTCAGAACTGTTGCAAATGTTTTATTGATTCTTATTTACATATGTTAATTCCATTGTGTCTCATCTCATTTAAAACCAAATTTCAGAACTGGATATTCAGGACAAAGCTGCTAACAAAGCTGTTGCAATGTCTTAACGCCACTTCCTTCACACACACGCCATCCACTCTAGTTCCAGCCATATGCAGGTCAGTGGCATTTTTTAAAAAACTCAACACATATACTGCTGCCAAATACCACTGCCCCAGTAAAGATCTGCCACTGCTATTTTGATTGTTCCCTTACACCAGGGCTCTTCAAACTTGGCCCTTTTATGACATGTGAACTTCAACTCCCAGAATTCCTCAGTCCACAAATCATAAAATGGCCAAGTTTGAAGACCCATGTCTTACATTCACCAACATTGCCAGCTCCGGTGCTCTGCTAGATGCCAAACAGCTGATCAGTGCCCCAGCTACTCCTTTGTGGCCCACCTTTATTTTTAATTTACCAGCCTGGCCCTGTCTTCTCTACAAATTGTGCAGGCCATTCTAATGCATAACCCACAATTCCTGAAACAGACGCAGTTCCTCTCAGTTCATGGGCATCATTTCCAGCAGTTACAGCTAATTACAAATTTTAATTAAACAGGTTTGAAATTATTAACTATATGAGGAGTGGTCATATGTACTGGGTTTACTTAATCTAATGTCCATTAAATTAAGTTTTCTTTGGAGGAGGAGACTCAAATGCCATGTGTTAACCCTTAGCTGAAGGTGGGCTTATATTTATGTAATTGTTTTAAGTATTTGTTTTATTTCTGTTGTACACTGCCCAAAGTCACATGTTTATGAGAATGGATGGCTATATAAATTGGATAAATAAATAGATGTTACACTAAGACATTCAAGCCCAAATAGCAGAGTTCCTAAAAAGTAAAACAGCAAAGTAGCTGAAAATAAAAGGAGGCATAGCTGAACCCATATCATGGTTATGTTCATTATGGTTGATTGTTTTTTTTATCTCAGTTGCAGCATGTTATATTTATTATGTGTTGTTTTTAAACACTGCTAGCCATCTGAGTTACATATTTGAGATAGGCAGCTGTACCAATTGAGTAAACACATACATACATATTCACCACAACTAACTCCCTCCTCCAAAGGCAAAACACTACAGAATAGATCTTATCAAGTGAAAAATTTACCATATTAGTTTGATTGTTCTCTTAACATTATAAAATAGTTCTTGGTGGAAACAAAAATACCAAGCTAGATTTTTTTAAAATGGTCCATCTCTTTGTCTATTGTCTATTCTTTCTTTTTTTTAAAAAAATGATTGACTTAGGGGAGAATTCAAAACTGAATTCAATCACAGCCTTTTAATTCAGAAAAATCAGAGTTAGAATAGGAATAATAATAATACTGAATCCAACATTTCCTTTTATTCTGACAGTGGAAGCAGTCTCACTTCTTCTTGGCTATCACAATGCAAAAGTTATTTTACTTTATTTTAATCAGACAATAACACTTTTATTACACAAATGTTTTGAAAGATACGATAACATCACTAGGTAAATGCTTTCAGGTCCTATGAGCAATATGGTCCTTGAGGTCTCCTCAGGCTACTTTTTACATTGTTAAGTCTCCCTTTATCTTTTTTAAAAATATATAATCTGATTTTGATAAAAATAAATTGAATTAATTGATTGCTTCTTCCCTGTGACTAGATGGCATTCTATGTTTACTTAAAAGGCTGAAAAGCTTATTTGCAGCTCTTCACCCTCTCCAACATTGCCCACCACTATCTTAGGCAAAACAACACAATCTCTACGCTTGTACAGCTGAAACTACAACATCCTGTTTATTTCAGGAATCTCTCCAATCCCACGCTACATTTTGGGCTATAAAATATCAAGGCCCCAAAAACAGATACATCATTTTCCCAAACTATTAAAATCTAAACTCAGATATTAATTGCTTTGCTCCCCATTTTGTTCGTGCATGCCGCTGAACGTAAGCATGCCGCTGAACGTAAGCTGTGCCTTAATTAATAGTACTGTTTAATGCACAATGAAAACAAAGAGCTGAAAGTAGGAAGCTGAGATACCAATTTAAGTATCTGCCAAATAAAGGCCTTGTTAATCCCCAAACCATGACAGAAATACCCACTGCTGAATTTTTCTTAACAAAGCAAAACTTGTTGCAAGTCTCAGTGTGCCTACCACAGATCTTACCCTATGACCCAACTGTAATGTGAACTGTGTTAACTGAAGACTTTGTTAAGAGAACAGAATTTTTAAGAGTAAAGTAAGGGCCTCCATTTCTACTCTTCATAGAGGGGAATTCAGAAAGTTTCTGGGACTACACAATTTCAGTGCCACCCTCAGGATCTTCCAGGTTAAAGGGCTGTTTTTTGTCTAAATGTTTCAAGTAAAGTTTATCCACAAATTAGCAATCTAAACCAACCTTTCCTCAACCTTTCTTACATTTTCTTTCTATAATTCCCAACAGGAAAAATTCCGGTTTGGCTTCTATATCTATTTGCAAAATTTCTTCCAACCACTTCTTTAATAAGTTCCAAAATTTTTGTGCCTTTGGGCATTGCCACCACATGTGGTAGTAATTCCCAACGGTCTCTTCACACTTCCAGCATATCGAGGATTTCCCCTTGTTCATTCGTGCTAATCTTATGGGAGGGAGGTGCAACCTATAAAACATCTTATAGAGGTTTTCCTTATAGGAGGTTGCTAGAGTAATTTTTAGATTTTTTTCCCCCCATAAACTTTGCCAAATATCCAAATCAATATTGTGCCCAAAATATTTACACCAAATTATCATCGTTACTCTGGTTTCTCTTCAGATCGTATAAATCTTTCGCCTTTTACAACCTTTCCTCAACCTGATGCTGAGCAGGTAGCTTCAACTAACCTTCCTATAATCTCCAGACATACTATAATCCAAAAATTTAGATCAAACCTAGTGTCCAAACCTTGGCAACTTTTAAGACCTGTGGACTTGAACTCCCAGAATGCTGGCTGGGGAATTGTGGAAGTTGAAGTCTACGAGTCTTAAAGTTGCCAAAGCTGGACATCTCTGCTTTAGATAATCCCAGTTTAGGAAAGGCTTAAATCAACAGCAGGATCAAATGCTTGTAAATAACATTTCTGGGGCGGGATATATTGAAGTTTAGGAGTAGGGGAACTAATCACAAAAGAGTTCTACTATCTTTCTAGCAAAAAAACAAAAAAACAACTGCTCTACAGACAGCACAAAATACCTAAGTAGAGGGAAAGGAGTCCGCTATGCCTTTTTAAAAGTGCTCATCAATGGGAAGGCACTTTTGGAATGTTTTTTTAAAGGATTCACACTGAGCTCTGCAATCAAGTCACCTGGTCTTTCCTTTTCAAAACACTTTCTCTTGCTTCATTCTTCTCCAAAGAAATTATCAGCCCTCTGACCCTACACTCTCTCCTTTTAGAGACTTTTAAGAGAAGGCAGTTATTTTTATGGACTAGCATCTCCTGACAGCTTTATTTTTCTTGTTCCAACCATCGCTGGCACAGAATATAGGCAGTAAGGAGAGAAAATGCATACTTCTCCAGTCCACCTCATTAATTTCTCATTTTTCTAACCCACTGAACTGTCAACTATGTGGTGTGATTTACTACAAGAGAGTTCACATGGCTGGAAACAGACATGAGGCAGAAATATCAAAATCAGCCAGCTGCTAAATTTGCTAAGGCACAATATTCTGAATGACATGTGCATTTCACTGTAAGCCCAGTGCCAGCCACAGAAACATTTCTGAGTCAAGGTTTAATAATTAAATGTGCATTTCCTGGCCAACAGAATAGTTCTTCAAAAGAGGAAAATGCAAAGTGGTTTTTCACTGAAGAGGAATTCTGAAGATTGGCAAATTACTAGTATCAAGAACAATGCTTACTACTTTATTAGGGATGCACAAATTTCTTAACAAGTGCTTCTCTTTCAACAAAGTGCCCTTTGAAAGACCTTCCTCAATATCCAGAAGCCACTCCTTGATCTAATTCAAAACCCTCCTAAGGACAGCAGACACACACACACACACACACACGTATGTGTGTGTGTGTGTGTGTGTAGGTCTTTGGTTATTCGAGTTTTCTCCCGCGTCAAATTGGAAGTGTCTTGGCGACATTTCGACGAAGTCTCATTCATCATCTTCAGGCTGGTGTTTTCGGCTTCGTGCTTCTAGGAGCTCCTAGACCTACATATAAACACCCGCGAAAACCTCAGAAAACATATATATATATAAAATACTATGCTCCAGCCTAATCTTTACAAATGTAAATCCATTCCACAGAAGTGCTCATTTTAATTAGCTCAGCAGAGATATTTTCCTCCCTTTTACTCATCCATATTCTAAGAACAGAATTCATAATTTGATGTCACCTGCAATCTTCTCCCTATTGAGGATTCATAATAAACTAGACATCCCTGAAAGAGCAGGGATGGCATTGCAGTGGAGACTGAAAGCCAGAGGTGAATTCTGGCTGACTCGGTCTATCCGGATAAGGGAGAGATTGTGAGATCACCCACTAAAATTCAGAACAGCTGCTCCTCATGAGTAGACAAAGGAAGTTGAGGTTTTTTGCCGTAGAACAGCTGGGAGTTGAGGGATTTCAATCAAACTAATAGCTGTAATGAGCTTTTCTGACTGGAAACAGAGAGCCCCATATGAGCAATAGCAGCTACAGTTCTGCTACCCACCACAGAACTCAAATAAATTTCATTTCTAATGATCCAAAGCAGAATAAGTGGGATGAGGAATTTATCAAGTTTGCCCCCTAAGGCAGAAGTACCCTTCTACATTAGCCAAGCAGCTGCTGAACAATCAATATCCTTTTTTTCAGGTCTGATGGTAAGAAATGATGGGAACTGTGGGGGGGGGGGAATCTCTGCAGCCTTGAAGTTGAGAAAAGTCTGATTGCTTGGCATTCTCACCAAAGAGCAGAATTTCACTTGCTATGAGAAATAAATAATCAAATCAACTCCTTCCAGTTACTGAACTTTCAACAGGTGCTGTTTGGTAAACTAAGATTAATGATGACTGAGAGGTATCTTTTTAAACTTGAAAGCTGGGATTTTTAGGACATGAAACTCAGCAGCTGATTCCAGTTTCTATTCTGGCTACTATAAGACATAAAACTATCCCTGCATTGCTACATGCCCCAAATAAATCATAAGTAAGGGCTTTGAAGATTTGCAAGACAAGATTAACAATTCAGTAGTGTCATATTAAACATTCAAGCACTTGAATATATGTGGCAGGCAGAAAATATGTGCTATTTTTACCATTCTTAACTACAAAATTCTATTTTGCTCTAGGGAGAGGAGACCATCTCCACTGACTATTGACTTCTGAGGACTGCAGGGACTTTTTGATATCACTGGATTGGGCCAAGGGTTTTAATGTTGTAGTTTTAAAGCACAAAAATAATTGCATATAACCTCACAGATTATAATACAACCATTAGATTACAAGACTTTTTCTTTAAAGGCTTATATATCAAAAGTTGTTATCAACATGTCTAACAACTCTGTTATGTAACTCTGACATGTTCAGAGGTGAATAACAGAGGCTAAGGACATGCAAGAAGTGTGGTCTGTTCCTCAGAAGTGCTGTGTGCAGACTTCCCACAACAATTGGCTGGTCTCCGATGAAAACAGGATACTAGTTCTAAGGATGGATGCTTGTTCTAAGACAGCAAAACTCTTTATGGGGAACACTATAATTCAGAGTCCGTGCATATAAATAAAAGCAGCTGCGACCATTCAAAAGAAAAGAGGCAAAATGACAAGAGACTTTCTAATTCCAAAATAGCTGTAATTCAAACAATGTTGCTTGAAACTGTCCATCCCCACAGGAAATTCCACTCTGGAGACCTTCACATCCTCCAAGAAGAGTAAAACAGAAATTTTACTTAAAAAGGAAGTTGTGAACATTTTATTCAACTGTGCGACAATGTAAAAACACCAAGAAAATTTAGCAGATGATTCAAGATGGTATCCCAAGAATGATATTTCTAATCATTTATACTGGGGATGATACTTTAGAACAGGGATGTCAAACTCGCAATGTCATGTGACATGTAGCAACGTATCACGACTTTTTGCCATTGCTGGCAATGGGGTGGACGTAGTTTCGCTATGATGCATCCGGCCCGCAGGTTGGCAGTTTGATATCCCTGCTTTAGAATGTAACAAAATGGTGCAGATCCTCCACTTGTTTCTTGCCTGCAAATATACACACTATTGATTTATGTACTATGTAAACTCAGTCTTCACTTTTTGGAGGTAAAATCCTATTGAGATGTTTCTACCACCAAAGCCTTTTGAATCTCTGTACACCTATGAATGCTCTAACATCTCTTGAATATTTTTGAGTTGCATAAGCAAAGCTACTCACAGCCCAAACATTTCAAATGAAAGAAATAATTAACTTTCTTGCATAAGAAACCAAGAATGTACACTTTTTTGAAACAAATGTACAACTGCACAGACTCAAGTACAATAAATATTTAAGAAAGACTTGTGCAAACCTATGGCAAAAGGCAGGGAAGCTATTTGGGGCATAATATGGAATATGATTATTTACATTTTCCCCTTCTGATTTATAAGACAGTAGATAATATGAACATGTATCATTTTCAGTGTGCGTGTGTAGCTGATATGTCCTTATTGCCAGATGTAAAAGAAGTTCTTAAAAGATTCATAGCTCCAATAACTTCTTGACCAAAAAAATAATTTGCTTTTATACAAAGCTTGCATTGGTTTCAAAAGAAGAGAATGGAAAAAATATACACTGGTTTATTTGTTCACTAGAGCAAGCTTATTTCCTTGTTACAAGAAGAAAATTGAAGAAACCTACATGTTCAGCTACCACCCTCAGACATTGTAGAACTGGGGAGAGAAAATTGGGGAGAAGGAAACAGCCACAGCACCTAACAGGAGCCCTAAAGAAACCATCTTTTCTCCTCTATAGCTTTGTCTACTATGCTTTAAGCAATCCAAGATCAGAACCTTGGGTGAAAAAAGCAAAGATTATATGTATATTATTATATATTAAATTTGCTTGCCACCCACCTTGTCACAAAGTGACTCTGGGTGACTTACAACATTAAACTGAAACCATAAATACATAAAATCACATTGAAATTGCAATAAAATATAACTAAGGGTGAAGAGGAAGAGAGGAGAATATATAGGGAGTGAAGTGGGAATTGCTATTAGTTGATCAATCACCTCCAGTGTGAAATTTGCCCATTGGGACCCTAAGCCAACTGGTAGAGCCAGGTCTCCAGGCTCTTGTAGAAAATCAGGAGGGTGGCATTAAAATGTAGATTTTAAGCTGGAACTATTTCTATTAGGTATAATTTCAGGAAAATATAAGAAAGAAAATGGATGCATAATGGTACATGTATTAACAGCAGCAAGAATTGTTTTTGCACAGCATTGGAAAAATGAAGAAACACCATCTGAAGATGACATACTTAAGAAAATACTAGATTGTGCAGAAATGGATAGACTTACATTGAAGATTAAAGAAAAAGAAGATACAGAATACTTTCAAATATGGGATGTATTTTACCAGTGGCTGGAAAAACGGAGTAGAGATTAGGGTTTTAATATATATTATTAAACTAAGACCCAGACAACATGTTGTTTATTAAGCACTTATGAACTGCAAACATAAAAAACTAATAAATAATTAAAAAAAAAATCAGGAGGGTGGAAATCAATGTCACCTCAGAGTGCTAGATGCTCCAAAGGGCCGGGGTCACGGCAGAGAAGGTTTTTCTCCTGGATCCGCCAGCCCAAATTCTTTGACAGGATCAACAGCATATATCGTAGACACGCTATGTTCAGACAAGTTTCCCATCAGTATACTGGGGTTGGCAACTGAAATCAGATGGCTCATTGATTCACGCCTTTAGAATTTCTGCTTTCATTGAAATATGAACAAATCCCCATTTTCTTCATTAAAAATGGGTTTCATAAGATTCTTACAGCTGATTTAGCCTTTATATCAAGATGTGGTAGCCATTAAATAGTAATTGTTACACCATTTTTTATTAAGCTGTGAATATACTGACAGTAAATACCATAAAGCAGTTTCCATACTTTCTATGCTTAGGTTCCATTCATATCTATTGACTAGAATCTAGAACAGTGTTTCTCAACCTTGACAATTTTAAGGCATGTGGACTTCAACTCCCAGAATTCCACAGCCAGCACTGCTGGCTGTGGAATTCTGGGAGTTGAAGTCCACATGGCTTAAAATTGTTAAGGTTGAGAAACACTGATCTAGAACAGCATTTCTCAACCTTGGCACCTTTAAGACATGTGGACTTCAACTTCCAGAACTCTCCAGCCAGCACTCATCTGGAGCCAAAATTATTCCAGAATCCAGAACAAAAATGAATCTAGATCAAAACTGACAGTATTGATTTTACAAAGTTAAAAATATCCTCAACTTGTGTTTAGTGACAAGGTTTCCATAGTAGGCAGTTGTCAGTTCAAAAGAATCAATTTTAGGACATCATTTGTTAAAAACATCTTTTAATATTTACTTGTACGATACACTGCACAATAAAACCCTAATGACATTCTGAGCATTTCTTTATCCTTCTATAAAAAAAGCAAATTTGTTACCTGTTATCACATTTATATCTGGGTACTGAGCCTCACACAGAGTAACTGCTTTGCTATCCTTCTCAAATGCCTCTCGGAGTTCTTTCTTCACAGCTGCCGACCCACATAAACGGTACAGCCCTACAACCTAGAAATAAAATATAAATCTTACCAGAGCAGCCTCATTTAGTTTAACGAATCAAATCAAATATCCAACAGAAATGCAATTTTAAATAGGCTCAAGGTACCAAGATGACCATGAAAGACCCTAAGAGGACTAGAAGGGAACCCTGTATCAAATAAAGCCTATCAGAAAAAAAAAGCAAGATTATCCATGTTGCATTAAGTATACTGACTGCACTAAGCAAAAGAGAGGAAAGAGCTATTTTAATTGTAATGAATGCAGTGGTATAATAGGACAGGGGAGACGCTTGTACGCTTACAGAGTGACTTTACATTCAGTCCTAATGATCAACCTGATGGCTTAAGTCCACCTTAACTTCAGCACTGTCTAACCTAGTAGACTTTACCTGCCTACTCTATTAGAATTCTTCCTCAAGAAGTCACGGAAGAGGATGCTGGAGGAGTTTTCTCAGGGATAGCCATTCATTCTGAAATACAGAAGCTTGCATCCTGAAATGAGGGTGGCCCCTTCCCTATTCTTACAGGGTTGTCTGCACTGAGTGTGAGCTGTAAAGTAAGATTTATAGATGAGAGTGCTATGGAAAACCAGATATTTAGGTTAAATATCTAATTAAATAAGGTTAAATAAACCATTGGTTACCATAATATGCAAACCCAGTCTTTATCCCTTGATGCAGCACACTTGGCATGGTTATTATTGTTATGGGGAGAAAATGAAAAAAAAAGACAGTTATTATTGTCTTTTTTATAATAAATTAATTATATGCATTTATTGCAGCTTGGACAAAGAAATTTTGTCTATTTTTAGAGAAGCATTTTTTTTTCTGCACCACATAGCCAAATATCATGTAACTCTCAAGAAATCATATGCTGACAATTTGGTAGCAGTAAAACTTATTTAAAAGGCTCTTCAGATTAGGAACCCTTCTAATTAGGAATACGGTATATATGCCTCAAGGAATGGCCCAACATAGTTTCAGCACAAAACAAAACAAAACAAAAATCTAAATCATACCATGAAAGATTGCTTCTTTCCTAGCAAAAATATAATTAATCTCTAAGAGTTTTTTCAAAAGGCACTTCCATTAAAGGTAACAAAAAAGGGAAAATAAGTTACAGCAAGAAAGATGTATTGTCTTAGCATTTTTAATGGAAGGTGGAATACAAGTTTAATAACTGCGGCACCTCATGTAGAAACTACGTGTAACACTCACTCTTTTAGATGCATCATTATTACAAATGAATGTTATTTCAGTTGTAGGATGAAGCATTGTTACTGTACAATGCAATGTAAGAGAGTGAGATACTGAATATAATATTAGATGAGAAAATATTTCTCATCTAAATACATCCTGTTACAGTTATAGAGTCCAAACCAGAGCTAAATGTTTACATGCTACTTGAAATTCAGGATTACATTTTCTCTAACAAATGGAGAAGTTGGATAAACAATTGTTTTATAATATAAACTAAAGCAGCATAAAAAAGCTTTAGTCATCAACATTAAATACCAAAGAGTATTATAGTACTTTAAATATTAACTCATTTATTACGTTTTTCCCTAGAACCTAGACCACAAAAACTTCAACCACAATATATTTGCTAGACTTTTCCTATTTTTTTCAATCCCTTTTTGGAAATTTCTAGATTAATGATCTTTAAAAGCACTACATTCTTGTGGGCTAAGGGACAAGGTAAAGCACAGGGCTGCATTTATAACCTGAGATCTAAAGGCTTAAACACAAGGCATTTAGCTTTCCCATAATAGGAAATCTTGCTCTCAGTGAATAAAGATTTCCAGTGACACCCATTTACTGAATACTGGGGTGAGTTTGTGGGTGTTCCTGGACTCTGTTACCCACTTATGTTTTTAACCCGCATGTACATATTCTACATGTATCTTTATGTCTAAGGCTGCTCTGGACTGTCTGCTTAACCCTGTCAAACATTCACACTGTGATTTTAAAGGCTGATAGGCTACCTGTTATACTGAAAAATAAATTCCTTACAGCTCATGCCGAACATTTGCTATAGTCATGTTAGACAACTTTTTAAAATAATTTGGCTTCCCACAAATTTCAGGAAGGCAGGAAGAAATCATTTTAATGGGCTTCATAATTTCTAAGCTTTTGAGATGGGGAAAAATCAGATATAGGTTGCCTGAACTGAAGGTAAATAATCCTATTATGACTGAAGGATGCACCAGTCCTGTTATACTAGCGATAGTGTAGGGCAGTGTCTACAATTCCCACAGAAGCAACATATAAAGTTACCCTACAAGAAAAACCCTCTACCCTCAGTTTTTATTTAATTGCAATTTCTGAATCCTACATCCTGTTTGAGATTTTTCTGCCTTTATAAATACAAATGCCACCATTACACTAGAGGTCTGAAAACCCTAAAGGCCAGTCAGCTAAAATTTGACAAACACAAAAGGATTGTAGGCTTCTCAAAAGAGGATTCTTTTTATTCATCTCATCTTGTACCCTAATGTTAAGAAGACCATAATGATGGCTAGCTATCCAAATGAAGAAGATGAAGGGCTATAGGATGTTGTATTCCTTGGATTTAAACGACAATGTATATAGTGCAATGACAATGAAATATTGACAGAGCAAAACTTTACTTCCTTACCTGGCAACCTCTTTTTTCAATCTCCGTAATGCACTTTTTCATCAAGAGAGGAACCATCAAACCTTCATTTTCCTTCTCAACAACTTTCCGAGCATCAATTCCAAAGAGTATCGGTTCTCGTTCTCCATTTGTTCCACCAAAAGAATTCTCCCACTGTTCCAGAAGAGTTAGCTTGACATAGATAAGACCTCTGGGCTCCAGTTTTACTGCCAACTGATGAGTCTTCGTCACACGAAAAAGAGCAGGAAGGACCACCGTACCATGGCAGCAAACCCGGTTTTTCCTTGGCATGGGCTCCCAGCTAAAAACGACTAATTTTAAATGCTGAGCATTTTCTATCTCTATGTTGAAAGTGTGATCCATGTCCAAAAATGTTGTTCTGCAAGTCAGCAAAGCGGTCCTTGCTTTATTTACTGAATCTACCTGAATTGCACAGAAGACATCTTTTGAGTCCATCCTTGGTGGTTTCAGATCCTCTGCACCATAGAAATGAATGCTCATGAGTCCAGATATGTACTGGGAACATTTGGGTTGGTCAGCAAAAGTGTAGTGTCGAAAAGCGTCAATGTCTATTTCTGATTTATTACCCATGTTACCTGCAAATACTTCCTTTCCTTTCCTTTCAGCTGCATATTTCCCTGATTTTGCTATAAGCTCAGGAGAGTCTCCATCACTGAGGTAGCCCCCTTTGCTGGAGGATTTGGAAGTCCCCCTGTTTTTCTTTTTATAGCTGTGTTGAGAGGATACACTGCTATCAAGATGATACCGGCTTATGACATTCCTGCTAGCAGCTGCTGTTACGTTTCCAGAAGAAGCTAACGGTGCATGGCTTACTTCCTGGCAATTATTTTTAAGCAACAAAGAATTGTCTGAGCTATTATGGCTTGAATTTACTTTGATACTGAGCTTCCTGCTGAGTTCAGGCAATTTTTTCATCTTCATGGAAAGTTTCCTGACGGTTCTTGGGGATTTTATTTTATCAGGGAAAGGCCAGTTTATTGAGCCACCTTTTTTCAATGGGCTTGGGCTCGGAGGAGAATATTCTGCAGTTCCTGTCTCTCCCTTGTTTGCAGACGTAATTCCAGGACCTTCGAAAAAAGAAAAGAAAGAAAAGATAAAAAAGAATACTTGGAAATAAAAAACTACTTCTTTGTTGTGATCTGAAAAAGTCTATTTAGAAAGATGCCCAGCATCACCTACATCGGAGTTCCCCAACCTTCCTGGATTTGCGGACTGGGTGGGGGGGAGGAAGAGAGGGGATGGTTCTGCGCAAGCAGCAGGCATGCATGAACAGCTCCATTTGCACTTGCCCATTATCTCTGTGGCCTGCGACCCAGTTCTGAAGGGCTCAAGGCCCTGTAGTGGGCTGTAGCCCAGGGGTTGGGGACCACTGGTATACATTATTCCCATAAATACCCCTTCCTGTGTGCCAGAACAACCAAGAACATGTGTCACCCTTCCCTTAAAAGAGACAAAGGAGACAGATGCTACCAAGGAATCACTGACCCATCCCTCTGCTAATGGACCATTCTGCTTGTTTTGTTGTCTTGCATATGTTAAAATCGATGTCTTTCAAAGGAGAAGCTGAATGCAGCTGTTTTGTTTCAGCAACTTTTCTGAAAATAAAATTCTATGTTTTGTCTATGTTCTCAAGTTCTGAAAAAGATTCCGGGGAGTGGGGGGGTGGGAATGGAACTACTTTGCTTTAGGGCTCCTATGCATTTCAAAGATGGTTCAAAGGTACTGCTATTTCACAGTAATTTGCTTTTTTATGGTTTTTTTTTCTTTGCAAACAAACAGGTATGCCTCTTCTCATTATGGCAGAGTGAACTTACGATATGTTAGGAACCAATCCTCCACAAAGTTCCAACATGACTTATCCCTTTGAATCCACTAATAATCCTTTCTTAAACAATGTTTATTACATTTGTCAAAGAAATCTGACTATCATAAACAACCAATGAAATAAGTTAATCAACATTAGATTCATAATTAGTTATTTGCTTATTCAAAGTATTTTGTAAAAAACAGTTTAATAGGAAGAAAGAAATAAAAATATAAAACTAGAACACAGCATACAATAGTAGCAATTTATACACCATAGTTTTTCATAGTGAAAGATGAGCCTCCATAAACTTTTGTTCATGCCTTCTACCTCATGGGAGTGGAAGGCTCTCCTAACATCTTCACATCATAACCATGTTTACTGTCCAATAAATCTACGTCTAATTCAGTGGTTCCCAACCTTTTCTATACCCCGCACCTCTAGAATGCTTCTGATACATTCTCGCACCCTCTTACAAAAGTTCAAAATAACGGCAACAAATTATGCATATACACTATAATTTTGAAAACCCAAGTTTTCGCACCCCCTGGAATATCGTCTCGCACCCCTGGTTGGGAACCCCTGGTCTAATTCTCTTATAGACGTAACAGAAATATTCTATTTCTAGAATATTCAAATATTCAATAACTCTACTGTGTTCTAAATTCAGCAATTTCATATACCTAAGGTTAAAAGCAGATGTTCAGTACAGACTGTCAACTGTAATTCAATATAATTGGGTGGAGGGGCCTACCCTCTAGTATCCCTTGTGAGACAACAGGACATCACTAGATCATACTGCCAGAATATGAAGGTGAAAAAATGCTGACTTTCAGCTATGCAGTTTGTCAAGTTGGTATTTTTCTGTATGTATTTCAAAAATAAAGGGATTTTGGAAAGCTTTATGGACACATTTTACCTTACACCACAAAATACAGTGCCATTTTTCCTATAGAACTGGGAGACAATAAAAAGAATTTATTCTTTATTTTTTCCTCTAGCATTCTAAAACATACTCAAAGGGAAAAGAAATTAACACCTGGAAAGCATAGAACCTAGCCTAATCAAAATCATCAAGGTGACCAAAATGGACCTCCAGACCATCATTTGCTCATTTGTACCATAAATACTACAGAAAGCACATTTACTCACTAAAAAGTAAAGCAAATGTGCATCTGATCCTTAATTTAATTTTGCTTTCCCATCCAAACAAACAACCAGGTCTGACTGCCTAGCTTAGACATTCAAAGGAAAAATAACCAAGCAAAAACTAAGCAAATGTTTATAAAAACATTACCAAATCCCCTTATCACTACTCAGATACCTATATTATGGTCTAGGATCGCCTTATAAGAGACCTGGGCAACATAAGTATTAAATAAACAAATAAACAAATTTTAGGAGGCTGCTGATTGGAGCCCTGCTGCTTAGTGACCAAGTAGGCACGGTGTTTTTACATCATCACACAAATCATTCCATTTTTTTCTGCAGCCCACCCAATTAGAAACTGAGGCTCAAATAAATAGCACCAATCCACGTTCTGCAAAGCCCGTTATTTTCTTTAAACAGGAGCTAAATAACTCTCTTTCTTGCTGGAAATTGACAATTAGGCCTTGTTTTTTAAAAAATGATGAAGTTTATACTGCACAAAGTATGTTTCCAGAGCCTCAGTGAAAGTCCTTGTTTCGCTCAGTTGCTTTACTTGTATTGAGGCTATTTCCTTACATGGAATAGACTATTTCTAGCACACCCGCTGTGCTTTTCTGGCAACAGCTCATAAAAATGTGGTATTTGATAAAACTGGACAAAGGCCTCCCTTGTACTGCAAATCACCACACAGTCTCACTAGTGGGTTGCACTGAGGCATTCCATAGTAATCAGGGCAAAGTTTTAATTAATTCACATTAATCTTTCTCTGTCAGAAGCCTCTGGCAAAGGCTTAGAAAAGCAAGCCAAAATATAAAAAACTGAGAAGTCAATCTAACATTCCTGACATTTTATCTCAAACTTCCGGTGGCTTCATGAAGAATTATAAATAATTCCTATTCCTTAATTGTTGGAATGGTAAATAATGTCAAAAAGACACTGGAACCTTTCTTGCTATTATAGCAACCACATATTACATACACAGAGAGGGCAGAGACAACTTTTTGAAATCCACTAGAACTATTTTACCAACCAATAATTGTAAGTGATATTGTCACTATAGGCTGTCAGCAGTTGGTATTTCTAACTCTGTGTTCCATTTTTACAAATTATTTTTAAATCCTACTAAAAGGAAAATGGGTGTTTTCTCCATTAGGTCATAAGGTTGATCAAATCAGAAAATCTCCTTTCAGCATAAACAGTTTTGAACACAGTATATTAAAAATTATGCAATGGGTATGCCTGTTCCTTCTATACAAACTTATGATTTCACTTATTCAATAAAAGCCCTATTTTTTTTTTGAAGGATTTAAATCCACCACTTTCTAAAAGCCAAAAGTGTTTATGATTAACACTGATAATTCTGTTTACATTAATTATGCAATGTAGACTTATGAAATGGTTCAATATTCATAGTACTCCTTTTTGTAATATTTTGTAATATAACGTTTGTATTAGCAGATATTTATTTATTAAATTTATACTCCACCATCTCACTGTTGAAATTTCTCTGGAAAAAGAAAATTATGAAAAGTCATATAACTATAACTTTATTACCAAGCAACTCCCAATTTGTCCAATGTATTGATCCTAAATCAGAAATCTATATAAGTGATATCCATAATTTATTTTATTTTATTTTTAAAATTTATAAACCGCCCCACTCCCGTAGGACTCTGGGCGGCTAACAATAAAAACAACATAAAACATGACAAACAAAACAGTACAATTACAGTCATCCAGGGGTCAGGTTTTATAAACCCCAGGCCTGCCGGAAAAGCCAGGTCTTAAGCAGCTTATGGAAAACCAACAGGGTGGGAGCGGTCCTAATCTCCGGGGGGAGCTGGTTCCAAGACATGGGCGCCATCACAGAGAAAGCCCTCCTCCGCGGCCCCACCAAATGGCACTGCTTGGCCGACGGGACCTGAAGGAGGCCCAGCCTGTGGGATCTAACCAGCCGAAGGGAACTATGAGGTAGTAGGCGGTCTCGCAAATAGCCTGGCCCTGAGCTATATAGTGCTTTAAAGGTAATAACCAACACCTTAGAATTGGACCCAGAGACCAATAGGCAACCAGTGCAGCTCACGGAGGATAGGTGTAACGTGGGTGTATCGAGGAGCACCCACTATCACTCGTGCGGCTGCATTCTGGACCAACTGTAGTCTCCGAATACTTTTCAAGGGTAGCCCCATGTAGAGCGCGTTGCAGTAGTCCAGACGTGAGGTGACAAGGGCATGAGTGACTGTAAGGAGAACCTCCCGGTCCAGGTAGGGTCACAACTGGTGCAACAGACGAACTTGTGCAAAGGGCCTCCCAGCCACAGCCTACCTGCCTGTCTACCTGCCTGTCTGTCCAGTTATCTGTCTGTCTGCAATGCTTCAGAATCTGTTCCAAAAAGACAAATCTAACACTGGTCTACAACTCTTTAAGCAGCCACATTTTCTCCTGAAATGTCTGGCAGCTGCACAAAGCAGTTGTGCAAGCACCTGAAGCACCTCTTCCAAATTATTTCTAAAGCAGTACACAGCTCTTTTGCCTGTGTATGTGTGTATGCACATGTAAGAACTTTATAAAATCCTCATTATAGAATTGTGCTGTTCTTGCAGAGGACAGACATACAATTCCAGGCAAAGACACCTCTGCTAACGATTTCCAGACAGGTGTCATGCCTCCCACACAAAGTACTGTACAACCTTTTACCATGATCCAAAATACTGCACAGTCCTAATTTCAAGAGGTAACTGGAAAGATGCTTTGAGAAAGGGCTTTTTTGCTTTTCCTATAAGCAGTTCCATCAGAAGCCTTTACCTCCAATCACCTGAATCATATGTGAACACTACCACGTTACCACTTTACAATGCCTTGGTAAGGCCACACTAGGAATACTGCATCCAGTTTTGATCACCAGGATATAAAAAAGATGCTGAGACTCTAGAAAGAGTACAGAGAAGAGCAACAAAGATGATTAGGGGACTGGAGACTAAAGCATATAAGGAACGGCTGCTGGAATTGGGTATGTCTAATTTAATGAAGAGAAGGACGAGGGGAGACATGATAACAGTGTTCCAATATCTCAGGGACTGCCACAAAGAAGAGGGAGTCAAGCTATTTTCCAAAGCGCCTGAAGGCAGGACAAGAAGCAACAGGTGGAAACTAATCAAGGAGAGAAGCAACTTAGAACTAAGGAGAAACTTCCTGACAGTTAGAACAATTAACCAGTGGAACAACCTGTCTCCAGAAGGGATGAATGCTCCAACACTGGAAGTTTTTAAGAAGAGACTGGACAGCCATTTGTCCAAAATGGTATAGGGTTTCCTGCCTGAGCAGAAGGTTCGACTAGATGACCTCCAAGGTCCCTTCCAACTTTTTATTATTATTGTTGTTGTTGTTAGTTGTTGTCTATCCCTATGTGCATCCATTTTTATGTAATAGTTATGAGCTTTGGCAGTCCTCACAGAGAACAAGTAGTTCCTGAGGTAATGTGGCCAAAAATGTTTTCCCATTATTTCAGAAGGCTAAAGCTATATGTTTCTATACCTGCTTCGAAAGCCTTAAAAATTCAAAAGGACCACAGCTCTTGTGCAAAAAAAAAGAAACAATGTGATAAAAATTACAAGCAATATAAACTACTAGACTTCAGGAAATTCCATACAGATTCTAGTTCATTTCAGTCTTTCCCTTAACTTAAAATAGTACCTGCTCTAATTTTCTAAAGGAAGCCTGAAAAGAACTAGCCATAGTTCTATAAACATTGTCTCCAAAATGCTCACCATTAAACACTATAGTTAAAATGGAAATAGCAATTGCAATGAAAAGACAAAGTTATTTTGAGAAGCTTGCAATTGCCTAAAAAGGGTTTTATTTTTCCCCTAGGACAAGCAGTGCTTATACTTTGTGATAAGAAAAAGCTGCTCTTTTGCTCTAGAATGTTTTTTAATGGCAAGAGGAATGACAAACTGCTGCACTAGGGAAAATAAAACAATAAATTCTAAGGGATTTAGGAGTCTGTAGCAATTTAAGTACCGTGCCATATTCTGGGAATGCAAATCCGGAAACACTTCTGTGCCACGTAGTTTAAGACTGTTTTTAGTAATCCTTGAAGAGGAACAGTTCTGGGGCCAGATTTAGATATCCGAACAAAGTCACAGCATTGAAAGAAAAATCTACGGTACTTATTTTTTTTTTATAAAGAGGAGTCCGTAAGTCACCTTTGTATCCAGAACTTTGGAGGGAAGGCTGGTGGTGCAGAATCGACACCAGCAGAAGAAGTGGTAAAAGAGAGCAAGTGATGAAACATGCATTGTTATGTTACAAAGCATATGCCCTTTGGGACTTGTGTGTAATGCTGCAACGTAAGTTTAAAAAAGGCAGAGCTTGCACCATGATGTTACCACTGCAGTTTTTGTTAGTCATTATTATAACTGGCTGTGGATGGGGCATAGGGTAAGAGAGAGATGGGGGAAGTGGAATAGAGCAGTGCTTCTCAACATTGGCAAGTTTAATATGTGTAGACTTCAATTCCTGGAATTCTCCAGCTAGCCATGTTGCCAAAGTTGAGAAACACTGGAACAGAGTAAGTAGATAAAGCATGATGAAAGCATTCATTGTTCTACAATACAGGGAGACCTCATTTAACAACTGCAATTGGGACCAACAACTCTGTTAATAGCAAAGTGGTCACTAAACAAAAGCACAAATATGCTTATGATTTTACTTCAGCTTTCCTTTGCTTAAAGACTTGCAAAGGTGGCAAATGTGAAGATTAGTCATAAAGTCAAAAAAGGAGTCATTTTTAAAGTTGCGTTTTCATTTGTGTTGTAATTGTGAATGGTCAGTAAATGAGGATACCTCTTTTTTTAACATCTTCACAGTGCATTTTTCCCCACTTCTCTACCAACAACAAAGACATGCAAAAGTACTGTATGAGAACTGGGATTGGTTTATCTGTATGTTGCACTGGATGATAAAAAAAATACAGCACATAATTTTATATTATTAGTTTGCCTAAGCAAAAAAAATTCAAGCAATAGTTTTCATCACACAATCAAAGTTAAGATTATATTGAACAATGGGATCTTAATTCAATTCAACAGAAGGGAATATATGTAGTTCAAGGTTGAACTGTGGAGCCCTTGATGGTTGTTTTCTTGCAGATGTTTTGTCTGTAAAACTTCAATCCATTTCAATATATTTTCCATTGGTTATCATTCCAATATAGTAACTCTTCCATTGCCCCTGAGTATGGGTTGTTTCCTGATGCCTGTATAGATAAATGCTCATTGTCCTGAATTGTTTTAGTAATAGCTCAAAGTTCTTCCCCTTCCTTCAACTTTTCTTTATCAGAACAACTTTGGGCATATAACACAGGCAGAACTGTTATGCCCAACGTATGTAAGTTTCTGCATAGGATGAAAAAAAACAGATAGATCATTTTTTATGCTATCTCATCTACAGAAAAGCAGTAAGCAGTAAGAAGGACCATTACAAAGAGCCTTCAACTTACGACCATTTGTTCAGTGGCCTATCAACGTTACAATGGCATTGAACGAGAGGAACTTATGACGGATCCTTGAAATTCCATCTGTCACAGGGTCGGATGGTCACATGATCACAATTCCAATGTTCCTGTCTGGCTTTCCACAAGCAAAGTCAATGAAGAAGCCAGAAGGAAGTCAGCACTCATATGAGGTCTTTGCTTAATGATCTGTGCAGTTCTCACTTAAAAATGGCAACCAAGATTGCAGTAATTCCTTTCATTAAGCAGTATGAGTCAGATGATGTCACGCTTTACAACCATGTTTCTTAGGAACAGCAATTGCAATTGATCTCATAAGCCAAGGACTACATGTACTTATAAACATATTTATTGCTCCTCTTTAACCATAGGACACAGGCTTTTGCTGATGATTAAATTTGAAGAAAGTAATATAGTTACCAGCATTTATTGCTTTAGGGAGCCAGTTTGGTGTAGTGCTAAGGCATTGGTCTAGGACAGTGGTTCTCAACCTGTGGGTCGGGACCCCATTTGGGGTCAAACGACCATTTCATGGGGGTCACCAAACCATGCTGTCCGCCATTTTTTTCCCTTTTCCCTAGCTGTCCTACTCCCTCTTATTGGTGGCCACACCCACTTGGGGGTCACCACAACATAGGGAACTGTATTATGGGGTCACGGCATTAGAAAGGTTGAGAACCACTGGTCTAGGAACTGGGAGATCATGAATTCTAGTCAGAGAGAGACAGAGAGACGGAGGCCTAATCAAGCCCTTTTTGATCATTTTGATTTAAAATTTGTATTGCCGGTATGTACTTTTCTCTGATAGCATCTATTTAATTTTGGATATTTGAATACAATTTTCTTTAGCTGGTTTATTAAACAGCAATAAAGGAGAGAGTGAGTGAGAGAAATACATGTATCTCTAACATAACATACATATGACCCTAACTTACATATAACATGTATGTTACTAGAATAGTGAAGCAGGATTACAAAATCGATAGATTACAGAAACCTAGCAAACAAAGTGTAGATATTAGAATGATTCTCATTGTGTTTAAAATATCACCGTAGCAAAAGAATTATCAATTCCACCTTAAATCCATATAAGCCTAACACATTTTGCTTACTGCTTCACAGTCATACAATGTACGCTTCTTTTGGCCTACTGTCCTTTATGTAGTCATTTTGACTAGGTAAACTGTCATCTTCAGTTTAACTAAAATTAATAGTTATGAATAAATATCTTAACAGGATTAAATGAAATCTTAAATATTCTTTAGCAATAAAGCCAATTACTTAGCAGTAGGGAGTCTCCTCATCAATTATTTCATTCAAAGAGATCCTCATTCAATGCACACAAAACCCCAAGAGGCAAAACTATACTTAAAATAGATTCATTAACTCCATACACAAGAGACCGTGCAGGATAAACTCACAAACAATGTCACCAGAGTTCATTATAATCTCATAAGCAAGACATTCAATAAAGCAATGACCTTTTGCCTATGATATGAAAGTTCCTATTTAATTTTCTCTAGTAAAGGAGATGTGTTACAAATCTCAACTAAAACCAGTGAAAAACCATTGAATTACACTGCAGTACAAATACAGTGTACAATATTCCACTTAGTAAATAAAATCCATTCTTAACATTTTAGCAAAAGCCATAAAAATAAGAATGTGCCAAAAAAACCCCGGCAAATAGTGGTGCTACAAAAGATGTAAACCCCCTTAATGTTAATCATCTCTCCTCAAACACATCAACCTTGAGACTACAGTGCTATGTAGTAAAGTCTTCCTGAGCTTCATGAGACCTGCCTTTGGGAACACACACACACATATTGGACATATTTTTTTCCATCTTATGAAGAAATATATTTTAGGTAATAACATTGAGTTATTATAACCATTGTTGTTCCAATGTACAACGAAAGATACGATATCTCCTCTAAAGGAATTCAAAAATTAATTAAAAGACATTTATTTTCAAACCAATGGAAATAAAAACATAATTTGAAGATTGGTTTTGCCTTTCTGTAACAGGAGATATGTAAAGATAAAGCTCACAGATCGCAATGTGACTACAAAGTGATGACATAAGCATTTAGAATAAATAAGAGAAACAGAAATAGGATGCCCCCAAAAACTAGTTCAATTTACCAAAGTTATAATTGATTTAACTACTTCATTGAAAGAGGTATTTTAGAAAAAGGATTCTTCTCTTCTGGATTCATTCATTCATTCATTCATTCATTCATTCATTCATTGCCACATCTTTTTCCAATTCATGGAAATCACCTTGGCTGTCTGTGCACACAAGTGCATATATAGATACTTTACTAAGGGAAAAAAATGAAGGAGCAATTCATACACATATGTGAAGTTTCCAAATTTCCAAAACAATTGTATAAGCCTGGAAAAAGTCATGGCTGTATATAAGCATTCCAAAGCATCTTTGATGAAACATCTGCAGAGATGTATGTTCAAGATTATATGAATCATTTGGAAGTCAGCTAAAACTGATGGAGTGGTTTAATACTTTATACAATTATGATGCATACTAGACTATATTAAGCAATTTTCCTTCTGACATTTGGAAATGAGAATAACACATAGAAAATCATGTAAATTATCCTGATATTTTTCCATGGACATCCTCTCTTTAATATTGTAAGATAAAATGTAAAGTCCATGAACTTTCATACTTGAAGCCAGAATTTCACAGACATATCCAGTCCTTCAGGCTTAATATAACTTACAGGAATAACATTTAGGCATATGATTGAAACTTTACTGAGATGTGATCTCCAAAGCCACAGTTTAAAATAAATAGTGATGAACACAGCATTTACGTTCAAACTTGAGTAATAAATAAGCATTAAAATTAAAATGTAAAAGGATATAAAAATTATCTCGAAGCAGATAAAACTGTCAAACTATGAAAATGTTAAAATAAATCAACAGAAGTAGAGCTTCCTATAGTAGTTAAGATTCAAAAACAGAAATGAATTAGTTGGTATTTAATGAGATAAAATATGTACTCTAGGTCTTTTCCTCAGACTACTTTTAGAATAAGAGATTTTTTTTCAGAAAAGATTGCACCATGTAGGCTCAGAAGGTTTTAGTTAGAGACCCCATAAACCCTATAAATGATTAGAGAATAATCATGTTAAATGTATTTTTTAAAAAAATAAATGTAGGTAACATGAAATCCAGCTTAATTTTGGAGGGAAGCTGTCAATACTCCAAGTTACCTGTATAAGAAATACAAATCCTTGCTTAATATACACTTAGTAACCATTCAAAGTTATGATGGCACTGAACAAGAGGGACTTAACAGGTCCGTTTTGTTGTGGCTGTCGCAACCACCATCACATCACCACAATTCGGGCAAGTGGTTTGCAATTATGGCGACAGTGTCCCATGCAGACACAATTGCCATTTGTAATTTTCATTGCTGGCTTCTGAGGAGTAAATTAGTGGGGAAGCTGGCAAGTCACATATAGTGATCACATAACAATGGGAGGCTGTAACCATGCAGGATTCACCTAACAATAGCAATCGAGACTGCTGGATCTGTTGCTGTAAGTTAATGCAGTCATATCAGATTGCGTCTTACACCTCATCATTTAGTGGTAGAGTTCCTGGTTTCAGTTAGCATTAGTAATTGAGGAGGACCACCTATTTTAGAAGTGCAATTTACCTTTCCGCAAGAGAAAAAAAATCAACATTTTTGTAGTAGTTATTGATTCTTAATGGACCACTTCACAGAATGACGCCAAATAAATTTCTTTCCAGCTCTATAGAATAGTTACATTTTAATGTTTTTTATAATCTTACCAGATTAAACAATAAATTGCCACCTTAACACATGTGTGACTTAAATTTTAAAAAATGAAGCCAAGAGTTATTATGAAGCCTAAAAAACCAGCTGTGATTCACAGATTTGCTTCCTAACCACTCTGACAGAGTAGAATATCAAGATTTCCCACAGGTCTGAGATATGGTGAAATCTTATATTATTAGGAGATGCATATATTATATGTACAAATAATTATTTCAGCTGAACATGCTACTCATGTGAAACAGACATCTATGCCTCTAAGGAGGTTATGCATAACTAGTTCCAAGTTAAGATTTGAATTTTCACCTGTCTAAAACGTGACTGTACCACACTGGTAGGGGTGCCAGACATAATTGTACTATAAGTTAAATGTTTACATTGCTCTTACCTCCCGTAGTAGCTTTAAGAAGACCTTCGTCCATTGCAGAGCCAGTCAGAGTATCGCATACAGGCTTTGGCTTTTGTGTTTGCAAACATTCCACGGAATGCACATTTTCTATTTGACTCGTTTCTCTAGGCTGACCATTTCCAGAACAGTCTAAGGATTGAGGAAGGCCTTCATTATGCCCTATGACTTTGATTAAATCATTCCCAGGTGCTATTTTGTAATTCAAGGCTTGGGCGTCCAAGTGATTATTATGGCTATTTAGAAAACAGGGGAACTCGGGCTCATCATCTTCAGGGATGGGATTGTACCATATTTCTCCTTCATCATCTGCATCGTTATCTTCACCAAAATCTAAAGTACATTTTTGTAATGCCAAAGGTCTTGTTCCATTCTCAGCAGCATGTACAGAATTGACTCTTCCTCTAGGGTTTTCCTGTCCTAGAAATTTGGAAAAAGTCTGAGGCATTTTTGGTTCAAAGAAAGGACTGGAAGATTTCAGTACTTGGTAATTTTCTCCTGAAATTTTCTTGTAAGAGTTTCCTCTTTCCAAACTAGGTACTCTCAGAGAACTTTGATGTAACCAGTTCCGCTTCTTGGACACAGTAATGCTAGCAACCTGAGGCCTGCACTCGGAAACTTCACTGGATTTCAAGTTCTTAAGTTCTCTTCTGCTCACAGAAGGTATGTAAACATTTTCGATCAGCTCTATAAAATGGAAGAGGGAATAAAAGAGTGCGTTAGATGCCATCAAGTCGTCATTATTGTCTCAGGTGCACATAGAATGTTGTGACATAAAAAAGAGCCATAAAATGACACAATGCAATCAGATTTCATCCATGAAGATGATAATAATAGTCCAGTTGCAAAATGGCAAAACTTATTCTGTCCGTGTAACAGCATCAAGGGTGATATGATTAAATACTACGCAATAAAATGTGCTGAAAGAAATACAGCAAGCTGTTTTAAAGATAACAGTCCAAATGAACCACAGACACCTATCAAATATAAACTACCACAGAAAAAGAACTTGAAAAGCTAGTCATCCATCAAGATGATGGCCAAATTATTATCAAAATCTTCATAATGTTTTCTCTACTGCCATCCATGCAACTTTGTAATGCTAGAAAGACTGGTTATTAAAATCTCAAGGGCTTCATTAAACATGGCTTACATATTTGGTACAGAATTACAGTATTTTTTTCAGAACATGGTCAACATAATACATTGGATTCCGTCTTAACCATGACTACCTTTATATCTATCTATTTTAATGAGTCTATGGCAAATTTTATTTAGTGTACTAAACCCAATAAATTTAGGTTTTACTCAACTGCCTGATAATATATTTCATAAACTGTAGGATTATGTCCTCAAGATTATGTAGATTTATTTCTATTTATGTTTCACTTCAAGATTTAAAATAAACGCCACTAAATTGATTACACAAGCTGGAAAGGATTTTTTTAAAAAAGTAGTGAGGGGCAGGCAATATCAACGCACAATGTTAAGAGAAACAGCACAACACATCTACCTAAAAATGCTAAAAATGCCATTTCCACATATAAAAGACTAAATCCAAACTGGCTGGTAATTTCATTTGCTTATGGAAGGCATCAAGTTGAGAAAGGACAAGCTTGACTCAAAAGTCAGGCAATCTCTTAACTTAAGAGAAACTACATTATGTATAAACTACATTATGTAATTTGATATATTGACAGCAGTAACAGCAGTAACAAACATGATATAACCACAGTACAAATGTTACTATGGTAATATCAGAATTTGTATTATTTTCCAAGAATACTGATAATGCCAAAAAAGAGGGGACAAACTCTTTCCCCCTCTGCTAACAACAATACATATCAAATGTCCATTGCATCCTTTAATAAATGCTCAATAAATGCTCACTTAGTAAGGATGTTTTGCTTCAACCAGTAGAACAGCAAGATTCTTGAATGGAACGGTCCTCGCTTTTCTGGAAGTAAGATATTCCTACTTAACAAGTCCTATTTAAGATGGATTTTTAAATAAAACTATTCCCCCTGCTTCTAATCAAACAAATATGGGAACATATCCCTTTTAGAAATATTTAAAAATCAGTTAGTCACACAAAACATAGAAAAACAAGACAATTGTATAATCACTTACAGCAGGGTTAGACAACCTTTTTTGAGCCAGTGCACACATTTCTGGGCTTAATTAGGTGGGTCCCAGCTGATCTTAACATTAAGCAGGTTCAGACCTGATTAGGACTCCAAAGGGAAACCGTAAGAAAAATCTCAAGTATTTGGTCTAGACCAGGAAAAAAAAAATCTCAGAAGTACTGGCAAATCCCTTCTACCTTCTTGCCAAGAACACTGGACATGTCCACGAAATGACCAAGAATCATACTTAACTGAATTATCATGTCCTCTGGAAGGATAAGATGGCACACCTGATGGATCATCTGTACATAATTATCTCCTTGAAAGGATATGCAGAGAACGAATGAATGAATGTTACCCAGTGAACTCTATAATTTATCAAGGACTTGAATCTGCATCTTCCAAGTTCAATATCTTAAACAAGAAATGGGGAGCTCACCTCTTATTCAGATATTTAATTCAGTGAGCTCCTTTAAGTTAACTGTAAAGTTTAAGGTTTCATGATATTACACTTAAGAGAAAATTCAAGTAATAGTTAACACTATTCAATGAAAGCTAAGGCTGTTTTTAGTAATTTATAGCTCTATCCCCGTCTTCAAATTCCATTTATCAGGATGACTTTGGGCATATGATAGAGGCAAAATTATATATCCAATATATAAATTTCTGCTTGCTGATTTCAAGAGATGAGTTTGACATTATTTGGTCTGGGACTGATTGATTGCTCTTTCTTGTTCACTTGTATAGTAGCCAATTCCAAACTCATAATTTGAAGTACACAGTAAACAGTTTTCACAATTGTACAGTACCACTGTAAAACCCCTGCTTTAACCAGTACTCTTTACTCTTACTAAAATGACCTGATCCTTTATGATCTTGCTCACATTTGTACTGCATTGGTTTTAGGATTAAACCCATTGTTACGTCTCAAGCACAATGCCCATCTTTATTCTACAGTTTAAGAAAACATTATTTCTCATCTTCACTGTTAAGTGTAAACTCATGGATGCTGATATTACCTTGTCTTCTTTGTATTTAAAGTTAACACAGATTCTTCACTTTCTGCTTTTATTCTCATAATAAGCTCTTCTAAGTCTCTTTTAAAGATAGAGAAATCTTTGTTTTTAAATACAATTCATTCTAATCTGAATTTGCTATCATTTAATTCCTCACTGTGCTAGTTTTTATATTTTGCTTTAAACTGTAATTCCAAACAAGATGCTATAGGTCTACATGCCAAAAATCATTCATAACATAGCAAATCTTACTTCTTCAACATATCTGCTTTTCTTACTGTGCCTATTCAACTCTGTTCAATTAAAAGGTACATTATAATTATATACACTGTAACCTCCCTACTCCTGTAAAACAATATGTGAAATATAATAATATTTTGCAACCAATACTTAGAATGCTTTTACTAATTATATTTTTCTAAAGAAGTGTTTTGTAATAAATCTAGGAGGATTTGAAGCAATGAAACTTTAAACCTGGTATAATCCTAAAACAGAACATAAAACAAAATGTGGCTACACATTTGAAAAGCATTTTCTACTACAGTAATTTAGTATGTACTTACATGGAAAAGTGGTAACATGAAAGAAAGAGAAACCATACCAAAATGTAATTGATTCTACATTTAAGGAGAGACCACACACTGCTAAAAAGGTAAGATAAGGAATGCCTATTAATGTAATTTAGTTTTTCTTCAAACATTATGAAAAGCATAAACACCTGTAAAGAGCCTTTTCTCCTGAACATAGTAATGTTGGGGGATGGGTCCTTCTTGGATTTTCCAGCAACACCCAGAGAGAATTTATACAAAGATTTATGCAAAATTCCTGAAAATCCAACATACTTTGTAGGCAGTTGTACTAACTGAATTTCCTTTCCCTAGTCTCTTTTTCTAGCTGCTCACCTAAATAAAATTATTAATTTTATACAGAGGCTAAAGTCAGTGCAATAACCCTATAATAAGAGCTTTAAGCACCTTTATTTGGAAGACCTCACTGAAATCATTGAGTATTGATTCCAATTCATCTATGAAGAAAGTATGCATAATTTGGGGAGGCTAAGCAAATATTTGTATTGTCTCACACACACACCCCATTAATAAAGCAATCAACTCAAGCCAAGGTAGCTTGGAAGCAATATTTTTTCACTCAAAGAAGGAATCAGAGGGTGGATATGGAATACCCATGCAGCACTTAACCGATTTTATGATTAAGCATGGTAGATTAAGCAAATGCAACTTGAATGCTTCTGAGATGTGGACAATCAACCTGATGTCCTCCAGGTATTTTGAATTTGTGAAATTTAGTGTGGGCATATAATTCTGCCTGCATCGTGTTGTGGTAAAGTGCTGGACTGTCATGAGGAAGACCCATGTTAAAGTCTACCCTTAGCTATGGAAACTCTGGGCCACTTAGTCTTGCTTAGCCCACCCTATATCACAGATTGACTGCTGTAGAAAAAAGGGAAGAAGAGAATACTATGTCACTCTGAGCTCCTGAATGAAAGACAGGAGACATATCTAACAAATGCATAAACTCCGCTAAACCTTGATTATTACCTATGCTAACTCATGGGAATTGAAGTTCAAGATACAAGGAAGCCACCAAACTGCCTAATTCTATAGTAAGATAAATATCTCTTGTTTTTGAAGGCTAACGCAGCAATAGAAATCATCCTTTTTTTTTACTACTGTTCAATTCTGTCCAATTCTTGGACACTGGCTGGTTAAGTCCCAGCAGTTTTCTTGGCAAGGTCCTTCAAAAGTGGTTTGGCATTTCTTCCTCTCTAGGGCTGAGAAAAAGTGACTGGCTCAAAATCACTCAGTGCTTTGTTCTGTACCAAACTAGCTCTCAATCTACAAATCAGAAGGTATTAAAATAGAAGATGGTTATTCCTACATTATAAATACCTGTGATTCTGAAGAGTGGATTCTGAACACATAACTTGTTTAAATAACCATTCACACTAACCATGCATGTAAAAAGACTGTGTTTAGTTATTAAAGAACAAAAATAATTTACCTGACCAGAATCATTCAATAATGCAAGTGATCGAATTAAAGATTTGGTAAAGCCGCATATTTCTGAAATAAACCTTCTTGCCTACTATATAGCCCTGCAAAAGCAATGTGGTACAGTGCTTAAGGTGTTGAGAGCATGGAGGTGTAGGTTCTAGTCCTCCCTTAGGAACAGAAGCTGATTGGATGATTTGGGGTAGTCACTCTCTCTCAAACCTAGCCTATAAAATCTAAAAAAACTGAAACAGACCAATAGATTTAGTCCATAATGTTCAATAAAGATGCTTTCATATTGTAATGAATTGATTCAGGACGATGATAAAATAGGTATGCATAATTTTAAAAAATCATTATCCCAACAAGTAATTAACCAGATTGCCATTTTAAAAATCTACAACTTCTAATTTCCGCACATAAGAGTAGACTAGGTCTGGAGCCAAGGCATAGTTAGCTCTCCCCCAATTTTTTCCCCTGCATTGTAATTTTGTCATTAAAAGATGACAGAGAGTTCATTCTACTTTGTCCCATCTTCCTCCCTGACTCCTTTATTAATATTTAGTGAAATTCAGGCTGATGCTGAATTATTGTAATGCTGGGAAAAAGAAATAAACGGAATGAGACTTAGAAAGATTGCTTCACATATGGGTACTTGAATAAGTGAGTTATTAACTCACTTTAGCCACACATGCACAATTAATATACAAAGGAAGCTATTTTCTAGAAATGGCCATGCTGAGTTGGCAGCTCTTCCTAGAATATTTCATCCCTCAGAATAGACAGAATAAAATGAAGTCACAGGGCTTCACCAGACACATTTCACCAGACACACAACTTCTGCTCCTGCTTGAAAACAGGGGTTTTGAAAGAGATGAGAAAAGTATTTTTATGTCATTGATATTTCCAGGAGTCTATGAAAATCAAATAGTCAATTCGGTTTTTTAAAAGTTCCTATGTGGGTATGCAAGATATCCGAAATAACCAAAACCAATTCAAATCAGTTTATCCAAATCAGCTTTTTGAACTGAATCTGCAAATCAAATATTCACACAGCCTTTATTTCAACTCCTGAAACCACTTCCCTAATTGTGTATTAAATACAGTCTAGCTGTGTTGGACTATCATGCTCATTACCCCCTCCAATTTTATTAGTTTCATTCATTTTTCAATTTACTGTCCTAAGTGTGTTGGATGGCAGCTCAGAGAATTCCTAGCCACTATGGCCACTGGTCACATTTAACTATATATAGTAAGCTCAATCTAGAGATCATTCAAATAGGGAAAGTCGAAATATCCATATTAATTTGTGAACTCATATTAATTGGGGGAAATAAGTAGGTGCATAGCAAATACCATGTGGAAACCCTAACTTCCTCCACCTGGTATCCAAATTCCTTAAACAGCAACTTCTATGTTACATGTAACATGTTAGAGTATACATTGTTGTCATGGCAATTTTTCACAGGTTATAATACTAACTACATAAGGATTGTCAAATATGCTGATTTCTCATCCTTACTTGCACTCTTAGCAATAGTTCCAGAAGCATGACACCATACGTTTCAATCTATAATAATGCAGCAAAAAAGAAACACATTTAAACTGTAAAAATTGAACAGAAATTTACACAAGTATTAACATTTAATGAGACTGTATAATGCAGCAGGTATTGCCAAAAGGAACTCAACTGTGGTATGTTCCCTATGGAAAATGTCTAGCTGTGCTCTACAAACATGGACAGAGACTTCTCTCCTGCAAACTTAGCCTGCTATTTACATTTTAGGATTTGGCATAGGATTTTGCATGCCTTCTAGGTTAAAAATTAGGAGGATTGTATAATATTGTGTAAATAAGGTTCAATCAATTTCACTGCATAAATCATGTATTCCAGGCTGGAAAAGTGAAGCTACCTTTTGCCTCTGGAAGCTACTGAAGAGATAAGCCAATTGGAAAAAAGACCACAGAGTACATCAGGCTTTGATATGATTATCAGCTTTCAAAATGATTGGTTTCCTACAAGCTAAGTCTTTCACAACCATGGAGAAGCAAGAAAGTGGAAAAACATCTTAACAGTAAAAGTGGAACAAAGCCCTTAAGCTCACAAGGCCCTTGAAAGAAAAACAAGAGCCCTCAGAAATATTACCTGCCAACAAGATTCTTTGGTCGGAAGGTGATACTTGGGCCTTGGCCCCTGGGCCATTCAAGTGAGCAGGGGGCGAGAGTGTGAGCCCCTCTCCTCTGCTAAGAAGTGGCCTGCAGCTCCCAGTGACCTTGGCGCGGGAAGATGGAGGGGACATCCCAGCTGTTCCACCCCGGCCTTTCATGCCCAAGGACAGCAGGCGTCCTTTGTACATCCACTTCTGTAACTTCCGAACAGTCACAGCAGGTGGCTTAAAGGGGCCTAGGGAGGCATCTGCTGGGGGGTGCTGGGGACTTCCCTCATGGCTACACCTGGTTGCTCTTGCTGGATCCACCATTTTGCCTTGGGCAGCATACAGCTCAGGAGCCAAGAGCTCCTCCAGGTCTTCCCGGAGCCCTGAGGGATGAGCTTCTTGGTTGCTGAGGCTCTTCTCACAGCTGCTGTCACCAGAGCCCTGTGTGGCAGCTGCAAGGAAGCAGGTTTCCCGACTGGTGCCAAGTTCTTGGGGTTCGAGCAGCAGGTGGCCAAGGGGCTCCAGTGGCTCTTGAGGCAGAGACTGGAGCGCACCTTCGCTCCGACATCTCGGCAGGAGCAGCAGTTTGGAAGTGGAAGGCTGGGCAAAGCAGAGGCTCTCCAGACTCTTGCTGATGCCTTGGCGCCAGATGGGATTCTTGGCTGAGCCTTGGGCACTGGGATCGGATCTTTGCAACTGGGAGCATCGGTCCCCGCAGGAGAAAGACCAGCGTAAAGCATCGCTCCCTGCTGCCTCAGAGACGGACAGATGGCTAGCAGGCTGGGGCAAGGGACCTCCAGTGATGGGGCTGGCCGGAGGCAGGTCGTGCATGGCGTGGATCAACAGGTAATAGGCCTCCTGGAGCTGGCTTCGCAGTTTGCCGGTGCTCTCTCTCGCTCCGTTGGCCCTGGTGCCGCCGCCTGCACCCGGAACGGCGGCCGCGTTGCCTTGCTTGTTTCCCCGCGCTGCTTCTTCGGGCGTTCGGGCCGATCCTTGGCAGCCCCAGCCAGGCAGCCTCTGGTTATCGTAATAGTCGTCGTCTTCGCTCCCGCCACCGCACTCCAGGGCCGGCCGAGGCTCCGCGCCCCTCGGGAAAAAGGAAGACGAGGAGAAGCAGAGTTCGGCCGCCAGCGGAGGCGCGCGGAGTTCCGGGGGGCTCGCCTGCTGCAGCGCCGTGCCTTCCGCGCGCTTTCTCGGAGGGCAAGCGCGGGCCACGGCGGCTCCCGGTAACTTTTCTCCAGGCATCTCCGCCTTTCCCCGCCGGGACCAGGCAGCCGAGTCCCGCAAGCCCGACCCCTCCAGCGGGGACACGAGGAGCACCTCACAACCGCCCACCTGGCTTCCCAGCCCAGGGCACGCTTCGGTCGCCACTCCGTTTTCCCGGTAGGAGTGATGGAGGCGCAGGTTCTGCTGGGCTTTCCCTCCAAGGGCTCCGACGCTCGTGCTGCCGCTCTCGCCGGGGTCCCCGGCAGCTTCCCCGGCGCCTGTGGCTACTCGCTGCGACCTCCTACTTCGCAGCTTGGAGAAAGTCCTACGCAGAGGGTCAGCCATGCCTGGCCGTCTCCCTCAGTTCACTGCCGTCGAGCGCAGGGCTGCTGCTGCTTGGTGGCGCCTTGAGCAAAGCGGAGGCGGCGGCAACGACAAGCGCAATAGCTTGGTGCGCGGCTGGCTACAGCACGCCATGATCTACTTGGTCCTTGGGCGCCTCTCGCTCTTTGCTGCCGCTGCTGCTGCTGCTGTTCGGGCTCACATACTTGGCATAACTGAGCGGGGTGAGAGGGCGCTCTGCAATGCGCATGTCTTACGGCCAGCAGCTGGGCTGGAGCGCTTTTTACCGGAGCACACGCGGCCTTGCTTTCCTCGCCTTCCAGCCCCGAGGCTGCCCAGCCTGAGTCGAGACGTCGAAGAACAAGAGAGGTTTGCCCGGCTCCCCTCCCCCACGCCGCCGCCACGCGCGCGCGACCTCCACACACACACGCGCGCGGGGGCGGGGCGCTGAGACAACTCTTTCCAGCCTTCGCCCCTCTCTCGCTTCCCTCTTCCAAACTTAACCCTTTCCTCGTCCCTCGAATAATAAATAAAGCCATCGGTGCTGAACCCCGAGAGAAGCCAGTTGGATTAAACCCGGTTCTTTTCGGTTCGAGAAGCCTCTCCTGCCGCCTTCGATCGCGGCTTGGGGAGAAGAAATGCAACGAAGGAACTTCTTCCTCCTGCCGGCACTCAAAAGTTCTCAAAGTTGAAATGTGCAGCTGACAAAATACCTGCCTCTTATACGGCAGGGAATGAGAGTTAGAGGGTCAGTGCAAGAGATCGTTCAGTTCTTATTTTCAAAACATCCAAGTGTCTTGGAGAAGGGCAGCCAGGTAACTTGTTCCCCTGGATAAGACGTTACATGTACCCTCCCTCACACAACCCATATATGTATGTGCTCCAATGCGACTCTCACTACTGCGATTAAGAAATTGGACATTTGTTTTCCAAATATTTTATTCAGCTTGCTTGGAGCGACCCAGAAGATTTCTGGACTTGCGTTATGCAGAAAATAAAGAGGTAAGGTTCAGAAAGTGGGAATGGCTTCTTCCAACTACAGAGATTTGATGATGTGTCCCATCATTTTCGATTCCTAGTTACCATGTGGATTTTCTCTGTGACAATCTATCCCTAACCTGTTCTTTCAAGTTTTTCAATGGGGATTGTCACTCTGAGTCCATCCACTTGCTGTTGGTTGTCCTGTTCTCTTTCCTTTAACATTTCCCAGCAGTGGACCCTTTTCCAGACAGCTGGATCTTCACGTAATATATCTGAAGAAGGAATGTAAATATAGAGAAAGAGGAAGCCAAATTTCTCCCTCCCACCCAGCTGCTCAAATCAGAATAGAATCATAGTTCTTACATTTAAAAATTTTAAAAAAAAATCAGCCAGCTTTCAAAATCACCTTTTTTGTTCCTAAACATAGTCTATATTCAGTCTCACACTTTGGAATCTACTGTGAATCTGCAACATCCTCTTCTCATTAATCACTATCAGGAAAAGGTTCTCAACTTTGGTTCTGCCAGAAAGCCTTTTTTCATATTGATAAAGCAGCTGGCCAAAGAGAGGAGTTGGCTGGGCAGTTACTGTCTCCTGGCCCTTCCAAGGTTAAGTAAGGACACTGTATTGATTAGACAGCATCTCAAAAGGCTAGAATCCTTGTGCCAGAGGAAATTGCAAGGTAAGGACTGAACTGAATAACAAAAGGAAGTAAATTATACAATAGTAGGAGTGGGCAGGACAAGGCTTTTCCAATTTTCTAATTTCCTTGTTTTTGTGATGTGTGTGTGGGGGGGAGTTAGAATGGAAGACTATTTACAGTAAAACTTTTATTTTGCTGTAATTGTTACTGCTTTGTTGTTTTCCTATGCCAAATTAAGAGAATATTATTATTCCTGAAAGTTAACAGGTCATTTTATGAGGACCAGGCTCTCTCTCTCTCTCAAAAAAAAAAAAAAAAGTTCAGAAACTGTGTGGCTCTTATTAAATTAAAACTGTTTTCCAGTTGACCTCAAAAATTACAAAAAGATTAGAATGAAATAGTTATCTGGCAATTGTCAGGGCTATAAAATTATGCACAGACATGTATTTTTGATTTTTTTTTATAATTTGGAATGTTGTTTTTGTGGGGAAACAACACATCCAGAAAAATACAAAAAAAAAAAAATAAACAAAAAACAACATCAAGAAAAATAGTCTTATACTCTTTTAACATCTACAAAGAATGTTGCAAAGGAGCTGAGATTGGAGTTTTTTTCCCAACATTTTCTCCTTTCTTTAGTGGCATATTCACCATGCATAGATATCCATAAATGCTGGTAAACCTGTTGCAATGTAATGTAACATGAATTAGACCTAATAAGTACACAGTGTACTATAAACATGATGCAACAATTGGTTCTTCCTGGTATTTAACTTTCAAGCCAGCTTTTCCCTCCCACACCTACACAAAAGAAAGAATCATCAGGTGATGGTGGAGTTTCAGAACGTGTGCACTTTTTTTGTTTGCTTTTGTGTGAGGATACTAACAAAGAAGACAAACAGATGCAACAGCTGGCCTTGTGTAGCAGCAAATGTGCCATGGAATTGATCACAATGTGGTTTGGAGGAAAAACCTTTTGAACAGGCTTCACAAACTGATCTTAAAAATTCTGTCAGTTGTCTCCCACTGACACAACTTCATCATGGGAGATCATTTGATTGAAAACAACTTTGAAACAGGGTGCCAGATGTCCCCTATTTAAAATGGATGGCTATAGAAGCCATTTATAAACACAACATCTTCACAGAACACCCTGTAGCCTGTTGATTTATCTTCATCTGATTGGAACTTTTAATATAAGCTAAAGTGCCAGCTACAAAGAACAACTCGCTTGCCTGAGTTCATTGAATGCTTCTTGAATGGGAATTTAAAAAAAAAAAAAACCAGAAAGGAATAACCTTTAATTTTCAGTGCAAATGAGAAACTAAACCACTTCAAATTGCACTGAGGAATCATGAGATTGGATAACTTATTTTTAACCCGCATTTGTATATGAAAGAATGATCATATGAATGAGTAGCAATCATGCAGACCTACCAGCTGAAGCTGATGTTTTTGATAGCCACATGAAGGTGTTTCTCTCCTGTCATAGGAAAAATATAAATATAAATTGTGCTGGTCCAAAAGCCTGTCTTTACCATACCTGCACAATGAAAGTAGGCAGTGTGGCTGGTCTCACCAAATTTAATGTGGGGAGGTCAGGATTGCAATTAGTGGATTCTCTACCAATTTTTTCACCTACTCACAGAATGTCACCAAAACATAAGAATTGCTTTTCTGAATATGTGCTACAGCAGGATTGGGCATCCAAGCCTTTACTTTTGCATGCTTATTTTAACACAACTATTGATCTCTCATAAGACTGAGGTCCTATGAAATTACTTTCTGAATGCTGAAATCTACAGGTTATCAAGATTATTGCAGGGCCTGGGAGTTTGATAGTCCTTTTAAATAAATAGATTGATAAACCCGTATCAAGGAGGCCCCCTCCAGAAAAAAAAAATCTGCCTGAATTATCAGAAAACCTCAGAAAGCAGAGGAACGCAAAACAGAGATCCTGCAATATTCTTCTGCCCTTTTCTTTTCTTTCTTCATCTCCCTCTTGAAGTCAATTACCCTGGGATTCATTTTTGCTCATGTGTGTTTTGCTTGTGAGTGTATGTCCTATGTACTTTCCATACTTTAGGGCAGGGGTCTTCAAACTTGGCCCTTTTATGACTTGTGGACTTCATCTCCCAGAATTCCTCAGCCAGGCAAGCTGGCTGAGGAATTCTGGGAGTTGAAGTCCACAAGTCATAAAAGGGCCAAGTTTAAAGACCCCTGCTTTAAGGTCTTCAAAACACACACACGCACACACACAAATGCTCAATCAGCATGGGATTTCAAGCTGACAGATCTATCTCAGTCTTCTGGGATTTTGATAGTCCAGTGTAAAGAGAATGGTATGTCTTGTAATCAAAATACTCATGGAGGGACATTTCCAAAAAAATACTTGCTGGGCCAACCGGAGCTCAGTAGATTATTGTCCCATCATTTACTTATTTAAAAATATATATGGCCAACTGTCTTACAACACATAATTCATGACAGCTCACAATAACATTAAATAAAAACAGCAAACTAATCCAGCAACCCCACTTATCTCAAAACTCAGCACTGGAACATCATATAGTCATGCTCTTACATTTGCTGGGTTCATTTCTATCCTAGGTCTTCACAACCCTCTGAAAGTCAAATAGAGGAGGACTCTGAATCTCAGGGGCAGAAGCTGTTCTAAAGGGCCAGGACAGCCACAGTGTCCCAAGCTTGTCCTCAAAACTCATTAGATTGTCCTGATAGGACGTTTTGTGCTGGGAGAAGAAGAAAAACATTCTTTCCAAAGCAGAACAATTAAAAATGATTCTAGGCTGCCTAGAATGTTTTTTGTTTTTTTTACATTGACAGAATGCAGCTTAAGAAGGAATTGCTGTCTGGAAAAAAATAATAAGAACACAATCCAGGTAAAGTTAAACATTTTTGCTTGATTCCAGTAAGAAAGTTCAGCACGTTTAAATTATTTCTACTCAGCCTTAAAAAACCCCTCTGATCTGTGATGGTAATATCTATCAACCATAAAACAAATTAACTTTAGATTAATTAACAAATTAACCAGTGGAAGAGCTTACCCCCAGAAATTGTGGGCGCTCCATCACTGGAGATTTTTAAGAAGAGGCTAGACAGTCACCTGTCTGAGACAGTATAGGTCCTCCTGCTTGAATGGGCCTGGACTAGAAGACCTCCAAGGTCCCATCCAGCTTCTATTCTATTCTATTCTATTCTATTCTATTCTATTCTATTCTATTCTATTCTATTCTATTCTATTCTATTCTATTCTATTCTAATAGATTGTTCACAGGAAAAACAGTACAGAAAACATAATTGCTACTTTGTTTTGCTTTGCTTTTTTCGCAGATGTTTTATAGACATTGGATCATATTGAAAACTAGTCTTAAATTGATTTGAATGGAATAATCCAGAATCTTATTGTTACATATTTGATGGAGTTTGTGCAAACAAACAAAAAAGCTTAATATCCTCAAAGGCATATTGGATGCTGTTTGAAAAACACTGGAGCTTGGACTGAATTCACTCATACATTAACATAGCAATGCTAAAAGTCTAAATGCATATTCAGTCATATATTTTTCTAAGAAGTTGCAGATCGAGCCTTGCCTGATTCAACCAGAATCTCAGCTTGCATTTATTAAGTGTCTCAACTATCAGATATGCAGTAATCAAGTGGGAATACTAACGACTGCCCATAGGCAAGAGATTCAAGACACGTGAATGATAACATTCCCCCCTAAAGCAAAACTCCAGCCGCACAGGAGCAACCTAAAATCATGCATTCAAATTGCAGCCTAAGATTTCAGCTCAAACACTTGGGAATGATTCTTTGGGATTGCTCTTAAAGTAACTTTTTTTCAAGTTTGCAACCAGTATTTAGCATCCTGAGAATATTAGTTGAAGGATTTCAAATAAGAGGAGGTAGTATTTCTGGCAAGCCAAAGGCAAAAGGATCAAAATCACCTGTGTCAAGAAAAATTCAACTGAAGAATGGGGAAAAAATAGTGATTTATTAAGAAAAACTGACAAATAATTCTGAGTGATTATGCTCCTAGGATCAGGATATTGTTTTATTCCAATTGAGACGTTGCATGCTCATATTTCTTGATGTTCTGACATTTCAATTACATTGATGTTTTAAAAGTGTTTAGATTTGCAATTGTGGTTTATTTAGCTTCCATCAGCCTATTACACACAGAGGGGGGGGGGACAGATAGAGAGAGAGACAGAGAGATACACACAAATCTATTCTCTCTCCACCACTGAAAGTTCTGAAATTGCAGCAAGATATAAATTCAGCCAATCTATTTGGAGTTGGGAATTTAAGTAGCAACCTTGCATTATGTCAGCCTTCTGGCTGATCTAAATATGTGTTGTCCATTTCAAATGTGGGTGGTTTTGTGAAAGCCTTGCATGAATTGGCAACAATTTTCCAGCCTTAGGTATCTTTACCAGTTTTCCAAAATAATGCCAAAGACTCAGAAGAAGATTCTTTTAAATCCATACATACCTCATTGTGCTACTAATCCAGTAAAAGTTAGGTTGAACTTTAAAATAATTGTCTCAAAGGGTTGTGGTGGCGACTGTTACAACCAGACTAACATTTCTTCCTGGGCTGGGTTGCACAGTATAATTTTACAGGATGATGCAGCAAAAGGAAAACACAGTAATGCCTATTGTAATTCCATAAAGGGTACTTAATGACATAATCACTAGCACAGTGGTTCTCAACTTTTTTAATGCCGCGACCCCCAACCGGTCGTAAGTCGAGGACTACTCAACTGATGCAGCACCGTTTGCAGAATGGGACTTTTGGCGGGCTCAGCAGGGCAGAGACAGCCTGGACAATTCCTATTGGCTTTTGAAAGCCAATAGAATTAGACTCTATTCAAGAGAGTCTATTCTATTGGCTTTCAAAAGCCAATAGAATAAAAGGGAGTAGCACAGCTAAGGAAAAGGGGAAAAAATGGCAGACTGCGTTGTTTGGCGACCCCCGTGAAATGGTCGTTCGACCCCAAATGGGGTCCCGACCCACAGGTTGAGAACCACTGCACTAGCATGTCTCAAAACTTATTGCATCTGACTCTTGAGCAGTCCCACCAATACAAAGGATAATACAACCACAATTGATGGCTGAAGTACAGACGGAAAGAACATAACAGTGCATTTCTGCCGGCTGATTTTCAGTGTTAGCATGGGCATCCACATGGGGCCAAAAAGGCAATTGGCATGACATAATCTTGCAATAATTTCATGAATGTTTACATGTGACATTATCATGGCTTTACATCAATAATTGCTAATATGTTTTCTTTCTTATCATCTCTTTACATTTGGATATTTCTATCATTCAATGGCTTTTGCACCCCAAAGAAAATAAAACTGAAGATTCCTCTAACAGAACATCAGAGAGTTGCTCCACAAGTAATTGCCCAATTTACATACTGATAGTAATGCCCTTGGATCTTGACTAAGTAGCAAATGGGAGGACCAAATGTTAGGACTCAGGATCCAAGCAGCTACTATACTGTAGTTGCCCAAAGTATATTGTCTACTGTTTTAGTGCTAATGAATATTCTATAACATATCATCTGATTCAAACTGTAAAATAGATTGATATTCTGTACTCTAAGGTAACTAAAGATTGGTTAGTTAGACTGTAATAGGCCTGTTTGGGACACAAAACAAAACAAAGCAAACCAACTATGCTAGGGTTACACTTTTGAGATATGAAGCTTTTAAAATGCTACACAAGGGTCTAATTCTATTAAAGTTTCATCTAAAAACAGAGCCAACACCTCAATCCTACAAACTAGGTTTAAATTGCAGTTGAGCACCGTAAACATTAATTTAGAATGGAAAGTTGATAGTGTTACACACTTCCAGCAACTCTAAGCAGAGAGAAATTTCAGGAGCTACGTGCACCAAGTTCAGTTTTTTTAGAAGGACGAGTTAAGGGATTTTCTTTGTTTCTAGTTTTTTTTCTGTGGCATCATTTCTACATCTGCAAGCTATTTTGAAGCTGGCTTTATATAAGCATCTTCACCCCAAAGTCTCAGAATAGAGAAGACAAGTAGGCAATGCCAATTAGCCAGAGTCCCCGCTGTAAATGTGGAGGAAAAAAAAAACACATTCAGTCATTCCACCTAAAGCACACTGCAGGTCCCTGAAGCAACAAAAATCTGCTCACACCCCTTCCCACGCAAATAAATAAATATGTGGCACATTTCCAGAACATACTGTGTGTGCATGTCTGACCTTTTGCAAAAAGCAAGCACATTTGCTACAAAAGGGTAGCAACAAAGTACACCTGCCACAATTTCTCTCTTGCATTTACATAAAAGCCCTAAAACTACTGTTTTTCTGGGGAGACAGTCCCAAAGCAGTAACTGGCCCTTCGTTCTTCACACACACACACACACACACACACACACACACAACACACGAGAGAAGGAAAAGAGACTACTAACCTTCCCTTCTTCACACTGCTACTGATCTAAACCCAAGCAGGAGCCTGGTGTTTTGCAGCCAGATGGCTCCTGCAGAAAGAGGAGATAGAATTCTGATCGGTTTTGCTGTAGCCCAGTGGTGGCGAACCTACGGCACGGCTGCCAGAGGCGCACTCAGAGCCCTCTCTGTGGGCATGTGCGCCGTTGCCCCAGTCCTAGGCCTTTAGCTGGGTTTTATAAAATCTTTTCGCTTTAGGTCTCCACCACCGTGTGCAAAAAAAAAAAAAAAAAAAAAGTTCAATCAATCAGTCAATTTCAACTTCTCACGGGAAAAAAAATCTTGCAAAGTTGGAATTGATTGATTGACTTTTTTAGTAACAGGATTGTTAAGTGATTCTGGTTTCCCCATTGACTTTGCTTGTCGAAAGGTCGCAAAAGCCGATCACATGACCCCAGGATATTGCAACCATCATAAATATAAATCAGTTGCTAAGAGTCTGAATTTTGGTCACATGACTATGGGGATGCTGCAATGGTTGTAAGTGTGAAAAACAATCACTTTTTTCACTGCCGTTGTAACTCTGAATGGTCACTAAATGAACTATTATAACTACCTGTCCTAACGTCTGTTTCATTTTTTTTAATGTGCATGCTGGTAGATTAGCATTTAGGGACTGCGTTTCTTATTAGTAAATTATAGGTTTGTTGAGGATTCTATGGGATAGTAAACCCTGACTCTTTTCATTGGACTTGAAAGTGATCCTAGAGCAGTGATGGCGAACCTTTTAGAGACCGAGTGCCCAAACTGCAACCCAAAACCCACTTACGCATCGTCGAGTGCCAGGTGGGTGTGTCCCATTGGGTGGGTGTGTCCCATTGGGTAGGCGTGGCCAATTGGGTGGGCATGGCTGCAGTGGTAATGGCAGACTGGATGGGACTAAAAAGTTCAATCAATCAATTCCAACTTTGCAAGAACTTTTGTTTTCCCTCGAGACATTGAAATTGACTGATTGAACCTTTTTTTTTTGCACATGGCGGTGGAGGCCTAAAGTGAAAAGGTTTTATAAAACCCAGCTGAAGGCCTAGGACTGGGACAATGACACGCGTGCCCACAGCGAGGACTCTGAGTGCCGCCTCTGGCACCCGTGCCATAGGTTTGCCACCACTGTCCTAGAGTTTCCTAGATAATACATGAATTGGAAAAAAAAATAAGAGTAATCCAATTTTACCAGAAGAAGCTTAGAACAAAGATCCAATCTAGAAAAGTCTAACTGTAAATTTTGAAAAGCCAGGATTAATGCATTAATGCCTTAATCAGAGCTTGATCCAACAAAAGTGCTGCTGTTTGGGATATGAGAGAGGCACTTTGTAAGTGGCCCTTCAAAGGCTTTGTTCATAAAAACAAGAAATGTCCTCTGTGATTGAGAGGTGACATAGGTCAGACACCTTGTTACGTTTAATACATACTTTGTTCTGGGAAGGCTTTTGGAACTGAAGTCAATTTAGGGATCAGTGTTGTATTATAATAGCCTGCTCCTTTCTTTTTTTCTTTTCCCACCTTGTTTATGTTAACACTGGTCAGCTAGGTTTAAGGTGGCACCTGGAGTGTCTAATATACCTCCTTTACAATATTTCTGTTTTTATATTTCACCATTTTATTAAATAGGGAATGTTTTCAATCAGGGCTGGTTTAGAGGCAATTTCAGCAACCCACATACAAGGATGCTAAACCAGACAGAGAATTACAAAGCCAGCCAGCAAAGTCCAAAGCTTCAACTTCATCTGCCTGGAGGCATGTGGAATTCTAGGTCTGTTTACTCTGCTGTGCAATTAAACAAATGAAATATTTTGCATGTGAGTCACCCCTTAAGTTACACACACGGTTCTTTTTTTAAAAAAAGCTATTCTTTCACTGAAAGCAGAAGACCTTACAGTATTCATTCCTTGACTGTAGGCACTGCTGCTTCTGTGCATTAACATACTGTATGATTATGTCAAATGTCTTCCATGTTTTAACAATGGACCTCTCAAAGGTAACTATGATATGGCTAGAAGGTTAATAATAGAAATGTGTGATGATGGTCATCATCTTCATTTGTAAGCTAGGTGAAGTTAGTGGAATGATTAATACTTGGAGAGCAGATCACTATGAAATACAGCTGCTGTAAGCTAGTCTGGAAGGACAAAAGATATCCCAGAGGGGAATGGTAAATCACTTCCCTCTTGTTGCCAACAAAATTGTATGGATGTCTTCCTGAAGTCATGAAAGTTTACCTTTTTTTTCCCTCTGAGAGCTCAAGCAAAGTCATTGGGATTGAAACACAGCATATGCAAGGCTCATTAACTTCAAACTGTTCATTTCTATATAGACTGTGCAGAAAGATTTCCAATGTATATTTTAATAAATGAAACAGAAAATTGTCCTTGAAATGTGCTCTCATATTTACTTTTCCACATAATCCCCACCACCTTTTGCAACATACTTCTGCAACAATGGATAAGCTACTTAAAGCTGTGATGAAAGAACTCCACACATTGTGTCTCTTTAGCCAAGTCCCGACAGTCATTTCCACTTTTTCGTTTGAGTCACAAACAGGCATACATGATCTTTTCAATTCTGGAAAAGTGGAAGTCACACAGCATCAAGTCTGCACTGAAAAGTGAATGGAGTAAGATAATGAGAGTCAACTTGGCAATTGCCTCCTGGGTGGCTTGTAGGGTGCGAGGCTTAACTTTGTCATGTCACAGCAAAATTTTCTTCTTGTTTTCTAAAATCTACTTAATCATGTTTTCAAAGTTTTCACAATTGCATCTAGCACCCTGACTGACAGTGGTGCCAGATTCAAGAAAATCCTTATGAATAATATCCATGTCTCAGAAGACTTGAGACTTCTGCTGAAGCCTGGGTTTTGAATTTGGGTTTGTAGGAGAAGCTTTATGATAATATTCCATGGACTGCCACTTTATTTCTGGGTCATAATGAGGAACCTATGTTTCATTAGCTGTCCCAATCCATACCTCGATTCTCATAGCATGACAGCTTCTGAAGCTTTCATGTCTGCTGCCATCATCACAAGTAGCTTGCAATGCGTGGTAAATTTCAGCTGGAAAAACTCCCAGAGTTTAAAAAAAAAAATCAATCATGGCATGTTGCTTAAAGCATTGTGACAAGTTATTGCAGGCTTCTGTTTCACAAACAATAGCTACACAATCTTTTCTTGTAACAACTTCTCATCCTTCTCAAATGAAAGAACAGATGCTAAAGAACATGTCAGATAGTTTAGCACATCAGTACTGCCATCTGTTGGCAATTTATAACATTGGAGGCATTACTTTTCATTTGGTCTTCATAAAACATTTAAACAGGAGGAAGGGCATTTAGATCATCATTATTTTAGCCCCAATATACATTCGCGCACAAATAGGCATATATAGAAAACCAAATGTATGATTCTCTACTCACCACCCCCTAGGATTATCACACTAAACCTGAGGATTCAGTGTTTTAAAGGTCAAGGATAGTCAAAATATTTTTATTTCCCCTATGAATAGAAACACCGGTTTATCCTAATGTTGTTTCTAGCAGAGTTTGATTTCACAGTCCTCTTTCAGCATAATCTTTCCTATTCATTCCTAAAAAAAACCTGCAGCACTTTGGTATATATTTTTTAAAGGGGTTGTGCTGTGCAGCCCAGGTTATGTAGTAATTCACTATTTATAAACTAGTGCCATTTTAAGGTTAATGGCTGCAATCCAGAAACCACTAACTACAAATAATCCAGATGGCTTCACTGGTGAATAGCTTGTTTCAAGCTTGCATATTTGCAGAACTGCTGTTAAGCCTAATAATTAAAATCTGTTTCATAAATTGCACAGAAATGTCTAGGAATGGCTCAGGAAATACTATTTGTTTTGCATAGTACTGAAATTGTTTACTGATACAGAATAAATTTGACTTGAGAAACAAACTGGGGGTTGCATTCCAATAAATGGGTGAGGCCAAGACAAATCAGTAGGTAGGGTAGGTAGATAGTCAATAAGTTAGTCAAAAGAAAGTTAATAGAATAGTCAACAAAAATCGATTTGTTTAAAATGTAAATGTGTTGTTCAGTGGCTAGATTGGGTCCAACTCTTCATAACCCCCATGGACCATAGCACACCATGCCACCTCCCCTTGTCCTCCACTGTCTCCCAGAGTTTGCCCAAATTCAAGTTCATTACATCAATGACCCTACCTAACCATCTCATCCTCTGCTGTCCCCTTCTCTTTTGTTAAAAAGTCCTCTTGCTGCAGAGCTGAAGAAGAAGACTTTTAAGGTTCTATAAAGAAAACTTGGTCCCACAACATATTCAGGTATTGTCTTAAGTGGTATTCCTATAATTCACTCTGGTACTTTCTATATTACTTGGAATACACTCCCAGAAGCTCCCTTTCCACTTTCTGTTTGAATAGTTATCTTCATTTGTTCATCTGTATGTTCACTATGAACAGACCTTGGGACATGATAGCAAGACATGCCCTGTTGACAGAATTCATTTCCCAATTTCATCATGGAACATTTGTTGTGAGAAAACTACTTTCCATAACATGATTGGGAAGGAGAGCTGTAGGCTGTAGTACTGCAGGCCACTTTAGCTGACTGTGTTCAGCAGGTCAGCGGTTCAATCTCACCGGCTCAAGGTTGACTCAGCCTTCCATCCTTCCGGGGTAGGTAAAATGAGGACCCAGATTGTTGGCGGCAATGTAAATATATATATACATTGCTTACTGGTGTACACCGCTTAGAGAGTGCTTGCACTTAAAGCGGTATATAAGTCTCATAAATAGAAGGCAGTCTCAACCAGAAGGTTCTGTAACAAAGTGGATCAATTATTTGCTTTGGAAGTTCATCCATAATCCCATCTGCCCAAAAGAAATATCCAGCCACTTGGATTCTCCAGAGGGACTAATTTTACACAATTAAGCCCAGGAGGAATAGAATGGGCTGAAATGCTTAACTTAAATGTATGTCACACAGTTTTCATCCAGGACAGAAATTAGTTGGGGCTAGGATTTATCTTTATAGTCATATTTACAGAGTTCCACTGCACATCTACACAACTTTCACCCTCCATCTCTACGATTTGAAACTAATTTGGTTTCAGGAATAACTGGCTTCAAGAACACAATCTTATGAAGACTTTGATTGCACTCCCAAGTGTGCAGGGAGCACTCTCTTCAAAGCAACATGGCAGGTTTAAATGGATTACAAATACCTACACAAGTGGCTTAAGAAATGTGAGAATTTCCTGCTATCCAAAGACCAATAAGGAAAACCTAATTCTTACAACTTTACCCTGGCTAGCTTTCATCCATTCAGCTTCACACCCACAATATTTTACTGTATTCTGCTTGTAGGCAAAACTATGTGATAAGGGACAAGCATTGCATTGCAGTTTTTTTCTGATTCAATATAGTTACATACCTGTGTGACTGATGGGCCCCTGTTTGGGCACCTCTCAGCAGGTCAAAGCCTGCAGATCTTGAAAGGAAGAAGCCTGGAGACAGGCACACACAAATGTATACTCCATCTTAGGCAGCTTAAACCCGTTCAACCTGTTCTGTAGCTACTACTCACAGTTGAAGCAGTCAGGTAAAACTTCAAGTGAGAAGAATCAGGATTCTTCCATATATTGTACCTAGCCATTTGATTGGCCGGATCTAATTTCACAATTAAAATGCAGCAAAAATGGAATGGGCTTTTCTCACCATCTATATACTACTAAAACTCTCATGCTTGTTACCTTTAACTGAGAGAAATGGTGCAAAACCTTTTCAACCAAAGTACATCAAATGGGCTTATAGAACTTATAGAATGCATCCAATATTCAGAACCCATAACTCTTATGGAATTGAAATTTGGCACACGTTATAAAACTTTTTATGATATAAAAATAAAGCATGAAACATTACCTGTGGCCAACTGCTGAAGTTTAACTGTGCTATACAGTTCATCATGGCCTACTTTCAAGGCAGATACATCTCTGAACATCTCCCTGAATTTTAAAGAACCTTTTCAGTACATTAGAAGCCCTGCCATTGTGGAAGCCATTGAGGAATCTGGTATTTTTGAAACAATGACCCAACGAGTCCTGGGTTTTCTGGTTTTAACCATGAGGATATAATATGAATTAATGAATTACTTTATTGATTAGTCCTTGGGCCATATCAAGGTGGAGAGTTCCAAACACACTTTATTACTAAAATGCAGGAAAAACAATCTAAAATGGAACTGGTTAAAATACAACTTAAAATGTAATAGACATGAGGATATAATAGATATTTCTGTGCCACATATTTGCCAACCTGACAGCCAATGAGAATATGACTTTCCTAGATCTCTCGGCCACTCAGTCTTCAGCTATAGCTAATAACTGTTTCACGTCACCTGTTTACTTTTGCATATAAAAATAAATTCCTTCCCTCTCAATCAAATAGGAAAAGAGTATGAATAAGTAAAGTGATGGGAGGGGAGTTTGCTATATTTTTTTTGCCATTTATCTAGGCCTGCCATGTTGACATCATGCTAAGAGACTAGACACTCCATTAGCCATTTTGACCATCCCACACAAACAATTGAAGCGAAATGCAGGCATTTCCGTGACTACAATTGGTTCCACATTTAGCCTGGTAACTAGTGTTACAGTAGAAAAGAGACAGCAATGGCATCACCATATTGGCTGTGAAATTCTGGGAACTGAAAACTACATATCTTAAAGTTAAAGAATCTACTACAATTAATGTAATTTGAATCCATACTTTTAATTAATTCTGAAGATTGCTTTAGGTGTTTGTCCTGCCACTTTTGCTTTGGTCTTCTGTGTGGGCATTTGCCATTGATGTTAAAGTGATAGGTGGTAGAGAAGGTGGCATGAGATGCTACTTGTAGAACATGGTCAAACCACTATAGGCAGTATGTAATTGCTTTACTACTTATTCTTGTTTTTCCCCCCACAAAAACTCAATCGGTCCTCCATTTAAGAGACAAGGGTTCAAAAGTGTCACCCCTTGCAAGCATTGCCAATATTCAGGGATGGTAGAAATTCTGGTCCAACAGATCTAGAGCGCTACAGGTTGTCCATACTTGGCAATGCTTAGAGTATACAGTGAAAGGGATTTCATGTATACTAGAAGCAGATGTTTGTACCACATTATGCTTATTGTGTTTCAATGTTCTGAATACCCCATCTGCTGCTTAAGTTTGGAATATTAGCCAAGTGAAAAGAGTAGGAGTTGTCTCCACCCATCATGTTCCAATTCTCTCCATTGTTGGTTCTTTTCCCACATTCCTTTCCCACAGATCAATCCAGAGAAGAGGATTGAGCTGCTTGCTGTGTTTACCTTGTTTCACGGCTGCTCAAACAGACAAATAGTGAATTCTTTGCAAGGCCCATAAGTATAAATCCAGTTGATAAACCAGTAAAAGGAAGGAAGAGATGTTTTGTTCACACACACCTGTAGAACAGCAAAAAAAATGTAATTCATTATCATGATGATTTGGAACTTTAAAGAAATGTTTGACCAGAGCAATTAGTAGGAGCTTTCCAACCTCTTAATATCACTTCTCTTGAGGAAAGAGATGAGTGTAGCACTTAGATGGGTCTTGGGTAAAAGTAGGAAATGCATCCTCTCCTTCAAGGAAATTACACTAAGAGGACTAGCAGTGGCATGATAGCAGTATTCCAGTATTTGAGGGGCTGCCACAAAAAAGAAGGGGACAACTTATTTTCCAAAGCATCAGAAGGCAAGATAAGAAACAATGGATGGAAACTAATCAAGGAGAGAAGCAAAATAGAATTAAGGAGAAACTTTTTAACAGTGAAGGCAATTAACCAGTGGAATAGTTTGCCTTCAGAAGGTCAAAGTGCTTCATCACTGGAGGTTTTTAAGAAAAGACTAGTCAGTCACTGTTCTGAAATAGTATAGGGTCTCCTGCGTGAGCAGGGGGTTAGACTAGAACAGGGCTTTTCAACCTTTTCACCCATTGTACCACTTTTAGGATATAGCAACATCCGAGTACCAACAGTCGCCTAGCAAGGTGTCAAAAACTTGAAAAAAAAAGTGATAAAGTACAGGTAGTCCTCGACTTACAACAGTTCGCTTAGTGACTGTTTGAAGTTACAATGTCACTGAAAAAAGTGCCCCCCCCAAGCCACAGCCGAGCAAGACACCTGCCTGCCCACCTGGCATCACTCTTCCTCCTGTCCATGGTTTTCATTGTGAGCATTTCTGTTGAGGATTGGCAGTGGGAGTGGGGTGGGGGTGTTTGGTTTTTATTCTCCCCATCTGCTGGGTGGTTGCAGCAGGTTTGGGTCACTTCACATGACCCTGGGACACTTTGACCGTCATAAATATGAATCAGTTGCCAAACATCTGAATGTAAATTACAAGACCCTGGAGATGCTGCAACATTCCAGCTGATCGGCGCTTCTTCTGGGCTCAGCAGAAGCTCCAGGATCAGCACTGAGCTCCAGCTGGAGCCTGGCACTGATCCTGGTGCTTCTGCTGAGCCCTGACAGCCCTGCAGCTCCAGCCATCTCTCGCTCAGGCTTGTGCGGTGCTGCCACCGGTTCAGCTCATTCCCCTCCCCCGCTACCACTTTTCTAGGATGGTCGTGTACCACCTGTCAGGTGCCAGAGTACCACAGGTGGTACCCGTACCACTGGTTGAAAAGCCTTGGACTAGAAGACCTCCAAAGTCCCTTCCAACTCTATTCTGATTATAAATTTCTTGGTATGTGCCACAGCTGAACACTGAACATATAGTCCACAAGGCAAACACCCTGACCTAAATGACTGCTAGAGCTGCTTTAAGGAGACCATACTGATTTACATTTAAATCGGTTAATGAGTGAAATAAACAGAGCTTAATTCAAACTTCGGCTTATTAGCAAATGCTACCAGAAGACATTTTGCCCCCTGAGGTGATGAACAGCATGGCAAATGCTTCCTATTCCAGGTGGATTGGAGCTGAATCTTCCTTACACATTGTGATATTATTTACCACTAGGCTACTTCACAGAACAGCTTCTGTGATTCATGCAGCTTTGCCATAGAAGGTTCAGGAGCAATTATTGTCTTGTAGCATCTGCTGTCTGAAACCATACTTTACTCTCTTTCCTGATACAGTGGCTTTTTTCTTGGATATTTTTCCAAAATATGTATGTGTTTGCTGCTTATATTACATTTAGCCTTGGCAGTTTCATCACAGAAATACTCTTCTTCCACATGTGACAGAAATTTCTCTCTCATGCTGAAGAAGAGTATTTTTCTCAAGATTTGCTTAGACAAAAAACAAAGGATTGTGCTAAGTGCATGGCCTGCAAAACCAGAGAAAGACCAGATTACCAGCAAATAAAGTTTGAAATAAATGTTTTTATGCAGCAGAGGAAATGTAATTCAAAGCCTCTTGCAAATTTGACAGAGGTAAATAGAGTATATTCTTCAAATATCTACAGGTTCAAAGGTTTGGTCCTCTGTGGAAGAAAAATGGTGAAGGACAGATAGATCATTCTTGGTTGTCATTTATGAATACTTTTATTAGTATTGGTTTTGTATTTGTGCTTGGAATTTGCCTTTGTACCTGCCTTTTAAATTGTAACTAAATAATTTGATGGACTGTTCAGATTTTTTCAGATTTTCAGAATAAACTTCTAGATCAGACTGGACGTTAAAGATCTGAACAACATGATAGAAGAGAAAAGATGATGAAATTTAATAGGATGAATGGTATTTACTGACTAAGCTTTACCTTTATGACTATTGCTATTATTAGTGATTATAAATGTTTAGTATTATATTAATTACTGTCATTTAATATTTGTACCTGGACGATAGTCTGCTTGCTAAAGTGTTGAATTTTTGTTGGAGGTAACCTATCCTTACCTTCATCCCAACCCCACTCCTAACCCAGTGGTGGGGAACCTATGGCATGGGTGCCAGAGGCGGCACTCAGAGCCCTCTCTGTGGGCACGCGCATCGTCGCCCCAGTCCTAGGCCTTCAGCTGGGTTTTATAAAACCTTTTCGTTTTAGGCCTCCGCCGCTGTGTGCAAAAAAAAAAAGAAAGTTCAATCAATCAATTTAAAAAAAAAATCTTGCAAAGTTGGAATTGATTGCTTGAACTTTTTAGTCCCGCCCAGTCTGCTGTTACTACCGCAACCACACCCAGCCAATAGGGCATACCCAGCTAATGGGCCATACCCAGCCGGCACTCAATGATGCATAAGTGGGTTTTGGGTTGCAGTTTGGACACTTGGTCTCTAAAAGGTTTGCCATCACTGCCCTAACCCCATCCATACGGATCTTACCCCTTTCCTACCCTTATAAAACTTAATAAAACATTTATATATATTAAAAAAAGATCTGAACATTTTGACTGGTCCTTAATGTAAACCTATACTATAGAAATGTGTGTGTTTACGTTTGTGTGTTTCATTAATTCATTACATTTATTTTATGCTTTCAACATTGTAGACTGCTTTGATGAGGTTTCTCTTTGGGATGTTTTATATATAAATGAACCTTGTACTCCATGCTTAAAGCAAAGTGCCAGTAAAGAACTAAGTCTGGAAGAGGCTTGGATCCCAAATACCTTTTCTTTAATTCCTCAAATGACTGAAACCTAAGAGTTAAATCATTATCTATAAATATTTTTTAGTTAATAAATGCAAACATTGCTATTTGAAATACATAAAAGACATTTGAAACAAGTCGCTAGAACAAATAAAATAACTTAGCAAAGACTGCTAAGCACATTTCTGGGTCATACTTACATTCAAGACAACACAGAGCTTGGAAGACTGTATATTTGCATTATTAAGACTTTTTAACTGAATGGAAAAGTTTTAATACAGTAACCAGCACCCTCTAGTGGAATAAATTTCCTCCTAACCCACTCCTAACAGTTTGGGCCATAATATGTAATATGTTTATTTACATATTTATTTTTATTTATGTTTATTTATCAACTTTAATTTGCTATTTTATTTATTTATTTATTTATTATACTGTATTTCATCTGTTGTAAATCCAGTCTGCTGCCTGCAACAATAGTCAAAGTCTCTGTAGGTTCAGAAGCTAAATGCAAGTGAGTTTTTTGAAGTCTGGGGAAGAAAATTTCTGATGTCGGGGTCAAGGATTTCGATATCCAGGAGGAAATTTTTTTTTTATCCAAATGTAAGAACGGATGCCAGACTGAGATTCGGGGTCAAATTTTATGCTGAAAAATGATGCTTTTTCTAGTTTATAAAAATCGAGCTTTTTTTGATGTCCGGGGAAGGTGTCCAGGAGGCAAAAAAATTTTTTGACCCAAATGTAAAAACGGACCCCAGAGTGAGGTTCAGGGTTAAATTTCATGCTTAAAAATGGTGCTTTTTCTACTTTTTAGAAATCGAGTTTTTTTGGTGTCCAGAGAAGGAAATTTCTGATGCTCAGGAGATAAAATTTTGTCAGGGATGTCAGGGATTTCTGTGCTCAGGAGATAAAAAATTTTTTAGATCCAAATATAAAAATGGACACCAGAGTGAGGTTCGGGGTCAAATTTCATGCTTAAAAATGGTGCTTTTTCTAGTTTTTAAAAATCAAGGGTTTTTTGGTGTCCGGGGAAAGAAATTTCAGATGCTGAGGTCAGGGATATCAATGTCCTGGAGGGATAAATTTTTTTTGACCCAAATGTAAAAACGGATTCCAGAGTGAGGTTCAGGGTTAAATTTCATGCTTAAAAATGGTGCTTTTTCTATTTTTTAGAAATCAAGGGTTTTCTGGTGTCTGGAGAAGGAATTTTCTGATGTCGGGGTCAGGGATTTCTGTGCTCTGGAGGCGAATTTGTTTTTGACCCAAATGTAAGAACGGACACCAGAGTGAGATTCGGGGTCAAATTTCATGCTGAAAAATGGTGCTTTTTCTAGTTTTTAAAAATCAAGGGTTTTTTGGTGTCCGGGGAAAGAAATTTCAGATGCTGAGGTCAGGGATATCAATGTCCCAGAGGGATAAATTTTTTTTGACCCAAATGTAAAAACGGACTCCAGAGTGAGGTTCAGGGTTAAATTTCATGCTTAAAAATGGTGCTTTTTCTACTTTTTAGAAATCAAGGGTTTTCTGATGCCGGGGTCAGAGATTTCGATGTCCAGGAGGTGAATTTTTTTTGACCCAAATGTAAAAACACCAGAGTGAGATTCGGAGTTAAATTTCATGCTTAAAAATGGTGCTTTTTCTACTTTTTAGAAATCAAGGGTTTTCTGGTGTCTGGGGAAGGAATTTTCTGATGTCGGGGTCAGGGATTTCTGTGCTCAGGAGATGAAAAAAAATTTTTTGAACCAAATGTAAAAACGGATAACAGAGTGAGATTCGTGGTTAAATTTCATTCTTAAACATGGTGCTTTTTGTAGTTTTTAAAAATTGAGCTTTTTTTGGTGTCTGGGGAAGGAAATTTCTGATGCCGGGCTCCTTTTAAGCAAAGGCATATGCTATATGAATGAACACTACTTTTATAGACATATTAGCATTTCTATTTACTCTTGAATTCCTTCCTTTTATATCTTATTTTTTTTATCATAAAACAAATTCCCCCAACCTCATCATTAGTCCAGTCATTAAAAATCCCACCAGTAATAATAGCATAACTGTTTTAACCTTAACCTGATACATTTAAAGTACAGCAAATAAACGCTATAAGTGTTTATCTATAAAAAAAATCTTAATCATTTACTCCTGGTCAGAAAAAAAACATTAAAAATTTTCAGAAGTAACAACCTATCTATTTTAAATAACTTTATATTCCTTCCCCTTTCTCCCAACCATTTTAATCTTTAGTCCTTTCAAAGTGTCCAAATACTTGGTTTCAGTTGTCATAAAACCATTGGCAACATTAACATATCCCATTAGTGATTCCAAAATGGAGAAGTTACCCAATACACTCTCCTGGTGTGTTATTTGTATGCTTTTTAGTTATCAAAACATCAGTTGATTTCATTTGTATATTCAGTATTACATCTTTTGCTATCTCCTTCAGATAGGTTGTCATTATTAAGTCCACATTTGAATCAATGTCAGTCTTGTCCAGTAAAACTTGTTCTAATCTATAGCATCATTTAAGTCTATAAATAATGGCATAGAGTTTAAGTATTCTTCTTTTTAATTATAATCCTACAGGAAACTATTTAATTTATTATTGTTTATTTAATTTTAGTATATTTTTAATCAATCTGGACCTTTAATCCATTTATAACTTTCTAAAATTAACACTCTGATTCTTTTGCTGTTAATTCCAAATAAAATAAAATAAACTATGTATATAGAGTTATAATCCAAAAAAGGCTTCCAACTTGAGTTATATTCAATTACTTTTGAAATATGGTTTTATTTTATACATCACGGCATACTCCCAGACTTTGCCCATTCTTTTGCAGTTACATTTTCCCTTGAAAATACAAAACATCCTTTTAAAAAGTCTATTAAATTATCTGAAAACATTTATATTAACATTAACACTGATATTGAATGCTGCCACTGCTCTTGTATATCATCTGGGATCATTGAAATTGAAATTGATGCAGTTTATTAAATAAATGAACAAACAAGATAACATCTCATATGAAGATCCAACAGGATAATTTTTACCTGTTTAAAAACAATCCACTTCAGAAAATATAGAGGTACAATATATATAAAAACACACATCAAACATATAGAAGAAATAGTCCCTGGAACGCTATATTTTTCTTCGTCAATCAACAATTGAAGCATCTTAATCCTCCTCCTATATATAATTTTATTTCTATTTCATATAGAATTGTATCCCAAAAATGGGATACAGTATGAAAGAAGTTCTATTTTATATACCACCAAAGTCGAAACAAAGTTCATTTTATATGCGAGTGTATAAAAAGGAGAGAAATATCAAATATTTTTTTCTAATTATTTGAACTGTGCCCATGAATATTGTTAATTGCTCAATCTCTTCTTAATATGGTTTAAACAGAAAAACAAAGCTTTTAAGACTGATATACTAAAAATTAAAATTGGAAATATAACAAGAAAACTGCAACTTCAAAATCAGAGCTTGGAGATATTTTGCGGAGCAAATAACCTAAATATGAACTGAAACAAAAAGCATTAGAAAGCCTTGAGTAAACCATTGTATGAGTTAATCCCATAGAATTAACTCATATTATGGGAAGTAGGCATGAAGTTTCTAAGATATAAACAAGGGACAATCACTTTCCGAGAGATATTTCAGAACTTTATCAAAATTGCCTAAATAATCTTGAGATAATTATTGGACAACAGCAAGTCAATTTGCAATATAAAACCAAAGGAACAGTATATAAAACAAATAGGTTCCAGAAATTCTGTATAAATATCAAAGATTTGATCCACAATTGCAGGCCAAGACAGGTCTCAAAGGAAAAGACAAGTGATGTAGGGAAAAATCTAACTTAAATCCTGTCCGCTTAATATCATGAGAATATTTTCTATCTCATTAAAATCATACTTATATTTGTATGGCTGTTAGACTGTTTCTAGATTAAGCTGTTTGAGTTGAACTTCCTTGGAAACTATGAAGCAAAATATTTGTGAAATTAGTCTCCAAGCTATCACTAATTCATCATATATAAATACATGTTTGTCTAACACTACAGAGGAATACAGTTTTCAGTTAAAATTTCAATCGGTGAAATTTGTAATAAATGTACCTTTGACACATGCAGCTTTATTTTAATAAACTATTTACAAACATTTAAAAAAAACCATTTTCACCACAATGCAGTTAAAAACTCTCCCTCCCCCCAAAATAGCGTTTTTATTAGGAAAAAAAATATATCACAATAGGAGCTCAGTAAACAGTTATTACATTTACATTTCACATATCATCATTGTCATATGTAGTAGGTTTCATAATATTTGTTTATTGCTCCAAATATTAAAGTTTAAATGCCAACAAATTTATAACATGTATGTTAAGGTTTATAATGTCACAAGAATTTTGTCTTAAGCAGGAAGAGAATATGACAAAACTTCCAAAATCTGTATGAGCAAAAATACTGTATTACCACATGTTTAAAAAGTGTTGCAATTAAAAGGTTTCCACTAGAAACATTTGCATTAATAGACTTGACATTTATATCAAACATCAACCAGATCAGAACTTGGACATTGATAAATTAATGAGTCTTTATCCAATTCTTCACTGCTTTTTCTTCTTTGGCTGTTCATCAGAGTTTAATTTGCGTTTCTTAAATGGGCTGGGTTCATCTTTTTCACCATCTTCAAAGAAGAGACATTGTACGTAAGCCAAAGTTTGCAAAAGCCACATTTGGAAAATATTATCAATAGTATCGGCTTTTGATGACTACATTGGCCTGGCATCCATGCAGCCTCATTGACATCAATATAAAGGCAGCTCAAAGTTGTCATTTCCTGGATTCCCCCCCTCCCCCCCCGCTGGGCCAATGACCAAATCTAGAACACAGACCTGGGAATTTTGTAATAATAAATCATCCAACTATTAATCAGGCCCAATCCTTCTTAGCCTCTTCATCATCAAATTGCTTTTATTATTAAGAAGTTACAGGAATGGAGATTAGGGAACTTCCTTAGCCATAACAGCAGTCCAATTATGAATTCAATGATTAAGGGTTTTCCATCAATGGTGATGTTTGAAAAGAGGCGAAACAGATCGCTCTTGTGGGTATTCCAATTAAGCCTCCTGTAACCTGACTTACAACCTGGTGCTTTTCAGATGTGTTAAATCAATATTTCTCAAACTTGACAACTTTAAGGCATGTGGACTTCAACTGTGGCACTGAAGTCTCCATGTCTTAAAATTGCCAAGTTTGAGAAACACTATGTTAGACTTTAACCACAGCCAGGGGCTGAGACTGGGAGAGGCTATTCCAGCACCAGGGTGGTATTAGCTTTTGAATCTTCCTCTTCTCAAAGAACTTACTGTTCCTGTTTATTAAAAGCATGTTCATTTTCAAATCATTCATCATTCATCTTTAGAAACAGGTAGATAAGGCTACTCTTAGACATTAAGCATCATGACTCTGTGGCCAGCAAGAAATATTATTAGTTGTTAGTAAAAATTCCCTAGGGAATACAGGAATTTCATGTAGGCATTGATGCATAAAATTGAATGCATTAATCATGCTAATCAAAATACGCATCACAATATGCAAAGAAAGATTTGGACGTTCTATACATCTACATTTCATAGGAAGCTGCTCTCAAGTCTAGGTTTACGTTTAACATTACTAACATTGTAATTGGATTCACAACTCTTCTACACAATTCATGGAAGAGATGCCTAGGAAATATTTTCCCATTAAAGGAGTCATATACAAAAATGGCCAACATTATTTATTTTGAATGAAACTGAACACTATTACCTGACTCAACGTGTTCTTGTTCTTCTTCTGGTAAGAAATGTACATTGTTTATATGCCTTGGAGCATCATCTCCATTATCTTCATAGATATTTGACCATTTGATTGCCATATCACGTTCTGGAGGAGGAGGAGGCTTTTTTTCTTTGACAACGTAAGTCTCCGGGGGAGGCACAGCATTTGTGGTCCATGCCTTGAATTCCTTAGGAGGCTGTTGAAAGAAATATGAAAAGACCAGTAAAGGAGATTTGAAAAATATGACTATAACAGGTACAAATTACAGGTAGTCCTTGACTTCCAAAAGTTCATTTAGTGACGGCTCAAAGTTACAAGAGCATTGGAAAAAGCGACTTATGATTGTTTTCACACTTACAATCATTGCAGCATCCCCATAGCCGCGTGGTCAAAATTCAGACGATTGGCAATTGGTTCCTATTTATGATGGCTGCAGTGTCCCAGGGTAACGGAATCACCTTTTACGACCATCTGACAAGCAGTCAATGGGGAAGCCAGATTCACTTAACAACCATGTTACTAACTTAACAACTGCCGTGATTCACTTAACAACAGTCTCAAGGAATGTCGTAAAATGGGGGAAAATGCACTTAACAATTGTCTCGCACAGCAACAGAAATTTTGGGCTCAATTGTAGTCGTAAGTCGAGGTCTACATGTACTCTTACATCTGAAAATCTAGCCAAGTTGTAATAAACATTTAACACTGATGCTACTGCTGGTTAGGAACACAAATAGTTTAAACAAACTATTCACTGTAAGAAAAGTACTAACTGTTAGAAAAAGCAAAAATAATAATATTAATGTAAAAATATAATACTAAATTCTGATCTAACTAAGCTCACCAGAAGGAAAGGCTGATGGTGCCAAGTTTTCTTTTCTAGAAACCTGGCCTTATCACATTCTTGAGAGCAGTGGTTTGATATCTGACCATCTTTTTTCCTGGGTGTACCCCATTTGATAGCCATCCTCTATACCTAGTGTTTGAGAGAGAGATGGCACAAAAAACATAGTAATGTGTCATTTTCTAACAATTAGAGTGTCGCGTCAAGATACAAAAAAGTGGAAATAATTTTTCTAGTGCCTTATCCTGGTTATGTCACATGGAGTTTGGCAAATGTAGTATTTAGGCCTTCCTTTCCCCAGGGTTGTAAATCACTCTCAAAAACTGTTAAGCAAAATCAAATTTTATTTTAAAAAAGATAAAAAAAAATTAAAAGTCCTTGCATTTTAAATATTAAAATGGCCTGAACCAGAGGTGACTAAACTTTTTGGTTCATTTACCCCTTCACGAAGTTTCAAATTGTTCACCAACTCCCACATATTATATGAAAATAACACAATAAATATTATTGTAACTAATGATACTATGAATAACAATAACAACCACCACCCTTAGGGGTTGATATGGATCACTTTAGGTCAACATGGTAATGTTGACAGCTAAAAATAAGAGAGGATTCTCTCAAAGTAGAGAGTTCAATATCTCACGGGTCCCGAGAAGGTCCTGAAGAAAATACTGGAGACTTAAGTGTGTCCAACTAAGGCAGTGTTTCTCAACCTTGACAATTTTAAGGCATGTGGACTTCAACTCCCAGAATTCCACAGCCAGCATTGAAGTCCACATGCCTTAAAATTGTCAAGGTTGAGAAACACTGAACTAAGGGAAGGGGTGAAGGAACCTAGTTCTGTGTATGATCAAGAGCCATGTCTCAGGAGGGATGTTTACTGTGACTGAGCTTGCGCCTTTGGTTGAAAAATGGGTGGCTCTATAAATGCTTTAAAGAAATAAAATGAAATAAAATAATCTGGCAAGCAGAGAAGGTTCACCTCACACCCTATAAGACTACAAAGTTTCATATCCCATATCCCACACAAAGTAATAATACTGAATGGAAGAGTCATTCCAAATTATTTCACACTTTGAGTATTAAAAAATGGGTACCACAGGGACCATTTTTTAATGTGAGCCGGGCCTTCAAGAGAGAGCCAGTTTGGTGTAGTATTTGAGGCATCAGGCTACAAGCGGGAGATCTTGAGTTCTAGTCCTGCTTTAGACACAAAAACCACCATGTGTTTCATTTATGCGTGAAACGGGGATGCACGAAAACCTATCCCCTATTACAAAGTTAACCTAACCAAGTCAAACCCTTTGGTGTTTCTGCTCCAACTGACTAGAAGGGGCACCCCTCTCGATCCTGCCTAATCCTAGGATTATCCTTAACCATAGGGGAGCCAGGCGCCTTTCCTGCCAGGAGAAATACACCCAGAGGAATAGATTATAGAAGAACCTTTGCTAACCTCTTCGGGAGCTCGCACGACGCGACTCTCCCAATCGATCTCCTTATGCAGCGGATTATAGAGGAAAGCCGGCCGATTCACGCTGCGGAAGAGCTCGTCGGGTCCAGGCAAGCGCGATTTCCTTTCGGGGATGCCGTTCTGGGGCTGCTGTGAAGACGCCTTGGCCCCTCGGCCCGAGCCTTCCTCGTCCTCAGCATCCGAGCCGGCACTCGAGCTGTTGTCGCTACCGTACGCCGCGAAGAAGCCTAGCGGATCCTTCCCGTCCGCTGCTGCCATGGCAGGGACTTGTGCAACCCGAACACCAGTCCTCGGCAGCCGGCGCATGCAAAGCGAAAGTTCCGAGCTCGTGGCGTATGCGGAAAGCCTCTCTGGTTCCTTTCTGCCTGTGTTACCTGCCCAGGGGTCCCCTCAGTCGGATTCGTGCCTCCGCTCGGAAGAATTCACTTCTTGTCGGCCATGGGTTTAGCACGGGCTTCGTTTTATTAAACTCTTGAGTTACAGTAGCTCTTTCTAATCCACTTATATTTTAATTTTAAAGAGAAATAATAAAGAACATTCTATCCCCTTTCCGAATCTTCCGTTTAATAATTCCGAAGGTGAGTTTGTCAATTCTAAACGTGATGCATCAAAACAGGGCTTGCCGTATATTGGCGGCCGAAATCCGGATGTGTACTAAATGAAAACAGATTTAAAATTCTCCACCACTGCTTGTGGGTGTCCCTATTTTTGCAGTCCAGATGAAAGTCTAAATTAAAAAGTATGCGGTCAGTTATATTTTTATGCGTATCTGTAATTAAAACTGGAATTAAAAGTTCTTGCTATGTAGTCAGTCGTTCGTTTGAGTAGAACTGAAAAAATTCCCTTCACTCCTTTACAATATTTACCAATTCGATCCTTCCGTGTATGTTTACTCAGAAGTTGTGTTGTCATTAAAGTAGGAAGCGCTCAAACATAGCTGCTTTGCATGGTTAAGATAAAATACAGAGCACAGAAATATACAGTGTTCAAGCTCTATAACCAGATTAGAAGGCAGAACACAAAACTAATACTTTCCAAGATTATCTATACAATTACAATATAATATTGGTTTAGTCACTTACTGGGAAACCTATGAACAAATACAAAATAATATAGAAGCAGTAGGGGATGATAAATAATTTATTATCATGGAAGATAAAATTGAATAGTAAGGAATAAGAAATGAAAGCGTATCCACACATTAGGATGTGCTGAATTTATTGCACTATCCAGAACAAGCAAGCAATTATCATTTGCCATTTTATGTGGATACAGCAATAAGAGAAACTTCAGAAAATTTCAGAAAAAGTATAGAACAAACTATTTTTTATCTTGTTGCTTGTTATACCTGCTTAAATGCCATCAGGTCAGTTGCCAATTCTTAGTGACAATTCACACTGTGACAGTGGCATAGCCAATGAGGTTTATTCAAGGCAAATCCCATTGAACATCTTCCCCAAAACTTGCCTTAGCAGCCACATAGGTTGGTTTTCTTTAGGATGATTGCCCCCAAGCTGATTCTTCAGATTTCCCACCAGTGAACCCATTGCTGCTGTAATTGAATTCATCCACCTTGTTGCTGATTGCCTTCTTCTCTTTGCTTCCATCTTTCCCAGCACAATAAAATTCTCTAGAGCAGTGGTTCTTAACCTTTTTGAATGAATCGCCCCCTTGAGCCAATGAGGAAGTTGTCATCGCCCCCCTACCCCAACATAACCTCTCATAGGAAATAATTCTTCAATTTATGCAAACACTTTTTTTGTTTTCTTTAAAATTGTCATCAGGATATATCGATGCAAATAACTTATTTCCAGTCTTTTTCCCATATCTCAACTGTGTGAAAAATTTTAGTGCTACCCATCACTTTATTCCCAAACTTCATGATACATGTATTTCATTATTATCTTATTTACTCAAGACACTTAAATGTAATGACCACTGAAAACAAAATTCAGTTGCAAGAAAGTGAAATGCCCAAAAAGAAAAACAGTAACATTTAATGATTGAATTACAAGTGAAATTTAAGACGCAAAAAGAAATATAAAAAGGGCATAAGAACAAACCGCAATGCAGGAACTAAGAATTTCAAAACAAAAACTCTGAAACTAAATTAAGATTCGAGGAAAGTATATATAGTCACGCACACTGTAAAAAGGATTTAAAAGACACAAAGAAAATATAATATCGAACTGGAGTGCACGCTAAAAAAAGTACAATACAAAGAGACACACAAAATGTTTTACAGAGCACAACAAAAATTCGAAAACGAAGCCGATGTGTGTTCACATATGTACAGTGTCCTGTACTGAAGCTAGCTGGAGGAACATTTGAAAACAATTCAATCCACTAATAGCGAACGATCTGATGTTTTTGTACGACAGATTCACTGTCACAGCGATTCACTGTATGAAAAAGTCTCAAAAGTGTCCCCAAAACTTCTCTTTCCGTCACCCCAATATCGCCCCCTTTTCGTTCCCTCACCCCCGCGTCACCCCTTTTCGTTCCATCGTCCCCCTGAAAAACGAAATTGCCCCCTGGGGGGCGATATCACCCAGGTTAAGAACCACTGCTTTAGAGCACTAGGTCTTTGTCCAAAGTGAGCCTGCTCTTTTGTTTCATACAGAGCAAGTGAATTAAGTCAAAACACATAGACTTAAGTAAAGCATTAACAGTTAAAAAAGTGGTAAGCAACAAGATGTTAGATGATATTAAAACATTACCACTGTAGATCCCTAAACAACAGCTGGTCAGTCCAGATTGGAATGAGTTTAAGTCCATTGAACAGAAGCTTGTGGCATATATAGACTTTTCTGTGAAAAACATCTGCTGGTAAAAACTAACATTAAACTTGGTCCCCTGCACCTAGCAAGGAATGGATGCAGGGATGTAGATTACCAGTCCTGATATAGTGGGCACTGTAATAGGACATGGGCTGTTGTTTTGCTTCTTGCATCCAGGCATATGTAATAATGCTCTGTTGACCCATCCCTCAGCAGATTCATGAGTAGAACATGGCTAGTTAAAAGAAACACTTTCTTAAAGAAAGTATAGTTAAGATAATTTAGGATAAGGGAGTATACTATAAATCAGGGATCCCCATCCCATAGGTCACAGACTGATACCAGGCTGCACAAGCAGGCAAATGAGCAAAGGTTCGTCTGTACATGCAAGGGATCTAAGTTGCAGGTGAAACCATCCTGCCCCCAGTCCATGGAAGACAATTTTTCTTCCAAAATTGGTCTGTGGTGCCAAAACGATTGGGGACCGTTGCTAAAAATTATAGCCATAGTCTGGATATTCGGCAATATCTTTCTAAAAAAATAATCCATTTCTTTTACACTACTTTCTTTATCAGTATGCCCTTTTCTTATATAGTATTACCATTTCACTTTAGATCTGTTTTTTTTTTTTTTTCCAATAGTCTCCTCCTGTCAATTTGGCTTTGCTGAAAAAGAACACAGGCTACACAACCCCTGTAAAAAAAAAAAAAAAGGAAAAAATGCAGAAGGATCAGTAGCATTTATTATAGAAGGCTTACAAATTGCTGTTATCTCATAGCCTCTTTTCTATTTACTACCTCTTAGTCATCACATAATGAAAAATTTGATATTTTCTAATATATTTTTTTATCACAAACCAAGTACACTGAAAATAAACTGGCAGGTATATCCCACACTATTTCCTATTTATAGGAATTATTATGACTAATAGGATAAATCAAGGGTGCAAAATTTCACATCAATATCTATTTTACAATAAATTCAACAAATATTTGAAAAGTTGGCCTTTATTACTAATACTCTACCTCAGTGATGGCAAACCTTTTAGAGACCGAGTGCCCAAAAACTGGCCCTGCCTGTGCTCCACCCCCTGCCCTGCCCCCACCCCACCTGCCCGCAGGGCCACTCACCACCTCCAGGGCCTGCCGATCGTCCAGCAGCGCCATAGCAGCCACGCCTTCTGCCCGCACCCCACAGCATCAACTGAGGGCAGAAGGCGTGGCTGCTATGGCGCTGCTGGACGATCGGCGTGAGGGCAGAGTCTTGTCTATGCTGCCTGGCTGCCATGTCCTTGACTGCACTGCTCTGCGTGGGCCACTCTCGGGCGAGACCCTTCTCCAGGGCTGCTGGTGAGGAGGGTGTCATGGGGAAGGCAAGGCTGGGGCAATGGCGCATGTGCCCACAGAAAGGGCTCCTAATGCCGCCTCTGGCACCCGTGCTATAGGTTCGCCATCACTGCTCTACCTTATTAGAGTCTTAAATAAATTTTTACTCTTACCTGATGTTTGTGAATATTCGAGGCATTTTTAAAATGAAAATGGGTATCAGAAAATAATCATGGGAACTATTAAATTAGAATCAAGACATCCATTTTGTTAATTCAGTTTTTCTAAGGGGAGGGTTTCTTCCTTAGAAAACTGAAATATACCTGTTGTTTTGAATGGTATCACATAGCTGAGTATCCTGCTTCCAACAAATAGCCAACAAGATATTTTTCAAGAATCTGATAAATGTAACAGAAAGCAACTCAAGGAGAGGGACATGTTCCTAACATATAATGAGTACACTGTATTTGGCATAGAATTTATTTGTAAATGAGTCAGATAGGGGTTTCTTGGACCGGAGATCGTTGGGTTTCAAATTACAAGGGGATCTGCAACATAGGATCTGTTCTGAATATATTTGTAAAGCACTTCTTAACAAAATGCTTCCTAACAGTGTAAGTACATAACTATTGGTGAAGAGAAGCCAAGATTAGGACATAAATACACCAAGAAAACTATTTTTTAAAAAATCAATTACGTTTATTATACAAATGCTTCATGGATTGCCAACTTGTAAATATTTGTCAGCATTAAACGGTAAGCACATACTTCCAAATATTTTTTAAATACATTGCTTTATATAAAGTAAATATTTTTTAAAATGTGATTTAAGAATATAATGATTTCCAAAGATATTTAATAGAGCAGTATGTTATCTTTCGTTATGTACCTATAATAATTCACACAGGTTTTGGCATACATGAAATGAAGCACAATATAGAGAGAGAAATCCCTGATCTAATTTCAATACTAAGGCCCTAGGAATTTTTTAAAAGAAAATATGACAAAGAAATAGGGACAATCAGTCCATAAGTATGCACATTCAGTATTTTCTTATAAATTTGGCAACATCTGCAGCTGGTAGTCAAACAAGGAAGTTCATGCTCTGTAAAACAACATCATGTAAGTTTGAGCTGAGGTAGCACTTGAATTAAAAAACTGTTAACAGAAATGGTCAGATTACAGGAGACTCAAAAAATCAATTAGATTAGATTGAGGTTTGACACAAATCTGTGTCCTGAAACATGGGCAGTGCACTGTGTAACACAACCTAGCACCAATTTGAACTCATATAGAATAGGTTTCGGCCCTGCACAGCTAGTAAGGTGACCCCATAAAGTCATAAACTTTTAACATTATGTGATTTATATATGTTAAGTATATATTTTATATGTGCTTCAAGACAATTCCTCTTCATTCAATGCGGCCCACTCATGATATAGTCTTCTTAAAATACTGGACTATAATCTTATGCATGTCTATCTGGGAACAAGTTCTACAGAACTCAGTGATGTATTTTTTCTAAGTAACATGTACAACACAAAGTTACTTATTTAATTAAATTAGATAACTGACTAAAGTCTCATCCAAAATGTTGTAGAACATTTTTTAATAAAACTTTTGCTGTCCCAGAAGCCCCACAGAAGTCGTTTTGCTTTTAGCTAGTAAAATTTGAATTTAATATAAAGTACTGTTTCCTACTGGCCAAGAAATAAAAATGGCAAAAGATAAAAATGAATAGAAAAAAATGCTTTTATGCTACCTAGAAAATATGCTTTTTAAGTGAATCTCTTCTCTACAGTGTTGCACCTCATTCAAGCCATGAGAAAAAAAAGAGATATGATTTTATACTTCCTGAGATGACATAGTAGAAATTATGTATCCAACACAACAATGCTTCATCTTGAGAAATAAGCATGGAAATTGAGAAGTTTCATTTTAGAAATATTCTCAAGATTGTAAAAGTGCAAACTTAAATATATCCACTAGAAGTAAGCTCCACTGAGCTCAACAAAACTTACTGTCAAGTAATCATGCTACGGATATTTTAACCTCCAATTCTTAAAGAACAGTATACATTTAATGCCTAACATCTTATAAACTCCCTAATTTCAAAAGGGATTTCTTAATTGCTATAGTTTTTAAAAAGTGAACTTGGGGAATTCAATCATTCAGAATAAAAGATAGCCCTTGCTTAACAGCGGTAATTAGGACTTTCCATCAAGCGATGCAATTGTAAAGTTCATCACATAATTACACTGCTTAGTTATTGGCAGTTCCAGAAGTCCCTAGTTACATTGTTAAACAAGGACTGCACAGGATATTAAGCATGGACATCAAATTATTGCAATTCCCAACTTCCTGCCAATTTCCTCAAATTTGCTTGTGAGAAGCAGGCAGGAAGGTAGCAAATTGGGATCATATGAATGTGGGATACAGTAATGATTGGAAATCAAGGCCGGTTCCCGAGTGCCTGGATTGCATTCAGGTAACTGTTGGAGTGCTGCAAAACAGCCAGAATTTCAAGGATTGGTTGTTAAGAAGCACTCATTTAGCAGGTCAGTGAACAAGCAGCACCTGTATGAGACCCATTAATCTTCACAGATATAGTCATAATACTGTAATTCAGAAGGTATTTTTCCCCCTTTGCTGAGGTTTTCATTACTTCCTGATCATTCTGTTCAAACAGACTGCAATATTTTCTGAATATAAGTGAAATTGCTCAGTTGAAAACTTTATTCCAATGTAATAACTGTAAGAGAAATAACCCCAAGATTCAATCTGGAGTTTCCCCTATGATAAATAATTGTCCTTGTGATTGTGATTCGCATAATTAGATAAATCTTTTAGTATTGTAATCAGGAATCTATGTGACATAATTTCAGCAATTATTTTATCTGCCACTATGAAAGAAGAAAATGAAGTTGTCTGGCATTATGAACTGAATGAATATAGTAAACTTTTACTAAAATGTAAAAATATGACATCTTTTAAGCATTCCCCTATCACTTTTCAACATAGCAACAACTGTTTTAAATGCCACTATTTACTTATCTATAAATCCCATTGCAATCAGTGGAGCTTACTTCTGAATATCTATGTACTATAGGATTGTATTATAATTTGCATAATACAAGCAGCTTCATGAGTAGCTAAACTTGAATATTTATGGAAAACACTTTCAGTTTTCAAAAGTAATACAACCAAGTACAATAAGAAAATTTAAAAGATGAAACATTTTTTTTTGCAAAATTACGTAAGGCAACATCTAGCATAATATTATCTTTGTAAAGTTATTCAAGGAAAACCACCACTATGGAAAAAGTGAGCGGGATCGTAAAGGCAGAAAGGGAGTGTCACTGGAAGTGGTAGATATTTCCTCTTGCTCACTCTGCAATTCTGTTGGAATAGGAGGTGCTCCAGGATCTCCAGGTCCCGGAAGAGTAGAGAAAACTGAATTTTCCATGCTTCCTACCTCTGTAATAGGCAAATTCATTGAACGAAGAGAAGAGGCAGATACAAAAGCAGCTGTGCTATATTCTTCCGGAGGAAGGTAGGTGTTTTCTCTGTCTCTTTGTTTTTCAAAAAAATTAGAGTCATTTGACTGTGATCTAGAGAGATTGTTTACCTCATCACACATTGAAGCCATGCAGTTGTTACAACGTGTTCCTGTAAAAAATATATTGGATTACTTACAGATATGGTACTTGTAAAAGGTATTTTAATTATTGCTGTAACTTGCTTCATTTTGACACATTTTTATCTATTTAACTTCATTGCTTTTTTGAAGTTTCAGATTTATGTGGAATTTTTATCCCAAAATTAACCACCCACAGTCGCTTGGTGGTTAATAGATTTAATAATAGATAAATAAATAAAATTCAGCTTAAGAAATAATCCCTATTGTTATTTCTTGAAGAAATGAGATGGTTTGGAAAGAAAAATCTGGAAATCCTAGTTATGATCCAGACTGCCTATACAGCCCTGTGGATCAGGTCGCTAAGTATTTATAAAACATTTCTTTGCCACATCAACATTATTAATATGAAATCTTGTCCAAGTGGAAAATTGGCGACCAATGCAGGCATTTTAACTATAGGGTTATATGGCGGCAATTTTGGATGATGCGTAAGGGGAGAATCATATATAGCACAGGAAGCTACCAGTGCATGGGGTATAAATAGACCAAACTGTTTTTGTCCAAGAAGAGCAGTACTGGCATATTAACCAAAGGCTATGTCTTATGTAGTAATGAGCTTTACATTCCTGGCATCTTAGAAACAATTATTTTATAAACTTTTTCTCTGTTGAACAGAGAGCAATTCCATCTATGTCAGGAAAACTATATTTTCAGGGACTTGGAACTACCCATCCCTAAAATTTCCATTTTAATAAAATTCAGATCTATCACTCTCATCCAGTCATGGATATTTCAATGCCTCTACGGCTTCTTTTGGAAAAAAAAAAACAAAACAAAACTCTCTATTCATGCCATCAACAAAGTGGAGACAGTGTGCTCCACATCTCCTGGGGATTGCCTCAACTGACTTAACACTGGAGAGAAAATGGCTCCTTGTGATATTTCTGGGCAAAACTGCCAGAAAATTAAAAGTTAACCCAATGCTACTTGCAACTCTGAATGAACCCCAATGCAATGTACAACATTAACTAAGCTAATAGGATTGCACTCTCTTAATGTTATGTTGTTGTGTGGCTCTTATATTTGAATATATGTCATTATTCCTAAATTTCTGCTCCTTCGTTGATACAAAGGAAGGGAAATTATTTTGATTTATCTTGTGTGCGACTTACAGAATTCATAGCAACAAAGTTAAAACTAAATAGGAATAGGCTATGTAACTACATATTTTATAAGCCCTTTTGAAATATACAATATTCAGTCATTAAAACAGTACCTTTAAGACTTTCAAGTTTTTCATTTTTTGCTTTCAAGACAGCATCAGTTATTTTTTCTAACAGGAAGTTTTGTGTTTTTTCACATTTGATAGATTCTATCAATGCATCTAGTCCTTTTGGATGCTCTCCTAAATAATCCAGCAGTTTCCCAGCCTTTTTCCTACTTGAGGTTCGACAAGAAATTTCCTCAGTATCATCTCTACTCAGTATTTTCTTTGAACGTAGGTAGTCAAAGTGTCTTTCTGCAATTATTTTGTCACACAGATAGCGTCGTAATCGTTCTAAAACCTAGCATAAAAATAACAGCACATTAATAAAAGATTAACTTTATCAATGTATAAATTATTCTTTGTATTACTATGATGGAGCAATGAATCATAAATAATCCCTGAAAAATAAGTTTTAGTTAGAATTTGCAGTATTGTATCTTATCAAGAATGAGTCAGTTATGTCTTAGATTCAAATTTCAACTCTGCCATGAGATAATGTTTCATGGTACTAATCTAAGGATTACTGAACTAGCAATCAAATATCACAAAATACTAAACATTAGGAATAAGTATTTAACACTAAAAGGGAATGGAAGTTTACAATTTTAGGTAAAGACTTCTAAAATACTTTATATTATACTATACTTTCTATATATTACCAAAACTGTCATTCCATTTAACTGGGTGAAACAGTGCATCCTAGAGCAACGGTTTTTGAACTAAGGTTGATCAAATGGACTAACTTACAGAATACATCCAAAATCTGGGACATACAGTTCTTACAGAACTGAAATTTGGCAAATTTTGTAAAACTTATATGACATACGACATTTATGACAAAAATTATAAAACAATTTATGATACAAATATTTCCTGTGCTAATGTTTGACTCTGCTATATAGTTCAACATGTGCTATTTTCAAGGCAGATACATTTCTGAATGTATTCCAATTCCTTTGCCAAACTGAAGCCAGTTTGTTTCACAGTGTTGGGTCCATACCAAGGCTTCCTGACCCGCATATAGATTTTGCATGAGGACATATTCTGGGATACCTATTTTTTTCTAGGTACATTCTACAGATTGATGCAATTAACATGATTAAAGGCCTTTCTATAAACAATGAAGTACATACTGACTTATGTTTTGCATTTATTGGCTTTTTCAGTTTTCTAGTGTGCATCAGTGACAATGTCTCATGTTCCTTGGCCTTTTTTAAAGCCCACTTGAACATCTGGCATCTCCCTCCTATACAGGACTCTAATCATTATTTTTTTGCTAGCGTGTGAAATTAAGAATATTGTGTGATGGTTTGCATACTCAGTCAAATCTTGTTTTGTTTTTTTTTCCAGTTAAATCTCCTTCATTCTCCAGATTTGCTGGTGTAGTTTGGTTAGAACCTTTACTGATTCTTATTCTGTTATATTTATTAATCAAATTTATACCATCCATTTCACTATCTAAATGACTCTGGGTAGTTTACAAATAACGTTGCTTGCTGTATTTCCATGAGTATTCTATCTGTTCCTGTACTCTTCTGACTTGATAATATTAGAACTAACTTCATCTTCTAATATTAGAGATTCTTGTAAGCAAGGAATATCTTCCAAGGTAACTTGGATGTTGACATCACTACTGTACAATATTTCAGTATACTCCCTCCATTTTTGTTTGATCTTCTTTGTATTAATAACAAGCAAATTGAATGGGAAGTCTTAATATTTAGGAAGTCACAAGTCCCAGGGAGCTGGCAAGCAAGCCAGCAAGCAAGTAAGTAGCTGCTGCTGGATGAGGATGAGTGAGAATGCATGCATACAGCAGAGCCAAAATTGGGTGATTGCTGCCATGTGGAGGAGTGTGCAAGAAGATGTAAGCGGGCAGAGTGGTCTGGTGTGAGCTTGGCAGGGATAAGGGGGCTTCTGCCAGATAGCAAGGGAGGGTGGGTGGGTGGCCACTGAGGCAGAGCACAAACAATGTTGCCAGATGTGTGAAGCTGTCAAGAGTCGGCCCAAGTGCACTGAAGGTGGCTGTCAAGTATGGGAAGTTACAATGGAGTTAAATTTATTATTTAATGTTCTTATATGTTTATTTAAAATTTAATATATTATTCTCTGACTACTATTCCAATATAAAAAAATAAATACAATCTAAAAGATCACAAGAGAAATTGACTTATCTTGAACAAAAAGTGAATATTCTATATATTGTAGATCTATTCTTCATAGCTAGAAAAATGGGAGAAAGGGAAAACCAACTTCTACTGACTCATTCATGTGCAACATTCAGATATTAGCAAGGGGAATTCCTATAAACACTCCAGAGAACCCACTACACAAAAAAGTAGAATTTGGTGAAGACTTTTATCCATTAAGGAAACCAAAGGAACCTGGAAGAACAAGGAGAATGAAAGGAACATGGAAAGGAAATATAATATGGTGTAGCAGTTACGATATGAAATAAAGACTGTGGAGAGCAAGAGTCAAATCCATCCTTTGTCAACCAAGTTTCCTGAATGAGTTTGAACTAGTTGTCATCTTTTATCTATTATCTCAGAAGGACCCAATTATTATATGAAAATCTGAGAAGTGCTATAACCACCACCTGGAACTTCTAGGGCAGAGTTACCCAAACTGTAAGGTGTACCTACCTACCTTTGGGAGGTAAGACAGAATTCAAGAGGGGCGTGAAGAACCTTAGTTCGACAGTTACAATAAATCCCCCTTTTCAAAAACACTAGCTTCAAATGAGTAACATGCTGATAGAGAAGGCACAATCTTTTTTTTTATTTTGTAATTAAAAACGAAGTTCCATTGCATTGCTTTCTTTGTCCATTTTGCTGGGCTTGGATTTTTATGAGAGGCACATACATTAAGATTACACTACAAGGAGCTGTGATGGCTAACGATTTAGGATCCCCTGGAAACAGAGTCCATCCAGTAACTTTTGAATGGCCTCTTCGATTGTTATCTGACGCATTTAATTAATATTGCTGAGAATTCAAATTGGAGGCTTTGGTCAACTACTCTTTGTCTCTTAAGGAGGAAGGGGAAAAAACTTAAGGAAATAATTTATTTTGTTGCTATTATGTTAGGTAATCTACTATAAATCTACTACAAAAGTAGTAAACCACCCAGATGAGGCAGGCGGCAAACAAATCTAGTAAATAACAAATAAAATAGTCAAGAGACCTCTGAATAGATTCCGATTTGCCTCCTGCTTATAAAACCTATAGACATTTGCCATAAACAAAGGTACTTTTTTCATTTGCTGCTGAATAATTTTAAATTCTCATTTGTCCATTTTAAAACTCTCACTGACTAGGAAACATGCTTTGCTAAATAAAGTATGTTAATAATGTTGTTATTGTTATTATTATTCCCTCCCCAAATTGTAACAAATTTCATCCTTCCGCTGCAGCAGATGGAGACAAAGCCGGCGATGCTTGAAGCTTTCCAGTCAGCGGAAGGGAGGCCGCTTTAAGGGACCCCCCCACGCAAGGCAGGAATGACGTCGCAGCTGCAGGAAAGGCCACACCTGGCGGAATTCCCCGCGCCGGCGACACTCGAAGACCAACGACCAATCTGCCCCGATACGGAAACTTGACGAGCCGACGCCATGGCAACCATTGCGCTTCCACTCCCCCTTTCGATACCGATGTTTTAAGGACCCCCCTTATCATCACGCAGGGGGCGCCCCCTTCCTCCCAAACACGAAACTCCACCCCCCCCCCGCCGCCCCAGCCAAGCGCTCGCTGCCGTTACACGCAACCCGGCGCCTCGCTCGCTTACTTCCTTTTTCACCTCCGCCATTTCGTCTTCGGTGAGCGACCGCCCGGCCGCCGTCAGTTCAGCGTCCGCCATGGCGGAAACAGCAGTGCAAAAAAAAAAAAAAAAAAGACCACGAGGGAGAAGCGACCCTCTCGCGAAGCGAGAAATGCTTGCCCGGAGGTGGACTCCCTCGGGAAGAGCTCCACTTCCTGTGTCTGAGGTGAGCGACGCCACGCCCTTACTGGCAGGCCCACGCGAAGGAGGCGCGTCTAATATCGCGCATGCGCTTTTCTCGAGAGAAGACTCCCTTATTTAGACATGGATTTTGATCTCTGGGTTGTCGTTCAGTCCTACGTTTAGAGTTAGGTTAGTAGTTTTTCGGTGCTTAGGGTCAAAGTGGGTCTCTCTGGCGGGTCCCGGAGGCTGAGGACACGGGAGATGATTATCCCCGTTGATAACTTTGGTGCTAGGTGTTGTGTTCGCTTTATAATAATTATTTGAATAGGGTGGCTGGCATAGAATTGGTTTTAGTTAACTACGTGTATTCATAAAGTAGTAAGATGAGATGAGATAAAATAACCTTCATTTTTTTCTGTGAACACACACACATTAAAAAATGAAATTCTGATGCCTGTTCTCAAAAGGTGTGTATATGTGTGTGTGTGTGTGTGTGTGTGTGTGTGTATGTATGTAGGTCTTTGGTTGTTCGGGTTTTCTCCCGCGTAAAATTGGAAGTGTCTTGGCGACATTTCGACGAAGTCCCATTCGTCATCTTCAGGCTGGTGCTTTCAGCTTCGTGCTTCGAGGAGCAATGTGTGGTCTTAGCTGTTTCTTCCTTTTAACTGCCAGTGGGGGGTATGAACTGATTGGGTGGGAGCTTGGCTGTGTTCTGATTGGGTGAAGGTGTGTTCTGATTGGTTAGGGGCGCGGCTGTGCTCTGATTGGCTGGAGGGTTGGCTGTGCTCTGATTGGCTGGGGGGCTTGGCTGTGCTCTGATTGGCTGGGGGAGTGTTCTGTTTGGTTGTGCTCAGGTTAGTCTGAGTTGCAGAGGGGTTTAAGATTTTGGGCTGCCTTGCTATTTTTTGGCTTCGTGGTCGTGCCTCATCTTCATGGAGGGTGTCAGTTTGCTTCATGTATGGATTGGAGGGGTTTAAAGTGGCTAATGATGCAGCTGTGGTCTGGCTTCTGGTTTGTGGTCGTGCCTCATCATCGGTGTGGCTTTGGGTTTGCTTTTTGCGTGGATGTGTGGTGGTGACCATCCTGTGTGGTTTTTGTGAGTGTGGGTCTGGTATCATTTTTTGTGTTAGGGAGTCGTTTGTCAATAAGGGCGGGTTTCCAAATGGCTGGTAGGCGGGAGGTATCATCTCGCTTGTTCATGCTGTGTGGGCATTTTTCTATCTCGATGGCTTCTCTGATTATTCTGTGATTAAAATGTTCACTTTTGGCAATGGTCAATTAAAGTCAATTTCATGTCCTGTGGCTTTAAGGTGTTGGACCAGGAAAGATGTTCGTTCCTCTTTTTTGACTGAGTTCTTATGTTCTTCAATGCGTGCACTTATTCTTCTGTTGGTTTGTCCGATGTATGTGTTGGGACAAGCAGTGCATGGGATTTCATATACACAGAACACAGCCAAGCTCCCACCCAATCAGTTCATACCCCCACTGGCAGTTAAAAGGAAGAAACAGCTAAGACCACACATTGCTCCTTGAAGCACGAAGCTGAAAGCACCAGCCTGAAGATGACGAATGGGACTTCGTCGAAACATCGCCAAGACACTTCCAATTTTATGTGGGAGAAAACCCGAACAACCAAAGACCTACATACAAACACCCGCGAAAACCTCAGAAAACATATATATGTATGTATATATATATATATATATATATAGGTCTTTGTTTGTTCGGGTTTTCTCCCGCGTAAAATTGGAAGTCCCATTCGTCATCTTCAGGCTGGTGTTTTCAGCTTCGTGCTTTGAGCAGCAATGTGTGGTCTTAGCTGTTTCTTCCTTTTAACTGCCAGTGGGGGTATGAACTGATTGGGTGGGAGCTTGGCTGTGTTCTGATTGGGTGGAGGTGTGTTCTGAATGGTTAGGGGCTTGGCTGTGCTCTGATTGGCTGGGGGAGTGTTCTGTTTGGTTGTGCTCAGGTTAGTCTGAGTTGCAGAGGGGTTTGAGATTTTGGGCTGCCTTGCTATTTTTTTGGCTTCGCGTTCGTGGTCGTGCTTCCTTTTCATGGAGGGTGTCAGTTTGCTTCATGTATGGATTGGAGGGGTTTAAAGTGGCTAATGGTGCAGCTGTGGTCTGGCTTCTGGTTTGTGGTCGTGCCTCGTCATCGTTGTGGCTTTGGGTTTGTTTTTTGTGTGGATGTGTGGTGGTGACCTCCCGTGTGGTTTTTGTGAGTGAACCACACAGGAGGTCACCACCACACATTCACGCAAAAAACAAACCCAAAGCCACACCGATGACGAGGCACGACCACAAACCAGAAGCCAGACCACAGCTGCATCATTAGCCACTTTAAACCCCTCCAATCCATACATGAAGCAAACTGACACCCTCCATGAAGAGGAAGCACGACCACGAACGCGAAGCCAAAAAAATAGCAAACCCCTCTGCAGCCCAAAATCTCAAACCCCTCTGCAACTCAGACTAACCTGAGCACAACCAAACAGAACACTCCCCCAGCCAATCAGAGCACAGCCAAGCCCCTAACCATTCAGAACACACCTCCACCCAATCAGAACGGAGGAAAGGAAGAAACAGCTAAGACCACACATTGCTGCTCAAAGCACGAAGCTGAAAACACCAGCCTGAAGATGACGAATGGGACTTCGTCGAAACGTCGCCAAGACACTTCCAATTTTACGCGGGAGAAAACCCGAACAACCAAAGACCTACATACAAAGACCCGCGAAAACCTCAGAAAACATATATATATATATATGTGTGTGTGTGTGTGTGTGTGTGTGTGTATGTATGTATATATGTATATATATGTATATGTGAGTATGTATGTATGTATATGTATATGTATGTATATATTTTAAGTGTTACGATGCACCCTGTCGGCCTAAATATGGGAAGAAGAAATATTTTGCCTGTATCAGCCCAATCTAGGGCTATCCCCAGGCAGCAGTCGCTACTGCGACAATCATTTTTATGTTAAATTTAGATTGCTCTCCCTATAACTCTTTGTTAGCAATCCAAATTTAACACACACACACACACCTACACATACACATACACACACACACATATACACACACACACACACACACACACACACACACACATACAGTAAAGATAATTTTTCTCTTTAAAAAAAAAGCTGCTGTGGTTTAGCATCCATGTATAATTGGCTGGGGAATTCTGAGAGTCCACGGACTTAAAATTGCCAAGGTTGAGAAACCCTGAACTAGGTGGATGTGACTTCTAATTTTCCTGGCAACAAGATTTATTTATTCATTTGTTAGATTTATATGGCTGTCAATCTCCTTTTGACGGCATAACACCACTTCAAAATGGGTCCAATGAAGCTAGGATTTTAATAAACAGTCTTAAGCCACAGATGTTCCAAGAATTCTTTTTGGAATGAGAGGAATCAGTCAGGTCTGGAGAAAACTGATGTTGGCTTGCCTTAGTCCTTCTTTAAAATATCATTTTGTATCATTGTGATGTTATATGTTTTTAATTTTAATCCTCTGCCTTGGAATTCTAATGAAACCAAATTTAGTTTTTGTCTTGACTTCATTTACTTTTGGAATTGTGATCCCATATATGTCATTCAAAGCTCAAGTGCTGCTTTGTCCTGAGAAAAAATTATATAGGTTCTTTGTCTTAAAGATTAACTCTTGCATTGGGGCATAAAATCTAGGGAAGTTATGCTAAGATACCTTTCTCTTTAAATCACTGCTAAATCTTGGCTTGCCACTAGATGTCTCTGCAGTTGTGTATACGAAGATTTTTTTCTCTTCCAGTCTCCTTTTCAAGTTATTCCTACAGTAGTATGACTGTGAAGTTTTCCAGATTAAAATAATGAGTATGGGCACACAAGTGGCAGCTATTAGCAGCTTTTTTCAAAAAGTTGCTTTTCCCCTGGGAAACCACATTTGGTTTAACTGGTTGCCAACAGTCTATTTGCATACTTAATTCTAATAGCAATGTATTCTTCAATTCAGGGGTGTCAAACTCGCAACGTCCGTGTCGCGATGTATCATGACTTTTTTTCCATTGCTGCCAATGGGGTGGGCACGGTTTCGCTATGATGCATCCGGCCGGCAGTTTGACATCCCTGTTCTAATTGTAGTATATACCATAGTTTACTACTTTTAGTTACTGAATTTTTAACATAAGGTTAAAAACTTGTGAGATACATATAAGGGGAAAAATTTGTGAGAAAGATGAATCACTTAAAGCGCTTTTTATAATTTAAAAGATATATTCATCTCATTTCCTGGTCCAGCCTTACAGTTTTCTTCCCATATATGTCATTCAAAGCTCAAGTGCTGCTTTGTCCTGAGAAAAAATTATATAGGTTCTTTGTCTTAAAGATTAACTCTTGCATTGGGGCATAAAATCTAGGGAAGTTATGCTAAGATACCTTTCTCTTTAAATCACTGCTAAATCTTGGCTTGCCACTAGATGTCTCTGCAGTTGTGTATACGAAGATTTTTTTCTCTTCCAGTCTCCTTTTCAAGTTATTCCTACAGTAGTATGACTGTGAAGTTTTCCAGATTAAAATAATGAGTATGGGCACACAAGTGGCAGCTATTAGCAGCTTTTTTCAAAAAGTTGCTTTTCCCCTGGGAAACCACATTTGGTTTAACTGGTTGCCAACAGTCTATTTGCATACTTAATTCTAATAGCAATGTATTCTTCAATTCAGGGGTGTCAAACTCGCAACGTCATGTGACGTGTCGCGATGTATCATGACTTTTTTTCCATTGCTGCCAATGGGGTGGGCACGGTTTCGCTATGATGCATCCGGCCGGCAGTTTGACATCCCTGTTCTAATTGTAGTATATACCATAGTTTACTACTTTTAGTTACTGAATTTTTAACATAAGGTTAAAAACTTGTGAGATACATATAAGGGGAAAAATTTGTGAGAAAGATGAATCACTTAAAGCGCTTTTTATAATTTAAAAGATATATTCATCTCATTTCCTGGTCCAGCCTTACAGTTTTCTTGGCAGCAGGATGGAAATAATTTCCTATTATCACCTTCTGGGATGATTATTGACCCACCCAATTAGATCATAAACTTCTTGATACCAGATATAAGTTATGCAATGCTTGAAACAGTAGCGTAGGTTGGAGATAGGTAATGGTGTTTTATTTTTGGATAAAAGTAATGTATAAGATGTATATATAAGATAAGAGAATGAAGTGGCTAGATCAGTGGTTCTCAACCTTTCTAATGCCGCGACCCCATAATACAGTTCCCCATGTTGTGGTGACCCCCAACCACTTATACATCACCAGGTGCCAGTGGCGTGGCCAAAGAAAAGGAGGAAAAAATGGCGGACAGCCTTGTTTGGTGACCCCCGTGAAATGGTCGTTCGACCCCAAATGGGGTCCCGACCCACAGGTTGAGAACCACTGGGCTAGATGGAGTCACTGAAGCAGTAGGCATGAGCTTAAATGGACTCCAGGAAGGCCTGGAGGAACGTTGTCCATGGGGTCGGGATGGGTCGGACACGACTTCGCAATTAACAACAACAAATATATAAGATACATAAAGCTCATATATAAATGGTAGGACGACTGGATATACATGAAACTCCATTATTACTTGTCACAATATATTCTGTTTATTTAAGCATAGCTGCCTGCATTTTAAATACTAGACTTTGGCCTTTTTATATAGAAATTGGCACTTCCAGACTGGCAACATCCTGCGACATTTACTTAATGTTCTGTTCCTTGGGCAGCTGAGCTGACCTGGTCATTTTCCCACTAAGGTGCTTTTGCTTTTTAGTTTAAAAGAGCAAACTCTGGTGCTTTTTTGCAGCCAACAAGATTTTTTTTTTTTTAATCCAATGAGGCATGAATGGGAGAGGAGAACGTTGTCCATTTTTCCCTTTTATCATTTTTGCAGGCATATCCAGTTCTAAATAATAATAACATTGTAATAATTTAAATCAGCATATTAAATTTAATTATTAAACAAATACAACACCAATATAGTATTGAGAAGAAAAAGATGACAAAGAGTTGAAAAAGTAACCAGAAACAGAAAATGCTTGTGAGATATATGAATATTTTAAACCCCTATATTCAATATTTCTGTGCAAAATAGAGTTGTACACAAGAACAACCCATTAGAAAAGATACTGTTAAAATAGCTAATCGGTTGTGATCAAATTTGATGAAATCTGTTCCCCTTGAATAGCTTTCTGTTAAGTTTTCAGCCAAAGCAATTTTTTTGTGCTTTTAGATGCTATTGATCAATGCCTGTCATAGTTTGGTTCTCCACTGTTTTGCACTAACAACTGAGCAGCTACCAACACAGCCCAAATCAATTTCTTATGGGGCAACAATTTGTATGCATTGTAAAACAGACTCTATGCCAGTTTCAGGATTCATTGTGAAAACATTGTTTAATAGCTTTAATAGCCATCAACCAAGTGAATATTGCCACTAAAGATGGTCCCTGTTCCAGTATGTTTATATTCCTACTAACACAATCTGCATTGCTGGAGTGCAGTTTTAGCAGAAGGCTGGTTTCTGCACTCTCTCGAAGTTTTATTGGAAGGAATGCAGCTTGGCTGTGGCCACTCCCACAATGGCTAGGATGAAGACAGAGTGACCACTGACACCAGTGGTTCTCAACCTTTTTAATGCCGCGACCCCCAACCGGTCATAAGTCGAGGACTACCCAACCGGTCGTAAGTCGAGGACTACCCAACCGGTCATAAGTCGAGGACTACCCAACCAGTCATAAGTCAAGGACTTTCCTTGCCTGGGAGTGCTGTGCATGCGTGGTGCCGCCCCCTGCGCCGGCCGAGGTGTAGCTGGCAAGCGGCAGAGATGGCGCAGGCTGATCACCAGCTGGGCCACCAACTGGCCCAGCCCAAGGGAGGTAAGGCACCCGCCGGGCCCTACGCGTGCCAGCAACCCTCCCTGCGCCCACTGGCCTCCCACTCCCACCCCTGGCCCTCTTTTACTTACATTTTTAATAGTTGCTCAGCAGGGAGGGGTGGAAACTTCTAGACAGCTCGCCTTCGCTGCAGACAACTTGCAGCACCGTTTGCAGAATGGGACTTTTGGGGGGCTCAGCAGGGCAGAGACAGCCTGGACAATTCCTATTGGCTTTTGAAAGCCAATAGAATTAGACTCTATTCAAGAGAGTCTATTCTATTGGCTTTCAAAAGCCAATAGAATAAAAGGGAGTAGCACAGCTAAGGAAAAGGGGGGGGAAAATGGCGGACTGTGTTGTTTGGCAACCCCCGTGAAATGGTCATTCGACCCCAAATGGGGTTGCGATCCACAGGTTGAGAACCGCTGACTTACACGGACAGCTCAGAAAATTTCAGTTTTGGGTGTCCCAAAGATTCTTTTTAAAAGGCAGCTGGATTTTCTTTTGTTTTTTCTTTAAAGATGTTTTGCTTCTCATCCAAGAAGCTTCTTTAGTAAATATGCCACAGTCATCCATGACCTGGATGACTGAGAATCTCCATAGACTTTCAAGTTTGGAAAAATGCCTAATGTATCTGGAGTCACTCCTTTAGGATTTTCACTTCTAGTTCCAGTGTATACATAGTCACTTATGCTTGCTAGTATTTGCTATCTAAATGGAAATCCAAACACATGACCAGATCAGAAATAGGTAGAAAACAGGTCCTGATCCATAATTTGTAGTAGGTTCAATAATAGTGAGAACAAAATTACCTTTTCTATATAAATTAGCCTGGCAAAGTGAAGAACGTTCATCGTAGGATAGCTTCGAATAGACTTGTGTGTGAAAACATTGTTTAGGTAAGTTCTGCTTCTGAAAATCAATTTTTAGATTCAAGGATCTCTTCTTAATTCCTAGATTTGTGGGTACTTGTGGGGGAAAAAAAGATGCGATAGATTTTTTTTCCTCCCAATAATGTTAGGAGTTTACAAGCTTGGGAGACTGGGCTACACATTGAGAGTTTTAAGAAGATGTTGTAGGCACTCCGCAGTATCTCAAAAAAAAAAAAAAAAAAAGCCTTGCGACATACAGCCAGTTACAAAGTATTGGTTTAATATAAGACCATCTACTGTCCCCTTCAGTCAGTCACCTACCCTGGAAGCATGCTTCCAAGCAAAGCACTAACTGTAGTCATCTGGTTTTTTTTTTTTCCTAAGAAAACTTATGGGTTGAGACCCAAAGGCATATTTGGAGGGTAAAAATGAGCCTAGGAGGTGATGCATTACTTTCCAGCATGCCAGTTTTCTATTTTTAAAATGAAAAAGGTTAGTTTTTAAAGGACGTCAAATGGAGCTGGAACGATTTTATAAATGAAGCAATATATAATCCTCATTGTGCACTGGTTCCTACAGGATGCAATTATTTTAATAATAATAGATTCATTCCTCACTGCCTATGAGATATTCTACTTTTATATCTTTCCCAAAGCTTCATCTATATACTCTCAGACATGTTGCTTTTCAACAGAAATTGTTAGGATACTTAAGCATAAGGAGCCAAACTCTTTTGCAATGAAGAAAATATGTTGGACTCCAGGCATGCAAGTCCCTTAGTATTGTGCCTGGCTATAGTTAGGAGTACAAAATCTGAATTTCTTATTCATGGGTATAATGGCAATTTTTGTGGTTTACCTTTTAACACACTACCAGAGTCATCTCAGTGAGATGGGTGGCTACATGATTGGTATGTATGTCTAAATACATACATACATACATTACATACATATATAAAACTATGTAGCACTTCAGTGTCAGATATATCATTCAGCGTCCTGCACAACTGGTTACCCTCAGAGTGCTTGAATGAGTCCTGATTCTTCCCCACCCTTGATCTAAACTTAAGAATGATTTGAATTTTCCACTAATATTAATGCTGAGAGTAATTCTTAAACTTAATTGTTCATCATGAGTATTCTATGAATGTATGTATGAGTGAGATATCCATGAACCACTCTTCACTGTACCTTTTTTCGCATTTTCCCTAGAGGTTCAAGGTTTATTTCCATGGCATTAAAGTAACTTGGTTGCTTCTGGAAAAAGCCATATTTTCAATTCATCTTGTCACTTGGGAATACAGCATAGATATAGAGCAGTGGTTCTCAACCTTTTTAATGCCGTGACCCCCAACCGGTTGTACTACTCAACCGGTCATAAGTCGAGGACTACTCAACTGGTGCAGCACCATTTGCAGAATGGGACTTTTGGCGGGCTCAGCAGGGCAGAGACAGCCTGGACAATTCCTATTGGCTTTTGAAAGCCAATAGAATTAGACTCTATTCAAGAGAGTCTATTCTATTGGCTTTCAAAAGCCAATAGAATAAAAGGGAGTAGCACAGCTAAGGAAAAGGGAAAAGAAATGGCGGACTGCGTTGTTGGCGACCCCCATGAAATGGTCATTCGACCCCAAATGGGGTCCCGACCCACAGGTTGAGAACCACTGGTATAGAGTCTTAAGGAAAACTGCATTGTGGATGCAAATGTCTGTCTAAATACATGTCACATTTTTGACCTTTATCTGTTCTGCCAAAGATATTTTCTTGGAAATGTGGTAACAGCTTTCATCTCTGCGAATGTCATTTCTGCCGCATTAAATTTGACTCTGCATCATAAACGAACCATCTGTTTTTTATTTCCTTTCTGATGCAAAACTCATATTTGTACAATATGACCAACTCAGTAACATACCCTTTTACAGCCATATATCCAAAATGGAAAGTGAATCCATAAGTGCAACTTTCCTCAATTGATTTACTGCTTTCATCAGATCCTAGCTAGCTCATCAAATGTAGAGCTTCTTGGCATCCCGTTTTCCTTTTGAGGTGTTACTGAATATTTAGTGGAGATCTTCCATAAGTTACAAACTAACTATTGTATTAAACTCAGTTTAAGTGTAGGTCAGAGTAATGAAGTTTAGGGTACTAAGGTTATTATGCGGCAGAATAGATGACGCAGGACAGGAAAGGTCCAAGACCACCACAGTGACCGTAGCTTCCTTTTTAACTTTAAATGTTATTATCTTCTTAGAAACCCCTGTATCCAAATTATTTAAAACTTACCTTCTGAAACAACAGTATTTTAATCTATATTCCATCTTTCGCCAAATAATAGCACTCAATAATAAAAATATGACAAATATAAACCAGAAATGTGACTACTAAAATCAGTAAAACAGACTACATGCAACTAATTAGCAGTTAACCAAATTGACACATCAGAATGTGGAATACTAGCAAGAGAACAACTAAGAACAGCTATACTTTCTTGGTAGTGAAAGAAGCGCTTTTAATATGATTGGGAAAACATATTACCACACACACTGGTCTAAAACAGAGCTAGCTTTATGAATGTCTCTTGAATGCAATTTCTGTAATGGTGAATCTGTGGCAAATAAGTATTTATAGTGCCTGCAGATCAAAATTTCATGTATTCTTAGCAGGGGTTCCTGCATAGACCTTAGTCAGACATTTCCTTGGGAGTGTGCATTCACCAGCATAGATGGTGCTTGGTTACAGAGACTGAAGTAAGAAGCTGTACCTTAATACAGTTGCAAGAGTACATTGGGAGCCAAAGTAAAGGGGCCAAACTAAATAAAATTCCTAGCCATAAAAATGCATCACAAGAAAGACACATTCTGTGTCAATTAAAGAAGTTCTCGTTAATTTATTATCCGGATGTCTATTACAGGATGTGGAGAAATAGAGCTGTAGTTTCTAAGACTTTCCCCCTATAAACAGCCCTTCAAAGTCAATACCGTTTATATGACCCGACATCACCCCTCATGCCCCTACCCCCAAATCAGTACTAGGCAAAAGGCAACCGTTAATATCTCCAGCTTTCCCTTTGGTTTATATGCTGCCGCCCACTCTTATGTATTCAGGATCATATTCAGAACTGGAGTGTAGAGTAAAACTGAATATAAATCTGGATGTCACTGGCAGTCTTCAGAAGAGTCACTCAAATACTTGTCACTTTCCATACAAAGCAAATAATTCAATCAGAAAAGCCACCCAGAATTTCTTCCCAATGTGATGCAATGTGATGGAAGCCAGCAAAGTTTTTTACACATTTACGATCAAAGATAATAAATACTTGGCTTAGGTGGGTACATACTTTCCGTACCATTGGTGTGTTATTTCCTTAACAATGCATGTCCGGGAACACAGTATGCCTTTCATACTCCAATATTGCAAATTTTGAAATTTTCAGAAGAGAGTTACTTAGAGTGCTGCTTTCCCAGCATAGTTTTGTATTTAAATTTTTCTAGCCAATCACATTTTTATTGGTATAATTTGTTGGGAGCCAATTATTTTTAGCAGCTATATCCAATTATAATTTATTGTGCAACCTTAATCTGGTACTCTTACAAGAATCCTCCCTTTCTTATATTTTTCACCATTATGTAATTGGTTTTAATTTCTTCATTCTAAGCCTTCTAAAAAGCACATGTTTAGCTTGGCTACTGGTGTTTTGTTAATAAAAAAGTAAGAGAGTACAGCTAATGTGCATAATGCTGAGAAAGGAAGTACATACATATCAATCATGCTGTCTTGCCGGAATAAACAAAATTCAGATTGTGAGTAAGAAATAGCATGATTAATTTAGAGAAACTATGGAGTAGGTTACCAACCTCAACAATGTAGAAAAACATAGTTGCTTGATGGTTTAATTGTACTTGCATGTCTTACTTGGATTCCACATTGAAAAAATAATTAGCCTTTGCTGTCTTTTATAGGTGTCAGTATAAATCAAAAGTCCTAATTTACAGGGAGAAGTGCTGTTTTTGAAGGACTGACTGGTTAGTCCCAATTCCAGCTTAAAGAGCCATAAGAAGAGAAGGTGGAAATCTTAAAATTGTCTATTGCTCATCAACAGTTTTTTGATTCATGAGGCTCACAGAAGTCAACTTGTTTGCCCACCTTTAAATAAATGGATTTGTACTAATACAGTATCATCTCACGTTCCCTAATTGATGAATTTCAGACAATAGTACAGCGTGTAGTTCCTGGATAAGAGATTCTAGGTTGCCACAGAAGCATGAGTATGCTGGAGTAAAGCTAGACCAATTATACTTGTAGATTACTAGCCAAAATGATCCCAAACTGATATTGTCCTTGCATATGGAATAGTGCATATGGCACAAAAAAACACAGCAAAAATGCCAGCCATATTTTATACTCGCATTGCTTTGTAATAATAATAATATTTACATCAGTGATCACTAGATGGCAAGAGATTGTTACCACAAACATATCTTTCAAACATATTGTGTTATTTTTCATATTTTATCAGCACTTATACTGCTCTTTTTGTGCTCCTACAACAAAGTTAAGTAAATTTCACTGCACTTTGTGAGATTTCACTCCACATATACATATTACTGCACTTGATTTTAAAGTTGCAGGGGCATATATACTTAAGTAAATGCAAAGTCTCTCCTCCAAGTGTATCAATACCGAGTTGCATACGCAAAAGCAAATGCTCATAAAATGCAATAGTTTGATAGTTTAAAACATAAACGAAATAAATTCATCTATGTTTCAATTTAGATACATATAGTCTTTGACTTACGACTGGTCAATTAGTAACCATTTGAAATTATGATGGATTGCCCAAAAGATACTTAGGACTGGCTTCTGAAGTTCTGATAGCTGGGTCTCTCTTGTGGCCATTTACAGTTATTTGCAGTGACTTGCAGTCAGATGACTGCAATTTATGATCTTTTTGCCGGAAACCATTGTTTTCTTCTAATTTCTGGCAATGACACCCTAGCAAGTCCAATGGGTTAAAGAACCCGTGGATTCAGTTAACAACTGCGATAATTTACCTATGTTGCAAAACAAGTCACAAAATGGGATTAGCCATGTGGGTGACCCTCTATGCAACCATCACAATTTATGATCATAATGGACAGGCTCCATTATGGACATAAATTGTGATGGTTGTATAGATGGGCTCCATTAAAATTGAGGACTACCTCTATATTTTATGAATATGACCATAAACTACCTTGCAAAAACATATTTTTAAAAGGTAGCAATAAAGATCCTTATGTAAATAAATGCATTATATATGTGTAGTATGTCCTTAAGTTTATTTTTATGCATACCCTTAGAATTTTTCTCAACAATCCCAAATAGCCATCTTTCTTTCCATTTTAAGTCCCTTTGTTTCTCAAAAGCTCCATTTGCATTGGAAAAGGCTTGGTGATTGCTGATATACCTTCAAAGAGAAAGCTTCCTTGAATTTAAAGGCAATAATAGCTCATCATAATCTGAATTTAATTGATTATAATTTGTTGTTTTTAAACTTTTTTTGGATCACAAAATATTAGTAACTAAATTGCACTAAACGGGAAGGTCCAGAATGAAACCGTAGTGAAGTTCTTCAAATGTTGTGCATCTTTGATAAAGTCCTTTTAATTCAACCTTTCCCTACTGAAATAAGAAGTCTAAAAAGCACCGATAAAGGCTGCAGGCAGTAAATCTCTGTGTTAGCAATGACAGTAAATTATAAGTAAACATCTCTCGGTTCCAAGATGATAGTTTAGCCCTCATTGTTTGGAGATGGAGGATCAAATGAAGCAATGCCTGCTTCACACATTTCATCATGGTGTTAGTTTTAATCTTGAGTTTGATGAACAATTCATAATGATTTAGTTCATATATACAGGTATACTTATAACAGTTTGTTTAGTGACCGTTCAAAGTTACAACAACAGCACTGAAAAAAGTGACCGCTGACCGTTTTTCACACTTACAACTGTTGCAGCATCTCCACGGTCACGCTTGCTAACTGACTCATATTTATGACGGTTGCAGCGTCCCAAAGTCTTGTGACCATCCTTTGTGACCTTCTGGCAAGCAAAGTCAATGGGGAAGCCAGATTCAATTAACAACCGTGTTATTAACTTAACAACTGCAGTGATTCACTTAACTGTTGTGGCAAGAAAGGTCGTATAATGGTGCAAAACTCACTTAACTGCCTTGCTTAGCAACAGCAATGTTGTGTTCAGTTGTGGTTGTAAGTTGAGGACTACCTGTATAATAAAGCATAAATTGCAATAGATATGATTGAAGGTATTTCATAAGTCTTTGAAGCAGCAGCCATGGAGCCTGATCAGATTTAAAACCACATATTCCGGAAAGAGAGTTTAAACCTTTTGCTCTACATGCAGCGGTAGTTTTGTTCTTCGTCCCAATAGGTTTCTACCTGGAGCAGAGGTCCCCAACCTTTTGAGCACCAGAGACCGGTTCCATGGAGAGAGGTTTTTCTGCGGACCGAAGGGGGCGTGGTTTCATATACTGCCTGCATCCCATGGATGGGGCTTTGCTTGTTTGCACGGACCGGTTTCTGACATGCCACAGCCCGGTGCTGGTCCACGGACCGGGGGTTGGGGACCCCTGATCTGGAGAGTTTCATGTGTCTGGGGAAGGGAGAGGGGCTGGAATCAATTTTTGTTTGATCAATTACGTGAAAAAAAATTCCTGCCAGTTTGATTCCAGTCCAGCTTGTTTCCCACCTGCCATGTATATGAAGTGCATTCACACTTTTATCACTTATCAATGGCCCATCAATAAATTTCTGATTTGAAATTCATCTTCAGCATTTATAAAAATGACCTTTGGAAAGTCCGTCGTCACTACCCTTATCTCAGACAACGTGGAAAAAATAATGAATTTTATTGTTTTTGCAGACTGGCCAATGGCTGTAGTAAAATATGTTTGTTATAGAGAATATTGATTTCCTATTGGAATTCCTATTTCCTATTTGGATAGGAAGTTTGTAAGGAATGCCTTGAGATAATAAACCATTATGAAATTTCCACAAGTTGCATACTTAATATGCTATTGATATTAACTTGCATTATTTAAAATAGTTTGGGAGTTGGAACTATTAAGTGACATTGATTCTTTTAATCATGAGATTAGATGGGCAGTCTTATCCTTCCTGAAATGCTATTAGATGGAAGTAAAAATAGAATGAAAGTGTCCTTAGACCAGAAGGCAGGAATCCACCTACCATGATAGCAGGATGTCCCCAGAAGATTTATGGAAAATTCTGTGGCACTGAAGAATCACTATCTCAGGGAAGAGATAGGAAAGTGGATCTCAAGTCTAAAAGGATCTAAAGCTGATAAGTGGATTCAGTAACTAAGAAAATCATAAAAGACCGTTATAAAAAAAATACCTGAGATAGCCAGTGTCCCTTTGGTAGTAATGGCTTTTTTAGGGTGGTTCAGAAAATTAGCAGCTTCTGCTTCCCATCACATAATTGATTTTGAGGGAGGTTCTAAGTACTAAGCAGCCATTTTGGGAGATATCTACATCAAATGACAGCAATGTGCCAATGTAAAACTTGAAATCCTCTGTTTTGAAGCAAGTTTCAGGCATTACATAGGTTCTTTTTATAACTCTGATACGTAGTGCTCAGAAAAATCAGTTCACTTGTACTTATCTGCATAGGCACCTTGTGAACCAGCATCTGGATAAGTGATAGCTGGTTAAAGAGAATCATCACTGGGTTGTTTAAGGTTAATTAGACAATCAGTGAAACAGTGGTGAGGTGAGGGTTTTTTTTCTTCTTCCTCTTGTGCTATATCCATTATCGGACGTTGGTGATCATGTTGGCGATCCTATTTTTATCAGCAGCCGCACGAAAAAGTGTTGCTGAGTTTTGTCCAAACCAACCCCTTAAATTTTGAAACCACGGTGTTCTTCTTCTGTCTGGACCTCATTTGCCTTCAATCTTTCCCTGGAGGATTAAATGGAGTATGCCGTATTTTTCTGGGCGTCGCATCACATGTCCAAAATATTCTAATTTTTGTATTTTAATTGTTTTGATGATTTCCCTTGGCTTTCCCAGGCGGCTTATCACCTCATTTCTGATCTTGTCAACCCAGCTTATACGTAACAGCCGCCTGTAAATCCACATTTCAAATGCTTCTAGTCTCTTCAGGTGGCCTTCTGTCAGATGCAATTGACAGAATTAACAGATGCAATTGACAAGCTTCCCCTAATGAAATGCAAGTAAAACTAAGGGTTTTTGTCCACCAGTCCACTGGTGATTATGCTAGACAGGGAGGGTCAAATTTGATGGACACTCAACAAAAAAATACAAAAAGTCTATCAGGGGACCCATGGTCTCCAAACCTATTTAGGGTCTAGTACTTGCTTTCTTAGCAGAGAAGGAGGTGGAGGATATGGCTTAGGAAATTCCCCAAAGGCCACAGTAGCTACTATATGGATAGAACACCTGAGTAACATAATGATCAAAGCTCACAAATGGATTGAATCTGGATGGCAGCATCTTAAGCCAGCTTAATTTCCAAGCAATTTTACCATGTGAGATAAGTAATTTAGAATTGCCATGCAGAAGAGCCTTTGTCTAAATTCATTTCTTTTAAAAGCAGCAGCAGTAGCCATAATGTTTCATTTCTAAAAATATGGTACAGTAAAAAAAAATTAACTTGGATCAATGAAGCAAAATGTATGAGAAATAAGTTGCATCAAGTCTTATTCTAAATAAGATTCATACAGTTTAGCTTCAGCTGACACTTTATTCGATAGTGATGAGTGTACATAATGTTGGAAATGCACAATACAAAATTAAGTAAAATTAACATCACTTTTCCCAGTGTTAACAGTTTATGGAATTTTGCAAAAATTCTGACACACAAAATAGTAATTGGATATATTAAAGATAACACATTTGAATTCTGTGGTTAGTAGCTGCACGTTGCAAAACATACATTTCATATGTGACTTGAAACTACATCCTACATCACACATTTACAAGAAGCCTTTCTGGGAGTTCAAGTGAGGTGCCTCATATTTTGTTCCTAGATTAAAAATGCTCCTTAAGGACTGCCTCTCATCATTAATGGATATGTACCACCAGCTCCTTAGAAACATTTGATTCAGATTAATTCTGCCCTTAGGTTTCAATAAACAAAAGTTAACAGGTTTTGTTGTTAAGGGAGAAGAGAGAGACATTTTGGACAGTTCTGCACCTAGCTGAACATGGTGTTCTACAGGAGTTGTGATCAAATCTCACAGAGACTAAGTATGTTCCATATGTCCTTAAAATCCACACTATACTTCTAAAACACGGCATCTGTGAAAGATTGAACTATGTGTATACTTGGCTGTGTGGGAGGGAGCGGAAGGATGCCAAGTATAGCAATATAAGGTACAGCATGTATAAACACTTCTCATTGGCACATGGAAAGGAACCTTAGCTGACACTGATTACGTTTTGTCCAACAAGGAAACCCACATATTGTATCATTTTGTTCACACACACACCCCCCGTAAAAATCAAAACAATCTAACAGCTAGGGATCAAATAGGGGTATCTACCCCTGGCTTCCAACTTTTAAGCTTCAGGATCAAAAGAAGTGTAGATTTGTAGAATACATCAGTGAGAGTTTTGCCTAGTGAGCTTTCTCTTTAGTTAGATATTTTAAGTTATGGAATTGGAGTACATAAAGGAACATAAGATGTTCGTAAATTTAGGAGCGGTCCATGCAATCCCAGAAGTGCTGTTATGAATTATTGTTTTTGAACACTTCCTTATTCCCCATTCTCTGCACATCGAAGAACATATTGTATTTTGCAAGAAGGACAAGTTAATCTCATCTGATGATATGCTATTTTTAAATACAGAGTCACTGCACTACTGAGGTAGTATAAGAAAAGGCTTTACAGCTTCATTGAACTGATCTTAAAACTTGCCTTTGGTGTGTCCATGCTAACAAAAATTTAAGCATTATTTAGACAGAGGCTCAGTATCTAAGGCTGAAATATGATTAATTTTAATCATTACTCTTAAGCTTTTTTTTTCGTGCTCAAACCACGCTAAAAACACCTAAGGATACTTAATTTGATGAAATTTCTTTTTAATTTTACGGTCTTCCAGATAAGAAAAGGGCTACTTTAAAATAAGTCTGCATTTTCAGTTGTATAGTTCCAACTCAATACAGAATTTTGCTATGTTGAATCTGAATTGTAAATATTAATTCAGAAGTACAGAGAACAGAAAAGAAAGACCACTTTGAAACTTAGTAAAAGATTCATAGCTGTATAAATGTATTATATATATCAGTACAATAACAGTGATTTTTCCGGATCACTGTGACAAACATCAGGAAAACTAGAAACATAATAGGCACTGCAGATATTTTATGCATACATATCAATTATAAACTATCCTAGATATTTAGAATAGTGTAGAATCCATTAGCACATAAAATTAATCAAAAGATTGTCTGACACAGCAAGCAGTGTATGCACTAACAGATGACACAATTTACAATATTTCAGGTAGAAATAAGTCAGTATAACTTATTGACTTATTGACTTAGAAATAAGTCAGTATAAGTCTACTGACAATGCAGTTGTCACAGCAGACACAAAAAGAAGCAAAATGTAAACCATTTGTACCAAGTATTTTCTGGCTTTATTTCTTTAAAAGATGGCCAACTGAAATTTGATTAACATTACTGATGGCAAGTATTAATGAAGTAAAATCAAAGCAGAACATGTATTCTTTGGGCTGTGATGGTAGCTAAAAGAAATGAGCAACAACTGAAGATTTAAGTTCACACAACCATTATTGTTATTTTGCAAGGCTTTTCACAATATCTCTAAAATATTTCTATTATTTTCTGTTATGAATTGAAATTCACATGGAAACAAAAACCTCATTTTCCAATTAAATCCCTACTGCATTTTTAAATATTTCCAAACTATCCATTAAGAATAAGCAGCTTTCTTTCTATTATTCATTATGCAAATTTTATATAAATTCATTATGCAGTTTTGGTGGAATAAAATAAGAACTTGGCAAGAAAATAAGTAATTTTTCATTTTAGGAGAAAATATTATTGAAGAAAGGAAGGGTTAGAAGAATAATTAGAGTTTTTAAGTATAATTAATTCAGCTAAAAGATAATCAAATGCTACATATGCCATTCCCATGTTGCAGTTCCTGGATTCCATGTGTTTCTCTGTGTTTCTTACATATAAATAATTTCAACCATAGTTTTAATGTAATTGGTTACTTGAACTTTGTGATATTGTACATTAGCCAGTTACCAGAAGTAGTATCCCAAAATGAAGCATTAATGGGAAAATGATAAAGGCAATGACAAGCCTTGACGAAAATTTACTTTTTTAACTTCATCATTGTTAAAATGACTGAGTAGATTTCCCGAGAATACTACTTTATATTCTTACTATATATATATAAAGGTTGAAAATTTGACATCTGATTGCTTAAGTATGTTGCAGAATTTGCCAAAATAAACATTTCTTTCAACTGATTTACAGTTTAAATAAAGATATCCATTTCCAGGCACAACTTGAACCCTTAGACATAATAGTAATGGGAGTCTCTTGGAAGACACGGATATACACTACAGGAAAACAACAAGAGCCAAGAATGCTACCAAGGTACATTTTGTCATTCTAGCTTTTCTTCGTTTTTTTCCTCAGAAATAAAATAAATAAAATTAGCAGCAGGAATACATAGGAGATTTACAAGTGAAAGGCAAAATCATCAGGATCCTTCTGCCCCACATGAAATGTTATATCTGAGACAAGAGCATTGCACAATAGAATATCTGGAAGAATCTAGAACCCCCTGCCATGTCTTGTTTACTATTTATGTTTTTCAGGAAATTCAGCATTGAAAGAAAAGAACTCTCCTGATCAAATGAATATTTAAAACCATAACAACAAGTACATGTATGAAAGTACGGTATGGTATGAAAGGTGTCAGTAAAATAAAGTGTTTTATTCATTTGTTAAAACTTTGTGAAATAAAATTTTAATAAAAGTTTTAACTTGTGAACAACCTGAATATCTACTGATTTTTTTTTTAAAAAGTGCAAATAAATAAACCAGCATTTTGGACAAACAATTGCCTCAAACCCTCACAGTAATCCACCTATATTTTGTAATTAATTTCATTCACACTTTTCTTCCAAGGCACTAAAAGGAAAATAATTTTCTAGGATAATTATAATTTGTTTTACACTATAGTTGTTACTAAAGGAATACTTACTAAATTTCCTTTTGGTTATTTATAACTTGGAACTCTAGGATAGAGCTCTCTGTCCCCTCATCAAAAAGCAGAATGCATTACTGAAGAGAAAGGTTAATAAAAGTCAGACTAGATTAAAACTGGGCCAATTCCAATATTATTTCTAAAATCCTTCAGTATTTTGTTAGACGTTTTTGGATCCATGTTAAGCTACTTTCAACAATATTTTCATATGAGGCTGTTCTGTTTAAACACAAAGCTAATTTTTGTTAAAGAAACATATATAAAATACCAGCATTATTCTGTCCAGTGCAGGTTTCCTCTCATGTTCTAATCTGATTACAATAAACTTCCCCAAAGCAAGGTAAAGAAATTACTTGAGATGATTATAAAAATAAGTGTGTGAAGATGTATGTCTCTGAGCCCTTATCTTTCTTATAGCCCATATCTGAAGACTAACTACTGTGGTACTGTAAGCACTTGTAATTTTCTACTTTTATGCCTTTTGCAGTTGGTAAATATTTGATGACTTATCAATGTCAGTCCTGGAACTTAAGCAGAGTGGTGGAAAAGGAGTGGATAAACTCTCCTGGGAGCATTATAAAGTTCCTATGACAAAATCACTAGCAATATAAAAACAAGTGTTTTACTCTTTACATTGGGGTGGAAAGAATTTGATGATGACAAATTCATAAAATGGATTGTGAGGAAGTCCTATAGTACATTTTGTATGGCATTTTGCCATATGTCTTCAATGACTTGCTTTCAAACTCAAGTCCTTAAACTAAGTGATAGTAACGTTCAGCATAGTAGATATGCATCTGGTTGTTGTTGTGCCCCAGTCAAAAGTGATGCTAGAAGTGGCCCCTACTTCCGCTTCTGAGATCATTTTACATCGACTACATAAACCATTAATTTTCATAACATTTTTTTTTGGAAATCCAGACAAACATGCTTTAAATCTTTATATGTCAGGAAAAAGCATATACACAAACCTTAATTACGAGTGAAGGGGCACCATTGTAAACAAAGGTCAGTAGCACAGTGGTACAGTAGATTGTCAAGAAAACCAATACAAGTGAAATACAGATTCATTTGCCTTTCATGTACATTATTGCCATATACAAGGAAGGAAATCTGTAAACTCATAATTGTGAAGATTTATTAATAAGGACCGAACAACAAGTGAGTGCTCCATCTACTTTTTCTAGCTCGGTGTTCGCTATAGGGATCAACATGTGGTCCTTCAGTTTTTCAAATACCTATTAAGAAAGAAAATGAAAAGTTATGAATATTTTTTTACTGAATCTTTATCACTGGTTTAGAAATTTTCAGTCAGAATAGTTTATATCTTAGTAGAAAACTCTCAGCAAACAGTGGCATCTGACTGACCTTTGTGCTTGGAAACTAGCAAGACTAGGTCTGAACAATCTTTAAAGGTAATGGCAACAGGGAACCCCAAGCCTGTCAGAAAAATATCCTGGAATAAGGCCATGGGAAACCACTTCTATTCTGTTGCTAAGTCGACTATGTGAACATATCCATGCAATCAGTAGAAATCAAAATCAACTTGAAAGGAATTTTTTTTTTTTTTTACCTTAGTAAAACAGTTCAGCTTTAAACTGGATACTCTGGCTCAAAACTGGAACACTTGGCATTCAAGTTAGCATATTAATACACTTTAGGAGAAGGGGGAGCAAAAGACTGATAAATGTGCTATTGTGTCATATTTTAGTTCATATGATATGTCATTGATATGTCATATGGCAAGAGTAATGCTGACTTTGATTTCTAATAAAATTATGCCTAAAGTCATGGGGAATTTGCGACAAACCAGTCTCATGATTTAATGTCTAATAACAGCCTGCATAAAGTTTATCCCATGCTTGCTTACTTAAGATATTAGTGGAGTTGGGGAACAGAGTGTTTTACATGGTCACACTCCAACTCTGTGCTCTGTGAGTTGCAGCATTGCTTCAGACCCAACATGTTAGGCAAAAAAAATTGTCAAGCATAATGTTGCATTTTCAGTAATATCAAGATTAAATAAGCAATAAAGACCTGTGGGTATGCACCTTTGAAGTAAACTGTGAGCTAGCCCAAATTATAAAGCCCAAGTTCAGGAGAGGTGTCACAGATTTACATTTATCATGTTTGTTGGGGAGCGTCAGTAAGGCAGGGGTTCCCAATCCACTACCGGTCCATGGCCTATTTGGAACTGGGCCACACGAGCGGTAGGCCAGTGTGCATGCATGTGTGCACAACTCAACTCATGCAAGTTAAGCTGTATGTACGTGTACGTGCACCGGCCTGCCACTCACGCAGTCCAGTTCCCCCCCTCTCATCTAAGTCTGTACAACTTTTTTTTTTTTACAAACAATTTTATTGGTTTTTCCATTTTTGCACCAAGAAGCTTAAAAACCAACGTGGAGGTGGGGTAATCAGTTGAATCTCTATCAATTAACATACTATAGTCAAATTAAAACATTTCTAAATAAAATTCATTCGTTAATACATTCCTAAATAAAAATTCCATTGATAAAAGTTATCAGCAACTCATTACCTATGTAAATCAAAATCCTGTTCTCCAGCATGATCAGTGTAGAATCCACCGGATGGGTAATTTCAGCCTTCCTGCTCAGAAGAGACTAGGTCAGAACTTTGGCCACGCCTCCCTCTGGGTATGTCTTCCCAGTTTTGACTTAGTCTCGTGCTCAACAGGGTGCAGAAATTTTGGCTCCTTAACTAGGCTAAGTTAATTGAACATATATTTAAATCTGATTGAGTTTAATCCTTTTTTAGCTATCTAAAGTGTAGTTTTTCCTTTTATTTTCTTTTTACAATCGGAATTCGAATTGGCATTGATTTAAATTGGAATTTGGAAAGGGCCTTCTGGCTTCGAGCCTAACAGGTTCTCTTATTTAAACATATTATTTCCATCATTACATTCTTACATTTCTTAACTATATTCTGTTTCTTATTCAGTAATTCTTCATTTGTTAACTTCATCTCTTCCATTATTGCAATCTTTTTCTCATTATACCTCCACAAATTAATTATCATACCTAATAATAAAAAACATAAGCAAATAGAAAAAATAGTAAAAAAAGACAGAAACAGACTAAGCGGAAGAAAGAGAAAAGAAGGAAGATCCATTATTCCAAAGAGTGTATTCTTACTATTTCAATACTAAATTCAAAATCTTATCCTAATAACACCTTTTAAAAATCCAAATCCAAATCAATCTGCATCTCTATAAAGCCTTTGCAACCCATAACTGTAATCTTAAATTCCATATTTATATCTTATTCTAGCTTTCTTTCTATTCCAAACAGGTTTCCATAATAAAGACTCTAGATCCACAAATAAGACTCCCTTCATCTCTAGCCAGAATACGTAAAACAAAGGAATGTCTCCCATTGTCCATTTTAATAGGCTAGTAACAAAGTTGTAGCAATTCTCGATAACTCATAATTGGATCTCAATCCCCATCCTTTTTTAATTTGCATATAGTTTAATTACAGTCACTTTTGAATCATCCAAAATCTGAATGGATTGTATATAAGATGATGTATATGTCTGTACAACTTATTCAGCTATCCAAAAAATGTTCCCTAGAAACTGACATAATATGACACAGGATAAAATGCCTCACTTGGGGCCCAAGTCACTTCCAAGCATATTACCATTAACACTCAATGATAAGAAAAATGGCCATGTATAGCTTAAAATTATGTTCTGATCTATTTGAAATAATATACATAAAACTCAGAGAATGACCCTTCTGATTTGCAACAGCATCACCGCCAGACCAACAGAACACTGGGGTGCACAGCATTCTTATGCTAAGAATAGCACACACAGATTTCTATATGGCATAATTTGTTGAATGTCTAGGAAAACCTTTTTCATTCCAAGAAACTCAAAACCTAAACAACAAAATGAGAAAATAATATGGGAAGCCAAAGAATGAGAAACCATGTTGTGAGCAAAGAATAAAAGGGTTTCCCTGTCAGTCATGTCTGATTCTAGAACACAGTGCTTATCTCCGTTTCTTGGTCGAGGAGCCAGCGTTATCCAAAGACAATTTCTGTGGTCATGTGGCCAGCATGGCTATATGCCAAAGGAGCACGGAATGCTGTAACCTTCCCTCCAAAGTGGTACCTATTAATCTACTTGCATTTGCATGCTTTCACAATGCTAGTTGAGCAGGAGCTGGGACAAATAATGGGTGCTCACCCCATTGGGTGGAGCTCGGGTCTCAAACCCAGGCTTTCAGCTCAACTGAGAAGTCCAGCATCTTTCCTGGCAGTATTTCTGGGGGGACCAAAATGGTGAAGGGGCAAAAAAGGCAAGATGGTGAAAGCTTGCCCCATTTTTAAGTGCATTGTAACAACACTTCTACTATCTAACCTTTTTTTTTTTGCCACTGCCGCCACCTGCCAGTGCTGGATTGTATTTATTACATTCTGTTTAATACCATGCATCCACAAACTCCACCAGTATTTTTTTTTTTTTGTTATTTTCCTTATTTCAGTGGAAGCAGTGTGTTGTTTTTTTTTAGGGGGGGGGGGAGGGAAGGATAGTCCTTGGAGCCAGAATTACAGATTCAATGCTTCTCTCCCGAGCAGTCTGGACTTACAACTGATCAGCATTTTATAAGAACAGGTCTAGTCTTTTTGCCATTACCTTTGCACTTTCTGGATACTCCTCAGGGGCTCGATGCAACAAAACATGACCTTTGCCAGGAATATTTAAATAAACACAGTTTGCTGCTGCATCATCAGGAACTGTAAGTTTATCATAACGATGGTCGCTCATCTGCTGCATAGTCTGTTATACAAAGATAAGTCAGGATTATATAAAACTCTTTAGAAATTAAGGAGGGAAATTGTTTTATTTTTTAAAAAATGTATCAAAAACTGTTGTAGTATAATGTGACAATTCCCAACAAGAAATTCAGCTTATACAAGTTACAGCAAATAAAAGGAAACCAGGAATATATGCAGAAGGGTTTTTTTTACACAAATTCCAAATGCTCAACATTTCTGAAAGGCAAGCATGTTACTGTCTGGAATATATTAAGCATGTATTCAAATTTGGATTTGCCACAATTAATATAAATTTGTGCATCCTTTACCTATAAAATTAAGGTACATAAGATTAACCATTGTGAGTTAATTCATACTCTTCTGCTTTATTTAGCCAGACTTGCTAATAAAATCAAATAGTCCTACTAACAAACTCAACTTTTCATTTGTGAAAGGCATCATATTTGTTCCTAGTAAACAATTTTGTTTTGTCCTACTTTGTTCTTTTGGGAGAAACATTTCAAAGTATTCTGCATTTGTCATACTTGAGATTTCAAGAATACATCTCCTAAGGAAAAAGTTGGACATGGAATAAAGGAATTCATAAAATTTACTCTAGTTTTACTTCCTAATTGAAGTTTTAAAGAATATACAGCACTACTGAAAAAATATTAGCCTGAAATTTTGGCTCAAGTTAGTTTTCATTAAAATTAAATACCAAAGCTACCTAACCACCTTGATTTTAGAGAAAAACGTTATGTCCTCATGAAAGACAGGCATAGATTTAGATTTCAAATGTTATGTCTTACAGTTCAGTAGATTTCACTTGATCTTGAGGCAGCTTGGTCAAAACTAAAGCAACAAGCCCTTGACAATGATACTCAGTATGACTTAAGAACAATCCTCCATTTTGAACAAGTCAGTCCTATTTGGAAGACACATCTCTCACAACAAATATTTAGTTGATATTCTTTGCCCTATGGGCAGGAGAGCTCTTTTTTTCTGCCCTTGCTGTTGGAAGATTTAACAATACTCTCAAGCAATAGTAAATTTACACTGCCCATTGCAAGAAACAAAATCAGCTTCCTGCATACTTGCCCAGTGTCTTTTGAATATATTTTGATGAGGGGGAGAATGCTCTTTCTTCTCTCAGCTGGCAGGTTATCTTAGATATCAAGCTCTCTTTTTTTCTCAATTTCTATTGCTAGTCAAAATTTAGTAATGTGGTAATTCTGTTGATTGTACAAAAAGTGTTGTATTTTTAGTGCATTTAGTGTTTTGGCTCAATGTAGGTTTGTTTTTCTTGGTTTATACTTTATTTTTAATCATAAATAAAAGCAAAAACTTCTAAACCTGCAGTGTCTTCCCAAAGAGAAAGACAAACAATGCATGTCAAGAATTCAGGCAAAAGAAAAAAAAATACCAGAAAAAAAGACTTGCAGTACCATGGACAGATCCTTAGGTGCAATAGATTTGGTGCAATTAATACAGTGCCCCAAAACCCTTCCTATTTCATATTTCATTTATAGAGAAGGGATGTTTAAGTGCAGAAGATATTTTCAGAGACGATTATTACAACTAATGACAATCAATATTTGTTATTTGAGATAGGTGCCTCACTCTGCCAAATGGTAAGGCTAAATCTGCTTGTATTTCTTTGTATTTCTTCTTCAATATACAAATATATTAACAAATATAATGATGTGCAGCTTAATTTGCTGGATGAATTAACTTCTATGCCTTTTGTATACCATGTGTATATTTGTGTGCACACATCTTATGAGTATGTGTATATATTGCACACTAGGCCTTTGGAAATATCTGTACTTGAATGAAAAATGGCACGTAATCTTTTAACAATTCCCTGGAATTTCTAAATACAAGAGTCTTATTAGCCACATTGGAGATTGAATCATAAATATCCTGTGATGAATCTTAAGCAATGTCTTACATTCCTGAGGAAATGTCATCATTGTAATAGAATTTCATGTTTCTTCACTAGCTAAAATGTTTGTGTGGTTTTCTTACCATTAAATTTTGATAATATCTATCTTATATAATGTAAATATAAAAATTATAATCCTCTCTTTTATAATGATTTCCCAAAACTGCATATCCTGGAAACCTCAGATTGTTCATATCTGTTAAGATTAAACATATAAATGACATAGTTTATTCCCAGCCAGAAAAATTTTAAAAAGAGGAGATAATTTTTCCAGTATATATGCACGCATTTCTTTATAGTGTACCAATTCTGAAGATAAGTAATTGCTGGTATGATGCCATCATTAAAAAAGAACAGGCTTTCAGCTGCAATAGCTCTGTGCTCTTTTTCAAATTTAGATAAAATAAACAAGCATCACCTTTTTTCAGATTTTCTTCTTGCAATTCTACCCTTCAGCTAAAGCTTTAAATATATTTGATCTTTCAGGTGAGGAACAAAGGAAAAAGGCTAGTCAAGCAAAAAAAAAAAAAAAAAATTGCATGCAAGCATTTGTCACTCAAATATTGCCTCTAATTCTCTGCATTAGAAAAGCAGTAGTTAAGTTTCCCAGTCTTGAGGTCGGTGACAAAGTTGGTTTTCAGTACTGAAGAAGAAAAAAGACACAACAAAGACAATGTGTATTGCAGCAGTCTTTGCCCTGTTGTGCACTTTGTTTTGTTAGAAATGAAATTTAAAAAAAAAAGATCAGTGTGTGATATTATGTACATTGACTGGAATAAATTCAACTGAAATCATGGAGGTTTGCTTTGGAATATGCTTATATAAAGTAAAAATGCAAGTCCTGATAATACATACCCTTCAATTTTCATGCTCCTATATGTGCTGACATTTCAACTAGTGAAGCAGATACATCCAATAATCATGCAACTAGGATGATAAATTATGCAAGGTTTGCAAATATATGGAAATTAATTTCTTCACATAATACAGGAACCAATATGAATCGGTCACGGGGACCACAGGTTTAGTCTTCTGAGCTTTTAGACTCGTGCTGGAGCCCATCGTCAAAGAACTTCTCTCTATTGCAGCCTGGCAGGGTGGGGAAAGGGAATGGTTCTGTGTGAGTGGCAGGCATGCGCACAAACTCACGCAACTCCATTTGCACAAGTGGCAAGTGCGGGTGCCCGTTGCTTGTTTAAATAGAGCTGTGTGCTCGCATGCACTTGCCCACCACTTGTGCAGCCTGGTTCCAAACGGGCTGCGGCCTGGTAGTGGACCGCAGTTCAGGGGTTGGGGACCCTGTTCTACTAGAATGTTCACATTATGTATACAAATATTCCAAATTTTGATTCTTAAGAGCAAAATGTGAATTAGCTTACTTTCTCAGAGGTCTTACCAGTGTATAAGGAGCAAAACGGAAAAGGCCAGCGCATAGCACAATTCAATATGTGGCTAAAGGAGTGGTGTAAAGGGGAAGGCTTTGGATATATTAGTCACGATGTCAGTAGCTGGTCCAATCAAAAGATGTACAAAAGAGATGGTTTGCATCCATCAAAAAAAGGGACTGAGTTACTCGGCTATAAATTCACAGATTTTCTGGAGGGAAATTTAAACTAAACAGCGGGGACAGGGAGTTAATTGACACGGAACAACCCTGTCCCCGGCAATTTAAAAACTATAGGGCTATCAGTGCATGTAGCATAGATGTGTGTGTGGACAAGAATATCAACCTTGCTATCAAGCAAAATGAAGCCTCTAATAGCGAGTGCCACATAAAGTGCACTAACCAAATAGGTGGTAAGACAATAGGGGAACTCAGGCACCACACAGGTTATGTAGAAAGGAAACACAGGGCCACCCACAAAGGACTCAAATGTTTATACACCAATGCACAGAGTATGAACAGCAAACAGGGTGAACTAGAAATTCAGGTTAATGAGGGCAGATACGATATTGTTGCCATTACGGAAACATGGTGGGATGAAACCCACACATGGAACACACAGCTAGAGGGATTTAAATTATTTAAAAGAAACAGACCAAATAAAAGAGGAGGTGGAGTTGCTCTCTATATAAGAAATAACTACATCTCCACAGAAATAGAGCACAACAATGATAAAAACTGTCTTGAATGCATTTGGGTCAATATAAAAGGGAGGGGAAATGACATTGCCATAGGTGTATACTACAGACCACCCAACCAAACAGAGGAAATAGATGAACTTTTTGCTAGTCAGCTAACTAAGGTATGTAGGAAGCACATCACAATAGTAATGGGGGACTTTAACTACCCTGACATCAACTGGGAGACAAACTCCGCACCAAGTGGAAGATCAAACAGTTCCTGGCAAACCTAGCAGACAACTTTGTCTCCCAAAAAGTAGAGAAGGGAACTAGGGGATTAGCCATTTTGGATCTAATTCTCACTAACAGAGATGAAATGATAGCGGTGTTGAAGCCATAGGAACCCTGGGAGGAAGTGATCATGCAATATTAGAATTCAACATTATAGAAGCACAAGCAATAGAACACAGTCAAACTAGAGTCTTGGACTTCAAGAGAGCTAATTTCAATAAACTTAGAGAGGGCTTGGGAAGGATTCCATGGATGAGAATCCTCAAGGGGAAAACAACTCAAGAAGCTTGGGAAATTTTGAAAAATGAGATAATAAAAGCCCAGTCTAGCACAATACCAACAAAGAGGAAAAATAACAGCTCTCAAAAGAAACCAGCATGGCTGCATAAAGAACTCTCTGACAAATTGAAAGATAAAAAGGACAAGTATAGAAAGTGGAAAGAGGGGAACATAACTAAGTCAGAATATCAGCAAATAGCCCGAGCCTGCAAAGATGAAGTGAAGAAAGCCAAGGCTCAAAATGAACTAAGGCTTGCGACCAAAGTCAAAAATAACAAAAAAAGCTTCTTTCAACATGTAAAAAACAAGAAAAAAGTGAAGGAAATGATTGGTCCATTAGTGGGTGGAAGTGGCAAGAAGGTGACAAACAACAGGGAGAAAGCAGAACTATTTAACTCATTTTTTGCATCTGTCTTTACACAAAGGGAAAAAACAGACCAACCTATCAAAAATAGTGCCATAAAAAACAAAACAGAAACACAAGTTAAGATAGGCAAGAAAATGGTTAGTGAGCACCTGTCCAGCCTAGATGAGTTCAAATCGCCAGGACCAGATGGATTACACCCCAGAGTTCTCAAGGAACTGGCAGATGTGATATCGGAGCCACTGAACTATATTTTTCAAAGATCCTGGAACACAGGGGAACTACCAGAGGACTGGAAAAGAGCTGATGTAGTTCCCATCCTCAAAAAAGGAAAAAAAATGGATCCAGGAAATTACAGACCTATCAGCCTGACCTCAATACCTGGGAAGATCCTGGAAAAGATAATCAAACAACGAATCAACGAACACCTAGAGGCAAACAAAGTCATTACTAAAAGCCAACATGGGTTTGTCAAAAATAGATCATGCCAGACAAATCTTATTGCATTCTTTGACCAAGTGACAAAATTAGTGGATCAGAGGAATGCTGTGGACATAATTTACTTGGACTTCAGTAAGGCATTTGATAAAGTAGATCACAACCTACTACTTGACAAGATAGAAAAATGTGGGGTAGACAGAACCACCACCAGATGGATCCGTAGCTGGCTGACCGGCCGTACTCAGCGAGTGGTCCTCAATGGAACTGCATCTATATGGAGGGAAGTGTGTAGTGGGGTGCCCCAGGGCTCTGTTCTGGGCCCAGTACTCTTCAACATCTTCATCAACGATTTGGATGAAGGGATAGATGGGGAACTCATCAAATTTGCAGACGACACCAAGCTGGCAGGAATAGCCAACACTCCAGAAGACAGGCTTAAGATACAGAAGGATCTGGACAGACTTGAACACTGGGCACTAACTAACAAAATGAAATTCAATGGTGAAAAAAGCAAGGTTCTACATTTAGGCAAGAAAAACCAAATGCACAAGTACAGCATAGGTGGCACCATGCTCAATAGTAGTAACTGTGAGAGGGACCTCGGAGTCCTAGTAGACAATCACCTTAAATATGAGCCAGCAGTGTGCTGCAGCTGCCAAAAAGGCCAACACAGTGCTAGGCTGCATTAACAGAGGGATAGAATCAAGATCACGTGAAGTATTAATACCACTCTTCAATGCCTTGGTAAGGCCACACTTGGAATACTGCATCCAGTTTTGGTCACCACGATGTAAAAAAGATGTTGAGACTCTAGAAAGAGTACAGAGAAGAGCAACAAAGATGATTAGGGGACTGGAGGCTAAAACATATAAGGAACGGTTGCTAGAATTGGGTATGTCTAGTTTAACGAAGAGAAGGACAAGGGGGGACATGATAGCAGTATTCCAATATCTCAGGGGCTGCCATAAAGAAGAGGGAATTAAGCTATTTTCGAAAGCACCTGAAGGAGGACAAGAAGCAACGGGTGGAAACTAATCAAGGAGAGAAGCAACCTAGAACTAAGGAGAAACTTCCTGACAGTGAGAACAATTAATCAGTGGAACAGCTTGCCTCCAGAAGCAGTAAATGCTCCAACACTGGAAGTTTTTAAGAAGAGACTGGACAGCCACTTGTCCGAAATGGTGTAGGGTTTCCTGCCCGAGCAGGGGGTTGGACTAGATGACCTCCAAGGTCCCTTCCAACTTTACTAATATGAACATATGAGCTTACTTAAGAATTCATAAAGGACTATATTAGCTCTGTCCATAACTCCATCCATCTAAGCTCTGTTTATAATTTATGGTAGCATGATACTGATGTATCAGTTCATAAAAAATAAAACTGAATTTGATTTGAACCAATAGGCTGTCTTTATTGCAAATGAAAATAATAATAAATAACAATAAATAAATAATCCACAATTGATTTTTTAATGAAAATTTTATGAAAACATTTAGGAATGTTTTGATTCAGCCAGTTTGGTCATTTAAACAGAAGGCACAACAATAAAATACATTTGCCTTTGTTTTCAATGTACAATCCTTTAGAAAAGTCATCTTGACAATAGTTTCTGCAGCTGATACAAAAGTTTCTTAAAGGCAGCAGCAAATTAAATCAAAATTGGACAATGGAATAGTCATTTACATATACTTATGCAAGTAATTATGGGATTAGTTGGGTGAAAATGTAGTTCTGCAAACAAGTAAGACTTCTAGAGCTATTATGGTACATAATAACTTTTGCCATAGTGTGCACAAACTAATTTTCTTTATAATGTTTCCAAAAAATCTCAACAGGAAATGCAAATCCATCTCTCCCCAACTCCTTCTATCAATTAGTAACTAAAGAACAGTTGTAACAGATTGGAATAATGTTACAGAAATACCTTGGAATGCAAATATCAACAGAAGAAAAACAATGAACATTCATTTTGCCAGATCATGCTATTTGTAAGCAGAGGTTTGTGGAAAATTTCCTTGTTTGTAAAGATTATAAGAATCACAAATTCATTTTATGTGAGTCTGATTTCCTGCCCAGAAAGATCTTTGCATGATGGGTTACACTAGCATTTCCTGCATATTGATTCTTTCTGGGAATTTTCTCTCTCTATAAAGAATCATTTTGCTGCATATTCTCTAAAGCTGAGTCATGCTTTTCTGATGTCTAGCAAATTAATCTGCAAACTTCCCAATCTCATTTTCCCCAATTGAGTTTTGCAAAGTATATTTTGCCATGAAAGGTCTTGATCAACGAGTAAATGCATTAAAATGTGATTAGGAAAGTTCCTAAAATAAGCATCATATTCTTCTATCAGTTTGTCATCCTGGCTTTCATTGTGAGTTGAGACGCATTTCAGTAAGATTACTGAACAATATTTTAATTGAGAAATGAAATACAACCATAAAAGATCTTATTTAAGATATTTTTTCCCAACAAAAGGAGGAACACACATAAACAATTTGCTATCTGAAAAATATAGGAAAATTTTACAACTTGATAAGGCTCCAAGCTTGGGCAGATAAATTAAATAATCTTTTCATTAATACAAAAGATTGAAATCAAACCTGTATTTGGACATATGGACAGACATTTGGACATATGGACAGATGCTGAGACTCTAGAAAGAGTACAGAGAAGAGCAACAAAGATGATTAGGGGACTGGAGACTAAAGCATATAAGGAACGGTTGCTGGAATTGGGTATGTCTAGTTTAACTAAGAGAAGCACGATGGGGGACATGATAGCAGTGTTCCAATATCTCAGGGGCTACCACAAAGAAGAGGGAATCAGGCTATTTTCCAAAGCGCCTGAGGTCAGGACAAGAAGCAACAGGTGGAAACTAATTAAGGAGAAAAGCAACCTAGAACTAAGGAGAAACTTCCTGACAGTTAGAACAAATGGAACAACCTGCCTCCAGAAGCGGTGAATGCTCCAACACTGGAAGTTTTTAAGAAGAGACTGGACAGCCATCTGTCCGAAATGGTGTAGGGTTTCCTGCCTGCCTGAGCAGGGGGTTGGACTAGATGACCTCCAAGGTCCCTTTCAACATTATTATTATTATTATTATTATTATTATTATTATTATTATTATTATTATTATTATTTCTGTATTACAAAAAAAGTTAAAACGATTTTTTAAATAAACCACTAAATGTTAACTAAAGGATTGACCTGTACCAAAAATAAAATCATCATTGAGTTTTAAAAATTGACAGATATCAGCGTAAAACGAATCACATCACAAAATACAAAACAATGAAAAGCTCACATAACAAACCAAGTGTGTTAAAATGCAAATCTTATGAAACCAGGAAAAACCAAAACATTTGGTCTGATGCTCAGGAGGATTTATTTGTTTCCTCTTGTCATTACTATTCAATATTGGGCACCCAGCACCAAATACAGGTAGTCCTCAACGTACGACAATTGAGCCCAAAATTCCTGTTGCTAAGTAAGACATTTGTTAAATTAATGTTGCCCCATTTTACAACCTCTCTTGCCACACTTGCTTAATGCAGTTGTTAAATTAGTAACACGATTGTTAAGTGAATCTGGATTTCCCCATTGATTTTGCTCATCGGGGTAACAAAAGGTGATTGCCATGACCCCAGGATACTGCAACTGTCATAAATATGAGTCAGTTGCCAATTGTCTGAATTTTGATTACATGACCAAGGGGATGCTGCAATGTTGGTAACTATGAAAATGGTCATAAATTACTTTTTTTTCAGGGCCATTATAACTTTGAACAGTCAGCAAATGAACTTTTGTAAGTGGAGGACTACCTGTAAAGAAGAATGGGATGCAATGTCCCAAAGTACCGCTAACATCGAATGAGAAATGAAATCCAAAAGAAAAAAGTAAGCTGTATATTCAAATGAATGATAGCTTAGATAGCTTAGAAAAATATCTTAAGGCAAAGATGCTGACGCAATAAGGTAGGTTAAGACCTTTTAGCCTATAAGCCAACATCAATCTGACCAACTTTCCAAGACCTGCCAGCTTCTCACAGCACCTTTAGGACTTGAGAGGGCTCAGTTTTCAACCCTTGAGAGGGTCTCCTCCTCAGCATTAAGAAACAGAACACTCAGGAGCACTGCTGAGACCCAGGTCTCCAGTCCTTATGGAAGAAAATAGAAACAAGATTTTGGGAGTTATCAAAAAACTGTTAATTCCTTCCCAATGATTTTCAACAGAACTAACTATGCCGTATTTCTGATATACAGGCAGTCCTCGACCTACCACTTCAACATTATTTGTTAAATGAGTTCTGCCCCATTTTATGACCTTTTTTGGCCACAGTTGTTTAGTGACTCTCTGCAGTGGTTAAGTTAGTAACAAGGTTGTTAAGTGAATCTGGCTTCCCCCTTGACTTTGCTTCTCAGAAGTTCACAAAAGATGATCACGTGACCTTGGGACACTGCAACCGTCATAAGTATAAGTCAGTTGTCAAGCGTCTGAATTTTGATCACTTGGCCATGGGGATGCTGCAACAGTTGTCAGTGTGAAAAATGGTTGTAAGGCACTTTTTTCAATGATGTTGTAACTTTGAGTGATCACAAAATGAACCGTTGTAAGTCGAGGATTACCTGTACTTTATTGTCTCATTTGTAGGCAAGACTACTTATTAATTTTCCTTTCCTGGAGTAGCCAGTTCCAGAACGTGAAGCAGGGAGATTACTACTCAGTCCAGGGTACCTTAAATTTGGGATCTGCATCTTGAGTCACTCAGGATCGAACTCCTGGTTGTGGGTAGAGTTAGCCTGCAACACTGCATTCTAACCATGCGCAACTACAGCTCAGTGTTCAGTACTGTTCAAGACACTTCTTATACTGGCTCAGATTCTGCTCATTAAAACAAGTCTCTATTTCTTCATCTCTCGTACCAAATACCCAGACACCGGACTGATGAAAAATGGAAGACAATGTTAGCTAAATCCTGCATAAAAGTCTATAAAGGAGGTAAGAAAAACTCCTGTGGAATAATATGTCCTATGTAATATATTCTCTGTTGTAATAGTTACATTTTTAAATGTATTTATTTTGTTGCATACTGCCTAGAGATGTTTGATGAGGTGGCAAAAATATGGAAAGTACGTAAAGTAATATAGAAGAACAATTCAGTAGCAGAAAACCTAATGATCCGCACCAGCCAAGCATTTCAGGTGTAAAATGTATCCCTATTTCAGTTCTCATAAGAGCAGCTGATGAACTGGAAGATGTCTGCTAGAAAGTATTCTAGCAAAGAGACATGAAAATATTAATTTTATTTGCTGGCGTATAAATATATAGAAGTACTTAAGTAGCTTAAATTTGGGGTCTGCATCTTCACTTTCTGAGATTTGCTTGAATGGTAGGAGACAGGAGCAAGCGCGAAGGCAGCTTCACATGATGGTTGGCACCCTGTCCCACATCCAAAGCCAGCTGGTGGCCCCTTAGCTCAGGGGTGTCAAACTCACAACGTCACGTGTTTTTTGCCATTGCCAGCAATGGGGTGGGCGCCGTTTCGCTATGATGCATCCGGCCCATGGGCCAGCAGTTTGACACCCCTGACTTAGCTCATATTTCCTTCTTTATATTAGACACGTCCGAATAATATTTAACTATTTTTATTAGGCCCTGAATATAGGAAAAGAGTCCCCCCCAAAAAAACAGACATCAGGCTGTCTGGTTTAACTTCTACCAGTATAATAGATATTGCTAGTTGTTTTTATGATCTGAAGCTACAAGTATATATTTCCAAAATGAAGACTTCTCGACACAGTTTTGTGCTCTTTGCCTAGATCATCTATTCAGACAGAGTATTAACAAGTCTACTATATCTTTTTTAACATATGCCTCTCATCTCCTTCCTTGCCTCCTTAGATTTTCCAGAAATAGGCATTTTTCTGGTGACACAATAGTTCTGCAATACTCTTAATTTGCCCTGAGCTGTTTTGCCAAGGTCACAGCTCAGCATTAACCGCTTCATAAGAAGTCCTGCAAAAAGAAAAGGCCTATCCAGGAAAAGGCTCAAGGAAATGGCTAAAATTGTTGTTGTGCTGACAAATTTTTGAGAATGAACATCCTGTTTCTTGGAACATGCACAAGGGAAGAAATAGGAAACTGATCCTCAGAAAAGCAAAGGAAAATGAACAAGAGAAACAAAGTTCCTATTTACGTAAGCCAAGTTGACAGCTACCTCCGCTTTAGATGCTTAAGGATGCGTAACCTAAGAGGGTTCCTGAATTCTTTACATTCCCACAATACTTTGGAATGGAGGAATGCTTTTATCAAACCAAATGAGCATTAGGAAGGTGGGGTACATTTATTAAAAACATAAAGGATAAGTCAAGAATAAAAAACATTAAAAAGCTAGAAGATATAAAACATATAAATAAAAAACTGCAAGTATACAAAGTGAGAATCTAAAATAAGGAATAGGAATATTACACATGTGTAGGGAATTATAAAAGGTTAGAATGTGGAAGACATTCTAATATTCTGTAGCATCCTAGGTGCTCATTAAATCTTGTATATATCTGTAAAGTTGAGTCCCAAGCACAGGTCATAATCCAATGAATACATTAATTACCACATTTGGAGTATTGGTTTACAATTCTATAATAAGACAAGGAAAATGCTATTTTAATGCTATTTAACTCAGTGATAATTTTAGATGGCTGCTTAAGACCAAAATCCCAATACCTATAAAGATACGTTCAAGAATATAGACATTTTGATTATGCTACATAATATATTTAGCTTTCCTAAATTATAACATGAATTGTCTACCCTTCCATAACTTTCACAAAATCAAATATAAGCTTAATTTTTCAGTTGAGATAATTCATGTATGTAGCTGACCAAATATTTCTCTGGAACATAAACCAGGTACATATTCCTGGAATTTAACAACTTTGTATCAAAATAGTATGAATTGCACTGCTGGATCAAGTTTCACTTAGGCAACATAGACTTACACTTCTCCCACTATTGTCCCTGCACAACTGAGTGTGTGCTGTCCTCAGCTCAGAGGTAACTCTTGAGACATCAAGACCGATATCTCTTGTTCCCCATGCACTGTTTACTTTTATCAAGCTTTATTACATAAAATAATTTGCAAACAAGACTGAGTCAATTAAAGAACAATGGCTTAGTACAGAGCAATTAACGTGTTGAATCAAAACAATACTTCTGAAAAAGAGTTCAGGAAGAGGAGAAAGAAATAGCAGCTGCATGGAAAACTCCTATTCAAAAGTACCTCATTCTTCATAATTACATGTTAGGAGAAGTTAGTAATTTCCTGCACTTTCTGTTTATTTCCTATTTATTGTTCCTTTTACCTTGATAATATAGTAGCTATATAACAACACCACAAGCTCCATGGCATTTTAAACTAAATTTCACAACTTTGGCAAGGTCTGAGAAGAATCTCAAAAATGTATTAAGGATTATAAATTCCTATTAGCAATTATAATGGGGCAAAAAAGTATTTAGTCAGCCACCAATTGTGCAAGTTCTCCCATTTAAAAAGATGAGAGAGGCCTGTAATTATCATTATAGACAGACCTCAACTATGAGAGACAAAATGAGAAAACAAATCCAGACAATCACATTGTTTGATTTGGAAAGAATTTATTTGCAAATTATGGTGGAAAATAAGTATGTGGTCACGTACAAACAAGCAAGATTTCTGGCTCTCACAGACCTGTAACTTCTTCTTTAAGAGGCTCCTCTGTCCTTCACTCATTACCTGTATTAATGGCACCTGTTTGAACTTGTTATCAGTATAGAAGACATCTGTCCACAACCTCAAACAGTCACACTCCAAACTCCACTATGGTGAAGACCAAAGAGCTGTCGAAGGACACCAAAAACAAAATTGTAGACCTGCACCAGGCTGGGAAGACTGAATGTGCAATAGGCAAGCAGCTTGGTGTGGAAAAATCAACTGTGGGAGCAATAATTAGAAAACGGAAGACATATAAGACCACGGATAATCTCCCTCGATCTGGGGCCCAAAGCAAGATCTCACCCCGTGGGGTCAACATGATCACAAGAACAGTGAGCAAAAATCCCAGAACCACATGGGGGGACCTAGTGAATGACCTGCAGAGAGCTGGGACCAATGTAACAAAAGCAACCATCAGTAACACACTACACCACCAGGGACTCAGATCCTGCAGTGCCAGACATGTCCCCCTGCTTAAGCCAGTACATGTCCGGGCCCATCTGAAGTTTGCTAGAGAGCATTTGGATGATCCAGAAGAGGATTGGGACAATGTCATATGGTCAGATGAAACCAAAGTAGAACTGTTTGGTAGAAACACAACTCGTCGTGTTTGGAGGAGAGAGAATGCTGAGTTGCATCCAAAGAACACCATACCTACTGTGAAGCATGGGAGTGGAAACATCATGCTTTGGGGCTGTTTCTCTGCAAAGGGACCAGGACAACTGATCCGTGTACAGGAAATAATGAATGGGGCCATGTATCGTGAGATTTTGAGTGCAAACCTCCTTCCATCAGCAAGGGCTTTGAAGATGAAACGTGGCTGGGTCTTTCAGCATGACAATGATCCCAAACACACTGCCCGGCCAACGAAGGAGTGGCTTCGTAAGAAGCATTTCAAGGTCCTGGAGTGGCCTAGCCAGTCTCCAGATCTCAACCCCATAGAAAACCTTTGGAGGGAGTTGAAAGTCCGTGTTGCCCAGCGACAGCCCCAAAACATCACTGCTCTAGAGGAGATCTGCATGGAGGAATGGGCCAACATACCAGCAACAGTGTGTGCCAACCTTGTGAAGACTTACAGAAAACGTTTGACCTCTGTCATTGCCAACAAAGGATATATAACAAAGTATTGAGATGAACTTTTGATATTGACCACATACTTATTTTCCACCATAATTTGCAAATAAATTCTTTCCAAATCAAACAATGTGATTGTCTGGATTTGTTTTCTCATTTTGTCTCTCATAGTTGAGGTCTACCTATGATGACAATTACAGGCTTCTCTCATCTTTTTAAGTGGGAGAACTTGCACAATTGATGACTGACTAAATACTTTTTTGCCCACTGTAGACAAAATTCTATTGTGACAATAAAAAGAAAAAATATATAAATATAAAATAGATAATTCTCTTGAATGACATTATGGTATCCATGGTAGCACTGTACATACACTGGTACATTTTTTTAAACAATCACTTGTATACATTGTGTTTCATAAGGATAAATCATGAGAAGAACAGTTCAGATCCACTTGGAGACGTACATTTCTAAAAAGCAACACATCTTAACTATAGTTCTAAGATTTGCAACCTAAAATTATGGCTCATTAGAAGTTTCACTCTACTCATGCATGGAATTGTCCATGATACTTTTTGTTTATTTGGTTCTTGCATATCTTATTTATGTTCCATACTTCATGGCCATCTTAGTACCCTATTGTAAATAAGCCCTGTGAAAAATTATGGTTCCTACAAATTTAGAAATAGTGTTACTGAAATTAGCATCTTCGGTAACAGTCTGTTTAGGACATACCAAAATAGCAGTAATCAACAACTACCATGCTGAAGTATGCTACAAAATTTATATGGCAACATTACGGATAAATATCTTACATACCTCCCTAATAAGCTTGTCAAGCCCTTTTAGCTAATGCCATTTATTATTTTTGTATTATATTACTTTAATATCCCATCTTATAAGGAGATTTACCTTTATTCCAATAACAAATCTATCAGGGAGATTGCTCAGAGATTGCAACCAGCACCAATTTGTCCATGTGCTAAAAAGGACTTGAACCTGGACTCCATTTTGCCAGGCCAAAACCTGACAACTAGGTTTAAGCAGCTTCAAGGAGGGCTATTGTACAATCTACTCAGATGTTTCCAGATCATATCATCCATCTTTATCCTATCCTACTTGTACTAGCAATAGCAATAACACTTAGACTTATACACAGCTCTATAATGCTTTACATCACTCTCTGAGCAGTTTACAAATGGCAGCATATTGCCCCCAACAATCTGGGACCTTATTTTACCGACCTTGGAAGCATGGAAAGCTAAATCAACCTTGAGTCAGTCAGGATCAAACTCCTGGTTGTGGGTAGACTTAGCCTGCAACACTGCATTCTAACCATGTGCCACCACAACTCAGTGTTCAGTATTGTTCAAGACACTTCTTATACTGGTTCAGTTTCTGCTCATTAAAACAAGTCTCTATTTCTTCATCTCTCCTACCAAATACCCAGACACAGGGCTGATGATAAATGGAAGACAATGTTAGCTGAATTCTGCATAAAGGTCTATAAAGGTATATGCCGGCGTATTAGCCGACCCGACGTATAAGACGACCCCCGTCTTTATAGCCGGGCCACATTCCTAGAACGTCGTCTTATACGCCGGAAACTACCTGTATTTCCGGCGTATAAGACGACCCCCGTCTTTGGCGCCGATTTCAGTGCTCGCGGAAGTCGTCTTATACGCCGGCATTTACGGTAAGAAAAACTCCTGTGGAATAATATGCCCTATGTAATATATTCTCTGTTATAATAGTTTTATTTTTCTGTATTTATTTTGTTGCACACTGCCTAGAGATGTTTGATGAGGTGGCAAAAATATAGAAAGTAAGTAAAGTAATATAGAAGAACAATTCAGTAGCAGAAAACCTAATGATCCGCACCAACCAAGCATTTCAGGCGTAAAATGTATCCCTATTTCAGTTTTCATAATAGCAGCTGATGAACTGGAAGATGTCTGCTAGAAAGTATTCTAGCAAAGAGGCATGAAAATATTAATTTTATTTGCTGGCGTATAAATATATATTAGGACTTAAGTCTTACTGGGAATGTAGATTACCATACACACAACCCTAAGGGTTTGAAATGACAGGTGACTTTCAGAAGAAGGGCTTTGTTCATTAGCATCATTTCAACTATTGCTTCAGTAGGGCTCTACAAACTGCTAAAAATGATTCTAGGAGCAAAACACAGGATTGTGTATCAATGTTACGTAAAGCATAAGACTGATGAAGAGATGTACTGAGTAGCATGAAATTTATGTTTAGATACGTTAGAGATAGTGAGGACGGTTCACTGTTGGTATGCAAAAAAGAGCAGTATGAAGAGAATTAGTCCCACTATAATGCAGTCACGACATAAGCCTAAGACTGAAAATCAGGCTTGTCAGATGCTATATTTTTCCTATCCTGCTCTATGGAGTAGAGAGTTGGTCTCTGACAGAAGGCCACCTGAAGAGACTAGAAGCATTTGAAATGTGGATTTACAGGCGGCTGTTACGTATAAGCTAGGTTGACAAGATCAGAAATGAGGAGGTGATAAGCCGCCTGGGAAAGCCAAGGGAAATCATCAAAACAATTAAAAAACAAAAATTAGAGTATTTCGGACATGTGATGCGACAGAAAAATACGGCATACTCCATTTAATCCTCCAGGGAAAGATTGAAGGCAAATGAGGTCCAGGCAGAAGAAGAACATCATGGCTTCAAAATCTAAGGGACTGGTTTGGACAAAACTCAGCAGCACTTTTTTGTGCGGCTGCTGATAAAAACAGGATCGGCAACATGATCGCCAACTTCCGATAACAGATATGGCACAAGAAGAAGAAGATAATGCTAGGTCTTCTGGAGTAAAAAACAAATTGTTTACTCCTGACCCCTTCAAATAAAAGAATGCAGGTTATTTCACTTTTTTCCCCCCCACAATACCAATACAACAGATGCAGTCAGGGCTCAATCATTGATCTGGGATTAAAATATCTCCTTATACACTCTCTGTATATTGACATCAACTAGATGTTTATCCTTTTTCTCTCTGTGCTATCTTTCTTCCTTAACTAAAAATAGTATGCACAATTGTCTCAGTTCACAACTTGGCAGAAATAGCACTATGAAGGCTGACTATTAAATGAAGCTAAGACATTTTTAAGAATTCTTCTACATGCTTCTCCAACTAGCACTCTCTGTCTGTGAGTGGAGCCACAGCTTTCAAAACTGCCAACTAAGGGCCAGCCTGTCTGCTGCAGTCCAAGTTAAATTCTGAACATTTCCACTTTGGGACTGCAGATATAAGTCATATTTTAAAGTTCTGTGCTACACAATAATACTGTTCTAGAATATAGATAGTCCTCAACTTACAACAGTTTGTTTAGTGACTGTTCAAAGTTACAATGACACTAGAAAAAGTGATCTGTGACTATTTTTCACACGACTGTTGCAGCATCTCCATGATCACTTGGTCAAAATTCAGACCATTGGTAACTGATTCATATTTGTGACAGTGGCAGTGTCCTGGAGTCATGTGATCACCTTTTGTGACTTTCTGACAAGCAAAGTCAATGGGGGAAGCCAGATTCACTTAACAACCGTGTTGCTAACTTAACAGCTGCAGTGATTCACTTAACTGTCTCGCTTAGCAACAGAAATTTGGGACTCAGTTGTAGTCATAAGTCTAGAACTAATCTGTACCACATCAAGAAATAAAACATATAAAATTATGGAATATTTCATTGGTATAAGCTGAAGGAAAGGGCAAAGCAAATGTTTGTGTGCATCTGTGAAAAAGTCAATATACAGAAGAACTCTATTCAGCCCTTTCTGTTTAAGAGCATTTGTTCAACTTAGGAGAAAAACCCTTTCAAAACCAGCTATGGGATACTCTACCCTGGTGAGTCACTAGATGGAGCCATCTATATTAGCTCTTATTCTTGTGAAATCTGAATGCCTCTTTGCATTCTTGGATCTAAATTCTTTTCAGTCAAAGAGGGCATTATTCAGACCTTATGACATTATTCCTTGCCACACAACTTGTTTCCACATTTTATGGATCATCACTATCAACACCGCCACAGGGCAATATATTTAATTGTATGCCCTTAACAAACAATAAAATGCTGATGCCAAGCCTGATTTCCTTAAAAAGGAATGTTGCTTCAGGGAACAGTCCTCTACTTTTTTGTGGATGAAAATATTACTTCTGTTTCATTTGTTACATGGGGAAGGCTTTCATCCCTCCATACAGATAAATGCAGGCTGATGGTAGAGGGTGCATTATTTCAAATATTTCAATTCCAAGCCACTTAGAGCTCTAGAAATAAGCATCATACTTTGAAATGGCCTTTATGCTGAACTGGCAGCCAATGAAATTCTTTCAGAACTGATAAAACAGGACTCCAAACTATATTAGGCTAGCTAATTTCCTATATTTGATACACTTCTGAAGCCATTTTTAAGACATCTTGCAAAATACGCATTACAGTAATCTAATTTAGAGATTTTTCCAGGAAATACTGATGTTGACAATCTAATAACACTGATATCATTAGAAATTCTAGTCATAATAATGGAATCAAGGAGTAACCAACCTGTACAACTGTTCCTTTAGAGTGCAATGCCACCCAGAACAGATAGCAGACCAACTTCTTGAAAACAGTTATTGCCAATAACACAATGCTTTCATTGTTACAAAATAATAGAGATGGGAAGGGACCTTGGAGGTCTTCTAGTCCATCCTGTGCTAAGTATGTAATCCTCATATAATTCTGAACCAATGGCTACCCAGTCTTTTCTTGAACATCTTCAGTGATGGAGCATCCACAACTTCACGCAGCTTAATAGCTCTAACATTCATGAAATTCCTCCTTAGTTCAGGTTTAGATCTCTTACTATAAAGTTTCTACTCACTGGTTTTTGTCTTACCCTTAATTTTAGCGAAAATAAATCCGCTCTTTGTAACATGTGTCAGAAGACTGTTATGTTGTCTCCCATTGGACTTCTTTTCTTGAGCTAAACATATCAAGTTCCTTTCACTGTTCATCACAGGATTTAACCTTCGTAAACTTTACCATCTTGTTTCACTTCTCTGCACTCTTATAGGTACTTTCATCCTAGTTTGAGTACATTAATCCCTAACACCATCAGAATGTAGGGAACAGGCAGATGAATACAGATTCTGCCGTGCAAGTATGATGTCAAACAAAACTATGTATAGTACAAACGGTAATATTTCAGTTATCACTTCCAATACTTAATTTGTGCTCCAGTATATCCACACATAGGATATACAATATTTTGTGGCAATGAGAAGGCAACCATGTTATTCCCTTCTTCTACTTTTTCTGTTGCATGACTCAGCCTAATAGGATGGCTGCACCTCTGAAACAATGCCCTCTGATGAGACCTAGTAAGTATGGCTTTTCTATGGTGGAACCTTCAGAAAGGTGTAAAAATCTGACTTTTTTCTTGGGCTTCAGGCCTGGGATGAATGGAAGGATATGAATAGAGTGGTATGAAAGCAATTTTCTGGTTCACCTATTGATGTTTTGGATTTAACTGAACTTGCTTATTTTGTTTATTTTGATTTATCTGTTCTACTTCACCCAATTTGCAATGTATTCAACACATTTTGTAAGTAAATAAGTAAATCAGCATTCCATTGATTTTACTCCTAGAGCAGTACTGTAATGTCAGATTTTTTTTTTCTCATGACTGCAGCCAGGGAGATTAGATTAATTTTCCATGCTTTCTGCTATTCGAATAATAAACAACTCTCTGTCCCCCCATTTTGTGATTTTATTTAAAATTTTAGAAACTTGCATATTGATATAGCACACATTGAACCATATCAGGCTGAATTTGGCCCTTCAAGTTTGTGGAAACCAGAGTTTTTTTAATACTTGCAGCCTATACAGACTGTTGCTTTTTTTAACAGAAAATACTGTTTAGAAACAATACACAGGCAATGTTCATAATGTTTACCTTGAGGGCTTTCTGTGCAACTTCACTTGAACCAATAGCAATGAGGTTTGGTCCAGCCATGCTGCAAAAACTTTTCAAATGCAAGGAGTCAGCAACAGGGACTGTAGAGACAGCATAATCCTGTATATAAATGAGGTATTTGCAAAAGAATTGTTTAGATTAATTGCATTATAAATTAAGCCAATTACATAAGTAGTCCTTGATTTACAACCATTCAGTGGCCATGCAAAATTACAACAGCGCTGAAAAAAATGACCTGAGACTGATCCTTGCATGACCATCACATCACCCCCATGATCATGTGATCAAAATGGCTTATGGTCATGGGTGTTAATAGGTTTAATACATCCCAGTTGATTAAAATAAATTATATGGTGGTCTTGTGTTGGCAAGAAATCATCCCAGTCAGGAGGCAAACTCAAGTGGGGAACTGTACAAATTCCCATACCTTGCACCCATATTTCTATCCCCAGAAAGAACATCTCTAAATCTGCTAACCTTAAAGGTATCTGCCAGAATTTCTGCACCACGATGGTTGGTCCGCTTTGAAAGACCCACAAAAAATTCCCGACCTTAAAAGCAGAAAAGATACATTTAGCTTTAAACCAGCATGGACTAGAAGATTCAAAAATTATCAAAAGTCTGTTATAATGGGGCTATTGCAAACATTCTTTCGTTATCCTTTTTCACTACCACTTTCCTAATCAGGCTATGATTTTACTTACACTTTCCTGTTCAGGCTATAAACTTTACACTTTTTAAACATTTTACATTTTATTATTTTGTCTTTTCCCTGCTTGTAATAAACTATATAAGACCATTAAGAGCTAAATGTTACCAATATTGTACAAAGAAAACTATCTGTAATTTACAATATATGTTGCAACTAAGAAGGTCAATGTCAGAGGAAATCTTTTTTTTATCTTTCATAATACATAACACGTAACACATGACATAATACCAATAATGTTTATTGTATTTGTTCTCTTTCACTTGCTATTATACAAGGCTGAATTTTATCTTAGAAAAAGATTTACTATATCGAAAGTCAAATATCAATGATAGGAATGCAAATTTTCTAATTTAATGTTGTGTTTGGAGAATTTTCACATACTGTAGTAAGTCAATATGCTGTAATCAACCCATCTGCGGAATTCAAATATTAAAAAGATTTTTAACCTTACTATACCTGTAAATAAAACATCTCCTCCATCTAAGGTTGCTTGATCATCTGTCATCTCTACAATATTCAGACTAAGACTGTTAAGTGCTGTCTTCATTGCTTCAACCTGTTTGAAAAATTGGAACAAAATTTAAAATCTATTTTAGTGATGCCAACTTAAAATATCTGCACATTTCTGGACTTCATATCTACTTAACTGAACCAGATTTCTTTTAATAAGTCAGCTTTATTAAACTTTAAAATGTATAATGACTTTGTCTGACTTAGAATGCTATCCTGAAGAATAATGATCATAGCATATTTTGATGACAATAATTTCCCTGCATTTCTGCTATATACGGCTTGACAATTTAAATCTCTGGAGAAAATGTAAAACATATCCAGTACAATTTCTCTGATATCCACATTAAAGTACTGCAGGTATTTTGATTCAGTTATACATTTGCCCCAGTTTTCAATAGAATATTTCTATGCCAAGTCATCTTTGAACTTGCTGTTAAAAAAATGTCAACTATGTTAATGTATGGAGACATAAAAAAGAGCAGTGCATGTAATAAGTAACTAATTATTCCAAGCTGCACACTTATCAATAAATACAGAACTGCTTGGCTATAATTTTTGTATCAAGTCTAGCAAATTATTTCTTGAACTACAATTAGATATTTAATATGGTCAATCTTAGATGCTTTGGTGTGACATGTTACAACAGTAAAACAATATTTGTTACTTGACAAAGAATAAATGGTTTTCAACTGTGCCATATTCTTCAGTGATCATGGATGTGTATTGCAGCTATAATTACGCACTATAGATTTCTACCACGGTTTGTACAAATTGAAAGATAATGTGATAAGTGGTATCCAGATTCTGTGTTTTTGATTGGATTCTATTCACACTGGATTACATTCAGCATACTAAACTCACAATCTTAGAAATAGTCATCAGACTAATATAAGATGGATGAAAGCAAAATTAGAGACACATTTTTGGAAATATCAACACTTATGCTGGTACATAGACTGCAATGTCTTCTGCAAGGCTGAGAACAAACTGGTTTATTCTCTCAATACTGAAAAAAGCTGAGACAAGAAATAAGAAGATAAATGGCATTTTTTTAAAAAAAAAGAATTTCATAATGCTGTTAAAATTCAAATATGGAGCCATTTTTAATATAAATTAATGCTGTTTATAACTATGATATTATATTAACTAAGTAAATGGGGTAAAAAGGATTAAATTTATATTAAAAACGATCAAATTATCAGTCTGAGGTCTATCAACAATATCTTAGATGTTTTATACACATTTCAAGCTTTTGTCTTTATCTTTTGCTGGGCTAAACTAGATGTAGTATCAAACAGACATGCTACTTTATTAATTCATTTTATGTATTTTTATCTATCTTTTAGTTTTATTAATTATAGGTTTGTGTATTTTTACTGTACTGTTCTTTGATCTAAATGCGTTAATAAAGGCTTTAGTTTGATTTGACATCATCAGATCTAGTAACCTCTTTCCTAAAACTAGGCAACAATAGTGGGATGCAACATTGGTAAAAAGGATTAAAGTTTTCCCCACCAACACTGTTTTCTGATCAAAATAATCAGTTCCAGTAATATTTTTTTAGGTGTTTGCTTAATTCCAAAATGACTCTGGGCAGTTCGCAATATAATAAACCATAAAATCACAATACAGAACAAAATAAGATGGGGTTTGGTCATGCCACAACCAGATCTTAAGGCCTTATAGAAGGCTAATACAGTGACAATCACACAGCATTCCAGAAGGCAGGTACTGCAACAAACGAAGTACACTTCCAGATGGCATTGTTTAATCAAGGGGCTTTGGAGTATGCCAAATCTGCCAGCTCCTGCTAGATGGGTAGAAAACATGGAAGATGGATGGTCCATCAAATAACCTGGCCCAATGTCATGTAGGGCTTTATAGAGGATGACCATTGCCTTGAATTTTTCCAGAAAAATACAGGCAGCTGGTGTAGCTTGTAAAACAGTGGTGTCTCGTGGGCATATTGAGGCACGCCCATCACTAGCTGCACCAATGCATTCTGGACAAGTTGAAACTTCTGAGTGGTTTTCGTGGGCAATCCAATATAGAGTGCTTTGCAATAGTTGAGTCTTCAGTAACCAGGGCATGAATCCATGAAGAACCACCCAAACCAAGAAGGGGCATTACTATGGGATTAATTCAATCCTTATTTTTTTCCTTAACTCTAGACCACATAAACACATATTGTCCCATCCAGAAGGATAAGAACACATGGAATAAGTGAGGAAGACTGATATTAAGCACCGAGCAGACATCTTAATACTTAACCTAAATCTATGATATGTCTAAGCGCAACTCCTTCAAGACTGACATCCACAAGCCTAAGTGCATCCATCCATCCCCAAAACAATCAATGTATCTATCTATTTAGAAATCACACCCAGTGATGATATGCCAGGTTTCCGAACACAGGGCTATCCTTTTATGGCGCTAGAGCCTGAAATCAGGCCCATAAACTATTAAATGGTTTAATTATATAACTTAATTTAATTTAATTAATAAATAATAAATATTCTGTAGAGATTAGGGAACTTAAAGTTTTAGGTATGTTGTAGTTGGGGCATGTCTTTATTTCTTGGAATCTCAACAAGTGACTGAGATGGTGTACTGTATTGTGATGTTGGCCTCTACTGGTGGAGTGTACCTTGGCAAAACGATGTAAAAAAGGGGATAGTAGGACAGGTTGGCTCATCACTTCCACATCCTCAATTCAGTTCTGCTTCAGGTTCTGGTATTTTTAAGGAAACCTGATTATTTAACTCCAAATCTAATTTTGAAACTATTCCTTCTCAGATGTTGTTGGACAAAAATGAATTGCTATTCATTGTTTAGGCTTCTAAACAATATTGTGAGACATGTAGTTGCCATTATTGATTAATTTTTATCCATACTGTTTTACATGTTAGGAAATGCTGAACAATGAAGTGTTAAAACAAATTCCTTTTTTGATTTTAACAAAGTTTTACATATGCAAGACAATGGAATGATGCTGCAATGGAAAGTAGTTCTGTGTGATCAGTTATCAATGGAACCACTGATTACTTTCATAGGTTGATCTCTTTATACATTGTAGGTATCCTGCATAAAATGCATTCTTTATTGTTCATCTCAGTTTCTTGTGTTTAAAACCTATCCTTTGGTAGTATAAAATTTGGCTTTTGATTTGCAAAATATAAGCTACCAATGTCTATATTTGACTGAAGATAAATTACAGTTTGGATGCAAAGTCTGCCATTGATTACATGAAATCAATAAAACTTTAGTTGTGAATAACATGTTCCATTGATACCAGTAACTTGATTCTATGTTTCATTAAGTATGGATGAGTATATAACATTGCAGCTTTCCAAAAAAACCAGATGATTTTCACTTGGTGGACTTTTTCCACTGGAATATCATCAGGTGGAACCCCCACATCTTTTTAAAGTCCTACTTTAGAAATAAAAAATGTACATTTATAAGAGCAGAGAAACAGTGTCTATCATTCTATAAATGGTGAATCTGTACATAGCCTTTATATACATCTGCATATAGTCTCAACTTAAGATAAAATACGAATACTTTATAATAAGAATTTCCCACTGGTATATTAAGCACTTGAATGGTTAAGCCTTTATTGCTTTGTTCCCTATTTTCCTCCTTCCTAATAAGCACATTCCTGTTGTGAGATGGAATGTATCTAATCCATAATAAGTCTGGTTGAGAGACTCTGGGTTTAAGCCAACTGAACTTTGTTTGAAGGGAAAGAATATTAAATCTATTTGATGGCATTTGTAAGAATCTGGTTTCCTCAACCCCTGGACCTTAAAATGGAGCTCATTAGTCATTGCACAGATGCAGTTCATCAGTTTTTTTTCTTTTTCAACTGCTGCATGTAAAATACCTGTCTCCTCTATATTTGTGCCAACATATTTTAAATGCAAGACATTTCTTAGAAATTATTTCCCGGTGCTCAGTTATCTTAGTTCTGGCAACTAAACAACTGTTTTTCAACTGAGAGGAAATATGACAAGTTGATAAGCAGAAGGAGAGGAAAATTAATACTTCATTGCAAATAGCTTACAACAATTTACAAAACAGGCTTGTGAATAGTAATGATTATAAATATGTTTATGAAAACATGGATCTACAGTCAAAATGCTCTATTTTAACTTTGCATGCATTCTTTGAAATGGCTAGTGCAACAACTCTATTGTAACCTAAATTCATACAAAAATCCAAAATGCCATTTAATGGCCAATAAATTTTCCAGTACATAATTGCTTTTGTCTGATACTTACTGATGCACTGGTGATAACTGGGAAAAGTGTGTGAATATCATCCTCAATCCCCAAACCATTCTCAAATAAGTGACAATGCAAGCTAGCCTATTAGCAACAAACAACAACAACAATAACAATAAAAGGCAGGTTTGCTTGGAATAAAAGGCAGCTTTATTTGGAACAGTTTACTTGGTACATTTGCCTACCCCAGATCCTTGGAAAGGACTTGATAGGTAGACCAAACGTGCCAGATCCAGTTTGAACATCTGGCTGACTGTGCAACTAATAATAACAATATAAAACTGGTAAAGCAAACATATATAAGCTTTAAAAGACATTTTTTATTTTTTTCATCATTATATTCTAAACTTTTATCACTACCCCCAAACTTGCTCCTTCCTCTAATTCAAACAGATATCAGAACAGATCTATAGGTTATGCATTTAAGCTTTTTGGTGTTCTGAATCTTCTAATTTATAACTAAAAGTCATGTTTATGTATTTATGCACATATATTCATGCACAGGCATGGATCTGAATATTACCCAAATGTGTTATCTCGTTTAAATTATCACACAATACACCGGACTGGACTCAGTTACAAAAAAATTGTTTCAGAGTGTGCCCTTTCTGGAATCAAATCTAAAGTGCTGCATGGGCCGATTACAGACTGTGCATTTTCAAGAAGCCAATGTTTACAAATGCAACTGTGCCACCTGGCTCAGCCAGAAAGCATAACATACATGCCCAATCAGTCTTCCCAGAGCTACATTTCTACATACTAATAATTTTTTTCATCACATACTGCTTTTAGGCATGTCCTAGTATAGCAGACTTCAGCTTTGAAGAACAATTAGTCCTTACTTAACTACTCTAATTGGGACCAGGAACTCCATCATTAAGCAAAGTGGCCATTAAGCAAAATATCCTGCTTAGTGATATTCCAGCAGTCCTGGTTATGGTCGTTAAGTGAACCATTCATAGTCATAAACCAGATGGGAAGGTCTCAAATGGCAATCACACGACTGGCTGTGACTGTCATAAATGCATGGCAGTTGCCAACAGCACAAACCATGATCACATGACTGCTGTAAATGCAAGAACCAATCATAAGTCACTTTTTTCAGCACTTGGAACCATCATTAAAAGAATGATCTAGACTACCTATATTATCATTCTTACTGATGTGAATCATTTCAAGGTCTCGCAGTACCAAAAAGTGAAAAAGGAAGAGATGAAGCAGCATCAAAGTTTGAAGAGATGAAGCAGCATCAAAGAGGAATGCATAATTATTAAGAAGGGAAAAAATTATAGTGTGCACAGAGTAAGAGGGAAAATTCCCATTCAAAACTGTAATGACGTAGAAGAACAAGAAAGTTAGAACTCCAGAGAGTGTCTATGTAAGTTATGGAGATAAATTGTGGAAGTGTAGAAACACTTAATTAGAGTTAATTGCCATGCTGCAAAAACATCAATAAAAAAATTGATTGAATAAAGATGATGGAAATAACCAAATAAAATTAAGCCAGTATGCTGACAAAGCAATATTTTGAATACTTTTCTCTGCACAAAGTAACAATTGGCTATTTTGCAAGATGTCGAACTAAAGAGGTCTAATCTATTCTGCCTGGACATGCAAGGCAGGCTAAGAATGCACCTGCATAAGCCAAGCATTCATTATCTTTCAGACACCTAATATCCCATAATACTAGAGTGGCTGCTAATTCCAACTGTACCATTGACCACATGCCGTGTGCCTCCCCCTTTTGGAGACAATGAAAAGTATTTAAAATTCATGAAGCTTGCTGAAAGCTCAACTATCACATTCTACTCATTCCAAAGTGCATGGGAAAGAGATAACATAATGGACATTTCAACTAGAGCTATTATTGTCCATGAATAACCAATATTCTATTAAATTGCTAATAGACCTGCTTGAGAATGTTGATAGCAATCAAGCCACATAAGAACATTGCTTTTTCCTAACAATGAGATGTTCTGCAGTTCTGTTGTTTCTGGGTTGTTTGTTCAGAGCTTGACACAAAATATTCAGAACACTTTCAGAGAACACTAACGACTCTATTTTGACTGCCTGCTATTTCCTTCTCCTAGAAACTCTTCATATTGAGTCCTCCCTTTTAGTTATCATTCTTATTTAGAAAAGAAGCTTTATAAAATAAATAATAAATGAGAATTCTTATGTGGAAAACCAAACAGTAAGCATGTAGCATGGCCACTCATTAAAAGAAAAACATTTTTTGAGATTAGCAAAAAAATTAAAAATTTAACCCCTAAGTATGGGGTTAAAATTATAGAATGAAAAATACGATCCAAAAATATTCTTCAGATCTTAAAGATTTAAAAGGGCTCTTTCTGTAATCTGTATTTCATATCCAAGTTATGATTCATAGGAATGCATAACACTATCCAATACAGAATGAGTTCCCTGTGGAGATTAAGCAGCAATTTACTCTTAACGTTGGAGTATTGCCTGAGGTCATGAAAATAATTCACGTTGACTGATCAAGCGATAATTAATAGTCTTCAAAGACCAAAAAGGAAAATATCCTAATATTAAATAACTCTTCCACTTTAATGACAATTGAACAGAATTTTTGGTAACAAAAACTACCAAGTTGGCAGCTACATATATTTGAACTGGATGTAGGAACGTACTATGGTAAATATACTAAGACAGCCTTCCCTAATAAATTATCCTCCAAATGCATATACTACAGTTCCCAATGACTTCAGAATACATATAAATGGAAGATGCGGTTATGTGTTAGGCTTGCTTTTCCAGAATCAGCATACATTTACAGTATAAATATATGGTAAATATAGTATCATGTGATTGACTCTCTAAATGAGCGATTCTCAACCTGTGGGTTGCGACTCTTTTGGGGGTTGCACGAGCCTTTCACAGGCCTAAGACCATCGGAAAACACATATTTCCGATGGTTTTAGGCAGGGCTTGTCAACTACCTTCTCTCCCTCCCCCCCTCCGCTCCACCTCACTTGTTTGTGGAAAATATGCTGCTTGGCAGCAGTCTGCACTAATTCTACCAAATGTGTCCTGCAGGGGGTGCATGAAGAGCGCAGGCGCAGAGCAAGGCCCTGCCCTCCCCAGAGACTCATTGTGCAGCAACCGGATTAACTTCTTCTCGTGCACGCAGGTCAGCAAAGGGGAGGCCACGCAGCACCCAACTCCTGCGCCCGTCAGCTGGCGACCCCCGAACTTGCGCTTGTCAGCCCGGAGGTCTGGTGATGGCCACCAGTCTCCTTTGCCACCCCGCCCGTCCTCAACTCCTCCTCCGCCCGTTCATGTTGAGCCCGCCGGGTCTTGACAGGGAGTGGGGAGGGAAGGAGGAAGGGACTTCTCCTCCTTTCCTAAGTTTCAAAGCATGATCGGCTTCCCAAGGGCGCCACAATCCTCACGAAAGTGGGGGAAGAGAAGCAAAGGGGGCGAGAAAGCTCGTGGCAGGCTCGAAGGAGCACTTGTCAGCGTTGGTGACAAGAAATTCCCCACAAACCCAGGGAACGGGTGGACAAAAGGAGCCCCCTTTGGGAGGAAACCGCCACCTTCTTCTCCTTGGCTTTGCGCTCTTCTGTTTCTCGGCAGCCGGGCTGCCAAGCCTCTGCTGGCTGGAACTTCCTTTCCTTCCCTCCCTCTTGGTCTTTTCCTCCTTCCCTCCCTCTCCCATTGTACCTTCCTTCCTTCCTTCCTTTCCTTCGCCTCCCTCTTTGTCCCTCCTTCCCTCCCTCTCTCTCCTTATCCCTTCCTTCCTTCCTTTCCATCGCCTTCCTCTTTGTCCCTCCTTCCCTCCCTCTTTCCCCTTGTCCCTTCCATCCTTCCTTCCCTCCCTCTTGTCCAGGATCAGGGCGAACCTCTACAGCTGATCCACACTTTTGCAGAGCAGCCAAGAAGCAGGTCAGCTGTAGCAGCTCTCCTTGGTTCCTGCCCAGCAAACTTGCTCAAGCTTTGCTAGAAAACATGCACTTGCTAATTTAGCAGAAGGGCAAATCAGCTGTAGCCCAGCACTGATCCTGGGGCTTCTGCTAACTTAGCAAGCGGCTTGTTTTCTGGCGAAGCTGAGCAAGTGAACTGGGTGGAGCTCTCCTCTATCTCTGGCAGCCGGTCCCCCTCCCCTTGTCCCTTCCTGGGCACGGAGGGGGGGAGGAAGGAAGGGACGAATAGAGAGGGAAGGAAGGGACAATGAAGAGAGGGAAGGAAGGAAGGAACAATGGAAGGGAGGGAAGGAAGGGACAAAGAGGGAAGAAAGGAAGGAACTAAGAGGGAGGGAAGAAAGGAAGGAAGGGACAATGGGAAAGAGGAAGGGAAGGAGGAAGAGACTAAGGGATGTGAAGGAAAGGAAGGAAAGAAGGAAGGGACAATGGGAGAGAGGGAGGGAAGGAGGAAGAGACTAAGAAGGAAGTGAAGGAAAGGAAGGAAAGAAGGAAGGAAGGGGCAATGGGAGAGAGGGAGGGAAGGAGGAAGAGACTAAGAAGGAGGTGAAGGAAAGAAGGAAAGAAGGAAGGGACAATGGGAAAGAGGGTGGGAAGGAGAAAGAGTCTAAGGGAGGTGAAGGAAAGGAAGGAAAGAAGGAAGGAAGGAAGGGACAATGGAAGAGAGGGAGGGAAGAAGGAAGAGATTAAGGAGGTGAAGGAAAGGAAGGAAAGAAGGAAGGGACAATGGGAAAGAGGGAGGGAAGGCGGAAGAGACTGAGGGAGGTGAAAGAAAGGAAGAAAAGAAGGAAGGAGGGACAATGGGAGAGGGAGGGAAGGAGGAAAAGACTAAGAGGGAGGTGAAGGAAAGGAAGAAAAGAAGGAAGGAAGGGACAAGGGGAGAGAAAGGAGGGAAGGAAGGAAGGCAGGCACCCACCCCAGTCCCATCCCAGAGACCCACAGATTCCCCCCCACAGGCACTCTGCAACCTGAGTGATCAGCTGGCCACACCCCCTGGCCATTGATCATGTGACCCTGCGACACTGTGAACATCATAGGTATGAATCAGTTGTCAAGCATCCAAATGTAAATCACATGACCCTGGGGATGCTACAAGAATCATAAGTGTGAAAAATGATCATAATTCGCTTTTTCAGTGCTGTTGTAACTTCAAAGTCACTAAGCGAATTGTTGTAAGTCGAAGACTACCTATACTTTCACATTTTTTCCTCTTTTTTTGGGTCAGGTTTTTGATACCCCCCCCGGCCAGCTGGATGGGGGGGGTTGGGGGTCACCACAACATGAGGAACTGTATTAAAGGGTCATGGCATTAGGAAGGTTGAGAACCACTGCTCTAAATGGACCTGAAGTACCAGAGTAACAACATATTTTTGTAGCATCATGACAAATGATACTGGTATGATTAAAAGAAACACATTTCCGATCTTATGCACATTTGCCTTACATTTCTATTTAAAAATCAGCTAGTTGAGACTCTCAAACATGCATAAGACTGATTCAGTAATGTATTCTAAACGGATACTTTTTTTTAATATGGAGAGCATATAATGAATCCAACAGATTTTTAGAAGCGGAAATAGATGAATGGTAAGCGAGCACCTGTCCACCCTAGACGAGTTCAAATCACCAGGACCAGATGATTACACCCCAAGGTTCTGAAGGAAGTGGCAGATGTGATCTCAGAACCACTGAACTATATCTTTCTTTCTTTTTTTATAAAATTTTATTGATTTTCTATTTTTTACAAATCATAGGTGCTTAGTAAACAACGTGTTGTCTGGGTACATTTTTTACTTAGCAATACATAATAAAATTATTCTATGTCTTTTTCTTTATTCTTCAATATTGTTCTATGAGTTTCTACACATTCCTGTACTTTCCTAACCCTCTCTTCTTCAAATAATGTTTCTTCAATTTTCAAACACTAAACAATTTGCAATTCTTACTGCTATTAACACATACAATATACATAGTATATGCTTCTTCATAATATTTTTCTAATATTATGTCTCCTAAAAATAGTTCCAATTTATAACATCTTTTCTATCCAGCTCATATCTCAATTATATTTGCAGTTAAGGTCACCTTATTAAGCCAATACCCTGTTTTCTCAACTCTTATTTCAATTTTGTTTTCCCTTCAGTATTCAAAATATCTTTATAGGTTACGATTTTCTCCAAATTAATTACATTAAGATGAGTAAAAATTTCCCTTATTAAGAGCCATCCTGTTATTTTCATGCTTCCCATCTCATACAAAAGTGTACCATCCTAAGTATAAATCTTGTTATACTTCCCACTTCAGGAATCACCAGCTGGTGGGAAAGAATCCTCTAATCAAAGCAGTGTTGTGACTAGAAATGATTTTGAAACATAAGTAGACCTGCAGGTGTAAACATCTGTCAAATTCATTTCTCCTTTGCTCAGAGAAAGGAAGGTAAGTTTAGATTTTAAATTTGTGTCTCTCAGTTTTAATGCTAAATCTATGTTACACCGAGAAATGCAAGTGTAGCCATCTTATCTGGCTGGAGGTGTCAGCTTTGTGAGGTAATCCAGACAAGAAGCACATTCAGAAGTACTAGCTCTGCTTTATTGTAAGGTTACATAAACAGAATTTTGCAAGACTGAAAGTACATTTCTTGCCTATCACCTTTACAACCCGAGAAACTTGGGAGAGTCTCCTCTGAGACATTTGACACACCCCTATTCCTTCTGCAGGCTAAACTGCCTCTTATCCAGTCATTGCCCTGGCTGAGGCTCTTGCCTCAGCTCCCAATCAATACATATATCAGTGCTTTTTTTCCAAAAAAAAAAAAAAAAAAAAGTTGCCGGAACACACACACACGTCATACAACCCGCCTTGCCTACCCTATCCATCCAAAAGAGATGCCGGAACTCCGTTCTGGATGTTCTGTGAGAAAAACATTCCTGCATATCATTACAGAGGAAAGGAAATTTGCCCCCCCCCCCCAGTGATGGGATTCAGACATTTCGCACCACTTCAGCAGAACCGGTAGCTATTTTTTTGTTGCCTAGGCCCAGAATGGACTTCCGGAAGCGGCATCCATACAGAGAATCAGTTGTTCACATATTTGAATCCCACCACTCCCCCTCCCGTTTGTCAATGGATCCAAAGGGACATATTGCAAATAACTAAAACTATCTTCCCCCTTTATCTGGGCAGGCATGGATCTGTCAAATCTTGTTTTCCATTTGCTTGCACAGAACAACACAAGTTGAGTCAACTGAACTTGCTTCTCTTTGCCTGCTCAGTACCTCATCTGTTGGGTGGGTTGTGAGCTGTCAAGAAAACAGACAACCCCTTCTACTTTATTGTGTAGCTCCTCTACCCAATGGAACAGCTGCAGTTTGGGGAAGGGATGACAATAGAATATTAGAGCTAATTAAGAGGCTGTGGTGGATTTATTTCTCCCCCCCTTAAGTATAATACTTAAGATTAATATTATTTAATATTTTTTATAAAGACAGTATTTCCACAGAATCTTTTAGATTCACTGAATCATACATATTAGTGGAACAAAATATACTGAAGTTTACTTGGAATGCTGAATCCTTAATTCAGCACAGATCAAAGCCAATGCAAAAATCCAACATAGCGTATGCATATATAGAAAAAGACAGAGAGATAAGGTGACCAACTGTCCTCCTTTAGGGAGGACAGTCCTCCTTTTGTAAGTTCTGTCCTCCCTTGAAAAGTGTCCTCCTATATGTCCTCCTTTTTGATATTTGGAGACTAATCTGCAGGGCTTTTTTTTTCTCACAGAACGCTCAGAACGGTGTTCTGGCACCTTTTTTTGATGGGTTTTTTTTTTTCAGCTTTTGCATGAGCTGTGCTACTCCTACTATTGGCTTTCAAAAGCCAGTAGGAATTGCTGCTGAGCACACCAAAACACCCAGCTGGGAAACTTTGCACATGCAAGTTGTCTGTATTATTGTTGCAATGAATAAAACGTTTCTTTTATTTACAATATTTTTTTCTTCAATTTATTTGTGTCCTCCTTTTCATTGTAAAAAAGTTGGTCACCTTAAGAGAGAGAATCATTGGGCGTCAGGCGGCATAAAGTGTAATAAACTATTATGGTGATGGATATATTTCCTAGTAATATATTTCAAAAACTTGTTGAGTTGTAGAATTTGATCACATTAGAAAGTAGATCTTGCTACCATATGTAAATCTCATAGAAGTAAGGCTTAGGGAATTTTTCTCTAGGATTGTGGTGACCCTCCTGATTTTAATTAATGAAAGCCAAGTTCAAGCTCAAATAGCTTCTTTCTAGTTTAAACATGTTAAAACACCAAGACTGCCAAAATGCAGCTCAAGATAGGAAGGAAGGAGAAACAGCATGGAGTCAAGCATTTTTTCTTTCAGGCAATATAAGTGCAAAGCAACTTATTTCTTTTAATCTTGATTAAAGAAAGTAGGGCACATTACATAGACTGTAGAATTTTACTTTTGACTGCAATTCTTTTTTATTGCTTTTAGAAATATTTATGCCTTAGTTTTTTACAGCTTTTAATGTTGTAAGTCACCTCGATGCAAATAAATGTGCTTACCACCTAAATAAATCAAATAAAGAATTTGTTTCTGTTAGCACAGTGGTTCTCAACCTGTGGGTCGGGACCCCATTTGGGGTCGAATGACCATTTCACGGGGGTCACCAAACTATGCTGTCCGCCATTTTTTTCCCTTTTCCCTAGTTGTCCTACTCCCTCTTATTGGTGGCCACACCCACTTGGGGGTCACCACAACATGGGGAACTGTATTATGGGGTCACGGCATTAAAAAGGTTGAGAATCACTGTGTTAGCAGATGGAACAGGAGTCTTCAAGCTTGGCCCTTTTATGACTTGTGGACTTCAACTCCCAGAATTCCTCAGCCAGCGTGCTGGCTTAGGAATTCTGGGAGTTGAAGTCCACAAGTCATAAAAGGGCCAAGCTTGAGGGTAAGGGAGGGGGGAGGGAGGGGGGATATTATATTGTATTGTATTAAAAATTTGTATAAAACTTTTCAATAAAAATAAAAAAATAAAAAAGGGCCAAGTTTAAAGACCCCTGAGATAGAAGTTTAAATACTGTAGAGCAATTCTACACGTTTATTCTACAGTAAATCTTACTAAATTAAATGAAACATGTCTGGTCGTGTGATTAGGATTATAAATGATTTTTCCATATGTATATATTGCTACAAAGGATTTTACTAATTATAAAATTATCTCATTAATAAAGTTAAACATGCTTTTGTTTTATTTATTATTTACAGAAAATAATTTTTCTTTTTTAAACAACAAGATGGAAGAGTTATTTGGAACAGGTTAGGGTAAATATTGTCATGATTCTCATTACAGGTAGTCCTCAAATTTTGTTGCTAAGCAAGACAGCTGTTAAGTGAGTTGCACCTGATTTTATGACCTTTCTTGCCACAATTGTTAAATGAATCACTGCAGTCATTAAGTGAATCATGCAGTCACTCAGCAAATCTGGCTTCCCCCTTTGACCGCTTATTGGAAGCTCCCCGAGAAGTTGCAAATGGGGATCACATGAGCCCAGGATGTTACAAACTTTGTAAAGATATGCAAGTTGCCAAGTAGTCAAATTTTGATCACGACTTTGGGTGATGTTGTCATGGTCATCAACATGAGGATTGGTCATAAGTACTTTTTAATGCCATTGTAACTTTGAACTGTCGCTAAATGGATGGTGGTAAGTCGAGGACTACCTGTATACATTTATAGAACACCTGTCTATGGATACTTCAGCTACACCACTGTCGCTTTCAAATCCTCAAACCCTCCTAAGTATTATGAAGTTGGCTATGGAATCATCTTGACCTCATTCAAAGACTTAGCAATAGGTAGTGAAGATTATGAACCAAATCCAACCAAGCAATATTGTTATTAGCTCTTCATAACCTTATGACGGTTATCTCACCAGAACTGTCAGTAACTTTTTATTTAAGTTCTTTTAAGCACATGCTTGTATAATCAGTCACAGTATATTGTCGCTTTTTCTTCTGTTTGACACCTTTTTCTTTTTTCTTAATAACAATTTTATTAAATTATTTACCACAAATACAAATATAAGAAAAACTAATGCAAACTAAACAAAATATAAAAAGAAAAAAAAGAAAACAGAAAAGGGAAAAAAGAAAAGGGAAAGGTTCTGTTTTTATTTCTATGTATGTTTCTATAAGATATATAAAGTATGACTTCTCCCCCCCATAGACAAGCATACATAATTTATATTCTCTAAAACAAGGGTCTCCAACCTTTCTGGGTTGGTGGCCCGGTGAGAGAGAGGGGGGCCCGCATAAATGGGCATGCATAAATGTCAATGTGGCCACATATGCACGCATGTTCACAAACAAGCCACACGCATATGCACCACACTAACAGGGCTGCAAGTATGTGTGCGAGACTCTCAGCGATGCCAGCGCCTCTGTGAGGCTTGTGGTGCCACTGCCAAGCTTGCGGTGATGCTAGCACTGGTGCAAGGATCACGACGATGCCCTGCGTGAGACTCAGGCCATGGCCTGCAGTGATGCCACCACCGGCATGAGGCTTGTGCTATGGCCTGCCTGCTGCCTGCCTTTTGCTGGGCTGCTGCCACCTGCACAAGGTTTGTGGCAATGTCGCTACCTGCGTGTGGTGTGCTGCCGCCCACCTCCCACTCACAGTGCTCCCACCACCCACGCAAGGTTCATGACAATGCCGCCGCCTGCACAACACTCAAAGCAACATTGGCACGAGGGGGTGAGCATGCGCACACATGTGTGTGCCCTGCCCAGCTACTCACGTGGCCTGGTAGCCAAAAGGTCACAGCCTGGTAATGGGCATACTGCAGGGTTTGGGACCTCTGCTCTAAAATTTCAATTAAAAAACCGCTCTTCTTTCCATATCTCATCACTTATCAATAAGCCAATTGCAAAAATACATAATTCAGTCCTTATCAGCAAAAGTCTATTAAGAGAAATATTAGCATACTTATTTTAATCTTAATGAAAACATTCAATTTTCTAATCCCAGTGTATCACTTTCTCTAAAAAATAAAGCAAAAAGCATCTTTCCTGCTTATTAAACAGATCTTTAAAGACTGGTCATACAGTCCAGGTCAAAAGGAAATCCCATTAACAACTGCCATAAACCACAACATACACATTTTAATCCCAATCAAAGAGATTCACTTTACAAACCTTAAGTTTTATTTTTAAAAGTCTTGATCTTTAATCCCATCAAGCAGTGTCCCACATGTTGATTTCTTATCATTTACTCTTTGTCTCTTTTGGGTAATTGCTCTTTATCTCCTCCCACAAAGAGTTTCCTTGGTTTCACACATTCCTTTTGTAAATGCAAGATAAGAAGGCTTTCCAAGTCACTCTTCTGATTTATTATTCATATGTCCCTTTTAATTATTAAGACATCATCTGGTTTCTTGGAATAACAACTATCCCTTATGTCACTGCATACTAATCCTCTCCCCGAATCTCTGGCATATACTTTTGCCTTTTTTCTAAAAACAAAACAAACAAACAAATACTGGAAATTACCTGAACCTACTTCTATATTTAACTTTCCACTGAAAGCCATGCAAATGGAAGAATGCTATAGTTTCACAACCCATTGTTTTCCCCAAGTATTATAACAATGGTTGTAATGTAGAATCATTACAGGTAGTACAGGTAGTCCTTGACTTATGATCTTTTGCTTAGTGAATGTTCAAAGTTATGACAGTGCTGAAAAAATTACTTACCACTGCTCTTCACACTTATGAGCATTGCAGCATCTCTAGTGACATCAAAATCTGGGAGCTTGACAACTGGCATGTATTTACAACAGTTGCAGTATCCTAGGGGATCATATGATCGCCATTTATGACCTACCCAGGGGGCTTTGAAAATGGAGGAATTTGGATTTGCTTAATGGAGATGGATTTGCTTAATAACCACATGATTTACATATCAACTCCTGTGATTCACTTAACATCTGTGGCAAAAAAAGTCATAAAATCAAGTCAAATTCACTGAATGACTGGCTCACTTAGTGACAGAAGTTACAGTTCCAACTGTGGTCGTAAGCTGAGGACTACCGATAGCGTGCAGCAGGAAAAGTACACTGATAATTCCCTTAAGCCTACAGGTTGGGAGATATGGTGTAGCAAGATTCCAAGCATGCTGCTTATATAAACAGAAGAATCAAGTTCAGCTGTTTTTATTTTTAACAGAGATTGTGACATTTGTGAAAGACTGACTAGAAGAATTAGGATTGGCTTCAAAGCAAGATTGCCTGTGGCATCTCCAAGTTCAGGTGGCAGAAGATGCAGTGAGGTAAGAGCCTTAATGAAAGAGGAAGCTGCCTACTCCCAAGTCCTATGGGCCTCCAGCATCCCAGACTGAAACATCAAACTGATGGGAGAGGAGATGAGTTGCTTTAAAATGTGATTAGGCTTACCTTCTGATGGTAAATGACATCCTGGGGACAGGGCCTGTTGGTTTTAAGGAGGTAATTATTTCAAGGTGTTTTTAGGAGTACATTGAAGAAACTTTAAAAATTCCACATTTCCCTATTTCTTTTCTTCTGGAATAAATGGAATACCCAATCTTTTTTCCTATAAAACAGCAGCATTGGGCCATCTTTCTATGGAAAATCTAATTCAGGTGCAGATTTTCAGAACCAAAGTGCAATTTCTTCCCAATATCTTCCCAATTTCTTCCCCTACTTTTTATCTCAAAAGTCTGTCTCCTTCTTGCTGGGTAGAAAAACTTTTATATAAGGAACTGCATTAAAGCCATGCCCCTTTTACTTACTTTAATAAAAGGTCTTGTAGACATTTCTTATATAAAAAAATGCTAGCAGTGGTTTTTGTTTGCCACATGTCAGCTTCATTATTTATATTTATATATTTATATAAATATATATTATATAAATATTATATATATAGATGATATAGATAAATTTAGATAGATAGATAGATATAAATTTATATAAATATAGATATATATTCAATTCAGGTTGATGGTATCACTGGAAATACCCATAGGCATCCTTACCTAATCCAATAAAACTCCTCTTTTACAACCCTGTAATCCCTATTCATGGTAGAGTTGGGGTGACTGGATGGAGCTGAGCATTTACTGGCCAGATGCCCTTCCTAATGCCTATGTGGAGTTTGCAGCAGATATTTTTTCATTACACCTAGACTAGAAAGATCTTCTACCTAGGATTGTATAGTACTCCCAACCTTCAGAGTAGAATGCAAATGTCTTCATCACTAGGCTATTACGCTGCTCAGTCTTACCTATTGCAATAGGAAACTGGGGGGGAAACTGTTGTCCTAAATGGAGTAATTGTTTTTAATTGCATTTCTTTATAACATGATTTGCAGTGATTTGTCCCTACTGATGGTCAAGGTCAGCTCCAGGCTGTTTGCATGCAGTTAAAATATTGCTAAATTTGTTTTCTCCATAAGAAATTAACACCATAAAATGAGACATCAATCCTGTTTGTCTATTCAATCATTAATTCATTTCTCAGAAGTTTATCTTACAACCAAAAGGTCATTCTTTTTATAAAAAAACACATGACATGTTTCAAATTATTATTTTTTCTTCTCAAAGCAGGGCAGAATTAAAACTTCTTTGAATATTTTACAATGTCTTAGCAATTAGAATGGAGCCAAATGACAATGCATGATTTACAATTTTGCTTAAAATGCACAGAAGCCTCTGCCAAATGATCTTGATGAACTCAGATTGCTACACATTATGGTAATATGTACTCTTGGTTCCTTTAAACTCTTATGTAACAGGAAAAAAAACCCAAGCATTATAAGTACTTTAACAACTCAGTCAAGGCCAGAAAATACAATTCATCATGAAATGCTGATTTTACGCATTTCTATTATTTTGAATAACTGCACATCTATCTCAGAATATCTCTGAACTACTCTCTGCAAATTCTGAAGAAAGGAGAAATTTTGAAAATAGATTATAAGTAAATCGATTCAATAGAGGCAATTTTACATTACTCTAAATCATAACTCTAAATCATGAGGATGACGAAGCCACAGTAAACATAAAGTGAGATTGCCAAGGCAATGCTGAGACCAAATGTAAATTCAACACTATTCTCCTTTGCAAGCCAATGTAAGCATGTGTAAAAGTAGATCTCAAAGCAACATCGAGAAAGCAGAACCTTGCCTTCCCAACACAACCTCTGTGTTTGGGATCTGAATCTATAAGGACACAAAATGGGTTGGTACACTTTAAGAAGGATTGTCCCAAAGGTGCTTTTTCACAAGGCAACTGGACTTTCTTTTTTTCCTTTGAAGACATTTTGCTTCTCATCCAAGAAGCTTCTTGCATGAGAAGCAAAACATCTTCAAAGAGAAAAAAGAAAGTGCAGTTGCCTCGTGAAAAAGCACCTTTGGAACAACTATGACCTGGATGACTGAGAATCTCCATAGACATTTAAGAAGACTGTAAATCCCAAACAAATGTCACAAATGGGCTATCACATCAGATCTCAAGATGTATCCTCCCTAAATACATATGATCTTGTTGGAATTCATGGAAATGCATATTTTCAAATCAGCAATAGGTCATTATTGTTCATGTATAACAAAACAGAGACAGGGAATTTACGGTCTACTAGATATTGTTGAACTCTACACCAGACTGCACCTTATACCATTTATGCAAAATGCAGTAATCTTTTCTAAATATTAATAGAGGAAATGTAAGCAGGGGGATTAAATCTTGTGGTACTTTTATAGATTTGTGTTCACCATATTTAGCAGTCATACAGGAAACTAAAGCACCTTGTAACAACATGATAAAAATCAGTTGAACTAGTTGACTACCTGTTTTGATTGGGGGCAATATTAACAGAATAAGAGAGTTAAAAGGGATCTTGGAGGTCTTCTAGTCCAAATCACCACTTAAACAGGAGATCCTATACCTTTTCAGACTATTGATTGTTCAATCTCTTTTTAAAAACCTCTAGTGATGGAGCACCCACAACCTCTGAAGGCAAGCCCTTCCATTGGTTAACTACTTCTTGTCTTTCTTTACCCAAGACTCCTTTGGGTAGACTTTCCTTTCTATGGATCTTTCTACATAGCCACGAGCCTTGCCCTCAAACTCTTCGCAGTATTTTCAGCTGCTGTGTCACTGTCTATGTTGCTGTACTTCATTTTCCTATGGAACTCAATGGCTCCTTTAGCTGGCCAATGAGAAGGCAGCTGAAGGAGCCAATGCTCCTCCCTCATACTTTCCTAACTGTGTCTCATTATGGAAAGATGGGAGGGGGGATCCTATGAAGTGGCTCTGGAATTATTCAGGTAGATAGTAGTAATGATGATAAAAAATCATGAAAAAAATCTGGTAGAGAGGGAATTCCAGGACATGGAAGACAAGATGAAGCAGAAGTTCTTGCAAAAAGAAAGCCACCTGCCCAACAAGAGAAAAAGTAACTACAGTTCTTTCCCTGTGACTATAGGCCAACAGGATATGGATAGAGAGAAACAGACTAATCTTTGCAAAGCCAAACAGCTAGTAGATATGAAAGGCAACCAATACTAGTAGAGTTCCATCTTTGCTTCTAGAGGAGACCACATTTCTTAAGCATAGCAGAAAGATAGAAAAATAAAAGAAAAAAGAAGAGAGAGCAGAGAAAGAAAATGAGAAAATCTACAAAAGTCTGCATATTTGTATGTAATGTAGTTCACACAGTTTTTTGAACCATATTTTATTGAACAACTCAGAAATTAGCTGGGATTACTCAAATTACTACATCAGAGTTTGACAACAGAGTGGCCTGGTAACAAGAAACCTAAAACTCAATGTTATAGTTTGGCTACAGCCAAAATTATTTATTTTTTTAAAAAATATCCATTTTAAAAAGAACTCTGGTTCTGTGCATCTATATCAACATATAGAAGACACTGACAGAAGAGATAAACTGTATGCATTATTTATTTCTGACTTCATAAATCACGGTAAATAATATTACATCTAAACTGCACTTTGACTCAAACTCAACTTTCACAGATCTACAATGTGAACAATTAGTATACTTAGAAGAGAAAGAAAGAAGTTTAAATATCCTTTATTAACAATTACAATGTTCGTGCTGCTGATACACTGATCTTTTCATCTATTCTATGCCATGAAAATGGGCCACATAAAAGCAGAAATGAGCCCTAGCCCTTCCTTCCTTCCTTCCTTTCTTTCTTTCTTTCTTTCTTCCTTCCTTCCTTCCTTCCTTCCTTCCTTCCTTCCTTCCTTCCTTCCAGCACTGGAAGATAATTTTATGAACCAGTCGCTTCCTATTTTTTTTCTGCAACAATAGAGATTACTTCATAATTAAACTCTTGAATATGAATTGCAACATATTGTGATGATCAGCTGGGGTTTGGATAATCCTTCAAGAAATTCAAAATAGTTTGGCATTTGTAACAAAGTTGCTGAAAAAAAACCCCAAGTTTAAACATCTGGAATTAACATATTTCATGGAAGCTAAGCCTTGAAAAGCACAGAACATTTTCTCCTGCAGTCACTGCTAGTTTAATTAATATAATTAATCTTAAAGGAAAAAACCAGGCCTGTAGACATACAGATGTTGAAATTTTTCAATCAGAATAAATTATGCAACTTGGGAATTCAAGTCCTATTTAATAATCTGAATCATGGTCACCAATGGAAGGCCTATTTTCTGCATGCTTAGTTCAATCTCATTTCTTCACATAGTTCTTTTATACAAATTATTTGCTAGTTATAGAGCTTTTTTTATGAGCCTTTTAGTAAAACTAGCGTCAGCTAGAATTCATTGCTTCAAGCACAGTACAAGATAGATTATTTCCTTAGGGAGCATTATATTGTCCCAACAAATAGGGATTCAATATAAGCTGATTTAAACAAACAAACAGTAGAGAAATCCTGTGATTAATGAGTCTCATTAATTTCAATGGCATTTACATACTGCTCCTGGTTTCGATAAAATTGAATCAGATCAATTTAACCTGCTATTCATCTGAATTCAATATACCAAGTTAACATGTACACTGAAGAAATACAGAGAAATAAATACAAGAGACATTTTTGAAAGCTGAGATTGGATAAATGCTTAATTTCCACGACCTATACAGTATAGTTTCTTATTTGCACAAAACCTCCATTTGATAATTGAAAGTGCAAATATATAGGATATGTATAAATCCACGTTCACGTTTTATTGATTTAATGAAGAGACAGGTGAAGAGTGTGATTTAATCAGGAGTGTGCATACAATAACAATGTGTGGTTTGCATAATAGGATGCAAATGTTAAAAATATCAGAATTCTCAACATACTTGTATGTTGTGGTATGGAGGAAATGGATAGATTTTATACAACACAAGATGGATATTAAAAAATATTATTTAGCTTTTTAATAATTTATATTGAAAAGCCAATTTTCTTGAAAAGCCAAACTTTTTTTCCTTTTTTTTTCTTTTTATTATTATTTTCTTCTTTCCTTTTTTCTATTTTTCTTTTTTTATATATATATATATTACCTTTAATTATTTCATAACTTATTTAAGTAATGTATTTAGATTTGTTTATAGTTTTATAACTTATATTGAAAAATTAATTTTTTTTCATATTTTTTATTTATTTCTTTTTTTTCCTTCTTTTTTGGTATTTATGTTTTTCTTTTTTTACATATATATTGTTGTTAATTATTTAGTAATTTGTTTAAGTAATGTATCTAGATTTAGTTATATTTTATATTTTTCTTAAGATTTTTTGAAGAAATTCTAATTAAGCCTATATCCAGCTCTGGGATAGTCGGGGGAGGGAAGGGGAGGGTTGGGGAGGGATGGGGAAAACTGTTTTGTTTTTGTATTGTAAAACCTTATAAATTTTCAATTAAAAAAAAATATCAGAATTTTCTATCTCTGTAGAAGAAATTGCATACATAATCTCACTCTTTCATATAGCCCAGCTGCAAGGCATTAAGTATTATTTTCCTTTAGTGCCGAAGCAGGTGGCTATCAACAAATGCTGATCAGCAGTAGTGTAACTTCCATATATTCCTGCAAAAATTATGGCACTGCCTGAGTTATGCTACCATTTTCAAAACATAATTGAAGAGGGAGATGTGTTACAAATCATAATCTCTCTTTTCTTTGGTGGAAAGTCAAGGAAGTTTTCCTTTCCTTCCTTGTACCAATGATACTATATTTTCTCTTCTTGGACAGTACTATCACAGTGTTATATATCTCCATATAAACTGTTGACAACAATAATTTAATTTTTCTGAAGTTAGAAATAAGATTTTAATCAACATTGCTTTCTAGTGGAACTTTATCACTCAGCCCACCCAGATTAGAGTGTGCTAAAAGAGAGCAGAGCAGGAAGAGTTATAAGGCAAGAGGAATAAACAACTTTAGTTGAGGATAAATGTAGTAAAGCAAAGTAGGTAACTCAATATTAGCAAGCTGTGCCACATGTTATATGGCAAAAGAAAAGCATGGGGACCATTTCTTTAAAAATGCAAAAATAGCATAATTTTTACTCTTTTACCCGCTGCTTTTTACATTTCCAGAAATACTGCATCCAGATACATTCTTTGCTCTCTAATAACCAATAACAGGCAAGCCTCAGAGCTAGCTGGCAATCTCAGAAACACAGGATCTCACAAGAATTTCCTGCTTCTGGTTGGGCCAGAAAACAACAGACACTTTTGTGGTATTCTGGCACTTTTGTTCTGCCCTTATTTGTTCAGGCCAAAGCTCAGTTTCAGTGGAAATTTTAATAAGTTAATTTATGATATTAGAATTTTCTTTTTGCCCTATTTATTGGTTTACAATTTTATTAAAAGCTACTGTGTTGTGAAATTTATGGTTTCTGTTTATTATTAAAGACTAAGGGGAGGGGTGTCATCTAGAAAGCAGTTCAACAGTGTGTTTCATAACCATATTCACAATGAAACTATTCTAGCACGATGATCTTTAAATGTTAGATTCCTTAGCATGCAGTTCAGGTTAAACTTGTATCCTATTTATTTATATCCAATTATTAAACCATTGCATAATTAATTCCCATTGTCTTCAATGGAACAATGACTTTTCATTAGACTGAATATATTAATGTAATACAAAGAATGAATAGTGAAACTGTTTTAGAGAAGTGCAATGTATTATTAACAAGCAAGAAAGAAGCTCTACTACATATACTTATATTTTTTGGACTCAAACAGAACATTAGTTAACAACCAAACCAAAGTCACTAACTAATTTATTTACAGTGCCTACAACTCTTCTTAGACAAAAAAACAATAGACATTCATAACCTTTCATATGTGAAGGCAGTGCCATAACTACTTTTCTCGAAAATATGTACTATGCAGCATGTCACATATTGGATCATTTTAGAGCCACAGACAGAGGAGGGCATACATGTGCATGAAAGGTTAAAAAAGTTAAAATTTCCATTCACATTTGGAGGAACAGGAAAATATGTATGTAATTCTTTTCTTTCAAGTATTTGGTTCCTTAATTACATTGTGACTTAATATGGAATCTGTTATTAAAGTAGTCATACATTGGAGTGGTAAGCAATCACCAATTATCCTTGGAGACTAGTCTTAACCTCTGGTTTATCTACCTCTCCAAAAGACCAATAAAGTTTAGCACATCTAAATATGTGTATATTATACATACGTTAAGGCTGTCCAGTGCTTTGGAACTGAAAGCAAAAAAATGCTTCACAGGACACTCATTTTGCATCTCCTCTGTGTCTCCTTAAAGCAATTGGATATTTTCCCAGGATCAAAAATCTGCTCTTCACAGCTGCAGCACAACCCTATATCTGATTTAAGTAGTCACAGATAGGTGGTAAGTGCACGTTCTCTCTCATATCCCAAAGCACCTTTCTGCCCATCCTCATAACATACCCTGCTTCCAGCCATCAACTAATAGTTCCATCATTTATACAAATCCATTACACTATTCCCTTTCAGGTGCAAATTGGAAAAAAAAAACCCAGGAAGAATTAGCAAAGAAAAGAAATTAAAGGCATGAAAAGTGCACAATCCATTTTGTAATTAAGTCAGGCATTTGTGAAGATTAAAAGTTGCAACATAAGACATAAGCAAATTAACAGAAGTATTTCTAAAGTTTAACATATATTTTCAATTTGCCCATTATTATTTTTTACTTTTTAGCTTTTCTCCCTTAACCCTACCCTTTAGTTTAATAATTTAATAATTAGGGTTAAATGTGAAAAAAAAGGGGGAGAAAGAGACTGCCTAGGCCAAGGGTAGGCAACCTTGGCTCTTTTATGACTCGTGGACTTCAACTCCCAGAATTCCTGAGCCATGCTGGCTCAGGAATTCTGGGAGTTGAAGTCCATGAGTCATAAAAGGGCCAAGGTTGCCTACCCCTGGCCTAGGAATATTGATAATGATTTCTCTCCTTTCTGGAAGCAAAATGGTAAGAAGTGTCTCTTTTTTTGGCCCTGTGCTGCCCATTTATAATCAGTCTTTACAGAAACTATGTCCAAGAGCCTTACAATACAGGAATCCGTAAATCACCAAGAAAAAGGAAAAAAGTTAAAGTAAATAGACATCAATCAAGTATTTTTCCATAAGGGTTTTGTAGGTTTCCAAAGTGGGCTTTGCTTGAAAGTTTTTAGGAATAAAATTAAGGGAGCCTTCCACCCTTAATTTATTTATTCTAAAAGAAAAAAAAGGTAGGACATAATTGCAATAAAAACATCATAATTCCTCTAGACTGGTTAGGTAGCTCTGAAAATCGTTGCTGGCTGGCTACAGGGGGCTGGCTGGCTGGCTACTGTAGTCCATTTTAATTTTTCTCATGTTTCTGAATTAGTTATTGCTGAGAACTGCAGAACATCACAGTGGCAGATGGATGTGATTCGAAGAGATTAGAGTATAAGACATTGGTAGAGATGAGCAATTGTCAAGAGTCACACCATACTTGATGGCATCTATATAATGAATCTAATTAACCTGGTAATGCTGCTGCAGACACTCCTGCCAAATAATCCTGAGGATTTGATCTTCCAATTTAATTGTGAAATATGGCCAGCAAATATCTTGAAATCAAACTATTGTATTTTGTGATAATCACAATGCAAATATTCACAGCTCATCTTAATCAAAAGCATAAGACTCAACCTGTTATGCCATCTTGTTTGAAAAAAGAGATATAAAAGCTGAATTTTGTCTCTGCTAAATAGGGTTTGTCTTTTATTTACTATTGAATTTCTAGTTCTTGCAATAAGCATACTTACTAAAGAATTATGTCCTTGAATTAGTGCCAGGGAGGCTTCTAATTCTAGAATCAGCTGGACAAAAATGGTGGGAAAGAATCAGAAATCTTTTATTCATGTCTCCCTCCAACCCTATTTTTAAGTTTATATCAATTGGTTCAAGTAATTCTTATAACCTGGGTTTAGGATTCCTTTTGTTTAAGGACAGGAATTGATTTGGCTTCTCCATAGAGTAAGAGACAGGGCCATAGGGCTTCAGAGAACTCATCTTAAATTAACATCCTGATCATGCTTTATAATAGAATTTGTACAATTACAGGTCTTTAGGCTGTGGCAGAATTCTGCAAAATATGTAGGTTCTCAGTCCTTTCTTTTGATTTTTGTCTTTATACAATGCCAGAGAACATTTATTTATGTTTTCATCTGCAGGCACTGAAGCAGCTTAGGGGAAGGGAGACTTGTCAACAGAAAAGTAACATTATGTTCCATTCCTTCCACAGGCTGGGCTTCTGCTCAAGCCACAGACTCAGCAATCTGATATTTTACGGTCTATAATATTTGAAAACACACTGCCAACCTCAAATCATAAAAACTGTTGCTTGTTTCAAACGTAATAGTAAAGTTGTCATCACTTGCTTTACTATATTTGAATCCGTCTAGCAGAAAATAATATGAACTGGATAAAAACTAATATCGTTTAAATTACTGTTTATGTTCACAAGGCCATCATTTCTTTTTCAGTTGTTTCCCTGTTTAATTTATATTCCACTTTCTATTCAATCTGAGCAGTAAAAGTGGCTAACAATTAACAACATATTTTTTCCAATAATTACTATTATATTCAAAATACATTTTAATGTAGTACAGGTAGTCCTTGACTTACAACCACAACTGAGCCCAAAATTTCTGTTGTTAAGCGAGACATTTGTTAAGTGAGTTTTGCCCCATTTTAAATTTTGATCACGTGACCATTGGGATGCCTCAACGATTGTAAGTGTGAAAATGGTCATAAGTCACTTTTCTCAGTGCCATTATAACTTTGAATGGTCACTAAACAAACTGTGATGAGTCAAGGACTACCTGTCATCAGTTTTTTCTCTGGCCCATTTATGTAACAGTTTCTTCTCTAACCAATTTTGTAGATAACTATGTGCTACTTAAAATAATATCACTTGCTTAAAACATTGCTGCAAAGCCATATGAGCCATTGTAGCTTGAAATCTCACAATCAATGATTTATCCATAGAGAAATCCATACATATCCGTTAATCATTAGGATAAAACATAAGCAGAGCCTGCAGATGTAGACAGTTTGAAATGCTCATAATTTTGGATGCAATATAATCAGAGGCTTCATCTTTTTTTTATTCCAAGTAATAAGGCGGTTCCATATATGTTCTCTGTAATTGGTTTTGCCACTTTAGGAAGAGGAAAAGAACTGTCCTACTATTTAATGACTTACTCCAATTTAATAATAATATTAATACTATTCAGTATCAAGTCATCAGTATCCATAATGCTGTCACTAAGTGATTAAGTCTTCCTGAATGTGGCTACTACAGCAGTTTATAGAACAGAGATTGGAGCTAGGATGACAATACCATGTGCAACCTCCAAATCCTTTTTTAAAAATTCTTATAAAATACGTATAAATATCTATAATGAAATATGTATAAATACGTATAAATATCTATGAAATTTAATTGTTAAACATATTAAATCTGCATCATATAACAATCTAATGTCATATTCTCATTTTTAGAGTACAGAAATTTTAAAAAAAAATAGATAATGAATTAATATCCTGGATCCATTACTTAAAATGAGAACAATGAGTCCAGTTATATAAAACAATCTTCTTTGCTATACCTCATAAAATAATCTTCTTTTCTATATACCTCAAGCTCAATCTCCTTATTCCTTATTTTAGGAATAGAATTCAACATCATATTTAGACCTTTAAATAATATATTTGATTTGTATCCCAGCTTTATGTTCTACAACTCAAGATGGTGTGCATAGCTTTTCTTCTACTATTTGCAAAATAATCCCAAAGTTGGGTTGGGCTGGGAGACAGACCGATACCAAGTCACCCAGCCAAAATTTCATTAGAAGAACAAAAGAATTTTAGTGAAAAAATCAAAGGCATTTTTAGGATTTGTTCCATGATCTTTTATTTTTCCTTTCAGCATTATTTCCAGCTGTCTAGCATTATTTCTTAAGGTGTAGTGTTCATATTCTTTCCAAATATGGTTGCATCATGGATTTGTACTAATTATAAGAGATAAAGTTTTATTTGGGTAGGGTTCTATTTTACTTGTTATTTATATGTTTAGAAGTTTTGACCTAATTATAATGAATTATTTTCTTATGTGTATTATTCTTTTTGTTGACTACAGTATATAGCTTGAAAGACACCACCTGCACTAGTGTTGCTATAGAACATAATAATAGTAATTATACAAACTGGATTGTTTTATTGCTTAATGGTGCTTGTTTTTTATTTTTATTGCAAACATGAAATCACTGCCTTCATATCTTGATCTTGCAAACTTCTGTTAATGATGTGGGATCTCAGAAGTTTGATTTTGCAAATCCTTGCAATTAACAAAGATCTAAATAGCTAGCTGTTTGAACTTCAACACTACTTTCAAGATGCATAGTTTTCAAAATTATTTTTTTCTTTGTACCAATGGTGGATCTATTTGGTAAGTTAACCACTTGTCCAGAACATTTTCATATGAAGAAACAGCTACCATTAAATACTCCTCAAAACCAAGAAGGAGTAGGAAGATGATGATCCAGAAAGGATCTAGAAGGCTTTTATGAACACATTTTTAATAGACAACCCGGTCACACTCTAATTCAATGTATTCATCATCACATATATTATTAGCGAGCAGGAGACTCAGTTTGTGCATGGGCATTTGACGGCTGCTATGGTCATGCAAGTGTGTAGGTTACAGTGAACATCAATTACCAACAATGTGCTGATGATACTTAGCTCTGTATGTTCACTTCTAGGTCAACTGGAGATGCTGTCAAAGTCTTGCCCTGCAGTTTGGAAACTAATAAAGTCTGGATAAGTATAAATAAACCAAAACCGAAGCCTAGCAAGACAGTTTATGTTTGTTCATTGCAGTTTAGTTGCCATATCAGATTGCTTTTCAATGCAGTGGAACTGCTGCCCCTGTGGGAACAGGTCTGTGATGACCATTACCAGAACAGTCTTTAACCAATGTCATCTGTTATCTCAGTTATGGCTTTTTCTTAAGAAAGAGGATATGGGTAGTTACTCATCCTATATCATCACCAATTTCTGCAATGTACTCTACCTGAAGATCTCTTTGAAGACCACCTGGAAATTACAGTTAGTCCAAAATAAAATGGTCCATGGTTTTACCTGGTGCTAGTTACTAAGGTCACATTATAGATTTTCTACTGGTTACCAGTAAGTTTCTGGATTGCAATTCAAAGTGCTAGTTTTGAATTATAAAGCTTTACGTGGCTTGGTACTCGCATAACTTCATGACTGGAACTGTGATCAGAATTGAAAATGGTATGTCCTAGGGTACCAGTAACTGAAATAACTACTACCAGTTATGTGTCTACTTCAGGAGCAGATTTTGTTGTTTGTTTATTCAACCACATGAGTTGTAAGTTCTGTACCTGTTTTCTTCTATACATCTTGTTAATATATCAACTTTAGATATGGTCCCTGCAGTATACGTATGGCTCTTTCTTTACTCTTTCAGGTTGTCCACTTACTGAAGTACAATTAGTCCAAAAGAGTCATGTTTCAGCATGACATGATTGCAACTTGTAAACAGCACAGTGCTGTTCACCTTGCACCTTGCACTTTGCACGATCTCCTCTGAAGTTCTGCCCCATTTTACAACCATGCCACAGTTGTGAAACGAATCACTTCAGTTGTTAAATTAGTAACATGGTTGTTAGGTGAATCTGGCTTCCTCATTGATTTTGCTTGTCAGGAGGTTACAAAAGGTGATCACGTGATCCTAGGACACTGCAACAGTCATAAATATGAACCAATTGCCAAGCATCCAAATTTTGATCGCTTCATTCTGGGGATGCTGCAATGGTCATAAGTGTGAAAAATGGCCATAAGTAACTTTTTTCAGTGCCCTTGTAACTTTGAATAGTCGCTAAACGAATGGTTATAAGTTGAAGGCTACCTGTACTTTAAGTTTTAATTATTATTTTAAAGGCTTTTTCTAACTTCAAATAGAATTGTCTTCCTCATCGACAAATGTAGCAATAAAATCAACTCCGGCATCTTTTAATAGCTCAGTACTGGGTGCACGGACAATTTTACAGCATTTGGTCCATAGTTCTCTGCCAAAGCATCAGTGCAGAACCTACTCCAGAAACAAGTCAGTTGTAAAGTCATAACCCTTTGTATGAATTTTGGTATGGTACATCTTGGAGTTTCCACCCAAAATATCCTTGAATCTAGGATATTTAGCATGTAATAGTGAATCAAAAGCAGCTATAAAACCACCACAAAACTCGGATATCTCATTCATGCCAGCAACAGGTGCTATAGGTGTAGGCTAGGGTTCCAATAATAACCTATAATAAGAAAACCAGCATCCATCAGATGTAATTCAGCTTCTGCGATGTAGATGGAGTAGCAACTTGTTCAGTCAATTATAAACCCAAAGTGTAAGCACATCTGCTTACTACAGGTTGCTGATTGTTGTAGTGCTGGAGTTAAAGAAATCATTCCAATAGGAATGTCTTTTCCCATGTTTATTTTTAACTGCATTTCTGATGGTTTCAAATCAGCATTAATTATTCCAATAAAAACAGCTACCGTGCTGAGTTCTTTCTCACTTTGCCAATGACCAGTTATTATTATTCTTTTCATTTGTTTTATTGCCTTTCCTTCCTGTTCAAACATAAGGCAAGACCCACTTTTTTTTTTTTACCCAATTCCACCATTGTTATAATAGTTGTGTCTTCTCTACTCATCCAACAAATAAAACTAGAGTCAGGAGTAGATTTTTGTTTTTTTGTTTTTCTTGCTACTTGCTTTATTGAAATTTCTGGAAGAACACCACTAAATCTGCAAAATGACAATGTATACTGGCCTGTTGAGCTAACAGAGTAACAATACAAGTTCACAGGCACAATTAAATCAATCGGTAATAACAATAACCTAATAGACTACAATACAGCCTGAAGGTAAAATTTCATGGGGACTGAATATAGTTTCTTGATTGGTCCCCTCACCTCTGGAAGCTTATCACACTCTTTAAAGATAAAATTATTTCATACACAGAAAAAAAGAATTTAAGAAGACCTATTGCTGTGGCAACGTGCACACAATTTTTGTGAAAGTAATTTTTATTTGGCCACCGAAAGGAAAGAGTGAGGAACGGAGAGAGAAAGAGAAAACATTACTTTGTTTCAGATTTCAAACAAAAAAGCAAAACTATTCAACAGTAAAACAATAACCCTCAACCTTATTTTGCATCTCTTCTTTCCAATCCAATTTCTAACTCTCCAACGAAATGCACAAAACACAGAAAACGTATTTTAAATCAGCAATGTCATGAAATATATTCTAGTGCTAGTGTAATACTTTAAAAGTCCATTATTTTCATTAAAGACATAATGAAATAGCACATAGTCAACACTTTCATTAGTTTTTCTTATAAACAACTTTTACTGTTAATTAACACGGAGCTTTCAGGGAATATAATGAAGTCATTCAAGTGGCATTTCATATATCCCAATATCCCAGGCTAAGATAACCCTGCTATCTTTTGCAAGGCAATAAAGAACTGGCTCTTCCCCTAAACCAAGGGTCTTCAAACTTGATCCTTTTATGACTTGTGGACTTCAACTCCCAGACTTCCTCAGCCAGGCACGCTGGCTGAGGAGTTCTGGGAGTTGAAGTCCACAAGTCATAAGAGGGCCAGGTTTGAAGACCCCTGCCCTAAACGTTTGTGCTGGGAAGTTAAGCCAGCTTTGCTGGTTCACTGTGTTATTGTTTTTATGTTATTAAGTTGAAGGAAGAAGGCCCTGTATATGTCATGGATTGATTTAATTGTTATTGTCTAGTTCTTGTAGACTGCCCAAAATCTTTAAATTGGGTAAATAAATAAATTGTTTAAATAAATAAGTAGAGGGGCAAAAAACCCCACATCCCTACATAGAAGTACAGATAGCAGGCACTTTTAATGTTTTATAAAGGTGTACATTAAAAGGCTAATCTGTGTCCCAAAAGTGCTTTTCCAAAAGGCAACTGGACTTTCTTGGTTTTTTTCTTTGAAAACATTTCACTTCTCATCCAAGAAGCTTCTTCAGTTCTAACAACCAATGATAAGTATACCTATTTCCATTACCATTACTACCATCATTTCCTAACTACTTGTCCTCTATTTTTTGCAGGGAATGAATGATGACCCCTCTTTTCTCTCAGTCACAGATAATTATGGGACAGTAGCCTAGCGGTTAAGACACCTGGAAGACTGGCAGTTCAAGACCCAAGTACCATATGTTGGGTTGAGCTCCCATTCCTGCCCCAGTTTCTGCCAACTTAGCAATTTGAAAGCATGCAAGTGCAAATAGTTACCACTTCTGTGGGAAGGTAAGGACATTCTGTGTGCCTCAGCTTACAGTCATGCCGGCTATACAACCATGGAAGCATCTTTGGACAAGGCTGGCTCCCTCAGCTAGTAAATGGAGATGAGCACCACCCCCTAGGTTAGGCACTCCTGGACAGGGGAAACCTATACCTATGGGAGGGAAAGCTAGTATTACTTTGTAATATCAAGTTGGAATGACCTTGGGAGAAGGCGCAATAAGACCCAGCCAAAGAAATCATCAGATAAAACACAGCTTAGCCTGCAACAAGGATGCGGGTAAGGCAAGACATCCTTGGGCTGTAAAGCAGGGGTGAGAGAGAATTATTTTCAGACTTGAAAGATGCACTTAATATAAAGTACAATAAAGTAGAATTAGCTAATCTGGTCATATTTCCTGTCTATCTTGCAAGGCTGACATACATATAAATAATGCCAATAATTTATTCCTCATAATTATTGGACTTATGTGATATTGGACTTATGTGATATTGAATTTACAGTGCCCTTATACATACCCTAAGAGTGATAATACAATTCACCGAGTTTACAAATCTCTTAAAAAGATTGAAATGTGTTTAAAATGAATAGATCACTTACTGAATCTGACGATATGATAATCAGAGATACATAAAACTAGTCTGAATTTGAGTTCATTGCTTTAAACCTAATAAAACAATTATCTGATATAACTTAATAATTATTCCTCATTACTGATTTATTTTAAATATTTATGTACAGCCTTTTGATCAATGTCAACAAGTGCAAAGAAATAAGTTTAATATAAAACAGTATTTTAAATATATGATCCAACCCTTTAATTTACATTGCCCAGAAGCAGATTATCACATGTAAAGTCTAAATAGTATACCCTTTTTGTTTCCATTACTTGATGTAATATTTTCCCCCTAAGGCTACTTTAATTTTCATTTCCATTGCTCAAGTGAATTATATCCCTAGTTTCTTCAAATATACATATAATTAGGGAATATAAGCATAGTTGGATACTTATTTTTTACAGCTGAGTGATCAATTACTGTCATTGTTTTGCTAATATTAAACTGAAGAAAGCTGGTTTATTTCAGCTTCAGATAAATAGATATTTATCATACAATTTCATGCATGCTTACACATCTTGGCATCCAAAAAGCTTAACAGATAAATGATCTGATTTATTCAGTTTCTAACTTTCCTAGAACTTTTACAGAGATTAAATTTTCTCTGAGAAGATAAGGAGCCTAAAAATTAAAAATGAGACTTTTAAATTGAGGGTTTTCTTGACGATCTGATTTTGATCTTATAGGACCCTTTGAAAGGTATTGAGTTTTTCAGGAAAACAGTTGAAAGATTTTGGTGTGTTGTGGATTTAAGATTAATAAACAGTAAACAAAGATGTTGGTTAACAATATGAGTACACAAGATCAAGATAACTGATGAAGAAATCTGGTTTTAAACCTAAACAAAGATTAAATATTTGGGTGTTACTTTGACTAATATGAACTGCATGTTATTTCTTTTTCATATATATATTTATTACTCTATAATATAAAATACAAAAACACAAAAATAAGTAATAGGAAAAATAGAAGGGAGAAAAGGAAAGGGAAAAGTGTAGAAAAAAGGGAAAAAAGAAAGAAAAGGCGTTGACTTCTGATGCCCTTTGGTGCAACAGAATAAGATAGTAACATCAAACCTCAACTTTTTACTTTTACAAAATAGTATAAACTAAGCCATTTCTATAACAACAAATCTGTATAATCGGTAAAACCCAAAATCAAAGTTTCATTTTTTTTCCACTTCAAGCACAAAGTCCAGAAGTGGTTTCTAAGTAGAAACAAAAGTAATTGTGTTTTTTTCTTTTATCAAGGTAGTCAATTTAGCCATCTCTGCAACTCCATCTACCTTTGCAGCCATTCATCCATTGTGGGGATCAAAGTGTCCTTCCATTTTTGTGCATAGTTATCTTGCTGCTGTCAACATATATAACATCAAAGTTCCAATTTTTTTCCCCATGTCTTTTTCCATTAAACCCAAAGGAAAAGTTTCTGGTTTCATCTTTATATTCACTTTAAGAATCTTCTGTATTAGAATATGAATCCTACTCCAATATTTCTTTGCTTTATCTCATGTCCACCATAAATGATAAAAAGTTCCTTCTTTACATTTGCATTTCCAATATTCATTTCAAATAGCTTTATACATTCTTGATAACTTATCTGGTCTTAAATACCTATGATACATCATCTTATAAAATTTTTCTTTTAAATTGTAATTTAAATTGTAATTTAGTGTAAATTTTGTCCACATATTCTCCCATTGTTCAAGCTTTACATTATATCCACTGAATCATACAAGGCTTACATATTCACTTTCCAAATTCAAATTCAATAATGTTTTATAGACCTCAGCAATAATATGTTCATCACTAGCACACATTAGGATTTCTAATTCATTTTTAACAAAGGCAAACCATAATTCTTTTTGTCTAATTTAAATCTTTCAATTGTAAATATGTAAACCAATGGCATACGCGTCCTTCTGATTCTAGCTCTTTCTTGGACTTGAGGATAGGATCAGCAAAATTAAAAGATTTTAATTTTGCTGACTTCACCACCATTTCTTTCTGAAAAAAGCTTCCTGAGGGGACACCCAAAGAGGCATTTTCATATAAAACCTTGTTTTATATATTATTCCAAACTCTTAGAACGACATGTCTAACAAAGTGGTTGTTAAAATCAATATTTATTTTATCTTGTCATACCATAACCATGCCATCCAAATCTTAATTCATGACCTTCTAAATCACGGGTGTCAAACTCGCCATGTCACGTGACGTGTTATGACGTATCGCAACTCTTTTTGTATTGCCGGCGATGGGGCGGACGCGGATTCAGTATGATGAAACCAGCCTGCGGGCCAGCAGTTTGACACCCCTGCTCTAAATCAAGTATTCTGGAAGTTCACCCACTCTTTTACTCAGATCAAACAACGAGCATTGAAATACAGTTTCAAATTAGGTAAACCCAAACCCCTTCTTTCCTTAACCTCTTGCAATAGTTTATATCTAATTTTTGGTTTTTTTCCCTTGCCATATAAACTTAGAGATATCCATCTGCCATTGTTTAAAAGGAGTATCAGTTGCCAGTATTGGTAATGTCTGAAACAAAAAAAAGCATCTTTGTTTTTTGTTGTTAGTTGTGAAGTCGTGTCCGATCCATCGCGACCCCATGGACAACATTCATCCAGGCCTTCTTGTCCAATATCATCTTCTGGAGTCCATTTAAGCTCACAACATCTTAATTACAGAAATTCTATCCAGTAGTGATAAATGCATCTTAATAAGTTCTTTTTAATATCATTTCAGAGAGGCATATAGTTATTTTGAAAGAGTTTTGTGTTTGTATTTGTTAATATGACCCCCAAGAACTGCTTGTTGTTTCAAAATAACAATGTTATTGTATGCAATGAAGTTTAAAAAGATATGCTGAGATGAGAAAAAATGGAAATTGTCTTCATTGGGAAGAATTTCTGTGATTAAAATGAATGTTTTATCTAGAATGTTATTTCTATTTCAGACAATATCTATATTGACGACTGTATTATTAAACAATGGCAAAAAGATATTTCTAATTTTGTTTTGCAAAGCAAGAGACAATAATTAAACACAAACTGCTGTAGGATGATAAAGAAAACAAGGAGGTTATGATTATCAGATTTAAAATTGTACTTTGCATCTTCTTTAATCTGCATGAAAATGAGTGACATTAAGAAATATATGGTTAATGAGCTAATTGAGAAGAGGAACTAAAAGATAATAATTCTAAGTGGGAGTGATCTCCCATCTTTTTCTTTCCACTGTCTGCTTTTTAAGAACTCTGGAGTATGAACTACACTTTTTGATTTTTTTTTCTTTTGGTTTTCACTTTTAAACCTTAATCTACTGGTTGAATGCTGACTTAATTTAACCTCCTGCTGGACCTTAAAGTGTCTTATTTTTATGCTTTTTATTGTTTTATTAGCTGCCATAAACCAACTCTGTCTTTTCTGTATGGAAGCCACAGGAATTCTATGTAGTGAAAGGGATCTGTTTTGATTTACATTACTATCATACTTTCACTACAGGGATTTTGTATTTTATAAATTTATTAAGAAAACTCTGGTCTTAATTTTTCTTAATTTCTGATTAAAAAAATCTCTCTTTTTCTCTTAAAAGCTTTTCTCCCCTTTTTTAGTTTAATTTGTTATGGTGCTTTTCCTGTCTTTGAGAGTTTGTTACAACAGGCTGTAAAAGTTCTAACTCTAAAAGTTTTACTACTGAAGTATTTTGGGTTATAATTAAAATATAATCAAAATGCAAACAATATACCAAGACAAAGTTTATTGGGAAAGCTGTGCAAAAAGAATATTTTCCAATTTACAAGTTCAGCTTGAAAGTTTGGATAAAAAGCTTGATAAAGTAACAATGATCTTAGAAATAACAAGTAACAGCATTGCAACAAAATTTACAACCAAATGGATTGGAATGCAACTCACTGCTGACAGCCCTGAAAGATGAAGCTGACTGGGAAAATATAAGTTGGTTAGAGGAGAAAGGTATGGATTCTAAAGATTAAAAATTGACAGAACTGACCAGTGGTGAACTTGATTTTTCCTAGAAGATTAAAGAAGATTGGGGAATGGAATTATTATGCCCAATCGGAAAACGAATGTTAAGAAATGTTATCTTACAATTAATAGACTTCTTTGTGCAACAAATGCTGTGGAGATATACACGACAGAGACTTAAAAACTTTAAGGAATACAATCCAATTGTTAGAAAAGATCCCATTTAATATCTTAAGGAAAAGCCTTATTAAGAATCATTTGAGGATGTTTGATCCTGGATGGAGCAAGACAATGATTGCTATGACTTATATGGTAGATCAGAAGCTATTGTGGACTTTCTGCGAATGAAATAAAATAGATTGTTAACAGAGAGTTTAGAAGTTTAATTTCTTGTGTTTTACTTGTTAACTATCTTTTCATATATTTGATAGATGTCAAACTATGTAGTTTGGGTAAATAGCGTTGTAGAAGTTTATAAATTGTGTGCCTGCTTTGCAAGGGGTGAGGAGTTATTATCTTTGAAATATATTTATCAGTATTCAACTGGGGGGACGATTTACAGTATGCATATGTCTGCTTTGTTTTGTCTATGCACTTTTTTGGTGTAGCTTTGAGTTTGTATTTTTATGTTTTGAATAAAACAAAAAAATGAGATAGAAAATATAAGGTTATTGGAATTAGAAAGGCAGGATTCAAAATATGGTTGGCCGAGTTATTTGTGGTACAGTTAAAGCTAACGTAAATTTTAAAAACCATTTTATTAGACATACACACTGAAAATTTGGAATAAGCAAAAGTATCTCCTAAAGTCCTTTTATGTTTGGTACCCCAAGAAGTCTTTTTTAGAAGGGAAATGATAGTTAAACAAAAATGTTTAACCTGTGCTGATTTGCTGAATTTTTTCCAAGGAAAAATTATAAACAAGAGAAAACGTGGAATTAGAAAGTTTTATATGGTACTGAGTTTCTAATATTCAGCTAATGGATTCAGGTTGAATAAGAAGAATTATGAATTTGAAAATCTAAGACTAAATTTCATGTGAAACCTTGTACAAATATATATTATTGCTAAGATGTATAAACTCTTATTGAAGATGGAAATAGATGAACAAATTATAGATTGTATAGAATTATTTATTGGCCAAGTGTGATTGTACACACAAGGAATTTGTCTCCGGTGAATAAGCTGTGTACATACAAGCAACAAGTGATAAATCATGATCACATAATCATATATATAATCATATATAATAAAATGGGCAAATAATTTTAGGATACAGTGTAGACTTGGACCGATGGGAGATTATGTGTATGGGGGGGAAGGGTTGAAATTTACAATGAATTATAATCTTAAACTCAATTTTTATAAAATAATGTACTCCTGGTACATGACACTGGACAGATATATCAAAGATATATAAAGCAATTTCAAATATGTGTTAGAAATGTAATCAAACTGAGGGTACTTTTTTTCATCCCTGGTGGACTTTCAGATTTTAAAATGAATTTTTAAAATCAGAGACTTTCATTTGGGGTCTAATGGATAAGCAAATGGAATCTTATGGAACTTTGTTTTCATACATGACAACAGTAGCAAGGTATCATTTCAGTGGGAAGGTAACAAGAGTTCTGTGCGTCTCGGCGTATACTCATGTTTACCACATGACCATGGCTTTGGACAATGCTCGTTCTCTTGGTTAAGAAATGGAGATGAGCACCGCCCCCTAGAGTTGGACGCAACTGGACAGGAGAAGCCTTTACCCTTTTTTATAAGGGAAGAAGATGGAGAAGCTGATGGAATTGGTAGAAAAATTGTCAGTCTTGATGAAAGAAAAAGCTTTTGTCTAATTTTATTTCTATTTGGAAACCACTTTGGGATTTTTTGTAAGAAACTGAAAGAAATGAAAAGTTGATTTTGGGATTTAATGATAGAATTATATAATGTAGATAATTGTAAATTTCAGATGTATTTTCTTTATTCATATCTGTACCCAAAAAAGTCTGAAGTCATCTTTTTCTATCTTTCATATTTGTTTGTTTCTTTTCTACACTTCTACCTTTTTTATTTCTTGAACATTTTGCTAAATATTTTCCCTGTTGATTTATCTTTTAAACCTGTATTTTTATGAAAATCAATATAAATATAAATACATATCAGATTAATGTTTCTGGTGGACCCAGATTCCCTTCAATACATGATATTCAAGTATTTTACTTATAATATTTATATTCCACTCTTCCTCTTAAAAGTATTCACTCCTAATACTAAGATTACATTTTATCTTTGTAACGATGGAGTGCAGCTACTTCTCCATCCAAATGAATTTCTGAGCTGAATTAGAAAAAAAAATCAAATTACCAATCCTATATTCTCTACACATACTATTCTAAATCTTTCCAAAGTAGGTTTCAGTGTCAACTATATGCAATCTGGTTGCATCTGAATCACTATGCTTAATACCACGTTACAATAAATTGTTTGAATAGCCTTAGCAAAAGAAATTGGTATTTTCCTTTCTTTTTCAATATATGACAAAGTTGTCAATATTGCATTACATGTATCTTCTTAGCTTTTGTCTAAGTTCCGTTGTGGTACAAGCACCAATTGAAAACCAACATACCCTCCATTTATAGAGCAAATTGTTACTATTGCATTCTACAGACAAGAAAGCAAAATGGAAACAATGGTTTTGCCACATTTCCTTGGTTTAAAACAAATCTTAACAGGAATTGGGGTAAAGGCCTTTTAGATCCAAGTCCATCTCTTTCTTTCAATGAACACTTAGTCAACACTACTATTCCATTAATGCATTACCGAAAGTTAGTCTTTAAAAAAACCCACTCCAATAATTCTGTCTTGCACACTTTAACTAGGTAATTTATGTTAATTACTGACCATCTGTTTCTCTGCCTCACCATCTAGAAGGGCAAATTGAAAAATTCAAGTAACAGATGAAAAATCAGGTATAAGTTAATGCCCAGCAGATTTAGTGAAAGATCTTTAGTTTCAGCAAAACCCAGCATGATCTGAACATGTAGATTACTAGAAATAAATTACAGTAGTCATTTATACCTGTTTGTTAAATGTTTATCTACATTCTTTAGGCATTTGAAAAAAATCTTGATATATTCAATTATGCAACAAGCATAAAATGTTTACTAGTTATTAGGCTTATACTTGAAATTTGTAGAATGACATTTGTATATGTTCTGATTAATACAATTATGTTATTTCAGCAGATAGTGAACACAAATAGAAGATTAGCTAATTCATAAACTGTATTTCACTTATTTTGCTGTTGAATTATTAGACAACTTGTTTTTAGTTAAATATTAATCTGTGCTGACTGCTTTTATTTCATTTTCCAGTTCACTGAACTTATCGATGTATGTCTCAACCAATTACAGAATGGGTTCGGACATGACCATTTCTGTCTTAAAAGCCGTTATATAATCCATTGAGTATATCAGGAAGCTGAAGAAGGTGAAACAAAATGAGACATATTCAAACATAAAATGATTTAATATTAACAAAATTGATTGCAAAAGTAGATTTTGAAACATGTACTGAAACATACATAAAGACTGAATATTCAGGTTATTGCCCACTTCACTGTACCACAAACAGAAATAAAGGAAAATACATATGAAAATACTGGAGAATTCTCACCATGTATCTTTTTGCTTACAAAAATAAATAGAAGTCTGAATTTATGTTAGATAATCAATGAAATAAGAAATAAAAGAACCTCCTGTATATATAGTAGAGCAAGGATATCCACTATGCATAGCTAATTATAATTCAATTAAGTAATTCAACCATTATTAGTATTCACATATGGCATATATACATCTTGATCATGATGGGTTAAATCAATTTCTGTTATAATAAAAAGATATACAAAAGATTTCAAAACTCTGCAGGGCTTACATGTTAAGTTTGCAATTTGACAAATACTTACCTTAGAATAACTCTTTGAGCATAACTTATGAGCTTTGTGTGTTAATTTGACCAATGTCTCTTTATTTGTAGTAATATTAAAACAGCTTAATATGCTATAAATTGATTAACAAAATCCTAATTTGTTCCTTCATTAAGACTATACCTGTGTAATATCCATTATTATTCTTTCAGAGACACATAGACTTGTATTTTAAAGGGCATACTCAGAATCTGAAATATGATCTCAGCAACATCCACGCCTAGTTTTCTCATTGTGTTTGTTAAGCATATTTACTTACTACCCCTGTAAAAATTCCCAGTGTTTATAATAATGTATGATCCGTCTTCTCTAAAAGAAAAAAAAGAATGTACTTGATTTGAATCAAGTTTCTCCTAAAAGCATAACTGAGTCTGCAAAATAATAAAGATAATAGGGAGGGCGGGAGGGAGGATGTAAACAAGAGATGAGTTAGACCGACTAGATTAAACATTTCTAAAGCAGACACAATTCATCTAGGGATCAGCATTCTCTTCAAGGTTGAAATCTGGTTCAGGTAAGAAAAAGGCTAATGCAGACAGACTTTTTTCTGGGCATCCCAATTTGCCCAGAGCGCGCTAACTTGATGAAAGCTGGTTTTAACGGGGCGGCTGTACAAGGCATTTCCTCTGAGCATCTTCGCTTCCCATCACCTCTTCCGCCCACTCTCTCCTCGCGCATCCTTCCACCGCCTTCTAGCACAGCGGCCACGCCTTACAGTACCGCACTCCACAGCCAACCCGGGGGGGGGAGCGAAGTCGGGCTTTCCACAGAGAGTGGCCTCCACGGTTTCCTTCCCACCCCTTATAACGTGGAGCGAGCCGCCCTTTCAGTCCCCCTACCTTCGCCTGCGTTTTTTCTCAGGTTCCCAACCTTCCGGTCGCTCAAACCGTCCCTGTCAGTGGAGGAAACGGAGCTGGCGGGAGCCCGCTCGCTCTGCCAGGTCCCCGACCCATTCCGAGAGGCGGCCGGAGGTGCTGCTAACCGCGGCGGATTCCCACCCAACCTCCACCCCACCCTACCCCCCCCCCGCGCGCCCTCCCGCCCTTATTCCCGTCTATTCGGCGGGAAGTTGCTCGGAACACCTTCCCGAACTGCGGGAGGAAGGGAGAGAGGGAGGCAGAAGGGAGGACCCCCCTCCTCCTCCTCCTGCCGCCAACCAACCTCAGAGGAGCCCACCCGGTCCGTTTCACACACACACACACAGGCTCCCCGCCGCCTGCCCAGCGTTACCTCTTTCCTCCTGCTGGGCGCCCCCGGGCGCGTGAGCAGAGCGGTCTCTTCGCACACCACGACCACATCTTCCACAAAGACACAGTCGGGCAAGCTCTCGTCGGCGGGCAGCTCCAACACCTGCAGCCCCAGCTTGTTCTTGAGCACCCCGACGTAGAGCTGATGCTCCCGCTCGGCGCGCGCCAAGTCCACCTCTTTCGCCTTCTCCTGCCTCAGCGCCTGCAGGCACAGCGACTCCGGCAGCGCCCGCACCACGGCGTGACTGCACCGCCCGAAACCGAAGGGGCCGCCGCTCAGCCCTGCCATGTTCACGCCGGGATTAAAGCCGGGAGGGGAAAACAGAAGCCGAGCCGGGAGTAAAACCACAGCCCGCGCCTGCGTGTCTGGCTCCGCGCGCGCTGCCCCGGCACCACCGTAAGAAGCGCAGCTGCTGCCAAGCGTCCCCCTCTCCTCCCCGAGCCAGCTGAAATGGCCTCCTTCCCTCCCCGGCTAGAGGAGGTGGTCGCGAAAGCGCTTAGGAGCCGGAGCGGCTGTGGATTGGCCACGCCTTGCTATAGTACCTACATCATGCTCCGTGTTCATAGAAGCGTCCATTGGCCGGTTATTTGGCTTGGGATACCTGATTGGTTCAAACTGGTCAAAATTACCTCGCACCGATTTATAGCTTTGGAGAAACTGGCTGATGTTTAATTGCATTCCTGTTCACTGGCCATCTGCACATCGGGCAGATGCGGTGCGGGCTCACCAACCAAGATGGATGTAGAAGAAGTACAGCTTTCAAAAACATGTTAAGTTCTTCATCAGAGTAACAGTTTAGGCTAAAAAGAGATTGCGTACTCTCCTCCCCCTGCCTACTATTGAAGATAATTTGAAGGAGAGGGGGTGTACAAACATCACACTTGGCCTTCTGATAATCACACTTTACAGATTGTGCTTTGTGGGGCTTTTTAATTGGAGGGGGGGAGGGAACCCTTCTGAAAGTGAACCGAATGTGTCCAGATTGTCTTAAAAACTTGTGAAGAATAAAAATAATTTAACATCTGCTACATTTGGATATACGTACATATAGTATACTCACATATACAACCTGTTAAGTTCCATAGTTCAATTTCCAAATTATTACATGTAAAATTTCAACCTTAATCTGGGTTTGGAAATTCTGGATGTTTTATTTAAATTTTGACAGCTGAAAATTGCCATTACAGAGAGGGCTTTTTATTCTATAGTTTTCTGGAAGTGAATATAGAACATGTTGTCTTCTAGATCAATGTGTACTGGAGAAAACTAGACTAGAATTTTGCACTTTCCTTCTTCCATTCACTGGAAAACAAAGTGGCTAGCCTAATCCTAACACCTTAGTATTCAAGTTAAATTGCCGTGTTGGCATTTTGCGATAAATAAGTGGGTTTTGGGTTGCAGTTTGGGCACTTGGTCTCTAAAAGGTTTGCCATCACTGGGCTAGGTTATTTTTTACTGCCCATATTTTATGGGGACATTTGGACAAAAGAACAACTAAGTTTAACTTATAAGAATTTTTTCATATAGTATATTCCTCAGCAATGGCAGGACACACATAAAAAGTGATGTGCAACCCTAAAATAAATTTTAAAAATGGTTTAAATAATCCTGTCACAAGAAAGAAGGGGAGTAAATTCAGGTCTCACCCCTTAAGAGGCAGCTCTGCAGACTTTTTGCTACCACTTGAACCATGAACTTCAACCCTTCCCCCCATGTTAATTCTCCCATCAAAAGATTGGCCATTCCTTGTTTATGAGAAATGTAAAATGAATGAAAAGCCATGATTCTGATCTCCACAACAAAAGACTAAGGAGGAACATGCATCGCAAGATGAGATCTAATTAGCAACCTGTGGCCCATTGAGTCATCCTTTCAGAAGTCTTTCCCTATCTAAACTGAGAAACTGAATGACCACAGGCATATTGCTATAGTTTTGGATTCTGTTTATTTAAGGAAATAGCTTTGAAAGGATGACCCAGTGGATCACAGGTTGTCTTGTTAGATCTATTTAACCCTTTGTTTATGAGTTCTCTCTCACTCATCCTAACATGGTGTTCTGTCTTGACCATAACTTCCCCCTCTCTTTCCACATGGCATAATTATGCTGACAATATTTTTTTGAAAAACATTGAGAATGGCTGTACATTGCCATTCTCAATACACAAATGCCAATTTCTCCACTGAATTGTAGGAAGCTGTCAAAGAAAGTTTAAAAATAGGATCACATAACTTTCTGAGGGCTAAGGCAAGTCCAATCTAGCTGATCTTTGATGGCCAAAGGAAGGGGCAGTCCACACTCAATTTTGGAGTAGGAAACAGCTGGAAACTGAAGCAGAATGGGCAAAAACTAAGGTATACTGGCTGATATATTTGATTGACACTGTCCAGTTTCTACTCCAATTGCAGCAACAGCTGTTTGCTTGGTGACTTTCAGCCCACCCTACCTCACAGGATTGTTTTGAAGATATATAGGGGGATGGAACACTAAGTATGTGCCTTGAGTTCATGAACAAGGTGGGATATAAATACATGTACTGTATATGTTTGTTCCCAGAGAAGGGGCACATAAAGCAGTAAAAAATATCCAGGCTTTTCTTTATGCACCTTAAAATTGTGGCTTCTTTAAGAGCCATATGATGAGCTAATTTCTTCCAGTTGGGTAAGAGAAGGAGGGAGGGAGGGATTGCAAGACTGGCTGGGAAACTTCACATTGAACATTGAAAATGAAAGATAAGGTGACTGCAGCAATAGGCAGTAGGACTAAAGCAGCCACAACCCAGGAATAATGGGTCCTAGATTTTAGACACATTCTGTATATTAGCCCATCTGAGTTACATTGGTTCAAAAACTGCTGCCCTATGATGTACTGTTTCGCCCAGTTAAAGGTCATGACAACTAGAGTTTTATACATGTTATATACGTGGACCCAAGTTACAGGACTAGGATTGTCATCTGACCTAAGTCAAAAGCAGAACCAAAAAGGAATGTTCATTTCCTTCTTTATGGATGAGTTCTGAGGTACAACAGCATGGTCAATAATGTTCAGTTTCATTGACTGCAAAGATGTATGGCTGCTAAATTTATTTTGGCTCCACAAAGAGAAATTGAGAAGGTTTTGTGCTATGCTGAGAAACAGAGGCAAGCTTCTATAAAGGAGCATAACACATCTCTGTTAAGTAATACATAGCCATTTGAAATGATAGTAAAAATGCTTATTGGTGCATTCTTGTTTCTGAAATAGTGTCATTTTTAGCTTTCCTTTCAAATGTAGTAAATTTTAAAGGAAATCATTCTGCCAAAACATGTATCTAAACATGTATAATAAAAATTGTATGGGCCTGACTGGATGCTGCCTGACCTTCCCCCCACCCCTCCATCCTCAGCTGCCTGGCCTTAAAAGCCACTTTAACAGCAGAAACTCTATATGGGGTACACTCCAACCATAACAATTATTTAACAATATATACACAAGACACCAACAAACTGCTGGGGCCCACATCTACTTTACTTTCTGAAGACCTCTTGAATCAACCAGGTCTTAGTAGCCTTCCTGGACTGTAAAAGGTTGGGAGTTGTTCTAATCCTATAAGTGTTCCAGAAGAACAGAGTTGTTACAAAAAGTCCCATTTTCTTTAGTAGGAAGTGTTACCAATGTGTCATTTTAAATGTATGTTTTCAGTAACTAAGGCATTTTTTAATTCAAATAACCCATTGTTGGATGCTGTTTGAATATCCAAGAGGATTCTCTTGCTACTACACCACTCTAGAATCAAACCTTTTCCATACAAACACTCTGGTATCTTCATGAAGTTATGGAGTTGTCGCCACAGTTGACAAGCTGATCCAATTAACATTTAGCTCAACTGTTGATTTAGAAGAAATCTCCAATATCAGTCTTACAGTGTTTCTTTTGTAGCTATCAAAAGGACAGTTTCCTATTGACAGGATGCTGAATCACCTTGCTGCCACCACCCACCAAAAATTCAGGTCAACAGTGTGACTTTTGTCACATGGTCCCCAGGTTTGATTCATTTTTTCCTGCAGAAATAGAAATAAATTACCATTGCAATATTAGCTCCTTAAAGAACATTAAATTATATTTTACAATTGGGATCCATACTTAATTGAATCAATTCAGTAATTTCAACAATATTAGATAGAACAAAAATATTATTTCAACCTTTATTGTAAGAAATCTTTCTTTAATGCACTTTTTATGAGTTATGAGAGTTTGCCATTTTATATTGCTACAAACAAGTTTTTAAAATTAAAATAATATGATACAAAAAACAATAACATCTCAAAAATATAGTACAATGAAAAATGAAAACCCAATTATATGACAGTGATTAAGATAACTTGACCATGACAAAAAAAAACAACTTAACAACAAAAAAAAGCTCCATAAAAACTAATTGAATTCTTAAGCTTATCTGGACCATATAGAAGCATATTGTATTATTTTATTTTTAGAATACAATGTCTTTTCAAAAATAGATTACAAGCTCCATTTCTGCATCTATTCCTTGAAAACAAAAGATTAAGTTTCTTTCAATTACATAAAATTATCATCTTTGCTGTGCCCCAGGCTTAATTAAAAAGAAGACTTTTCATGTAATGACAAACTGCACATCTCAGACAAATACCTCAGTATTGTATTAGCTCAAGAGAATCAATCTATTCTACTTAAGAAAATTTCCTGAGCGGTCAAATCATCCTGTACAAACCGGCAAGATACTTATGTCATATAACCACTGCCAAATTCCAAAGAATATTAACTTTAACACACTTCAATGCTCTTCACAGAGTAGTTTTGGACAGCCCATATAAAAAAGTCCTTTATCAGCTAAAACCATGCTCCTGTGGACAAGGGGTATTGAAACTACAGGTCATGTTCTACTGACCTGTAGTTTCTGTTCCTATTTTCCATAAGGATCCTAGGACCTTCTATATCTCCTTACCTGGTAAAATAACTGGGAAATTCTAATCTTTTTAATGTACAGTTTTCATTATCGATATGATTCAGTCTCCTTGAGCATAGAGAAATTTTTTTACGCTCCTTGTAAAATCAGACTTTGCCCAACTTGTAATGTATTTTTATCCTGCTTTTATTTTCATTTTAATGTAATTAAAATGTAATTTTATATGTAATTAGAGTCTTTGATCTTAATACACCTAAATCCTTCCCCTCTTCCACCTCCTCCATAATATTTCTTCAAAAAATGTATTGATATATTAGTGATTTGAAACCAAAACTGACTATAGTTGGCAAGATGAGATTATCTAAATTAAAAGACGTATTTATTTTTATGCCATTAAAAAAACAATGCCCATCCTTTTTAAAACATTCCTGGAGGATCCAATTAACAAGTAGTATTTTCTGACAAATGAATTTTATTTTTAAAACAGAAGTATATTTCACGTTTGTTAAAATTTGTACCCACTGAGTCTCTAAAACTGGATATTCTAATTCTTTATTCCAGAATTGAAATATATAGCTTATAGTAGATTTCCTTTTTCTTTTTAATTCCTTATAACATTAAATTGTCACTTTTCAGTATATATAATTCTACTGCCCTCCGTGTTTTAGAAAAAACAGTTTTTAAAGCACTCCTATCTAACTGAAAAACTTGAATTAAGTTAAAATCTTCCAGACAGATTATATGTTGATAGTTTGCAGAATATAGCTTAGAGAAACAGCTATGAAATGTTTCAGAAATATTCTTAATGGAGCAATAAAAGTTAATTAGCACTATAATTAGAATTATTATCAAAAAAATAATATATTCTTTCCCATTGCAGTATTCATATTACTCTGATACACGGACTGTAATAGACTGTAGGAATAATCTTGAGGAGGAGAAAGAACAGCAACCAAGACAATAGTCAGATAAAAGAAATCTGAGTCTGTGGTAGGAATGTAATTTGAAAAAATGTCTCAGGTTTAACCATCCCAAGTTAATTCTAAAGGGAAGGAGGGGAGACGAACATCCAAACTTGCAAGATTTTGTTACTGTAACTTTATAATAAAAGTAGTATTAGTACTTACAACCACAATTGGGATCAGAATTCCAGTTGTAAATCATTGTGGTCCCAAGTCAAGGCACCTGACCTGATTTTTCAACCATTTTTATGGCAGTTGCTAATAAATCTTGTCAGTCCAAATCCATTCTCCTGAATGGGCATTTTTTGCCATTAAACCAGGAGTTCCCAAACCCTGGCCATGGACCAATAGATTAGATAACCTTTATTATCATTTTTTCCTGTGGGCACAATGGCACACATTAAAAATGAAATTTAATTGCTTCCTCTCAAAGTGTACACATACATAATACACATTTAAAACATAATATATATAACATATGTATAGACCTACACCCTTACATATAAGTAACATATAAATATTAATCACTGTCCATCTTGAATACATAATGGAAGGAGGAAGCTTTAGAGTTCACAAGGTTAATACTGTATGGAACAAAAGTATGACTGAATCTAACTATCTGAAGAATCAGATTTTCATGCAGATAAAATATTTCAAGGTTAGTTCTCTCTCAGCAATACAGCCATTTTGTATTGTAGTAAGCATATTAAATTGTTGATTAAAAATAGCATAACATGTAAGATGGAAAAAGTACCTATCCCAACTTTTTGGCTTAGGCTACTGTATATCCACCTCTCACTTCTCAAACCCTGGGAAGAAAGCACGAAAGTAGCTTGCAAACTTATAGTTATTACTCATTAGAAAAGCACAAAGTATGTAAACATTCCATAGTATCAAAGGGATTTGTAAATCTACTGATTTTATCTTCAAGAGTGAAACAGAACATATATTTAAGTGTCTAATTTCTTTCACGTATCAGTACCAAAATCCAAATCTTTCTATGAATATAAAGAAAGATACAAATAGATCACAATTTTATGTTCATAGAGGTTTAATGAGATAGCTTGTCTTGAAGGTTGTAAAGGATGATCTCCAATACTAGACATCTGAAATTTAACAATTACAGGTACAAATATCTGTGGGAGATTGTCTCTTGCTTTTAATCTGTAAGTGTCCATTCAAAATCAGCTGACAATGAGATTTCTTTCATGTACAGTTCAGCAGACCAGGTATATTAATTATTTTTGAATTATTTTTGAGTTCCCCCATACTATAAGTAATTCAGTTTGTAAATGTATAATGAATTTTATCAAAACACTGATCTTTTTCTTTTAAGGGCTTAATTACAATTTAATGTAAAATTACAATATATGCACCAAGCTTTGAAATCTTTCTCAAATGTCAGGACCTGTACATCTGTGCTTTTAAAAGATCTCCCTGTAGTCCATATATGACAGTTTTCATAGTTGTAATTTATTATCCATCCACTTAGAAATGGACTGAAGTTTGACCATTAACGCAATATGCAATACTAGTCATTTGGTCTTGCTGAGGCAGCAATACCTCAGTACTCTGTTTAATCCATTGCCCCATACTCTTTATGCAGAATTTCAATAGAGTAAGTTCATCCAGCCTTTTTTCTTTGGCTCAAGATGTCTGAAGAAGAGCCATCTTCTTCATTCTATGAGGCATATTGCAAAAGTAGCATTATCTCCAAGTTATTTAGAACAAGCTGAGAAAGTTTGGGCATAAATCACTCACCATTCAATTAACTGTATAAGCAATTACATCTGCAGTGTTAGAGTAGGACAAAGAGAGACAACTTCCTGAAATCATTATGAAATCAATTAGTAACCGGATCTAATATTGTTTACCTAACATATTTTACAATAGACCTATTCTTTTTCTTTGAATGATAAAAACATGAGTAGTTTTTAATTGAAGCAATCAGGTGTCAATTTCTTTTTTCTTAATGTCAGCATATACTGTGCCCATAATTCTTTCTTATGAAGGTAGAAAGTTGCTGATTTCCCCGAAAGCTGAACTACTGGAGACTTGGAAACATCTACATGTTTTGTGCTTGCCAATTACATACACAAGGTATTTATTGCAGTCATACATCCGTAACACCAAGACATTGCAAAGTGCAAAAATTCTGCTTAGGAAATGAAAAAAATGAAAGCATACTTTTTGATAGGCCAGTGTGACAAAACACAGTTCCAGAAGTGATCCAAGACTAGATAGATTTTTGTCTATAATTCAGTCAAGTAATTCAAGAATTTGAAAGCAGCATAGAAATAGGGTCACAGCACCACAAAGTTCTAGTCAAGCTGTAGTTTCTTTTATATAATCTAAAACTATGATTTATAAATAGTGAAAACATTGCAAAAAATCCTTTTTTTTATTGTTGTTATTAATATTCACAAGTAATCAGAAAGCCATTCAGTTTCATTGAATAACTAGAGTTCTACTGTTTTTTTAAAAAAGAAAATAATTGATATTTATTTGGTCTTTCTCCATTCTTCATAATAATTTAAAAAAACTTTAATTCAATCTCCCAATGACCTTTTCACATCTCTTTAACTGTTCCCTTTCTACTTTCAAAATCTGCCTTCAGAAAATAATTCCTTTAATTTTTGTAATTTTGTTTTCATTACTGCTTCTAACATTTCCAAATGTTGTGAATATAATTTTGGCAATTATTTTGTAAACATTTCCAGACTTTTTTTAATGGCATAGTAATTTGCTTCTTGTCCCTTCATGGAAGTGAAGGATAATTGGGTTGGGTTTTTTTTTTGACACCTTTCTCTAGCAGCATTAGTCTTGATTAAAATCAAGCTGGCCCCTCAATATGCTGAATTCAGAAAATAAAAAACAAAATTTTGGTGAATTCAGTCAGCTCTTTTATTTTTGTATTGTGTTGAATTTGGGGTTTGGTTGGGAAATTCTTATTTGTTGATTGGCATTTGATTTATATTTATCAAGGACATTTTATGTGATGTACATTTGTTTGTCGGCCACCAGGTGTGCTAGCAAATTACAACAGCTACACGATGAATATATGCATACATAAAATCTTTTATTTTCAGCCTCTTAGAATTTGCCACTAAAATCACAGCATCTACTCCTAATACATACAAGCAGAGATGTGTGCAGAATGCAGTCAAAAAAGTCAAGATGATGCATGCAATTTACAAAAGTAAGTAAGGCATTTGACAAAGTAGATCACAATCTACTACTTAATAAGATAGAAAAATGCGGGTTAGACAGTATCACCACCAGATGGATCCGTAGCTGGCTGACCGGCTGTACTCAGCGTGTGGTCCTCAATGGAACTGCATCTAAATGGAGGGGAGTGTGTAGTGGGGTGCCCCAAGGCTGTTCTGGGCCCAGTGCTCTTCAACATCTTCAACAACGATCTGGATGAGGGGATAGATGGGGAACTTATCAAATTTGCAGACGACACTAAGCTGGCAGGAAAAGCCAACACTCCAGAACACAGGCTTAGGATACAGGAGGATCTGGACAGACTTGAACACTGGGTGCTATCTAACAAAATGAAATTCAGAGGTGAAAAAAGTAAAGTTCTACATTTAGACAAGAAAAACCGAATGTACAAGTATAGTATAGGGGGTACCTTGCTCAATAGTAGTAACTGTGAGAGGGATCTTGGAGTCCTAATGGACAATCATTTGAATATGAGCCAGCAATGTGCTGCAGTTGCCAAAAAAGCCAACACAATGCTAGGCTGTATTAACAGAGGGATAGAATCAAGATCATGTGAAGTATTAATACCACTTTACAATGCCTTGGTAAGGCCACACTTGGAATACTGCATCTAGTTTTGGTCACCACCAGTGCTTTTTTTCTAAAAAAAAGGTGCCGGAACTCATACACGGCATGCAACCCACCTTGCCTACCCTACAAGGTTCCATCCAAAAAGGTGCCGGAACTCTGTTCTGGGCATTCTATGAGGAAAAAAAGCCCTGGTCACCACGATGTAAAAAAGATGTTGAGACTCTAGAAAGAGTACAGAGAAGAGCAACAAAGATGATTAGGGGACTGAAGGCTAAAACATATAAGGAACGGTTGCTGGAATTGGGTATGTCTAGTTTAACGAAGAGAAGGACAAGGGGGAACATGATAGCAGTGTTCCAATATCTCAGGGGCTCCCTCAAAGAAGAGGGAGTCAAGCTATTTTCCAAAGCATCTGAAGGCAGGACAAGAAGCAACGGGTGGAAACTAACCAAAGAGAGAAGCAACCTAGAACTAAGGAGAAACTTCCTGACAATTAGAACAATTAAACAGTGGAACAACCTGTTTCCAGAAGCGGTGAATGCTCCAACACTGGAAATTTTTAAGAAGAGACTGGACAGCCATTTGTTCGAAATGGTATAGGGGTTCCTGCCTGAGCAGGGGGTTGGACTAGATGACCTCCAAGATCCCTTCCAACTTTATCATTATTATTTTTAAAATATCTGCCTGAAATTTGCATATTCTGTGCTTAAAATCAGTTGTGATTACTTCAAATATGCTGTTTCAGTTTGAGATTTCCTGTTCTGAAAGTCATTGTACCTAGTTCATGTTAGCCATTACTTAAAGGTATGGATGAGATGCAAGCACACAGGGTATCTTGGATTATGCTTAGCTGTTTGGGATTATTGGGATTCATCTATGCCATTTCCTTGGCAATATTATTTATTGTTAGATTTTTTCCTATCCTTCCTTTGTTACATTATAAGAAACTCAAGGCAGCAAACACACTTAATGCTCCTTCCTCTCCTATTTTTCCCACAACAATAACACTGTGAGGTGGGTTGGGCTGAGAGAATGATTAATCAAAATTGGATCATAAATCATAAGTCATCCAGCCAACTTTCATGTCTAAGGTGGGACTAGACCTCACAGTCTCCTGGTTTCTAGGCTGCACCTTAACCACTTTTACTTAACATCACTTAATGAAGTGATTTGCCATTGTCTTCTTCTGAATTGTTTTTTTCCCTTTTTAGCCTAGCCAGCATTCCTGGAATTCTCAAGTGACTACCCCATCCAAATATTAACTAGGTTTGACATCGCTTAACTTTTTCAAGATGACGTTCCTATCCATTGAAGGCAATTCATTGTTATTAACTAGAAGCAGAAGTCAAAATGTTCAAACCTATCCTTGTGCAACACACAAGAAGTCAGAGGGAAACACAAAATTTGAGAGCAATTCACTAATTTTGTAAAATGACTCTATTGGTCCTATATATTCCTCTATAAAAGAAATGTTTGATCAAAAAATGCATATATTTTAATCAAAGCCTTGAATTATATTTTACATATATCATGTGGCTAAACATGAATAAATACAGATAATTCTGAAAGTTCTGGAGTGATAATAGCTGTTCCCTTTTATCTGTATGAAACAAAAGGAGAAAAATGTCTTATCTCATTAAATGTAACTAATGATTTGTGAGATAATTACAGATAACAGTAACAGTAGCTTTCTTCTTTAATTGCACTGTGAAACATCTGACTTATTAGCATATTTTTCTGTTACTATGGAACTCTGTCACATTTCTGACATACTTGAGTTAAGATAGCCTTTTTTTTGGTTTGGTTCCATATTCCTACAGGATAATTTTTTAAAAAGATAAAAACCATCTGCTTTATTAGCAAAATGATTTTTAGTTGATTTTTAAAAAGTCTAGTTTCTATTATTGGACCAATTAATCTATTACAACTAAATCTCTTCTGTGAAAAGGACATAATGTTTTTCCTCAAGTAAACAAACTTTATTATGGGCAAAGACCAGCATTAAGTAATGCAACATAAAATGGGTATAGAAATATAAGACTACAATATAAAAAGCAAAGGATGGTAAAACATGGGAAAAATAAGCACACAAGACTCATCATAGGGAATTTAGGCCCTATTAAAAAAGATTAAAATGTAGTTAAAATGTATATCTTTACAAAAACAATTATATACAATGAAGGAAAAAATTATTTGATCCCCTGCTGATTTGGTACATTTGCCCAGTGACAAAGAAATGATCAGTCTATAATTTTAATGGTAGGTTTATTTTAACAGTAAGAGACAGAATAACAACAAAAAATCCAGAAAAACAAGTCATAAAACTTATAAATTGATTTGCATTTTGATGAGTGAAATAAATATTTGACCCCGTCACCAACCATGACTTAGTACTTGGTGGCAAAACCCTTGTTGACAATCATAGAGGTCAGGTGTTTCTTGTACAACCATATTTGCACACATCTCAGGAGGGATTTTGTCCCAGTCCTCTTTGCTGATTCTCTCCAAGACATTAAGGTTTTGAGGTTGATGTTTGGCAGCTCGAACCTTCAGCTTCCTCTACAGATTTTCTATAGGATTAAGGTCTGGAGACTGGCTAGGCCACTCCAGGACCTTAATATGCTTCTTCTTGAGCTACTCCTCTGTTGCCTTGGCCATGTGTTTTGGGTCATTGCCATGCTGGAATACCCATCCATGACCCATTTTCAATGACCTGGCTGAGGGAAGGAGGTTCTCACCCAAGATTTGATGGTACAGGGCCCCTGTCCATCATCCCTTTGATGTGATGAAGTTGTCTTGTCCCCTTAGCAGAAAACACCCCCAAAGCATAACGTTTCCACCTCCATGTTTGACAGTGGGGATGGTGTTCTTGGGGTCATAGGCAGCATTGCCCCTCCTCCAAACACAGTGAGTTGAATTGATGCCAAAGAGCTCGATTTTGGTCTCATCTGACCACAATACTTTCTCCTCTGAATCATTCAGATGTTCATTGGCAAACTTCAGATGTGCCTGTACATGTGCTTTCTTGAGCAGGGGGACCTTGCTGGTGCTTCAGGATTTCAGTCCTTCACGACATAGTGTGTTACCAATAGTTTTCTTGGTGTCTTGAGATCATGACAAGATCCTCCCGTGTAGTTCTGAACTAATTTCTCACCGTTCTCATGATCATTGCAACTCCACAAGTTGACATCTTGTATGGAGCCCCAGAATGAGGGAGATTGACAGTTATTTTGTGTTTCTTCCATTTGCGAATAATCGCATCAACTGTTGTTACCTTCTCACCAAGCTGCTTGGCGATAGTCTTATAGCCATTCCAGCCTTGTGTAGGTCTACAATCTAGTCCCTGACATCCTTGGACAGCTGTTTGGTCTTGGCCATGGTGGAGAGTTTGGAATCTGATTGATTGCTTCTGTGGACAGGTGTATTTTATACAGGTAACAAGCTGAAATTAGGAGCACTCCCTTTAATCATGATTTCAGCTTGTTATCTGTATAAAAGACACCTGGGAGCCAGAAATCTGGCTGATTGACAGGGGATCAATACTTATCTCATTCATAAAAATACAAACCAATTTATCACTTTTTGAATAAAAATGAAAAAGATAGATTATACATTTTCTTTGTTACATCCTATTTATTAATATTTATTTTCCATCATATGAGATGAGATTTTAGATTTTGGGTTGACAAGCAACTTATGAATAAATCTGAGCCATCTTTCTCTGTTTATGGGCTGTTAGTTCTTCTCGCTATCTTATCTTCATGTCAAGTTATTCCAAAACTAGACGTTTTTAATGCACATACTAGTACTATACAATTTCTGGTTAGCTTCAAACAGCAGGTAATGCCAAAGGTGCTTTTTTTTACAAGGCAACTAGACTTTCTTGTTTTTCTTTGAAGACATTTCACTTCTCATCCAAGAAGCTTATTCAGCTCTGACTGGATGGTGGGGAATGGAAGGATTTATACTCCTTGCAGATAGCTAGTCATTTGCATTCTTTTAAACAGTTGTTGAGGCACCTGCAGGTTTATCTGTGTCTTCAGGGTCATCTGAGTAGTGCAAATGGATGTGGAGCCTTCTTGGAACTGCTGAAAGGACTCTGTTGTAGACTAGAGATAGATGATGTCGTATCCCTTCCCCTCTGTCAAGAGAGGGCTGTTCAATTTTGACATAGATGGCCTCCTTAACCCCTCTTTCAAACCAATGGTCCTCTCTGTCCAAAATGTGGATTTTGCTGTCTTCAAAAGTGTCCTTTGTCTTTTAAATGCAGATGGACTGCTGACTTTTCTATGATCTGGATGAGCAAGAATCTCCATACATATTCAAAAAGCAGGATTTTTGTCATAGTTGGCATTCTAATAATTTAACTCAAATTTGGAAGCAGCAACCAGTTAACTCATTAATTTTCTACCACAATGTTATGTAGAATTCACTTCCTTTTTCCACAGTTTCTTACTTGTCTAAGCAGAATTCCTAATCTCTCCAGTCATTACGTTTAACAAAGTTTTCCAGATCCTTTCAAGATTCTAAGAACCAAGCAGAGAAGAATGCTCGGTTATGACCACATTCATTTTCTTCTTACTGCACCACATCACAATAATTTTAAAGCATCTTTTAATATTTTGATTATATTTTTACTGATTAGTTTTATTACTTTGAATTACAGGAAGTCAAAAGTTGTGGCAATCGTTAAGCAGATGACAACGTGACCACACCCAATCTTTTGGCAGTGTATGTTATGTAAATGGGGCAGTCATTAAGCTAATGCGGTGATCATTAAAAAACCCATTTTCCCCAACAGGCATTTTTTGCTGAAAACCAGAAACAAACACTGGAAACCAGCAAAAAAATGCCCAAAATTTCTGGGATTCTGTGGTGCAGCTATTGGAACTTCAAAACTGAGTGATAAGTAGTTCTGGGGAAATCTGTCATAACTTTGAATGGTGGCTAAGCAACCTGTTGTTAAGCAAGAACTACCTGTAAAAGTACCAGTCTGACCACTTATTGTAAATAATGCCCCATCCTCTAAGTTGACCTTATTATCTCTCCTCAGCAAAGACCCTGATTAGACAACAATTTTTTTTTAAATGACATAGGATGGGAAAACAAAGTTTGGACAGCTGCCTTTTTATTCTCATAAGAAAGATGTGGGTTCCATCATCTAATTCAGTGGCCCCCAACCTTTTGGGTACCAGAGACTAATTCCACGGAGAGAAGTTTTTCCATGGATCGGAGAAGGCATGGTTTTCTGTGCTGCTTGCATCCTGTGGATGGGGCTTCAGTTGTTTATGCTTCCCAGTTTCTGGCATGTTATGGACCGGTGCCACTCCATGGACCAGGGGATTGGGGACTCCTGATTTACCTGGCTTCAACACTGATGCAGAAGTTGGACAGAGAGTTCCATTCCTACCTATTGTTCCTAGCATACCATTCCTATAATACCTATTGGTAATAGGATCATTGCTATATACAATGCTGGATTTTGTATTAATCAATGAGCTTTATATGTTATCAATGTACTTCCTCATATCCAATCCATCCTAAGCTGAAACCTAAGAAATCAATGTAGTTAACATGTCTGTTTTATTTCTATTTTTTTCTATAATTTGTATAGTTTTACAAATAAAGTAAAAGCTAAGCCAAGGTTGGCAGACATCTTATACACATTCTGTGATATTTTATATTCCTATTTGTACAGCCAAATAGAATGGCTTATTCTAAGGCGTTCTGCAGTTAGAAAAAGGAGCTTTATTATCTATATTTTTCCCCTCACTGTCCTTCTTTCTGATCATTCTGTTCCTATTATATTCATATTCCCTGATGCATAGCACAATTTCTGCAGACAATTCACGAAAAATGAAATGAACTATCAAATGTGCATGGCGCTATGGTTTAAATTATTCATCAATAAATGTGTTGTATTTTGTTTTGCAGACTTATTTTATAGTCTGAATCTGGACCTCTTGTACACAAACTATTACTTATTCCATTATGCAAGCTTTTATTCTGGCGATATTCCCTGAAAGAGATTGAGTGCTGTGCTCTCTAAATACAATACTTTAGAAACAGCTAAAAGCATATTATCCTAGCAAAACTTACAAAACAGAAAATACATTATTTCAGGAACATGAAAAATTAAGTTACATCCCAGGTGTACAAGGTTATTCATGATGTATTTCTGATAGACATGAGGCTAAATGAACAGCTTCATCTACTAACATGGCAATGGGCTATTTAACTGGCTTAAATAAACAAATAATTGTTCTGTGTCCTGTTGAAAAAAAACCAGGCTACAGGGAAAGGGTTGGCAGCAGTGGTGGGATGCAGTTAGTTCGCACCAGTTTGGCAGAACCGATAGCTAAATTTTTGTTTCCCCGGGCCCAGAATGAACTTCTGGAAGCGGCATCCACACAGAGAACCAGTTGTTCACATATTTGAATCCCACCACTAGTTGGCAACATGCACTATTATTCAATTGGTATATTATATATCAGATTGTATGGATCTGTGGATACATAGGAAAAAATATAAACAGTGAAATTCAAAAGTCATGAAATGCAAACAGCAGCAATAAATTTATGATATTTCTGTGGATTCTGCAAGTATAAAGGGCCTAAATCAATAATTAAAATCCCCAATTCTACAAATTCCATTGTAATATCCTTAAAATCTATATTTTGCAAATGCATATATCAGAAATTGTTTGAACAGAATACCACACATTTTCAGCTGAGTAGTATGTGAATTTTTTTTAAAGACATGTACATTGTATCTGGCAAGCAGTTGATATTAATTACAAGAAATCTAAGATTTTTCTGAAATCTATATCTAAGTATCTCTTTTTCTTTGTACATAGTAATTTGTTACAATGATTCTAATCTCCATGACAAATATTTTTGATTGTTCAGTAGTCTTTATCTTCAAAGAGGTTTGGCAAATTAAGTACATGCCCTTCATATTATTCTGTTACAGGATAAGCAGGGTCAAGGAAAGTGCAGGAAAAGGAGTATGGACTAAATTAATACACAAAAGAAAACATATAAAGTAAGATAAAAGAAAATGTAATTAAATCTGGTTTACACCAACTCAACTTATTGTATCTTTCTGTACTTTTTTCTCCTTTTAAAGACTCTTGATTCTACCACATCCGTGCACTAATTCATACATTGTCTCTTTGTTCTTTAAATGTCTTACACGACTCTTTTTCCGAATCTACCCAAATCCACCCAACAATGATTTCCTCATTTTTACTTTCTTCTCAAACCATTTCTTCTTACTTTATATGTTCCTTTGGCAATTTAGTTTTCATTTATGTATTCTCTATACAGTATATGACAAAGCGATCTCAACTTTCTTTTTTCAGACATTCATTTATCAACCATTCCTTCTTTTCTTGCTTTACTCCACATACTAAAGTAACTCATTCTCACTGAATTTAACTTTAAATTTCTCCTGGAAGTGGATATATTTTTGCCTGCCACCTGTCAACTAAGAGGCATAGGCGTACTTGGGATATTTACTAGTTCAAGAGTTTATATAATACCTTGATTTCACTGAAACTTATTTCTGCATTATATTTTTATGAACTTTGGATAAGATAGGAAGCTTCCATAAACCTCTTACCATTTATGACTACAGAAGTTTATTTTGTTTTATTTATCTGAAACATGTATATGGCTATCTATATTATACAAAACAATCCTAGGCAGCTAGCAAACCCACAAATAATAAAAACACAAGATTAAAACTCTAACATCCCAGCACATTACTATAACAGCATCCTCTCAAAAAACACTAAAAAATGCTGGGCCTACCTCCCATCTTGGCCCAATACTTGAAGGAAGAGTTAGTTTCAACAATCTTCTGGAAGACAGGGAACATAGGGTTCATCTGTAACTCAGGGTAAAGATTGTTCCCTTGGTAGGCATGGTTGTGGAAAGATTCACTTCCTAGGTAATGATAGATGACAACATGTAGTAGAGAAGACCTGGCATAAACTATTCCATCTGACTTGGTGGGGTGGACAGATAACCTTGCGGACAGATGGTTACTCAAATAATGTGGCCTTATGCCATACAGTTAGAAATACTGGGATTCTACCTATATAATTATGTAGCACAACTAAATTAAATATTACTGAACATTGAATTAAATAATATTGTTTTGTAATTGTATTAAAAGATAAACTTTCTCTAAATTTATTTAGGCATTTTGACCATTTGTTTCTGGCTGATTTGCTGCCATATGTCCAACACCGTCACAAAGATATCAGCCCAGTATGAACCCTGTTAAATCAGGACATTAACACCCATTCGGTGGAAATTCTATAGCTACATTAAGGAGGGAAAAAACTTCTGCAACTCATCAATCTCCCAGGATCAGAAACATTTCCCACTGTTTAAAAGGATAAACACTGCAAATAAAAAACTAAATATCATAAAAAGCAAGTTAAGGCAAAATTTATTTTCCTTTGTGTCTAGAGATTACAAATCTTGTCACTTAATTTTGTTGCTTATGTATTGTAGCTGAAGATAAAGCTATCATTTTCTTACTTTGCCTTGTCTGAGCTGTTGCAACAAGCAGTATAGATTGAATTATCTAAAACCAAGATGTCAGTCTTAATAATGCTGAGGAAACTTCTAGAAATTTAAATATATCACTGAAGGGGGAAAAATAGATAAAAAACGTATGTAACAGAAAACAATAGATTTCTAAAATTCCTCATACAGTAAAGGTTCTTGCAATTTCAAATCTGTTACAATCCTCATCTTATTCTTTGGGGATAGAATCTAAATTGAAAAATATATTATAAATGCAGAAGATGTCAATATGCATATATTGGTATTAAAATATAGATCAACTCATAGAAAACAACTTGCAGTAGTAGGAAAGCCTAGCTAATGTGAAACAACTGGATTGAGCTCTCTGTAAAAACATGGATTGATTGATCAATTGATTGATTATATGCCATCAAGTCAATCTCAACATTAAGCGACTACAAAGATAGACTGATAGATGATAACTGACCCTAACCAAGTCCTTCAGGTCTTTCAATCTTTCTTCCACCTTTTCTAGCTTTAGCGCCTTCTCCAGAAAACTAGCTCTTCATATAATGTGCCCAAAGTAGGATAATTTGAGCCTGGTCGTTTGTTTCTTGACAGATAACTCTGAGCTGATTTGTTCAATAATTCTTTGTTTTTTTGGCAGCTCACGACATTTTCAGGAACTTTCTCCAATATCAAAGTTCCAAAGCGAAAATACACTCCTTACCATCCTCCTTCAAAGTAACTTTTACTCCTATAGATAATCACAAAGTACAATTTGTTGCACTATTCTGATCTTTGTAGATATAGAAACATTACAGTTTTTGATCTTTTCCAAGCTCTTCATGGCTGTTCTTATGAAGTCTGTGGCATATTTATTGACCACTTATTTACTGTTGATGGTTGCTCCTCAAAGGCAGAAGCTTTCCATCACTTCGATATCATCACTGCCAATTCTAAGGCTGGCTGTTCTGTCTGTTGTCATTAGCACCATCTTTTTTATCTCTTTCTTCTATTCTGTCTGAAACTCTTACTGAATTCCTTCCTGTCTTTTTTTGCCGTTGGCTTCCCTTACCTTCTTGGCAATTTCCACAGTTTGCTCCAATAACCGGTTTCCTTTTACCATTTCTTCATCTTTGGTAGTCTTCTTTCACATTCATCCTTAACGACTTCCTTAAGTTCATTACATAGTTGCTCTGGTTCTCTTATCAATAAGGTTCAGAGCTTCAAAGCAATTCCTGAAGTTCTCTTTGAAAATATGTATATCTTGAAGATTATATCATGGAAACTGATTGCCTTTTTCTTCTTTAGCTTAATGTAGAACTTGCTTAAATGTAGAAACTGTTAAGTAATTCTCTTGCTTCATTTTGGTATCCTAAGCCATGCAATCCAACTAGGTTTTCCTTTTTAATATTTCCAATGTTGGCATTCCATCCTCTAATCACAAGCAACATATCGTATTTGCATGTTTTGTCAATTTCAAATTGAACTTGATGATAAAACTCATCAATCTTTTCTTCTGCAACAATGGTTGGACAAAAAACTTGAACGATCATTATATTAAAGGATATCCACAAAGTCTAATTGATGTAATTCGATCATTGACTGCATTGTAGTCAGATACTGTTCTTGCTATACCCCTCCTAACTATAAAAGCAGGATGGTTCCTTCTTCTTTTGTTTTCAGGTCCTGAATAGTAAACAGGGTAAATTCTGACCTAACTTGTATAGTATCAGTCCATTTCAATTCATTGGTGCCTAAAATGTCAAATTATAGATTAATTAATTCACTTTTCACTGTGTTGAGCTTTCCCATACTCGTGCCTCCTATGTTCCATGTTCCCACTGTAATCCTGTCTTTGCATCTTCAGGTTTTCTTCTCGTGTATGGCAAAATCAGCCACTAGATGTCCTGAAGGCTTTAATATAACTATGTCATAAACACTATTAGTACTCTGAAAGATTTTAGCTCTTCCTCAGAACTACTGTATATTGAGTGCCATCTAACCTGTCTATTTCGATCTTCAAAATGGAATGAAATCAGCCTGCTTGCTCTATTTAGTGTTAAGAGATTCACCCTAGAAGAAACTATTATTGCAGTGAAAGAAATAACATACTGTTTATATTTTAAACCCATAGGTTTGTAGGAGGTAAATTTAAAATCCTAATAAGATGTAATAATATGTCCTTTCCCCTTAAATTCTAACAGCAACCTGAGAAATGAGAGCACTCTCTATTGTAGTACACCAAGCTAAGCATGTATGTAATATTTTAGCAGTCTTACAGAAATGTAGATTTAACTGTTTTAAATAGAGCAATCAGGAGGAGCTATCTTGGAGAATATACAAACTGTTTGAAAGCTACTCTGAATATCATGTATCTAGAACAAACCTTGCTATAGTTCTCTGGCAGCTTTAAGATTGATTGCAGTTTTGATAGTGGTAATCTCTCAGTAGTTTTAAATCTTTTTTTTTTTTTTTGTCTTGGGAGCTCCTTGTGAAAAATCTATTCCAGTTCACTCTAAGAACAGATATTAGGTCCTCCTATGTAAAATGGTGAAGAAGAAAAATATCATTTTTTTTCTTATAGAGACTGGGAATTCCAATTGCATTTTATAGTTTAGAACATCCATTATTGCAAACCAGCCAAATAAGTGTACTGCAAGTTGCACTACTAGTTGCCCTTTTATAATTCAAAACTCTGATTTCACCATGAATGCATTAAATCTTCCCCCATCAGAATGCCATACAAAATAAAAAGCAGTATAAACAACTGATAGCAACAACATAGAAAATGGATTTAATAAAGCAAGGAAGCAATTAGTTTCAGCTGCCAAATCCAACAATTCCACCTTCTTTTTTCTCATTTTGGCACTGAATCACCTTATTAGAAAGCCATGTGCCAGCAGTAATGTGGGAGAGGAACATATAATTTCTATGTTCGTAGGAAAAACTTTGCTTCTCCAATAAAGTGTCTGTGGCTCCAACCGATTTCACAGGAGGTTTAACTGGTCAGCCTGTTGAAACTTATTAAGATATCCAGAACAAAATTGACCCTCTTGTGGATTAAAAAAAAATATATTGTGAGGTGGGCTACAACTCTGGTTTTATGAAGACAAGTTCAGCCTGAATTTCAAAATACTAGGCGCTAATAATAATTTCTATTTTTAATAAGGGTAACTCAGAACATCTTATGATGTACAATCAATTAGGCTACTAAACACAATCAATAGTATCTATGATAGACATCTCTGTTTAACAGTGTGAGACTGGTGGACTTAGTAAACATACTGGCAGAGGAACAAGTCAACTTTATAGCCTGTTTCATTATAATTAACCAATTCCCAGTATATTTAACTAATGTAATGAAGAAATAGATGAAAAAGCTAAACTAAGATATAAAATATGGAATAAGCGTAACAACTGATTGCCACTTATTCACTCTTATTTACACACAGGTTGTTTGTCATTAAACATGCCCTACATAAAATGGGATAAACAAGGATGTATCCTCAGTCTCCCTCTGTATAACTTTTATATTAACTTGATAGTTGAATGTTTAACCAAAAATGAAACTTCACCTAAAATTGTGCATTGGGCACACAATTTTTACAGGTGCTGATATTGATGATGCAATAACTCTTCCTTAGCTAATGGCAGGAGTAAGAAGGCATAAAGTACAGGTTGTCCTCGACTTATGACCACAATTGAGCCCCAAATTTCTGTTGATAAGACAGGTTTTTTTTTATAATCTTTTTTGCCACAGTTGCTAGTGTCTCACTGCAGCTGTTAAGTTAGTAACACAGTTGTTAAGTGAATCTGGCTTCCCCATTGACTTTGCTGGTTAGAAGATTGCAAAAGGTGATCACATGACTCTGGGTCACTGCAACAGTCATAAATACATGCCAGTTGCCAAGCCTCTGAATTTTGATCAGATGACCATGGTTGAGGACTGCCTGTACTCTAATTTTTTATAGAGAGAATAATTCATGGAGCTTTTAATGTTCTCTAAAAGATTAAGAAAAATTAAGCTTTAAATATTCAGTAATTTTCTTCACTAGATATGTGTAAAGCTTTATCACCTATGATGATCTGATGTCTCAAATAGAATTGTAGTTTTATGTTATTAAAGCAGAAACTGGTACAGATTAACAGTCTGGCAGTTTTGGTTGCAGATTATGCACCATTAATCACCACATATTAAAAGTTCATACCTACAGGGCCTTTTAATGACATTTTACTGTAAATTATGAGCGCCAGTTCTTTTTTCATATTTTAATTTGTTGCAAGGTTTTATCTATCTAAATATACTTATCAAGGCCACAAATGGAACTTAATTGGCGGCTGTGTCTGCATATAGTTAAGAAAATATTGGACCAGTTTTGTTCCTGCTTAGACTGTAATTGCTTGAAAATATAATATTTTACTATTTTCATACATAAAGTTCCTGCATTAGCATTATCGATTGGGTTATTTTATAGTGCTTTGCGAAAAGTATTTCTAAAGAACCTTTCTTTTTCCTGATTCAATTCTCCTATTTGCTCTAAATTTAACTCACTTTTTACAGAAATAACCTCAGTAGCTCTTTCCACCAAAGGGTGTCTGTAAAGGGGGGGGGAGGAAAACCCACCATGCAAGCTCCCTAGGCTTCTGTTTTGGTAATGCAGTTTTCCAAAAGGAAATAACTTGGTGCCCACTATGATGGTGATTTGTGCTTCTTGGATATTTTCCACTTAGGACACCAGACAAAAAAAGCAGCAATAAATCTATTATAAGTTACTCAAAAGCCAGACTGGTCCAGCCAACAAACAGAAGGCAAGAAAGAGGCTTTGGTTTCTAGATCCTTAAGATGTTGTGCCAACTGCTGTGCCCTTCCACAGAAAGGATAGGATTTTCACTGCCTTTTCTCAGATGGCGCAAGGTTGCTGTGCAGAAAGAGGAAAGTGAGCTAGCAGATGCTTGTTTACTAACAACCAGTACAGCTATAGAGGTAATATCACCATCTGCATTGCTTAGTGAGGCCGCTGAGAGTTTGCTTATGATTGACCGCTTCACTTTATTCTGCTCCTGCCACAAAATGTTAGTTCAGAGTGATCGTCACAATAGCATTACAATATCAACTATGCAGTATAACCAGCCCTAAATTCACCTGTGACCTGAAATTATATTACTTCTCAGCTCATCAGACTGATCTAGCCATTATTCCAAAATTCCAGTTTTCAGACAGCCTTCCTGACCCGGAGATGTGCAGCTGTGTGAAATTTTAACTCTTCAGCAAGACGGAGATCAGGTGGAAAAAGAGCAAAGTCCTTATTTGTGTTTGTCTCCTTTTGTTGCTTTTAAAAGTAGCCGTATTCCTTTTAAAAATGCTTACGAACCTGGAAAAGAAATTATAGTTTTCCTGAGGTTTAATGTTATTGGCTGCTAGTACACATGCTATGATATGCCATTTTAACTTCATGAGTCACATCCCCACTCCCAAAGCCTTATTGAGTATGTGTTGCAGGTGAATCATTACCATAATTATGGGACTCCAAAGAAAATAAATGACAATAAACTTTTTAAGTGTTTGAAGATTTACACTGCATTCTTTTTATAATGCCAGATGGGAGGAAATAGAGTTAATTCAATCATTTTGTTTTATATACATAAGAGTCAGAGCAAAACTCATCAAGGTTGGTTATAATGGGCTCTTGAAACCTCTTCTGTTTATGGCATGAGTGACTTATATATTCCAGTTGTAATTTGAGTCATTTTGAGAAAACTAAATTCAGATTTCATCTTCTGGAACAGAATACCTAAATTTACAGCTGACATTTTCTTTAAGTTCCCACTATGGACGGATGAGATAAGGCTGTAACTTAAATTGTGTATAATTTATATCTGAAAAGCAGTATAATATGTGTTATTTCATATACAGATTTGTCTTTCTTTATGGAAGAAATAAAACCAAGGATATAGCATTTTGTTCTTTTTCTGAACAATACAAATGTTAGCAGTGGGACCCAAACTGGATTCTGGTGGATCCTGAGCAAAAAATCAGGACAAGATGGGTTGTTTTACAATTCCAAGAATTCCCAATGAAAGATACTGGATTTAAAAAAAAAAAAAAAAAGTGTAGAACAAATGAAAGATTTCCCTTCAATCTATCTCACTCATATAACTTCATACTATATTACAAAGAATATACTGTAACATACAAAATATCCTCTCCCTTGAAAAAAAAAATTGAATGTCAAAACACCTTTTTTTTTCTTCCAGGTAGAAAACTCCAAAACTGAAGGCTGAAATAATAGAAAAGTTACTGAAATCAGATACTTACAGTTAATCCTGAGGATGCGTATCATTTTCCTGGAAAAGGTCCTGAATTTGGTATTCTATACTGTGGTAAACCAAAATATTCAAGGGTCATTACTAGTTACCATAACATCCCACCACTTACTCTGTCATGCAGACAACTTACTCAACAAAAGCCACACATAAGATGAAATGTTGATGTTTAAGTAGTTTGAAATGTATTTTTCCAACCAGCAGATCATCATGACTTCTTTTTCCACAAACTACCTTCAAGGCCAACACCTCAAAAATAAATTTTGTCTTAAAGAAATTTAGAATGGGTAAGGAAAGAACTGTCTATTTAGACTTAACAACCTCTGCTGAATACATTTTTTGAGGCATTTCCTTCAGCCTGCAACTTCCTGATTTAAAATTATATCCTGTAGTCTACTTTTTACAGAGTTTACTTTTTCTGGCTCTTCAAGCATCTTATGGGACAAGATAGAAGTCTCAAACCAAAACAAGACAAGAACTGCCAGATAGATTCTTTCTATCTCTTCCAGCAAAAATATAAGGCATTTTTCTCTTCTTAGCTGATTATTATAGGTATGTAAAAATTATAGAAGTAAAGATGATAGAGTACGAAAGACTTGCAAATAGAAGATTATATTATCTAGAATGAGATAGGATGGTACACAATAAAAGTTTCATCTAGAAGCATCCAATGTTGGCTGACTACTCAACCAATAATTAGTTACAGAATATAGTGCTAGAATTTGGCAACATAAATGACAAATAACTTCACGCTGACCAGCTGTGTGGTATAACATCTGTACATCAGAAGGACTTTCAAGTATTAAAGCTCTGACTTTCACATACTTGGAAATTCATTTTATAGTATATAGTAACATCAGTGATGCACAGTGCACATACACACACACAAAAGCTTGTTAAAAAAACAGAAGATGCTTGTTTTGTTATGGCCCTTAGCTATAATAAAAATTAAAATGAGACCCTTGAAAATTGAAAATGGGCTGGGGAGCAGGAGCAATAATTTATATATTATTCTAGAGTTACAAAGCCAACTGCCTAAATTTGAAAATCTCTTTGACTCTGAAGTCCGGGCCAAATGGCCCTTCTATTTGCAGATGAATACATCTGTATGCAATTGCGATTAATTCCTTTGGTACCTCAGTAAGGGATGAAACAATCAGAAGAATTAGGCAAATTTGTACAAAGCTGTATCTGCTTTACCACATGCTATGTAGTACATGTAAGCAAGCACTACATCAAATGTCTCAGTATCTCCAGAAAGTCCAATTCAGTATCACTATGAACTATCCCCATGAAGTTCTGCTACACAGATTTCTATTCTATATGAGCCTTGGCATTTCCCTCTACCACAGAGTAAATTCGAACTAGGAGTAAGTACTTCTGCTTTTGATATCAAACGGTGTATAACTCCTTTGCAGTGAATTTGTTGGATTTTTTTACGTAGAGAAGTACAGTATATGAGCACCTTGGTTATGTGTGTGGCAGGCCATCGGAATGTTTGGACTGACATCGTCTCCTCCATTGCATAGCACTGTATGTATAAACAGTGAAATGAATCAGCCTTTTATTGAGACAGAACATAGGTCCAGCCAATGTTTTCACACTGACTGGTAGTGGTTCTTCAAAGTTGGAAGCAGCCTCCATTGCTGGAGATCCTGTTTAACTGGAAATCTTCTAGAGGACGTCTGCAGTTCTACAGTCTTGATTGTAGAGGAGAGCTCTAATGTATGGACCACACATTGTTTCCACTATCGCTATGTGCACTTGTACAATGAGTATATATTACATAATTCTTATGTAATTCTTATCCCAGGTCACAGGATCTACATGGAAAAAGAGCATGAATTTATAGACACATCCCTTATGTCGAGATATTAGGTTGTTGCAGATATATCCTATATGTCGAGGCCATATATTTGCAAAACTGTTAGTTAGAATGCAATTTACACAATCCCTGCTTAGCTGCAGTCATTTTCCCCTGGGAATTATAGTTCACCTTAAACAGGCAGTAGTAGATTAAGCAAATTTGAGACAGTGCTGTAAGTAATGGAGCCATAGAACCACAGTGAAACAAAAGGATGCTTCTCGGCCATGAATGAAATCTATTAAATAGATTCTGAAATCTAAATAAGAATTTCATTGATGTGCCATCTCAATAATACCTCCTAGTAGCTTAGGAGGCAAATGAAAAAGAGCATCATTTCATATTTATTCCTCTAATATTAATTTTGTCAATATTACCAATATCGGAGGCAGCACAATATGTCTGAGACACCAAGGTATTTGCTACTGAATTGAAGAGCTATTTTTAAATGATTGTGACAAAATACATAAAAATCAGACTGTAAATATTTTTTTCGGGTTTTGTGAAACCATAGATCAAGGCGCTCCCAATGGGCACTATTCTTGAGTGCATCTTCTCTTTGCCATTGCCCATTTGTTTGGCCCTCTCTGAAATCAACGGGCACCATGTACAGAAAGAGAAGGTATCTGTAAACTGTCACTCCTTTCCTACAGCTTTCTTGTTTAAAGAGGGCAGATTATCAGACAATAGCATGAAGAGGAACAGGGCCACAAGTCTCCAAAAATTGCTGGCACTCCTCTTCTGAAGAACAGGTTTCAGTCTATCTGCCTTGATTCTGAGACTACATATCGGATATCACCTTAAGCTCTGATCAGATATCTGATCTGTGAAGAGGCCTACAAAAAAATCTCTTCTCACCCTTATGGGTGATTTGTGTCTTCCTTAGTTTGTGTCCTCTACCAGAGGCCTGGGAGTTTGAGGGTTCTGTGCAGTATATTAACTGTTCTAGCACTGCACTCTTCTGGAAAGAAAGCTGTTGTTGGGATCTGATTGAGCTACTCTCCCAACGTAGGTGTCACAGCTCTAAGTGTTCCCATCACCACTTGGGACCACTTTCGCCTTTATTTTCCACACCCTCTCTACTTGCACTGGTTTTATGTGACTTCTCTTTGTCCTAGATGTTCTTCCATTATTGTTCAGTTTCAAGTGTTGATGGCTGTGTGTTGCACTGCAGTTGAGAGTGCACCTTGGATGGCTCTTTGGAAAACAGGGCATTTATCTTCTTGGCCTGTATTTCTCTAGTACAGTGTTTCTCAACCTTGACTAGTTTAAGATGTATGGACTTCAACTCCCAGAATTTCCCAGCCAGCATGCTCATCTAGGAAGTCTGGGAATTGAAGTCCACACATCTTAAAGTAGTCAAGGTTGAGAAACACTGCTCTAGTACATCTCCTTAGACTGGTAGTCAGTGCTGTCAACCTTTGTTTAGCAGCCTCCAGGTCTTCAAATGGAGTCAGGCCCTTGTATTTTCTCAATAGCTGAGTCTTATCTTCTAATCTTCATATCCCTATGTAAGTCTACTAGCTGACAAACCTGTCTGTGATCTTTATCTTAGCTTCTAACCTCATTTTCCAGGAGATTTAGGTACTACTGTTCTTCATGATTGTGCAGTCAAACATCTCCAGGATTACAGCAGCTGTAGCATATACCAGTTCATTGGTTTGAGTTATGGTGGCAATTGTGTGAAGACACTATTAGCGTCTTGTAGCATACTACCTAATGGTACTTCTTCACTGAATCTTGGTAACCAGACTTGAGGGTTAAGTGTAGCTAGTTTATCAATGTCTCATATCAGCAACGATGCTCTATAATAGAGAGGATGATAGTGACATTCCAGCTCCAGGTATTGGCTGCACATCATTCTTCTATCTCAAAGCAGCTTCCTCTTCATTATGCTAAAGCATTGGGTAACTAGCTGTTTTTCAGTTAGTGTAGACATAGGTCTTCTGTCCATCTCATAGTTCCCTCATATGTTTCATATATCCCCTCTCATTAAGTCTGCTGAAGTAGTAAAAAAATGACAATAAAGGTTCTCTTATCTTAATAGCATTCCATTGACTCCAGGTTCTCTTATCTCAGATATTTATGGCTTGTTCCATATCTATCCAGCCTCTCAGAGATTTCAGCCTATATTCCTTGCTTTTGAAACTACAGATCAGATATCAGTCTAGGCCAGTGGTTCTCAACCTTTTTAATGCCGCGACCCCCAACCGGTTGTAAATCGAGGACTACTCAACCGGTCGTAAGTCAAGGACTACTCAACTGGTGCAGCACCGTTTGCAGAATGGTACTTTTGTTGGGCTCAGCAGGGCAGAGACAGCCTGGACAATTCCTATTGGCTTTTGAAAGCCAATAGAATTAGACTCTATTCAAGAGAGTCTATTCTATTGGCTTTCAAAAGCCAATAGAATAAAAGGGAGTAGCACAGCTAAGGAAAAGGGGGAAAAAATGGCAGACTGCGTTGTTTGGCGACCCCCGTGAAATGGTCATTCGACCCCAAATGGGGTCCCGACCCACAGGTTGAGAACCACTGGTCTAGGCTAAATTCATATATTGATCTGTGAAGACACACACACACACATACACACACACAGAGAGAGAGAGAGAGAGAGAGAGAGAGAGAGAGAGAGAGAGAGAGAGAGGTGTTTGTGTATTTCATATGCATTTGATGTTCATTCTCTATCATATGCACACAAATCTGCAATTCTCTTTGAGTAGAACACTTTTGCATATATATTCAAATGTGGCTACTGTGAAAGAATGGGGCCAGTGGGAATTTATCCTGATCTCTCCCACCATGTTTACAGTCTCCATATGTCTGTATATTCCTCAGTAATTTTTCATCAGTTGTTAGGATGGCATCTCTCTAGAAGTCAATAATTAATACTAAAGATGACAAATAGGAAACAAATAGGAAAAATGACTATTCCATCCTGTCCAATAGTGATTAAAATATGAATAAAATAAGCTAATAAAAATATGTGCTGAAATAATCTGCATAGAAAAGAATAATGTGTACCAAAGTAGCAAAAAATGTACAAGTACTTGCGTGTACTTTATAAAAGAACAGATTGTCTTAATCATGAAATGGGAGACAAATTGTGAAACAGTATAAACTAAATTATAGTAAAGTGAACTATTTCCAGGCATGTAACATCAATGAATTCTTTGCATAATTCAACCCAAAAAATCAAAATTGAATCTAGACATATATAAAAATGTACATAGCTTGAAAATCTATCTCTATATCTATTTACTGCAAACGAGATGTCTAATCTAAACTAAGAGCTTATAAATATGTTTGCTTATACACTTACTTGTATATCTTTGGATCATGACCAGTGGTGGGATTCAAATGTGTGAACAACCGGTTCTCTGTATAGATGCCACTTTCAGAAGTCCATTCTGGGCCTGGGCAACAAAACATTAGCTACCATTTCTGCTGAAGTAGTGCGAACCGGCTGAATCCCACCACTGATCATGACTAATGTATTTGTATTCCTAATCTTATCATTATCTAAAAATTTGGTGTACAGTTACCTGAACTCTTTTTGTTCTAATAGGCAATCTGATACCTGTGAATCCCAGGGAATAAGTGGAGGCCTACCAGCCCTTTGAGATAGTCCAGATAGGAAATCAAAAAACGAGTAGTTATACTACCTTTATTGTAAACTTACAGTAACAGGACCTTGCAAATCTGAAAGCGCTGCTCCCCTTCCCTGTCTTTACTTTTCAGACAATTAGGAAGGGTCCCTTCTGAGATCTTTCTGCACCCCTATCCCTACTTTGGACTTAGGTTTCTCTTACCAGACCATTGTTTAGGCTATGGTCCTTCCTCCTTTCTCCCAAGGTTATTCTCACAGCCCATTACAACGCCTTTCTCTGATCCTGCCAACACACTACATAATTTTAATTACATAATAAATATTAGAATTCTGGAGAGCCTTAATTCACAACAATATTTTCTGAGTTCCACATAGACATTCAAATAAATAAAAATGGTAGATGGCTGTAGTTTGGTGCCTGGTTTGGAAATGTATTCAAGGCATGCATTTCTATTCTTCACTTGCCTGATATCATAGTTAGATGGTATTAATGGGTGGCCGGGAGAATGTTGAAACTACACAGTATCTGTTTTTAAATAAATGTCATGCCTTGTTTTTCCTGAGAACATTAAAAAAAAAAAGCTGAGCTGGACCAGGCCAAATGATTATTTATAGCAACCATTCAGTTGCTATAATGGTAAACCAAATGCTTATGAGAAAAAAGAGCTGTATCAGTATCACATATATTTAACTTTTATCAAAATTCTTTATTCTGCTTTTTTTTAAAAAAAAATCTGTACATGAGTTTTTAGAATTTCCTAAATATATGAATTTCTCTCAACGTTTCCCAAGTATCCACATTTTAAACACAATATTTGAGCTGAAAAATATGTCAGGTTGACACCAGTGATTTCCATAACTTATGGACATTGTGTGCCCTGAAAATGTCAGAGTGAATTGTTTCAGCAGATCCCGTTATTTCTGCAGGGGAGAAAAAATCAAGGAGAGATTTCTCAACGTCCTTATTATAATGAAGTCCTAAGGAAGATATCTAGGCAACATCACTTTCTATCTCACCAATATTAAGAGGCATATCATTTCAGATTCTCTAACAATGCTTTTTTGTTAAACTGCTGTTTAGAAGCATCTCTCATTCTACCATCCAGTGCACTGGGGTTCCCTGGAGGCAAAGAAGCCAGAATAACAAAAGTGTCATCCAATCGTGATGCAAAACCTACCCTTTTTGTATTGCAACATGACATTTCACGCTTGTATGAAAGGGACAGAACTTAAAATAATTAGCAATATCAATGATCCTCTGTTCCTTTAACCTAACTATCCGCGATATTTAGAACTAGCACCCATAACTCCTAAATTTCATCTCCTTTCCTCTATATTCCTTCTCAAACCCAGAATTCAAGAGCATGATTGGTTTGAATTTTTGGTTCAAGTGAAACGAAGTGCAAGTAACTTTAGGCCAGAAAAATATCCTAATGCTAAACTACTTTAAAAAGAAAAACAATTTCTGAAACAATTGTGCCTATTTTTGGAAACATTAATGCACAGTGCTTTTGCTTGCTGAGATGATTACTATTTTAAGAACACAAGTAACAGGCCAGGATAAGCCACACAGAGAAGATTAAAATATTGTGTCATGTATCTTGAGTTAGCGGTTGGTAATGTTGTTAAACTGGTATTTGTCATTTGTGGTATCTTTGCAAGTACAGTCCATTTGTGGTCCTTAACTTCTCACCACAATGGAACCCAAAATTTCTGTTACTAAGCAAGACATTTTTTAAGTGAATTGTTAATGAATCATCTGGTTTCCCCCATTGACTTCATTTGTTGGAAGCCAGCTGAGTGTGTTACAAATGGTGATCACATAACCCCAGGACTGCACAATTGTCATAAATATGTGCCACTTGTCATTTTGATCACATGATCATGGAGATGCTGCAAAGGTCATAAGTATGAAAAATGGTCATAAGTCACTCTTTTCAGTGTCGTTGTAACTTCAAATGGTTGTAAACCAAGGACTACCTCTAATCAGAGAAGCACACTTAGTGTCTCTTTACCTGCGATGCCACATGTTGCCATGTTACCTGTGTTTTTCTTATATTACAACATTAAATCCAAATTGAATTTTATTTCAAAAGTATCTGTCATATTATTTTTCAGTACATCTCATATGTTCCGTATGAAAGTATTTTTCAGATGTTATAATAAAACAATGCCACCGTTAAATAACAATGTTCTGATACTGAAATAATGTAATTTCTTCAAAACCCCACATAACGCAAACCAGAAAACAATGTCTAATTGCAATACGAATACCTGATCTAAATCTTTCTTGGACTGAGAATTTAGCTAAGAGTTCTCCCTTCCACATCGCTGCCCTATAATTTCCTCTTTGGGTGATTTCTGATGTTGAAGCTCTGCAACCTCAGAAAGCATTAATCATGGCAGAGAATGCAAAGTCTCTTTAAAACAGTAGAATTAATATAATTCTAATGATTTAAATGAATAAAATGGGTATTTGTGACAAAAAAGAAATTAGTTTGCTTGAGAAGAAGAAAGGATGTTGCAAAAATAGCCACATTCTTACACAATATTGCAACCATGGGGAGGCAAACCAATAAGAAGTTAAATGACTGCTAAACAAAATACTGTATATATTGCTTGTGCTAACCAGCTTGTCAGATTGAAACCAATGGATTCCATAAATTATGGACATTATCATCCCTGTAAATGTCATTATTGGTTGTTTTAGTAGATTATGGTATTTTGTTGGGCAGAAAAATCAAAGAGAGATTTCTTTTCATTCTTATCACCAAGTCCCAAGAAAGACATCAAGGCAACAGCCCTCTTCCTTTCACTAGTTAATTAACCTCTGTTCTCTGGGCGTGATGCTGGTATGAATAGTGAATTTTATATTTTTAACAGTAAAAAATGTTCTTCATTAAAAGTCAGTATTCCAGGGCTTGGTTGTTGTTGTTGTTGTTGTTTTTTAAAAATCAAACCGTATTTGCAATTTAACAAAATATGAGATGAGATTATTTCTAACCTCCCCCAAATTCTAATAAAAGGAACAAGAAATTTTTTTTCAAAGGCTTGTTAAACATTCCTAAGAATGTTACTCTCATATATAAACATTTCTTTCTCCAATTAACTTTCTTAGTTGTCACAAAAAGACATTAATTGGGAAGAATTTGTCTGATGAAGATCCAGCAAGATTCTTTTGAAAGAAACAGGCTGTTGTTCAATTGTTATTTATTCATTAAAATACCATAAGCTTGTTGAAATGAATAACTGAGAGAAATTATCTCTGATCACTCATAGAAAAAATTAACTGTCTGAAGTTCAAAAAGTATTTAAAATAACATTTACAATCTACAGATAGCCTGAACTTCTCACTAAGATTCAAAATAAATCACAAATGCTGTCATCTCCAAGTTTCCTACTGCATTGTTTGATACTCCCAAAAAATTCAAGTTAGCAGGTAGCATATTTGATATTAATGAAATACCTTACTGTGTCCACAAGCTGTTTTCAAAATTATAGGTACATGGAAAAGTAAATAAATTCTTAATCAAATGTATGAACATTAATTACTTTAGTGAAGATGAAGTTAAGAGGAAAAAAAGACGGAGTGAAAAATGCAGAGGGGAGGAGAGGAAATTTATATTAAATGTAGTGGTATCTACAGAGGTGAGTGTGTGCACGACAACCCAATCACCCGGCTTGGATTGTGATGCAACATCCACCATCTTCCCTGTTTTGACCTTTCTCCAAAGATGCTACTCATCAAAAGTACTGTGAGAATGAAATCTAATATGCTCTTGTTCTGCTCTTGTTCTACAGGATCATGGGCAGTGGATCTATGCAGAGATCAGTGTAGATCACTACCAATTTGCAAACAGCTTTTCAACTTAAGTGATACAGGTAGTCTTCAACTTAGATCACAGTTGAGCCCCAAATTTCTCTTGTAAAGGGAAACTTTTGTTAAGTGAGTTTTGCCTCATTTTACAACCTTTCTTGCCACAATGGTTAAGTGAGCCACTGCAGTTGTTAAGTTAGTAACACGGTTGTTAAGTGAATGTGGCTTCTCCATTGACTTTGCTTGTCAGAAGTTCGCAAAAGGTGATCACAGGACTGCAATTGTCATAAATATGAATCAGTTGCCAAGCGTTTGACATTTGATCATGGGGCCATGGGGATTCTGAAAAGTCATAAGTGTAAAAAATGGCCATAACTTTTTTCATTGCCCTTGTAACTTTGAATGATCACTAAATGAACTGTTGTAAGTCGAGGACTACCTCTGCTTTCTGTAGATGATGCAAAAATCATAGGCAAGCTTTTTTTCCCTGTAATATCAAGAACATTTATATAAGAGGTCATCAATCCAGAGCCATTCTATTACGCAGCCTATCACAAGGACAAATGTTACATCCTGTATCCCATTCTTCACTCAAGAGATCTTAGGGGCTTAAGGGCTCAGGGCCCAATCCAGTGGTGGGATTCAGCCGGTTCACACCACTTGAGCAGAACCGATAGCTAATTTTTTGTTGCCCAGTCTCAGAATGGACTTCCAGAAGCGGCATCCACATAGAGTACCGATTTTTCACATATTTGAATCCCAGTCCCCAAAAGATTACCAGAGGCAAACTATGAGGTATATGGTCTCAACTGGTAGCGCCACAATTTAACTGGAATATTCCATCATCTTCCTCAGCAGAAGCCCTGAATAAGCATTCATAACATTGCAGTCAGTTATGTTCTATTAATAGTCTCACAAACACACAAGACTAATAAAGCCTCACTTCATCTTTTCTGTATTTTAAGCAGTTTAAAAATTTATGGTGACAGCAGCAACTGCAGGTCAGGGTAACCATTCTTAACCAGATTTTATTATTACAGCTTGCAGTACTTGACCCAAGACCTTCGCCAAGAGATACACCCGATATAGTGAGAATTCCTTTCAAGACCTTGAATCAAGTTCTTGTGTTACTTGAGAAGATGCTGTTCTTGGCTGATTTCATCAGATGGGAGGTGAAGGTGTAGAGGGGAAAGATCGCAGACATGTTAGCTGTCAGCTCTTCTGCTCTAGCCATGAAATGCTCAGTATGTGAAAAGCTTCAGATGTCCATGAAAGGGGTTTTATTTCCTGTTCCACAGGAAGAAATGGTGTCGGTATGTGACAGGACCATTTCCTTTCGTTTAACATGCCTCAGTTTATGGTGACAACTTTCTTCTCTAGGTGATATAACATTATCAATTCTGGGTTGTTATTTTTCATCATATTTTATGCATAATTAAAGAAAGAGCCAGTTTTCTTTTAACTGCCATATAATATACTGAAAGCTGGAAAAATAAGTCATCTATATTATCAGCATGGGCTGACAGCATTGTTCCTAGACTTCAAGATTAATTGGGGAGTAAAAGGTGTGTAGAACTTCATACTAATATACTGTAGTATTTCTAAGGAATAATCTTATATGAACTTGAATATTATTAGATAGGAACAATCGGAATGTCCTTAGTGCTTTGTGAGGACCTCAATGGACATTGATGTTTAAGAAATGTCTCTTTTTTTCTTTTGGTTCTGTTCCAGTTTATTTGAAATTGAAGCAAATCTTTTATTTATCAATATGGGAACCCTGCAAAGCTCGAGGGTAGTGCCCGGTCAAAGATATATGGTGCTTCCTTACAGCAACACAAATATTTATATTTTTAAAATGATTCAGAGGAGGGGTAGTGTTGTCACTCTCTAAGCTTTGCACCCTAACCAGTAGCTACTCAGCCTTACCTTAAAGCTAACTCTGTAAGTATTTCAGGAACTCTAATCTTACTCCACCTCCTAGACCTGAACTTCATTTTCCCAATACCAGCACCAGTATTTACACATTGTTTAGAATGTTTTCCCCTGACTCCAGCTACCATCACAGCATGAAGTCATGGTTAGAGTTACTGGGAAAAGTCTCTGGTTGCAAATATGAAACCATGCTATCATTTCATGACCACAGTTTGCAACAAGCTTTTAAGTGCAAGAAGAAATTACGTTTGGTGGCTATACAGCTCTTTCTTATACTACATGCTCAAACTGTATGCAAGGCCAAGAGAAACACACACAGTGCTACTGAAAATGCAGAAGGGGTCAAAATAAAGAGAGTCCAGAGATTGTAATAGTTCAGGGAGCAGGATGCTGGTTGGATCGTGTTTTTTGCACTCTCGTATTGGTCAGCTAGAGGTAAATACTGATTCACTTCTGGCATTCCCTTCATATTCAAGGGTAGTGGAAATGTAATAAAGTGATTTGCTCAACTGTGGGATTCCATATCATACAAGGCATATACAAACAGAAGGCCAAAGAACATGAGGCAGATCCAGAAGAAGATGGAGAGATAACATCAAAGGCACATTACACCAATTAACAGTGGTTGAGGCCATCAGAAGAGCAAGAACCAGAACTTTGTATTTCCCTTGAAAGGGGAAGGCGTAAAAGAGGAGGAGGAGGAGGAGGAGGAGGAGGAGGAGGAGGAGGAGGAGGAGGAGGAGGAAGGACTACTGTATGAAAGGTTCAAACTACTGTATGAAAGGTTCAGCGACAGGAAAGCTATGGTGTGGTAGCATTTTCCTAGACTTGAGAAAAAGCCCCTCTCTTCTCTTATATTAGGGGTGTCACGTGACGTATCACAACATATCCCGACTTTTTTTCCATTGCCGGCAGTGGGGTAGGTGCGGGCCGGTAGTTTGACACCCCTGTCTTATATTGTTAGTCTAACTATCCTGTAGGGTCAGGATAGACATATGAATTATTCAGTCAAACCCAAACCAAAGTTACTCTTTTAATGCTGGCCACCAAAATTACTCTTTGTTTTTTTGGGGAGGCAGAAAAGAGTCTCAGTGTCATTTATTACTGATAATTGTTGCTGTTAAAAAAAAAGTCTTAACATGCTTCTGAATGATCAAACTTGAATAGTCCTGGAGTATTATTTCAAAAGCCTATTCTGCTTGTCACTGCTATGAATTATGGAGTCCTTAGTGTTCTCTGAACTTAGTTGTTCATTTGCTGATATTTCATTACTCAACTAGGTAACATAATCTGTGCTAGTGAGTGTGGGTTTTGCTCCCTGTTTATACACAGTAGCTTGCCCTGCCAGTGTTGGTGAAAGTGATTTTCTCCTTCATAATTCTCAGCAATGCCCTTTATAAATTGAGAACAAACCCCACACTCACCAGCAAAGATGATTTAATCTAGTTGGGTAATGAGACGTCAGCAAACAAACAACCAAGGACTCTACAGATCAGTCCTGAGCTACGGTACATATATTATCTTCCATTGGAACTGCTATGAATATGTATGAAATCTATACATGACAAATGTCTTAAGATTTTCCTCAAAGGTATGAGAAACATTTCCTTTAAGAAATAAAAATACCTCTCTGTTACTGGTTTTTTCCTGTCAGATATCAGTGCTTGACCCAAAATGCTCTAGAAATCTCAGATTTGTTTACAGCTTTGTCCTTGACAAGCATTTTTAGAAGCCTGCAATCAGCACAACAAGCTATTTGATCTGTCCTTTGGCACCCTCCAGCTGCTACTTGGAATTTCAACACTGTTTTTATTGCACTTCTTGTCCTCTCAAAACTGCAATTTCATATGGGTTTCTTTTATCTCAGAAGAGATCACATGAATGGAGACTCACCGAGGCTGTCCAGCAATATTTTCCAGAAACATTTCAGGCATAATGTCTTAAGATGGATGACTAGGAAGTTTTACATAGAACAGGAAGAGTCTTAAACTCTGCCTTTGAATGGGAAGATGTGGCGTTAACCCTTTTCTCTCAGCTCCAACTCAGGTGACAATGAGTAATTTGTTCTGCATGGTCAATATGGAAATTTAAAAAACACAAATAAAATCACGTCACATATCATTTCGTTAGAAAGGAACAGCTTTATGACTAAGGTTGTATCTACTTTACTTTGAAGAGGCTACCAGCTCAGATTTCACCAATGTTTTGTTCACCAAAATTCTACTTGGTATCAGGATGCTTTATGAATATCAAAACAAAAATAAAATAAGTGGGATTGTAAACTACATACAGCAATGAATTTACACACTTTTTATACTTGTGTGTATATGTGCTTCAGGCAGAAATAATGCTGAATGGAAAATTAGTTCATAAAAGGAAATGTTCAACGTTTCTTTTCCCATCATTTTTCTGTTCAAAATAATTTCTTGTGGGTTTTAGGACTAAACACACTTTGAAGACACAATGTGTATGGAATGGGGGAAGGGATTTGGAGGTAAAAATGCCAACCAAAGAATTAAATCTTCTCTTTAAACAATTGTAAATTGTTTACTGCTGTTTTTATTATAATTGGTTGCATAGTCATCCAGATGTTTAAACTGAATTTGGCATTTATATCCACCTATCAAATCCTTCCCAAAGACCTCAGATAGGCAGATATTGTTTTCATAGTGTGAGAGGTATCATCGCATGATGTAAGCTATATTATTATTGTTGTTGTTATTACTACTACTACTACTACTATTATTATTAATTATTACTATGGTTCATCGCACAGTCAGCTAGGTATTTAGACTGGATTCGGTATTTTCATCCACCTATCAAGTCGATGATAATTCTATGGTTTTAAAAGTATTGGCACAGGATGTAAACTGTTCCAAGAAAGGCTGCCTTTTGCAATTGACTGATGATAATTTTGCCAACACCAATGGTGTTCAAGTAGTACTTCAGTTGTTTTGGGGTTGCAGCCAAGGTCCCTATTACTACTGGTACTACCTACAGAAAGATAGTCGGGGGGGAGGGGTTGGAAAGGCTGAGAGCCACACATTGGGTACAAGTAAGCTGGTAGAGAAGGGTTTGTAAAAAGAATTTCGAAGTTTTCCTTTTCTAACTACAGTTTGCCTATCTGAGATCTTTCACTACAATTTGTCACATTTTCCCTTTTCCTGCCCTTTCTGTGTCTTTTTAAAATTGAATAATAAAAAGACCAAAGGCCAAAACTATAGCTACAGAGCTAGAAAGGAAAATAAATTAGTGACATAAAGCATTTTTTATAACATCACACAGTCACCACAGAAATGTTACAAAGCCTGACCTCATTCTGTTATTTTGGTACAACAATTGTTGGATTATTCTAGAAGACATAATTCACTTGGGGGAAAATGATGCAAGAACAAAAACAGAAGCAAGAAAGTAAATAAGCAAAAACATTTGGGTAATATTTGAGTATAATATTTATATTCAATATTTCTATATAGAAAATTGCTTTATTAAGAAAAAATACTTAATCCAACTAAAAAATAAGAACCAGTTATGGATGACTGTATCCTTGATTTTACAATTTTTCAAAGCTTTTTGTCCTGTTTAATTTTTTTACTGCAGCAATTTTCCATTCTTTTAAATACCACCATCTCAAAGTTGTAGGAATCTGTGTGGCTTTGAGACCTAGAAAAGAGAGCTTAAGGAGCAGAGTATAAAGTATAGGTAATCCCCCCAAAATCTTATCATATACAGGAGACATTTGCCTCCTCACTAGCTCACATTCAGCACTAAGTTATCTCCAGCCATCCTTAAATGGCTCTAATATGATTCTAACATCAGATGTAGTTTAGAGATGAAACAAAATGTTTCTTTTTGGAAACATTTTTTTATGACAGGAATAAAAATATATTGATGTAGTAACTGAAAGTCAGAATTCTTCTGTCCATGACCTATATTCTGGTCAAGCCTCACTAATCCTACTTCATCCATTCTTCGCATGGAATTCCAGAGTTTGGTTTGAGTCCAATATTTTCTCTTTGTGAGGTCTGTCATTACTACCATCCATGAATAGGATTTGCCAAATCTATCATTTTTCCACAAAATCGGAGCATCTGAGCAATATTTCTTCTTGTTTTATTTCTAATGGCAAATTCTAATAACTATTTAAAGCCTGGGCATGATTACTGTGGAGAAAATTTAGTAGGAATCCAAGATGCTCTATATAGGGCTAATTCATGAACTCTTTGGGGGGGGGGGAAGGAGTTAAATTTTATTGAAGATGAGGATAGGAATGCAGACACAGCAAGAGACAGACAAGTTCATACTGGAGAAGATGGCCTAAAGGTATTTCCAGCTGGTATTGATTTGATTACATTCTTTACATCTTGAGAAATATGTTTAATTGCCATTGTTTACTTACTGCTTAGCCTATATAGGCCACAAGTATGTTGCAGTTAAAATAACTATGGAAAAAAAAACCATTGCTTTACCTGAATTTGGCCGAATTCCAGTTACTGAGATTTCACATTCCTGCTTTTCTCCGTTTCGGTTCTTTTCCCTTTCATTTTCCTCCCCTACTGGTAATTCAGTGTATTTCTTATTTATGATATTCATGTATCTGTCAAAAAAAATCAAAGTTCCTAAGTTTTGAAAAGATGAATTTCACTCCATTACAGAGATATGAAAACTGATTTTGAAAATAGTTTGGTTATGAAAGATCCTTTTCGCTAAATATGCTTTCAGATCCATTGAAATAGATTTCAAAAGTTTTGATTTTTTTTTTAATTTTGAAAGTTTTTTGGGGGGAAATTATTTCAAAAGTTTTATTTTAAATAAGACTACATTGTAGTGGCCCTCTATCCAGTCCAGGGTGATATTTAATTCTACTGATGCTCCTTAACATTTAACAGATGGTTGGAATCCGTTTGAACACAACTGTCTGAAGAAACTCAAAGAATGATTCAAGTCAAAAGTATCCTGTCTGTAACTTTAGGGAGTTGTCAAATGCCTTCATTGCTGCAGTGAATAACATAAATCAAGCCTCACTAATGCTTATTACTTATGTAATTGCATTATTTGGAAATGTGCATATTGTGATCCCTTTTGTATGCATTGTAAGATGACACACAAATACAGAAAAAGTTCAGGATTTAATACAAAGCATCAACGTTACAATCCTAGGAAGCTTTGCTTATATTCTTGCTTTTTTAAAACTAGGCTTGTAAACAAGTTTGCATTAGTAGCTCAGATCTCTGAAACTGGAAATGTTTCATATATATCTGAAATTCTATACTGTATAACAAAGAAATTGGAAATAAATGCAAACATTGGGAAAATGTATATATTTGCATTAAATATACTTGAATGTGAACACAATATATGTGACACAAAATTGCTTCCCCTTACTTCTAATTTTCCTGGCCCAAACAGCTGAAATTTTTAAAAATATATCATAAGAGACACCCCTGCAATCACCAGGGACTAGCCCTATCATTAGGAAAAGTGAGAATATTGCAACTGACAGCAGATTCTGGATAGGAACAGCAATGTACAGGGAAAAAAAAAAGAACTGAGTACTACACATGGCGTATCCTACATTTCTAAAATGGTTCATTGCCTTCAAAGTGCAATGGAAGAAGCCTCCATCAATGAAGGCAACATTACTGCGAATCCCATCTTGTATTAGAATGGGAGATGATACCATCTTGCTCTTCATCTCAAGCACAAAATATTTTGAGTCAATCTTATTCGTCCCCAACCAGCAGGGAAAACAGGTGTTCTGGAGGTGGAGATGGAAGTAATGATCTAAACCAGAGGCCAGTTTTTGGGCACCAGGGACCGGTTCCATGGAGAGAGGTTTTTCTGCGAACCAGAGGGGGTGTGGTTTCATGTGCTGCCTGCATCCCATGGATGGGGCTTTGCTTATTTGCGTCGACAGGTTCCTGGCATGCTGTGGCCTGGTGCTGGTCCACAGAGGTTGGGGTTGGGAACCCCTGATCTAAACTATTCAGGAGGGAAATTGTGGAATAGAAAGACTGTAGAATACAAAGCTACTATATGGGAGATTATATATGAAGCAACTAAACATCAGGAAATAACTAATGATGATGAAAAATATTAAATGTTTCCATGTTTTTTGAATAATTAAGTGCTTAAGCCTTGGTATCAGCTGCTGAAAGATATAGGATTTCAGCTGTCCTCAGCTCTCAGGGTTCATGGCTGCCCTGGCATGTGACAGCCTACAGCATTTAAGCTGCCAGTCAACTGAGAAACTCGTTAGGCAGAAGGAAGGAATACCAGAAGCTAATAGCAATTGTTAAAATTAAATTGGCAGTCTGCAAGGTGCTTGTCTCGTCATCTGAAAGTTTCAGTTTAGATTTTAAAAGAAATGATCCCTATTCCATGTCTCAAACTACTAAAGTCTAACAGCAGATTATTTACTAGTTAAAATGAAGCAGATTAATGTTAGGATTAGCATAAACAAGCTATGTGTGTGTGTGTGTGTGTGTGTGTGTGTGTGTGTGTGTGTGTATGTCTTTGGTTATTTGGGTTTTCTCCCGCGTAAAATTGGAAGTGCCTTGGCGACGTTTCGACAAAGTCCCATTCATCATCTTCAGGCTGGTGTTTTCGGCTTCATGCTTCTAGGAACAATGTGTGATCGTAGCTGTTTCTTCCTTTTAACTGCCAGTGGGGGTATGAACTGATTGGGTGGGAGCTTGGCTGTGTTCTGATTGGGTGGGGGTGTGTTCTGATTGGTTAGGAGCTTGGCTGTGCTCTGATTGGATGGAGGGTTGGCTGTGCTCTGATTGGCTGGGAGAGTGTTCTGTTTGGGTGGGGGCTTAGTTGTGCTCAGGTTAGTCTGAGTTGCAGGGGGATGTGAGATAGTGAGCTGCATTGCTGTTGTTTGGCTTCACGTTCGTGGTCCTGCCTCATCTTCATGGTGGGTGTCAGTTTGCTTCATGTATGGATTGGAGGGGTTTAAAGTGGCTAATGATGCAGCTGTGGTCTGGCTTCTGGTTTGTGGTCATGCCTCATCATTGGTGTGGGTTTTGGTTTGTTTTTTGCGTGGATGTGTGGTGGTGACATCCTGTGTGGTTTTCGTGAGTGTGGGTCTGGTGTCATTCTTTGTGTTAGGGACTCGTTTGTCAATAAGGGCGGGTTTCCAAATGGCTGGTAGGTAGGAGGTATCATCTCGTTTATTCATGCTGTGTAGGTGTTTTTCTATCTCAATGGCTTCTCTGATTATTCTGTATTAAAGTGTTCAGTTTTGGCAATAGTTCTGGTCTTTTTAAAGTTGAAACCAATGTTCTTTCCAAAGAATTCAACTTTGCAGTCGCTCCCAAACACACCCCCACTGAAACTATTATATGCGGAGTTGAAACCAACCTGACCAAAATCAACCCCGACGACGCTAACAGAATCAGACTCAAAATCACCAACATCCTCTGCACCAGTAAGCCACCCAAAAGCAACTTACCCAAAGAGGAACAGACAGCACGACTTAACCTGAAAGAAGACACCAGCATAATAATCCTACCAGCAGACAAGGGCAACGCCATGGTGGTTATGAACACATCTGACTACCAAACCAAATTAACCAACCTACTCCAAGACTACACGTACAAACCCCTAAACACAGATCCCACCACTTACCTGGAAAAAACCACTAGATCCAAAATAAAAGCCTCCCCCATTAGTGAAGAGATCCAGCAAAGAATCATTCCCAGAGAGAAATCACCCAGATGCCCTAAGTTCTATGGTCTCCCCAAGATACACAAAGAAGGAACCCCACTTAGACCCACAGTCAGCTCCATAGGCTCACCTCTACAAAACCTAGCCAAATTTCTCGCCAAACAACTACAGCCCTATGCAGAATCCATCACCTCACACATAAAAAACTCATTCCAGTTCATAGAGATCATAAAGAAACAAAACTTACAGCCCAGTGATCTGCTCATGAGCTTCGATGTCATATCCTTCTTCACCCAAGTGCCAATCAAAGAAGCCTTGACAGCTATCCAAAAGAAATATAACCCCCCAAACACATCTTATATCTGACCAACCACTGCCTATCCAACACATACTTCATCTATAACGGACAAAAATACAAACAAATAGAAGGAGCACCCATGCGATCACCCCTCTCACCTGTCATTGCAAACCTCTACATGGAACACTTTGAAACCCAAGTTCTAGAAAAATCTGATCACAAACCCAAAATCTGGCTCAGATACGTAGACGACACCTTCATAATCTGGCCACATGGGAAAGAAAAACTGGACAACTTCCTTACACACCTCAACAGCCTACACCCTAAAATACAGTTCACCATAGAAACAGAAGCTAATAAGCAACTTCCCTTCCTGGATGTCTTGGTCTACAAGAAATCCAATGGCTCCCTAGGATATACCATCTACCAGAAGAAAACACACACAAACTGCTATCTGCACGCACTCTCACACCACCACCCAACACAGATCAACTACGTAGCCAAGACACTCATCTCCAGAACAAAACACTTAGCTCACGAACAACACCTAAAAACCGAACTACACACTCTCACTAATGTACTAACATCCAACGGATTCCAAAGAAATAAGATTACCAACCTAATTCAAAAAGAAACCGCCACTAAAATCCAAGACAGAGAGATCAAGAAAACGGTAAAGCCCTCCTCTCATAAATAAAAGGCACCACAGACAGAATCAGCAAGATCCTCCACAAACACAACATCAAGACAGCATTCTGCACAAAGAGAAAAATATCCACCATCCTAAGAAACCCCAAAGACAAAATTGAGTTAGAAAATCAAGGAGTATATGAAATCCCATGCACCGCTTGCCCCACCACATACATCGGACAAACCAACAGAAGAATAAGTGCACGCACTGAAGAACACAAGAACTCAGTCAAAAAAGAGGAACCAACTTCTTCCCTGGTCCAACACTTTAAAGCCAGAGGACATGAAATAGACTTTAAAAAGACCAGAACTATTGCCAAAACTGAACACTTTAATAACAGAATAATCAGGGAAGCCATCAAGATAGAAAAACGCCCACACAGCATGAATAGATGAGATGATAGCTCCCGCCTACCAGCCATTTGGAAACCCGCCCTTATTGACAAACGAGTCCCTAACACAAAGAATGACACCAGACCCACACTCACGAAAACCACACAGGATGTCACCACCACACATCCACGCAAAAAACAAACCAAAACCCACACCGATGATGAGGCATGACCACAAACCAGAAGCCAGACCACAGCTGCATCATTAGCCACTTTAAACCCCTCCAATCCATACATGAAGCAAACTGACACCCACCATGAAGATGAGGCAGGACCACGAACGTGAAGCCAAACAACAGCAATGCAGCTCACTATCTCACATCCCCCTGCAACTCAGACTAACCTGAGCACAACAAAGCCCCCACCCAAACAGAACACTCTCCCATCCAATCAGAGCACAGCCAAGCCCCTAACCAATCAGAACACACCTCCACCCAATCAGAACACAGCCAAGCTCCCATTCAATCAGTTCATACCCCCACTGGCAGTTAAAAGGAAGAAACAGCTATGATCACACATTGCTCCTAGAAGCACGAAGCCGAAAACACCAGCCTGAAGATGATGAATGGGACTTCGTCAAAACGTCACCAAGACACTTCCAATTTTACGCGGAGAAAACCCGAATAACCAAATATCTACATACAAACACCCGCGAAAACCTCAGAAAAAAGAAAAAGAAAGATTTCTTTCTCCCATATTTGGGTCGACAGGGTGCATCAAAAAACACTCAAGGTAAATCTCCCCCCCCCTGTTTCTTCCCTCCCTGATACAGCTGACAAAGTGAGAAAGAGCCAGTGGCCTAGAGGTTAATATAGCTGCCTAACAGCCCAGATTTGAATCTCAGAAAGGTATGTCTGGCTGAAGAGAGTTAAGAAGCTCAAAATAGCTATTCCTGTTCTCCCTTTATTCTTTGTTAGCAATCTAATATGTATGTATGTATGTATGTATGTATGTATGTATATAATGGTTTTGAAGATACGAGTCTCAGGTATATTCATATTCAAAAACTAAAACACAGATCACTGAGACTAAAAATTTATTAAAAACTTAGCTTTCGTCAGCATCTGCTAACATCGTCAGAGTTCTAGCCAGGATTGAGAATCATGTTCTTATAGTCTTTGTGATGCCAAGCGTTTAGCTAATGACCGTGTTACCGGTCTACTCAGCTCCCTCTCCCTTGTAGTTAATTGCTGTGTTCTTTCCGTTGCACTTGTTGACAGCTATTTAAATTTAGGCACCCTGCTCCTCTTCTCACGCCCCGCCCGTGAGGAGTGTGTATTCTGTCGTGAACAGTCATCTTGCTGCTTTTCTGGTGTTTGCATATGCGATGCTGCCATTTCAGTTCGCGATAAGGAACAGCTAGGCAAACTGATGCGGAACAACTCTGCGTGATACGGATTAATACAATCAACGGGCCGATGACACGCTCAAAGAGCCAGGCGCAGAGGCAGGAGGCTATATGAGCTGCCTTCCCGATCTCCTTCTATTCTAACTCTGATGATGCCGGCAGTTTTTGACCAGACGAAAGCTTAGTGACTCTTCTTACACAGGCTTGTTTATATTAAATAGGGTGGTTTATTATATCCTGGTGTTCGTTTTTTCTTTTATTTGTTAACATAATGCCCAGGATTCGCATTTTTAGTATTTTAAAAGACATAATACACACACACACACACACACACACACACACACACACATATGTAAATACACACACACACAAATAGTGCAAAATCACTATTGCCCTAAATTGCTGCCTTCTGTAAAGCTTGTGAGGAGATATTATTAGAGCAGTTTAGTGACTGGCAGATGGTAACACTGTTATTTCAGTATTGCTGGTGTTATTTTCTTTTCAACTATAATTCTGGGAGCATATAAAATTGCATTTTCCTTATACTGATATGAGTTTGGGCATAATGTTGGCCATTTTAAACAGTCTATAAGATCAGCTAGTAGTTTAATGAGAGTTGTAATGGGTATTTTTATATAACCTTCTTCCAGATATCGCTTTCCATTTTCATCTTACCAAGCCATAATTACTCATTAGGTTGGGAAAGCTACAAGATTATACATTTTACCCTTCAGTACTATTTATGTATTTTTATTAATACCCTGCCTTTATTGTTTTTACAAAACTCAAGGAAGTGACCATATCCAACACATCTTCCTCCTCCTATTTCCCCATAACAATAATCCTATGAAGTGAATTGGGCTGAGAGAGAGACTGGACCAAAGTCACACAACTGACTTTCATGGCCAAGAGGAGATTTGAACTCATGGTCTTTTGCTTTTAGCTCAGTGCCTTAACCACTAGTCAAGACTGGCTCTCCAGCCTCCAACCCAGACTCTTTCACTATTTGTGAGAGCCTCACTATTACCACTAAAACCATTTTGATAGGGGTCCCCTACCCCCAGGGCGTAACCCATTACTGGCCCTGGGCCCTTTAGAACCAGGCTATGAAAGTAGTGGGTGAGCGCTTGCCTGTGCACGCATCCCCATTTACACAAGCAGCAGGCAAGCACGAGTGCACACTCCATTTGTGCAAGCGGCGGGCGCACATGTCCGCTGATCAAGCAAATGGAGCTGCGTGTGCACATGCCCACTGCTTGCACAGAACCATCCCTTTCCCCACCCAGCCGGTCCACAAAACCAGAAAGGTTGGGGAGCTGTGCATTTTGATATTGAATGCAGATATTTTTAAATTATTATTTCCATAATTTGATGCCTTTTGATGCAGCAGGATTATATATTATAATGTATATAATGCTTTAATCACTACCTAATCTATCAGCAACTTACAGGCTCTTAAACATGGGATGTGGGTGACAGGAGCAAAAAGTGGAATTGTTTGGAGACATGGTTGCAATGCCCACAAGACCTGACATCTACTTAAATATCTAACCTGCCATTAAACTTGGTGGAACAAAAGCAGAATTTGCTAGTACAATTGAACAAATTAAGATCTCAATTCAGGTTGCACCATTGTTCTTTCTGTCAATTAATCTCAACACGACCACCTGGCATTTGTTTTCTGGGTACCATTTGAAATTATCTATTAATTTCAATTACTTAACAATGCATAAAATTACAAACATGTTCAATGGCACTGTATTCCCATTGCATAACCCTCTCCACTTGGGCACATGCATAATGAAAACCCTGTTGAATCCATAATAAAATCCAGAGATTTTTCAAGTCTCAGAACTGAATGTTCAAATATTGTTGCTTGCTTCCTTTTCTAACCAGACAGCAGAAGCTGCCAAGAAACTTTCTGGGCGCATAGCCCCTTTCCATATTAATACAGGAGTGTGTGTATTTATAGCATTTTACCGGAGTAGCTGAAAATTAGATCAGATACTGATTGTTTTACTCTAATTAAATTATATTCTTAAGTATATGTAATTTTCTTTTCTCATACGCACAAAATTTATGAGAAGATTAAAGCTCTAAAGAGAGGAAGGAAAAATGGAAAGCAGAACTTTCTCCACAATAATTAAATCTTCAGGTTTCATTTATACATATACATATATACCTATATATACCTATATACCTACATACCTACACACACACACACACAAACATATATATATATTCTCCAGCCCCACTGCCTGTAACAACTCGACCACCCCATTCAGCAGTACCAACCCAAATGTGCCAACGGGAGGTGTGGAGTGACCCCGATGAGGATGCACATGGGAGGAACACTGAGAGTAGAGGGGAGAGAGTGGTGAAGACTGATGCTCCTGATTGCCGTACAGAGAACATCCAGGGCGAGTTGGTTAAAACTAGGATGGAATGTATAAAGATCGGAGATAAAGAAAGGAGACGCCTGGGAGCAACAACTACCAGATCGTACTCAAAAAGGGGAGAAACAGCCTCATTAGCATGTTTGGGGAATACGACCCACGCACCCCACCTTGCAATGCCGATCTGCCCGTATCAACAGGCAACACGGAAGAGCCCTCAAGGTGGCACCGTGCAAGCAAGGAGCAAGGAGGAAACAAGGGGTGTGATAGCAATTAACTTGAATAACATCTGCAGAGACCATGATTGGGGAAAACACAAAGAAAATAAGAGACAGTGCGTTGCAACGGGGCAATCAGAACGGAGTGGGGAAAGGGGAGGATGGAGGGTGTAACTAAACAAAATGGGTGTGGCAATAAAGCAAAAAAAGAGAGGGGGGACGTTCCATCAAACCCCGAATTTGGCAAAGAGAAAACATCCGATGACAGTTACACAAGCAAGAAATGCAAGAAAGCAATTATTGCTAATGAGAAACCGGCAACCGGGAAACAGCCTATTCCAGCAGGCCTAATGACAAGATCTAGGAGCCGGGTGCAGACTCTGGCCAATCTATAAAGAGGACTCTCCCACTGACTGGCATTTTGAGCCCTGATGATGTCAGCAGTTGCTGACGAAAGCTAGGCGTTTTATTGGTTTTATTGTAATTTTATTGACATTTTACTAAATTTTATTAAATTTTTTAGCACTCCCTAGTGCTCACATTTATTTGTTTGGTTTTAAATATGGATATACCCAGGGATCATATTTTTAGTGTAATTGTTAACATACACACACACACACACACACACACACACACACACACACATATGTATATCGCGGGTGTTTGTATGTAGGTCTTTGCTTATTCGGGTTTTCTCCCACGTAAAATTGGAAGTGTCTTGGCGATGTTTCGACGAAGTCTCATTCGTCATCTTCAGGCTGGTGCTTTCGGCTTCGTGCTTCGAGGAGCAATGTGTGATTGTAGCTGTTTCCTCCTTTTAACTGCCAGTGGGGGTATGAACTGATTGGATGAGAGCTTGGCTGTGTTCTGATTGGATGGAGGTGTGTTCTGATTGGTTAGGAGCTTGGCTGTGCTCTGATTGGCTGGGGGGTTGGCTGTGCTCTGATTGGCTGGGGGTTGGCTGTACTCTGATTGGCTGGGGGAGTGTTCTGTTTGGGTGGGGGCTTTGTTGTGCTCAGGTTAGTCTGAGTTGCAGGGGGGTTTAAAATGGTGAACTGCACAGCCAACCCCCCAGCCAATCAGAGCACAGCCAAGCTCCTAACCAATCAGTTCATACCCCCACTGGCAGTTAAAAGGAGGAAACAGCTACAATCACACATTGCTCCTAGAAGCACGAAGCCGAAAGCACCAGCCTGAAGATGACGAATGAGACTTCGTCGAAAACGTCGCCAAGACACTTCCAATTTTACGTGGGAGAAAACCCGAATAACCAAAGACCTACACACACACACACACACACACACACACACACACACACACACATATATACATACACATACATACATACATACACATACATACATACATACATACATATATGTTTTCTGAGGTTTTCGCGGATGTTTGTATGTAGGTCTTTGGTTATTCGGGTTTTCTCCCGCGTAAAATTGGAAGTGTCTTGGCAACGTTTCGACGAAGTCCCATTCATCATCTTCAGGCTGGTGTTTTCAGCTTCGTGCTTCGAGGAGCAAAAAGTGCTTCAAGGAGCTTCGAGGAGCTATACTAGTCTCCCACTAACTCTTTGTCAGCCACAAAATTTTGAATTTATATGTATGCTAGTCATACCCCGCCGGGATTCGAACCTGGGCAGCTTGCATATTAGGCAGCTGTATTAACCTTTTGAACCACAGGTTCCTCCTTGCTCCTGTCAGCAGAAACCAGAGAGGGTAAGATATACATACATACATACACATACATACACATCTTACAGGGGCCATCTTGTATATCTTCTAAGAAAGTCTTCCTAGAAGTTTTCCAATATCAGAATGTACATGTTATTCCCAAAGTTGGTTGAACTTAGAAAGCTAGGAGAATGCTCACCTGTTAATTTGATCTCAATGTTAAAAGTATTTATGACTTTTGCATTAGTGATTAGTAATGTTTCCAAGAAATTAATACCAAAGGTAATTGAATTGTGTCTCTATTTTACCCACCTGGCTGTCCATGTAGCAAAAAAAATTAATAATAATGCAAATCTGCTTAATTTTAGAAGACAAGGAATAAGTTGGTAATGGATCCAAGCTTAGACTAGCATTTATGCCATGGCAGGGTAGACAATGCATGAGTCCCATCATGCAGCATGTCTATGTACCAAAGCATGGGTCTCATCAGTTATGCTTTATCTAGTCCAGTACAATTTGCAAAAGTATTCAGCTAAATTACTCTGGAAATGTACAATTGCATTTTGCATTATTTTTCTGTACCATTTGATGTTTATAGAGGAAGAGAGATGTTTCTTTGCCTGCATGTGTATGGTGTGTGTATGTAGTTAGATGTGCTGTGTTAGTGAGCATATGAGAAACAGATAATTATATGTGTGTTGTCTTCTTTTGAGGTTTGTGGCATATTCCCTTGCTCAAAATGTACAAATATTTCCTACAAGCTTTTCTTGGTGCTTAATTTCTTGCTTGTGTAATACATTCTTTATGTGGTTTGGTTCTTCTGTATGTAAATTATTATTTATGCTCTAATTCTGAAATAGAGCCAATAGTATTAAAACTTGGTAGCAAGAGCCTTATAAGTACACATGACAGCTTTATACGTCAGTAGGTAAAGTGATGCCCTCTGGATGTTTACATGTTTCTTAATGCCTAGATCAGGGGTAGGCAACCCAAAACACTCAAAGAGCCACTTGGACCTGTTTCCCACTGAAAACAAAACACTGGGAGCCGCAAAACCCCCGAGCAACCCCCGAGCGACCCCCGAGCTCCTCTGTTACTGTCTCTCTCTGCCCCCTTAGTGCTGGATGGATCTGACCTGGAGAAGCTCGCAAGTCTTCTCCATTGGAAGCAAGGAGGGAGGGAGGGCTGAGGGAAACGGGCCTTTTCTATCTGCAAAAAAACAGCAATTGTAAATACTTTTCAAAAATGTAAAGAGAAAAAAAAAATTACAAAAGAGCAAACACCATGAAGATGTATACTCCCATACACACACAGAGAGAGATAGACACACACATTCAAAACCTGAAATGTTTTGAAGACCAGAGAGTCAAAGCAGGAGAGAAGCTAATTGTGTCAGATATGCACTGAGAAATTGACAAAAAAGTAACAAGAACCTATTTATTGAAAATAATGTTTTATTATAAATCATGAATTGTATATTATTGCATCTGTACATCTGCTGTGGTTTTGTGATGTACAAATTTCAGCATGGGTTTCATTGAGGTTTTCAGTTGCTTTTCTATTGTTTGGGGGAGTTTTAAAAAAATTGTTTTGGGTTTGCTTGGGGTTTTTTTTGACAGGACATACCCAAACTTGTATTTAAAAAAAAACTAGGGAAAAAATGGACAAGCTAATATACCCTTTTGCTGAAGAAGGAGAGAGGGAGGGGGGAAAGGGAGCGAAATTTTCTGAGTTCTCATTGGCCACCTGTAAGCCCAAATGAGTACAGTATTCTCTCCTCTGCGGGCGCCCCTTTATGACAGCTTTGCAGTGAAGGCTTGGTGTGGGTGTTGCTGGCAGGGCGGGACAGGAGAGGTGGCTGCAGGGCTCACTCTTGGCTGCGCCCCACAACAGCTCCAGGGGAATCGAGTCCAGCTTCCCGGTGCTGGCATCCACGAAGCCGACACGGCTGAATTCGCACCGCAACAGAAAACTAGCCAAGCACCGCAGCAGCCTTCACACGTGGGGCAGCTGAACGCCGAGATTTGGGCTGCTTGCAAGGCAGCGCCCCTGAAAAGCAGAGCCTCTCTTCCCCCCCCGTCGATGCTCCTGCTCCAAAGCCTCCGACCCTTCCATTCTAGCAAAGCGCTGCCTACTTTCCTTTTTTCTCCTCCTTTCCCTTGGTCCCAACTCAGTTCGGTGGCGGGATGGATGAGATTTCTCCTGGCCTGCGCTTCAAAGGCGTTTGGTGATTAGACACACAATGACGCCCATAATAATTGGGCCACGAGGCGCAACTTCCCCCAGGAGGCAGAAAATTCAGCCCGCAAAGCGATGCCTCCGCCGCCCGAGCCGAGACTGCCGCCTGGCCCAGGGAAACACGTGGCTGGCTCGGCGGCCCGGGAAGCAATGTCCCCACCAGCCGCCGAAACTGCAGCCTGGCCCGGGAAACACACGGCCGGCTCAGCAGCCCACAAAACGATGCCTCTGCCGCCCAAGCTGAGACTGCCACCCAGCCCAGGGAAACACGTGGCTGGCTCGGTGGCCTGGGAAGCATGTCCCTGCCAGCCACCGACACTGCCACCCAACCCGGGAAACACATGGCCGGCTCGGCGGCCCGCAAAACGATGCCTCTGCCACCCGAGATGAGACTGCTGCCCGGCCCAAGGAAACACGTGGCTGGCTTGGCGGCCTGGGAAGCAATGTCCCTGCCAGCCGCCGCCCCAGCTGACACTGCCGCTCGGCCCAGAGAAACACATGGCTGGCTCGGGGATGGCCCAGAAAGCGATGCCCCCACCGGGACTGCCACCTGGTACAAGTAAGCCGGGGGGCACGCCACCTGTCCCACGGCTGCTTCGCAGCGGCGCTCTGCGGATTCGGAGCTCCATCCCTCCCCCCCGTCACTGACCGTCCATATCTAGCTCTGCTGCTTCTTGGCCAATGGTTACATTGGCAGAGCATCGCAGGGACTGGTCTTCCTTGGGGCTGCGGCTTGCGGGAGGGCTGGCCCACTCAGCGGAGGCTCTGGTGGGCTGCTCCTAGCGGGGATCCCAGAGCTTCCCCGCACGGCTCCCCAGCCACATGAGCCTTGGATGGGGCCAACCAGGGAAAGGGACTTCCTGGCCGCCCTTCTCCCAGGGGGCCGACACCCGGGCGCAGGGCCAATCAGGAGCCCTGCGAGGGGGCAAGTCCGCATGAGAGAGCGAGAGACACAGAGAGGGGAAGCGCAAGTGCCTCTCTCTGTCTCTCTCTGCAAATGGCGGAGGAGGCTCTGGAGCCACAGGAGATGGCTCAAAGAGCCGCATGCGGCTCCAGAGCTGCGGGTTGCTGGCCTGTGGCCTAGATAGTATCACTGATAGTTGGGATTTATTGTACATAGAATTCAAAATATTTGGAGGTCACTCCTACAACTTCGGATGTAGCCTCCAGAGTCTTTCTAAAAGTTGGTACTAATATATAAATATGCAATGTTCAATGTGATAGATTATAATTAAATATATAGAGAATAATCATATCAACTCTATTTATTAAAATCTATGTTCTGCTCTTGCCTCTAGAACACAGGTGTCAAACTGCCGGCCCGCAGTCCGGTTTCATCATGTGGAGTGCGCACCCACCCAGTGCTCTAGAATGTGTCTCCCAGGACTAAAATAATAGTATCTCTCTGCTTCAGATGAGCACAGTTTATTCTGTAGACATCACCTCTTCACCCTCAGCCTGCCAGATAATTAAGAACAATTACATACAATTATGCCCATTTAAAAGGGACAGATCTTTAACTTTATGTGCAATTCAGTTCTGTTGATAATATTACAATAGATCTAAAGACTGACTAAAATATTTTGTTTTTGTAATTTGATTTTCAAGATAACCATGACTTGCAGGGAGTGGGGAGAGGAGGAAGTAAAATACTTTCCTCACATAAGCCAAAATTGTAAAGGCATTTGGAAAGAGACAGCTGAGCCTGAAATATAGATCCTCTGATTTCGAAACCATGTTTGTTTTCACTGTGCTAGTTAGGCACCACAAGGATCTGAACACAAATATTAATTCATCCTCAGAAGAAAACATGGCCTTGCAAATGCTGTTTAATTTATTAAAAATCATAATAGTTTATTTGTGCTCACCCTTTTGAACTAAAGCCTTAAATCTCTACAGCTTCTTTAAACTGAAATGAATAAATTGTGGAGTTTGTTCTCTGTTCTCTGTTTGTTCTGTCTGCCACTTAATTCTAAACAAACCATTACTTTAATGAAATAGATTTGAAACATGCTAGAGCAAAAAATTGTGAACAAAACAGGGACCTGTGTCCAAATAAAGAGTATTGGAAATATTTGAGAATTCAGTATAAGATTTAAAAAACCATGTACAGTTTAAAGATTTCCCCCATCCCCCGTACTTAATTCAGTGCATCATCAAGAAAGCTTCAATGAACCTTTATTTATTTATATGCTAGTGGAGTTGGAAGTAGCATGTCCTGTGAATGGGTGGTAGAACTGCCAATCAATGTGTAACAACATGAGGCACCTCCTCACAAGTTATGTTGCAGGTTTTCTCTATTAGAGATGTATATCTGGTGGAGTCGCAAAAAAGGCCCTTCTTGCTGGTGGCCCCTTCTCTATGGAACATCATTGCTCCCCCCAAGTTACAATTGGCCCCCATCCTGTTGCTTTTCTAAAAGTCATGGTTTTTTGTCAGTAGGCCTGGGGACCATGAGTGGAGATGGAGCACGTACAATTAAAGTTCTCAGAAAGTGCATAACTGGCAAATGGAGATGCAAAAGAGAAGAGTATAGAACACTTTTTGTTATAAAAGCTAACAAACCAGCAACCAGATGTGCCAAATTTTGGTCAATGACCAAGGCAGTTCCAGTAAATTAATCTGAAGAGAAAGATTTTGCTTATGAAAACATGAGTGAAGATGAGACTTCTCCTTATAGAACAGCATGTTTTATGTGGCAGAAAATATAGAGAAAGAGGCAGGTGAACAGATTAAACCCAGTAGGGAGCAAGTATTTCAAATATTTGAAAGGAAAACTATAGCATGAAGAGAGATATCAACAGGTGAAATTTGAAACATTTGAGATAATGTGCAGGAAGTGTTCTGATTAATGATAATTTATTAAAGTTAATCCTAAAGTCTTTAACTCACATATTCTTCAGGATGACTTTTACAGTTTTTTTATTATCTTGAAAAATCACAGAAACATGAATAAACAGAAAGAAAGAGAATTATAGTGAGAAATAATGGTAATCTCAGGCAAAAAATTGACTGTTTGGAAATGAAAAATAGTACAGTGGCGCCAGGCTGATTTAAATTACTGAAAAGCCAAAGCGATAATGACTTCTACTTCTTTGCTCTTTTTGTATACAAATTAAAAGGGGAGATTTTAAAAGCTTCCCTTGCCACCTTAACATTTGTGACTTCCTGGATTTTAGCAACCCTCATAGAAAAACCCATTAAACTTTCCATGTGATTAAAGGGTAAAATGGAAGGAGTTAGAAAAAAACAGGATTTATAATGTGGATATAAAATGTGATCCAAACTGAGAAATAGAAGAAGGTCAAGCAAATATTTTTTTGTGCAAGGAAAACTCAGAATGGAAGCCAGAGTTAGCTAAAAATATGCATTAGGAAAAGCGCAGCAAAGACTGAGAATAGTTTGCATAATATACTTATTGTATATAAATTTGCTTATTGTTGTTTAACAAAAAGCCTTAGACTCATTTTAGAGCGAATAAACAGGGCAACTAGAGTCAGAAATTTAATGCAAAACTGAATACCAATTCAGAGAAGTAGCTAATCTTTTGTTTCTGTTAAAGAAACCATGGCCTGACTCAAAATAAAATAAAAAGAATAAGCAAATGTTGTGTTTTGAGTTAAATGAGCTGGCCAATAGTATATTTGTTTAGATGCAATTTCTTGCAGTAAGAGAAAAGAGAGGCACTTCTAAAAGGGGGTTGGGGTGCCATTAACATATGGTAGCTTCTCAGGAGAACAATAAGCTTGGCTCCTACATTCAGGATGGGGAATTATTACCCATGTGCTGCAATTTAAAAAGCTCAACATTCAAAATTGAAAATGGCATCACAGGAGCACTTTTAAAATGTGTGTGTGTATGTGTGTGTGTGTGTGTGAGAGAGAGAGAGAGAGAGAGAGAGGGAGAGAGAGAGAGAGAGCTCTCAACTAAAAGGAAAACTGGACTGAGGAAGCGACTGACTCAGCTGCCAAATTCTTTGCCATCCTAACTTCCGAGTCCTAGAAATACAGTTGACCTCAACTAATAAATTTCCCTAAAACCTAGACATACTCTTGGCCTCATTCCCAAATTCACATAAGAAACCATTTCTTACTCAAGGATCTTATTCATACTTACTCAACTCCTAAAATGTTTTATCTGAGGTGGCACTTTTAACACACCCCCGCTACTGGATTAACTGCCTCTTTGCTTTAAAAGTTTCTAACTAATCTAGTAAAATCCCATAAATATCAAGAGGCTTTAGTTCCTTACATTCAGATAGGAGAAAGACTCAGGAGAAACCACATTACCATTATAATCATGGCAACATCCAGACAGAGGCTGGCAAAGCACTCATTTTCACATCTTCCCTCAATGTGCCTGCTGTCTCTGACTTTCAGGGCTTTCAAAACAGACCAAGGATTCAGGAAGACAAAATTACTACCATTTCAGTAGACCATATCCAAATATCAGCCCTTGCTATCCTCTGACCTTCATCAATGCAACGCTTACCATACAAATTTCATACTTCCTTTCCATTCATTATACACACATAAAAGCATTGTCATATCCACAGAGAGAGAGAGTGAGAGAGAGAGAGAGATGCCCACCTTATTTTAATTCTTACCAGGGACAGAGAGGTTGCTAGGCTATCTTAAAAGAAAAACAAAGGCAAGGCTTTTTTTTTTTTTTTTTTTTTTTTGCCTGATTGCATTAGAATCAGTGATTCTGTTTAACTATGGGCTGGCTATTTCATGTGAACTCTGTCTTTATTGCATATGTGCTCCTTATTTGCAAAGCTTTTAGCCTGCTTAATTTCAAAACCAAGAATAGCATGGGTGTAGTTACCACAGATAAAGTTTTGCCAATCCTTAGTTAGGGTTACAAACTCAGTTCTTCAGTGCAACATGAGGAACACCAGGGGAAGGCAAAAAGTTTCAATTGAGGAGGAGGATTGAATAAAATAAATCTTGGACTTCCAATTTGGCAAAAAAAATCTTATTTTTAGATAAATAAGATAAATAAATATCTATCTTGCTGCTACAAATAAAATTGTTTTACATAAATAAGTTCTTAAACAGAAGGCAGAGATACAGCTCTAGTTTCTGCATATATTTTCCTTGATTTTGAGTTGGTTACAGATTATATATAGTGTCTACAAATTCCAACTGCAGCTATGTCTCAAGGACAAAGAAGTACAAAAAAGCAAGACAAGTCTGAGGTCATGGGGTCATTGATAAGATAATAGCACAAGATGTAACAAAAAAAAATAGACCAGGATATTCAGAAGACTCAGCAAATTCCCCATATAATTGTTAACAGCTCTTGCACATGCTAATTTAGCATCTTTCTTATTAGGTAACAAAGCAGCAACTGTCAGAAAACAGATTTTTAAAACAAACATGTCAATAGTTTTCATTCATTCCATTTCAACACTTGTATTTGAGAGTTTACTAGGAATTGCTGCCCTTGTGAAGTAGCCAAAAAATTTCTAGGATTGTCATACAATATACTGAGTCGTACTTTCTGAAACTGACAGGAGCACTTAAGGTAACATAGGATGAAAAAGTGTACTTTGGAAGTGGAGCAGAAAAACACACCTTGAGGTTACTCGGATAGTGACTGAGAAATTAATAGAGACTGATGTTGTCTGTTTCTGGTGAAGGGTCAACCAGACAGTGTGGATAAACTCAAAGAGTCTCTTTAACCCAGTCATATGCCATCGGTAGGCAATGCTCTGATAAAAGATCATAGGATAACTGCTTGCTTCATGTAACACAACTGAAAATTGTCATTATAGCCAGTCCCATAGCTAAGCTTAAATCAGGGGTCTTCAAACTTGGTCCTTTTATGACTTGTGGACTTCAGCTCCCAGAATTCCTCAGCCAAGCATCCAAGTCATAAAAGGGCCAAGTTTGAAGACCCCTGGCTTAGATCATTAAAGTTTGCCAAATTTGTCATGGATCTGCCCTTGGACAGATGTTGGTTCAGAGGAGGAGAGCAAGTTTAAGTCAGCAGAGGAAAGCACAGAGCCAAATGTTGATCAGGATTGGGACTTGGAGAGTGCTAGCCTGAGAGAGCAACAGGCTGAGTAAGGCAAACTGCAACAAGTTGGCCAGGAGGTTCCAGGGAGGACCAGGAGCAGCTGATGCCCATTAGCAATGAGGATGGAGTCCATACCTCCTCCTTCTGATCCAAGCACAAGTAGAGCAGAGCGGAGACAGGCATAACACTGGTCAGCTAGACTACTCGTGTGGAGGCAACCTTGTTTCTCATTAAGGGCTGCACAACTGTTGCCTACTTAATCCCACCCTGAAACTTGAGCGTTGCTGGAGCAATGTGCCCAGTTCTGTGCCTTGTGTGCTCATGCCATGTATCCTGAAGTGCTTTCCTGGACTTTGTGTGTGCCTATTGGACTCAGTTACCCAGTGATTCTTGGTATGCTGAGAACCTGTTTGGGGGCTTGAAATAAACACCTGTAGACTCTTGCTGTACATGGATGTGGGGGGGGAGGGGGACCGGTGCAGCACAACCTTCAGCAATCCAGCTACCAAGAGAAGAATTACTGTATTTGGATGCTGATCTAGGAGTTTAAAAGAGGCATTTCTGAAATGTAGATTCCATACTTGTGAGTGTGAGAAAACTAGAATATGGCTCTAGCTGAGCCTCAGTGATTTTTGATGCAAATAGTTTTTGCATCATTATATAGTTAACAGGTAGAAAATCCCAAACTTTAGAAAAGTTGGACAGAATAGTTGTTACAGTCCTTCAGAACAAAAAGATTGCATGATTGACTGACTCTTCTTTCTACATCTAGATATTTAAAGTAAATGATCTTTGTGGTACTCTTACCAACAGAAGTTCACTTATATATACGTAGCCTTTTAGCAAGGTGCCTGGAGCTAATAGAATGGAATCTTACTGAAAATTATGATGGAAACTAAAACTATTTAGTTTTTTTTCTTAAGTTGCAATTTTGCTACAGTTTGGAATATATTTATTATGCATGTTTATAGGACTCACTACTCACTTGATAAACATTATTACTTCAATTTGGTTGAACATTATTATTTGTGTTTTATTAAGTATCAATTTTGAGCACAATTTGTCATGGAAAATCAGCTTATAAACACAATGATAATGTAAGGGCTGTGGTCATGATAATGATGGGATATTCAAGACTTTCAGAATTCATAATGGTCAGGGTGTGGTCAGGATAATTTGAATGTGACAACTAAAATATGCATGGGCATATCATATAAAGGGCAAATTTACTTCTTGTTGGTTATTACTTAATGCCAAGAAGCCACAGGGGAGCGAACTTGTAGATGTTACTTTCAGTTAATATAAAGAGCACGGAATCTTTAAAGTCATGGAGTAATAATCAAAAGTTTATACGGTACTTCCTCTTTAAGGAGTGACAGCTCTATTGTGTGGGAGTAGCAGATAACAAGCAGGGTTTTCCAGAGACAGTCAAACATCAGTCAAAGTTACTATCTTGCTTTCTCCTTTTTCCTGTTCTCCTAAAGCATGCTTTATGTTTGTGGTTTACTTATTTAAAGGTTATAATCTGACTGCTTTTTTTTTACATTCTCTTTCCAATGAATACAATGATACTGAATCTGGAAACATACTAGTTCCTTCTCTTCTATCAACATGACACAACTCAAATATAGTTCTGAGTTGTTTTTCTTAGAAGAAAGTTTTTCCACCAGTTAATATTTACAGCACATTTTCCTGATCTAAAGAAGAACAAGTCAATGGAACTTTTTAATATTTTTAGAACATTCTCCTTTGAGACCACAAGCCAAACAGTATACCATTGTACTGCTACATGAAGCCGATTGTAAACAGACTGTCTACATTCATTGCAGAGAAAAATCAGAATAAATATGAAGAAATAAATTTTACATTCAGAATTTTTTTTAAAAAAATACCCAGATCCAACATTAAAAAGATATTCCTAAAAAAATAAGAATCTACATTTTAAAATTTTAAATTTCCAGTACAAAGTTGGTATATTATTGTATTCAAAAGGAGATTTGTCAGGTTTCAGGTATCTTGAAGGATTCCATAAAGAAGATTGTTAATATTCCATTGCCATAGAAACCAAGATTAAAAATAATAGATACAAGCTGTAGCTACTTAGATTTTTCTCAAAAGTAAGAACAACTTTCTGATTGCAATAGCTGTACAGTACTGGAAAAATCCACCTGAAACTGTAGCTTCTCCATCCCAGAAAGTTTTTAAGTCAAAACTAGACAGTCTCCTCTCAAGTATGCTTTTGTTTGTTTTCATGCATGTTGCAGACAGTTGAACTAGAAGATGACCCTTGTCATCTCTTCCAATTCCACAAGGCTATAATTTTACAACATGCTAAGTATAAAATGCCAGTGGAGTATTACCATGTTTTCCTCCAATTCCTAGCCATGATGTCGATATACCTACAAATATTTCAACCACAATCACATTTCCTGCTTGTGGCTCTTGGAGCAGGTATAAAAATGTCTAGACTTGTTCAAATATATAGCGTCCAGTCTCCTTGCTGTGGTTCTAGGGAATGTGTAAGGTTCAGGGGACCTTACTCAGCTGTGAACCAAATATTTTCAAACCCCCCCCCCAAAAAAGGAATCACATTGCTACCATAAAATGAAAATAAAGATGTACGTGACAATTCGGTTTCCGTTTATTGCAAGGGTTCCCAACCAGGGGTGCTCCTACCCCCTGGGGGTGCGAGATGATATTCCAGGGGGTGTGAAAACTTGGATTTAGAAGTTTCAAAATTATAGTGTATATGCATAATTCATTGCTGTTATTTTGAATGGTAAGGGATGCGAGAATATATCAGAAGTGTTCTAGGGGTGCAGGGTATAGAAAAGGTTGGGAACCGCTGGTTTATTGGGATGGGTGGTTTATTAAACTTAATGGGACTCCTTTTCAAGTAAATAGATTGGAATGTACTGCTAAATAACTATCATAATATACACAGGAGCTAAAATAGAATTGCCACAATTAACATTACATTTAATGTTTCAGGAAGCAAATAAAATACATTTATTCGGCCTTTTAAAATATTGGATAATTCAAAGGGACATGGTTTGCACACACATACCTTATTATGAAGCTAACTAGGCCACAATCTTTCCCAATCTGAATACGCACAGATGTATTGGAATTATAATGTACTTGGAATTCTGGGAGTCACAACACATTTGAAGGACACCTACAGACAAACCTGAAGGATTAGATTATTACATGAATATATCAAAGTGAAGATTTCCCCTTGCATAGTCAAATACTGTATAGTTAAAATTATAGCTTCATAATTTGACTTCTTTGCTATACCCTGTTTTAATCTGTTAAGGTAAAAAAAGGTAAAGGAATGTCTGCGGATTTTACTCCGCTAGTCATTGCTAACTATAGGGGGAGGTGCTCATCTCCATTTCAAGGCCATTGAGCCCGCACTGTCCAAAGCACTGTCAATGATCATGTGGGCATGGACTACTGTTACTTTCCACCAAACTGGTACATATTTACTTTGCATGCTTTCAAATTGCTAGGTGGCTGGAGCTGGGGCAAGGATGGGACCTCACTCATCCCATCATGAGGAGCTTAGGTGTCTAACCTGGGCTGCAGCTGACAAGCCTAATGTCTTAACCTCTGAGCCACTGTTCTGCCTTAATCTGATAAGACAACTGTAACATTTATCTTCTCCCCAATCCCTGCCAAAACTCAACTTTCTACCTTTAACTGTATTTAGCTAAACCAAAAGACTTCTCTCAAGTATGAAATATCATTATGATTTGGAAACCAATCAAGTTCATTTAATTTATAGATAAATAGTACCAAGAAGAGCAAGTGCATATGCATTCCTGAACAGAACACCTGCAGCAATAATAGTTCTTAAAATACATATATTATTTTTTGGCTGCCAGCATGTCTTTTCTATCTTATCAGAGAAGGCGAGATATTTACATTTCTTCTTTTGAGAAACTGTCAAGTTCCTTTCAAAGAACACAAACCCACTTAAAACTGAAGACCATTGACACTGCAAATACTCATTCTTTCCAAAGAAAGCCTTACAATATTTACAGGGGGAATCCCATGATACAATTCTTCAAATCAGTTTCTAGAAAGTAAGTTTGATGTAGCAAAGAATCAAAGGCTTTGTGGCACCTTAAACTCTTCTACTATGGCAAACATGAAAGTCTTTAAATTGCTCCAAGACCAGCTACTGTTTTTGCTCAAAGTATAGTGAATGGAAATAGGAAAAAAAATCAACAAAGTACTTTTAGATGATAAGAACAGTGAGGTAAATGAAAATTTTCCATATACCGAAGCTTCAAGGGATAACTTGTATGAGCAAATGCACAATCAACACAAGCAAAGTAGAAAGACTGATATAACCTCACAGCACCTGATATGCTCAATATTTTTTAATGCTCTCACAGTTTAGCTGCAATTTATGCATAGGAATAAATCAGCAGTTGTATGTACATGTATGAACTGGCTTCAAGGATGGCTTTTAAGTTATTGCCTACAAGGAAAAGATGATATGCAACTCATGGATACTGCAGTATCTCCCATAATGTCATATACAGACTGAACACCAGATACAGCTATTGGCAATACATTTCACAGTGGCCAAGAAGTACATTTTCTATCTCCTTATAACAAATACATGAATAATATAAAATAATCAGATCACTTTAGATTAGAGTCAGATTAGAGTTAGTATTCCTAAAAGACAGAATTATTATGACAACATATTAATGTATGGATTTGAAAGCAATAAAATGAGCTGTTGGCAATTTTCTGTGGATAATTCTAAAAGCATATTAAAAAAATCTATGCAAGATATTTAGCTATAAGAGTTTTTGGAACTTAAGGAATATTACCACTGAACATCAATGGTTGGAAAATAATAGCCAGAAGATATTACTTCATTCAAATACTACCTGCAGAATTCTGATAAGATAAGATAAGATAAGATAAGATAAGATAACCTTTATTGTCATTTTTTTATTGTGGGCACAACAGCACACATCAAAAATGAAATTTAGTTGCCTGCTCTCAAAGTCAAACACATACATGATATAAATCTGGTTGAACATGGTGTGAAGTAAGATCCTAAGATTAAATAATTCTTGGTAGCTCACTATTTTTATGTTCTTATTAATAAATGTTTTCATCTTCCTATGGTACGAGAAGAACTTTTGGACACTATAAGGAGAAAGTCATGTTCTTTTTTTGATATATAGCCACCCAAAATAAAATGTAGTGATAGAAGATGCTGTCTTCTAAAATATCTATGGTATCACTGACCATATAGAATGGGGGTGTCAAACTGCCGGCCCGCAGGCTGGATGCATCATGGTGAAACCGCGCCCACCCCATTGCCAGCAATGGAAAAAAAGTCATGATATGTCGCGACACGTCACATGACGTTGCGAGTTTGACACCCCTGATATAGAAAGAAATATGTTTAACCAGGCATGAAGAAGCTCTCTTCCCATGCAATTTCAACGTAGTTCTATGCAGTCCAGATTGTTCTCTCCTGCAGTCCCCTGGATCCTGGCTCTCTAACACATGGGCCCTAAATATTGATCGCTACTCTAGAAGAAAATTCTTATTTCTAAGCAGTAGCTGATAAAAATAATGGGCATTTCCAGGTAAAGAGCCTCTCCATCTCCCAAACCTTCTAATTCCAGCAGCACAAAATGCACTGATTTAATAAAAGCTGAATTAATTATCTGACTTCCTCCCATTTCTTCCTATGCATGGCAGTAAAGTTGACTATAGTTAATTAGCAATACACAGCAAGTTTTGCTTTACGGTATCCTGCTTGACTTTTAATAAAACATACCTTCTTCACCAAATAGAGTCATGGGTTGTTCTTATTTAAAGGTTCCAGCTGATGTAGGCCTGGCACTAATCAGTATTCAGGCCAAAGTAAGGTTTTCTACTTAAATGTGCATGTTTGTTATCTCAACAGGTTTTAAAATGCCCACTTTAAAACAATTACATACATATTGCTATTGCTCTTGAATTTACACCAAAGTGCAAGACCTTAACATTATACATACCCAAAAACATTATATTTAGAAATGCTTGGAGCAAACGTTTAAATTCTAAGCTAGAACTTAGAATTTAATAGAAGCTAGTAAAAACATGTGTAACTTTCACGGAATAGCAAAGCATAAAAGAGATGAAGCTAAAACCCAGATTCTTGCTTGCCCTGGGATATAAAGCAAATATTTGGAGAAGTGAATATGAAAATTATTTCATGCATTCTGGAAAGGAAAACATAAGAACCGTGCACACTTACTTTAGAAAAAGTACCACTAGTCTCAGTGGGACAGAAATTAAAAAAAAAACCAGTGGAAAGAGTTGCTTCAAACTGTATAAAATAGATTATAAGACTAAAGAAACAGAGATGCCTTTCTTCCTAATGCATGCATGAAGATTATCTGTCTTTCTGTCTGTGATCCATCCGTCCATCTGCTGTATCTATCACTCAACATGATAAAATTTACCAATTTACAAACCATGGAGACATATGAATCAATTCCTAGAAATTCTGTTTTGTTTATTTAAAAAGAGCACAAAAACCAAGAGAGAAAAACTAACACACACACACACACACACATTTATTAAAAATATATTGTCATTTTTAGAGCCTTTTCTCTACCTTGTTTATTGTTGCTTCACCACTTTCTAATAGTAAAATTAAATAGTAGGTAGCAAATTGTAGCTGAAAAAAGGCCAGTAAGAGACATAGAAAATAAAATGGCATATTTAAGAGAGATAGAATAAATCTGAAAAAGGGGTGAGAGATTAAAAGCAAGTTTAATAAGGACTGAGAAGCTATAGAACAATGGTGGCGAACCTATGGCACGGGGGCCAGAGGCGGCACTCAGAGCCCTCTCTGTGGGCACGCGCACCATCGCTCCAGTCCTAGGTCTTCAGCTGGGTTTTATAAAACCTTTTTGCTTTAGGCCTCCGCCACCATGTACAAAAAAAAAAAGTTCAGTCAATTAGTCAATTTCAACTTCTCGCGGGAAAAAAAAGATCTTGCAAAGTTGGAATTGATTTATTGAACTTTTTAGTCCCACCCAGTCTGCTGTTACTACTGCAGCCACGCCCACCCAATGGGCCACACCCACCCAATGGGCCACACCTGCCCAGCACCCAATGATACTTAAATGGGTTTTGGGTTGCAGTTTGGGCACTCGGTCTCTAAAAGGTTGCCATCACTGCTATAGAATGTTAAGTATCAGTTGGAAAAAGACAAAGAAAGGGGGTAGAAGGAAGAAAATTTTGAATGTTTCGCTTAAGCTTTTTACAAATTAAGTCTTATTACTGAACCTGGGAGGAAAAGTTTGCTGACTATTACCTAGATCTCTGAAGAGCAACACGTTTATTAAAGAATGAGGATGAATTGCTTTGCTAAATGTTCCACTTGCTTATTATTTATGCAACACCATCTCCCATCCCTATGTCAGAGTGCCATAAAAACTACAATTAAGATATTATTGGATATTATTTTCAGTGAAATAAAACTGAAAGACATAGTTGATGAGAGAATTACTAAAGACAGAGTAATTTATTTATTCATATGCTTATTTCTATTTATACAAGCCTCTTGTCAACAAGTACAAGCCCATGGCTTCCTGAAATGAAATGATTCCATATATGTTAATAGTGACACATCTCTTCACTCAAGTCCTATTACACATTGACCAAGCCCTACAAGTGTTAGGAGATTTTTCTGAAGTTTGACAGAAGAAACTCATTCATTGACTATGCTTGTTCAATCCCTCCCTGCATGACCAGACTTTATTCATAGTCAAAGTATGAGTATGACAGTGAAAGCAATGGCTGGTTTAGGTGAAATCTGTGTCAGTGGAATTTTTTGGGGGGGGGGGTTCCTCAATGGAACTCACATAGCTTGATTAGGAACTAAATTCTACTGTATGAGGTTCAGCCAGTGGTGGGATTCAGCCAGTTCGCACCACTTTGGCAGAACTGGTAGCTAATTTTTTGTTGCCCAGGCCCAGAATGGACTTCCGGAAGAGGCATCCACACAGAGAACTGGTTGTTCACATATTTGAATCCCATCACTGATGAAGTTATTTAAAAAATCTTCACTAAAGTTACATGCCTCTCCATATTAAGAACCACTATGCTTTGGAGAATACTGGAGAGCAGCATCAATTGAAACTGTGACTTCTTTGTAAGAAAAATGTGATGGACGGACGGATGAATGGATTTATTTATTTCTCAAGTTTATAAACTGTACCATTATCAGAGATACTAAAAAAGTAAATTTTTGGATTTTCCAATAATTTTAGCCATTCACATTGTAGGAGGAGCCACATACATTATTGTCATTTGGCTATGGCTCTTGTACATTATCCTAGTTCTCCTTTGAACTTTCTTTAGCTTTTTGAGTGGCATAATACAGTGTTTGAACATAGTTTTGACATGGGCAGTGGCCAGTTTGACAGCTGAGCCTGTAATAGTTTAGTATACTTCCACTATATAGTCATTTAATTACATTTTGTAATGCAAACATGATAAGATTACTTCATATTTAAAAAAAAAGATTTGTATTCTTTCATGATCAAACATGCACTATTTTATACATTTTGTAAATAATTGCTACTATTTTATATTTATATTGTAAACAGTAATTTAGAAATTCAATGAACATTTCCACGAATAAGAAAAACTAAATATTTAAATAAAACCTACAGAATTTAGTCAGAATTATATAATTATTTTCTAGCTTTTAAAATATGGAAATTGTTTAAAATATGTAATTGTTCTTTTTGTGTGTTCAGCACAAAGAAATATTAATATTACCTATGAAGAAGCAGTCACCTAAGTTACATAATGATATTTTTTGCTTTGAAAGGATGAATGAAGTTTACCTAATGTGCTTTATCTTTGGTCCTTTTTCATTTTATTTCTCCTATTGTTTGTCCTGGTCTTGCAGTCCCATCATGTGTAAAATTAGATTCTCTGCTCCTTGAAGAAAAAAAACAGCACCTTCTTTTGTTCTTAAAAAATTTCAAATGATTTTGAATTATGCAGGAAAATTATTAACATAAATGTTATATACTACAGGAAATGAAGAAAAGGTATTTCAATATATTACAATAAATGAATCCTTGAGGAAAAATACTCTCAATGGAGAATTGAAACTAGCAAAATAAATATTTGCCAGTGAAGACTAAAAAAGTGACTGTAGCAACTGAGCATCTCTTTCAGTTTAAAATATTGAATTTCTAAAGAAAATGCTAGGGGTAAATTCAAAAAGTCACGAGCATGTTCTTAGATCATTACTTGCCTTTTCTATTTAGGAGTATGGCATTTAGATTCATAATCACTATAAGCAATGATGTTATGGACTTTAAACTGAGAAAATAAGCATTGACATGTGTTCATATTTTTCTAATATTTATTTATTGAAAACATTTGCATACTACTTCTTATTAAAATATAGCTCATAGTATAAATGTGCAATATTGGTTTCCATCAAAAAAAAAAAAAACAGCAAGAATTCTGTGTGTATAATTGAACATGCTCAGTCAAGCTTTCCAAAAGCTTCTCTTAAGGATTTGAATAAGCACGTAGTACATTGGATGGTGGTAAGACAAGCAATAAAAACTATGGGAACAAAAAGGCTTTTGACTGAGGCAAGAGCAGCTATAGGTCCAAACTACTATAGGAGAGAGACTGGCAGACCTAGAGGGAGGAGTTAAAAAAGGTATAGTTTAGAACAGTGGTGGCGAACCTATGGCATGGGTGCCAGAGGCGGCACTCAGCCCCAGTCCTAGGCCTTCAGCTGGGTTTTATAAAACCTTTTCGCTTTAGGCCTCCGCCACCATGTACAAAAAAAAAAAAAAAAGGTTCAATGAATCAGTCAATTTCAACTTCTCATGGGAAAAAAAAATCTTGCAAAGTTGGAATTGATTGACTGAACTTTTTAGTCCCACCCAGTCTGCTGTTACCACCGCAGCCACGCTCACCCAATGAGCCACACCCACTCTATGGGCCACACCCACCCAATGGGCCACATCCACCCGGCACCCAACGATGCATAAGTGGGTTTTGGGTTGCAGTTTGGGCACTTGGTCTCTAAAAGGTTCGCCATCACTGGTTTAGAATCATTACATAGCCATAAAAGGACAAAGTCTACCTCCCACCCCCCAAATACTACTAATTCTCAACTAGTTCTCTCCAGGTGTTAACCATAGACTGAGAAAATTCCTGTGCATAGGCTTTAGTAATAATAGCAATAGCACTAGATGTATATATCACTCCACAGTGCTTTACAGCACTTTCTGAGCACTTTACAACATCAGCGTATTGCTTCCAACAATTTGGGCCCTCATTTTACCGACCTCGAAAGGATGGAAAGCTGAATCAACCTTGAGTCAGTCAGGATCGAACTTCTGGCAGTGGGCAGAGTTAGCCTGCAATACTGCATTCTAATCACTTTGCCACCACGGCTCCTGTAAATAAATCAGTTAATTAGCATTTTCATATGTGGACCTAGTTTTTTGTACCTAATAACTACAGTTATTTTCAAATATATTGACATATTTGGGCAAAAGGGATGGAAGAATTCAGATAGATTATAGAACAGGATTCTCCAATGTGATCAATATCGACCTCTAAGTATAAATAGTACTATGCATTATTGTTGTTGTTGTAGTACAATTAGTTAAATAAGTATTCATTACATTATTTTCATATAATAAATTTGGGGGTTTATCTACCCCCCTATCTTTATGAAGGGATCAATCAGCTAAGGAATTTGGAGACTCTTGTTTTAGAAAATAGCTTGCGGAAAAGGGAATAAGTTCTTATGATAATGCAATTGTCATAAATATATATTTACTCATAGTAATGTATAATGTCTCTCTCCATCTTCTTCACAGCAGTGTGATATTTTAACACTGCAATTAATTTTAAGATGAATTGACATTATTATTAAAATAATTTAACATAATTTCATAGGAGGTCTAGTTTACACTTCCTTACTCTCTATTTTCATATCAATCAATACTTGCAACCAACTCACAAATATTTATATCTAGGTTTCCCTGACTAAATGCCTGATGGAGATATTAAATCTCAAATCTCCAGTGAGCATTGACATTAGAACATTGACAGTCTAAAACACTCAAGACTCTAGCCTAGAATAATCTGAACACAGGACATTTGTATATCTGTTATAGAAAGTATAGAATGGAAAGTTCATTCCAAAATTATTGACAACTGAGAAGCTGAAATGTTGAAATTCAGAAGGATTGACAGGGAGAACTCTCCAACATTAGCTTTGAATGGGCATCTGGAGAATATGTCATATTGCTAACATCATTCTTAGAGTTCAAGAGAGCTGAAATTCTCTCTCTCTCTCTCTCTCTCACACACACACACACACACACACACACACACACACACACCACATATGATTAGAACCCCAGAAAAAAAAAAAGCATGAGCATGAGCTCAAAAGCACAAGCTCAAACCACTGACAAGAATCCAGTGTGCCAGTAGAAACCAAGCTGCAGGGTGGAAAGTTGTGGTTTGAGGCTGTGCTGCTTCTTTAAACTTCGATTTGAGGAGTGTTCACTTTGATAATAGCCTGGAAAATTTGTTTATTTTTATACCATGTGGACTTTGAGTTTTTCCTCACTAGCAAACTTTAGTATAACCCAACCCTTACTGTCGCAATAGAAAGAACCATTGGCATAATAACATATTGTCCTAACTCTTTCCCCTGGTTTATCTATTTTACAAAGAACAGGTGCTTTGTGGTAAAGAGCAGTAAGATAAGGCTATGTAAATCATGGATGCAGGATTAGAGAAGGTCAGATTCAAGGCAATAAAGAGAACATTGGGTTGCTGGGGGACTTTGAGGATGATGTGGTTAACTATCTGAATCTATGCTACTAAATAAACCTCATAGATATGCAGAGCTGTTGAAATTCCTGCCACCCCAGTTGTAAAATTTCTCACTCACACAGTCCAAGATGCATTCATGTTTCATAAAATTTGAAGGGGGAGAATTAGACTTCCACTCAACCTGGGAGGACTCTAGGCATATCTCAAATGGTTGAGGGATTTCCAGATCAATCTGTAATCTGAAAATAAATACATATACAGCCCGGTACAAATTGATTACTCAAAATAATCTATGTTGTGAGATCTTCCCAGATGTGTCGTAGATATAAATCTGAGAATTAATAGCTTACCTGGTGGCAGCACCAGGTTTGAAAATCTGGCAAGACGCCTCCCGAGATCTGAATGCCCCCATTTTGCTATTGTTTAGAAGAGCTGCAAAGACTCCAAGCCTTTGGAGAGGGAGACCGCTTACTTCATCGTACTTACTTTTTATTATTATTATTATTTATTGATTTTATTTGTTATGAGGTGCCCTGAGCTGCTGACACTCGGGTTGCATACACATTTAATAAATTATTATGGTTGGTTGCACAGTGCCAGAGGCTTAGATTGGATTTGGCATTTGTGTCCTATTGAGTCCTTCCCAAGGACTTGTGATAGGCAGATGTTGATGATTAATAATATTAAAGATTATTATTATTCTCTAGTTCCATTGTTATGATTCTAGAAGAGCAGAGAGGTCCAGAAGTAAATTTCGCAAAGGATAAAAGTTTAATATAGAAATGAGCAACCAAAATAAAATCTCTAATTAGTCCTGTCTATACAGATGTTACATAGGAAATATAAATTTATATATTTCACCCAAAAGAATTAATCAGAGCAAAGGAGTGAAAACCTGAAACAACATTAACATTAAATACAGAGGTCATACTGTAGGTCCACTGTCTTTTCCTATGAATTTCCATGTTTAACTATCTTTCCCAGCTTTTCATCTCCCCAATGAGTCATGGAACCAAAACTTTTTTTAATTTTTTTTTAAACTAAATTTAGAAAATTAAAGAAAGTAGGAAAATAAAGTTGTTTTAAGATGATTATGAAAGATTATGAAATAATAGAAATATTTCTAGAGAATCTATTCACAAATGATTCTACTAGAAAGAGAAACATGAGAACATGGGCATCTGGAGGGAAGGGCAAAGGAATCAAGTGACAATGAGTGCATGGCAGTGCCATTATATAAAACCTTAATTTATACAACTGCATCAGACATCAGAACACAAAAATATAATGCCAGTATTTGATTGGCATTGGTTACATATTCAATGCCAGCATTTGAATGTCATTGGTTAAACATCATCTTTTGGGTATCATTGCAATTTGCTGTGGACAATATTATTTGAGAAGACATACTGTAAAAGCATTAAAATGGCATTGCTTTTGAACTATTTCAAACTGCAGAATAAGCAGTTAAAGGACTCACAGCACAATGCCAACAAGTATGGAATGAGACTATGTAACCTAGAGTTTGGGGGGGGAGGTATAAGCCACTATATAAAAAGAACAAGATGAAAGATAATGTGCAAATTAACAGATTAATTAATTATGTACCATCAAGTTAGCACTGACTCTTAGTAACCACACAGATAGATTTTCCCTAACTTGGTCTTTTAGGTCTTCCAATGGTGCAACCATGGCCACTGTATCTGAGTCCAATCATCATGCTGCTGATTGGTCACTTCTTTTTCCTTCTGCCTTTCATTACCATTACAGCTTTCTTCGGAGAACTAGGTCTTTGCATAATGTGTCCAAAGTAGGATATCGTAATCTGAGCAAGGTCACTTTTGCCTTGAGTGAGATAATCAATAATCCATTGGTTACTTTTCTTGGCTGTGCACAGTATTTTCAAGAATCTTCTTCAAAGCCAGAGTTTGAAAGGTGACTATAGACTACATTATTTCACTCTATTAATTAAAAGTTAAAGAAGATTTAGAAAAACTCATCAAGAAAGTAAAGCTAGAATGTGAAAACTAGAATATGAAAATATTGCAAATTTAACTAGACAAAAATAATGTAAACCAGCATGTTTGATATTGAGAACTGATGGTAAAGAAGTGTAAGTGATATTTAGATTTATTTTCTTGGGCTCAAGCATAGGCAACAACGAACAATATAGGAGGAAATGTCAAGTTTAGATAAAATGTTAAATGTTAAGGCAGGGTCTATGACAATAGATAATTAGAATAGTTAAAGCAATGGTTTCCCTAATCATGATGTGTAGATGTAAAAACTGACCATTGTGAAGGAGTATAAGAAAGGACACTTCTGGATTATGGATTTGAAAATAAGTATTAGGATTATATGAGTTACAAAAAGAACCAATCAGTCCTGAAAAAAGTAAAGGCTAACTGCTCCTTTGAAATAATGTTTAGGTAACAAAAATTATATGTTCTGGATGTATTATATGAGTGGATGAACTAAGAAAAATGGTTATGCTTGGCAAGAATGAGGGAGAGAAGAAAGAAAAACCCAGATTAATGGATCTGAATGTGGAATGCCTCTAGAAATGTTATAGCTTGGCCCTGAAGAGGGCAATTGCTCATATAGAGGCTGGGACTGATGAGATAGCATCAAACCTTCTCACTTTGTTGATGCTTGAAAAATGTCCTTATGTACCTAAAGTCAACTGGTTTCATTAGATTACAATATAATTGCCATTTAACAGGTTTCTTTTGTGGAAAAGAATTACTTTGCTTCTAATTATTTACATCTAAATATCAATCTTGCATGTATGGCATTTTTATTTCCCCTGATGTCACTGAGGGGATGCCTGAATTTTCTGCATACAAGAAAAGAGCAAGTACCATCCAGGAAAAGAGCCTGTTGAACTACATACAAGAAAAGAGCGTGGTGAACTGGAGCAAGACAAATATTTAATAAATTAATGTAAAAATGCCAGGGGGTTAAATGCATCCCTACTTTATGTAGGAATTGCTTCTGATAGATGTTGCTGAGTTTTGCAGCTATGTCTTAAGTACTTTTATAGAGCTGGAGAATACGTTTTCACATTATTTCAAGAATAATTTAAGTGTCCTTCTCAGATTTCTTAGTGTGTAACTGGTGATTCTACAGCAGGGGTGTCAAACTCAATTTCACTGAGGGCCGCATCAGCATTGTGGTTGCCCTTGGGGGGCCAGGTGGGTGTGGCCAGAGTGGGTGCAGCCGATTGGGTGGAAGTAGATGGAGTGGGTGCGGCCTACTGGGTGGGCATGGCCAGTTCTACACCATTCGCATCAAGGGTGCCTATGGGGGCCTGGGCAGGAGTGGGACTAGATTTGAGGGTCTCTGGTAGAAGGGGGTGGGATCAGGGCAAGTGCCAAGGCATGGTCCACCAGGGCCAGTGCCAAGATGGCCACCACAAAATTGTATATTGGCTCCCGGCTGGCCTGGGCCAGGGCCAAGGCAGCGGGGACCGTTCCCTCACTGTTTCCAGGACGGCTTCGCAGGCCACATGAAACCACTTCACGGGCCACATCTGGCCCCCGGGCCTTGTGTTTGACATGTCTATTCTACAGTGATGTTTCCAGTCAAATTCCTCTGATTGCTTGGTCAAGCAGATAAGAAATGACTGTAGTAAAATGCAACATTCTTCAGAACTGAAGCTGTTGGACTGGCACAGAGATGTCCAGCTTTATTTATTCAGCAAATATAAATGGCTGTCCATCTACTACCAGAACTCTGGCCAATGAGCAAAGGAATAAAAGCATCATACATATATATATATAAACGTCAAGGTACCACAACAAAAACCTCATCCACATATTCCATACAACCTTGCTGGGTCCCATTAAAAGCCTGGCCCAAGGACCTGGGGCGAAAAGCTGGGTCTTCACAGCCTGCCAGACGACTGATGAGTTCAGGGCCATCTGAATCTACAGGAAGAGGGTGTTCCATCAAGCAACTGCATGACAAGGAAGGCCCATTTTGTGGGCCTCACCAAATGGCACAGCTTCACAGAAGGGACCTGAAGCCAGATCAAGCACAGCCAGAGCCATGGAACCTTGCTAGGTGGTTTTCCCCAGTCACTTTTCTTTTACACCATCTTGGCACCCAGAATGTTGTTGTGAGGAAAATGGAGGAGAGAGAGCACCGTGCAAATTGTTCTGAGCTCCTGAAGGAAAGAGAGGGTGTTAAGTTTAACAAATAAATAAACCAGTCGGTGCTGCCAAATATCCATCTCGTTTCTCTCGCAAAGCTTCCATCTAGTTCTCAGTCCTTGGCTTGTATTCACAAAATGAGCCCTGAAATACTCTCTAGAAAGGACTCGTTAGAGCCCTTCGAGGCAGGAAATGCTGCCTAGAAGCACTCTTTTCCGTCAGGAGAGGAAGCAATATTCCTAACACTCCGGGGAGAGATTAAACATGTTCTTAGAGATTCTCAAGTGACATGTATCTTCGGTATGTAATCCAAGGCCCTTCTGAGCTCTTCTGGCGCAGCTCCATTCCTCTACGCCACCGTCTTAGTAGAGTGCCGATGACGAGGTCCTCTAAGCTTTCACCAAATATGGCGGGGGCTGGAAAACCTCTGGAGTTCGTTCAGCCGAAGCCGGAAATCACTTTGGCCGGAGCGTCAACCCTCTGTTTTGCATCCCACTCCCCGCTTCTCAGTCTTAGTTTCTCGGAGCCAGACCGGAGAGCAGGAAGGGCGACGCAGATTCGCTGCCTTCCCCTCTTCCCCATCGCCGGGAGCAACCGCACAACCCGGACAAGCTGAAGGGGCGGCTTTGCAGCCTCGGCCGTTTCTCAGCGAGCTCCTGTTCTAGGCAGCCCCTTGGCTGCCAGTGGTCTGGGGGAGCTGAAACAGCGTTTTCCCTTGGGGAGGGTATTCGTTCTGGAACAAGAGGAGGGGGCAGGAATTGTGGAGAGAGAGAGAAAAAAAAGCAACCCAAACAGTTATTTTATCCTGAGCCTCGTTCCTTTTTTTTCTTTTTCTTTTTTCTTTTTGGCAGCCTCGCGAACCAGATGGTTTCCTCATGTTGCCTTCAGCAGGGCAGAAATAGATGGCGAGTGGGGGAATTTCCACCTGAAGATGGACCCTTATCTATCAGCCTCGTGTCTGCTCTTTGGCAGAGGGAAGGAGACGTGTGCGGGAGGTGGAAGGGAAGGGGGGATAGAGAGATGCCTAGAACCAACTTGAAAATATGATTATGTCTTATTATTATTATGACCAAACCTAGTCTGTTTGTGGAAACACTACTGGATTTGAGTCAGACTGGAGCTTTGAGCCTCCACCTATACAAGACACTAGCTCTGTTATACTGCTCCTACTTCCTTGGCTGCAAAGGCTCCCAACCCCTTTCCCCAAAGAGAGAAAAAAAGAAAATCTAATCCTTTCTAAACTTCAAGAAAACTGCTCCTTCCTTCCTTCCTTTCCCTTCCTTCCTTCCTTCCTTCCTTCCTTCCTTCCTTCCTCACAATATCTAACAGACATATACAGTGCTGTATATCTCTCCATCTCTTCAAGTTAAGACCCAGGAGCAACACTTACCCCAACACATGTTCACAACCCCTGTGGCAGGTCTCCTTCCATGCACTACACCTCTTTAAACTCTGGCAACAGCAGAGGGCTTAGTTTTTTCCTCCTCCAAAGCAGCAGTAGGGCTGGCGAGGGGTAAGTTACCCTCCCCTCCATGGCCACCCCCCTATGACTGAGTAGCACATGTAAGACACCAACAAGGCAGCCAGGTCAATCCCACATCACCTCCCTCTTCCCTCTCCTGTTTAATCACTTGCTTTTTTGCAAGTGGTGGGCTTTCTGCATGTTAGTCTTGTCTGTTTTAATTATTGGAAACAAACATAAGACCTGTTTTAATTGTTGAAAACAAACACAAGACCTCTCTTTGAAGCATATTGAAATAAAAATGTACATAGCTACAAACTCAAGTGGGATTCCTGTATTTCACATAAAAGGAGCAAGTCCCCCCCATCAGCAAACCACAATTATTATTTCCAATGCTGTTCTTCCTAAACCATAATAGGCAGACCACTGAAGAAGGGGGGTGGGTGGGAGGTGGAAATACATCCCATCAGGAATTCCAAAGAATTTCCTGCCCTGGGAACAAAAGTGAAGTCTATATTTAACAGTATCTGAAGCTGTCAGGAATGCTTTGTGGTTGGATAACAGAATAGAAAAATGTGCAAAATGCAAGCTACTGCTCTACCAAATATGGAAATATTGTTACGTCTAGTGTCTGAATCACCATCTGGAAATACTTACAGCCATGAAGTCAAATGGTAATAACAAAAGATAGAAACAACGGCTCCCCCAGCTTCAAAGAAGAATTGTTAGCAAAAAGCATGAATTATAAGTAAATATTAATATTAAGAGGGGAAATATTCTGAAGATCTACTGTTGCTTTATATTACTGTTCAGACCCTCAACAAAATGTAGGATTCTGAAGGATTTTAAATAGTGGAGGTTTGGAGTCATAGGCATTTGGAACGTAATGCAATATACAGTAGACATGTGTTAAAACTCCAAGATACATATCAAGCTTTTTTTAAGTAGATATAGTTAAAGCAATTTATTTCATAATTTTAAAACCATTACTTTGATAACTAATGTGTAAATTGGAGCATGCAATTTAGGTGTTTATTATATTTACTTAGGGTTGGAGTAAAGGTCACTGCGAGTTCAACTGTTGTATTTGCATAACTTTGAAGCTTTCACATTTGCTTTTATTGAAACCTGTCATCCCTCTCCCACCTTCAACCTGTATCCCAACCACCACCACCCCGCAAACATATCAAGAATCAAGAAAAGTGTCTTTTTAAACCTTGATTTCCAAAGTGTATTATAATCAAAGTGGAAAACTAATCCAAAGAACTTTCATCCCAGTATGAATGCAAAGATGAAGGGCAGTTTAGAACATAGAATTATAGGACTGGAAGGGACCTTCTAATCCATCTCCCTGCTCAAAGGCAGGAGACCTGATAACATCCCAGGCAAAAGGCTGATGTAGTGGTTGAAGGCGCTGGCCTAGAAAATAGGAGATCATGAGTTCTAGTTCCACCTTAGGCATGAAAACTGGCTGGGTGACTTTGGGCCAGTCATTCTCTCTCAGCCCAATCCACTTCACAGGGTTGTTGTGTGGAACAAGAGGTGGAGGAAGAAGTATTAAGTACCTTCATCAGCTTGAGTTACTGATGAAGTAATCAAGGCAGGTTAAAAATATCTAATAAAGAATAAATATCGGAAGACACTCAGATTCGTTAAAGCACATCAGAATGTTTGCTAACTCGTGTGTCCCTTGCGATGACCTGGAATAGGAGCAGAGGGGCTGGCTTGTAACTACACCCCCTCCCCCCAAACGTAAGGGCATAGAAACAAATATTTCCCACCTCCCTCCAAATGTCTAAGAAAACGGGGCCGACCAGCGTATGAGTTTCTCAGCACAATCCCATTCATAAAGCTTAAACCACGCCGCCAGGTTTATGGGATACACCCTTTCGCTCCAGTCCTGGATCACACCCAAACGTCGAAAAGATTTGCATGGCTGTTCTGCCCCGTCCCCTTCCCATCTCCGTCCCCCCCCCCGCACCCTTCTTCCCTAAAAGCTTCCATAGCATCGAGGCTATTTAGCCAAACCCGTCAGCGGGCCGATCTGCTAAAGGCGCTGCTTTCCCAGGCCGCAAGTGGAGGAAACATAACGCGAAGGGAAGGAAAACCAAACCGATGTATATGATGGTTTAATAGGTTGAAACTAAGGAGGGTGGGGGAGTGAAAGAAAGAAAGAAAGAAAGAAAGAAAGAAAGAAAGAAAGAAAGAAAGAAAGAAAGAAAGAAAGCCTTTGCTGTAGTCAGTGTAAGCTCTCCCTCCCGCCCTCCACCTCCCCAAAGCATAAAGAGCCCTTAGACAGGGAGGAGCTTGGATGCAAACCGCGCCAAGGAAACATTCCTGAGATGCTTTAGAATTCCTGATGCTTTAGAATTCTGGCTCGACGTCAGCGGAGCTGCAGCACGCGGCGGCAGCGGTAGCATATATAAGGCAGCTCCCACTCCGCGTCTGCTCAGACAGGCAAAGGGCTGTGAGAAACGTCAGGCGGAAGAGCAGAAAGCCGAGAAGAGACCTGGTGCCTATTCTCTGGCTTTTTTAAAAAAAAGAAAAGAAAAAGGAGCTAGAGCAGCCGCGAGGCGTTTAGCATTCTTCCAGGACTCCGACTGTCTTTTGAAAAACACCGCTGTTTTGCTCGGGTTCTCTCCCTCCCCCCGCGCCGCCTTCGGTTTGAGCTAAGGAAAAAAAAAAAGGACCGTAATATCCCCAGCGTCTGGAAACGAGCGAAGATGAACTCGCGGAGAACCAGCTGTTTTATCCTGGCTTTTGCCGTCTTCCAGTTAGTAAACAGGGTAGGTATGGATTTTGATTTCAGATGGGTGCAGGTTTTCTTCCCCCACCCCCTTGTTTATTTTCAGTGAGAAATGTGCAACCTTCTCTTTTTCAATAAATAAAGTCGCATGTTGCCTGCACGAAAATTACAGCGTGTGTGAAGAATGTGTGTTAGAACAGGGGCTCTCCTATTCAGGTTTAAGAAATGACTCCAAAGTGAAGCCTATTCAGTAAACTTCCAGATGAAGAAAGTGCGGAATGGCTATAACTGAGTGCACTTCCTGAATGTTTTGCTTATCTATGGCAGGAAAGCTGACGGCTTTAACTATCTTGTTTACAGTAGCGGGTTATATCTCATAGCTATGGTTCCTTTGTTTCTCCTCTGCAGGTGATTTCTTCTTCCTGCCCAGACACTTGTGAATGTCCTCTGGAGGTTCCCAAATGCACTCCAGGAGTGGGTCTGGTTCTGGATGGTTGTAAATGCTGTAAAGTCTGCGCGAAACAGCTCAATGAGGACTGTAGCAAGACACAGCCTTGTGATCACACCAAGGGGCTGGAATGCAACTTTGGCGCCAGTTCCACCGCTCTGAAAGGGATCTGCAGAGGTAAGAAGCTGGCAGCTTGGCTCTTTCAATATCTCATTCATGCAGATACATACTAACCCATTCTCGTAGTGGTGAAGTTTAGCAATTTTCAGTCCATGTATGGTTATGCTTTGTTGTTGGTAGATTGGCAGAAGGGCATATTACTTCAGCAGTCTGGAATGCAATTCACTATGTCTGGACTGCAGTAACAGCACATAAGGAAAAGTGATTCCTGACTAACTTATTGTTCTAGCCTAGAGCTCTGGGGGATTGTAGGGCTCTTTACCCAAAAATTGGAATTAATAGAGCAGGAGAGAGAGAGAGAGAGAGAGAGAGAGAGAGAGAGAGAGAGAGAGAGAGAGAGAGAAACCACTCTGCTAGAGGAGACTTGAGCCCAACTTACGATATCTCCCTCTTTTTTCAAACTTTTACAGCACAGTCAGAAGGAAGACCCTGTGAATACAACTCCAAAATTTATCAGAATGGAGAAAGTTTTCAGCCCAATTGCAAACACCAGTGTACATGCATTGATGGAGCTGTTGGCTGCATCCCACTCTGCTCGCAAGAACTCTCTCTTCCAAATTTGGGCTGTCCTAACCCAAGACTAGTAAAAGTTCCTGGCCAGTGTTGTGAGGAATGGGTCTGTGATGACTCCAAAGATACCCTGGAACAGCTGGAAGGATTCTTTGGCAAAGGGTTTGATGTGGATGCTTCTGAAGGAGAATTGACCAGAAAAAATGAGTTAATATCCACGATAAAGGGAAAGCTGAAAATGTTACCAGGTGAGTTATAAATATTGGTTACACATTTTCCTGTGCTAGCCAGGGGTGGGTAGTGAGTGGGTGGAGTTATCTGTTGATGTCTATGGGCTTTTGCTATGCATGCTAAGGCAAAGAACTCATACGTGTGAGAAACTTATCCTCTCTTCTTCCTTCTGTCTTTTAGTGTTTGAAACTGAGATTCGCAGCCATTCGTTTGAGAATCCAAAATGCATTGTCCAAACAACTTCATGGTCTCAGTGTTCAAAGACCTGTGGAACTGGAGTCTCTACACGTGTCACCAATGATAATCTCGGCTGTAGGCTAGTTAAAGAGACCAGGATATGTGAAGTGAGGCCATGTGGGCAGCCTAGTTACGACTCCTTGAAGGTAAATGGGTCTTCCTTATCTTCACACTGTTTTTGTGTCATTCCTAGGTTGGATGGATAGTGTGTCTTTTAGTAAGAGTTTTGGCTTAACTACACAATCTCTTGTTTTCCAGAAGGGAAAGAAATGCACCAAGACCAGAAAGACCCAAACTCCAGTCAAGTTCACTTATGCAGGATGCTCAAGTGTAAAAAAGTACCGCCCCAAGTATTGTGGCTCTTGTGTGGATGGCCGATGCTGCACTCCTCAACAGACCAGGACGATCAGGGTCCAGTTCCACTGTGATGATGGAGAGACCTTCAACAAGAATGTCATGATGATCCAGTCTTGCAAATGCAGCTATAACTGTCCCCATGGAAATGAGGCATATCCTAATTACCAGCTATTCAATGACATCCACAAATTTAGGGACTAAAGTTGTGATGTGTGCAGGCTTAAGAAGGAGGCTTGTAATTAATATCTGACTTTGTTTTTTGAAGTACCAGTGGGGAAAAAAAACTCTTATTGAAGTGATGCCTTTACCCAGTGGAGGGCAACACAGAACAACAAGAAAGGACTGTGTGACTGGTTACTTTTGCAACAGTTTGAGCATACTTAAAGCTTCATAGTACTGGAGCAAACTTACTGCTTCAATTTGGAGCACTTGTGATTACTGATTTCTGTTTCTATCTGTTTATACAAAGTTTTGTCTGTTTGGGCAGTGAAACTCATCAGTTTCTACTGTTCAGCATAACATTTTTGTTGTTTGAAAGTCATGTTGGAAGTTAACACTCTTTTCCAAGGTGGGCACTTTTGGAGTGCCCATCTATGGCAGCTATAAGCATCAGCTACATATTTCATCTACAAACAGAAATTGGGTTTTTTTAAAGCTGAATATTTTATTTATCAAAATGTAGCTTTGTTCTCAGAGGGGGAAAAAACCCCGCAATACTGGAATAAGTTGTAAATAATTTAATTTTATATTCAATGAATTAAGAAAATTTATTTATAGAATTAATCATTTAATAAAGAAATATTTACCTAATTTCAGTCAATATGATTCAAACTGATGGGGAGGGGGTAAGCAGGACCATAACTCCATCTTCTGTGTAGTACTTTTAAAATATAAATATAAATGAGTCTTGCTTTCAAATAAACATTCCCACGATAAATATAAAAGTTCTGCCATCTTTCCAGGGTCCTAGAGCTAATGATTCAGGGATGAAATGTTGAATGGAAGAGTTAGGAATATTTCATAATATGAAACTCTTTACCTGTCATCTTTAAACACTACTGTTTCCCAGATCACTTCTTGATCTCTAATCAGGGTGTGTCTTCTTAAAAAAACTATGCTGATCGACTGCTGCTTTTTAGTAGAGACCTTGTTAATTTAAAATTTGTTCTACTCATGATTCAGTGAAGTAGACAGCAGCAACTAAGCAGGACAGTGTTTTGTATGATTTCTCCGGTTACTTCCTGCAAGTGAATGGGCTCTTTGTGTGCTTTTCTACAGTCTGCAGGAGGTGGTTTCACTAAATTCTAATTTAAATGAGGGTGAAGCAATTACTGGTCTTACTAAAAAGTAAACACATTAAAGAAAAGAATGTCAGGAATTCATCTCACTTTTTGCTGCAGGCTAAGAGCTCGCCTCTCCTTTTGCCTTTGACTTCCCTTTTACCTGCAAAAATATGAACCTTTGATCAGGCAAATAACTAAAGAGATGAGCACAGAAGGAACTATTAGTTTTAAACATTTTTGTCCCATTTATACCACGCAATGTTGTTCTTTGCTCATTCATTTCCATAATAATTGAGCAGCAAATCTCATTAATATTTAACCCCCAGTTGCAAGGATTAGGACTGATGGATTTGGAATTCTTCTACATTATCTAATAGGGTTTAACGGTCTGGTGAATAAGTCACACACAATCTAGAAGCTACCCAGTCTAAACTAGAGCACATGAGTTGCTTCATTTACTCTTAATTCTGATGTAGATGCATTATCAAGTGGGTTTTTTTTGCAAAATGTCTTGTGTGGCCAATAATGCAGAGAGCATTGGCACCAATCTGCTTGAGGGAGGTTGGAAATGAGTGAAAATATAAACAGTTTAATATTTAGAAAGAAATTCCAGGAGGTACACCTCTTTCCACAACCCAATACAGACCAGGTATGCTTACTGATGGTAGATTGCTGGTAGCCCAGTAGAAGAAACCAGATGAGACTAGAATGGAATACAGAATATCTAACATAGCTAACTGAGTTGCCCGCAGAATGGAACTTTACCCTACAATATTGTCTTCAGGTTCTATCCACTAATATTGTTGCACAGATAAAATTGATTCCCAAGGCCCTTGTGGGAAAGTAGTCATTTTTAAGGGATGAACCCACCAAATACCCATTATTCCATTGCTAACCTGGAGAGGAAAGGTGAGAGTATAAGGCCTTAAAAGTGGTAAGCTTTAATGGCTTAAAATCCACAGGAACAAATCTATTATGGTTAACCACCACGTTAGTTAAGGGGACTCCTCCCTGATTAATCGCAGTGTAGCTTTGAATAATTAGATATTAAAGTAATCAAGGACATTGTTTGACATCTACTTTATGGCCTTTTGAGGTGTTTGACTGGCCTCTGTTGGAAGCCAGAATATAAACGAGTGAAAAATTATGCTAAGCCTGGTTTACTAATTGACACAGGGTAGTCATATCACTAAGTCAAAAAGCAACAAAATACATTTGAAGAATTGCAGGAAGCTTCATTGGGCATTTTGAAAGTGTAGATCTCTTGCTCAGCCTTTTCTAACTTCTAACTTCATGTTAATGCTGCCTATTCATTGGCTTCTCAAGAAGAGCAAATAGGAGTAATTGCTTGCCCTATCCTTTCTCCTGGTCAGTGGATTACTCATCCCTAGAGTAGGATACAAGATATCGAAGGAGGAATAGCAGGAATTAGGAGGATCTATTTACATTCAGGAAGAGGGCTCACTGACAACATTTTGTCTAAGGATCCCACTAATCTAAAATAACCACTGAAAGCATGCCTCTTTTAAAAACAATGAATGCACCTCCCATGTTGGGAACAATTCTTAACTAGAAAGCAAGTAATTTCTTCCAACCTTAAAAAAAATACTACAATGTCTTCCCATGAAACTTTAGACAGCATACACTTTAAAAAAAAAAACTACTCCAGTGTGATAAAGAAACTTGGACTAAATAACAACAGTGGTTATTCAAGGCCTTTTCCCCCATGCTCTGCTTGGCTCAATGGCTATTTAAACCTAGCCAACCTAACATTCTGCATAGCATCATATCAGTTACTATATATAGAGGACATGACATGTTCCTACTGATTCAGAATGTTGTCATAAAACATCAACTAACGTTTGTAATATTGCGCTTAACATTTACAATGATTTCCTTTTTAGATATATGCATTCCTGGTGCATGTTAACCTAATAGATATACTACTTGAGGGAGATTGGCGGTTTGGAAATATGAAATACAAACAAACAAAAACCAAGTTAGCCATAAATTCAATTGTTTATCTCGCTTCCATAACAACATTTAATTCAGTGATCATGGTTATTTGGTAATTTCTGGAATTACCAAAATAATCTTTCTTAATTGCATCTGAAACTGTTTACGCAATATTTTGATAACAAAGGAAGTATGAAATTCACTGGAGCTTATCATGCTGGGTTTCCATTTAATCCTGAGAATGAAAATACAACATGTTCTGCATGTTGATCTATTTGTGAATTGGTTTCCTGTGACAACATGGATGAATTTGTTGGCTCAATTTTTGCAGTTTGTTAATTCATAGAATGTCACTGTGAATTTCTGTTCCACACTTAATCTAACTTATATTTCAGATTAAATTAAAACAGTTCTCTTTCACCCATACCTCGCAGCAATGAACTCTGGCTTCCTGTTCTATAGCTGAATGTTTCTGGTAGCCAATGCATCAGTAACAAAGAATAAATTGTTAAGTACAGGAACTGAATTTGGAATCCTTTAAGGGCTATAATAATCTTCTGCTTATCCAGATCAGCAGTTGGTCTATGGCCCAATATTTAGACTGCAAATGGCTCCCAAAGGTTTTCAGCAGAGGCATTTCCTAGATCAGGGGTCTTCAAACTTGGTCTTTTTATGACTTGTGGACTTCAACTCCCAGAATTCCTCAGCCAGGCAGGCTGGCTGAGGAATTCTGGGAGTTGGTCCACAAGTCATAAAAGGGCCAAGTTGGAAGATCTCTATCCTAGATTAACCATCTGCAATGTTATTAAAACCTGAAGTGCAAGAGGCTAAACCTAAAGTGTTCACTGATCCTCTGCTGGACTATGGAGTCTCCCGTTTTATGAGACTGTCTTTTGAAAAATATGTATGGGTGATGTTCATATTTCACTCTAGGGATTGTTCTAAAAGCAATATATTAAACAAGGCAGCATGCTTATGGATAAGCTGGGATTTTCAGCACAAGAGATTCAGTCTGTTGGAATGTGATTGTTTAACTTGCTGGGTTTTTGTAACCACTCTGTCAGAAAAATTGTTATGCTGCTCTTGACATCCTATTAGACAAAGCTGAAGTCCTAGTAATTTCAATGCTCTCAGTGCCTCCCACAGGCAAAAAGGTAGGTTGCAAATCTCAAGTAATACAGTTAAAATATGCATTTTCCTAGCTTTCATGCTTTGATAAAATTCATGCCACCTCACAATATCTGTACAGTCCTAGCAAAGCAACCCATAAGATAAATAACCGAAAGAAATCCTTTCTGCCAGGCAAAGCAACCTTGATTAGTTTTTATTCTAGCAGGAACAAACAATAGTAGAACCCTGTTTCTCAAATTAAACCTGTAAAGAATACAACAATAAAATCTAGGCTCGGCTGTAACAACATCTTTTAAAACAGAGGCCTTCAAACTTGGCCCTTTTATAACTTGTGGACTTCAACTCCCAGAATTCCTCAGCCAACGTGCTGGCTGAGGAATTCTGGGAGTTGAAGTCCACAAGTCATAAAAGGGCCAAGTTTGAAGACCTCTGTTTTAAAATGTACTATATTTAACAACATTAATTTTACCAAATTAATAATTTGTCCACAGAACGTTTATCATAAAGTGTTGGCATTTTGCAGAATTCCGTTCTGATATCTTTAATTAATCTGGCATAGTGCACACTTAAGTATAGCTGTACAATCCTTATGTAAGATTGTACAGGTAGTCCTCAACTTAAAGACAACAACTGAGTCCAAAATTTCTATTGCTAAGAAAGGCAGTTGTGAAATGAGCTTTGCCCATTTTACAATCTTTCTTGCCACAGTTGTTAAGTGAATCACTGCCACAGTTAAGCTAGTAAGATGAGTGTTAAGTGAATCTGGCTTTCCCATTGACTTTGCTCGTCAGAACATCGCAAAAGGTGATTACATGATCCTGGGACGCTGCAGCCATCATAAATATGTGCCACTTGTCAAGCATCCAAATTATGATCACCTGACTATGGGGATGTTGCAACAGTCATAGGTCATTTTTTTCAGTAGTTATAACTTTGAACGTTTACTAAATGAATGTCTGTAAGTCAAGTACTACCCGGAGCACATAACATGCACAAAACCAATTTATCAAAGATTTAGCATAATGTAGAGATTAGTACAGAAAACCAAAACAAACCCATGACGTCTGAAACTCCCACATATTATCAACTTAATCTGCTTTACACAAGCATTGTGACAATATAATGACAAACTGTGAAGCGTGGCAAAGGAACAAGATATAAATATGCACATTTTTTAAAAAACAACAACACATCCTTTTCTTGAATGTTTAACATTATAGCCAGATTTTCCTAGATTGTGAAATTTGAAAGGTTTCTTGCTGGCCTAGTCAAAAAATTATTTTGCAGACTCTTTTGTTCATCATTTTGTTTATTAGCAACTGTATGATAAAACTGAAAAATTTGTACACTTGCAAATGTTCTTCTACATTGGACCAGGTAACCTGAAGTCAGATGGCATTTGATGAAGACTGTCATGTGTTTCTACAATTATTTCCACACTTAACTGATCCTCTGATGTTTCAGGCATTTCTTATTTCTTGAAAAACTTCATTGATTCAATGCCAAGCAATCGTATTTGTGCAGAATTCAAAGATCCAACACCTTGGCTTCTCTACTGAGAGAAAATATTACTGGGGCTTGCAAGAGGCCGATCTTTCAAGACATTGCTGTTCCTGAAAGGCTAATAACCCCCAGGTCAGGGGTAGGCAACCCAAAACACTTAAAGAGCCACTTGGACCCGTTTCCCACCAAAAACAAAACACTGGGAGCCGCAAAACCCTTTTGATATCTAAAATGAAGATAACACTGCATATATCCTTTTTTACCTTTATTATAGGTGTGTGTGTGTTTGTGTGTGTGTGTGTGTGTGTGTTTGTGTGTGTATGTATGTGTGTGTGTGTATATATGTATATGTATGTGTATGTATATGTATGTATATGTATGTATGTATATATGTATATATGTATATACACACACATACACATACACACACAGGTAAAAAAAAGGATATATGCAGTGTTATCTTCATTTTAGACGTCAAAAGGGTCTCTCTCTCTGTCTCTCTCCCTCCCTCTCTATCTGCCCTTGGTCTGCCACTCCTCTTCCCCCGCTCTCTTTCTTTCTTTCTCTCTCTCTCTCTTTCCTCTCTCTCCCTCCCTCTCTCTCTCTCTCTCTCTCTCTCTCTCCCCCCCCTCCTATCTGCTGCTCACCTGGCAAGCTTCAAGCTGTTGTCCAACAAGCTCAGGGATAAGCAACCTCGTCTCTTTTATGACTCATGGACTTCAACTCCCAGAATTCCTGAGTCAGCCTAGCTGGGCTAGCTAGCTCTCTCCTGCCCTTCCTGCTTCCTGCTTCCTGCAGAGATGCAGCAAAGGGAGGAGCTCTGCCCAGTAAGCTTTTCAGCTCCTCGGGGAACACTGTGAGTGCACGCTCTTTTACACATACACACACACACACACACAGACACACACACACACAAACACACACACACACACACACACACACAGAGAGAGAGAGAGAGAGAGAAGCAGGGAAGCGCAATTGCCTCTCTCTGTCTCTGTCTCTCTCTGCAAAGGCAGAAGAGGCTGGGAGCCACAGGGGAAGGCTCAAAGAGCCGCATGCGGCTCCGGAGCCGCAGGTTGCCGACCTGTGCCCCAGGTCCTATTGACTTTTCACTGATGCTATGGCTACTGGCCTTCAAGAAACAAGGGCATCCAGAAAAATCAGACACAATTCTAACACTGACAAAGCAGGAGGGGTAGCGTTGTGAGGGAATGGACGAAAGGAGCTTTAACTTTCCTTCTTAATCTTAGCTACGTAGATACACTGTATGCTCAGTTATCATGCAATGCTTAAGCCAACAGGGTTGAAGAAGTTTTGTCTACACTAAAGTGACTGTAAGAAGTAGGATGCAGCCCAGAAAGTCATGAAGCATAGGCTATCCCTGTTCCACAGCCACTTAGACAAGGTTCACAAAGGCAGAGGTCATTGGTTAGAGCAGGGGTGGGGAACGAAGGCCTTTTTGTGAATTGTGGACTTCAACTCCCAGAAACCCTGATGCAGCCATTTTGCCTTGGGAATACTGGGAGTTGAAGTCCACAAATCATAAAGGGGCCACCGTTCCCCACCTCTGGTTTAGAGTTTTGAGAAATAACCCAGTACTTCAACTGTGGTACACCAAAGGACCATCTTTATCATCCAACTGGGTTGTGCCAGGTCATCTAGCATGCTAGCTTTAGATCAGCAAGAATTATTTTTATGTCAGGTGTTCTGTTTCTATGTAGACCCTGTAGATCAGAGGTATCAAACTACTGGTCCACGGGCCAGATGCATCATAGTGAAACCACGCCCACCCCATTACCAGCAATGGCAAAAGTTGCAATACATCACGACATGTCAGGTGACGTTGCAAGTTTGACACCCCTGCCATAGATCAATCCCTTTTGAAATTTTAGCAAGCATAGTTTGCTTTTTATCTCCTACAATCAAAAGCAGATTCACAGATAACATTCTCAATATTATGGACTTGAAGGGAAAAAAATCACTGAGGTTAAAATGGCAATCTGGGAAGTATGCAGTTTTCTCCTATTATTTATGTGCCATTCTTCTTGTCTCAACACTCAAATACATATCTCCTTACATTTATTTCACTTCTGGTCATCTTGACTTCAATCCTTTCCCCATTGTTCTAGAGACCCATAGCATATATTTATTTTGGAAATGTTTTACCGTAAATGCCGGCGTATAAGACGACTTCCGCGAGCGCTGAAATCGGCGCCAAAGACGGGGGTCGTCTTATACGCCGAGTCGTCTTATACGCCGAAAATACTGGTAGTTTCCGGCATATAAGATGACGTTCTAGGAATGCGGCCCGGCTATAAAGACAGGGGTCGTCTTATACGCCGGGTCACCTTGTACGCCGGCATTTACGGTAAATGTCTTACTTCCTAACTGAGAATTATAATTCTATGAGGGATTAAGGTAATAATCATCACCAAGCTGCAGTTCTCAAGACTATTTGGAAGGAAAGCAATTTCAAGCATTAAATATTTGATATATACTTTTAACATTGGGTGAGGCCTACTTAGTTCCTGTGTGTAGGGCTGATTGAAGAAAAATTCTGGGAGTAAGAGTGGGTTTGGATTTCAGTTCTAAGGATAAATGAGAATATTCTATTCGATATTCTATTCAATATTGAATTGGCTGGGAGCCACAGGGGCCACCCTTGTTCTGCAGTAGAGTGAGTAGAGAAGCTTTCTCATTAAGGCAATGTGCTAAATCATGTCAGTTGAAGGAACACAGTGATTTACTACTGGGTGTTTATATGACATCACTGAATAGCAGGGACTTCCCTCCTCCCTCCGTTCTTTCCTCCCAAGATTACAAATTACATGAAGAATTTCATGTTGTCATTGTAGAGGCTAAACAGGAAAAAACACACAATACCAGAACACCCAGGCCTTCACTTGCTCACTTGTTTTATCCACAATCATATCCATACACATCACTTGTGCTGTCTCCAACATTTTGGCTACAACAGAGTAAATCTCTTACTTTATTAAACCTTATTAAACCTCTGCAATACATTGCATCTTTGTACATGCTTTCAACACCAGATAGTGTTGAAATTATTCAGACTGGTTAACACGGCAAATGTATTGATATATGTAATGTTGTATTAGAGGGGAGAGAGGGTGGTAAGGAAAGTTTTGGCAATTCAATATCCGCCTCGCTACCTTGAACAACTAAGAGCTAGAACAATCTAGTTGCAAAAGATAGCTGAGGGTCTGTGAAGACCAAATTCATTTCCAGAATCTTTGCCCTGAGTTGGAGGCAAAAGTACTAAAAGTAACTCTACATAGCTATGATTCAAACTCAGTAGTATTAAGGCTTTAGACTACACATGGTTCAAGGAATTACTGGATAACTTTGAGCTAATCTCTCAAAGTTACATTTATGGGTATAAAATAAATATAAAATATAATTTTTTAATGGTTGGTTATAGTTGGTCTTAATTTTGATGTTTGTACTGTAAACTATGTAAAATTGGTCACTGGCAAATAAAAAAGTTAAATAGCAAATACATGCAGATCTGATTCAAATTGTTGATTCACAGGGTTCATTCAATCTGACCCAAATTGATTTGGAAAATGTAACTGATTTGATAAAATGAAGAGGCATCCAATCTGATTATTTCATCTTCCAATTTGATGTCAGCTTGATTTGGAAATGGGATGAAATTGGCTCTGAATTACATCTCCTAATTACATACTATAATCATGATGAATCATGATGTCTGAATCATAATAGTCATGACATAATGTTATTTTTTTACCCTCTTTCATTCTTCTATGTTTGGGGCATTTCAGAATAATGAAAAGAAAATCCAGAAATTAATACTACAAAAAAAAATTCTACGTCTGTGAGTATGATAATTTTTACAACAAATATTGATATTAATATAATCATAGGAATGACAGAAGCCACTCTGCATTTAAATTAACTGAAATCACATTGAGCAGTTAGCAAAGTCTCACTAAAGGAACAAATCCCCTGAAATCTGATAGAGAAGAAGCTTCAAAATGAATGAACATGAAAAAAGCAGTGACACTTAATCAATTTTTTTTTTGGGGGGGGGATAAGCACAAACAATGGAATTGAAACTGGAGGCAATCTATACAAATTGTCAGATGATAGATTTATTTCATCTGCAATACAAAATAACTATATACCAATTACTGGAACCAATTAAAGTGCTATTGCTATTATTATTCTGTAAAAGTAGTTAAAATTATAAGCATCTTTTCAATAATAAAATATAAAGCAGGTTTTGAAAAATCATTTGTACTTGAATTCCAGCCCTCCACACCCTGTATGGGCTTTGTTTGATATTGGTCCCATTTTCACAATTTACTTATTCATCAGTTAAACTCCCAATTGGTTTTTCTGGCATCACAGAATTAACCTTACTGCGTTAAAAGTTACCATTTGGGGAACAGGATATCCACTTACTTTCTTCAAGAAGCAGCAGTATCCCATCAGCCTTCGTTCAAAGAGAATACTGGCAAGATTTCATTATATTATTTCATTATTCATTACCTCTTTTCTGATTGGCTTAAGCAAATAGTAATAGGCACTGCAGGATTACTTGTTAGAGTCAAGTAAGGTGTGTTTGTACCTTGGCAATGATGTCTATAAAATATCAATTAGTTTGGTGGACCAATGGACCCCTTTTTATTCCTTCCAACCCAACAAATTTTTGGAAAGAATTACATAAATGGACTGTTTCTGATGGTGAGCAGGATGACTCTCCAAAAGTTGGAACAGGATAGGACCAAATGTGGTGTGGTAGGAGAAATCAAGAAAGGAAAAATTGAATTTGACAATAAACCAGATCTGTCCAGTAACTCCAGAGGAAAAAAATATTTTAGATGAAAATCCCTTGAAATGGTCCTAACTACTTTATTCTAAACCTTGTCAGCAGAGAAGAAAATACAGACTTCTACTTTGGTCACTACTGGAAAAAGGATTGGAAAGAATTCCAGAAGCCATATTCTGCAGCCTTTCCCTACTCACTGTTGTTTCCACAACACATCTACACCTCCACCGCCCACTGACCCAGTTAACTGTGGGAACAGGGCTCGGCCTTTGCTGAAAACTAAAATCATACAAATCAATCATTGCAGTCTAAACTAAATTAAGAATGAATTACCAATTAGATGATAATGAGGAGAGTAGCTGTAGCGCTTCCAAATTATTCTAACAAAGATGCTGATACTTTCCAGCACATAAAGTTGTTTTATGTAGGGATAGTGAGTGACAATTGTTTTGGAAATGGAATACATTTGTTGGAACCTGACTCTCAGCTACTGATAAAATGGTTTGGCTTACAAAAAATAATTAAAGCTGTTAGTGAGTTCTTCTGATCTGCACTGTAAAAATTACAGAATGAAATGTACACCAGCTGCTGAAATAAGCCAATCATGGAGGGAAAGGATGGAATAAAAGAAATATAATGTGAAATGGTTATGTTTGTGCTGAAACCTCCGAAGCAGTCAGTCTGCTTACTCTTATTTTAAAAAATGACATGTGAAGTTATAGGTAATTATGCCTATAATGGAACTGGATGCATTGAGCCTTGTTCTTTGGAATCTGTACAGCAGGATGGAGGAGAACTGGAGACTAGCCAGTGCTGGGAAACCTTACTGGTGAATCAAGGTTTTGCATCTCTTTGCATTTTGGAAAAAACAGAAGGCTCTGGCCAGAATCCTGGAATGATAGAACTCTAGCCAAGTGGCCAAAGGCCTAAACTGAGCAGCTTAGGGGACAGCTTGAGATGTTTGAGTAGAACAACACATGCATACACACACATACACACGTGTACAGGTAGCATCACTCTTTAAGGTATGTGTTTTGTGAATCAGGGTGCTGCCTAATTGTATGAGTGTCTAATCAATGTGTGTGCATGTGTTGCTTCTGTGAACTTCTGTTGGATGTAAGCAGAGTAGTGTGTGTGTGTGTGTTCTGTCGTCATGTTGTATCCATGTATTTTTTGTACACTGATTTAGCATAAGATTTTTCATATACTGATCTGGTTTATGGGACTAGAAAAGTAGGATGGAGGAACGACTTAGGCTGCAATATTCAGGTGAAGTCATGTTAGGAATATTCCACAGTAGCCCAATTAACTATGTTATAGGGATATAAGATTTTTTTCAGATGTGTGGGTTGTTGGTTTTTTTTTACTGCTCTCGACACCCAGGTTATTTTGGTGTTGGGGTGAAGATCACCTTTTCTCATATCGAATGGATAAAGTTATCAAATGGATTAAGTTTTGGGAGACGTATTCTGCTGACAGACAGAAAAAATTCTGAGCCCATCCATATAATTATCTCTAACATCTCAGTGGATTAGGAAGAATAAAAATGCCATATAGGTACAGTTGAATACTACAGAAATATGACTAACAGTCCAGAAAAATATACAAAGATAGGATATCAGAGGGCAAACTGAAAGGTCGAAGAAGTGGCTCTGAGCCACATTACTAATCTTCTACTTAGGGACAACCATACTCTCAACAATCCTGCTTTCTATGGCTTCCCAAATTCTACGTGCATATACCAGGACCAAAGAGCAGTATCCCTCTGTGATTTAAAAAAAGACTGGTACAAGTGTCTCTTGCTTTTCCTTTGTTGTTGTTGTTGTTAATTGCGAAGTCGTGTCCGACCCATCGCGACCCCATGGACAACATTCCTCCAGGTCTTCCTGTCCTCTACCATCTTCTGGAGTCCATTTAAATTCACACCTACTGCTTCAGTGACTCCATCCAGCCATCTCATTCTCTGTCGTCCCCTTCTTCTATTGCCCTCAATCTTTCCCAGCATTAGGCTCTTCTCCAGTGAATCCTTCCTTCTCATTAGGTGGCCAAAGTACTTGAGTTTCAACTTCAGGATCTGGCCTTCTAAAGAGCAGTCGGGGTTGATCTCTTCTAGGACCGACCGGTTTGAACGCCTTGCAGTCCAAGGGACTCGCAGGAGTCTTCTCCAGCACCACAGTTCAAAGGCCTCAATTCTTTTGCGCTCAGCCTTTCTTATGGTCCAACTTTCACAGCCATACATTGCAACTGGGAAAACCATGGCCTGGACTATACGCACTTTTGTTGGCAGGGTGATGTCTCTGCTTTTTAGAATGCTGTCTAGATTTGCCATAGCTTTCCTCCCCAGGAGCAAGCGTCTTTTAATTTCTTGGCTGCAGTCCCCATCTGAGGTGATCTTGGAGCCCAGAAAAATAAAATCTGTCACTACCTCCATTTCTTCCCCATCTATTTGCCAGGAATTGAGAGGGCCGGATGCCATGATTTTGGTTTTCTTAATGTTGAGTTTCAAGCCAACTTTTGCACTCTCCTTCTTCACCCGCATCAAGAGGCTCTTTAGTTCCTCTTCACTTTCTGCCATTAGAGTGGTATCATCTGCATATCTTAGGTTGTTGATATTTCTCCCGGCAATCTTAATTCCAACTTTTGATTCATCTAGCCCTGCCTTTCTCATGATGTGCTCTGCATATAAGTTAAATAGGCAGGGCGACAGTATACAGCCTTGCCGGACTCCTTTTCCAATTTTGAACCAATCAGTGGTTCCGTGTTCGGTTCTCACTGTTGCTTCTTGACCCGCATATAGGTTTCTCAAGAGACAAATGAGATGGTCTGGTACTCCCATCTCTTTAAGAACTTGCCACAATTTGTTGTGATCCACACAATCAAAGGCTTTTGCATAGTCAATGAAGCAGAAGTAGATGTTTTTCTGGAACTCCCTAGCTTTCTCCATGATCCAGCGTATGTTGGCAATTTGATCTCTAGTTCCTCTGCCTCTTCGAAATCCTGCCTGTACTTCTGGTAGTTCTCGATCCACATACTGCTGGAGTCTAGCTTGTAGGATTTTAAGCATAACTTTACTAGCATGTGAAATGAGTGCAATGGTGCGATAGTTTGAACATTCTTTGGCATTGCCTTTCTTTGGAATTGGAATGTAAACTGACCTTTTCCAATCCTGTGGCCACTGTTGAGTTTTCCAAATTTGCTGGCAAATTGAGTGTAGCACTTTTACTGCATCGTCTTTTAAGATTTTGAATAGCTCAGCTGGAATACTGTCACCTCCACTAGCTTTGTTGTTGCTCAGATTTTCTAAGGCCCATTTCACTTCACATTCTAGGATGTCTGGTTCGAGGTCAATGACCATCTCATTGTGGTTATCTGGGATGTTAAGCTCATTCTTGTATAGTTCTTCTGTGTAGTTTTGCCATCTCTTCTTAATCTCTTCTGCCTCTGTTAGGTCTCTGCCATTTTGGTCCTTTATCATGCCCATCTTTGCATGAAACGTTCCCTTCATATCTCCAATTTTCTTGAAGAGATCTCTGGTCCTCCCTATTCTGTTGTTTTCTTCTATTTCTTTGCACTGTTCATTTAAGAAGGCATTCTTATCTCTTCTAGCTACTCTCTGGAATTCTGCATTCAATTGGGTGTATCTTTCTCTTTCTCCTTTGCCTTTCGCTTCCCTTCTTTCCTCAGCTATTTGCAAAGCTTCCTCAGACAGCCATTTTGCTTTCTTGCATTTCTTTTTCTTTGGGATGGTTTTAGTTGCTACCTCTTGTACAATGTTGCGAACTTCCATCCATAGTTCTTCAGGCATTCTGTCTATCAGATCCAGTTCCTTAAATCTATTTGTCACCTCTACTGTATATTCATCAGGAATATGATTTAGTTCATACCTGAGTGGCCTAGTGCTTTTCCCTACTTTTTTCAATTTAAGCCTAAATTTTGCAACGAGAAGCTCATGATCTGAGCCACAGTCAGCTCCTGGTCTTGTTTTTACTGACTGTATAGAGCTTCTCCATCTTTGGCTGCAGAGCACATAGTCAATCTGATTTCTATGTTGACCGTCTGGTGATGTCCATGTGTAGAGCCGTCTCTTGGGTTGTTGGAAAAGAGTGTTTGTTATGACCATCGTATTCTCTTGACAAAATTCTATTAGCCTGTGCCCTGCTTCATTTTGTACTCCAAGGCCAAACTTGCCTGTTATTCCGGTTATCTTTTGGCTTCCTACCTTAGCATTCCAATCCCCCATGATGATAAGGACATCATTTTTTGGTGTTAATTCTATAAGGTGCTGTAGGGCTTCATAGAACCGGTCAATTTCATCCTCTTCAGCACCAGTGGTTGGGGCATAGATTTGGACTACTGTGATATTGAATGGTTTGCCTTGGATTCGAATTGAGATCATTCTGTCATTTTGGGGATTGTATCCCAGTATTGCTTTTCCTATTCTTTTATTGACTATGAAGGCTACTCCATTTCTTCTGAGGGATTCTTGCCCACAGTAGTATACCTGATGGTCATCTGAGTTAAATTCACCCATTCCTGTCCATTTTAGTTCGCTGATTCCTAAGATGTCGATGTTCATTCTTGTCATCTCTTTTTTGACTACGTCTAGCTTGCCTTGATTCATGGATCTTACATTCCAGGTTCCTATGGAGAAAAAATCTTTACAGCATCGGACTTTCCTTTCACCACCAGATATATCCACAGCTGAGCGTCCTTTCGGCTTTGGCCCAGTCGCTTCATTCTTTCTGGCGCTACTAGTACTAGCCCTCTGCTCTTCCCCAGTAGCATATTGGACACCTTCCGACCTGAGGGGCTCATCTTCCAGCGTCATATCTTTTTTCCTTTTAGTACTGTCCATGGGGTTTTCATGGCAAAGATACTGGAGTGGTTTGCCATTTCCTTCTCCAGTGGATCACATTTTGTCAGAACTCTCTGCTATAACCTGTCCGTCTTGGGTGGCCCTGCACGGCATAGCTTATAGCTTCATTGAGTTACGCAAGCCCCTTCGCCACGACAAGGCAGTAATCCATAAGGGGCTTGCTTTTCCTATTACCCCTTATATTAGATGCAACTTAATCTAAGTATTCCAGTAATACTTTTATATCTCTTGCATAACCCAACCTCTCTGAATGGCTCTCTGAAGCTCCAGAGTTTATGGAAGCAAACTACACATAGTTAATTTTATATCTTTACATGACACTGTGATGTACAGTATGTACTCAAATGAACATTAAAGAATATAGAGGAACAATATGCATACGTTCCATTTTAGTTAGGGGATTATGCCAAGATTATTAATGCAAACAGTGTTTTGTATATACTGAGACAATGCTTTCTTTTTTCCTAAGACAATACATATTGCCTGAACAGTGTGTGAAACCTCATAGTTATGACTGCATTCTTCCAGCATTACTTGGAGAAAATATGCTTATTGACTAAGAAATATACTGCTCAAAAAAATAAAGGGAACACAAACGTATAGGATCCTATATGTTTTTGTTCCCTTTATTTTTTTGAGCAGCATATATTGAATCTTATTATAGAAAGAGTGAAGTATGAAGGGAATTCTGATAATTCCCAAAAATCTGCTGCTAATGGTTATAAAGAGGGAATTAAGAAAAAATGATCTGCATCTTAGTTTATAAGCATTCATAAATTACTATACACATTCATAAATTAGTTTATGTTATTTTAATCAGAAAGTACATTAAGCAAATGTGTATGTGTGTTTCTCAATACGGCCTGCTATAAAGATAACTTGCAGAATGTAAATGCCTGTGGTTCAATTACTATTCAGAAGAAAGCAGACTTGGAAGGATGCCAATGTCTCATAGCTGAACACAAACATCTGACTTAGCATTTTATAGACAATAGTACACTCTTTTCTTTGTCTATTAATATAAAGTGGCGACTTCAATGGCCTGTTAGTATTAGCCATTAGACAGGAGTATCTGCACTCTTGTGTACTTCTATAGAAGGACAGCATTGTGTTGAAAGGGGAGGAATAATTTTATAGTAAGGATTATGTTAACTTCAAATTGTGAAATGACAAGAAAAAACATATTGGACCCAATACAACTGGAGGACTTCAGCTCATATGGGAACTGCTGATTTAACAACCAAAGTATTACAAAAGAAGCCATTTCTAAAGTAATATGGGGCAAGGGAGAATTAAGAGGCTGGTTACCCAATCATACAATTCAGCAGAAAAACAGCCTACCTAATCCAAATGATAATTGCTTTACTTTATCATCTGTGACCGAGCAATCAATTTGTACATTGACATACTGTGGCATTTATTGTAATTTCTTATCTGTTTCTCTTGTTTGCTGATTTCCTTCCATTTCATTGCAAATCTTCATGAAATAAAACCATATGTTCTTCCATAGCAACATTCTAATACAAATACAGACTAATCTTTGTTTGCTGGAATACACAATCCCCCCCCCAATCCTATTAACACAATCTGCATCTGCATGTAGTTCAACCAAATTCCATAGCAACCATATAAATAAAAATGATGGCTTTTTTATTTTTTCTTTAAAAATGTTTTCCGGGAAATAGCTTGGAACATAAAAGGAAGAATGCAGTATTTGTAAGCAAAAACAGCTTGAACTGAGTAGCATCACTGGTTATAAAAGGATTCTTTGCAACTTTCTGCTACAAAATACTGTTATGTGGCTTTAATTTGCATTAATTAGAATTACACAGATTCCCATCACCGTGCATCTATTTCATGAATATTGCTCCAAAATAAAAATTACAAATGGCATCTATTAAGAGAAAAACTACATGTTTGGCCTGAGAAAATGGTTACACCTAAACCACCAATTATGTGTCCTACCATAACTAGTGAGATATATATTAATTGTACATACAATATGTTTAGAAAGAAACAAAAAAGATGGAGGTAAAACTACCAGAGGCAGAATTAGGTATCAAAACTTGAAGAGTTAGCTCAGAAAGCAATTTGAAAATTAAATAATATTAAATAAGCATTTCAGTACTTTTTTAAAAAAAGTTCCTGACTTTATTTAAAAATAAATTGAACACCTATTTTAAAACACATATTTTGAAATTTTGATATGGTGGATTGTATTTGTCTACTGTTTTGGTAGGATAAGGGAATTCTTACAGCATAGTGAGTTGCGTAATAACCTACTATTACTATCAATAATAATAGTAATACTATTGAAATGTTACAAGTGGTGAGCAGCAGTGCTGCTATTTAATCTCTCTCCAATCCCCGTAACATATTGGCTTTCCCATACTGGGTAACCCAAAAGGAATGATGGGGAAGTGCTCATATGGTCCACATCTGGGTGATTCAGCAAATGTGACAGTAGATGATACTCCATTTTTTTTCCAGTTATGTAATACTTTAATTATTTTTCAGTTCATTTCAAATGTTGCTTCTTTCAAGTGAGTTCAAAAGTGACTTCATCAACAGGAAGACCAGTTTATTCGGTCTCTCCCTCTGCAAAAGATCTGACAAATAAGGACCACAGTTCCATTATGGTCAAGAAATATTTCTGATGACTCAGGCAAGACCTGACCCTCCTATCCTCCAGCCTTAATGGGTCCCAATTATTAATTAAAAGTATTACTAAACTGACCAGTTATCTCCATGAAAGCTTCCAATGAAAACACTGGGGAATCACTTAAAGCGAGTGCTGCTAATACTTTCTTAAACAGATTGTGGGCTCAATCATATAAATGATCTTCACATTCCTATTCCTTGGGATCCTCTGAACAGGCAGTTAATCTAATAAACAAGCTGGAAAACCATTAAAAAGTTTGGCTGCTGCTTTTGTATTTTTTTGTGGGTGGAACAACGAAGGGCTAGCTACACAACCCACTCTTCCCCCTTTTTATAAAAACAAGACAATAAAGTTATCATAATAAATAATATTTACTCACCCTTTAGACAAGGACAATGAGCTAATGTTTATTTAATATCTTGAAGCTACAAATGTACCAACCCAAGAGCTAAAGTTGCTATTACCGTAGCAGTTTTTCCAGTCTGTTATCCAATCTAACTTTAAATGACTCAGTTAATAAGATGCTCATCATTTCCCCAAGAGGCCACTGCACAGAGCCGTTAAGTAAGTTATTGAGATTTTAAGTTATTCATCCAAACTCGGTCAGCTGCTTTTTCATTATTTATTTGAAGTCCATCCTGAACCAGCATGTCCATTTGGCAGATAGTTATGGCACGTGAGAATCTTTTGCTTACTATAAAGGATTCTAATAATATTCTCCTTAATAATATGGTAATGTATGATAGATTGATTCACAGTCTGCTGAATGAGACACCCAAAATGCTCCTTATTAGCTCTATTTTTGGCTTGGACTGAAGTACTGAATGGGGTCTCCAGGACTCCACATTGTGGATCCTCTGCTATTCGGCATCTTTATCAATGATTTGAATCGTAGGATTGATGGATGCTTAGCAAGTCTGCAATTGACACAAAGCTGGGAAGTCTGGCTAATACTTATGAGAAGCTGTAAAGCGTTCCAGGCTGACTTGAGCTATGGGCTGAAATGAACAGAACGGAACTTAACAGCATCTAGACAGGAAAAATATAAGGCACAAGTGTAAGTTCAGCAAGGCTTGGTTTGGTATTTAATAGAAAAGGATTTGGATATACTTGTTAACCACAAGCAATATATGAACTAGAAGAGGGATACAGTTGCTGAAAGGGTTAACAATACCCTGAGATACATTTACAGGAGTCTAAATCACAGGAAGTAATTGTTCTGTTCCATTCTGCCCTGATTTGAGCACGCTAGTTCAGTGCACCCTTGTTTAAAAAAGCCTATGAGAAACTGGAGTGAGTTGAAAAATGGATTACCAAGATATAAATGAAGCCCTATGAGAATGTTAAAAGACCTGGGCATCTTTACCCTATAGCAGAGGTGACTGAAAGAAGAAATGATAGCAGTCTTCAAATATGTTAAGAACTAGCATATTGAAGAGGGAGTGGACTAATGTTCTATTCCTGAGGGCAAGACCAGAACTATAATTATAAGGAAGTAGATTCAGTGGCGAGTTCTCCTTCCCTGGGGGGGGGGGGGGGGTGTCATCAAAAATAGGTTGAGCATGCATCAGATATGCTGTAATGGAACCTGCACGGAATAGGTTATGATTAGAACATAGAATAACAAGGGTGGAGGGGTTTTGGAGAACTTCTAGTTAAGACCAGTTCAAGCTGGAGAGCTAAGCCAATCTGGTCAAATGGCTACCTAGTCTCTTCTTGAAAACCTCCAATGATAAGAGGTAAGCCATTCCCCTGATGAGGAATTGTTCTCATTATTAGGAAATTTCTCCTTAGTTCTAGATTAGATCTCTCTTTAATTATCTTCCACCTGTTACAGGTCGTCCTCGACTTACAACAGCTCATTTAGTGACAGTTCAATGTTACAACGGCACTGAAAAAAAGTGACTTACAACCTTTACAGCGTCCGCAAGCTCATGTGATCAAAATTCAGATGGTACATATGACCATTGCAGCATCCCGAGGTCAGATGATCACCTTTTACGACAACCAAATAGGCAAGCCAGATTCACTTAACAATTGGGTTACTAACTTATTAACTGCAGCGATTCCCTTAATAACTGTGGCAAGAAATGTTGTACAATGGGGCAAAATTTACTTAGGAAATGTCTGACTTAACAACAGAACTTTTGGGCTCAATTCTGGTCGTAAGTTGAGGACTACCTCTACATCTTATCCTGACCTCAGGTGTTTGGAGAATAAGTTGACACCCTCTTCTCTGTGATAGCCCCTCAAATATTACAATACTGCTATCATATCAACCCCAATCCTTCTTTTTGTTAGACTAGTCCAGGGATGGGCAACCCTGGCTCTTTTATGACTTGTCGACTTCAACTCCCATGCTGGCCCAGGAATTCTGGGAGTTGAAGTCCACAAGTCATAAAAGAATCAAGGTTCCTCACCCCTGAACTAGGCATACTATGTTCCCTCATATGGTTTAGCCTCATCTTTGTTGCTCTTCTTTGCACTCTTTCTAGTATCTCAACATTATGTATTCCGGTGACCATATCACTAAGATATCTTGTAACTCCATGAATTTATGCGATAGCCAGTAACTAAAAAATTTAGTAACATTTAAGTACTGTAGCTATAGGTCATTACCCCAGAGGCATGCCAGCATTGAGATGAACGGTTTGAACTAGTTTAGTAGTTCAATATCATACCGTTGCAAATAATTAGAGTAGTTTAGATTTTTCCAACTATTCTAGGTTTCTTCCCTACGTTCCAAAACTGGCACGTCGACAATGAATGACCCGAGAAGAACGACAAAGGCAACAAATGGATTAACTAGATTCTGACTCATGCTCCTCAACAACATTCCCCCACCCGCAAAATGCCCTGGGGTAAATATGTTTGCCACAGCAAATGGCAACAACTTGACTTTGAAAAAAATGAAGTGTCACATTTCTTCATTTTGTTGACTCTGCCAATACAGTTATCTTGTGTCTTCTTTAAAATAGCTAGAACTTTCTTGGAGTAAAACTGGGCTTTAGATGTGCTTGTGATAAAATATGTTAAAGGTCGCTGGGACCGTCCTTACTGTTAGTAGGGAATGCTGATGTCTAACCCTCTGTCTTCTTTATCTTTTTAAAAAAGCATTACGAGAAAACTTTAGTTGATCAAAGTTATGATGGTAGGAAAAGTCAGTATTTTTAACCCCTTAAGTCAGAGGTTTCCAACTTTTATCGTTTGGCGGACCGAAGGGAAAAGGTAGTGGAAGCATTTTACGTGCACCCGCACGCGCACAAATGGGGCTGTGAGTGCCCGCGTGACACTTGCTAACACTGCCCCATTTTTGCTGTGCGGGAGCTAGCACTGTCCCGTTTTTGCCGTGTGGTGCTGTTTTTGCCACGTGGCAACAGTGCTAGCGTGAATGGGGGTGAGTGCACACACACATGTGCGTGCACTGGCCAGTCTGTTCCATGGCCCGGTGGCCAGCAGGCCATGGGCCAGTAGTGGGCTGTAGGCCACAGGTTGGGGACTCCTGCCTTAAGGCATGTGGAAGATTTCACCCTGGAATAGTGGAGAAACATGAGTTAATTCATAAAATAAAATTAAAAAATTGATACATTGTGGGTTTGTGGAACAAAAAGGGAAGGATACAACAGATCTGAATTGAAGATAGTTAATTTTGTGGAGTGATACTGAATACAGACAGGAAAGTAAAGATGTAGGAAGAATTATGAATTATGAAAAGATATGTCAAAGAGTATCAACTGAATGATTGTGGGTTGATGCATGTTTTGCTCCCATAAATGGTTTTAATTGAAGATTTAGAGGAAAAAATTGTGAAAAAATGTGCAATACTGAGTTAATGCAATCAACAGGAAAAATATTCTATTAGGTGATGTGAATGAATGGATGACAAATGAAAGTACAGAAGAAGTGATTGAGCCATTTAGAAATATCTTGATGAATATCTACTTTAAAAAAGGTTTGCTTTGAATACCTGGTTTAAGTATAAAGAAAAGGAGTAAATACCATCTAAAAGCATGATTGAATGTTTGAATGTGATGAAAACCATAAATGATAGAACTATATGGAATTGTTAGCAAGTACTTGAAAACTGAGCAAGGAATAACATAAAGAAATGTGATGTCTACGTGATTCTTTAACATATTTATAATACATCAATAAGGTGATCTTGAAGCTATGTTGGTTAGGGACATGAACGTACAATATACTAACTGAAGTCAAGAAGTGAAAATAAAACAAGCTTGCAAATTCTATAAAACCCTATTACACACTTGATCTTTTAATCTTTATTTAATTTATTTGTTCAGTCTGTACTGCTTTTCAGTGATTATAGATTTTGATTTTTTTTAATACAAAAAATAACATTCAAAACAAATATACTTGCTGAATACGTCCTAAAAATGGTAAGTATAATATAAAATACTTCAATCTGTATTCCACTGATATCTTCAGGAGCTATCATGGATTTCCCCTTCTTCCTCAGAAGACCTTTCCTTAATCATGTCTTCGTTAGGTGTATTGATTTCTAAAGGGGAAAAAGAAATATATTTATACAGTTTTTGCTATTAATTCAATCTAGTTGCATCTGCTACTAATGTGCTTATCTATAAACACATCGTTATTGATAAATAGCTTGCCATAAGATGTACAAATATGGATTTTCTATAAAATTATAGTTCTCAAAATAATACAGGTAGCCCTCATTTAGCAAGTGTCTTGTACAACAACTCTTCAAAGTTACCATGGTGATGAAAAAGTGACTTTGGGACCCATCCTTACATATAAGCCCTTCCCAGGTCTGTAAAACAAAGGTAAGCTGAAGTACGATCATAAGCACAGTCTCTGTTTCACTTAGCAAGCACTTCACTGAACAACTGAGTTGCTTGTCCCAAATTGTGTTTGCTAAATGAGGACTACCTGTAAAGCACTGCTAACAGTTAAAAAAAAGGTTCTGTTATCCTCTGATCAATTAAGATAGTTTCAAATCTTTAATCTAGAGGATCAAGCTACCCTCACCAATTCCACTCCTTACTCCTTGCACACCCTCCCCAATCCTTGCCACACTTCTTGTATACTCCCTTGTTCCCTCCACTACCTGGCAGCAGCCACTTATTTGCCTACTGGCTTCAGACTTGTAATTTCTTATGGTCCCACTGATTTTGCTTGTGCAGGGAGAAAATCAATGGGGAAACTGCAGGGAAGGTTGCAAGTTGCTTGGGTAAGTGTATCCCTCTCCTGCACACCATTCCCCAATCCCCCTACATTCATGCTGGCCTCACACATCTTCAGGGACCCTCCTGACCCACGCAACATCCTCGTGCACCTCTCCAACCTGTGCTGCACCCTTGCTACACTTCTCAGGCTTTTGGGAAGCTTGCAGGAGATATTAGCAATCACAACTAAGTTTAAACTGCTGGCTTCCCCAATGAATTGTGGAATATTGTGAGGTAATTTGGAAATGACAATCACATTTCCTGCTCTGGCTTGTGGGAAGCCTCCACAACTTTTAAACATTTCTATTCCAGGGGAGTAATGTGTCCCAGATTTTAGACACATTCTAAAAGCTAGCCACTTAAGGTACCTTGGTACAAAAAAAAAATGTTGTCCTACGATGTGCTGTTTGCTCAATTTAAAATTACAGACAGCAGAGTTTTAATAGTATATAGATAGTATATGTCAAATCAGCTCCCCACCCCCCAAAATCAATTCTGCAGAACAATCAAATGTCCCTGATTATCCAAAGCAGTTCCTTAAGAGCTGATTTCTAGAGGCTCACTCATCCTCTACTACTCTATGGCTCAGAAGTACCAGAAAGTAATAATACCAAAGTAGTAGTAGATGTTCTGTGGGTTTGGTCAGGCTTCATGAAAAGAATTTCCATTTCTGATAAAGATCAGCATTCCTTTTACTATATTTAAGTCCTAAAAATATTAATAATTACTGTTTTATCCAAGATGATTCCTCCCTTCTCGTATTATTATGTATGCTGGAAAGGTATGGGCAGAAGTTCTGTGAATACAGTTATGACATTTCGGGCAAAAACTAAATATGATTGCTATGCCAGAGAAAACCTGGTATTTCCTTTTACTGCAATTTATTCTGATAATTTGATATTTGGTGTCTGAAGTCAGGCTTTAATGTCAAAAACTTCTGTGATGTGAATCCTAATGATTGGAATTTCAGAATCACGTTGAATTTCAACGTTTGCCTCAGATGGAAGGGTGATTTGGATCATTATTCAGAAAATGACCTTTCATTTATTTGAGATTGCTACTTGTCTATTTAGTCTCCTAGAATTCTGTCTGTTCAAAGAAATAAGGAGATTTGAAGGTTTGCTGAAAGAGATTATTTGTTGATCTGATATTACCTCAGGAGCAACTTTCTTTTTCTACTGTATATTCTACTGGCAGAAGAATGCCGGGAAACCGATAATATGATATCACCTGACAGTGATTTTATTAACTACCTTGCCTAATTTCAAAATTGTTTAGCTATAGAAGCCTTGAAATCTTGGAATACAAAAAAAAAAAAAATCTTAATGGAGAAGACCTGATCTAAGTGATTTTAAAATGTTTATCTAGTCATAAGCATTTTGGCTTTCATGGCCCAATCGGAATCAATTGTGTCTTCTATTTACATTTTTTTCTGATTCTTCTTGCAGTGAGGAATGTATAAATTATGTACTTCTGTTTCAGGAGATTTAGAAGTTCTGATTTTCCTTCTCTCAACACATTAGTGAACCTTGCCACTGTATTGTTTTACTGATGTAGAAGCAGAATCTTTGCACTCTAAAATTAAAGGATCTAGAGCAGGGGTAGGCAACCTTGGCTCTTTTATGACTCGTGGACTTCAACTCCCAGAATTCCTGAGCCAGCATGTATAGTTATATATAGGTAATCCTTGATTTACAACCACAACTGAGCCTAAGATTTCCATTGCTAATCAAGACTGTTGTTAAGTGAATTTTGTCCCATTTTACGCTTTTCTTGCCAATTATGAAGTGAATCACTGCAGTTGTTAAATTAGTAACACTGTTGTTAAGTGAAGCTGGCTTCCCCTTTGATTTTGCTTGCAGAAGTTCTCAAAAAGTGATCACATGACCCCAGACACTGCAACCATCATAAATATATGCCAGTTGCCAAGCATCCAAACAAGATCATGGGGATGCTACAATGATCAAGTGAGAAAAACAGTCGTAAGTTACTTTTTTCAGTGCTGTTATAACTTTGAATGGTGACTGTAATTCAAGGGCTACCTGTAATTAAAACAGAGAACCTGAAAAAGACCCAAATAAATTTGATGTGAATACAAAGATGAGTCTTTATGATGTTGTGTCAATTATTTGCAGCAGAATGAAATTATTTTTTTTTCTCACTCTGAGTTTCCAAGTTAATCAAGGCACAGAAAATGCACACTATCAGAATGACACATTATTAATAGATGTTGTACAATTCCCATTTTCTAAAATGGGAAACATAGGATACAGGAGGATCTAGACAGACTTGAACATTGGGCGCTATCTAACAAAATGAAATTCAATGATGAAAAAAGTAAGGTTCTACATTTAGGCAAGAAAAAACAAATGTACAGGTACCTTGCTCAATAGTAGTAACTGTGAGAGGGACCTCCGAGTCCTAGTGGACAATCACTTAAATATGAGCCAGCAGTGTGCTGCAGCTGCCAAAAAAGCCAACACAGTGCTAGGCTGCATTAATAGAGGGATAGAATAAGATCACGTGAAGTATTAATACCACTTTACAATGCCTTGGTAAGGCCACACTTGGAATACTGCATCCAGTTTTGGTCACCACGATGTAAAAAAGATGTTGAGACTCTAGAAAGAGTACAGAGAAGAGCAACAAAGATGATTAGGGGACTGGAGACTAAAACATATAAGGAACGGTTGCTGGAATTGGGTATGTCTAGTTTAACGAAGAAAATGACGAGGGGGGACATGATAGCAGTGTTCCAATATCTCAGGGGCTGCCACAAAGAAGAGGGAGTCAAGCTATTTTCCAAAGCGCCTGAAGACAGGTCAAGGAGCAACAGGTGGAAACTAACCAAAGAGAGAAGCAACCTAGAACTAAAGAGAAACTTCCTGACAGTTAGAATAATTAACCAGTGGAACAACCTGCCTCCAGAAGCGGTGAATGCACCAACACTGGAAGTTTTAAAGAAGAAACTGGCAGCCATTTGTCCGAAATGGTATAGGGTTTCCTGCCTGAGCAGGGGGTTGGACTAGATGATCTACAAGATCCCTTCCAACTTTTTATTACTATTATTATCATTATTTCCAAAATCTGATGGGAGTTTCAGCTTCCATGCTAATCTTAAATAAGACTTAAAAGAGAAAAAGAAAGAAAGGGAACAGAGTTATTTCTAAGAAAGCTTGCAGTACATTTTCTCATGTTTCATTCCCATCGAGAAGGCTTTCTAAAAGGAAAATGAAGCATTTCAAAAATTTAGCTTAAATTATGCACTTCACTGCATAATCAGATACTCTATTCTTTTCGGCCACTACAGAGGCCACATATCTACTTCAAGGGGAAAGATATCTTCAGTGAAAAAAATTGGCCTAGACAGTTGTGTAGTAGAAACTTTCTGAGCATGCTTTTTTTCTAACCCAAAGAGTGATGGAAAGCAATTATGTAAAGGGGCTCAGGATTCTGCTTGTCAGCAGGAAAGCCTTTTGAAAACCGAACAGAAACTTGGTCTGGGGGCAGAATCCTCCAAAAGAAAGACTGAGTTGAAAATGGGCCAAGCACTGAGGAAAAAAAAAATTCAAATAATCTCCTCATGCAGTCAAAATGGGTCAGCATCTTGGAATGTTGCCAACTCCTTCATTCTAAGCTCCCTCCTTTTTTTCCCTAGTCATGTCACTCAAAAAAGAGCTATTATAAAGAAGTTGGGGGGGGGGGATCCAGACGTCAAACCCGGCGGTGCTTTCCCTTTTTCGTTGTCTAAAGAATACTTTAGTAGGTCTGCCGGCAAAGACAGACTTTCAAAACAAAAATCAGGACAAAAGCTTTTAAGCTATAAAGAGATTCCTTTGTTTTCTGTTTCTTACACAGGGAAAAATTTTCTGCCTTCTGTGGGATTGTTCCCCAATAAGTTTTGCCGTCATCATCATCGTCATCACACCATCACTATGATGACTTGTCTTGAAGTCAAATGAGAACTGAGGACCGATCCCTGTCTTCTAAATGGAAGATCTGAAAAATATCTTTAGGGCATGGAAAAAAGAACTTTTCCATTCTTACTGTCCTCTTTATTTTGCTGTTAAAACTATTTCTATAATCAAAGTAAAGAAATATGAAAATGGAAGAAATGCCCTTAAGCTTCTCCTAAAGAAACTATTAACATGTGACGTAGGAACTCTCATGCCCTCAGTTGGGAAGTCAGCAACGTAAAAATGTCTCTGTTCCAACAGGTTCACTGAGATATGGGTTATCTGCCATGGGCCATCTCCATATCTGAGAAGAGTACACTCAATCATAAACCCAGGATGCTGCAGAGATACACTGCCTTGTGTTTTGGAATGACAATTGATGTATTATTTATCTGATAGAAACATAAACTGTCCCCCCCAGCAACAACTGTGACTGTGACTGCTAAAGATTTGCAATTATCTTGAAAAAGTTTATCTTGTTTTGCTCAACATAAAAGGGTTTCTCAGTTCTGACAGATATACGTACATACAAATTATGCACAAATATATAATGAGAGAATCACTTCCACAGATTTATGACTGAAGGAAATCTCCAGCTGCGGTTTCAGCTGAAATAAAAATGTTTAGCCTGCCAAGTTGGGGACTTTGCCCAGGATTACTTTCTTTCTTTTGCTATTTTTCCTTAAGAGGTCATCTAAAATTCAGGCTTGTCTTCCTTTCAGGGCAATATCTTTGTGGCAAAAAGTGACAGAAATAAAAAATAATGACATAATTATGTTTCACTGCGAGTATTAAGAAAGCAACATAAGCATTTTTTCAGTTATAACATCTAATAAAATAATTTTGTCAGATGGTATTGCATTAAGGATTCTCTTAGATTTCTAATTCATGCAGAAAACTGTTGAATCCTGATATTTCTGCACATTTCAACATAGTGCTGTGGAATGGGAGCCAAAGATATTGTAATAAAGACTGCCTAATGCCTGGCTGTTGATGTCATAGTGTGATCACTCATTTCCTGATGTGCTCATCACCCGGATCCTTCTGTGTTCCAGCTTACCCCAATTCTCCTTTTGTAGCTTTATTAATTCTTTCTAGACTGTGGCCGAGTAATTTTACATATAGACAGGAATCCACACTCCCTACTGAAACAGAGCTAATGGAAAACTTACAAGAAACAGAACAAAAACCTATGGTGTATCAAGAATAGAAAAAATGGTTTTTCTGTAAAATTTATCATTTCAGCTAGATAGCCATACAAGTGGGGTTCTCCCTTATCTTCTGTCAAAGAATTTATGCGAATTCAGAGATTCACCACATGCTGGCAATAGTATCATTACTGTTGAAATGAGTGAGTTTCCTTTAAAATGTATTTGCTGCTAAATTTCCCATAGTTAAAGTTATATTTAAAGCTGACTGGAAATCTATCACAGCTAGCATAACTTTTATCTTTTTAGTGCCTTTGCATCCTCTCCTCTTTCTGGATATCTGTGCTGGTTAGACAGATCCTATGCTCTTCCTTTGCATAGTACTAATTCACCTTTATTCCATAAAGACAGAAGTTTCAGGCAATCAATCTTATCCTATCCTAAGATAGGACAGGATTACTCAATCCTATCAAATTCAAATTCAATTTGCATCCTTTTTGGTGCCCTTCAGTCACCTTGGAGCATATTAACTATTCAGGAGCCCAAGACTGCATAATAATAACAATAACAACAATCATCATCATCAAGTTGGAAGGGACCTTGGAGGTCTTCCAGTCCAACCCCCTGCTCAGGCAGGAAACTCTATACCAATTCAGACAAATGGTTGTCCAGTCTCTTTTTTTTTTAACTTCCAATGTTGGAGCATTTACAACTTCTGGAGGCAGGTTGTTCCACTGATTAATTGTTCTAACTGTCAAGAAATTTCTTCTTAGGTTGCTTCTCTTTTTCATTAGTTTCTATCCTTTGCTTCTTGTCCTGCCTTCAGGTGCTTTGGAGAATAGCTTGACTCCCTCTTCTTTGTGGCAGCCCCTGAGATACTGGAACACTGCTATCATGTCACCCCTAGTTCTTCTCTTTAAACTAGACATACCCAATTCCAGCAACCATTCCTTCCTATGTTTTAGCCTCCAGACCCCTAATTATCTTTGTTGCTCTTCTCTGTACTCTTTCTAGAGTCTCAACATCTTTTTTACATCATGATAACCAAAACTGGATCCACTATTCCAAGTGCGGCCTTACCAAGCCATTATAAAGTGGTATCAACACTTCACATGATCTTGATTCTATCTCTCTGTTATTGCACCTAGCACTGTGTTGGCTTTTTTGGCAGCTGAGTACACTGCTGGCTCATATTTAAGTGATTGTCCCCTAGGACTCCAAGATCCCTCTCACAATTACTACTACTGAATGTGGTAGTACCTATACTGTACCTGTCTATATGGTTTTTCTTGCCTAAATGTAGAGCCTTACATTTTTCACCATTGAATTTCATTTTGTTAGATAGAGCCCAATGTTCAAATCTGTCAAGATCCTTCTGTATCTTAAGCCTATCTTCTGGACTGTTGGCTATTCCTGCCAGCTTGGTGTCATCTGCAAAGTTGATCAGTTTCCAATGTATCTCCTTATCCAAATCACTGATGAAGATGTTGAAGAGCACTGGACCCAGAACAGAGCTCAAAAACTTTCTTTGTGCCCTAGCCGTATGATTCCTCAAGTGTGCTCTGTGGTGACTTGGGGCACTGAAGAAAATTCACAGGGGTGCCACAGGATATTTTACAACTTAAAAAATTATTTGCAATATGCAAATAATGCTTTTACATTGTAAACCTCCCAGACAGTACTATGGGGCAATGTATAAGCCTAAAATACTACTGCTATGCTGTTGCTATTAATAAATAGAATAGTTGGTAAGTTTGCTTTGGCATTGTGGGATGTCATGTCATACAGTTTGAAAATTAAGGATTTTCTGAGACAAGAAAGTTTGGGAACCCATTTTTTTTCTCTCCCACCAAGCCTAATTTCAACATTAGTAGCTTCCTGCCCTCTTCTTTCTCATGTCAACTTTCTTTCCTTGTGACAGATTCTGTGTATAAAAAACATTATTTTGTTTATCCCCCAGCTCTTTCTCAGTCTCAGATTGTATGACAAATGCAGTTTATATGTTTGAGAGATCATGTGATAGTATGTCAGAGAGTATATATACTTTATCCATTCCATTACACTAATTCTATACTACTAGTCAACTTTTATTAAGACCTTTTAGTTATTGCTGAATTGCTATGAACATCCCTGAGTTTAATAGTTTAATAGCACCTGAAGGGACTCTGGGTTCTCAACTGGATTTTAATGGTTTCATCCTACAAGAATCAGAATTTATAGCCAGATATAACTTGAAAATTTGAAGTCCTGTGTAAGCATTCAAAGTATATAGACTTCCAATTAAGAAGGACATTTGTTCTGGAAAACTGCTGATTTTAACACAATGCAACATTGTCTGGAAGAATGTTTGCAAGGCAGCTGTCCTATAAAATTCGAAATAATAGAAAATACTTATAGTTTGGGTTTTAGATTTTGCCTGTGGTTTGTTCTCCAAGCTTGTTTCAATATAATTTTTGATCATTTCGTTCAGAAATTGGTCAATCAACAAGAGCACCAATCAGCTGCTCAGAATTCAAATATAGCACCAAACAAACAAACAATTGCTTGACCAACTGACCATATTGGCACACAAGACATTTATAAGCTAAGGAGACTAGGACAAGAAAATCCTGCTGATGATGTTACCTAGCTTGGTAATGAAAAATTCAGAAATTATACTGAAACAAGCTTGGAGAACAAACCACAGCCCAAACCTATAAAATTCAATTACTTAGAAATCAGATCCGTGATATCTTGATATATTTCCCACAAAACAAATGAGCAAATGTTTTGGCATCATCATCATCAAAACAACTCTTCATAGACCACTACCTAAATACATTATTCTCTGCATCAAATATTATTTAGAATATGCAACAAATACCTTTGTTCACATTCTGGCCAAGAATCACCATATCTGTTGTGAATTTCCGCAATACCACATGCAAAGTTGGATATTCAATGACAACCTTCCCTTTCAAATTGTCTAGAAGGCTTTTATGGGCATCCAATTCTTGATACCTTTTTGAAAGGATAATAAGCACAATAAGTATTATATAGGGATTTCATTATTCCAACATAAAAATAAATGTCTTGAGCACAAGCGTACTATATCAATATCTTTGAAAATGCAAAAACAATATGACATTTTTTTCAGAAACAAATATTCACTTCTCTTATCAGATGTCAGCCTTTAAAAAAGTTGACAGGTTTGCCGATTAAACTTCAGCTTTCTAGGACATGTGAAAATATGTTTAGTATTCTGGTGAGTCACTCTCCAAGACATATTTTTATGCAATGTTAATTCACCCTGTATTCCATAGAGACATGTATTTCAGGCAACCAATGGAAAATCCCTAAAATTTATTCTGAGGTAGTAATAAACCTTTTACAGCTCAACATTCCATTGCAACGTGCAATTCCATATTGTTGGCCTTTAAAAACAGTCCATTTTTAGGATGTTCCAACATAAGTTTTTTTTTCCTTTTCCAACTACAGGAATGCCTAATTTGGGCTTTGCTTATGATGTTGAAATAACTTAGCTATGTAGCATTTTCTGAGAGAAAGGAGGAACGGGGAGAGTTACAACTATTTTACTTAACGTTTCTTTAGTAAAGAGAATGCCTTGGAGTAAATATATATCACATTTCAGATTTTCAAGCCATAAAACCTTAATCAATGGATTTAAATTTTGAAAAATATCTTTTTTAGGATTTTCTCCAATGGCAAGAATACTTTTAGCATTTTTATTATAATTCTTGCCAAATTTCAACTAACTCAGGTGGATGTATCTTGAAACAGTAGGCCATTTTTTTCTGATAAAAACGTAGACACATTTCTTATTTAGTTTTTGTTTGAAATAAAATAAAATGGAAACAGTAATTTAGGTGATCAAATCCAATCCCACTGTTCAGTTCAGGAATAAAATCAATCTGTATTCATAGAAAAGCATACACCTACATTAAGCATGATTGTATAGCTAACATAAGGAATAATTTGGCCATTTCATTTTGTTTTACATATTGTATAGGCTGCCTAACACCGAAGACTCTGGGTAAGTTACAATATGCTGAAATTATGTGCAGCAGTAGAAATGAATCAGAATGATAAAAACAGTAATGTTATAAGAGAGAACTATATACAATGCTTGAGATTTTTCCTCCTACATGTATATTTTCTACATGGAACACAAATTAAAGTCCTCTACTATAATTTCATGCGGGATCTGTTAGTGCTAAAATGCACCAAACGGATACATTGAGATGCCCATTTGTTGTTTATTTAATCCTTTATCTAATGTGAATTATAATGACAGCCAAAGATAGACCATGTAGTATGAATTGAACACACTCAGGTGGAACATAAATAAAACTGATACTGAGGTAGGTAGGATTACAAGTGCATCTCCTACAACTCCATGCAAATAAAACAAATGACACAGTAGTTTTACTTTACTCTTTTGCTGTGCTGGGTTTCGTTCTGCAGGAAATTGTATCACAAGATAATCCAACACTTGCAATTTAAAGACATGTAATTTCATTTCATTTCTAGAATTTATTGAATCTAATAACTCACCATTATTGGCAGCTTATCGGATCTAACCGCCCACCAAACAAGAAAAATTACTCTAATGACTTTGTTTCTGTTATGTCTAATTACTTGAGTATCAAAGCAAAATAATGTTACTGCCTTAAAAAAAGTTGCAAGGTAGCCATATAGCTGAAAGCTATAAAACTTTTTAAAGAAGTTTTATCCCTATATCTCATTGGGTTTTCTAGATATAGATGGGGCCCCTAAGTTGAAATAATAGAAAATACTTGTAGCTTGGTTTTTTTTATGTTGGCAGTGGTTTGCTCTCCAAGCTTATTTCAATTTAGTTATATACTAAATAGATAGATGGGCCCATAAGTTATATACCATTAGAGAAGCAGAAAGAAGATCAGAGAATTATCTCAGGAATAAATTGCTCTTTCAATTTCCCAATAATGAACTAGCAATATTAAGCAAAGCACTCTATGGACCAAATTTTGAAAGTTTAATTAATATACAATAAAGTTCACAGAACACTGTTACATAGCAACATGATACTGCTGGGAAGAATTAGTGGTTGTTTGTTGAAGCAGAATTCAAATTGCAATACTCTAACTTTGTAGTTTAATCCTGAACTCCCCATATCAACAACTGCAAACTGAATTCCCCAAAGAAAAATTCCATTTATTCGTTTATTTACAATTACCCAAATGACTTTGATCTTTGATCTAACACCAATTCCATACATAGGGTACCATTTTTCTCCCTCTGGGACTATGCATTCATGGCAATAAGTAAACATCAATAGAGTATTTATAAATAACTGTAATAATTTGTATTTAGCCATTTTTTTTACAATTACAAATATACAAACTACTACACTTCAGAATAAACTTCTCATAGGAAAATAATGAGAATGTCAATGCCTCAAACCCCAAATTAACAGACATAAATTCCTAAGAGAAATTATAATTATTAAATAACTACCATGCTCTTAAAATGATTGTGGGAGCTGGGAGTTTGAGGGATTCAGAAGGCACCAGGTTGTCCTTTTCAATGTCAAATATGCAATTATCCTAATCTGGACTAGTATAGATTATTTCTGCTATAGAATTCCTTAGCAATAACGACAGGGCACAGGTTAATATTTTTGATAAACTTTGCAGAGTTAGAGTTTAATGATCCAAATTCAATTAAAATACAGTACTGCAACTTGCTTTTCCTGGTTGGAAAGAAAGAACTTTATGCAAGAGTTACTTCCCTTAAATCCAACTTCAATCATCAGGAAAATAATTTGGTTTATTTATTTTTTTACCTCAAGTAATTATGACCAGTTCTTCCTAAACCCATTTTTTTAAAAAAAGGATAAGAGTATTTTAAATTCAAAGAGTGCTTTCATAACATTTGGAATGGCACATGAGGAGAAACATATTTGCAGATTTATTTACAGTACTTTAATACAAAGTACGGCGGTACCTTTCCACTGGCAAGAATCTCCACGCATTCTTTTCTGATTAAGCAAACATTTACCACCAAAAGGCTAAAGTCATTCACATGCCACAATACACTTTCCATTATCTCATGTTTTAGACAAAACATCCTTAGCGTCCAGCTTGGCAGAGCATAAAACATTTGTACTTTAAACTATTTTATGATAGTAAATTATTCAAGTGTTAGATCACCAAGGCCTAGTTTTAAGTAAACTTTATTGGTTGACAGACAGGGACAACTTCTGGCTAATACCCAAGGCCTCTGGTAGAGTGTGAAGAGCTAAAGAACTGTAAGAGAGGAGAAGAGTTTACAGTAATGTTACTAACTAAACTTATTGCCCTGTTTTAGTTTTAATTCCTTGGTTAACCCTTTCTATTAAAATATACTATTCTCTTTACTATAAATTTATTCAGCATTTAAATAAGCCTTGAAATACGTTGTTTATTCAATTTATCATCAATTCTACCACAGATTTTCAACATTGCTAAAACAACAAACCTAAATTAGGTATTTCAAAGTAAACCTCAGAGATGACAATGTTAGATTTGACAGTTTTTCATATTATAAGAAACCACCTCACCCCCCCCCCCACAGCTTTTATAACAGAGCTTTATCTCTTACATTCTTGTTGACATCTAATTTCCATATTCAGCAGGAAGGAACAGATGAAAGGAAACTAAGAAGAGACCAGAAGGTTATATATTAATCTTTAGCTAATCATGTTTGGCTAAATATAACAGTTATTTACTGCTGGATCATAATTTGCAGTCTTTAGTGCTGTGTTAGTTCATTTGATCTACAGCTTTGTCCTTGTCTTTTAAAGCTTTAGCTTCCTTCTCTCTTTGACATTCATTTTTTTCAAAAACTGGTTACCATCTGCTCTGTCTCTTTCAACCTGGGCTTTTTAAGCTTCTTAATCTTCTCCCAATTTGACAGGCAATTTTCTGAGATAAATGAAAAATGCAAAGGTGTTGTTTAGCTCACTTCAATCTCTCCTAATTTTAGTTTTCACAGTACCCATGGTAATAAAGGTGAATTTTTTTTGTGTGTCTCCTTATACAAAAGGGTCTTTGTTAGCTTCTAATATTTTACTTTATAGATGATGCTATTTCTACTGAATTTTGAAAATATATACCCTGCCTCTCTGTCATAATTAAGATAAATAGGTAATTATTTTTAAAATAATTTTAATGAAGTTTTTAGTGACCACTAAACAAATTCAAAATAAACCAGAAGGTACCGGGGGAAGGGGGGGGGAGAGTAAAAACTGTAGCCTCCAACCTTCAGCACACCAAGCATAAGCTAATATAGTAACTTTTTATTCCTTTTATAATTACCTTTTCTTCCCAGAGCCTAACATTTATCTATTGTATGTGCAACCCATAAATTGTCTTTTTTTAAGTTCTGCTTCAGTAAATGGTCCAGTACACGTTATCAGAAATATTGTGCAAATTGTTTAACTCTGATCAAATAGTACAATTTTAAATCCTTTCTTTTCGCTCCTCATAATCTTTGTCCTGTAAATCATTCCAATGGCATTGTAGGATTTAATCTTTCATTAATCTCTAGCATTCAATAAGAGTTTTAATCATGGAAATTTTGTGGCTGATGATAAAGATAAAAATCTTATGGAGTTGCTCATCCGATCTTGCAGAGTATTCAGATGAACACTGTGTGTTTGGGAAAAGAATTCTTGTGTAAGAATTTAAAAAAATATTCTGATATCTGCATATACTGACAAAAAAGGCTCCTGAAGGGAGTCACAATCTGTCACCATTACATTTTACAGACCAGTCCTCAAGGAAATGAATATTGTGAATTTGGGGACCAGGTGTGTAACATTTCATATGATTCAAGAAAAAGACTTATCTACTTATTTCCTTATTTGCTATATTTGTATCTTCACCTTTCCCTTAGAAATTCAAGGGGGCATACAAAGTTATTCCAATTCTTCCCTCCACCATAGCCCTGTGAGTAAGTCAGGCTGGGAGAAAATTACTGCTCAAAGCCACTCAATGACTTTTCATCGCTGAAGATGAAGAAGGTGGATAAACGTAGGTCTCTCTGGTGCAACCATGATCACTGTATTAGACTTGGTCTCAAAAGCCAGTGCATTATTAATAGAGTATGTTCTATTAACAATAATGTACAATGTTTGACTTCATTTCATGAAGTAGGAGGGTAGAAAGAACAAAGAAGAGATATACATAACACTTACAATTCCTCTCATGTATTAATTCAGAGGAGCTGCATTACAGCAGAGATAATAACTAACAGATGGACATTCATTCCTAAGTAGTGAACAAACCTTCCTTGTGGTTATGATTTCTGAACTAGAATACAGCAAGATTTACTCCACAGTTGTACAGCAAGGGAAAAAGCTACACACTGGATTGTAAATTTAGTTTATATAACTTACTTTGAAATTTTGTCTGTATGTTTGCCTCAATACTAATTTAAACAGGGTGGAAAAATTAAATTATCTATCTTTTTCAAGATGATTTTTAAAGAACACTGGCACTGAATGATTCTTTGGCTGAAATCCACATAACAAGAATTCAAACACTAAATAAATGCAATTTCCTGAAAACACAGACACTTTGTCAACTGAATTACCAACTATTTTCCCTCAGCTAACCTCTTTAACCACTTCCATACTTCTCAACTGAAGTTGAAGATCAACGCTTTTGGATGGAGTTTTGTGAGAAGAAAAGAATCATGTTAGTTATCTTCACCTCTAAACAACAATTCTTTTCCTTCATATAGTCTACACTACCATAATGTGAAGAATGGCACTTTTTAACTCTTTCATAAAGGATCGTGCATATGTTTATAATGCAATGAACCATGATATTCATATTTTACTTAGGTAAATTACAATATTGCTGAAGAAAAAGGTTCCTACAGAATGTATCTAGATTTGAAGACATTTGTAGAACAGATGTGGGTTGTAAAACATGCCATGAATGTATTCTTAACACATGAAAGTAGTTGGCTATGCTACTTCAGTGACTGTTTAACCCAATTTCAGACACACAAATACACTTTGAACATTTCAAAAATGTGACCCAGAGAAGGAAAATGTTGAGACTTGGCTTTAACTATTATAACCACAGTAGCTTGAAAATTCAGTTATAAAAAATCCCCCTAAAACATTCATTTATGCAATAATTCCATTTTTAAAATTGCTTAAGACAATTAAAATTAAGGTACCTCAAATATGTTCCTTTTACAATTATAAGGTCAACAGATTTTAGAAGGAAAATCATAAAAAAGAGGGATCCTCCTGGAAAGTAGTTGCTCAATTTTGGTGCATTTACCAAGAAGACCATGTTTTGAGTTGCTATCCATCTGCTTTAAATGCCAGTGGAATAAAGACAGCTTTACAAAGATTATATAATACATATGAGAGAAAAACAGACCTGTTAAGATTGATTTACATTCTTTATGGCCTGAACAGAATTGTAAAGGCACTTTCCACTTGCCGTGCAAACCAATGACCATTTTCTGAATTTACTAACTATGGTAAGCAGCATATCACAGCTGTAGTCTGAATTAAGTGCAACGTCTGATAATATTCAGAATTAGGCCAAGAGGATAAATGATAATAATTCAATCTGGATATCAGTGAAATGTACATTTTTATGAGTGTGACATTCTTATTCAGAAAAGGGTGAACAAGCCATAAAAAAAATTGGAAAAAAAAAGCATTCTTCCTGTGAATTGTTGCCACCAGGGTCCTTAATATCCAAGAATAACACTAAATCTAAGGATACAAAAACTTAGTCTTAACATGGAATAGAATGCCACGAAACACTTGAAAAGTTAATTACCAATTCTACTAATAGTCAGATTTATACCAGGGTGTTAATCATGTATTTGTTGGTTGCTGACTTAAGAAATACTTATCATGTGCCTTAATATGGCTGCTAGGCTTGGGCAGGGCAGAAGGCGTACAACACAGTGCATCTAGGCAAGTTACTGAAAATTAGAATGTAGCTATACCAAACTGCTGATTGTCCTTTTTTTACACAAAGATTTTAAACTCATTGCTACTTCTCCCCGCTCTTCCCACATTTCAGTTAATTCTTTGCCCTTCTTGACCAACAAGTGAGCAATTTCTCTTTCAAACAGTATTGTTTTCTACTCTTCTTGAAGCACCAAAGGGAAAAAAAGAGAAAGTTTAACGCAAGGTGCGAAGTACAGAAATGTGACCGGATTTACAGTGCAAGTCATACATACATAGATAGTAGGAATTCAGGCTCCTGGTCTTATTAAAAAACCTGAAAAGGATGAAAATAACTCAAGCCATCTGCTACCTTGATGTAAAACATAGATCTGTAAAGACTCCAACAAAGTTTAAAAGTCACAGACCTGGGAGCAAAAGTCTGAATAAGGAAAGATAACAGTACAACATCCAATATATGTATTTCAGAGAATAAGACCAAAGTTCATGAACAAGCTCATTCAGAAATGATCACCAATGAAATAATAAAGAATAGCACCATCATTTCACTCATTAAAGGTTGCTTTAATGAATGCCACAGGGCAATGGGACTGAAACTCAGGAATGTGTATAAGTAGTAAAATATGCAAAACTGAGGCACAATAGGAGGAAATGCAGCAAGTTAGGAAGTCCCAGAAAACAGTATCATTAACTATTCATACAACTTCCTTTTCAAATGTAATAATACATAACAGGGCCTGCAGAGACCATAAGGAATCTTTTAAAAACTAATATGAAACTGAAAGGAATAGAAAAGGTTCATATCTTCTTAGGAAAAATTAAAATTAATTGAATGGATAGACTGGAATTAAATATTCTAAAAGGAAATAACGTTGATAGAGAAAGGATAAACACATTCCTTGGTTAACAACTTGTTTGCAGTTGTGTATGTTCAATCTTATTTTGCATTTACTGAAACAAAGCATTTCCCAAGTTGGCACTCTCCATATGTTCTGGCTCCACAACAACCAGCATTTCCATCCAAGATGGTTGAAACCTCTGGCAGTTGTAGTCTCCTAAGAAAGGAAAGGCGCTATTAAGGCATGCAGTATATTTTTTGAGTAATCCAATGTTTATTATTGCTATATATTCTGAATATATAGCATATATGGTCACACAATCTAAAACTACTCTAATGTAAATATGAGATATGGTGTCGCCATTAACTAACACAAACTTCTTGGAAATGCCCCTTTAGTTAGAAGTCTACAATTTTTAATTTATACAGTTGATTATCACTATTTCACACATACACACACAAACACAAATTAAAGAAAACTGTTTTGTTTCAAATGCTGTAGCTTCAGCAGCTCCTTACAGATTTAAGTTTTATTCAAAAGTTCTACTAATGTTTGCTAAGGAGTATCCAGAAGCAGGGCAAGGTAAATAAATTCTCACTTTGCTTTCAGACAGATGTCTTTTAAATTATAGTTTTAACACTATTCAGTTATATTTTTGAAATTTAAACAGTGTGAAATGGCATCAAAGAGAGCACTGAAGGGGGCAGAATATAAACAAACCAATTTATTAATCATTGTGGAAGATTCAATAATTCATTACAGCAAAAGTCTCTAGGACCAGATGTTTTGTTTTAGGGATAGTTCAGCCTTATTCAGAACTTAGCTGAAAATGTATCTGACACACTTGCTTCTGCAGCTGGCAAATTCATGCAGACAAGCTTGGATCTATATCAGGAACTCCAAACCTGTAAGTGGTACATAAGCTTCACTCCACCCACCAATGTGCCCTATTCACATTCCCAAATGAAGTCTAGTATATGGATTTTAATTTAGATAGCTAGATATTGAAATAGTCTGATGTCTTTGCCAAACTATACTTAGGATGAATTATGATGAAAATATAAAACGGATGTATTAGAAACTGTGTAACGTTTATGATGAAGCAGGGCGAGAAAATATATCAGATATATCAAGTATTGCCTACATTTTAGTTATTCGAGACAAGAACCTTTAAAACAGTGTTTCTCAACCTTGACAATTTTAAGGCATGCTGGCTGTGGAATTCTGGGAGTTGAAGTCCACATGCCTTAAAACTGTCAAGGCTGAGAAACACTGCTTTAAAAGAACAAAGTCTCTTTATTAAAAGTGCTGTTAGGCCATGCATTCATCTTACCTGGCAAATGTCCCTTCATGAATAAAAGAAGTCTTCAATTAATATACAATAGGTTGTCTTTAAAAAAAATCTTAAACTTCACATTCCCATAAGGTCTTTGCATTCTTATGAAGTTTTTATTTGCCGATTGCCTGCCAAAAAGCCACTCACTTTTGAAAACAAACATATTCCAATGGCTCTGCCAGTGAAAGAAGGTCAAAGCTCTCATGACAAGGTCAGGAGAACAATTCTAGTTCATTTCTGTCAGTAAAAGATAAAACGGAGGGATTCCCTTTTGGCAAAGAGATGAGCAAATACGTTTTGTAGGTTCTCTTGGACAGCAGCACACAAAATTCCTACCTCAAACCAGAGGAAGAAACAATTTAAATTATTGAGGCTAGTCCCAATTATTCATCCACTATTACTAGTTCAAATTCTACAATATCTACATACTTTGTAGCATTTATCTTCTTACAGGTATACACTGAAGATAGCTTAGAACAGGGGTGTCAAACTCAATTTCATTGAGGGCATCAGCATTGCAGTTGCCCTTGGGGGGCCAGGTGGGTGTGGGCAGGTGAGTGCGGCCTACTGGGAGGGCGTGGAGGGAGTGGGTGTGGCCTACTGGGTGGGCGTGGTCAGCTCTACATTGTTTGCGTCAATGGTGCCTGTGGGGCCCTGGGCAAGAGTGGGACAGATCTGAGGGTCTCTGGCAGAAGGGGATGGAACCAGGGTAAGTGCCAAGGCATGGTCCACTGGAGGAGCCTCACTGTTCCCCTCAGGCCATGTAGGGGGGGGGGTCTTATGGAGCTAAGACTGAATGCGTTTCAGCATAGATGGTCACCACAAAATTGTACATTGGCTCCCGGCTGGCCTGGGCCAGGGCCCAGGCAGAGGGGGCCATTCCCTCACTGTTTCCAGGATGACTTCATGGGCCACATGAAACCACTTTGCGGGCTGCATCCATCCCCCAGGCCTTGTGTTTGACATGTCTGGCTTAGAAAGTGAACTTTTTAAAAATTTGTTACAGAGTCACAGTAGAATCAGCTTGATACAAAATAATTCTTGAGAATGTTCATTATTTATATGCTAAGAAGTAATTGCTTATAAAAAGAGTTTTTTTAAAGCTGCTTTGTCAATCATTTGCTTTTAAAAAATTTCTTTTTAAGAATAGGACGGCTTTTGAGGTAGTGCTAGGAACTACCAGGTTTGATAAAAAAAATATTATTGGCAAGGCTAGAGTAAATGAATAAATGACTGACCAATATTAGGCAAGTACAGTATTAAAGGTTGCACATGATGGGATAGGATAAGGTGTCAGCAAGTAACTGGTGAGAAAATGTGAAGCTAGAAAATTGCAGTTCTAAAAATCATTCTTTTTTTTTTTTTTTTATTCTTCCTGAATTTATCAGTAAAGAAAAGCCTTGATTTCTGTGATTGGCTTTTAGACAAGAGAAACAAAACAAAACACAGATTGAAATTCAGGATATTCAGGTACAGAACTCATTTGCTAGTTCCTTGAGATGCGTATGTGAATGTAAATATTACCTGCTGCTAGCATTCCACTTTTGATATTCAAGATGCCAATCTATAATCTTGTGCAATCTAAGGAAGCATAAGGTATCTATTTATAGTGCAATTGCAAATGGAGAAGAGCGAGCACTATTTGTTGAATGAATTTAGATGACAGTTTTTTACTGAAGAATGTAATGGATTCTTGCTAACATAGCACATCAAAAATATATTGAAATACATAAGGAAGTATATCTCTGAGGAAATGAGGCAAAAACAGGCTCTCAGTATTAAATGAAAATACTGATAGAATACTGGAAAAAAAAAGAGAAATATGAACAAGGTTCCTAAACTGTTTCCCCCTTTAGCTATTCATAGCTTTGTAATAAATAGAAAACCTGTGTGATTCTTAAAAAAATATTGTAAATAAAAATGTAATTCTTAAAATGTTTCCTCAACAGATTATTTTCAAAATTGCAGGTGGCTCAACTTTTACTAAGTATTTACAGAATTCCTATATGAAATCAAAATTTTAAACTATGACGGTAAGGTTCATTAAATTCAATGACACATAAACCACCAAACAATTTTTTAAAAAATTGAAGAGTGTCCACTATTTAATAATTCCGCATTTAAAGGTGGATAATTGAAAAGCAAATAGCACTGACAGAACTGAAATCAAACTAAGTTATAGCAAATGTAATAAACGCCTTTGAGAACAAAAAGGGTATGATAAAAGTCAGTCATGAAGAAAAATCCTGAAACTATGTTTTACATTGCATTTTCTCACCAGCAAACATCGTGGGAAAGATTATAGAAAGATATATGGAATAGTAGGAGTAGAAATTTGAAGATTGTAGAAAATTGATGCAAACCATCACCACTTTAAAAGAAAGATTGCTGTAATATCACACTGGCATATAATAACTGGAAATCCTCAAGACAGATTTGGCAATGAAAGAAAAAATAAATTTCAGTACTATGGTTTAGCTCAGTGGTTCTCAACCTTCCTAATGCCGCGACTCCAATCATTGGTCGTAAGTCAAGGACTACTTGTATTTCCCTGCGGGCGGGGCAGGAGGAGGCACGCACACTCCACCTCCTCTCCTGCGGCTGCAGGTGGGCCGTCGCCCAACAACCGCCTCGGCCCGGGAGTGCCGCACATGCGTGGTGCCGCCCCCTGCGCCGGCCGAAATGTAGCTGGCAAGCAGCAGTGATGGCACAGGCCGACCACCGGCTGGGCCACCAGCTGGCCCAGCCCAAGGGAGGTAAGGCACCCGCCGGGCCCCACACGCACCAGCAACCCTCCCTGCACCCGCCTTTGCCCCGCTAGCCTTACCTTGGCCACCGCACGTTCGATGTGGCGGCAGGCAGGCCCAGGCGCTCCTGGGTGCCCAAGGCATGCGGCAGTGAGGGCGCAGGCCGACCACCGGCTGGGCCACCAGCTGGCCCAGCCCAAGGAAGGAAGCCAACCACCGGGCCCCATGCGTGCCAGCAACCCTCCCTGCGCCCGCCGCTGCCCCGCTAGCCTTACCTTGGCCACCGCACATTTGGTGCGGTGGCAGGCAGGCCCAGGCACTCCTGGGCGGCCATGGCACGCGGCAGCAAGGGCGCAGGCTGACCACCAGCTGGGCCACCACCTGGCCCAGCCCAAGGGAGGTAAGCCACCCGCCGGGCCCCACACATGCCAGCAACCCTCCCTGCGCCCGCCGGCCTCCCACCTCTGGCCCTCTTTTACTTACATTTAGTAGTTGCTCAGCAGGGAGGGATGGAAACGTCCAGAAACCTCGCCTTAGCTGCAGACAACTTGCAGCACCGTTTGCAGACTGGGCTTTTGGTGGGCTCAGCAGGGCAGAGACAGCCTGGACAATTCCTATTGGCTTTTGAAAGCCAATAGAATTAGACTCTATTCAAGAGAGTCTATTCTATTGGCTTTCGAAAGCCAATAGATTCTATTGGCTTTCAAAAGCCAATAGAATAAGAGGGAGTAGCACAGCTAAGGAAAAGGGGAAAAAAATGGCGGACTGCGTTGTTTGGTGACCCCCGTAAAATGGTCGTTCGACCCCAAATGGGGTTGCAACCCACAGGTTGAGAACCGCTGGTTTAGCTATTCAAAAGAAAATTAAATTAGCAGTTAGCTAAAGACTAGTTCAATATTTAGAACTGGTCGTTCCACCCCAAATGGGGTTGCAACCCACAGGTTGAGAACCGCTGGTTTAGCTATTCAAAAGAAAATTAAATTAGCAGTTAGCTAAAGACTAGTTCAATATTTAGAACTGTAATATTTAAAACACAAAACAAGGAGATTTCTTCACAACAAATATATGTGTGCCTAAGAAATATCAAGGATGTAGCACAACCCAACAGCTTAGTCATCATACAAAGGAACCAAAGTTCAACAATTACTCCTTCATTGATATCGTACTATAAGATGCTCCTACAACACTTCTGAAGGAATATCTGAAACCATACACTTATAAGAAGTAGTGCACAGAAAGTTTATTCAGGTATGAAAAAGCCTTATCAATTACTCGTGATACATGATGAGGCAAATATATATATTATCGCAAACACGTCTTTTATTGAGTACAATAATTTCTATTACTCAATAAAACATTTTCTGGAAAGTCACTTGGGAAAATAATAAGATGTAGTTCCCCAACCAGATTGTATTATTTGGCAATTGCTTCTTTCCTTCCCTTACTGGAAAAAGCAATAATCCTACTGTATGAAATCATTACTAAGGCATTCCAAGAATACTGTGTTGGACAAAAGGATTAATTCTGAAGAAGACAAATAGCTATATCTAACAGGAATTTAAGAAACTGCAAACATAACCAAGGAACAACAGTGTATTGTCCCTGCTCTGAATTGATGATTAATAAGGTACTTGTAACTCTCATGTAATCTTGATCTGCATAACCAAACATCTTCCCTTCCCCCCTTTGACCATTTCCTTATTCAACATCAGCTAGCCAATCTAGACATCTGATGAAGGGAGGTGAAGTTCATGAAAGCATTTTAATAAACACATTTAATAAAATGTATTAACTGTAGTTGAAAAGGTACTACCAAATTGCTTCTAATCTCTGTGCCATCAGTAACATCACAACTCTTCACCGTTTCCTCTAAAAATCTGCCTGCTTTCTTAAAATCTCTCTCTTCTCTTTTCCTTTTGTCTGACAATGAATTAGCCTTTTTATGCTGTATATTTTACTTGTGAGAATGAGTAGGATTAATCATTTGTGGATTCTCCCAATCTCTGGAATCATTTCCGTTTTTCCCCTCTGCCTCAGACAAAGAAAAAGGGAAGCTGAGATCAAAAGAGTTCTATGAATAGATGTCACTATCATAGGTGGGATGGGTTTGTCATCTGTCAAGCAAATTTGCTTCTACAGTATTGACAGAATTTTAATGTCTTATGTATTCTTAACGATCAGTCACATAGTTTCAAAAAAAGAACAAGGGAAGCTGCAAACCCTATTGTTTTCACCAGAAGGAGGATTATTAAACACATTACTGTACTGAATAAACAATTTCCAAGATGACCCAATATGTTTAATAATATCATCCTCACAACAGAAGTTGTCATTGTCATCATCATCATCCATTTTGCATGGAAAAAAGATTATACCTGACCATGGAAGAAGCGAATTCCAGCACAGACCAAAGTAAAGAGAAAATAAATTCCTTTCACCATCTGCAATAACTATAAATTTATTTTATTTCCTAATAAAATAAGAATGTAATATAATGAAACTATAATAGTATTATACAGTACAATGTAAATACCATAATGGAATTGGCTACACCAGGGGTGTCAAACTTGCAATGTCACTTGATATGTTGCAACGTATCACGACTTTTTCGCCATTGCTGGCAATGGGGTGGGCGTGGTTTCGCTATGATTCATCTGGCCTGTGGGCCGACAGTTTGACACCCCTGCCTTACACCGATTGATACATCATATATTGATCCTCAAGAAGCCATGAAGAAGCCTTACATTTGTACATATAGCTTAAAGATTTGCAGTGATCTTCATTTTAAAAAAATAGTTTCACACAAGAGTCTTCTCAATTTCTACCCAGAATCAAACCATGTAAAGTATGTTTATGCAAACTATGTGTTCTGCATAAGCTGTAGGCCTTCTTTGGATATTACAATTTTGAAGAGAGAAAAATATCGTTTACACAATGCTGAATCTTTCTTTTTAAAAAATCCAATCTCTGATCATCTCATACTTCATCAATTGATTATCTGTAACCTAAGTAGATTTGCTGTTCCCTTTAATAACAATAAAATTAAAATTCTTACCTGATAGAATTATGAGGCCTATTTTCTACTTTCAACAAAATTTGTATGTCTGACTGGGGAGACACTGTGTAGATTTTTAATCTGCAATAAAAACTATTAACATTTTAAAAAATCACATAACAAAAAATACAGAAAGTTTAAAATCTGTTGTTTCAGCAAGAGAAACCAATCAAAAGAATAATATACACAATACACTGTATTAATACACTGAAATAATAGAAAATACGAATATTTTGTAGAAGGAAGTACCTTTGCTGCTTGACAAGATCAGCTTCTTGAGGATCAATATATGTCTTCAAAATATCACACAAAGGTTTATCATCTGGGACCCTTTATCCAGAAATACAAATCATCAGTGAAGATATTTGTAGGAATAGACAAACCAGTTAGCATCATATTAATATGTACTGTATGTAGTTTTATGATTTCCTCTGTTTCAGCTATATATAGTTCATTCATATGTATATGTATACACACACACACATATACACACACACATACATATGCACATACACACACACCATTTAGAAATTCATACCCAAGATACCAAAAATACTTTCTGTTAAATTATTCCTGTTCCAGTTACTTAGTCCAATTGAAATAATGCTTTCACATCTTTAAATAAATCTTACTGTTGTATATTCTTTTCTAAATAGGAAACCGAAGAAAGTGCTTGAGGGATGATGTTTACTAGGTTACATACCAAGATTGTAATACAGGATATAGCCATATAAAAATAGTATGTACAATAAGCCATACTTTCTTGATTTAAAGCTTCCTAGGTTACACAGATAAAGCTAAAAATAGATAAGATGATATGCAATTTTAAAATAGTTCAAAGAGAAATATCCCAATAATTTGTTTATTCAGAAGCTTGTGTATTTTTTCCAGACAAAAAAACTCAAATGTAATTGTAAAATATAATCCGGCAATTATTTAAATAATTTAATTATAGAATTATTTAAACTTCAGTGAAAGTAAATTTGCTGCCAAGTATGTATGAATACCTTTGCTCTGTGAATTTAGCATGACTCTGAGGAAATATAAGCTTCAAGTGCCAGTAGAACTTTTGTTCCCTGAAAAAAAGAAAACAGTACAGATCCTTAAAATTCTTTTTATTACAAATGCAATTGTAATAAAGAGAAAATTCAAAACAAGTTAAGAAGTAGGAGAAACCTGTTGATTTGGGGAGATATCAAAAGTCTTAAATTGTTCCCACCAAAATATAACCCAACAGGAAAATCAAGTACTTCCCCATGGCTCTAAATACAAACTTTCTTCTACTTTTTTAAATATGGTTTAAACTTAACTGCTATTTTCCTTACATTTAAGGATTGATGTTTCTTTTCCCATTACACATGTATGTATAAACACAAGTATCACAAGTATGATGTTAATAAATAAATAAAAACAATACAGTGCTACGGGTATAAAATTATTTTGATCTCTGCGTAATAAAATAACATTCTGTCAGCAGATCGCAAACAGAAGCAGTGTAGATCAGTCGGTTCCTAGGTACGATGAAATACTATGTCCAAATTGTTGGATGTAACAGCCTGGGAATATGTATAGCATTTTTCAATCTTTACTTAGAAATAAAGATTCATGTTTTGCTAGGATGAAATAAAATAATTTTACTTTATAAATTACCCAAGCAGACTGGTAATAGTCTGAAAAAAGAACGATTTTTGGAAGAAAGCAACTAACATTTTTAGAAAGGAGGGAAGTTGACTCATGACTAGAATAAGAAGTTGGCACGTATAAATAGAAGGAGAATAAAGAGAAGCAAGCACTGCAAAGAGGTTCTGAAAAATCTGTTTCTTTTCTACAAATACAATGCAAAGTAGTAAGGGAATTTGGAGACGACAGATAGTATGTATGCCGAAGCTGTTCTCAAAAAGTGTGAAGTCTCTTTGTTGGCTTTTACCTTTACCTAACGATGTACAACTAAATGTTGGAATTATATCTGTAATGTAGGGCCATAACAAGGTGCTTCTTCAGAATTAGGTTTCTGGGAGCTAATTTGTACAAACGATGAATTAGTTACTGACATAATTTTATCAATCTTGTGATAATCTGATGTACGTGTCTTTAACTTCCATGAACATCTAGGCAGAATGCAGATAGAGGTTTATGGAGTTACGGTGTAATACTACTGGATTATACTTTTATCTAGCACATTGGTCTTTTAAACAGCAGTGGATAGTCAGATTATGTATTTATTCACATAAATTTAAAAACACCTTTGACTGGACAATCACTTGTCTGACATGGTATAGGGTCTCCTGCTTCAGCAGGAGGTTGGACTATAAGACCTCAAGGTCCCTTCCAGCTCTATTCTGATTGAGGGTTGCCTCTTTGCCCCATAACTGTTTGAACAAATTATGCTCTACCCAATCTCTTTCTATTGTATTAATTAGTAGCAACATAGGATTCTGAAATTATCTTTTCAGTTTCTATTCTGCTGACAAAATGTAGAAGCCTTTTGCAAATATTAATTATCAGTGCAACACTATTTCTTCTTTCTCAAAAAAGGCACAATTTATACTTCACCTCCTTTGGTATGTAAGGGAAGCAAAATCTGTGGTGGAGTCCAGTGTTCTATAGGTTTTATCACGTATCTATTGTATTCATTTGCAAACACATTATCCTGCAATTCTTCTTTATTGGTTGCATCTTACATTGAGATGTTTTCACTTGATGCTTTCATTTTATTAATGCACAGGAAAACTGTCTCCAGAAATTCTTTTGCCAACAAAATTTAGAGCCACATTAACTGAATTTCAACAATAAAGGTGGGAATAAAAGCATTAAAGCCCTTCACCAAATATTGAGACAAGACAGAAGAAAAACATAGAAACCATATTTTTCACTTTCAAGAGATTTATAAACAAGACATTAAATCAGGGATGAGCACAGCCTATATCTGATAACACAAGTTCTGGCTTCTAGAATTTTTCAAAAGTGAATGTTGATATCCTATAGCTCTTTTCTAGCGCTGTGTGGGCCATCAGTGAAGCATGTGTAGATCAACATACAGAAAGACGGGGGGGGGGGGGGGGGGAAACACTCAGGAAACTGCAGCCAGCCTCCCAGGGGATGCAATGACTAATGCTTGGAGGAGAGAAGTCTTGCTTGGGCTTCATTATTCATGAAGTTTCCATTGGAATGTTTGTTTGTTTGCCCAGTGCCACAGTCTCCCTTTTTCTTAGAAAAAATTCAGCATGATGAAAAAGGGAACTAAATGAGTATTTACCCAGAAAATTTAATTAGGCCATTGCAATTCACGAGATTAAGGAACAAATTTAGCTGTTTTTATAGTAAGAATAATTACAAGATTCTTTAGGCAAAAGAAAAAGAGATGAAAGATGTGGGAACTTTAACCAGAAATTATCTATGTCAATTTTTGTATTTACATGGACAGCAGCTAAAAAAGAGTTAAGTCAAAGTAATTGTGAATAGGGGTTATTCTTTTTAACTACTGATCAGTTGAATTAAGCATGAATCATAAGTTCACTGGACATAAACCATTTATATGCCAAGCATCTGTCTTTCAGCCAATTTGATTATGTATTTTTTTAGAAACCCCATGATGTTGCAAAAAGTACTATTGTGGTTCATTAAGACAACAATGAAATCATAGGAATGGAAAGCCATATTAATACTCAAACATAAACTCATTTATGATTATATCTAGTAAGATTACATAATATTCTGATATAATTAGAAATAAGTCAGGTGTTGTTTTTTTTTAGCAACCAACACCATTATCTTAGGAGTTGATCAACATTTTTGTCCTAAGGCAGCATCTGAAATAAATATTTAAAGATTTTAAGTTGCACAACTCATTGATTAAGCAAAACTTTTATAAGTGATCACCTTATTGCTACAATGATCTGTATTCACTCACTGAACAGAACTGAAAGGTATTTGAGTTATGTTGCTGAAAACAGGAGCAAGATGAGAACATTTCTATTGCAAAATTTACAAACTTTTTTTGCAAATTTTAATCTGACACTGTCTTGATCACTAAAGCTGGAGGTTTTGCATGTTTTTGTGATATTCCTACTTAGATACAGATTTCTACTTCGAGCATAGAAGTATATTGGCCATTATGCTAATTTCTTCTTGCAAATGCCTTATAGTAATACAAAATATTTGCAAGAGAGCCATCTATTGGTTTCCAGAATTATAGCCAAGTTACTCTTTGCAAGAAAACAAAAAGCCTTACGCATAAGCTTTTGTGGATCAATGTCTATTTCATCCACTGAAAGAACAGTTATTAAAACAGACTGTGCTATTAAGACAGAGCATAACATTTGTGCATAAATATTGCAGACACGATTTATAGATTTATCTGTGTTGTTACATAAAAGCTTTGCCTCCTATCTAATTCAGTTATGCTCCTTGAAACCAATGAAGTGTATTAGCATCTCCTTGTTGATGAAAAAATCATGTTTCTTTTCCATCATTCTCTGCAATAAAGCTAGAAAGTTTATCTCATTCTACTGCTATTATCGCATTATACTGATGACAAAATTAAATGCATACTGTACATAGTACACACTGAGAAAACAACATAAATATAAATCAGTCAAAGGACAACTTGATTCAGAATGGTGAAAAGCAATCAGGACCCCTGTGGATCAACTGAAAATAATTCAGAGGTTATAGCTGGATAATGTTTTATTAGCATGCATCAAGAAGACACCCTTTCAGACCGGAGTTGTGATGTGTGCACCAAGTATGTAAGTGGCAGAATATATCTGACATTGCGCTGAATTTCATCACTTGCTCGCCTTAACATACTTACACATAAAAGCCATATTTAGAATGAAGGGCTTTGTTGAGCTAACATCATGCTGATAATAGTAGCCAGAAACTTACTTATTGCTATAGAAAGTAGAATTCTCTCGTCTCTTTGTGAAGCCAATCGGTAAAGTTTGCAAGCAGATCTTGCATCTTCGAGCTCGGTTTCTCAGAAAATTTACCTGATGAGAGATGCAGGGTTTTCAAATGCAAGGATAAGAATTGCTTTAAAAGGAGAACTACTTTAAAGAATTATTTTGAGAAATTGCGGTTTAGCACTACTAGGCCAAGCTTCACATGTTCAAGACCCAGAAACTAAGAGAATCGTGGAATCTTTTGCTTTCATTGAATTTGTCATGTCTAAATCTTGTTTCAATAAACCACAGTGAAGATTAAGCTTAAATTTTAGTCACTAAAGCAGAAAAACCTTCTAACCTCCTCATGACCCAACTATAAAACACAGGAGTGCAAAATTTGCTCTTACAAACTTACTTTTCTAAAAGTAAACCATAATTGAATGTTAGGTTGAAAGCAGATGTATCACGTTTCACAGAATAGATGAGATGTTCAAACCATTTCTATATGGGGCTCTAAGGCAGGGGTGTCAAACTGCCAGCCTGTGGGCCAGATGCATCATAGCGAAACCGCGCCCATCCCATTGCCGGCAACGGCAAAAAAGTCACGATACGTTGTGACACGTCACGTGATGTTGCGAGTTTGATACCCTTGCTCTAAGGCTTTGCCTTCACTATGAGGGACTTATTCACTAAAGGTTAGCAAGACTGAAAATATATCCAACAGCAACAATTCTCAAAGTCCTATCTTGTAGAATTGACTGCTCAAAAATGATTGAATTTATCTAGAGTATATGCTTTATTATCTCAGTAACAGGCTGTGCAAATCCTTTGGAAGAAATGCTTCAGAAAAAACAGGGATGGGTACACAGTAGCTCTTTTCAATCATTCAAGGAGGACCATTTTGCAGGTGGTTTCAGCAGCTTCTCCAGCTGGCTCTGCATGTGTGCATTTCACACAGCAGAAATAACAGGAAGCAGCTTCTAAAGCAGCTGTGCAAGCCTGGAAAAAGAAGTGGCTACTTTAATAAGCCAAAAAGAAGGAGTTTATATGTGTTCCCAAATGTTCTGAAACAACTCTTTCAAAAGATTTGCATAGCTCTACTCAGTAAAATAACTCCTTTTCATAAAACTGTCACTTGATTTTATTTATTTATGCCTTCATTTAATTTTTAAATGGCATACATAAAGAAGGCATTGACTGTTCTATACAAATGAATGCGCCTTCAAAAGCATACAATTCTGCAGTGCTACATTAGATGAAACTTAACAGAACTTAAATTCTGTGTTAACATCGCATGAAATTATATTGGATAAAATTATATGAGATCTATGTTTATATACTAATATTCAGTACCAGAAACGATAATCTTTTAACCTTAACACGTATTTACAAGTTGTCTCTTTATATTGATGTTTCTCAATTTTAGCAATATTAAGATGTGTGGACTTCAAATCCCAGAATTCCTTAACAATGCTCTAAAGATTTTCAATGTCACACTTAAATCTAATTCTTGCATATAAAAATAAGTCACAAATCCACAGTAAAGTCACATATATGAAAAACAAGCTCTTTCGCAAAACGGCTCCTTTGGGGAGAGTCTGTATATTCTTATGCACAAATAGCTGCCAGCAATTGGCATGTTCAGTCATAAAATGCTTATTTAACCAAATACAAAGAAATGAAGCTGCTCCTTTCCATCTTATCAATTGTTGTGGAATCTTTCTACTGCTCTTGAGATGTGGGAGCACTTCTAATGAATCATTGGTTTACAGTCATTAATTATATTTTAATTGTGAAAGTGCTTAAGTCGCATATGGAAATAAATATGCAAGAAATTTGTACTTTCAAACTTGCCTTACATCTATAGAATATCAAAAATCAGATGAGGCAGAGCTCCTAGAATACATTAAAAGAAACATCTATAGGCATTCACATGCTTACAGGGTGCTTGCAAAGCATAGCAAGTCTCCTACACAAATCAAAAGCAAACCCTTGAAAACCTATTGCTATATTACCTCTCTAGTTATTTCTTGCAATTCTAAATGAGAAATTTCCACTTTGCTAGCCGTTATTCCCTTAAGCTGTCTTTATTCAGCAAAACCAAATAGTGTCAGCACTGCTTACAAATAGATGCTTCCAAGTGAAACCAAACAGCTTAACCATTTTCCTTTCTACATTCACTCAACCTAATCATTCTGCAGACACACTTCCTGCTTCTACCAGCAGCAATTATCAAAGGGGGGGGGGGAAAGGTGGAAAAACACATCTTTCAAACAATAAAATGGAAGATTCTTCCGTGGGACAATGCTCCCTGCAAAATTCTTGTGTATCACTTGTTTTATGCAGAATATAGGCTTATTTAGACCTGGAGGAATGTTGTCCATGGGGTCGCGATGGGTCGGACACGACTTCGCAATTAACAACAACAGGCTTATTTATAGCTCTAGAAAACGGGTGTCAAACTCGCCGTGTCACGTGACGTGTTGCAACGTATTGCGACTTTTTTCACATTGCCAGAGCTGGGGTGGGTGCGGCCTCCACATGATGCAACCAACCCATGGGCCAGCAGTTTGACACCCCTGCTCTAGAATTTTACCACTGAATGGCAAACATGGAGAAATGGTCTTCATTTTGAAGTGTCTTAGCTCCTCTGAGGGCATTTTAGTAATCTCTGTGATTTATCTTTGTCCTTTTTTCTTTCCTTTCTATTTCCTTCAAACTTAACAAAGATAACAGCAGGGGCTTCCATGCAGGGATATATGCATTCCTGTTCAAAGTTACAATCAACCTGAATAATTTATGAGACTTATATACCGCTTTAAGTGCAAGCACTCTCTAAGCGGTGTACACCAGTAAGCAATGTATAATATATATTTTACATTGCCCCCAACAATCTGGGTCCTCATTTTACCTACCCCGGAAGGATGGAAGGCTGAGTCAACCTTGAGCCGGTGAGATTTGAACCGCTGACCTGCTGAACACAGTCAGCTAAAGTGGCCTGCAGTACTGCACTCTAACTGCTGCGCCACCTCGGATCTTTTAGAGGACTTATAATCTGGATTTGAAGTTCCAAAAGTCAGGGCCCCTCCATAGTCATGGGTCTAAACTTTTGTTTTCAAAGCTTGGAAAAAATGATGATATATAAAATAACCAAACAAAAACAATATGGCATACTGAGTAGTATTCTCCCAACTGCTGGGTTGCCAATATGGACACAGTTGCAATATTTTAATTAAGAATTACCACAGTACAACAATTATTTTCCTGAGGTTAAAGAGGTACTAAACTCAGTTTAGATTAACATCTTTTTCTTCTAACAGTATCTGTATCTCAAAACTTCCTCACAACAATCTTCAAATGTTGTTCAGTGTATCCATTTCAAGGTAACCTTGAATATAATGTGATCTTCCATGCTTATCTTTTCATTATTTACATTCCCAATCTTTTTTTCTAGTTGAAAAAAAATGTAAAACATTTAATTTCTTTAGAATATTTACAAATCGATTGCTTTTGGGTTTATGAGAAATAGTATCTCGAGCAGCTCGGTCAGTCATTCTTCCCACGTCTTCTAGAAATCGATAATCTGAAGAAGAAAAACAAGGAAAAAGGCAAGGAGACATTTTACTGAAATAAAAGTGATGCTGATATGTAAAAATATAAAGAACCACATATAAGTAGTGTCTTTAGCATTAAAATATTCAGTATGTATAAGAATGTATACCAGAACCAGAAGCAATTAAGATTTTGCAATACCTTTTAAGTAAAACTATTATTATTTTCAAAGTCAGAAAACTTCAGAGAAGGAGGGTACACTGTTGTTGTTTTTCTTACTCAAACATGCTTTTTTTCTGGAATCATAAAGTTATCATACAACCCCAGGAGAAGAGAAATTTCTTTATGGAGAAGCTGGGATTTCATATTTTATTCTGATTTTTTAAAAATTCTCTATGCTGTTTTGATGGTATTAGTGTATGCTAGATCTGACTAGTCACTGACTGCAAATAAATTTTACTATTATTATTGCTGAGAAGTGCAGTTCCATTCCTGTTTTTCAAGAATTTTTTCAAGCTTTGGAATCTGCGAAATTTTAAATACTTCTATATGTGCTAGGATTAGATTTCTTTTAAGAAATATACTTACATTGCCTCATTCTCAGTCCAAAATATTCTCAACCTATCTTTGTGTTCTATCCGACATACTATTGTGTTTGTTTTAGGATACTCGGACAAACTACACTGCTAGTATAGTAAAAAGGAGCTTACTACTGGCACAGTAGCAAGAGTTTACCAAAAAAAAAAAAAAAAAAAAAAAAAATTATAATTCTATTTTTTTAAAAAAAATAAACAACTATATAGCACACTGCACTAGTGTAGATCATTGCTTATCCCAAGCCCTAGAGTACTTTGAGTATTTTTATTGGACTAATATTCTTACCACTTAGAAGAGTTAAGTTGCTGAACTCATTCACTGAAACAAAGGCTGCTTTTTCTCTGATTCCATTACAGCTGTATAAAGCTTTATGTTTTTTTACACAAGCCAAACTGAAAGCACAAAAGCAAAGAAACACTGTTATTTTATTTTCAGTACCTAAGATAAAAAAAAAAAAGGTCTTTGGTTTATACCTACCTGCATGAATATTTCATACATCGAGGGCATCTGTATTTTGCTGCTTCTGTATTACAGAGTTCACATCTAAAAAATTGAAATTTGAGATGCTACATGTACACGTAAACAGCACAGAGAAAAGTCTCCACACAAGGGAATTTTGGAAAAGACAAACTAGTGAAGAAAAATTATCAGAATTTTTCACTTTTGTTCAAGTGCAAACTCCCATTGGCAGCCTTGGCTATCTCCCCAAAACTGATTTATTACAAATTAATAAACTATGTCGGGATGTCTTTGCTGTAACAGCATTCCACTGCATTTCCTGCAAAAGATGTTAAAATATTGTTACTGATAATCTGAGCCCCTTGAAGCTTCTAATGAGAATCGACACAACAGGGTCTTACATCCTGTTAATGGCCACTCTCAGGATTCTGGCTTATCGTTTGTCAGCAGCATCCTGGTAAATGCTGCTTTATCATTTCTTGCCAGTAGAAGCAGTTAAACAATGGAAATTCTTTTCCATGCTTTGTTTAGCCTGAAATGTAACTGAGTAACTTGGACTGGTGCCCCATCAGCTAGAGATGATGCATCAGAGTTCCAACTGGCACATCATACTAAATTAGAAATACACAACCTGAACACTAGCAATTTGTGATCTGATCTACAATCAGCTCCTGGCTGGGTCTTTGCTCTTGTAATTGATGGCACACCGATATTAAATAAAAAAATCAAATCCTAATGGTGGGTTTCTATACCATATGAAGTCAAACAGTGACAATATGTGAGCCTAGGCAATGAGACGCCACTATTCTAAAAATGTGTTTTCTTTTTAAATCACCAAACTGACATAGTTTTGGGTCTTTCTGTTTCACACTGTTACCACATCTATTAAAAAAATCAATTCCTAGATGGCTACATAGAGGTACAGAATAATTTCTTGGGGCCATGTAAGTTTTCCAGTTTTTGCAGCCCAGATATGGTAGCCTTTTCCCTCCTTGTTATGTATATGTCATCATGTGAAGATCACCTGAAGTGTTAATACCATTTTATAATGCCTTGGTAAAGCTACACTTGGAAGACTGCATCCAATTTTGGTCACCACGGTGTAAAAAAGATGTTGAGACTCTAGAAAGAGTACAGAGAAGAGCAACAAAGATGATTACAGGACTGGAGGCTAAAACATATGAAGAACAGTTGCTGGAATTGGGTATGTCTAGTTTAATGAAGAGAAGGACCAGGGAAAACTGTGACTGAATCTGGATGTTTTGCTTCAGATAGCACGAAGCCTCCTCCCAGAAGGTAACAAGGAACAAGCAGCTAAACAAATCTTTTGGAGCAAAATAAGCCTGATCACAAGGCATACCCTTTCTTTTATACATTGCTTTATGAATAAAATCAGAGCATGATGAACTTGTTTATATGGAACTAACTCAATTTTTAGTTTTAACTGCTGTGGAATTTTTTCTTTCAAAAAGGCCAAGTGTCAGGTTGCTGACTTAGCATTTTCCGAATTGTGCTTTAAACCTAGGTCAAACTGATCCCGACATAATTTAATACAGTAAATTCTGAGAAACCATTTATAGATACAGGGAGAACAGGCCTTTTTCAGGTTTGTCACTATAGAAGTAGCGATAGTTCTAAAGAAGTCCTGTTCTCCTTCATATCTATAAATGAATTACTAGTTGTATCTGCAATTCTCACTTGTTTTAAGATAAAAGCCTAAAATAATGCTAAGAAATATTTGTGAAAAGTATAAGAGCTTCAGTAGAGCAAAGATACCTTGATGAGAAATAATGCAAAGTAAGCAGAATTTTGTAAAAAAAAAAAAGTATGATATTTTTGCTTTTTAACTGTGTTACATCTAATATTTATTTATTTTATTTTTATATATATATATATATATATATTTATCCTTATAGTGCAAATGTATTGGGATTTTTCACCCAAAAAATGAGTAAATGATGATGTGGTGAGAGGGAGCTCAAGGTGTTACATGAACTGGGTTCAAAGATCATAGATTTCCCAGCTCTGAAATTTAATTTCGATTTCTGTTCAATGATTTCCGAAGTAGATTGGCTGATATTTTTTTCAGAACATTTCTAAAATTTATACCGCAGCCATGACAACTCCAATGATGTTTACACAAACATATTCAATAAAATAAATGTATGTACAGTATCCAAAGTGAATCCAAAAGAGATGTTTGCCTGTCATATACACAACGAAGCCAACAAGTCGTCTTTGAGCTGAGCACACATATTGTTCTTCTATTTGTTCATATCTTTTTAGGAGCATTTGAGATATGCAAAAATTCAAGTCAATGTTAGATGTAAAAGTACAGCTCCAAAGTACAATAGTCCAAATTAATACAAAAATAATGTGAAATTGTGCCAAGCTTGTGTCAAGCATCCTTCCCAATCAACATTGTCCACAGGTTTGTCATTTGCAAATGTAATTCTGTAATACCAGCAGAAGATCGCTGAAAAAAATGTCAATACTCATAAACCATTCATTATTTTTCACTTGGTCTACTCTGCAGACAGCTATAGTCACCTAAACCTTTGCATACCAAATTTGAATGTTGGAAAATGTTTTATTTCAAAAATCTCTTACATTTTATATATTTATTTATTCTTTTTTTCAGACATAAACCACTTGACTCTGGGCTGCTTACAATTCTAAAATTACAAACCAATGAAAAAAACATTTAAACCCTAAAAGCACCCATAAAATAAATAAGTACAAATAGTAGCTGTGATGATCAGTCAACTAATAATAAAGACAAATACAGGTGGTCCATGACTTACGACCACAATTGAGCCCAAAATTTCTGTGGCTAAGTGAGACATTTGTTAAGTGAGTGTTGCCCTATTTTATGAATTTTAATTCTACAACTGTTGAACGAAACACTGCAGTTGTTAAGTTAGTAACATGGTTGTTAAGTGAATCTGGCTTCCCCATTGACTTTGCTTTCAGAAGGTCACAGAAAAAAGAGAACACATGACCTCAGGACACTGCAACAGTCGTAAATGAGTCAATTGCTGAGTATCTGGTGCAGTCTCTTCTTAAAAACTTCCAGTGTTGGAGCATTTACTGCTTCTGGAGGCAAGCTGTTCCACTGATTAATTGTTCTCACTGTCAGGAAGTTTCTCCTTAGTTCTAGGTTGCTTCTCTCCTTGATTAGTTTCCACCAGTTGCTTCTTGTCCTGCCTTCAGGTGCTTTGGAAAATAGCTTAAGTCCCTCTTCTTTATGGCAGCCCCTGAGATATTGGAATACTGCTATCATGTCCCCCCTTGTCCTTCTCTTCGTTAAACTAGACATACCCAATTCTCGCAACCGGTCCTTATATGTTTTAGCCTCCAGTCCCCTAATCATCTTTGTTGCTCGTCTCTGTACTCTTTCTAGAGTCTCAACATCTTTTTTACATCGTGGTGACCAAAACTGGATGCAGTATTCCAAGTGTGGCCTTACCAAGGCATTGAAGAGTGGTATTAATACTTGCCATTTGTCCGAAATGGTGTAGGGTTTCCTGCCCGAGCAGGGGGTTGGACTAGATGACCTCCAAGGTCCCTTCCAACTTTACTACTATTATTATTATTATTAAAAGGATGCTGCAAAGATCAAAACTGTGGAAAACGGTCATAAATCACTTTTTTAAAGTGCTATTGTAAATTTCAAGGGTCACTAAATGAATTGTTGTAAGTCGAGGACTACCTTACATAGCCAAGTTTTTAAAGCTTTGTGAAAGGCCAATAGGGTCATTCTATTCAAATATTCTAAGTGAATAACTTAAAGGTTTAATCAGTGGTGGGATTCAGCTAGTTCACACCGGTTCGGCAGAACCAGTAGCTAATTTGTTGTTGACTTTGGCAAAGCGGCTGAAGCCTTAGTCCTTTTTTGCAAGGGCCAGGTTGGACCGCCGGAAGTGCACGGATGCCAGTTCCGGAAGTCTGTTCCGAGCCTCGGAGGCCTGGGAGAGGCCTCCCAAGCCCAGAATGGCCCACCAGAAGTCCATTCTGAGCCTTGGAGGTCCAGGCCCAGAATGGATTTCTGGAAGCGATGTCCACGCAGAGAACCGGTTGTTCAGGTATTTGAATCCCACCACTGGGTTTAATCCAACTAGCACAATTATTTGACTCCAATATTAAAGTGTCTCTTGAGGAATTCTACACTTAAATTGGGCAGCAAAAATTCTTGCACTGCATCATGTTCAGTTCCTCTCAAATGTTTCCATATAGTTTACCCCCTTCAGCTTCTTATATTTAACTGGCAATTTGCTTTGGATATTGTCCTGTTTATATAAAGTGTATACAGCACACTTTACAACTTACACCTCGACTTATAACCACAATTAAGCCCAAAATTTCTGTTGCTAAGCGAGACATTTGTTAAGTGAATGTTGTCCCATTTTATGATCTTTCTTGCCACAGTTAAGTGAATCACTGGAGTTAAATTAGTAACACGATTCTTAAGTGAATCTAATTTCCCCATTGACTTTGCTTGGCAGAAGGTTGCAAATGGGGATCACGTGACCCCAGGACACTGCAACCATCATATACATGAACTGGTTGCCAAGCATCTGAATTTTGATCATGTGACCATGGGGATGCTGCAAAGGTCAAAAGTATGAAAAATTCATTTTTTTCCAGTGCTGTTGTAACTTTGAATGGTCACTAAAATAAACTGTTGTAAGTTGAGGACTGCCTGTGCTTAATATTCAAAGAAATCCCCACACCACGTTTTTGTGCTTCTACCTATTCCCCTTCCCCACCTCCCAAGATTATTCAAATAGAGAATGCGTGTGGACAAAAATGTCTTTTAAAAGGGAGAAAATCCTATATGTCAGTGGTGAGTAAAATTTAAATCCACAGGAACACTTTTTGAACTAGAAGACCTCCAAGGCCCCTTCCAACTGTTATTCTGAAAGAAATGATACCTAACAATTAGACACAAATGACCTTCAACTACAGCTGACAAGCACCAGCACTGACTGATGCCCTATCTTTCATTTCCATTTCAGCAATATAGGCAACACAGATAGTCCTCGACTTAGGATCACAACTGGAGCCCAAACTTTCCATTACCAAGCAAAATATTTGTGAAGTGAACTTTGCTCCCTCTTGCGACCTCTCTTGCCACAGTTGTTAAGTGAATCACTGCAGTTGTTAAGTTAGCAACATGGCTGTTAAGTGAATCTGACTTCCCCATTGACTTTGCTCCTCAGAAAGTTGCAAAAAGATAATGACCCGGGGACAATGCAATTGTCATAAAAGTGAACCAGTTGCCAAACATCTGAATTTTGATCACGTGACCACGTGGATGCTGCAATGGTCATTTAAGTGTGAACAACATAAGTCACTTTTTTCAGTGCGGCTGTAACTTTAAATGGTTATTAAACGAACTGTTGTAAGTCGAAGAAGAGCCAAGGTTGCCTACCTAGGGAACCATTCAAAATAAGACACAACTCCCGCCTCCTACAACCGGCTTATAATAGCAGCAGAGCAACCAATACTAAAAACGGCAGCCCCCACCCCAACGCCAGGCTACAACTCGGCGGTCCACGCGGGAAGCTTAAAGTCACGAGGTTTGTTTCTCCACCCTCCATCGGGATCGTCCCTCGTTTCCGCCTGAAAACCTTGGGCCCCGCCGCTCGCGAAAGGAAACTCGTACAACCGCCCTGTGGCAAAGGAAGAGGTCGGAGAAATTGGAAAAGGAAGCGAGGGCCTACCTCCGCAGCGACATCTTCCGCTGAAGGCTCTCGACCGTCCCGCACGGAAAGGCTCCCGTCGCGGTCGCCATGCTCGGCGCCGCGCTTGCTGCAGCCTAGACTGGCGCGTCAGCTCGTGAGAGCGCGGGACAGCGCCTCCTATTGACCGTGCGGAGAGAAGCAGCGGAAACAAATCCCTGGGAGGCGCCGCACGAGTTTAGAGTCGCTGGGGCGGGCTGAGAGGCTTGGAAATGAGGGTAGATGGATCGTTCCCGGCAGACCCGGGCAGGGAAATGATGGAGGAGTTCCTCTTTTCTTGCTAAGGAATCGGGCAAAAGTGGTGCTGGTGCAATTGGCCATAGGCAGAGTAGACTGCAATGAGGAGTAAATGGTATTGGTAACTGGGGAAAAAAGGAAGGGTCCGTTAACACGTGAAATCTGATTCCTGAGAAGCTTCGGAGCCTGAATGGATCAAAAAGGAAATGAAGCGTTTTAGGTGTTTGGCTTTATTGCTTTGGGCACTCTCGCTGAAATGGGGGCATTCCCTGTGCTAGATGCTAATATTAGTATTTCATTTTTAATGGAGTTGTGGCTCCAAACACAAGCTTCTGGGGACTTAAGATATCTGGTCCAAGGTTTTTTGAGGTCTGCAGTATAAATTTTGTACAACATAAGAGACAACATAGCTTGTCTTGTATTCTGGGCATAGTAATTTAACAACGGAGTGACAATTTATGAGATTATTACATACAGTAAATACATGCCACTTTAGTGTAGTGGGGAAGGTGCTGTGTTAGAAACTTGTGAGTTATAATGCCGCCATAGGTCTGAAAGGCGGTGGTGACCTTGGGCCAGTTTTTTTCAGCCCAACTCACCTAACAGTTATGTAGGGAAAATAGGGGGAAGGAGTATTAAGTATGTTTGTCACCTTGAGTTATAATAATAAAGGATATATATATATATATATATATATATATATATATATATATATATATATATATATATATATATATATAGGAAAATTTGGAAACGAAACGAAAGCTTGGCAGCTTTTAGTAAAGTATATTTTTATAAAGGGAGTTGGAACAAAGGAAGGCATGATAAGCCTACAAACAGTTGCATTTCTTTCTGAGCAAATGTTTTATAATTAGATTTGTAATTTGCAGAGATGCAATGCTTACTATTAAAAATTAGCCACAAGTAAAAACAATTGTGCATATTCTGCATATTGAATAAAGAGAAGATAGTTTTTGTATTTTAAATCTGTTCTAGGCCTCACACTTTTAAAGCAGCAGGCCTTTGTTATAATTTGGAACTATTGTTTGTGGGAGGGCTACTTATGTCAGTTAATGACTTAAGACAGAATTGTCAAATTGCCGACCCGCGCGTCGGATGCATCATGCCAAAACTGTCCCCACCCTATTGCTGACAATGGAAAGAAAGTTGCGATATATCATAACACATCATGTGAGATTGCAAGTTTGACACTCCTGACTTAAGATGTCATAAGAATCCTGAAGCAGTTAAACTATATAGGTGGTCCTCAGTTACGGACTGCAATTGGGACTGGCAACTCTGCCACTAAGTGACACGGTGGTAAAGTGAAACATCCTGAGACTGTGCTAGACTTACAACATCAGTTCTAACTGGTGATGAAGAGAATCATTGCAGGTTATGACTGCAACTTGTGACTTCCTGCTGGCTTTTGCATTGATTGTTTGTGGAAAGCTAGCTGTGATCGCAAATGGTGATCACATGACTATGAGATGCTATGAGCATAGTAAATGTGGGCTGGTTGCCAAGTGCTCAAATCATGATCTGTTCTATCCCAGCCTATTGCCGTCCTTGTTAAAGGCACAAGGACCAAACCCCTGCTGATGCAATAGGCTGGAGACTTTACAACAAAACAAAACTCTTTTAATATGGTTGACAAACCTGTAAAATAGTCCAAAACACAAACAGCAAAACTCAAGTCCAAAGGAAACACGATGCAAACATAAGAAGTCACAAGCAAGATGAACAGACCAGGATTCCAAGAAGCACTTTGCAAACGGTTGCCTTCAGCAACCAGCACCACCCACATCTCCCTTTATTCAGCAGTCCCAAGGCGTTGCCTCTTATTGCCTTTTCTTTTTACTCTGGAGGTGCCTCATTGACTGTTGATTTACTCTTGCTAATTGACGATGTGTGCTGGTGTCAATTAGCAAGTCCATGAGGTGTGGGTCTTCCGGGTCTGACTCATGCTCCACACACAGCTGAGCTTCATCAGGAACACGACTGGAGGGCCTAGACTCTGCATCAAACTGTGAGTCCTGTAATTCATCAGAGCCTCTCTCTGCCCCTGATGGCCCTTCAAATGCCTCCTCCACCTCTTCCTCAGATTCCTCGGACTCAGCTGTTGTGAGCACAGGCTGGCACAGAATCACAACATGATCATGTGACGGGAACACTGCAAGGGACACAACTTCAAATAATGGTCTAAACTCTAAAGTCTGCTTTTTCAGTGCCCTTGTAACTTCACAATCAATGAGTGGTTGGTGAGGACCACCTTTAGGTCAGTCCTGGATCACCCTCTCTGTACAGGGTGGTAAGAAGGACCATGTTCCAGAGACACTTTTATTAATTCTCTGCAGCTGACTTCAGCTGTTCCTGTTGTAGCAGTGCAAGGAAAGGATAGGGTTGGAGGAGAGGATTACTTTTATTGGTTCGTTCTATTGAACCCACACATAATTTCTTTTTGCAATAAATATATATAAGTGGTCAGAAATCACTAAGGTGTTAATGATATTGGTTAAGGAAAGGCAAATTAATGGCAAATCACTATTTACTGAATTTCTGGACTTCTCTTATCCCAGATAATTTAAATGATGGATGGATGTTAAAGAAAGTATTTTAAAAGTATGGTGTTCCTTATAATTTTTATATACAAAAAGTCCTTGGCAAAGCTCTGGAATGAAAAATAAAATAACTACAGCATTTTCTCCTTGACCGCACTGAAAGCTGCTTGAAATATTGTCCTAGATAAGAATTATTTTGGGGAAAAACTTCAGCCACAGACCTAATTATTTCTTGAGATGGGAGACCTCCAGGAGTACACTGAGAAACTGGAAAAACATCTTGGCAACAGTAATAACATACTATATCTGTATGACGGAGCCCAGGGTGCATTCTGTTTGCTTGGAGAAGTTCCATTACCAGATTAGGTACTAGTGCTAGTGAATTTGGGGCTTACTCCGTTTATATACAGTAGCTTGCCCTGCCAATGTTGGTGGGTGTGGTGTATTGTTGCCAGAAAAACAGTATGTTTGTAGCCATGAAGTCAATAACCAAACTCAACAGGAAGAATAACTAACAGAATTGGAAGGGACCTTGGAGGTCTTCTAGTCCAACTCCCCCCCCCCGCTCAAGCAAGAAACCACACCATCACCACCACTGCCATCATCGTTACTGTTTGGTGTTTCAGAATGATCTAATGCCAGTTACGGTTTCAGAGCAACATGTGAACGTGTGAAATAATGTCATTCACCAACTGAGGAACCATTACATCCAAGGATGTAACGTTCTTGGTATAGCTGCAGAACAATTATTTTCAGATTCGGATACCTATGAAGTAATACGACTTGGTTCCATCTTATCTCTTAACTTTAAACATGGTAATAACAAAACAAGCATTTCTGAGTATTTAGAGCAGTGGTTCTCAACCTTTCTAATGCCATGACCCCATAATACAGTTCCCCATGTTGTGGTGACCCCCAAGTGGGTGTGGCCACCAATAAGGGAGTAGGACAGCTAGGGAAAAGGGAAAAAAATGGCGGACAGCGTGGTTTGGCGACCCCCGTGAAATGGTCATTCGACCCCAAATGGGGTCCCGACCCACAGGTTGAGAACCACTGATTTAGAGGGTAAGATTTTTTTCTGCAACAAGAAACTTAACTATTATTATAAATAACTCATATTTTACAAATCACCAAAGTCTTATGATAAATGAAAATTAAGAACATACTTGGCTAGTAAGAGGTAAAAAAGGGTTACTCTATAAAAGTTTGATATTTAAAAGTATAACAAATGTTAACTTTTTGATTCTGAATCATCCATATATAGCAGGACTAGTCAACTTATGCTGTTTCCCTGCAACTAGTCCCTATGGATCCAATAATGATATAGCAGTTGCTCTAGATTTGCAAGCATTCAGGCTGCATATAGTAGGAGTGCACCTATGAATTCATGGGTAAAAATGACGTCTGAAAAACTAGTATATTAGAGAAAACTGGTGTAAAGATGTATTTCCTTTCTGTGGTCAAAAATATGTTTTAAACCTTTATCTTTCTCACTGCTTAAAGTTATATATTCTAGATTTTATTCTGCTGGCCATTACTATTTAGTGAGTTGTTTCAGATTCAAACTGCAAATAAACTTATTTAAATGGATAATGACATACTAAATTAATCTATCCCACCCCAAGCCATCCCATCTAAAAGGAAGCAAAATTGTCATGTTTTCTTTGAAGGGAAGTACCGTATATGCCGCCGTATTAGGCGACCCGGCATATAAGATGACCCCCGTCTTTATAGCCGGGCCGCATTCCTAGAACGTCTTATACGCCGGAAACTACCAGTATTTCCGGCGTATAAGACGACTCGGCGTATAAGACGACCCCCGTCTTTGGCGCCAATTTCAGCGCTCGCGGAAGTCGTCTTATACGCCGGCATTTACGGTATTAAAGTATCTGATATTCATTTAAAAATTGTTATAAAACATTTGTGAGAAATTAATAAACTTATGAAGATAAACAATTTTGGCACAAAAGCACAACATTTTCAAAGTGACTTATTTAAGAGTATAATTTAATAGCCATTTAAATATATGCTGTATTAAGATTTTCAACAGTTACAAAATATTTACACAAGATATAATTATAGATTGCCCTGGAAAGTTAACATCTTTAAAATCATTGTATGTAGTCATTCTACAAGTACAAAATTCTGTTCTTTTTATAAGCACCAGATAGGTCTGTCCCATCCATTTCATGTTACAGACAGAAATATTTTCAAAACAAGATTTTCACATAAATAATGTTTTCAGTTATCATGAAAAATGTGACCAAATATTTTTAAGACACAATTTTACAATGAAAAGTTGCTTTGATGTAACCAGCACATACAGCCTAAAAAAAGCAAAGGAAAAAAAATAACACTTTATGTTATATATGGAGCGCCAGGCCACACAAACAGGAAACACAAAAGAGGTAGTGGATCATCTGTGAAGATGTTTGTATCCGAAAAGGACCATCATACAACTAAAGTGTTTAAGGGATTTTTATGGCGGCGTAACTCATTGTCAGTATAACATAAGCTATTGCACATTTGGGAGCATAAACCATACTCCTTTTTACTGCATTCTTCCATCTTTTAAGGTGTCATGGACAGTGCTGTTAATAAAATCAAGAAGAATTTCCATATATGTATATTCTTTGGTTCAGAGAATATCATAAAAAGCACCAACCAAAAATTAAATATTTTATTAATATTGTCAAAAGTTTCTTTCTGAAACCATTTCTCCTTCATAGGAGGAAGTCTTTTTCTTCCTGAGATTCTTTAAGAAATCACCAGCATGTTGCTGTACAATTCTTCCACAGTTTTATAATTATTTCTTGTGTCCTGCATATGGCGTTAGGAGGAGGTTTATTCAAAATCTTAGAGAAAGCACACAAAGCCACTTTCTATGTATCGCTGTTGTCCTTGTTTGAGATGAGAAAATGGATGAACCTGAAGAACTGGTAGTTGATTGGTGTCTTGAGTGTGGAAAAAAAATTGAGTCTTATGCCAGTTGCCATCTTGAATCTGCAATAAAAGAAAAGTAATGAAAACTTAAAATCATGCAATATTTTAATTCTGTACAATCTTTACAGAGAAAATCAAGAAAGAAGCAATAGTTATCACCAAGGATATGTAGATGTTCCATGCACAATTATGTGCATAAACAACTATTTTGGAGAGAGTGTTTTAACAAAATATCTATTTTAGATGTTTTTATCTCATCTGAAAATAAGACTTTTCATTTAGTTACAAACTAAAAAGTGGTTGTTCCAGGAAAAAAATGGATGAGGGAAAATAATTGGACAAAGCCAAGGACATAACAGAGGCAGGGAAGTGCATGTTATAGGAAAGCTAGTAGAATATTTTGTTTAAGGACATCAGCAGCAATCATGGCTGAAGGAAAAGAGGGACTGGAGGGATATGGAAATGCTGAAAGGAGAATATAAGATACTTGCCTTTCTTGATCCATCATATAGGAATTGCTCGGAATATTGTTTCATGTGAAATCTAACACAACCAAAAACTTCAGGATTTTGGAAATGGCTCAGCAGAACTTCACAAGCAATATATGGTATTCTGCTTTCTTGCACCAGCTCAAGACAATAAAAGCATCTGTCTAAGCACTGAACAGCCAAAAACCTGGCTAAAATTCATCAAAATGGCTGCATCATTTCTCTTCAGATCATTTTGCTTCTATTAATCAGTTTATTATACTTTGGGGAAACTACAACAAGATTGTGAAATGTTCTTTTATACCATGTTGTATAGTATAATACCAACATTTTGATGGCTGGGGTCCCTGTTTAAAATTTTAGAGGAGGTCACACTACAGGTAGTCCTTGACTTACGCTCACAATTGAGCCTAAAATTTATGTTGCTAAGTGAGACATTTGTTAAGTGAGTTTTGCCCCATTTTATGACTTTTCTAGCCACAGTTGTTAAGTGAATCACTGCAGATATCAAGTTGGTAACACGGTTGTTAAGTGAATCTGGCTTCCCAATTCACTTTGCTTGTCAGAAGGTCACAAAAGAGGATCGTGTGATGCTGGGACACTGCAACTGTCATAAATGTGAGACATCTGCCAGTGTGTGAAGTTTGATCACATGGCCATGGCAATGCAGCGGTCCTAAGTATGAAAAATGGTATAAATCACTTTTTTCAGTGCCTTAACTTTGAACGGTCACTAAATGAACTGTTGTAATTTGAGGACTACTGGTATATGGAGGAATTAAAAATACGGGGCGAAGAGGTTGTTGCAAAGTTTTAAAAGGGGAAACTGAGATTTCCCTTACTATTTAATAGAATCTTATTTAGTAGAGGCATTTCAGTGTAATGTTTAAACTAGAACCAGCCTAGATACTGGGAATCCATGAATGCCAGTCCTGGGTTGGCATGAAGCCAGCTGGGTGAGTTTGGGCAATCACTTTCAGCTCTAGAAAGAAAGCAGTGGCAGACCCCTTCTGAAAATTGCATGCACTGATGGTTCAGGTATTTGCCAGGAAGCAAAACTGATCTGCAGGCACTACCACTATCAATAAAAAAAAACCTTATTATACACCACCCTTTTCATTTGTTTCCTGTAATCTCCAATTTCTAGAAATTACGGTCAAAGGATGTTCTTTATAAACAGTATGCTAAGCTACTTGGAAGAACAGTGGAATATAAATGTAATAAATAAATATAATTGCTATCGGAAAACTAAGTATTGGAAGAAAAATACTTATTTCTACTTCATTTACTTCTATTTCCACTTCCACTGCATAGCTTTCTGTTCTTTTTGGGTTTGTCATCCTGCCATCTACACTGTACCTGCAAACTGAGATTTGTAAGATTTACAACAAAAAAAAAGTATTTGGAGTACAACTTTTTGTTCATAAACCAGAGGTGATTTGATACTCATTGGAAAAAATGAGCTCTTCCAAGTATCCATGAATAGTCATGAGCATTTTAATTTAAAACCCAACAACTTTCATTTTTAAACCATTATTTTATGATTGTCTTTATCTTGGGTATATACACAACAGCAATAGGCGTTCATGGCAATTATAAATTTGGGCAGAAAAATTTATGGGCTAGTATAAAAGAATCAGATCTGCATGCTTGCTCATTTGTTCTTGTGCCAACGTCTACAAATTTTTTGACTAATAGAAAATGGAGTCCTAATGTTGTATCTTGCACATTGGAATAGATGTGTCAAACACGGGCTGCAAAAGTTAAGCTCGCAAGGATATAGCACGTTAGGCTTCTGTTTAAGAATATCTACATTACTTAAGGGAATAAAAATAAATAATAATGATTATAGATTGAGAGCTTTTGCAGATGATTTGGTTTTAACTTTACAACAACCGATTCAATCGGTTAGTCATCTATTGGAACTTATAACTCAATATGGAAAAGATTCTGGTTTTAAAGTTAATAACAATAAGACTAAGGTATTATCTAAGAATATGACTGAGAAGGATAATGAAATTTTAGTTAGACTTACAGGTTTTCAGATAGTGAAGAAGGTTAAATATTTGGGAGTGTTTATAACTGCTTCTAATGGAAAATTATATAAGAATAATTATGGAGTATTATGGACAAAAGTACAAAAGGATTTAAATGATTGGAAAAAATTGCAACTGTCGTTGTTGGGGAGAATATCAGCTGTCAAAATGAATGTTCTACCAAAGTTTCTTTTTTTGTTTCAAATGATACCTATTTTAAAAAAAGATGCTAATTTGGATGAGTGGCAGAAGGGTATCAATAAATTTATATGGTCTGGGAAGAAACCAAGGGTGAAGTTTAAGATTTTGCAAGATGCTCGTGAAAGAAGAGGGCTTTAAGCATCTAATTTGAAATTATATTATGATGCAGCTGCACTAACTTTGATAAGTGACTGGCTTAATTTAATAAATAAAAATATTCTTTCTCTTGAAGGGTGGGATTTATTATATGGTTGGCATGCATACTTAATTTTTAATAAGAAAGTCGATTGGGCTTTTAAATTGCATATTTTAAGAAGTGCCCTACTTTGAGTTTGGAAGAAGTATTATTATAGGTTAAATTATAAAATACCTATTTGGGGGATTCCTGGACATGCAATAGAGGGGATATCAAATGGGATGAATTTTGGAAAAATTTCGTATAAAGAATTACTTATCTGGTCAGGTAATGACTGGCAATTAAAGTCTTTGGATGTATTAAGACAAGAAAACATTTTACAGTCATGGTTTCAATATTTACAAATAGTGGACAGGTGGACTTTAGATAAGAAAGTGGGGATAACATTAGGAGATGAAAATTTGATAATACAGATTAAAGATCAGAACAAGGCTCATATAAAAAGAATTTATAATATCTTAATAGAATTGGACTCGGAAACGGAATTGGTTAAAGATTGTATGGTGAAATGGGCTCAGAATATTCAGGAACCAATCCCATTGGATTTATGGGAGATAATTTGGATTAGAAATGTTAAATTCACACAGGCTCAAAATTTAAGAGAAATTTTTTATAAAATGATTTACAGGTGGCATTTGGATCCTAAAAAGTTATCTTGTATGTATCCTAATTTACAGCCCAAATGTTGGAGATGTGGTAGTTCTGATGCAACTTATTTTCCTATTTGGTGGACTTGCAAAAATATTAAGGCTTTTTGGATTGTGATTCAAAATATTTTTAAAAGGAAGATAAAGTTGATTCCTCAACTATTTTTATTAGGGATTTTTGAGGATTTTGATGTCAAAGAAACTATTTTAATGTTGAATTTAATTACAGCAGAAAGGTTATTGATAGGTCAATATTGGAAGAAAGATTCATTGCCTACATTAGAAGAATGGACATTTAAGGTTTCTAATCTGGCAGAAATGACTAAAATTTCTGCTTATTTAAAGGGTCATACACAAGAAAGATATATTTTGGTATGGAGAAGATGGATAGATTATATTCAGACTAAATATGGAACTGAAAAGTTCCATTTATTTTATGATTTAAAAATAAGTATTATTAATAATATTTTATAAAAAAATTATTATATAATAATTGCTTATAAACTGATTTGTTTATAATATGTTATTAAGGTTTAAAGGGAGTTAAGGGTTAAGTATGATTTTAATTGTTGTATAAATTGTTAAACTTGTTTAGCTTATAATTAATATACTTGTTAACTTAATTAGATTATGTTTAATATGTTTGAAATACCCTGTATTTGGCTCTGGGAAGTGGGGGGGATGGGGGTGGGGGGTTATTGGGCTTATTTTGTAACTGTTAATAAAACTTTTTAAATAAATAAAAAAAAGAATATCCAGATTATAAATCATAGCTAATCTCAGTTTTTATGGATGTTCTAAATTCATCATAATCTATAAACAATTACCGTATTTTTCCATCTATAAGACGTACGTGTATAAGACGTTCTCCGCACCGATCAGCTGTTTGGCGGAGCACCGAACAGCTGAGCCAGCAAATCCGCAAATTCGGCCAGCAGAAGATCTTGCCCCCTCCCCCCTCCCGTTAGTGGCAAGCCCACAGAGGCTTGATACCTGCACCAGGCGGCATGGCAATCCACATACGCATGCCCTAGGCTGTGGAGGTTACCATTACTTTTCCGTGTATAAGATGCACCTGATTTTTGAAGAGGGTGTTTGCAGGAAAAAATAGTGTCTTATATGCGGAAAAATACGGTAACATTTTTGGTTGAATGTTAATAAAATGGAATCCATATTGTTTGTGGACAAAATCCATACATGAGAAAACAGGAAAGTATTCTTTATATTAAGATTTTCAGTAATGACTACAAATAGTTTACCATGCATTCATCCATAAGAACTTTTGGTTCAAGCAGCGTATTTGCTTCAAAAATATCACCATTCCATCCTTTGAAGATCAGGGAAGGTTTCTGATCATGTAGTTCATTAGTTTTCCACACTGGGGTATTTAGGCAGTGAACTGTAATAGTGTGGGTTGCTTCTGAACTAAGTAAATGAAGGAAGTTCATCTGTACTTTTCCAATGTTAAATTCCAACTGTTTAACAAAAGTAAACATTATTAGAGAAAATACGGTGGTAGTTCATAACCACAAATCATACTGACACTGTTCAGTTTAGATATATTTAATTTATACTTATTCATTAAAATTCCATTGCAATCACAAACTATTGTTATTTAATCTGTTAATTATTCAGGCACCATAAGCATATTCCTTCCTTTTCTCACAAAACCGGATTTACACTATAAATATGAGGAAGAAGGTGACATAATGGGAATGGAAAAAACAACACTGCATACTTTGCTTTTCAAATTGTTGTTTCCATATGGACCTTGTTTAGGACCTTACATTGACATTTGGCTTGAATTTCTAATGGTTCTTCAACTACATAGCAATCCATTTCAGGTCTAGAACAATAGTGAGAATCAGCCTTTTTTTTTTTTAAGGCCATTTTCATCTTGTTTTTTCTCTTTGTTTCCACTAAGTTCACTAAATGTTTTAGGAAATGTGATACAGACACAGGGAACAAAAGAAATTATTAAATAATACTACCACTATACTAGTAATGAATAAGGTTTTGTTCTCCATGTAACCCTAAAGCATGATAAGACCCTAATCTAATCTTGCAAATTTGTAATAATTCTCTGGAAATTATTTTTGAGTAAGACTGTATAGGACTAATGGGTTGTACATCTACATAATTGCTGATCACTATACTATAAATCATTACTTGTCTCTTTTTTCTTTAAATCAGTGGTTCTCAACCTATGGGTCGGGACCCCATTTGGGGTCAATCGACCATTTCACGGGGGTCGCCAAACAACGCAGTCCACCATTTTTTCCCCTTTTCCTTAGCTGTGCTACTCTCTTTTATTCTATTGGCTTTCAAAAGCCAATAGGAATTGTCCAGGCTGTCTCTGCCCTGCTGAGCCTGCCAAAAGTCCCATTCTGCAAACGGTGCTGCACCAGTTGAGTAGTCCTCGACTTACGACCGGTTGGGGGTCGCGGCATTAAAAAGTTGAGAACCACTGCTTTAAACATTCAGCTAAGAACATGTATTTAATTCATGATCAAATATGTTCCATTGCAAGAGGCTGTTATTACATAATTTCCTATGTGTTAGCTGCCTCTACCCATCAAAACTAGGTTTATTTGTTGTGTAAATATGCATGGATATTGCAAAATATGCAAAAGGGAAGATATTTTTAATGATTGGGCAGCCAAATTCCATAGGAAAATTCCAACTCTTATAAATAAATAAAATAGCAGTAAGAATACAAGTATCTGGTTGTTGCAGAAATGATCTACCTTTGTGACAGATACAGATGATAAACATGTCTGGCCACCAGCAGTGAAGTTGCAGAAAACCTCAATAGCATCTGAAGGGCACCCAATATTTGGATCAATCCAATATTTTCCTGTGAGTAAATAAAAGATAGACAAATTCTAAAATACGTTTTTCGCCTGTGGAAACCTAGTTTCGTAAACAGAAAAGGCTTCAGTCTTAAGTTCTCTTCTGCCTTTATGTTTTCAGATTCCAAAAATACAACGGGAGAAAGAAGAGAATTAGAGTTACAGGTAGTCTTTGATAACCAACCACTCATTCAGCGACTAAAGTTGCAATGGTACTGAACAAGGGATACTTAAAACTGGTTCTCAAAATACCAGCCATTGCAATATTCCCACAGTTCCGTGATTGCAATTTGGGCGCTTGGCAACCAGCTCCCACTTACAATGGTTGCAGTGTCCTGTTGTCATGTGATAGTTATTTGCCACCTTCCCTACACTCTTCTCACAACCACAGTAAATGGGGATGCCAGCAGGGAATTTCACAACTTGCTTTGATAAGTTTCCCCACCCCACCTTCCTGCATACCACACCCTCCTTTCTTGATCACTTTGCACTTGGACACACCCACACTCTCCTCCCCTTAATGTCCCTGAATTCACACCCAGATTCTCCTACACCCTGAGCTCACACTCTCACCCTCCTTCCGTTGACCTTCCTGTGTTCGCATGCACCTGTGCACATGTGGGACTCTTGCTGCTTCTTAATGAGCCATGCATGGGTCTTGATGTTTCAAAGGCAACTGGGACAGCCTGGATTGCTGTCGCTAAGCAATGTGATCATGTGACATAGCCCTTTATGACCATAGTGCTTAGTAACGGCCCTTCCTGTTCCAATTTGCTGCTGTAATCCAAGGACTACCTATAACTGTACTGTGGCTCAACTATATCCAATTGAGTTGTGAGAAAAAGATGTAAGGACATTTTTCTTTGTAATTATTATTTCTGTAACTATAGTCAAAGACACCTACAAATACGTCATGTTAATAATGAGAATATTTTTTCTGTGATTTCACAACACTAGCAGAAGAAGTCATACAATTATAGAATTAGAAACTTTGTAGAACAGAAGAGTTTATAAGCAGTATCTTAGGTTCAAGATACTTGAAGTTCAAACCAGCTAGATTATGAAGAAGAATTTATTCACAGAATAAACTTTCATATAAAAATCATGTATAAGCTAGGCAATTTTTGCCATAGCTTCTGAAATAAAATATATGAATCTTATGCACAATAGGCAATTCTATAATAAAAAACCAAGAGTTCAGTAGCTGTGGATCTTTTATATTAAATAATCTCTGAACTCTAGACAGAGCAAAAGCTGTATAAAGTTTAAGAGCTTATTTATTTTATCGGAGACATACCATTGGATACTTTACGTTCGCAGTTGAGCAAATCTCTGCAGATACGTGCTGGATTATCTCGGGTTCCCAGTGGGTTTTTGATGCTATGGAGTAAATTGCTCAGATAATGTAGTGTTTTGAATATTTTGGCACTGTGGTCCAAGAATGTCACTTCAGTGTTCTGATAATTCTGCAAAAGGAAAAAAAATTATTTGCTGAATATGTGTCAGCATAATGCTATGGCTATAAAAAGACAAAATATAATTTTAACTAAACATAACTATAATTTTCTAGATTACCAGAAATAATAATTCCATTTTATGTTGGCAGGCTAGAACACCCTTTTCCCCAAACACACACACAGACACTGCCTCCAGTCCTGGGCACCATGCCTGCAAGCTTCAGACAAACTGGAACAGATTCAAAGAAGAGTAACATAGATGATCAAGGGACTAGAAATTAAGTTTTTATGTGGTGGAAAGAACTGGGAAAGTTAACATTCTTTAATTACATAGTGGGCATCAATCAGTAAGATTAGTATCTGTTTTCTATTACCCTGATGTGCAGTCTATAGAATAATGGAAGTTAAATGACAGGAAACAAATTCTGATTGAATGTTAGAAAAAAAATCTTCTAAATCTGTCAAAGAGCAATTTGACAGTGGAAACAAATATTCAGACTGATGGTAAAATTCCACTTGTTAGATGTGTTCAAGCGCAGCTGGAAAGCTATCTGTCAAGGCTGATTTAATTTGGCTCCCTTCACAGGGAAAGTATGAGGATTGACCTAAGTGATTCCTTCCATTTTTATAATGCTATGATTTTACTATATCATGTTTGGTTCCAATACCTGTTTAATCCTTTTCTATATTAAAAACTAATGCTGTAATATTTCCTTATGAGATGAGGTCATGTCATCTCTCTTTTTTGTTTACACCAGCCTAAATAATTTGGTGTTAAAACACAGTTGCATAATGTCTATAAGCATTTAGGCTAAAAGGCTCAGATACTGTAGCTACATATATCCTTTTCTAGTTTGCCATTCAATGCTTTTCCACATAAAGTAATACAATATTTCAAACTCTGTAGTAAAAGCCTTTAAAATGATGCATATCTTATTCTTGAAATGGTAATTCTAATGTATGTGTGTAATTTATCAGTTTCAACGTGTAAATATTGTTACCTCCATTTCTAAGGCAGCATTTGATTCAATCAAGGCTTGAATAGTGGCACTCATGTCTATTTGTTTCTGCATAAAATCAAAATGTTTCTTATCAGTAACATAACTGTCCAGAAATTCAAAATCAATCACATGGATCTTTCTACAAAATTAAGAACAGTTATTAGATAGGCAAGGACATTAACTGCAAGGGCTCCAGGAAACTGCCTGAGATATCAAAGTGATAAAAAAGGAGTATTTGTATTTCATAAGAATTATTATTTCAAATATAGGATAAGTACAAGAAGTTTATATTTTTTCATAATGATTCGAGTATTGTGATATGCATGCATATAAACATAGCCTAGTTTTATAAAAGTAACACGAAATATGAAAAACAACAAATGGTATCACTAATCAGGGATATATTTTGAACTGGCAGTTGTGTATTGACTGTACATTCCCTTGAATTAAATCAGTCATTTCCAAGAAGATTTGCACATGCTGTTCTACATGTTACCTGTACAACGAGCATAATCTTTTATTATTTATTTATTTATTAAATTTATTTGATACCTATAGCATATCAAAATGACTCTGACCGGTTTTAAGATAATACAAATGGAAGTAGAACTATAGCAGGATTAAATTATTTCCATTTAAATGGTGACTTTAGAGAAAAGGTCAAAGGTTAGGTTTGTATCCTTTAGCTTTATTACCCAGTGATTAAGTTATTCTAATAAATAAATGGAACCTACTCTGGGTCCAGGTCCTCCTGGTGGACCCTAGAAATAAAAGGGAAAAAGAGAGTTCATAGGATTGTACGTTATATAAATTGGGGGTTATACAATATGTCTTTTGATAGTATTTTGATTCCTTACGGGTAGACCTGGGTGACCGCGGGGTCCTTGAGGGCCCTGAGTGAAAAAAAAGAGATGATAAAAATGCCTAAGTAAGGGTAAGATTACTTTAAATTTTCATGTATCACTTTGTAATTAAATGTAATTTAATTCAAGCCTTTAAATAAATGTAAACAGACAAATAGAAGCTATAGTTGTGATTTATACAAAGATTTCGCAATACACTATAGGCCACTTATCTAAGTTCCTGAAAGTATGTACTGTATATTTATAAAGCTATTCTGTACTATTTTTTCAAATCTACAATCCCTTCTAAAAGATGGCAACCCAATAAGACTGGATAAGTAAAATTATTTTATTTTTCATTCCTTGTATACATTTGGAGATCATTTTGAATTGATTAATTAAATTATACCATAGACACAAGCAGCCAGCATTTTGCATAATCCCCAGTCAATTAAAATGTTACTCTAAAACAAATCCATGCATTACACACTTAATTTATTAGCAGTGCATAACTATTGCAACTGTCAGATGCAACTGTCTGCAAATCTGTTTTACATAAGTTAATATTTATTGCCTATAGGAGGACAAATACTTCCCAAATACACAAGCTTCCTAAAAAAATAAATTTGCATTGCTGTTTCGCAATGTCGGACTTGAGTAATTGTGCCATATTTGTACCATGCCACAGTACTTTTTTTTTTCTTCCATTAAATTGTATCCCAATTCTTGGACACCACCTGGACAATTCCCTGTAATTTTCTTAAGTTTTTCAGAAGTGGTTTGTCAATGCCTGTTTTCTAGTGCTGAAAGAATGTGACTAGCCCAAGGTCACCTTGCTGGATTTGTGGCCAAGGTGGGACTAGAACTCCCAATTTCCCAGTCTCTAGCCTAGTGCCTGTATCCACTGCACCAAACTGCCTACATAAACAGATACTTAAAGACATATAAAGAAGCCTCAAAAATGTTGCACAAGTTAAATTAAGTGGTTAGGTTAAATATGTACTGGGTTATAAATAAATAAATAAACCCCCTCGTACATCCATCAGAACTAATTCTTCCATCACCTTCCCCAACCATTCAGCAAAAGTTTTCTGCACCGCTTTAAGTTAAAAAAAAAAAACCTTGTTCAGAAGTAAATAACAACAGGATCTAGGAAAGATGCCAATGGTTTCCCCCACCTTCAGAATAATACAATCAGATGTACTATGGAACTGAATGATTTTTTCTTAATGGTTTTCAACATAAGTGGAAATAAAAAATTCTGCTCTTGTGGAGACTAAACTAATTGGTTTGTGCTGCCAAGAATTTATGTGTAATTCTTCTCTGACAAGTCTCATGCAAAGAATGTCAAGATGGAAGAAAATGTCTAATTGCAATGACCAGAAGATTAAATACTGATGCCGATTTTCTCCTGAAGCTCACTGAAAATACCATTAGCTAGGAGTTTATGTCAGGCTAATTTAATTTAGTTCAGCCGATAAACAACAAAAGTATCTTTAGACACTGAACCATTACAATAAAATGAAATACCTAAAGCTCCAATCCTAAATATGTAGTACAAAGGAAAAAGAACTGACAATAATTGGCTTAAGCTGTAGGACTGTCTGGACTCATCAGGATTAGAAAATAGTATTTATAGGACCAGTGCTTGTTCTGAAAGTTGCTATGAGTCTGAAAATGATTTAAGATTTCTACTTTTCTCTTACATGGGTAAAACATTATTAATAATATCTAATATCTGATAGGAAATCCCTCATGGAAAAAGTGAAAAATGAGCTTGTGATTTGTATGTTTGAAAATTAGAAAGAGTAGTAAATGTAAAGAGGGAAATTATGGTGTGACTTTCTATTTATAAGGACTATCAAAAAGACTGGAACCTGCTTTTACCTTTTCTAAATTTTCTTTTTCCATTTTCTTTCTTTCTTCTTTATATTATTCCTTATATCCTTTGTTTCTTTTTAATATTTGTATTGCTTTTATCGTGTTAAAATTTCTTCAGTAAAAATTATATTAAAACACTAATACATTAAAAGCATGTGGAATTTGCTTTGTTGTCAGCTAATGATCAGCTGCCAACATTTAGAATTGAAGGTGACAGATATGACATATGAAAAATAAGCATTATTTGTCCATAAAAGATATAATAATAAACAGATCTCAATAAAGTTACTTCATCAGGGTTGGCCTAAAATATTTGAATCAGCACCAAGCATGTGCTGCTTTCACACAGATACGCACTCCAAAATTCTTTGCAATGTATTTGTGCATATATTCCAATGATAGCTCACCCTTTGTTCTAAGAGGTTAAGTAGGGATCTTGACTCATTTTATTCCCATAACTTTGAGCTCGCTTGGAGTGAGTATGAGTAATTGGCTACAAATTACCCAGTTAGCTGCATAGTCCAACACCTCCTCTACTGTCCTATATTGGCTTGCAGCACACTGCACACATTTTGATTATTATTAGGGTTTTATTGTTACCCCAGCAAATGGCTTAAGTTTTGTGTACTGTTGGACTACCCTTAATCTTTGGATTGAGTGATTTAAAAATACTGCAATTAGTCACTCAATCAACCATCTTCATTCAGTAAAATTACTGTAGTAAAGGACATAATGGGCATTGAAATTAAAACCAGAAATTTTACTTTTACTTTTTTATGGCTTCAGCGAAGAAACCTGGGAACTGGAAGTTTATGGAGACCAACAAAATTTTCTGTTAGAGATATCTAATCTCAGCCATTTCTTAGATTTTCTGGACGACAGAGAAGCCATTCACATATTCATGGGAATTAGGCAGAATGTAGCATTTTACATTATTCCTGCATAAACAGAGACAGAATTCTCATTCCCAAAGCTAGTGAAGTCATTAGCAGGAAGGTCTACAAGTGCATGTTTTATCAAGATCCAATCTGGAACCAGAGTTTTTATCTTCCAAACTTTTGGATTCGTGCTGGAGCCCATCTTCAGGGAACTTCTCTCTAGTAGACTATGTGCTGTTCTCTGTGTGGTATTTATACTGCCTATCGTTCATCTAAAAAGCCACTTACAACAGGCACTATAAAGACAAAAATTCTCAACCCGGTGACTGATCTAGACTGGATCCTGCAATATTATCCTGGGAGATATATATTCTCCTTCATGCATGCTTTGTCTTCAAAAGGTCCCAGAGTCTGTCAGTTCCAGGAATGAGCTAAAACTGAAGTCCCCAACCTTTTGGGCATCAGGAACCGGTTCCATGGAGAGACATTTTTCCATGGATCGGAGGGGTGTGGTTTTGTGTGGATGGGGCTTTGCTTGTTTGTGTGGACGGTTGCTGGCATGCCGTGGCCCGGTACTGGTCCACAGACAGGGAGTTGGGGGCCCCTGAGCTAAAAGATTCATCTAAAAATCTACAGCTGCTATTAATATTTTCACCTAAGAACCAATAGTCTGACTTTGTACAAGACATTCTACATTCCCTACGTTTCCTTCTTTTCATGAGTTGCAAAATATAATAAAATATAATAAAAAAACTACATCTCTGATTTTTCAAAACAAGAATAAGTGAATTGTATTTGTCTGACTGATGAGCTCTGATCAAACAGGCTTGTTCTGTATCCTTTTGTACAGGACATATCATCACTAGGAAGTATAGAGAAGACATTTTCAGCTATTCAACTATGATACCTGGATATTGGGTATATATACCACTCAGTATTATAATGACTATAGTGATATATAAAGCCAGCCAACTATGCAATGGTAAATAAATCAGTCCAGTCTTTTTGTTTAAAAGCATGCTTACACTAAATAAATACAAAAATTTCACCCTACCATACTTATAGCACGTATACCACCTATTGTGCATCCACTCTAATTTTTGCTTTGGTGAGCCAACATTACTAGACAGGAGGCCTTGTAGTGGTACACAATATCAGCCAGCCCAGAAACAATTTAGAACCACAGCAGTATGATCTCTTATATAACTTGAAATCATCTTTCAGGGCTTTGCTCAGCACCCTTACATATATCCCTAACCCTTTCCACAAAATATAAATATTGGTTTCACTTACAATTTCACCTCTGGATCCCTTTTCCCCCCTGGGTCCCTGGGGAAAAAATGAAATTACATTAATCTTATATGTCCTCTATCATTTGCTTTCAATCACACTGAGATGTAATGATATCTAAATACTTATATGAAAAAATGCATTAATTCAGCTGTATGAATATTCACAGAAAGGCATTTTTTTTTTACTGGATTCATTGGCATCCTTCAGTCTCGAGAGACTATGGTATCGTGCTCTGGAAAGAGGTCCTAAGGCAGCATCTGGTGTGGCTAAAAAGGCCAATTCGAGAATGGCAGTCCCTTCCACACTGAGGACAGATAAAATCTGTCCCCTGTCCAGCCCCCAGATTTCGCTGGTTCCGGGACTGCCTCTTTGCCTCAGCCTGCCACACAAATGTTTCTTCAAATTGGATTAAAATTATGTTTAATAACTTTGGAAAAAAATAGAGTATTATACCATAGTTCAACTAATACAAGTTTTCAAAGAATTTATATAAAATATTTTTAAATAAAACTTTCTGTTTTAATTTCTATGTACAAATAACATAAATTTAATCTGCAAAATCAGCTTGTTCTTCACACTTTTTAAAATGTGTGTCTTAATTCAGTTTATAGATCAGTGTAATTCTATTTGCTGTATTTCATCTACTGTCTGTTTAGGTATAAATCTATGGTAAATCATAATAATTATATAGAAAGTTAAAATTCTCTCATGAACAATGTACATATGTATACTTCTTGTTCAATCATTGAGGCACTTCCAACTCTTTGGGATCCATTATATTATCAGGTTTTGGTTGCCAGTAATTGCTTCAGTTGGCTATTTTGGTGATTGCCTTTTATTTTTATATTCTTGACTTATTTTTATCCTTGACTTCACATTCTATGTCCAATATATTTAAGCTTGAACTTCTAGCATTACTAGTGCTTGCAGTGAGGACTCTAGAGTTTGTATTCATGAGTTCTACTTTTGTGATTGAATTGTCAACAATTTTCTCTAACACTACAATTCTTTTTTGTTTATTTTTATTTGATATTATTATATTGTTTGCTGCTAGAGTCATTAATGTGAGAAGGGCATTAATTGAATAACATAAATACATTCAAAGGCATCCATTTTTCTTTGTTCAGTTTCTAATATTTTTAGAGTTATATGTTACAGCTGAGGCAACCATGCTTTGACAATACATACCTCTGTTGCCAGTGTAATATCTTTGAGTTTTAATATACAGCTAGATCTGTCCTATTTATTCTCTGAAATAGTAGATAACCTATTTAAATATGGTGAGAACATACAACCTTGGTGAATTCCTGTCCCAGGAATTTGGATGCTCCATATTCTAATCTAAGTGTTACTATCTGTTCATCGTATAAATTCTTAAGCAAATTGATGAGGTGACCTGATATGCTCATGTTTTTAAGGAATATCTATGATGTGTTATAGTCCACATAATGATAGTCTAATCCAGGGGTCCCCAACCCCCATAGCATGCCAGCAACTGGGCTGCACAAACAAGCGAAGTCCCATTCGTGGGATGCAGGGAGCACACGAAACCACGCCCCCTCCAGTCCATGGAAAAATCTTTCTCCATAGAACCAGTCCCTGGTGCCCAAGGTTGGGGGCCTCTGGTCTAATCAATAAAACAAATCAGAAGTCATTTTCTAACTCTTCTGCCTTTTCCACTATTCACTGAATATTCACAGTGTGATCGCAAGTATTTCTGCCTCTTTTGAATCCACCTTGTACATTTGGCAATTCTTGTTTTATGTACCATTGATGTCTGTATTACAAATTCCAGAGCATTATTTAATAGTCTGTGCATTAAATGAAACTTTTTTTTAATAACATGAGCATGTTTCCAGCCTTCCCAGGTTTTTTTTTCTTTTTTGGTATTGAGATATAAATGAATATTTTTCCAGTCCCTTAGCTTCTACCCTGTTTTCCATTGATTATGATTATATACTATTAAGTTGGTCATGACTCCAGAAATCCACTGGTTTTTCTTCTATAGTTTTGTTAGTGATATTTTCTACAGCTCATAAACTTTTCACTTTCCAAATGTATGCCTTTAGTTCAAGAATCCAACCTTTGTATGTGTTACAGACTAAGGATCTTTTTTGTACAATTGTTTTATGTATTCACATTCTATTTTTTTTCCCTAGCAGATGCTTGCCTTCTGTGCCTTTTGTTTCTCTTGATCTTTTGTAACTTTCTTAAACAAAACTTTTAAATCTTTTAGATGTTATGCTCAAGCTCATTGTTTATTGAGATATAACTTTTTTCATTTTTGTTCTTCTCTAGTACTTGGTATTTAATTGACCAACTTTTCCTCTGCCTACTTTGTCTTTTGTTTTTCATCTTTTTTCAGATATTTTCAACATTAATAGACACTCATTTCAACATCTTTTGTGGGTTTTTTTGTATTTTAGGACATTTTTCTTTGTGAAATCTTACAAATTTCAGTATAGAATTTGTCAAGTCCATCTAATCTACTGTATTAGATCTATTCCTTACATTACGCTCATGATAATATGGAATATCGCAATGTTGGTATTTGTTGGTCTCATGAATTTGCTTTATTTACTTTAAATTGTAATTTTTCAAGGAGTTTGTGATCTGAGCTACAGTCAGAATGACATGTTTTTTGCACACCAAATGGAGCTTTTCCAGATTTGACTGTTGTTTACCTAGTGAGCTTGATTTGGGCGCTTCTACTCAGGTAATGTATTGAGTCGTCTTATAATTTATTGGAATAAAGTATTTGCTAGAAATGTTGAATTTTCTTGGCATATTCTTATTACTCTGTACATCGAGATAATTTTTTCCCAGTATTGCAGGTATATTTCACTTCTAACATAGAATCCTCATTTGCTATAACTATTATGCTGTCTTCTGCTATTGTATCAACAGTGTTTTAAATTTAAGTCACCCTAGAACTGTTAGCCTTCTGCTTCCTCTGCCTCTGTGGTTACAGCACAGATTCAATCACTATAATAGTAATTGGACTGGTTTATTCTGAAATTGAACTGAAATTAATTTTTTTATTTGGAAACGGTACACAAGCATTGATTTTGATTTCTTTTTGTTAATAAGTAAACCAGTAATGTATGAAGTAGGTCTCATGTTCCTTCTAACCTATTGCAGACCATTTCAGTTCGCCGATTTCCAGAATACCAATGTTTGATCTTAATATCTTAAGTCTCAAAACATAAATTTTGCCTTGATTCATGGATCTGTCATTCTATATACCAATTGTATAATATCTTTAGAGAACTGAACTTCTGTTTTGCTTCTGGACGTGTCAACAGCTGCATCCAGCTATATCATAAAGCACTAGTATTACTCATATTTGCTTTCTGCTGTTTGTTTATTTATTCCCTGTCTTTATTATTTTTATAAATAACTTAAGGTAGTGAACATAGCTATTTCTTTTTCCTCCTAATTTCCCCACAACAACACTGTGAGGTGGGTTGGGCTGAGAGAGAGTAACTGGTTCAAAATCACCCAGCAGGCTTTCATGTCTAAGGCAGGACTAGAACTCACAGTCTCCTGATTTCTAATGCAGTGCCTCAACCAGTAAACCAAACTGGCTCTTCCCAGTAGCTTCTGATTTGGAGATTCATATTCCAATATTATTTTAATATTGTCCCGGTATGAAAGTCCACTTAATTTTCATGGAAGAATCTTGAAAACGGTTGCCATTTTCTGCTCTGATGTATTGTATTTAATATATATGTACCTATATGTTTTGTTACATTGAATATATGGTTAATTAAAATGTTATGTATAGAAATGACACAAATAATTTTCAGTTTATTAAGAATATATCTGAATGGTTCAGTACCATCCAAAGCATAAAACAAAAACGAAAAGTAGTATTTATGCGTATAATTAGGACTTTCCTACAGAACATTAATATTTATGTACGTGTATATTTTCCTGCTAAAAATAAGCAATTATCTAATTTTTTAGAATAGTTTATGAAATTTCCATATATTGCAACTTTTTAATAAATATTCCTTGCCTTCAAAAATGTTTGTGGACTAAGGACAACATATCTTAATAAAAATCAAGAGAAAGCATTACATGTAGGAATAAAAAACAAAGGGAGATTTCAAATTGTGATGAATTGCACTTACAGGTCTGCCAGCTGGACCAACAATACCTTCGTAACCTACAGGGCCTGTGTTTCCCTGAAAACCAAAAGGAAAATAATTTGTAGAGCAATAACTGAATGCAAATGTTCTTATGAAAACTTCATGTTATGTCATATTTTTATTTACATTCCACTACAAAACATATAATGATACTAAACTATTTTCTGGGTACAAGATAAATGTAGAATGCAAATTTAGTTTATCTCATTTTTATTTTCATATTCTGCTTTGCATTTCAGAGAGGCATTTATGAAAATTTGAATACTGTACTAAAGGTAAAGGAAATTGATTTCTGTTTATTTAAAAACAAAAGTGAGCAAGCATTACATTTCATGTATACATTTTATGTTTAGATTATCAAATATAGTATGCAGCAAGCTGTAATTTCAGTAAATAAGCAAAATCACCACTAATTTTTTCTAACGAAGTTATATTGCTTTACCAAACATAAAAACAATACAATTTTATAAAGTTATTTTGATGAAACAGGAATTTCTTTCACTCAAATATTTTGCTTTAAGGCAAAGATAAAGATATGTACTACTGTTATTAGGTAATTGCTGTCTAACTCTACAGTCTAGTTCTTCTGAAAATTAAAAAAAAAATTAAATCAGTAAAACAATTCAGAAATAAATGCATAAAACCAATAAGAAAAACTAAGATTAATCCTAGTCTAATAAAGTTTTGAAGACTATGTAAAATCATTCAAGGAGGAGGCCAAGTATATTTTGTGCAGGAGGAAAAGGCTTGGTCCATGTAATGAAAACCTTTATTTTCTTAATGATAAACTCATTACTAATAACTGTTTTGGAAAACTCAAAGTTATATAGCAATAGCACTTATATATCGCTCCATAGTGCTTTACAGCAATCTCTGAGAAACTTCAGTATAGTATCCCAACAATCTGGCTCCTCATTTTACTGACTTCGGAAGGATGGAAGCTGGTCAACCTTGAGCTGGTCAAGATTGAACTCCTGGCTGTGGGCAGAGTTAGTCTGCAATACTGCATTCTAACCACTGTGCCATCAGGGCTCTTATCTGCTAAGCATGGTAATTTGTGTACATATAAGCAAGTAAAGGTACTTTGATGGATTTGAACTAGTGGCTGGACCTTAATGGAGAAGGTCTAAATGATCTGAGGAGAAACATTGAAAGATTTATTTCCAAATCAAGCTTTTTGGGAAACTATGATTAAAAAGGCCAGGAAGGATCCAGTAGGATCCCTTCTGCTCACTCCATCCACATTTTCCTAATAGCTTAAGATGTCCCTTATGTAATCGTTTCCTGATTAATGGAATTAGATTTGGGACCTACTGGTGATTCATGTACAGATTTGCTGAGATGTTGTCTTATTAATATCTGAGTTCAGTAGCAGATAGGACAGATGAACTGCTCTACATTTCCAGCAAATGATTCAGGAATGCCCTTTTATTGGACTAACTCCTGAATGCAAATCAACCTCCTGCTTCTTCACAGTCCTACAAGACCTATGCCTGTGGCAGCTGAAGTTTGACTTGTGAAGAAGACTGATGTGGTATCTGCAAAAATTAAACTCTTGATGGTACAGAAAGAACCACTGTAGAAGGCAAACATGAAACTTCGGTCATGCTAAACTATCTAGAAAAAAATACAGTCAGATTCAAAAGATGGATAAAAACTTGAATATCCATATCTTACCCATATCTAAGACAGCATCTTTAGCAATTTCTCTTGAAACAGGGGGATAAGGTTCAGGTACCCATAATTTTAAAATGAGTGTAATTGTTTATTTTGTTTTTAAACATATCACTGTTTACAACCAAGAAGGCTGATTTTTATGGAGACGTAGCTTTATCTGAACGTTTTCTCACTTTTCTTTGGAGAATCTGAACTCTGATCAGCAAGTTCTCTCATGACCAGAAGTTGACATTCTAACCTCGTTAATCGACTGTTTTAAATATTACAGCTTTTTAAAAAAAATTCTAGTAGACATTGCCATCTGGTGGTCAGAACTATTTTTTTTTTCAAATAGGAAATTTGGTCAGCCGTTTAGGTTCTAAGACAGGGATCTTCAAACTTGGCCCTTTTATGACTTGTGGAGTTCAACTCTCAGAATTCCTGAGGAATTCTGGGAGTTGAAGTCCACAAGTCATAAAAAGGCCAAGTTTGAAGTCCCTGTTCTAAGAGAAGAGAATATTTGTAGCTCAGGATTGAACCGTGGAGTCCTTGGTGCTCTTTGAGGAGCTTGACTAAATCCAAACACTGATAGAGAATTCCTGGAAGCCTATAACACAGACGAATCAGCCATCAACAAGCACATAAGCAACATTTTACATACCATTCATAAGAGACAAACGAAAAGTTAAAAAGGAAACAAAAAGACCAAAACACCTTGCCAGCAATCAACTCCCAGATAAACAAGGATTAACACCAGGATTAGTACCAGACCAACAATCAAGAAGTAAACAATAATCCAATCAAGGATCTACCAACTCAGATAAACAATCAAACACTAAACAACAGCCTAATCAAGGAACTATCAAGAAGAAAATAACACTCCCACCAATGCTGTGTAAGTCGCTACAATATATATAAACCAGAGGTCTTCAAACTTGGCCCTTTTGACTTGTGGAGTTCAACTCCCAGAATTCTTCAGCCAGGCAGGCCTGGTTTAAGAATTCTGGGAGTTGAAGTCCACAAGTCATAAAAGAGCCAAGTTTGAAGATCCCTGATATAAACAGAGAGCAAACCCCACTCCCTTCTAGCACTGAAGTTTTTTTCTAGTTGGGTAATGCAACATCTGCAAGAAAACAACAAAACTCACAGCACCAAGGATCCACTAAGATATTTTATTCAACAATAGCAAGAGCAACCACTATAAGTCCATCTCGTATTTTAGGTATTAAGAATGCTTGGGCTCGTCCAAGAAAAAAATAAAGCAGATGCTCTACAATTGAAACTTGCCATCCTTGCTATATCAATCAGCTGAGCTATTATTCAATAATATTCAATTTTTTTTGCTCATAGATGTCTGGTCCTGTAGCAATGCTAAAATGAAGCTAGAGAAAATAACAGCGCTAAAAAAGGAAGATGCACAGCAATGTTGCCCTGCATCATTTCTTCCTTTCATGTTGCACTGAGATGTCACACAGAAATACATAAGGAGTGAATTTTGAATTTTGACACTGCAATGCACAAAAATTGTAGGATTATAGAGTCATGAAATCGTAAAATAAATCAAGAAATTTATAGCTCATTTAACCACTAATTGTGGAAGCAAGAAGAATTTTGAAGTGTTCTTAAAGATTAGTGAATTAACCACAGTTAATTTATTATAATATCTACTTTTTGTACAATTACCTGGAAATAAGTCAAATTAACTTTAATTGGTTTTTACTTATTTCTTCAGAGATTAACATAGGACTATTTTAAATAATGCAAAAAATGATAATATCTCCTTAATAATAAAAATACAATAAATGAAGAATATTGGCTATTTGCTGATCTTTTATAACAGGGGTGTCAAACTGCTGGCCTGCAGGCCAGATGCATCATAGCAAAACTGCGCCCACCCCATTGCCGGCAAAGGCAAAAAAGTCGCGATATGTCATGACACCTCATGTGACATTGCGAGTTTGACACCCCTGTTTTATAGCATCTCAAAAGATGCTGTTTGAGGCAAGCCAACTTTATCAATGTCAAAATAGGTATTGGGACAATCTTTCCCCACTTGCCCTTGAACTAAATCTTAATTTATTTACTGAAAAGCAAAACTTTGGGTTAGGTATTCACACAATTTCTTACTGCTACAATAAATGTGTGGAAGATTCCTAAGAAAAATTAAACATTCAGGAGAGTATTAAAAACGATGTTCTTTCTCAAGGCTTTGGGAGAGCAGAGCCGCAATAAGATAGACAACACCTTTGGCATTTGATTTTTATCACTTCTGCTAATTAAGTATTTTATGTTGATTTTAGATACATATTGATTATGACTGTAACTTGCTTATGATTGACTGGCCTGGTGTGAATAGCTATAAACAAACAAATCTTGATATTCATATAGGTTTATACTTACTATTTCACCTATTGGGCCTTTAGGTCCCAAAATTCCAATTAAACCATGATCACCTTCAGGGCCCTAAAAATATAACACAATATACTTTATTTATTTATCAAATACACAACAATTGAATAAAAACCACAGATCTAAAAACAACAAATATAAAAAAAATTATAAAAATACACATTAAGAAATAAAATTTATCATCCAGTGGCCTCATGTACATATTAAAAAAGGAGAGGAAAGAGCAACTAAGCTCTGTGGCACCTCACATGGTAAGGGCCATGAGGTGGACTTCTTATTCCATGTCATGACTGGAATTGACCATCATCTTCCATTTAAATTCATAAGTCTTAAAGATGCTTAATATTTATTTAAGCTGGTCACAAAGAAACCACATACCTTGGGACCTGGAAACCCTTGAAATCCCATCAAACCTTGATCTCCAAATTCTCCCTGTAATATTTGTAGACAAAAGAATTAATACTTTGGAATGACAATTTAATAGATACTTTACATACTACAGCAGATACATACGGCGAGTCCTTTCTGGCCAGGAAGTCCTGGTCGGCCTTGATCACCTTGTGTCCCTGGAAATCCTCTTCTACCTTGCTTTCCTAGATGTCCCTGAAGCCCTTGTTCACCCTGCAGCAAGCCAGAATGAGAATGAATACATATTCTCAGAGAGAAAAAGAATGCCATCACCCTTTCCATTTATACTGTACTAGACTGGAAACAGACCAGATGAGCTACTGCTACTTTACTACAAACTACATTAACAGAATCTTGCAAGACTCAAAGTACAAATCTCTCACCATTTCCTTTATGGCCTGACAAGTTAGGGAAGAGGGTTCCTTCTAAGCCTCTTTCTCCACTCATTATGCAGTTGTAGGTTATATAATCTCTTATCTGACCATTGTTCCCTAGGATTCATCCTTTGCCCAACTTCTCAAGGTCTTTCTCACATACCATTACCTGAGCAAAGAATCTTTTGTTATTAATAAAAGCAATTTAAAACAATTTTAAGAAAGTTATGTACATCTTTGCTTTCACTGTGCTCTATCGTAAAGTCACTGTGGAGTGTATTATAAATTTATTTATTTTATTTAGCATATTTATATAGCTGCCCATCTCACAAATACAGGACTCTAGGCAGCGTACAACACAACAACAGTTACAAACTCCATAACAACCTAAAAACATCAAAAAACCTCAAGTACCTTTAATCCTGGCAGGCCAGGGCTTCCTGGCACACCTGGTGAACCTTTACGTCCATGAGTTCCAGGATATCCTGCTAGTCCAGCTAGTCCTGGGCTTCCTCTGGTACCCTTGACAAACAAAAGCTAGTTAAACAGAGTCCCTTAAGTCAGCCAACCCATTTATTTTTAGCAGAGGACAAATACAAGTTTTAATATATTCAGAATAACCACTATTATTTAATATATAAATTTGACTACCCATATTCACACACTGTGATGCTACACCCTTGAAATAATGCCATTACAGAAAGCACCATGTACAATATCTAAAATATCAGATATAATAGCATAAATCAAGCAGCATAAATAATGAATACTAACTCTACTAGATTCTAATTCAGAAATTACCTCATGCATGGCAGAAAGCTACAAACATCAATATCAAACTGACTACTTATAACTGGTCAGAAATTCCACCAACATAACAAGATAAAGGTGGCTCTTAATAAGATAAAAAGGAGTTCTTAAAGCTGTAAAAATATTAAGGTGAATATGCGGAAGGCATTGCTTATGTTCTCATTGTAACATATTCTGTTTCTACATAGGTTGATCCTATGCTACAGTGTAAAGTAAGTAAAGAAATGGAATTTGCATTAATGAAATATGAAAGCTTCTTCCCAAAGGAAAATGGTTGGCATTATTTGAGTGGGAAGTGACATCTGTAGGGAAATACTGACACTGTATTCTTGTGTAATATTTGCTACTATATATTACTGATGATGCCATTTTTTTAAGGCCTCCGTCATCATCACCACCATAACCACTGTCATAATCGGAATAAAATTAGTTCAACTGTTACTCACAGGAAGGCCCTGCTGTCCAGATAACCCCGGTTTTCCAGGATTTCCAGGAATACCTTCTGATCCAGGGTTGCCAGCTACACCTTTCTGACCAACAGGACCAGGTTCTCCCTGAAACAAATGTGAATTCTGCTTGAAATGCTCTACACCATCTAGATCTAAGTAATACCAATGACAATTTGACACAGTCAATAACCAATGTGATGGTAGCTCAGGTTGATAATATGGGACTGAAATTAGATTTGCCTACTTCATTTTAACTATATTTCCTCCCTGAGTGTATGTATTCATAATAAAATCAGGCTGCAATTCTAAAAATACATTTCAAATATAACCTATATTTTAGTGGAGCTTAGTTTCCTGTTAACATCTCAAGATTGCAATATAAAAGTATTTTATTGTACACTAGATTTCTAACCTAAAAATTAAGGACATTCTATCCGATTTGCTATTTATCTTTAACTGATAATGTGTCTGTCTGCATAGAATAACCTAAACTTATCTGTATCTGTATTGGCCATCACTTAAAATAGAAGCACTTAATCAATCATTTTACTCACAGGCGTTCCAGGTTTCCCAGGCTGACCACTTGATCCTTTTTTTCCAATAGGACCCTAGAAATGTCAAAATATTTATTAGCTCACAAACTATAAAACCTAACAATCAGTTAGGATCCTGAATTTTCCCACCATATCTTTTATTATTTATTTATAAAATGTACAGGCTACCCATCTTACCTCAAGGTAACTTTGGGTGGCATACAGTCATAAAAAATAAAATTATATAAACTAAAAACATAAGCAAGTAATAAAAATCCAGAACAAGATGTTCCTCGGGGCAGGTGCAGTGGCAGAAAAGCCCCTTCTCCTGTATATCACTACTCGGAATAATTTAGCTGATGGGGTTCGCAACGTGTCTTTTCTGCCAGCATAGGTGGGGATGGCCAATCCCAGTGGGATGAGACAGTTCCTCAAGTAGTCTGGATCCATACCATTAAAGGTGATTACCAACACTTGAACTGCATCTGGAAGCAGACTGGCAATCAATGCAGTTTGCGAAGCTGTGGCGTTACATGGGATGAATAGGACCTCAATGACTGAATGCATTCTTAGCAGTTAGAGATTATGAGCTGACTACATATTCTGTAAGATGTTTGTTCATTTACCACAAGTGTAAACATTTTGTGGTTTGACTGTAGCTCTACAAAGCTACTGATATATGCACTTTAATAAAATGTGCTTTACTTTCGATCTCAGATTGTCACATATCTTCAGAGCACAATTCTACTGAAACAAAAGTCGGTTTAAAGTGGGAGTTTGAGAGTACAATTGGAATCCTGAGAGAAAGCTCTTATTATATAATTTAAAGTCATTATTATGACTTAAAAATAAATCTGTAACAAAGTATATTGATATATTATTTAGAAATCAATTACTTGTGTTTATTTGTAATTTGCCCAATAAATCAAACAGAGATGAATTATGCCACAATCCATATTTTCTTTCCGAACAGGTTCAAATGGGCTTTTACCGTAGCCACAATTCAGAGAACAGCAATGCCTTGTAAGATTACTGATGCTTTACTTCACCTCCCACTTTTCAAATAATATTCCCCATGTGCTACATGACTGTTCTTCAAATGTACTTAGGATTTAAAAACCTTGTAAGGGTTAAGGCAGACAGCAGCTATTGTTAAAAAAAAAAAAAGTAAACTAAAAGATCTGCTTAGGAATCAGAGTTTTCTTTTGTAGTACTTTGCCCTATATAGATCTGGCTTCTAGTAGATTCTATCTAGTAGATTTCCTTCTTTTTAAGAGAACAAATTATCCAGGAAAACAAGAAAGTTGCTACCTTCATTATCCACTTCGAATCTTCCAAATGTGAAACTAGACAAGAAATTATCCAGAGCTACTGATGTTGTTCATTCTGAGCAGGCTTATCCTTGGGCAACAAATAGGAAATTTCATGCTGTCATTAAGTTTTGAATTGCCTCTAATAGAGGGAGGTTTAGATATGGATCATATCCAATCTACTAGCTAATTCCTATTTGGAATATTTTTGGTTTTATTACAAAAGAGGCAGGTACAACAATAAATTTCTATGTTGTGCTACTGAAGTGGCATGTTTTATTATTTATAGTTATTTTATTTGCATTATCTTTTTCCACGTTATTTTTTTCATTCTGTTTTACTACTTTGCCCTGCTGTAACTTTTATATGTAAGCTAAATTTCTTCCTCCTTTTTCTATTCTTTCTTTCATCTACACTTCCATTCTTCCATTTTGCTTTTGTTCTTGCTTTAGCTACACTGGAATACCAACACCTGCTAATCTGTATCAACACTGGTTTGGTCTTCTTTGACTCCACCACCCCCTCCTATGATAGCCCAGTGGTTAGAATGCAGTATTGCAGGCCAATTCTGTTGACTGCCAGCAGTTCGGCAGTTCAAGTCTCACCAGCTGAAGGTTGACTCGGTCTTCCATCCTTCAAAGGTGAGTAAAATGAAGACCCAGATTGTTGGGGGCAATATGCTGACTCTGTAAACTGCTTAGAAAGGGCTGTAAAGCACTGTGAAGTGGTATATAAGTCTAAGTGCTATTGCTATACACCCAATTCCTAGGCAGTTCCTTCCTAGATGGCTTTTGCTGGTTCTAAATCAGGTATAACTGATATTAGTGTTCAGGCTGAGGTAGTTTGAAAGCAGGGGTGGAGGCAGTTCTCTAGGCAAGTGGCATCTGTTCTGTTTATCCACTCACAGGGATTCATGGAGGTAACTTGGATACATAGGGAAATGAATATATGCAAGTCATGAGAACTTTATGCAAATGATGCCAGAACTCATTCTTGTCATTTTGACGTAACCGTGGCTTATTATGGATGTAGCTGCACCCAGTAGCTTCAGCAATACTCTTTATATCACCCCAAGTTCTACAAAACAGCAACTATGGCCAAAACAAAATGTTTCTAGACTTTAAAGCACTGAATAACTTTGTTTTGAATTTTTTCCCTAAAAAATTTCCCACTTTCTACTTACTCGAGATCCTCTTTCTCCTTTTAGCCCTTGCTCTCCCTGTTCGCCTGGTTCACCCTTTGGGAAAAGAAAACAGTAATGTAGATAATGTTTGTATGATAACAAACTGAGACTAAATGAAGATTTTCTATACTTATTTTGAAAATATATATATGCAGAATTACAATGTACTGTGCTAGAGACTTACTGGTGGCCCTTGTTGTCCAACAGCACCTCTAAGTCCTGGGAGTCCGGGGTGACCCTAGAAACAAGAGAACCTATTCTTGATAAGGAAGTTTCCATTTCTTTCAAAAGTGTAAATTCTAAAATGCTAAGTCACGCTTTAATTAACTGATGTTACTATGGTGTAAAGAAGCAGCATCTCATCTCAGATATATCTATGTTGTAAGAGGAGGGTGGCAGAAGTAATCAAAAGGCAAACAACACCATTCAAAGTGGGTGTTATTACGAATACACATACACATACACATATGTATACACAAAGACATTTGTTTACATTTTAGCAGACAAAACATTAGTGTCTCTTATTTCAATATAGTCTTTAAAATCTTGTATGCCATTTTGCTTGTTGATAAGTCTAAAATCTATTCTTCTAGATCAGGGGTCCTAACCCTCGGTCTGTGGACCGGTTCCGGGCCACGGCATGCCAGCAACTGGTCCATAGAAACAAGCAAAGCCCCATCCATGGGATGCAGGCAGCACACAAAACCATGCACTCTCCGGTCCGTGGAAAAACCTTTCTCCACAGAACCGGTCCGTGGTGCCCAAAAGGTTGGGGACCTCTGTTCTAGATGTCTTGTGATATCTGCAAGATCTTGCTGCTTTTATTAAATGGATAGAACCCACTTTGCAGCATATGCTCTGCCCTCTTTTGCTATGAGGGTGATGTGAAAAACCAAGCCTTTTTCTAGTCCAAGTTCTGTATGACACCAATACAAATATGATATTGGCTATCAAAAGAAAAACAAAGAAGCTTTAACTTTATTTCCCAGGTCCCAAATCTTTTTATTTAGTTTCAAAGTGCTCATTTTGATAAATTGATCCTGAATTCTGTTTAAGGTTTAGTTTTTATGTACGATTAGTTGCTATGTTCTCCATTTTTTTTTTCAATAATCAATGGTGGTCCTGGATTTATTTTTAAGAGGTATTCCGATAAGTGTAAGACGGAGTCATGTTGTGGTAAGTTCACTACAAGTAACATGCATATAAACAGCAAAATAAGTTTTACCATGTAACCTATGTCACCAGGTTCTCCTCTCTCTCCCCGTTCACCAGTAGGACCCTAGAGAAATAACCATAAAGAATCCAGACTGTTTAAAATTTCATTTGAAATACAGTTACTGCATTTTTTTTTTTACCAAATAGCATATCTCTGGGAGAAAAGGAAAGAAAAACAAGATGTTAGCAAATTCCAAAACACTGCAAAGCATCACTGAAATTTAATTTGTTATTAGTTCTACAGAACTGAAAGAATATATAACCGCAAGAGTTAAAGTGCTGTCTAAAAATGCTTAGCTTTCGAATCTTTCTTGCTCAAACTTAAACATTTCAAACTGAAAATTAGATTTTACAGTAGATGCTAGAACGTTTAAGGAAATGAGTACTCCTAATAGTTTGGATTTATGTAGAATGTTAAATCAGCTAAAGTGAGTCACATTATTTCATATAATATATTTTTACTGTCTAACATCCTTATATACAGCGTAATATTATCTGCATACAAATGAATGGCCAGAACCTTTAATGGATTAATTAAATCCATTCATACATTTACTAGTTCCTATATCAGTGAGATAGCTCCTATCTCCTCAGTGTTTTCCTTTATTATTTGTAGTGCAGATCAACACAGTGCATTAACTAATATTACTACTAACCTCTAGCCCATAGTCTAAGAACCATGGGCTGTATCAATAGGGTGTGGTACACATGCAACCATGCACATGCATATTTTAAAAGAAATTGTATCTGTTTATACAATGTTGACTGTAATTTTCTGGCTAAAGAAAGACCTACTGGTTCACCTAGGGGCCCAGGTGGTCCTAGCATTGAGCTGTCTTCCCCAGGGTAACCCTATAAAGAAAATAAAACCAATTGTTTATTGGTCACGAAATCTATTTTCTTATATAAAATACATAAATTATACATACTTTGCTTCTTTAGTATATGTGTGTCATATACATACTAACACAAAATATTGTTCAATTTATATAATGGATTGAGTTTGTGACAGCAATCTGTAAAATAATGATTTCACAACTTTTTTTTTAAAGAACTATGAAGTAACACATTCAGTTACCTACAAAACAATTATACGCATTATCTATTTGAAAGTAAATCCAATTAATATTGATGAAACTTACTCTCAATAGCATAGAATATACACATTCTAATTTTTAATTTTTTTAAATATTTTTTAAAATTCTGATACAGAAAAGACCTATTTATTATATTAATAAAAAAAGCTATAGCTTTGTTTTCTATCATTGATTAAATGTATTTTGTAAAGTCATAATTGTCTTCTACAGATACAAATATTTTCATCAACAGTTGCTTTAGTTAGCTAAATGCTAGCTTTGAGTCTGCAATACTAAATCTTTGTAAGCAGAAAAACCAGGCTTTTGATTCAGAATTCCATATGTTTTCCACGTAAAGCTGCATTATCATTAATGTCAATGTGAGATGGTAAATTTATAGGTACACCCTTTCAAAAAGCCACATTCTTTGAAGTTATATGTTCTCTTTTAATGTGGAAATTTTCTCAAAGATCCACAGAAATTTATGAAGTTTTTAAAAAGGTCGGAGTTCCATATGCAACTTGGAAATATTATGCCAGCAAGCAGGGTGATCGAAATTTGCAGAAGACAAATAATGGAAACACCAGGATCAATTTTAAAAGACTTGGGGGCTTTAAAACTCTAAATTATTCGGACCAGAGTATCTGAAGATTACTGGGAACTATATGAAAGATAGTTCCCAGTAATCAAATTTAGAAACTGTATGAACTGGTAATTGAAGCAGATGTCAGGATGATAGGTATTACAAAATTGCTCACAAATTCTTACTCTAGAAAATACAAAATTCTCTGCCTTTCAAAGAATTCTTAAGACAATTTTTATTTTAATTTATATGTTATTGTTGTTGCTCTTCATTCACAGCAGCTCTTCATTTCAAAGAGAAAATTATGTAAATTGTGTGAAGTTTTTATATCATGGATCTAACTGAATTTTCTAAATACTACCTTGTGAGTGCAATATGGTCTAAAAGATAATTGAACTGTTATAAGGTACTATGTTTCTGATTTATAGACCTAGTTTGATGTGGTGGTTAAGGCATTGGGCTAAAAACGGAGAAACCTAATCCTGCCTTGGGCATGGAGCCGGATAGGTGACCTTGTGCCAGTCACTTTCTCTCAGAAAAGGAGTCTTAAAAATGACTAATCATTTCTGAAAAATCCTGCAGGGACTTGTCCAGTCTCTGACAAATAAGCAACAATCTATTCACCCTTCAATTGTACACCCTCCTAAGACTCCACTAGGTTTGCATGGACAGTAGCTACAGCATATAAAGTGATAGCTTTAGACTTCCAATAAATGCTATGATACCTGCTGTAGTAGATGATTAAATGATTAAATTTATCAAATTCTTCAGTTTATGTTTTTAATGAAATGAGAAAAATTAAAGCTCATGCAACATGCAGACAAAATCTGTGAATCTTCATGGTTGCTAGCCAGCAGAAATTTGTCAATAAATGCAACACTTTCATCTCCTTACTTTCTCTCCTTTGGGTCCTGGAGGGCCAAGTGCTCCCATCGGACCTTGGTGACCCTAAGAAAAATATATGTCATGCAATATCTGCAGTTAAAAAAACACAAGTAACAAAAATTCTTTTCTGCATAGAGTGATAAAAAATCCATGCTTTGTATAATCAGAGTCACCTTGTGACGAGATGGGAGGCAAATAAATTTAATAAATAAAATAAATCTACCGGGACAGATTTTTTCAAGGCTGATGGAAATTGAGCAATTGGCATAAAATTACTGATGTTTAACTGTTATATTTATCTATTTATCCAATTTATATAGCCACCTATCTCACAAAACAAGCTGTCAAGGTTCTGACGGACAGAGACAAATAAAGCAGAACTCCGAGGCTTGCAAATTCCTCAAAGAACATGTTTATTAGTTACAAAATATCAGCATGTCAAAAGTGAAGCCATAGTCTGAAGACACACGTAACAATTCTCCAATATAAAGTTAAGAAATCCCACCCCTAAGGCTATACAAGCAAATATGTTCCCAAATACATCTTCTTGGCAGGCTTTTCACAAAACGCCCAGCTTGCAGTCTCGGGAGCAGCCGATGACCTTGGTTCCCATGGGATAAAAGTTTATTTAGACTAGAGAAGCATCTGGCAAACCCTCCTCCCTCCATTCTAGGTGTCAACTGAAAATGAGTAGGAAAAATGGCTGCAGCCATGCTTATTTTTAGAGTTGACACAAGCGATTTTGGGGGGTGTACAACAAAACTAAATAGTCAATAAATACTTAAACTATCATAATTATTAAAACATTAAAAGCATAAAAGGACTATAAAAACAGCAAGAAGAAATAGCAGAAAAAGGGATGTTAATAATTACAGAGACACCTAACTAGTTCATCCATTCCTTGGATGTCCCAGGCCTGCTGGCCTAACCAGGACTTAAGGGATTTTTGGAAACTCGGAAGAAATGAGGCCACTCCTACCTCAGTGGAGAGAAATTCCACAGCATGGATGCCACAGCAGAAAAGCCCCACCACCTAGGGCCTGCCAAATCTAATTCCCTTGCCGATGCTGATAAGGGTTTAAAAATTTTTTTAAACCCTTATCAGCATCGGCAAGGGAATATTCTGAAAAATTGTATGACGATTTCCACAGCTGTTTTCAAATGGATAACTGTAGAAAGCCAAAGATGCTTTTAAAAAGTAATGGCCAGATGCTTTTAAAATGTAATGGCCAGCAATCACAACAAAATATGGAATCAATAAACAATAGCCAATTGCTGGCCATCAACACATCAATCAACCAACAGGAAGGCACCACATAAATACGGCTCACAGAATAACCAAAGCGTATATTCCTATAGAAAGAAATTCCCTGAAGATGGGCTCCAGCACAAGTCCGAAAACTTGGAAGCCTAGTCCCGATGACAGACCCAGATCTTGCAACATTATCCCAGGACATGTATATTTGCTTTCATTCATTACATAACAATCATAAAATTAATGGATAGGCCCATGAACCCATTTCAGAAATGTATCATACCCTATAACCTGGAATTCCTGGTTTTCCTGCTGATCCCATTGCTCCTAAATGTCCCTGCACAAGGAGAAGTAGCAATTAACACATTTTAATACTTTAATAATTTCATTAGCCAAGCTATCAGTTCACATAGTACTTCTAATTGGAAATATTCACAAAGCATGGAAATAGAGAGAATTAAGCAAATTACCTACTGGAATTAATACATTTGAAATAAGCTTAATCCTAGTTAAAACCATAAGAATACTTTTTAAAAAAGTAATACTAAACAGACTTGTAATATAGTAAATAAATATAACTGAATCAGATTATAAAAAATACAAGGTGGAAATCTGATGGTCTTGTCTCTTAAAAAGTACATAAAATAATGTAAACATATAAAAAATGTGCTATAGAACACAAACATTCAATTTCCGGATACAATATTTCAAATATAAACAATGCTGATACATAAGCATAAATGAAGCATATATAATAAATTAGCCCAGTAAAATATATGTCTGCCTTGAAATATGTCATTTCACAGTGTACCTGTGAAAAATAATTCTGATATGACATGACCATAACGGAACCTGCCCATTATGATCATGACTGTCATAAAGCAGGTCAACGCATGACCAATCTGATTTTATGATCTTTTTCTTTGTAGCAGGCATTAAGCGATTCACCACAGTCCTTAAATCTACAATGATTAAGTGAACATTGTGGCTATTAAGTGAACCCATATTTTCTATGGGGTATGAAAACTGGAAGTAAATGCTGCTTCTCGGCAAAAACATAAACCATGTGACTGCAGGATGCTGCAAACAGACATAAAAAAAGCCATCCAGAGTCACTCTGGATAGTGAGATGGGTGGCATATACATTTAATAAATAAATAAAATTAATAAATAAATGTGGTGAGTTGCCGAATGCCCAAAATGCATGGATGTGACTGTGGGGGGGAGAGGCAGTTGCAACGTTGGAACCAGGTCATATGATTCTTTTTGGGAGAGGTTCATCTTAACTTTGACTGGTGGCTAAGTGAACAGTTGTAAGTTGAGGACTACTTGTATGCCAACCGTGGCTTCTTAAGAGAAAATCAAATATAATATAAATAGAATGGATAAATAGATGAATGAATCTGCCTTATAGAGATATATATTTTCTATTTAGGCTGATGGAAAAAAGCAACTGAACTAATTAATGAACGGGACTTGTTTGCATGGAAAGTAGGTAATGCCTCTCAGCTCTTGCTTTTTAAATAAATAGTACTGATAACAGTATAGATTTTGAAAATAGCTTCTATATAATAACAGAAAAACTGTTACTTAAAAATAAGTCACTCAACATTCTCACTCCTTTTGTCTACATATCACAAAAGGTGATTGACAGGGTTAACCTGTTAACTCTGTATGATGATTTATTATGGATGCTGTGAATTTTAGACAATTCACAAATCCGGACAAATCAATCAGCTTTAAATAAGCTCTTCACCTGCAACAAAATTCATATAAAACTACAGAGGATTATAAAGCTTAAATTAATGCTATACCAACCACTGGTCCTCTAGTTCCTCTTGAACCCTTTGGTCCAATTTCACCAAGCTTGCCAGGTTCACCCATAGCTCCGATTTCTCCTGGGAAACCATGTTGACCCTTTTCCCCCTATTTGGGTGGAGAATAAAACATTACACCAATTGAAAATCACACTGGAAAGCCAATATAGGTATAGGTAGTTACTATGATCACAACTGGGACCAGAATCCAGCAAGTGGGACATCACATGACTGGTTTGCTCAATGGCTGCAATCTTGGCACTTAAGGTTGTGGGTGATCTTGTGGGTTATTAAGTGCAGAGAGAACCAGGTAAAGAGCGTTGGCTGCCTTAAGGAGGTGGAGTAGGCCCTGGGAGGCCTGATGCAAGCCATGCACAAGTGTTTCCACTCAGAAACTGAAAATCCTTCATGTGCAAGCAGGCAGGCAAGATTTCAGCTCTGTGCAAGCAAGCAAGAAGATTTCAGCTCCACACAAGCAGGCAAGAAGCTGAAAAGCTTCAGCAGGCAGTTCTCTCCTCCAATTCCCAGAGATGAGAGGGAGTGTTCTTGACAGCAGCAACAGAGCTTGCACTCTTCCTTACCAACTTCCCATTGACTTTCTATGGAAGCCAGCAGAGAAGACTACAAATGGTGAACACATGATTGCAGGATGCTTGACTAGTCATAAGTGAAAACAGGTTTTCAAGCATCCACATCAGGATCACTAGGTCATTGGGGGGGGGGGTGTTGATGCAATGTTTTGCAATGGCCAGAAGTGCTTTGCTAGTTGCAAAGCACCCTCTCTGAGGACATCATTAATTTTCAACTGTTGTTAAGAGAACAATTTAAGTTAAGGACTATCTGTAATGCCAAACATTATTTGTTATTCTATTCTTAAAATTGAACAGCGGGGTGGCCTAGTGGTGAAGACGCCTGCCTTCCACTCAGAAGGTTGAGAGTTCAAACCTAGGTAGTAGCAAATAGTTTTCTTTCAGGGCGCAAAGAGAAAATATCTGCTGTGAACTCCATGAAGGCATCAGGAAGGACATCTGGCCAGTAAATGCTCAGCTCCATTCACATGCCCCAACTCTTCCCCAAATTAAGGGAAAAGAAAAAAAATCTATTCTTAAAACTATCACTTTTTTCTTTTTACAACCCTGTAATCCCTTATTTCAGGGTAGAATTGAAGCGACAGTACGGAGCTGAGCATTTACTGGTCAGATGCCTTTCCTGATGCCTACGTGGAATTCTTAGAAGGATCTCTGCACCCTGAAAGAAAAGCCTCCGCCACTACCTAAAATTGAATTCTCAACCTTTTGAATGGAAGGTGAGTGTCTTCACCACTAGGCCACCATGCCACTCTATTGTTAAAAAGAGCAGTATTTTATTAATATTGAATCCTTAATGAAAAATAATTTGTTTTCTGTCCAAATTCAAAATAAAAGAGGAAGACCACTTACCTTTTTTCCTGAACGACCTCTTTGACCTGGACTTCCTTGATTTCCTTCAGGACCCTACAGTAGTTAAAATAAAGAGAGATAAATCTGGGACCACATTTGTAGATTTAAAGATGAAGAGTTATAAAATCCACTCACTTGGTCTTGCCAGGTTTTCCATGAATAACTTTATCCAGCAGTTTTGTGTATACATTAAATAGGAGTGGTGAGAGTGGTGAGCCTTGAAACGCCCCCCCCCCCCAGGAGAGGCCTTTCCCCCACCCACACAAACTGGAAGGAGTCTCAGAAAAAAGGCAACAACCACTGCAGAACAGCGCTGCCCATTCCAAGCACCCAAAGCCAGTCCAGAAGGTTATCATGGTCAATGGTATCAAAAGCTACTGAGAGATCTTAGAACGGCAGAGATTGATGCATCAGCCTTCTCTTAAGTCTTTCGTCGATAAGTGCAACTATGCAGTATCAATATATTAACTCAGCTACAATCCTGACTGGAAAGTGTCCAGATAATTCCCTTCCTTTTGGGCTGCCAGAAACTGTCCACTTACCATTTCCTTCATGTCCCTGGGCTGTAAAGGACTAGGTGAGGGAAAACAATATGAATCTGAAAACAGGAAACTATTACTTATTCAGGTGAGCAGGATTTGGGAGATATCACTTATCTGAATGGGGTAACTCTTGTTCTAATAGATCAGGTTCATACCTTGGGAGGTCTCCAAGACATTGGTGTGAGAGAAGCTTATCTTTTACTGATAAGCCAAATGTGTCCACGGCTAGAACAAAGAGACCTAGTGTTGGTGATTGAGCCACTTTTGGTGGAATTCCCTTGAAGACAATTTGGAAAGTAGAATCGGTGGTGAGCAGTGCTTCAGAAAGTGTTGCATCATCTCCGTATTGGAAGTTTTCTAGGCTCAGTCCAAGCTACTTACCGTGGGTTATAAAGTCCTATGCAACTCTGTCCAAATTATTTGCAGTAGCACCAATTCCACTCAGTTCACCTTTTTTCCCACCTTTACTATCTACTATTTTTTCCCCACCTTTACTTTTTTCCTCACCTTTACTAGATAGCACTACTATCTAGTGCTGAAGCAGTGTTGGAAAGGTTTAGAAACATTTCTTTTTATCCAGACTATTTAAATTCCTTTTCAAAGCTAGAGTTTTAGTTATTTTTATTCTGACTGATCATTTGTAGTTGGGTAAATGAAGAATATTTTTAAACATGTGCCCACATAAGTACACAGATACCAGATTGATTTACTTATCTTTCCCACTGAAACAATACAAAGTAGTCTTTGAAGCAGCAAATGGCTATTGTCTTTCTGCATTTCCAAAAATCCAGTAAAACTGATCTTCCTCAATGCCAAACAGTTACGCCTAAAACTGGATCCATACTTCCTGGATAAATATATTCATAATTGTCTACCCTTTCCCAACCATATGGCAGGATCCACACAGTAAAAGAACCACCAAAAATCTCGTATTTCATCTTTGGGATTTTTTAATGTTATGTTGATGATTTTACAATAACATGCAATTCAAACTGTACTCTTTTTTTCACCCACGCTACCAGATTTTCATGACCATACATAATTTTGTATCAGATAGAAACTGATGACTGCCATGTTACAAAAAACAAATACTGCAGCAAATAATAATAGAAAAATGTTTCCAGCAGATACATTTTCCTAAACAATTAATGCCTGACTCAGAGTTGATAGTTGCTTCGCAAGAAAACTCTGCTATTGAGCTTCCTTGCTACAATAAATAAATAAACAACAAAAAAATATTCAGCTGGATAAGCTGGGTTTTTTTTTTTTTAGTTTTTCTCTGCAATAGTTTGTTCAAAGCAAGCACAGCAAAATGTTTCTGGTTTTTATTAAACTCTGTCATGTCCTGAGATACCAGCCAAATTTACTGACAAACTAGATGAGGTACCACTTCAACAGTTACATATCAGATGTTTGTTAAAAATCAAATGGAAAATACAGGATTGTTTCCTGGATCACAACTTTGTCTTGTTAAGTACAGTATGTGGGAGGGGGAAAACATACAGTGGTCCCATTCAACTGCTTTGTCCCCAAATGCAAGCAAACAGCACAAGTCATCTATAGAGAGTTCCTGACTGATGATCCTAATAGAACCTGGAATTTCATGATGATCATAAATCAAGGCATCCACGGGACCGACCCAATTTTAAAACATTTTTTGCAACAGTCGTTAAATGAATGTGGCGGTTGTTAAGTGAATGGGGTGGTCATTAAGCGAGTGTTGCATTGTCTGCAATGGACAGCTTTTGTTGGAAACAGAAAGTAAATGCTGGTTAAAAAAACATATGCTACAAACAACAGTAAATGCAGGCCAGTTACCGACCACACAAAATGCAATCATGTGACACGGGGGGGGGGAGAGAGAGCAACTTCAAATCCTAGTTGTTAATGCTTTTATTGGGGGGGGGGCTGTTTCCATCATAACTTTAAACATTTGTTAACCTGGTCATAAGCTGAGGACTATCTGTCTGAAAGCTCCAGCACAGGTTACCTACTATCTGAATCTACATCTAGGTTGCCTCCTCATCCAACAATTCCAACATTTTTAAGCCACTGATAACCATTTCTAATTGTTTACCTAGTGTTTCATTTAATTTGACCCTAAATCTATTTATTTTGTTATATCCTGGCTTTCCTCCAAATTAGGAAGAAACAGCAGCTGGCCCAAAGACACTCATGACTTCCATGGCTAAGAATGGACTTAAACCTGTTTCCAAGGTATAATTTTTATCACACATTATGTTTATAACAGATTGGTATTTGGGAAATAGTGGAATAGCATGGACCAGCTCTGAGAAACTAACACCAAAAGACAAATCAAGGAGACAATTTTTGCGGATAAAAATGACTCCTTAAACCAGACATGTCAAACACAAGGCCCGGGGGCCAGATGTGGCCCGAGAAGTGGTTTCATGTGGCCCGCGAAGCCATCCTGGAAACAGTGAGGGAACAGCCCCCACTGCCTTGGCCCTGGCTGGCCGGCCGGGAGCCAATGTACAATTTTGTGGTGGCCATCTATACTGAAATGCATTCAATCTTAGCTCCACAAGGCCATCTGGAAACAGCAAGTAACCAGCTCCTGCTGTGTCACCCCTGCCCCCTGGGTGCATGATGGGGAGGTGTCACTCTTTATGAGGAATGAAGAAATGGACCATGCCTTGGCGCTTGCCCCATTCCCACCCCCTTCTGCCAGAGACCCTCAAATCTGTCCTACTCCTGCCCAGGCCCCCACAGGCACCCTTGACGAGAAAGATGTAGAGCTGGCCACGCCCTCCTAGTAGGCCACACCCACTCTATCCACACCCACCCAGTAGACCACACCCACCCTGGCCACACATCTGCCCCCCCCCGAGGGCAACCGCAATGCTGATGCGGCCCTCAATGAAATTGAGTTTGACACCCCTGCCTTAAACCAGCCATATTCTTTATTATGGAAAGTTTTATTTTGAAAATTAATTATCTTAGATAGTGGGGGGGGGGTTTGTCTTGCACATAATTGTAAGAACTGATCCATTATAATGTGTGTGTTTGTGTATATATCTTTTCTCATATCACTACTGTTCATATTTAATTTTAAAAGAAGCATTTTTTTAAAAGAAGCATTTTTTTAAAAAAAGAATTGTTGCCTCTCTTACTATGTTTTCTATTTTCCACACATCCTGTGTCTGGTTTTTAATTATTTCCTGATAGTTTTTCGTCTTAAGGATGAGATATAAATGTTTTAAACCAATGAACCAATCAATAATATTTCACAAAAATTAGAAATGGCCAATAGTTGATACAGTTTTTAGACAGAATGTTTATTTGTAATCACTCTGACTTTTTTTTCTTTATAATAGAAAACATACGGTGTACTTATGCATCAAGTTATGTAACATACTACAGTGATGACATAATCGCTAATGTTTCTTACATAAAGAAAACTCCTTATTGTGAAGGACAAAAAAAATTGTCTGGAGGAGATGTGATAAAACAATCATTTGAAGATTTCTTTAAAACCTTTTAAAGCCCTGCTTAAAGTTTTGAAGCCTAACACGTGATATGCCTGCCTTCATCTCATTCCATGCATATATTGAGTGTGATGGATTCATAGTATCTTATCTTATCTCAATCAAAAATGCAAAATCAAGAAAACTGGAATAATAAAATGAATGCTCCTGTTTTATATCTCAAGTCTTATATGACCTATATAAGTGTTGAAAATAATCTATTCCATGTTGTTATTACTATGCCAGAAAATAAAATTAATCATTGCTGTTTGAAGAGAGAACCCCATCCAAAGACAGAGTTCAACTGGAATCTGCAATTTGTTTTATAACATTAGTCATGCCCTTCAAAGCTATTAAAGACAATTTCATTTGTATTAACAGGGGTGGCCTTTATATAATTGTAAAAAGTTTCAAATATCTTTTTCATTATCTTTTGTTATTTTCTATTATTTAGATCAGCGGTTCTCAACTGTGGGTCGTGACCCCATTTGGGGTCGAACAACCATTTCACGCGATCCGCCATTTTTTTCATCAGCCGGCGCAGGGGGGTGCCGCCGCGCATGTGTGCCGCGCAGGGGGCGGCGCATAGGGGCGTGCCGCACAGGGGGTGGCGCATGGGGGTGCTGCGCATGCGCGCCACGCAGGGGGGGGGCGCATGCGTGCCGTGCCGCCTGCTTATGACCGGGGTTGCCGTATAAAAAGGTTGAGAACCACTGATTTAGATCATGACATTTATTTTTCGAATTTCATTCTTCCAGGTAATGCTGCAACTCTGACAGTGACTGTATTGTATGATATATTCCTACAAGTATTATGCCATCAATTTAGCAGCCCAGTTGATTTCACAGCTCATGAAAAGTGTAGTTTTATTTTATGAACCTTTGGGACACAGTTGGGTAAAATATTACAGCTAAGATTCTTTAGAACTACTGGGTTTATATTTTTGTAAAATCTATAGAAAATATCTGAATTTACTTACTGGAATGCCTCTGATTCCAGGTTCACCTGGAGGGCCAATAAGCCCTGGAATTCCAATTTTTCCTTTTTCACCATCTTCTCCAGGAAGGCCAGGGTCTCCTAAACTGCCCTAAAGCACAGATATAAATAAAAAGCATCAAGTAGGATGGCATTAAATTACTGGACATTATTCAAACAAAGGCTTGGTAAAATGTTTTCTTCAGGTAGGTCTAGAATAGGGATACGTATGAATAACAAGTATGACATCAAGAACGTCATCTGCATGTGATATATCTGCAAAATGTATTTCAGTTTTGCTGTATCTTTCATTGTAAAAGCCTTTTTTCCTCATATACTTCAAAACTGTCACTAAATAGCTCATCTGCACATAAACAGCTCAGGTAACTTAAAATGTTACGGAAGAAATAGTTGCAATGCCATTACCTCTTATGTGGCAGAGGTTTAATAATGTTAGGGATGGAAATGCAATACAAACAAGTAATGGAGTTTGCAGGAAGCTAAAGGATAAATTAAAATAAAAGCTGAAAGGAATGTACAAGTGACGGAAACATGCTGCTCTGCCTTTCCTTTTCTTTCAATAACAAGGTAGAAGCAGAGTGCACAACTTAATGCTGGCTGGTGGATCACATTGGGCCTTGCAGGTTCTGCTGAGGGTCATTTTAAACAGCTTTTAATTTAATTTTTAATGTTATTTTAAGGCCATGATTTTTTAAATTATTATTCGGTAGAATTTTGGTAATAGCAAAATCACGTTCAATTAAATAAAATCAAAAAGAGAAAAGGGTTTTTTTTTGTCCTTTTTAATAGGTGGAAGAGCAGAAAATAAGTTATTACAACAGGTGAGTTTCGGGGACTTTTTATGCTTTTTTGGGATCTGGCGAGTTGTTGGAAACAAGTATCTTCTGGAAATACCATCTAGTCTGGATTTGAAAAGAGGTTCTGGAAGTCTATTATCTGTCAAAATAAAGACAGGGCACTGCTGTGGAATGTTATCTTTAACCCAGTGTTTCTCAAACTCAGCCACTTGAAAATATGCAGACTTCAACTCCCAGAATTCCCCAGCCAGCAATGTTGGCTGGGGAGTTCTGGGAATTGAAGTCTGCACATTTTCAAGTGACCGAGGTTGAGAAACACTGATTTAACTCCTTACTGCTGTAACAATCTGGTTATATAAGGGACAAGCCTTCCTTAAGTTTATTTCCCCTTTACCTGTTAAAATAGTCTTTTGAACAGTCATCTGTATATTCACATGTAGGATTTCTCCCACCTGTAAAGAGGTCTTTTAACCTTGAACCCTACCTACCAACTCTAGGGCAGAGGTGTCATCTTGAATTAAGACAAGAAGATTCAGGTCACAGTGTTTCTCAACCTTGACAATTTTAAGGCATGTGGACTTGAAGTTGAAGTCCACATGCCTTAAAATTGTCAAGGTTGAGAAACACTGATTCAGGAGAACATGAACAGCCGATTCATGCATAAAGCCTGCTCATTCCTTCATAAAAACTGCTAAAAAAAATCAGGATGTTTCATAAGACATCAAGGATTATAATTCACTATTCCTAAACAACAAAGTTCAGTTTAAAGCTGGATTCATTATCTAAGTTTGCTTTAATAAAAAAAAAAACCCATGTACTTCTATCTATGGGCAACTTGCAAAGTTTAACTGTCATGGAGATTTTTACCTACTCATATGAGAAAGGAAATCAAATTAAAATAAGTTTATGAAAAGAGCACATAAAATATATACTATTTCACTTGGAAATATAGGAAGATACTGTCTACAAATCAAATTATTGCTTCAGAATTGTGAGAAAGGAAACCAAGGAGGATAATGATGCTGTTTATATTCTGGTTTATTAACCACAAGTCATAGTTTCAAATGTTTTATGAATATAAAGTTTAGATTGAAGGAATAAAACCCTGAACCGAAAGTTGTCTTTTAATAAAGTGGAATAATACAGTTAAATCAAAGTGGAATAGTCCATGGAATAGTCTTTGAACTATAAGAAGATATTGTCAGTGGAAATGATTGGACATTCACTATTGCTCATGATAGAACCCAGACTTTGCATTTAGAAGAAATATGATTCTCTTTAGTAACTCAGAGCTTGAAAAATTCTGCCTGAAAACCTGGAGAGATGCTATTAATTGTTAACAAAACTGAAACAATAATTTGATCTGTACACAATATCTTCCTATGTTTCCAAGTGAGGAAAAATATTTTTTCATAAACTTACTTTAATTTGCTTCCAGGTATTCTGTATGAACAAGACACGTCTTTATCTTTTTATGATAGGTTCCAGCACTAGTCTGGGCTCAGAAACTGAATAGGGTTGGGTCTAGTTATCAGCTGGATGGGAGATCATTAGGAAATGCCGGAGCCATAAGATAGATTAGGAAGTTCAAAAACATCTTGAAGGAACAGTGACAAATCATTTTGCTATGGCGGAATAGAAAATTGTTGCATTTTTGTCCAAGTAGGAACTGAGTTCAATTTGAGAGTGTCTTTCTACGAGAACTGTAATATCAATAAATCCATAGACTGTTTGAAATATATTCCACACTGTGAGGGAGGAGAGCATGAGGATTCTTAAGCAGAATTAGTACTAAGAGATCAATTGAGTACCTTTTGCTTCTGTTTTTTTTCTAGCAAATGCAGCTTCTCTTATGCAATCAGAACATGCAACGCCAGTGCAGCAGAACTGTTAAGCACTGACTTTAAAAAATAATTTAAATTTAGGAATCACATAATAAAATGCAACATTTTTCTCATGTAAGTGTAAATTCTGATTTTTAAAAAAGTACCTTTGATCCATCTTTTCCTTGAACACCATCTTCTCCTGGTGGTCCTCGAATACCCTAGGTTTCAGAAGAAATATATCAAAATGTTATTACTACCAAAAATCTTGTATATTCAAAACCCAAGCAACAGTACATTATCTCAGCAAAACAGCGAATAGATCAGATTAAAAGAGTCAAGGATACAACAGTTTTTATCAGTGGTGCTTCAAAACACATACAGGACCAGTACACAAGGCCTTGCTGACTAAGAGCAGATATTGTTATTGTCAGTTTTGTCTTTTTTTTTTTAATCCTTGGCCTCTCTGGCCTTTCCAAATATACAGAAATGCTGAAATCCATGCATTTGAAATGATTCATGATTAACTTTATTCTTAATTTAAATGTGATCCTGTTTTAATACTGAAGGACACAGCAGTTGTCACAAACAAGAAGTTGTCTGAAAGTAATATAAAACAAGCTGCACTGAACAAATAACCAGAATGAACGCTGCGTGTCAGGGAGATGTAGAATTAAGCTTCCTGATATTGGAGTGAAGGGAAGTACAGGAAGATAAACGGGAAGATCAACTTTTAAAGAAGGGCTTAACAGGCACTAAATAAATGGTGCATTTCTGTAGCACTGCCTCATACTTTTAAATGCATTTGACTTTAAAGCAGTGGTTCTCAACCTTTTTAATGCCGCGACCCCCAACCGGTCGTAAGTCGAGGACTACTCAACCGGTCGTAAGTCGAGGACTACTCAACTGGTGCAGCACCGTTTGCAGAATGGGACTTTTGGCGGGCTCAGCAGGGCAGAGACAGCCTGGACAATTCCTATTGGCTTTTGAAAGCCAATAGAATTAGACTCTATTCAAGAGAGTCTATTCTATTGGCTTTCAAAAGCCAATAGAATAAAAGGGAGTAGCACAGCTAAGGAAAAGGGGGAAAAAATGGCGGACTGCGTTGTTTGGTGACCCCCGTGAAATGGTCGTTCGACCCAAATGGGGTCCCGACCCACAAGTTGAGAACCACTGCTTTAAAGGGAGTATCTTCACTGGCAAGCAGAATATTCCTTTCACTAATGCTAAACAGTTTAGCATTCTGGAGTGGATTAGTTTTTATGACAATAAATGACAGCCTTTTATATTTTATATGTTTTTAGTATGTTTTAGAAGAAACATGATAATATTTTTATGGAACCTAAGACTATAAACATGAATGTCTCTCTCTCATATATTCATATATAAGATATACTCAATATCTCTCTTAGTTGGCTTCTATAATTCTTGCAATGGGTAGTTGTTATATAGTACCTGTAAACTCAGTTCACATTAGAATATCATATTATTGTCCTCACTAAAAATGTAATTGCTTTGTCCTTCTGAAAAAGATAACAGATTAATACACTAAACATTTTGAAGTAAAGATTCAGGAGCTTGCAATCACTTGGGATTTAAATCTGAAGTTTTGAGATGTTCTAGATAAAATGGTTATGGAATTGGATGCTTACCCATTCACAACATCATTGCCATAGTTATGTAATTATTTAGAAACCACCAATTTATCAGACTGTTATCTGTTATCATCCTCTTGAAGGATGATCTGTTCTACTCTTGCTTACCTTCCAATTTTCTGGGCAGATAGCATATTTCAAAATAAAATATTCTTCCTAATATTACATCCAAATGAGCAAACACAATTTTCCAATTGGCAATTGTTATTTGACTTTGTATAGGAATACATATGCATGCTATGAAAAACTTATTACAAAAATATAAATAAGATAGCTGCCAACCCCAAGTAATCTAGGCTACCTCTGGGTTACTGCTTGAATTAGTGTTCTGACTTCAAGTTGTGATCTATTCTTTGAGTATTACTGATTTCCTCAGTAATTGCAAATGTATATGCAGAACAGTTACAGACTGTTACAGGAAGTTGATTATAATGTTCAACATGAAAAATTTACTTCAGAAAAAAATATGCTGCATCTCTTGTAATTCAGATTATATTGATCTATTGTCATTTTATATCTATAACAGACCTAGGTGCTTTTGTTTCAGAGTGAAAGACACAAAATAATAGAAGCTACAAGATGGCAGATTTTGATTGATTGTTATGAGAGAAAAAGTCATTTCTGGCAGCAATAGCAATCCAATAGTGGGACCAATTAACCAGAGAAGTGATCATCTCCCTTTCATGAATGAGTTTAAATCATAGTTAGTTAGCTAGAAACTTGGAGTACTTTAACTTAGCTTGAATACTAAGTTAAAGAATCCTGTCCAACTCTTTGATTCTACATTAATAGAAGTTTACGAATCTTTAAGTTATGTAATTAAAAACATATTCTGTCTAATGAAAAGCAGTGCTAGGGGTGACAGGATAGCAGTGTTCTAATATTTGAGGGGCTGCCACAAAGCACCTGAAGACAAAACAAGGAACAATGGATGGAAACTAATCAAGGAGAAAACCAAGCTAGAACTAAGAAATTTCCTGATAATGAAAACAATCAACCAATGAAACGGTTTGAGTCCAGAAGTTGTGGGTGCGCTACGACAGGAAATTTTTAAGAAGAGATTGGATAGCCATTTGTCTGAAATGGTATAGGGTCTCCTGCTTGAACAGGAAGTTGCATTAGAAGACCTCCAAGGTCCCTTCCAACTTAGTTATTCTGTTATTTTTTCTTTCTATACCTTTACAAATTTCTTTAATCAAATGTGATGCTGATATTTTCCAGGTATAGCAAAGACATTTTTTCGTCTCTCATCTGCTTTCCTAATTTACATAGCATTCCCAATATAATTTTGTCCCTAGTAACAAAATATGCTACAATATTCAGTACTTACTCTTACACCTTGTTCACCTGGTGCTCCAATATTGCCAATTGGTCCAGAATCTCCCTGTCACATGCAATAGAAATACATCAGACAGAGTGATCAACATATTCTGATATTCTGCTCAACAGAGCAAAACACTAAGTTTGCTACAATAGATATATAAAGTTTGCTCTTTATAAAACAAACTCATTTCTCAAGCATGAACTGGTCTTTATATTTTTCATCACAAATAAACTGCAAATAGAAAGGCAGATATGTTACAAGTATAATAATGCATAGTTTTCTGCAAATACAAATGCCAACTATATTCTTAACTAAGCCAAACACATTCTAGTCAATCACATAATTATATAATATGAGCTTCTCTACACAGCCCTACGGGCTAATTAACATAGCAGAGTTGAAATGAATGCTTACATAGTGGCATTGTATTCCTTGATGACTGAACTCTATGTTTACAAAGATGAAGCAATGAGAGGAACAAGAACATTTGCTAGTTCCTGAAGACCAATACTTGGATCCTTCCTTCCTTCCTTCCTTCCAACCAAAGCTTGGAGTGCCTATCCTAATTCCAGAAAGACTGACTCTAGCTACACTCCATTCGTTGACTGGAAGAAGCTCGGAGGGCTTGAGTAGTGGGCAGCTATGAGTGTGATTTAAAAAAGACTTGGACTTTTTTTCTCTAAATCCATATTTTCCGATTTCACCAGGCTTCCTGTATATCTGTACCTGTCTAAATGTGACTCCTATGATGGGTCTTTGGTCTTCATTATTCAAATTAGGTAACATCATCAATGCACCAATGACCCATACCTTATTTTAGATTCCATTTCCCCGTCCCTGTTTATAACCTTATTTATTCTACGGATAGGATAGGAATTTGAAAATGTTGTAACCTGGTTCCACATGTTGCGATCTGCATTAAAAATAGCTAAATTTAACCATAGAGTATTTTTTTAAAGGCTTAAATTCTCCTGGGTTGTTTTTTTGTTTTTGTTTTTGTTTGATATGAGCAACAGTTCACTTTTAGGATAGATCTCCTATATGCACATAGACAGAATCTTGTTTGATGTTTATAAAACCTTTTGCTGAAATTAGGATTGTTTCTTAATGCATGTTTCATTATAATTAACATTTAATGCAATTCAAAATGTATATTCTGATGCTGGCAATTATGTTTAGTATGCTGGCAATTATGTTTAGTATAAGTATTTCTGTTATTTATTATTATGATTTATTATTATTACACATTCCATCTCCCTACCACATTCCCAATTCTCTCTTTGTTGGGAAACTACGAGCTAAGCTGGAAGGAGGGGTCAAGTGGGGGTCTAGCTTGGAGTCATTGCACAGCTGCAAAAGGCATAAGCTTGAACCCCTTGAACTTCCAGGATACATGAAGTTTTATCTGGTCGTTCCTAGAGAAGGCAAGCAATCTATGAGATTCTTGTTATATAGGTGGTGGATAATAAAGTTATTGACTATAGCTATTCATGACTGGCTCTGATTGCTTGCACCTGACAATATCAATTCTACTAATACAGAATATTAGCCTTTTTGTTTTCTTTTCAGGAAAACTTCTAACTGGTACATAGGCTCACCTAATTTATAACATTTGTCATGATTCATACATGAAGGATACTGTAATGACAACAGCACCGAACGTTGGACCAATTTAACTGAAATGTCACAGCCAGTTTCTAGTGGAAATAATATTTCATGTATAGAGACATGAAATATCCCAAATATATGTATAGAAAAATAATTGTCTGTTTTCTTCATCATTCAAACTGCACCCCAACAAAATTACTCCAACAATCACCTTTGTGCCTGGTTCTCCATTTGGTCCTGGCTCTCCCTCTGGGCCAGGTGATCCCTATATTGAAAACATAAATGAAGTTATCCATTGTCCAGCACTAAATGCTTTCCAATATGATGAAACTCACTAGGAAGTTCACAGGACTTTTTAAAAAAAATTTATTGGTGTGATTAATGAGATACTTGTGGTATAATATCTTATTCTGCTATGGTGCAATATCCAATTTTTAAAGACCTCTATACTTTTTATATGAAGCAGGATCTTTCAGTTTTGCTTGCCTATATAATTTGGTGAAGTAAAGGACTTACCTCAAAGCCAGCTTCACCTACAGGACCAGCATCACCTTGTTCTCCCCTTGGTCCCTGATATCAAACAAAAATTATGTGAGCATTACATTCTTATTATGGGGAAAAAACACTTTTACACCTATATTTATAACATCAGCAATTTTTTGAAGCATTTTTCTCACAGCTGGATATTTCCTTTATTCAGATTCCGTTAGCTTCTGAGAGTAGAATAATTTAATATGGTCCGTACTCTTAAAGAGGATTTGCTGCAACAGTCCAATCATCATCATGCAATGGAATATTTATCAAGGCTTCTTATTAGACGTAACATTACATTTGAACCCTCAAAACATGTTGCTCCATATGTGCTCACATCACAGATTGAGAGATATGACATAACTGTATTACAGAGAAGAATGTAGCTGTATACATGTGAAAGCTCTACTCTCACATAACTCAGTCTGTCTGCGTATCTCTATGATGTAGGGCTTAAATTCGAGGCTTTCCTCCTGTCTTCTTCCTGCAGATTGGGTGGTATCCATTCAGTGATGATTTCATAATTTTATATCATCTGCACCTTGTCTTGCCAACTTCCTTCATTCTTTACACCATTCATAGAAAGGATATAACTTTGGGGATTTATGGACATCTGATCTACAGTACAAGAAATAATTAAGGATAAGAACTACCTCATGGGAAGGCTCTCAGATAAGTTTTCAAAAGCCCATGAAAGGTGTAGAGATTGTAAAAAAAAACCTCTTATCATATTTGATAGAGTAGCCTCAACATGAAAGTTGATGTCTACTAAACTTGGGGTTTCTGGTAGTGCCTTAAAATTTCCAGCTTTGGAGTCCACAACACTGTTTCTGATATCGTTTATATCAGCAAAATCAGGAACTCTGCTAGATAGCTGATGCCAATATCTACCTGACCTTCTTTGGGATCAAAAGCTAAGCAGACTCAGGCTTGGCTGGTTCTTGGATTGGGGGCTATCAGTGTATACTAGGACATAGGTCTCCAACCTTTTGGGCACCAGGGACCGGTGCCACGGAGAAAGGATTTTCCGTGGACCAGAGGGGGTGTGCTTTTGAATACTGCCTGCATCCCGAGAATGTTGCTTTGCTTGTTTGTGCTGCCCACTTACTGGCATGCTGCAGACTGGTGCTGGTCCATGGACTGGAGGTTTGGGAACCCCTGTACTGGATTTTTAAAAAACTGCAACGGTAACAAAAGCATTTCCATAGTATCCCAAAAACTGGTGACTGCAGGCATGGACATATCTCTGTTGTCACCAGGAGCTGACCTTGATTTAAAGGAGTTTAATCAGTTTAATCAGTTTAATATACTGATTTTATTTCAAATTTCATACTAGTTTTGCTTCATGCTCTGTAATTTCAACCAGTTTTTGTTAAGTACATATGAAAGAGGCCAAATCTTGGTTTTGTTTTAACGGATGAATTAAAGAAATTCTGACAGCAGATTCTTTGATTTTTAATGGAGAAAAATAAAACAATGGACACTAGGACAAATGAATGTGGCACAGAATTCTGAATCTGGTACTGGTTTATATCTGTAAGTTTGAAAAATAGGTTTTTTATTTAAGATATTTATTATGCTCAGACAAACAAAACAATCATTTGAATTATCAGATACAATATACAGATGCCCAATAATAGTACAGTAGTGACATATAATGAAATATGCTTGCATTTTAAAAATATTTCAGTAGTTTTTTTCAGGTTATCAGCCCCAAAAAATCATGTGCAATAATTGCCAACAGGCATTCCTATGAGGCTAATGAGCCAAAGACCAATCCTTGACTATTCCCAATAGTACAAATTAGTAATACATAAGAATTTTGATATAGAAATCAGTGGAGACAAATTCCACATTTTTGTTAGTCCTCTAATTTCTCTTAGATTGGGTTGAACAATTAGCAGACAATACTTGCCACCTGCCACCAACAATTTATAGCCTTTTTTTTTCTAGACTAGGAAATTTAGATGCTTCAAACACTGCTTATTTTGTCATAAAGACTGTTGTGCAAGTTGTCACTCAATTTACATCAGTGATTTTCAAACTTGGCAACATTAAGATGTATGGACTATAACTCATAGAATTGGGAGTTGAAGTCCATACATCTTAAAGTTGTCTATATTGGAAAAGATACTGATTTAAATAATCAACCGAAAGTCATTGTCAAATGTATTTATATTAACTGACAGGTGGGTTATGTACTCAGAAAAACAATTTACTTTCTATTTAGCTTCAAAGATCTAATAAGGAAGTTACACCAACTATCTGAGACTAAATTAAATATACAATCACACCAGCTAAGTATAAGAAACCTGAGACACTCTAGATCAGACATGTCAAACTTGCGACATCATGTGACGTCACGCAACGTATCAGGCCGGTTTTACCATTGCTGGCAATGGGGTGGGTGTGGCTTCCATGTGATTCATACGGCCCGCGGGCCAGCATTTTGACACCCCTGCTCTAGATTAAATACTTAACTGATCTTGGAGAGTGTATATTTGTGAACTGGTCAAATTGTAGCATTAGAGGATATGTTTGATATAAATGTACTACAGCTGGGTAATCTCTTGGGAATAAAAAAAAATGCCTCATGTGGGTTCTTTATAAATACTATCTGAAATGATGAGGTAAAAGCTGAACAGAAAAGGCCAGAAAAGGAATTTTTAAAAAAGTGAATGCAAGGCACCCTCTCTCAAGATAACAACTTTTCGGGCTTTCATGGATATGTTTAAGAGGACAATCTTCCATGTTAAAGAAATGACAAAAAAATTTCTTTATTCTATAGAACAGAAAGACTTATAAAGAGCCACACAGTTTCAGCCCAAAAATAATGCTTCTTCTTTAATATATCTTTAATTACAACAGAATAAGACACATGTTTTCCAAGAAATTATATTTCACATTTCAAATGAAAGGAAATGAAATCAACTTACTGGTTCACCCGAAGGACCTCTATCTCCCGTACTTCCAGAAAGGCCAGGCAAACCCTGAAAACACAAAATCAAAACCAAAAAGCTACTTAAAATTTCCCTCAAATCTTCATAAATTGACCAAAATGCAATTCATAAAACATCTTCAATGACACTTTTTAAATCCAATAATTTTGTTTCTACTATAAAAGGACTTGTGGCTGGTCACTGACTAGCTGATTTATGAATTAGTAAATTCTTTGTTTTGGTGAGCAGTATCCTAAATCGTCTTTGAAAAATTAAGATATACAAACTAAAGATAAAATCCTCTATTTATCTGTGAAGTAAACTACAGTGAATTCAATGACACTTACTTTGTTGTAGTTATATGAAGACATATTATAAATATATATGAAAAATGACAAATAACTGCTACAGTCTAGATGGCCTTCCTGTAGGATCATTTGGGGACAGGAAACAAAAGAATAGTCAATCTTTTTGAAGCTGCCTTTTCATATAACAAATCAGAAAATAAACCACTGACAACAAAAAAATAACTTCCTTTTAAAGCTTAGCAACATTAAGATGTGCTTTGAAAAAATATTCCATGTGTTCCATTTCTTGTATACGGCAGACATCCAAAGTATTATTCTTAGTGTCCTTCAAAACTGACCCATGTAAGATGTCCTATTGTTACAATACTATTGTCCAGAAGCATGGCTAGCTACATTGTAGAGGAAATGATTTTTAATTATGGTAGGAAACTATCAAATTATATATAAGGCATCCCCAGTAGCAGTGTTCCAACTTTGCAATGCTGGACCCAGGGAGATGTGCTGATGTCTGCTTAATGCCATTTTGTTGTGGTCTGTTGGCAGCCAGAGGACTCCGCAGCCAAAACTCAGAGAAGGAAGCACAGTAGTGGGTGTCGGGCCCAGCATCAGGGCCATCTGAAAGCTCCAATGGGACGAAGGAATGGAACTGTCGCAGCCAGGAACAGAGGCGGATCCTGGGCCATCCGCCAGCCCCCGGATGGAAAGGCTGAGACCTTCACGCCTTGAGGCAAGTGAGTCAGGAGAGGAGGATCACCAGGGGCCAGTGATTGATGCGCAGGTATGACGGAGGCTGAGGAGCGGAGAACAGCAAGAGGCTATGGGCCGGTCTTTGGGGCGGAAGAGCCATTGCTGCTAACAGAACCCAACCCTCAGCTGTGGATAAAAGGCAGGGGTGGAGACGAATAGGTAATAGTAATAGTAATAGTAGTAAAGTTGGAAGGGACCTTGAGGTCATCTAGTCCAACCCCCTGCTCGGGCAGGAAACCCTACGCTATTTCGGACAAATGGCTGTCCAGTCTCTTCTTAAAAACTTCCAGTGTTGGAGCATTTACTGCTTCTGGAGGCAAACTGTTCCACTGATTAATTGTTCTCACTGTCAGGAAGTTTCTCCTTAGTTCTAGGTTGCTTCTCTCCTTGAGTTTCCACCCGTTGCTTCTTGTCCTGCCTTCACTTTGGAAAATAAAGCCCCTGAGATATTACTGCTATCAATCTTTTAAACTAGACATACCCAAAGCTTATATGTTTTAGCCTCCAGTTTCATCTTTGTTGCTCTTCTCTGTACTCTTTCTAGAGTCTCAACATCTTTTTTACATCGTGGTGACCAAAACTGGATGCAGTATTCCAAGTGTGGCCTTACCAGGCTGGTATTAATACTTCACGTGATCTTGACTATCCCTCTGTTAATGCAGCCTAGCACTGTGTTGGCCTTTTTGGCAGCTACACTGCTGGCTCATATTTAAGTGATTGTTACTAGGACTCCGAGGTCCCTCTCACAGTTACTACTATTGAGCATGGTGCCATTATGCTGTACTTGTGCATTTGGTTTTTCTTGCCTAAATGTAGAACCTTGCTTTTTTCACCATTGAATTTCATTTTGTTAGTTAGTGCCCAGTGTTCAAGTCTGTGATCCTTCTGTATCAGCCTGTCTTCTGGAGTGTTGGCTATTCCTGCCAGCTTGGTGGTCTGCAAATTTGATGAGATCCCTTCATCCAAATCGTTGATGAAGATGTTGAAGAGTACTGGGCCCAGAACAGAGCCCTGGGGCACCCCACTACACACTTCCCTCCATATAGATGCAGTTCCATTGAGGACCACTCGCTGAGTACGGCCGGTCAGCCAGCTACGGATCCACTGTCTACCCCACATTTTTCTATCTTGTCAAGTAGTAGGTTGTGATCTACTTTATCAAATGCCTTACTGAAGTCCAAGTAAATTATGTCCACAGCATTCCTCTGATCCACTAATTTTGTCACTTGGTCAAAGAATGCAATAAGATTTGTCTGGCATGATCTATTTTTGACAAACCCATGTTGGCTTTTAGTAATGACTTTGTTTGCCTCTAGGTGTTCGTTGATTCGTTGTTTGATTATCTTTTCCAGGATCTTCCCAGGTATTGAGGTCAGGCTGATAGGTCTGTAATTTCCTGGATCCATTTTTTTTCCTTTTTTGAGGATGGGAACTACATCAGCTCTTTTCCAGTCCTCTGGTAGTTCCCCTGTGTTCCAGGATCTTTGAAAAATATAGTTCAGTGGCTCCGATATCACATCTGCCAGTTCCTTGAGAACTCTGGGGTGTAATCCGTCTGGTCCTGGCGATTTGAACTCATCTAGGCTGGACAGGTGCTCACTAACGATTTTCTTGCCTATCTTAACTTGTGTTTCTGTTTTGTTTTTTGTGGCACTATTTTTGATAGGTTGGTCTGTTTTTTCCCTTTGTGTAAAGACAGATGCAAAAAATGAGTTAAATAGTTCTGCTTTCTCCCTGTTGCTTGTCACCTTCTTGCCACTTCCACCCACTAATGGACCAATCATTTCCTTCACTTTTTTCTTGTTTTTTACATGTTGAAAGAAGCTTTTTTTGTTATTTTTGACTTTGGTCGCAAGCCTTAGTTCATTTTGAGCCTTGGCTTTCTTCACTTCATCTTTGCAGGCTCGGGCTATTTGCTGATATTCTGACTTAGTTATGTTCCCCTCTTTCCACTTTCTTACTTGTCCTTTTTATCTTTCAATTTGTCAGAGAGTTCTTTATGCAGCCATGCTGGTTTCTTTTGAGAGCTGTTATTTTTCCTCTTTGTTGGTATTGTGCTAGACTGTGCTTTTATTATCTCATTTTTCAAAATTTCCCAAGCTTCTTGAGTTGTTTTCCCCTTGAGGATTCTCATCCATGGAATCCTTCCCAAGCCCTCTCTAAGTTTATTGAAATTAGCTCTCTTGAAGTCCAAGACTCTAGTTTGACTGTGTTCTATTGGTTGTGCTTCTATAATGTTGAATTCTAATATTGCATGATCACTTCCTCCCAGGGTTCCTATGGCTCCAACACCGTCTATCATTTCATCTCTGTTAGTGAGAATTAGATCCAAAATGGCTAATCCCCTAGTTCCATTCTCTACTTTTTGGGAGACAAAGTGTCTGCTAGGTTTGCCAGGAACCTGTTTGATCTTCCACTTGGTGCGGAGTTTGTCTCCCAGTTGATGTCAGGGTAGTTAAAGTCCCCCATTACTATTGTGATGTGCTTCCTACATACCTTAGTTAGCTGACTAGCAAAAAGTTCATCTATTTCCTCTGTTTGGTTGGGTGGTCTGTAGTATACACCTATGGCAATGTCATTTCCCCCCCCTTTTATATTGACCCAAATGCATTCAAGACAGTTTTTATCATTGTTGTACTCTATTTCTGTGAAGATGTAGTTATTTCTTATATAGAGAGCAACTCCACCTCCTCTTTTATTTGGTCTGTTTCTTTTAAATAATTTAAATCCCTCTAGCTGTGTGTTCCATGTGTGAGTTTCATCCCACCATGTTTCCGTAATGGCAACAATATCGTATCTGCCCTCATTAACCTGAATTTCTAGTTCACCCTGTTTGCTGTTCATACTTTGTGCATTGGTGTATAAACATTTGAGTCCTTTGTGGGTGGCCCTGTGTTTCCTTTCTACATAACCTGTGTGGTGCCTGAGTTCCCCTATTGTCTTACCACCTATTTGGTTAGTGCACTTTATATGGCACTCGCTATTAGAGGCTTCATTTTGATTGGTAGCAAGGTTGGTATTCTTGTCCACACACACATCTGTGCTACATGCACTGATAGCCCTATAGTTTTTAAATTGCCGGGGACAGGGTTGTTCCGTATCAATTAACTCCCTGTCCCCGCTGTTTAGTTTAAATTTCCCTCCAGAAAATCTGTGAATTTATAGCCGAGTAACTCAGTCCCTTTTTTTGATGGATGCAAACCATCTCTTTTGTACATCTTTTGATTGGACCAGCTACTGACATCGTGACTAATATATCCAAAGCCTTCCCCTTTACACCATTCCTTTAGCCACATATTGAATTGTGCTATGCGCTGGCCTTTTCCGTTTTGCTCCTTATACACTGGTAAAACCTCTGAGAAAGTAAGCCTACAGCCTATTCTGCTAAGTTCCTTCCCCAAGCTCTGGAAATCATTCTGCACAGAGAGTACATCTTTTTGGGACAGATCATTAGTGCCAAGGTGTACAATAGCCTCCACATCACAGTCCTTGCTGCCATTCTTGATTATTTTAGAAATACGCTTCTTGTCCCTACTGGCAGTAGCACCTGGAAGACACCTGACCTCTTTCAAAGCCTCTGTGTCCTTTCCTAAATTTACATCCCTTATAATTGAATCACCTACCAGAAGGTAGCTTCTCTTTTTGGGAGCCTTTCTATTCTTGCATGACTGATGTGCAATACCTGATTCACACTTCTCCCTATCAAAATCTAGTTCTTCATCTCGGACCACAGACAACTACTTGTGGCAGACAACTACTTGTCTCCCTGCCGGTCAGCCACTTCTACTTGGAACTCCTGATTCTTGTTTGGAAACTTGCCAGAGTTTCCTCGGATCCTGTGGCACTGGGAATTGGAGCATCTTCTGAGTGTGTGCATGGGTCTTATGTTGGAAGAGAGCCAGCTTGCCTGAAGGACTCTTGTTGCAAGCGTGGTGAGAGACTAAGATTAATTCTGGGTGTTTGGGAGGCTCCATGGTTTGAAGGCAACTAAAGATTTTAACAGTCGGCTAGGTGAAATTGCTGGCGTTGAATAAAAGAGACGTTGGAGATTTATTGGTGTGGCTGTTGTGTTTGGGGATCCAGGTCAGAACACATTTTGACACTAAGCAAAGACCTTTTCATTCATTCAGGTATTTCAAATAAATCAGAACACGTTTATTTTTTCAATGCTGTCAAATTATTCTAGCTAGCATTTGATTTTTTTACGACAGACTTACTTTTTTCTTACTTTTCGCAGCATGCTTTTAGCATTTTTGTCTAATTTTGGAAAATTTAGGTTTTCTTGGCAAGGTTTTCAGAAGTCATTTGCCATTGCTTTCTTCCTAAGGGTTGGAGAGAGGGATTGGCTCAAGTTCACCGAGCCAGTTCCATATCTAAGGCAGGACTAGAATTCATGGTCACCTGGTTTCTAGCCTGATATCTTAACTACAATGCCAAAGTGCCTCTATATAAGCTTCATTTAGAAATTTGCTTGGAAATATGTATACGAGACTTTGTTCTTGGATTACAAATGCTGCCTTGTTTGCATTATAGACTGAAATAAATTTTGCACAAAATTCCATGGAAATAGAACTAAAAACATCCCTCTCTACTGCCATAGTTTGAATTGTAGCATAGTGGTATATCTGCAATTCAGTAAAACTGCAAATCTTTTCAAGGGTTTCTCTAGAATATGCATATGGCTGTACAAAAGAATAGGTAACAAAGCTATTATCTTTTTCCAAGTTCATGTCGCTGCTTCCAAGCCCTGCTCTATCTGCTCCCACATGCTCTTACACCTTACTATATGTTCTGAAGCCCATCTTTCAAAAAGTATGTACAATTCAATATTGCTACTTTTTCTCTGGTAAAGGAAAAAAATGTGTCTTATGCAGTTGCTGTACAAGTAACAGGACAGCACAGATCAGTTTCAGATGTGTGTTCAGGGCATGTATCAAATATTGAAGTGTATTTAATGCTTATTTGTATCATTTAGAAATACTGTATATCTGTTTTTACTTTTTAAAAAATAGATATAACTTGGCTTGCTTATGAAAATATGCTTGTTGTATAAGACTTAAAAAGTCAGTTTAATCTTTTACACTGTTATTGGCTGAGTTGTCTTTACATGTTTTATTTTCTACAAATAAAAGAAATAAAAAGTTGTTGCACTACAGGAAATTTATCATCTCATCAACCAAAGGAAGCAGTTCAACAAGCTCTTTGTTCTCTAATGCAGATATTAATGTCACCTGAGCCAGTGCATTATTGTCCTTGCATTTAAGAACTATTCTGGAGAATTTACCCTCTATGTATAATAGCTACAGCAATCTCATAAATTATATTACATAAATGCTTTCATATATTATTGATAACAATAATGTCTGCCATCATTACCAATGTCTTTTATTATAGATTTTAAAACTTAGATAGGAAATGTGACTTTGGGCTGCACGTGTTTCCCAGTCTTTGTCAAAGCTTAACTAACCAATGGGAGAAAAGACACTGCAATTATTATATCAAAACTAAATTTTGATTTGGGTGCTACCTGTAGATACTTTAAACACTTCCCCTGTAATACTTTAAAGGAGTTATTTTCAAACATTAGGAAAGTGATTCCAATTGGACCTGGAGTTATGGGGAAGGAACAAGTATTATGCTTACTCTTCTCCCCAGTTTTCCATTTATTTTAAATTAAAAGAGAAACATGAATTGCTGCAGCAAAAAATAAAACATGTAATACTTGACAGGATAGAATTCCTACATTTTTGCAGAAACTTTTTGAATTTTATTAGAAACATAATTTTTTAAATTTATTTACACTAGCAGTGTAACATAATGTTCCTATGGTCTACCTGGCCAGGGAAGTTAGTTTTAGCCCCAAACAACCCTATGGTTATTTGACTGAGAACCAGACTAGCTTCTAACAGAGGTACTCTTCATTTGGTGACCACAACTCGGACTGACAACTTGGTCATTAAACAAATCAAAATTGTTCTGAAATGAAATTATGACTGTGCTCATGATCTTTCAGCTTTCATGATTTATAGACCTGCAAACGTTGTAAATGCGAGGATTGTTTACAAAGTTATTTTTTCATCACCATCATAGCTCCAAATGTTTCTAAATAAGGCAGTTATTAAACAAGGTTTACTTTTATTCGTTTACTTTAGACCCCCAACTCATGTTAAGTGACCTCAACTATAAACTCAATGTATTATGTTAGAAGCAGAATGGAATTATAAAAAAATAAATCATGCACTGAAGCATGAACAACTTACTGGTGCCCCTGGACTGCCTCTTTCTCCAGGGATTCCAGCTTTCCCCTATGCAAATACAAAGGAGGCAATGTGTCTATTTCAAAAATATTGTCAGGATTGATGCCTTAAATATGAATGCTAAAAATTGCCACGTACAATGAGTCCAGGAATGCCTTTTTTCCCAGCATCACCAGCTTCTCCCTGGGAAAAATAAGCAAAAGGGCTATTTTAATGTACACTGTATTCAAACATATAACAATTTTCTTTTAAGTTCCAAATTATGGACATTCTTTTCAGTGTAAGCTTTTGGCAACTATGTCATCAACCATCCAGGCACAAATGCAGGTACTATTTATTTCTTTATTACTTTTTATTCCACTTCCTAGAAAAAATTTCAAAGCAACTCAGTAAAGATAAATAATCACTTGATCAAAATAACAATGAGGTCAGCTTTTATCTTAGTCTGGATGAAGCAATGAAGACACTATAAGACACTGGCATAAGATATAACACAAAGACAAAAAGTCGAGTTCCAAATAGCAGAAAGGTTATATGGTACTGTACTTCATGCATCTATCAGCATCATGGATCATTTTCTGGGGCAAAGGTAAAAAAGTTAAGTTTACCTTAATACCTTCTGTCCCTTGCTCTCCCAGAGGACCATCTAGGCCTCGTGGTCCCTGACATATTAAAACAAAAAACAGTCAGGAATGATGCAACTGTTCATGTCTATGCATCCAAGGATTCCTAAGACAAAATTCTAGCACAAAATCTGCAACTGCTATGATAATTCACAGAAATTAATTGGATTCAAATGACTATATTTAGTTGTTGTTTTTCCTATCACTTATTACATTTTTCCCACATATCCACACAGAATCCACTGGGGATTAAAAAATTGTAGGAGATTAAAAAAACATCAGTTTGAAAACATCCCCAGTCACCATTTTTGAATCAAAACAAATGAGAAATCTATCTCTCTGCAATTTTTGCCAATCCCTACTATTCCCCCTTTTTCTTGTCCATTATTTTTCTATTTGAGCTATGGGCATAATCACCTTTAGATCTACCCTTCAAGATAGAAATTGCTAGACTGCAGTTCATTTCTAGAAATTCAAAATTAATTCTTCAAGCTATTTCTCAGATCTTTTGTTTTTCCAATAGGTACACTCCAATGGGATTGATTTTCCAAGCCTTAAATACCTTAACTCTGTAAGGGAATAGGGATATGTCATACATAAATGATCAATTTGGAAGTGAAATAATCTCATTCTCATTTCTCACTCCTTTAAAGCATACAGGAGAATAAAAACTAAAGGCAGGAAAAAGAAGAAAGGGGGGGAGAGAGACAAACCTGTTTTTTGTGGATCTTATAAAATGACAGAAAATGCTATAATGTCTAGACATTTCAGGAGATTTTTGAAGAATGGGGTCAGAAACTAGTAGCTATAATTTAATTAGCAGTGTTTGCTGATATAGATGGATATTTTCAAAAATTTTAATGAAGAAATGAAAGGTGTGAAAGGTAATATTTTGGAAGACTGACAGGAAGAATAGGATAAACAAGAATCACCTGATGCAGAAATACTAGAAAATAAATTCTGGATTGTAAGACATATATGACGGTCAAAATGGAAATACAACTAATAAACAAGTGAAATTATTTGGATAATTTTCCTGAATTTAAAAATGAGGGTTGTTAAAAGCTTGAAGCAACCCTTGAGATGGGAGAAAGAAAAAAATTGAAGGGAGATCAATTTCTATGAGAACATTTGAATGAATTAAGGACTAAGATTGTTAGAAACATAAAAAAGGAATACAAAGTTGATAGATTTGATCAGGATTAAAATAAGACTTATCTTTATAAAATTCTGTGATCTCTTTGCGTCGACATCTGGATAGAAAGGTTATTTATTCATGGATTTGTAAATGGATAAGAGACAAATTATGGGAAGATGTGAACCATGTATGAAATCGTTTAGAATGAAGAAATGATAAGTTTGCTTATACTTGTTGGAATGAAGATCAGAACTCACTTATTTAGTTCTTGTTTTCCCCTTTTTCCTTTTTCCCCTTTCTATTCTTTGCACTTTTTTCTTTCTTTTTCACACACACAAATACACACACACACACACATAATGTGTATTTTAGGGGTCATCAACATACTACTTACTCTTTGACCTTTACTACCCTGTGGTCCAGGAGGTCCTCGTGCTCCTGGAGGGCCCTAAATAATAAATAAGAATGAAATACATTTTTATCATAGAGCAGAAGCCTATTTTGTACAAATTATATTTTGTTACCAACTTTCTTCCCAAAAGCTCAAGACCAGAAAACTGTCAGCCATTTTTCTCCTTATTGCCCTTTTTTAAAAACTCTCTCTAAAATAGGCTAAAATAATCCCTTCAGGTACTCAGCAGTATTAAAAGACTTAATCTCCCCTAGTCCCAGTCCAATACTCTATCCATTGCATCATAATTGCAGATATGGAAAAGTAAAGTTGTATGAGAGACAAATTATTACATTAGCAACTTGAAACAGATAACATATCAGTCATGGCATTACCTTCTAACAGATAGGCCTTGAAATGATTAATTAACAGACACATCTGCTCACATAGGTACATGTCTTATTTGCTATCTGGCCAAATTCACTGGACTAGATCCAGTGGGAATTATGTGGAGGTTTCACAAAAGCAGAAGTGATTCATGACCCTTCTTTCCTGCTGCTATGCATAATGTTCCAAAAGGTCCTAATTTCCTCCAGAATAGTTTTACAGCTTGTAGGGAAAGACTGCAAATCACTCCCCCCTATGCTGAACACATTTCCATCAATTTCAGTGAGAAATTGGGCATGGTTTAAATATCTTATTTTGAACTCACTGGATATAGCTCAGGTTGAACTCATGCCAACTCAAGCCAATATTCCCTACTTTTGGCTGAATAATTTTTCTCTAAAGTTAACCTGCCCATTAATAGACCTAAGCTTAAAAATTAATGGAGGTGTGACTGATGTGGAGGTGAACAAACGTATAATATTTTATACTTACAGGTAGTCCCTGTGGCCCTACATCACCAGAACCACCTGGTGGACCTGAATAACCCTGAAACAGAAGGAAATATAGTACGGCCGATACATAGTTAAGTTTGTTTCAGTTTGTATTGCTATGTACAGAATTCTTATGTGCTTTATTAATGAAGAAAATTTTCTTAGAGACTTATTTGCATTTGTATATGTATTTGATTTTTATGGCAAAAAAATGATTTCTCTCTGTCAATTCAAGTAGTAGCAATACTAGTTCTGTAAAATGTATCTGTGAGGTAAAACAATAGGCCTTTGATCTAAGTTCCAAATGATGTTTTAGGGAATTTTATAAAATCCCCATCACTATTTCAAGCTACTTTTTTCAGGTACTTTCCTGCTCAAACAGAACAGCTTTAAAGTCCTGCCTTCAAAATGATTTTCACAGTGAATTATGACCAACCAGAGCTACATTTTTGCTGACAGTATTGTTAAAAAAATAGTTAACGCAGAGTTAACATAAGCAAAAAACTTCTGTTCAAAAATAATGCAGAGTTTCAGTATATTTTAAGAAAAATGAATAATATTAAGCTCAATCCCTACAATCATTGATGCTTCTCATTTTTTTAACAGACTGTTTCATACAAATGTCTCTACACGTAAATGGGATTACCTTAAAGATCTTAAATATTTGGTAAACAAGAATATTCCAGTAACTATTTAAGTATACACTTTTTACTTAGGCTTTGTTAATGTAAGATAAATAAATAAAATTAGGCAGTAGTTTTTTTACATAAACCTTACCATGAGACCTTTTTCTCCAGGAGGGCCCACTGGGCCTGGATTACCTCTGTCTCCCTTAAAAGTAAATAAACAAATACATACATGCATGCATGCATAGATACATACATACTGTTCATTTAGTAGTTTATTTGATTTTTGACAGTAGAACTGCATATCCAGTTTTGAAATATTTTAAAAAATGAAAATATAACTTCTATACCTAAATAAATATTCAGTATGATGGTGTGAGTGGTAATTCCTGGTTCTCAACTAATTTCTAAGCCTCTGCAGGATTGGAAAACAAAACCAGTAGGAACTTAGTAGTTACTTTTGCGCCTGCCTATGAACCTTTTCCTTGTCTCCATTAATGCATTTATTGCTAGAGTTTTTTCCCTTATTCTGGGATAAATGTGTGTGATTCAAAACAGTTTTTAATTAACCCAGGAAGGACAAGATGGATGCTCTCTTCCCCATGAAAATAATCCCATTGTTGTCATAAAAATGTGAATGCTAACAGGCTGTGTGACTTTCAACCCAGTTGTATTATTTGCTGACAGATTCTATCAATGCTCTGCTTCAAAAATATTCATTTTATTAAAAAAAAATCCTGCTACAGTTTTACTATTAAGTAACATTTTTTGCAAGCAACATAGAGTAACTTTTACTCTTTTGCATTATTAAATTCCAATATTGATTTTGAGAATAAGTATGCTGTTATGTTTATATGTGAAATAAAATTTCAAGTACCGCAAACTCTCCTAATTAGAAAATGAGTAACTTACCTTTGCTAGAGAAATGGTAAAAAGTAAGATTTAAACTTCTTTTCCCCAGTTACAGAACCCAGCAGTTACTTGTACAATAATGTAAAAAAACTACAAAATCTAATCACAGACTTCTATCATGACAAATAATCTTATCCCATATTGAACAAAATTTAGAACAGTAGTTGTAACCCACAGTATAGTACATATTACTTGTGCTGCTCTTGTTGCATTAATTATCAACTAGCATCTTATAGTATACCTTCTCACCAGGTCCTCCAGATTGTCCAATTTCACCAGATGAGCCAATAGGTCCCTAAAGAGAAGAAGAAATAGAAAAGCAAATAATCCAGTAACCTGTCATCTATAGTCAATGTTATAACAACAGCAATAGCATTTAGGCTTATATACCAACCCCATAGTGCTTTATAGCATTCTCTGGCAGTTTATAATGTAAGCATTATTTGCATATACCCCAATAATTTGGGTCCTCATTTTACCAACCTCAGAAGGATAGAATACTAAGTCAATCTTGAGCCACGTTAGGATCGAACTTCAGGCTGTTGGCCAGTTTGCCCGCAATACTACAGTTTAACCATTACACCACTAAGGTTCTTATAATGAATCTCAGCAGCTTATATTTAAATAGCCATATGCACATAAGAATCCAGTCAAATTCTATGAAATATCTGAAAACATTTTTAGGCAACCTGTATAAAATGTACACATTTATTGTACACCATATAATCCGCTTCTTAGTTATATAAGGAACTACATGCAAAAATGAAGTTGCTTTTGCAAAGTCACCAACAATCTTAGTAACATTGCCTACAAATCTTAAATAATACCTTTAAGGACTCTTAAGAGCTAGGAAAAACATTGTATATACAGAATCCTTAAAATTACACAGCTCTGATTACACTGATATGCACATGTATATGATTCTTGTCTATTGGCATAACTGTTTGAAGATTATAAAGCTGTTCCCGTGATTATTGGAACTCAGAACAATATAACTGCGCACAAAAGCTGTTCAAAGCATTCTTTTCTATCTTCCTATTTGGCTACTGCATAGGTCCCATTCACCAGCTTTCTGGTGGTATATACATTTGAGGATCTGCCTTTAGTGATCAAGCTGATGGCCTAATTATTATGAGTAAGATGTCCTCAAGGATTAAATCACAATGTCAGTGCAGTAAATATTTGTAACTTGGCATCATAATTACATCTATTTCAGTGTACTTTTATTTTCATTTTAAAATGTGTGAAAAATCTAAAATAATTCTGCATTCAGCTTCAGGTCTTTTGTATAAGGCAATCCCAATCTTACATGCTTCGAATGTTTTCATGAAACATTTCAGTTCGAAGAGCTTGTCCCATGGTCAATAGGGTAGACATTAAAGAAATTTTAAATAAAATATGAGTAAGGTATTACCAGAGCTTAAAGCCAAGTTGTATTCCTCTGTTAAATTTTGTTCTGTTAAATCAAGTCTCATGAATGCCAGAAACTCCCTGGCATATTAAATGCCTTTTTAAAACAAATTAAAACTCAAAATAATAAATTCAAATATGGGAAAGAAACAATGTAGAAAAAATGTCTACATAAAAGTGCTACCTATATAATATCCCCCAAAATACCAACTATAACTAAAACAACAACATTCTTGGAACAAAATTGGGAACTGAAAAGCCAACTTTTAATGCTATTATAAAGAAACTTTATAAAGATAAGATTCAGGCTCACAAAGACTGAAGAATGAAAGTGTGAATATATGAAACTGGAAAACAGCTTTTTCTAAGTCAATATCTTAAATAATGAGCTGTTTCCTTCTGTTTTGTGACAGGAGACCAGTGAGCTGAAAATATCCATTCTTAGGCCAATATATGTCAGATGTATGATTTATAGCTTCAATAACTCTTCAGCCAGTGTGGAAATCATGCTGGAGAGTCACTAATCCAATTGAAGCATCAGATTAAAGAGAGTTCTGTAGAACTGAACCCAAAAATTATTCTGAATAATGAGCTGTTTCCTTCTATTTTATGACAGAAGACCAGTGGGCTGAAAAGTGTCAGATTACAGCTTTAGATTTTTTTTTTAAAAAAAATCTACATTATGGACAGCAGTATGTTAACAATATCTGTTCTTTTTGTGTAGAAGACGAAAGTAACTTGATTGTTGTTTCTTCACAATCCCCCACCAGAGGCAGGATCCAGCATCCTGAATAGCAGGGGTGGGTCACTATGGCAATTTTATGACCTGCGGACTTCAACTTCCAAAATTTCTGAGCCAGCATGGCAAATTCAGATATTTGGCCTTCTAACAATAGTTAACATCATGGTGCTGACAGATTTATTTATGGTCCTTTAAGATGATATGATGCAATATATCAGAATATTGTAATATTTAAGCTGCTATTATCCACAAATTGAATTTTTAGAATGGCTTGCATAGGTTGAAGTGATGTTTAGATAATCAGTTAACTGGGAAATGTTTGCCAGTTTGGCAGTGAGTTATAATGCTTCCAAATGTAATAACAGCCCTTTTATCAACCACATTATTTTCTAGGGGGGAAAAACTTTAACATTCTGATCTTATTTTTGTAATATTTAAAAATATTTTTGTTTTGTGTTCAATGATAGTAAAGTCTTGCTTATAATATACTGTGGTAATTTAAAAAACTGAAACTTAGCTGTACATGCCAGTATACAATAGCTGAGATAGAAGCATTTTTTCCCCAGTTCTTTAAATCAGTGTTTTTCTTGGCATGACTTTTAAAAAACACTTTCTCTCATTTGTTCTACAAATTTGCTCAATGGAATTCTTTTCATTCTTATTAAGTTAACCAAATATTATATAACTAGATCTCCTGATTCTGTATGAAGCCACTAATTGTACCAGCCAGGGAAAAAAACATTTCAATTATAAGATGTTATAATTGCTAATACATTGCTAATACATTAAATCAAAATAGTTTCTCCTGTTGAGAAAACCCCTTGACTGAGTTTCATGCAAACAAAAAATACAATTTGTTTAGAAGGATCTCTAATACCAAGAAGAGTTATGATGAATAATTACCACATGAATAGGTTTCACACAAGAATTATAGTCAAACGCATCATTTCTATGGAACCTTCCAACAAAAAGATTGAGATTTTTTATGTATCAAATAATCTAACTGTAAAGGTATCTACTGACAATAACCAACCTTGAATATATTTCTCAAAAAAAGAATGGAATGATGGACAAAGGATTTTGTATCCTTTCACCTTTCAGTCAGAATCACCCAGAATAAAATCACATATGTGAATCTGATATTATTAAATAGAAGGGAGATAGTTAAGTCAAAAGCTTAAAACTATTACATTATTTTAAAATGCTCTGAGTCTCCAAGCATTCAACAACAAAGCCTTCTTCCATCAGTGAAATAAATCAGGACCTAGTATGGATTCTCTGCTGAAGAAAAAAGGATTACTTCTTTTCTTTTTTTTCACCTGAGTCATCATTAATGTCTTAGATCGGGGTGTCAAACTCGCAACGTCATGTGACATGTTGCGACATATCATGACTTTTTCCACGTTGCCGGCATGGATGGGTGCAGTTTTGGCATGATGCATCCGGCCCATGGGCCGGCAGTTTGACACTCCTGTCTTACATACTTCTCTGTGGAGTTCTCATTCTGGATCCTACCTTCTGGTTTAATTCTGCTCTTGCTCAGTTTTTTTTAATCAACTAAATTTATTACTTGATTAAGTACTAGATTTAATCAAACTAATTATTAGAGAACATGATGCAAATTACTTCATATCAGGTACATTTTGAAAAATCTACCATATTGGCACAATTGTGTTTGAATTTCAGCAAAATAAAGGCATGGTTTAAAATTCTACATTTTCTAAGCAATTACAAAAAATGAAGTCATAAAACCTATAAAATTACACAAAACCTATAAATTGTTAATTACTGGTTATATCACTCATTTTTAAAAATATTTTTTTGTTTTGAACTAATGGGGGTATTCCAGTATATGTCTAAATAGGACATATTTATACACAAGAATGCTGTGATGTTCTAAATCAAAAATAAGGAACTGAGAACTTATATATTTTATTATTGTTGTTATTTAAAATTTCTTGCAATTCTTGATTAAAAATGAATAGCAGAGGATTTGTAATAGACCATTCCCTTCTTATTTTCACAAACTATGGTTTCTTAGGTCAGTCAAATGAGGGATTAGAGAAATCTAGATTAAAACTAAAAGTGTTTTATTTAGGAACACTAAATTTTACCAAACTCACCTGTTTCCTGATATTAGTTAGACCGCTATTATCTTTAATGAGATGTATACTAAATCAATAAAGGGGGTAAATGGAGACCATAGCTGTATTTTTATATAGGAAGGTGGAAAGTTGTTCTTCTGTATATAAATATTGACAGGATATTTAAATATTAATTTTAATATTAAAATTTAATAATATATTATTAAATATTAAATAAATATTATAAACTTCTGTAGAGTCTAAAAAGAACATAATAAATCCGTAATAAAATTATCTTCAGAATGAGTGCTTTTTAATCCATTACATTAATTAGGACTAAGCAACAACCTGGATTCAAAGTGGAAAAGTTGATCCAGATCTTCAGAACATGAGGGTACTGAGGTAACAATTATGGTATTCTTTTTAAAAAACCTCTAATAGAAATGGTTAAAAGATATGTAGATTGTGAATCCATATGGCTGCACAGCCGTTATTAATTTTATTTCAGGCCTTATTACATCTAGAAAGTACATTAAAAAATATAGAAACTACTTGAGAACTAGCATTAATGATGATGATATCATTTGATCTTCTTTAATTGTAAAAATTACTTATAATTTATCAACTTATTGAGTGCCTATGAACAATATATTAAGGCAAACAAACTGGCTAACCAGCATTTGTGTGCTGCTATCCTATCCCATCCATGCATAGTACCATGACTTTAATATGATTAAATGTGCTATTCAAATTCAGAATGACTGCCATTTCCAATTAGCAAAAAAGAAATTCTGTAAACATCAAATTCCAGTTTATTAACATAAATATGAGACCAAATTTGGAAGCCAACTTTAGCAACAGGAAAGTGAAAAGTCATGAGGGATGATTTGAAATAAAATGGGTACATTATTAATCCATCTTCTGAATGAACATAGTGAGGAATTCATACATAAGATCTTCAATGCCTCACTAATATATGGATATACAGCAGAGATGAATTTTAAGTAATGCATAAATTTTAAGTAATGCATAAATGTAAGAAATAATGAGGCAAAGAGAGGGAGAAAGAAACAGCATGTTCATTCAAATAAAAATGAGCATTCCAAGCAGATAATTTACACCTGCGTTCTGAAACCTGATGCTAAACTATTAGACAGAGCCACAAGCTTTATATAAATGAAAACAAAGTTCAGTCCTTTACTATGTTTTATTTCAATGTCAGTTCCACATCAGTGTTTCTGTAATTTTATAGTATATGCCTCTGTATTTTTATTTCTAGTTACCGGTAGATTTTGCATTTCAAGACAAAATGAAAGACAAAAGAGTATAATAGGATTTTAACAATGGAGATAATAAGATGTACGTCTTAACATAGAATTGTGTTATAATTTTTATGGCGAAAAATGCATTTTACTGAATAGGGTCATATAATGAAAGAAACTAAAACCAATATAAAAAGAGTGTTCCATCCACAATATAGAATTTCCATTGGGCTCATAAACATGCATTTCTTTCTCTCACTTTGCACCGGTAGGGCAAATTATACGAACTCCAATTTCTTATCTGGGAACATTAAGCAGAATATTACTGGGGAGGTTATGGAATTCCACAAAGATTCATTTTATCAGTTGCAGTTGAATTTTGACAGGAATATCAAGCTTCAATTAAATTCATAGCACATCATAACTAAGCAATTATAGAAAAATGAAAACGAATCCATTTAGAAATAGAAAATAGTATATTCTTACTGTTTCACCAGTTTTCCCGAGAACTCCTTGGTCTCCTGTTTCTCCCTGTTGTTTTAAAAATATAAAACTTTATTTTAAATTATATGAAATTTAAATATTTTCCTACAGTATATAGATTACACTGTTTTCTGTACTTTGGCAACAGTTAGAAAAAGTTTATTTACTTCTCTAAAAACTTTTCACATAACATATTAACTCAACTTAAATATTTTTCACTATTTCCTGAAGGGCTGAAATGTCATTTATTGTCTTTTATTTGCTAACAATTTTTGCATTCCTTCACCAGTATTATCTCTGCTTTCCTCTACAACAGGGGTTCCCAACTGGGGGTGCGAGATGATATTCCAGGGGGTGCAAAAACTTGGGTTTAGAAGTTTCAAAATTATAGTGTATATGAATAACTCGTTTTAAACTTTTATAAGGTGTGCGAGAATATATCAAAAGCATTCTAGAGGTGTGGAGTATAAAAAAAGTTGGGAACCACTGCTCCACAATTATGCACAAACTAACTATTTACTCGTACATCGCTCAGAATCCCTCTGTGAGGAAAATAGGTGTTTTCTTATTTTGACAACTATTTGATAAAAATTCAAATTCTTACTATTTTTAATTTAACAAGAGCAAGTATCAGGAATAAGTCCTACCTTCAGGCCTTCTAGTCCTGGTTCACCTGCAAAACCTTTCCTTCCAGGTTTCCCCTATATTCAAACAAAGAAGTCCAGTTTTTTTAAAGCTTTTAAATAAAGGTTTCATTAAATTGCTGACAATTAGAGTTTCATTATGCTTACTGCAACCTATCAAAGTGACTGTGGGCCAAAATATATGCCATCTGTATATGTAAAGTTTGTTAGATTTTTCTTTCAACAAAAACATCTAGAGAAAATTGCAGTTATGTTCATTCTTCATCCATGAAGTATTTTTGTTCATTTCTAATTGCTGAAATGCAAGGACTAAGTATGCATTTGTGTGTCATAGGGCAGAAATTTCAAAAGGAATATCATTTCTCAGAAAAAGACCTGCCTTGTAAAAAAATTTCGTATTCTACCTATCTTGCTCATTAATAAAAAAATAACTGCAGCTACACTTCATGTACAAACTGATTTAATTGTTCTCATACGAAATCTGTTGTGAACAACCCTTGTTTTTGTGTTTCATAATGTTCACTTTATCCTTTTGATGCTACCAAAAAGACACTGTCTAGCAATAATCCTATAATAGTTACTCATGAACATTTTTAAAATAATCTTTTTTACAATTGTTCTAAGCATTCATGCTTGGACCAAATCTGTAACAAATTTAAGATTTCAAAATATGTTTTGGATAAGGCTGAAGAAGTATATGGACCAATCAAAGGAAACTTCTGACAACACAAAATTAAGATATTGGATAATATGCTCTTCAATAATAATCTCCAGAGTTTATACAACTACCTTTCGATTCATTCTTGCTTCGCCTATTTTTCTTTCTTAGCATTTTAAATCTTGTACTTTACTAGCCTTAATTAAAAAAATAAACAATGATTTCAAAACTACTTTTTTAAATTGAAAGTAGTGATCTTTCTCAGTTTATCAGAAAACATAAAAAAAATCACTCAAGGACTATTCGTTACCATTTCAAAGGAAGTGGGTAGAAACTATTATAAAAAGTTTAACTTTTTTGTTTTATATTCTTAATTCGGAAGCTCTATTCATTTAACTGACAACGGAAACAGATGCACATACATGAACTTAGAATTTCCAAAAATAAAACTACTATTAATCTGAAAACAGAACTCACTGAAGGCCAAAGCAGTGAGGGGATCAAACTTCTTTCCAGCTTCACAAGTGAACGTAAATTCATTACAATAAATCAAATCCCATTTCAGCTACTGCTTTGCATTTCTCAAATTCATTCATTTTTCAAAAATACAAATTGTTTTACATTAACTGTAAAAAAAATGCAATGTTTTAATAGGCAATCCTTCTTAGCCACATTTGGAGATGTCAGAAATACAGATTAACTGTAGTCTATATTGAAGTTTTTTAACCTGACAGATGGAAATTCAGCCCCAAATAGGAAACTATACTAAAATGGACTGAAATTCATTTTGTGTCTTTAAGAAAAACTCCCTGTAATGAATTCTTTTTATTTCTTTTAATATTTCTAAGTATTTAGGAACATTTAAGGAGGTAACAATATAAATGAGTGGAGAAACGTAACTCCAGATAAGGAAAACATCTTTTAGATCAGTGGTTCTCAACCTGTGGGTCGGGACCCCATTTGGGGTCGAATGACCATTTCACAGGGGTCGCCAAACAAGGCTGTCCGCCATTTTTTCCCCCTTTTCTTTGGCCACGCCCCTGGCACCCAGTGATGTATAAGTGGTTGGGGGTCACCACAACATGGGGAACTGTATTATGGGGTCACGGCATTAGAAAGGTTGAGAACCACTGTTTTAGATAGATGGAAACTCGGCCCCAAATGAGAAATTATATTAAAATGTGAATATTTTTAACCTGGACTGAAATTCATTTGATGTCTTAAAGAACATTGCTCTGTGATGAATTATCTATATGTCTGTTAATACTTCTAAGTATTTAGGATCATTTAAAATGTAACAATATAAACGAGTGGAGAAAAGTAACTTTAAATAAGAAAAACATCTATTATTTAGTTTTCTAAAATATTGGGGAAAACACACGTAAGAAAAATAAGTAATTCTATGCCAGGGACCCTAAATTCTATATTATAAATAACTGATATACTTTCTGAATAAATTAAAACTCACAACTTTCTTTGAGAAAGAATCTGAGTTCTACTTGAGAGCATTTCGGTCGTGCGCAGGAGGAATGGAAGAGAACTTGAGAAGAATATTGATAATTAATTCAAGTGGAGTAGTTATCTATAAAACGATATGCTTTTTGAAACATTAATGGATGTGAAAGTAGGAGAAGAAGGGTTACCAGTAATACGTAATATTTTTATTAAATGTATATAGAAAGGTAGGAAATCTTAAGAGGAAAACTGGACTGAATATATTTAGTAAAGTAAATAAAAGTAAAATCAGTGAAACTTATAGTTATATTCTATTCTATAACATAGACTAGATATGTTTTCCTGTGAATATTTTAGCTCGGGCTCTCCAACCTTTCTGCTTTGGCAGTCTGCTGGGAGAGGGAGGGGCAGGTGTCTTACACTCGCATGCATAAACATGAATGTGGCCACACATGCACACGCACAAATAGGCCATGAGTGCACCATGCAAACAGAGCTGCAAGCATGCGAGTGAGGCTCTCAGCGACGCCGGTGCCTGTATGAGGCTTGTGGCTCTGCCGCCGCCAGGCTAGTGGCAATGCTACCACTGGCGCGAGGATCATGCCGCAGCCCGCAGCAATGCCACCACCGGCACGAGGCTCACACTGCAGCCCGCCTACTGCTTGCAGCGCTGCTGCCATCAGCACAAGGTTCATGGCGATGCCAACACCAGCATGTGGTGTGCCACCAGCCACCTGCCACTTGCGGTGCTGCCGCCTCCTGTGCATATACTTGGGGCGCTGCCGTCGCCTTCACAACACTTGCGGCTACAGTGGCATGAGGGTGGGTGAGCACGCACACACACACACATATGCACTGCCCAACTACTCCTGCGACCTGGTGGCCAAGAGACCATGTCCTGGTAGTGGGCTGTGGCTATAGGTTGGGGACTTCTGTTTTAGACTACAAACACCAGCAGTCCCAACTTCTAAGATTGAGGAGGTGCAAATTATGGAAGTTAAGCATAACATCAAGTCCTGCAAAAACATCTGATATATTTAAAAAAAAAAGCCAGAACAAGTTGATTTGATATCAGTTTGAAAGAAGCACTTCAAAAAATACTTTACAAAAAGCTTAAACATTAACTTTACAACAGTAATAAGATCCAAAATGCAATGATGTATTTAATTTTTAAAAGAATTCCATATACAATGAAGATGCAATCTTCTACAGTGATTTATATATTGCCTGCAGAAACATTTTTGCAACAAAAATAATTTACATGCCACCTATAATGTGAGAGATAGTTATTGTAATAGCATGTTGAATGAGAGATGCGGGAAGTAGTCGGATAAGGGTCAACTTAGCCTATTGCAGGAATGTGGATGTGGCAAATGTCTCAGAAGGCACCCTCCCTAATTTATTGGGCTTTAAAGATGATGGGAAGGAATGAAATTTCAGATTTGTAAGTTTTTAATGTAACTTTACAATAAATGAGCCATGCTGGCGCAGTGATTAAACTGCAATATTTCAGGCTGACTCTACTCACTGCCAGGAGTTCGATCCTGACCCACTCAAGGTTGACTCAGCCTTCCATCCTTTTCAGTACTTACCCTTGGTCCAGTTACTCCAATTGGCCCAATGGGTCCTTCTTCTCCCTAAAGCAAAAAAAGGACAATCATTTGTTCTTGGATATTGCATTTACTGTAGATATTTTTGTGATGTAAGACTAAACATCTGAATGTATATACTTAAACTTGAAAGATTACAGAATAATGATTAACTCATAAGCATATACTTATATAGGAGTAAATCTCACAGTACGACTTATTTCCTAGTAGTGTCATGCAATATTCTTTGTCATCAGTTAAAATCAGGTTTCCTGCTAATTAAACCTTACATTAATCTTGGATTAGGGCATATGCCGGTTAATTTTTCAATTTTTTTTCATTATTCACCAAGGTGGAAAGAGCCTGCGAAGTAGGGGTAGGATATCACCATTAATATACATGAATTCAAGTCAACATGCATCAGACAGATAAAATATACAAGAATTAATCAAGTAATCTCCCACTAGCAGTAAGTTAAATCACTTCAGACAAAATAAACTTTGCAGTGTACAAAGAAATTGTATAGGACATAAAAAGGTGAGATTCAGTAAAGCATACAACAGATGTGTACATTAGAACAAATCCCTATAAAAAGTTAGCCTAAAAGTAAATAATTTTGAAGTAAAAAAATATTAGTCTAGTTATAGACATGCATCCAGAATTTTTATTTTTCTTATTAATCAAATTTTATAATCCTATTGGATATTTTTTACAATACATGGAAGAAAAATCTTTTTTAATGTAAAGAAAAATTATAGATGGATGGATGGATATAGACTAAAAAAGTGGACAATATACAGCCTTGTCCCACTCCTTTGGCAAACTGGAACCAGTCCATATTGTGTCTTCCTGACCTGTATGTAAGTTTCTCAAGATATTCTGGAGTTCCATTTTCCTGAGTACTTTTACAGCTTGACCTGATTTACATGTGCTTTTATAATCACTGAAACTGACAAAAAATACTTCTGTATTAATCAGCTGAAATGGATTGTTTTTTTTCACTTAATCAAGGAGCTATCCTTTATTCTTTTAATAAATGTCTGAAAAACATAACTGCTACCTCTGTGAAATTTTCCATGGTCACGTGTTCTCTCAGAAGTAAACACCGTGATCTTCAATGGTACTTATTTTCTCAAAGATGTAGCCTCCTCTGAATGGAAATAGCTCTCTGTGACAGTAGTGGCATGAACTGAATTAAATTAAATTAAATTAAATGCTTACCACATAGCAGTGATGGAGGACAGTAGGAAGCTCAGATTACAGCACAATCTAAATAATCTAGATAGCATCTGATCTGTGGATGGGTCTTTTGGCTCCAGCAGAGATTTAAATAGTTTTATACAACTCAGAGTGCATTGACTCAATGTTTGGATATTATAAAATGGAAAAATCAAATCACTTCTTCTGTCCATTTACATTAGAAACTTTATTAGTTCTATTACAAAGTTAACGGGGAACTTAACATAACATTGTGACGCATATGTGCCTCATTTGTAGAAAGAAGTGATTTAGCAGTAATCAAGCTAGAAACATCTTTCTGTTCTTGACTGGTACCCATTCAATAACAAAATCTATATTTCACTGGAGATTATTTAACAAGATTTGGGCACATTCCAACCATTTTAGATCAAATATATTTTATTTCTAGCATTCTTCTATCAGTTTCACCCTAAATATATTTTAAAAGAGGTGAAAGCTGCTTTGCGTAGGTCACAAAAAGTAATAACAGTTGCATGCTTTACAAAATGATTTGTAATTATTGCACAGGTTACTTCTCTTCTTTTCTGATATTTTTAAAATAGGAATAAAATGAAACGCCCTGCTTCAGAAATATTACACAGGACTTTTTGAAAAATTATCTTCTTGGACTGAGAGAAAATGGCTGCCCCAAGGTCATCCAGTTGACTTTGTGCCCAAGGTGGAACTAAATGGTTTCCTGGTTTCTAAATTGGTGCCTTTAACCATTGCACCAAACTGGTTCCCTGGTGTAGAGAACCAGTAGAACAAGCTACCATATCTGTGGACCCACATGCTCAATTCTAATCTGTAGCAGATCTAGGAGTACCCAGATTCCCAGACCTCCCATCATTGTCCTATGTAGAAACATTCTGCAACAAAGCTATCAACACAATGGTGCAATAACATGATTTAAATGAATTACAGTAATCTAACTGTTAAGATATGCAATCATAATACATAAAGTGGTATTTGTTACAAAAGCTGCAAGCTGCCTCATTTTTGATGCTGCTTTTGTGATACAGAATCAGAGACATTACCTGAAAGCACAACTGGAGGGAAACAGATAAAACCCAAATAATCTTTTAGCAGTTAAATAAATTACAGTACATTAGAGGATTGATCATAAAAGAGCTAAACAGTTTCCCAAATGTTCTTTTTTGAATTGGGAATTGGGAAGACAGTGATGGAAAGAAAATGTCATTATGAAGTTGTCTCATTCCCAAGAGTCAATATTTTACATTAGTGTTAATATACAAGGCTCTGTCATGCTTTTCTGGAAGTTAGTTTATATTTTTACAGAAATTCCAGTGGTGAAGAATGAGGAAAAGAAGAGTTTAGCAAGACAGTCTTCCAAGAAAAAAAAGTCAGAAGAAACTCCACAAAACCTCAGTCAGTACGTGACATCTGGGAGCGCTAAAGCTGAACAAATCCAGTTTCAAATGTAAGCCACCAATTTTCTCTAATTAAAGACCATATTCTCCATTCATGAGAGCCAAAATGTTACATAGAAAAGACTCATCCTTGCATCAAATAAAATTTTCAGCTTCCAGCTAAATAATCAGTGTTCTGACTATGATCAACCAGCATAGTGGGACTTGGGAAAGGATATTGAATATTTAGTAGGGAAAAATATGTGTCACATCCAGAATTTTACTTGCTGCATTTAATTACAAAGAATTTATAATAAAGTTTCACATAATCTAACCTTTGGGCCTTCTGGACCGTTTGGACCTGGTACACCAATATCTCCTGGAAAACCCTAGGACCAAATAAATAAACAAAGAAATGGTATTATCATTTTATTCAAGAATTTAAAGAAAAACTGAGATCTTAGATATCCTTTTCTATTTTTTCCCTTTTGTTTAGCTGCAGTGAATATAGTGTGTGTGTGGGAGGGAAATCACCTGTTTTACTATAGAAAAGGATCTAATCAATCTTGAAACGTTCCAGATGCTAACCTGCAGCTTGTCTGAGTGAGAATAATGTATGGGCCACTGAGATTATACATTCCTTTTTTAGCCACTTCTTCCCACTAACTGATAACTAACTATATCAAATATTGCATTTGGATCTCTCATTATGACATCTCTCTATGATTTAGAAAGCACTTCAGTATTAACAAACACCCTAATTGCATTAAACTCTACCTAGGAGATTTTGCTGCTACAGGTACATAAATAAAAGGTTTAAATTTTTCCAAAACCTAAAGTAGAATAATAAAATGAGGCAACTGTGCTATATGGAATCTTCAATCACCAGATGTGTCTTTTTTTTTTTTTAGGGAATATGTCTTATTTCAGAAAATATCCATTATTCCTATAGTATTTGTGATTACTGGACTTTCAGTCTGGCAACCATGTGGCAATAAACTCTTACTTTGGAAACAACAAAGTATTCTAATGAATTCAAATGTTTGTGATATAGGTATATGAAAATCACAACATCTTTATAAATATACATATATGGCATGGTTCCTAAAATCAGTAACCTAGTAATTGCTATGCCTATTGTATAAAAAAATACCTAACACATATTATTGCAACACAATAATTACAAAGCTTGCAACACTTCATCAGAACTTCCAAATATGTCAGTATAAAATACAACATAGTTATAAATGAAACTTTTTTGGAACTTAAAAACACAAGTTAGCTAATGACTCATGTTGAGAGACCTGCACTTCATTACTTCTAACTTTTATTCATATCAAACATCACTTCTCTATATAATTCTAGAGTTCTTTTGTATGTAAAACATATGGCAGAAATCTTCCATACAGTTTATTGTCTTGAGGGGATTCTGTGCTCAATTAGAAATCAAAATGATTTACAGATCAAATGAAGTTCATGTTGAAAACAATAAGTAATGTTTTTTTACTCCAAAAGCATTCTTGAGAGAAAAGCTTCCCAAGGAAACAAAAAGCTTTTCTAGTGCAATAGAGAGACCTCCACACTAAAATTGAAAAATGACTTAAAGACATGTTGTGTTCTATCTGACGAGGGAGTAGTTCCTACAAACAATTTTGGGGCAATTACTATTACCAGAAAGTTTAACAGTAGAACATTTCTAATACTAGAAACATACAGCTGGTTTACAAAACTCATCTGAATTACAAATAATACAAATATTTTTAACTTCAAAAGCATTTTTAAATAGACTCTAAGACAGTCTGGGGATATTTAATTTTTAATGTTTTTGCTACACATAAGCAACTTAGTTCATGAAATAAATCTCGATCTTATATTTACAACTATATTTTTGGATGCATTTTACCAATACCATAACAACAAAAGTGTACTAGATTAGCCAAATTAGCAAATTTCAATAAATATATCCACTTTTCCTGGCAGATACTGAACAATAATCTATTCAGAAAGTGAAGCCAATGAAAACTATTGGATTTCTTATTTTAAAATTATCACATTCCATCCTGGAATTCAAAACAAAGTTCCGAAGAAATTTTCAAGTCAGACTTAGGCCTGTCTGTTTATTCTTTATTACTGATATTTTATTAATCAATTAATGATATTAAAACAGGTTAGTCTTCACTTACTGATTGTCTCATTGAATGAACTTTCAATGTTAGGACAGTGTTAAAAAAAATGCTTTGTGACTAATCATCACATTTGCAATGTTAATGATCACCATTTGTATCCCTTGCAACCAGGGCATCTTTACAAACATTGCAGCATCTCACAATCACATGCCCACCATTTCCATGTTTCACTTGCAACAAGCAAAGTTAATAGAGAAGGCAGAAGTAAAATTATAAAGTTATGATTAATGGTGTTTCACTGAATGGCAATGGTGGCTTGCTTAACCAAAAGGGCAGTGAAATTGTTAAGCCTATTCTAGTCATGTAATGTTCTGCTTACTGACTGCAGCACTTAGTGAAAGACTGGGAAGTTCCAACTTGGTCACTAAGTAAGGACTGCCTGTATGTAAGTTTGAAAAATTGCAGCTTGTCAATTACCTCTGGTCCGGGTGGGCCTGATGGCCCCTGGGGTCCTGGATCTCCCATTTTGCCCTAAAATTAGAACCTGTATTATGAATCCAAGTTTTTCTTAAGAGGTACAGAAAATGAAATTGAATGTTGTAGTAATGTGCCTTTTTAATGTCCAGCATTTGAATCTTGTTTATTTTAATAAGAAAATTCTTTGCCTTTTGGAAATTACTGCTGATTAGTAGAAAAAAATTACACAGAGTATTAGTATTGGGGATAATACATTTAAATAATAATAATAATAATAATGTATTATATTATATTATATTATATTATGTAAATGCTTTTATCGCGTAGGTCATGATTAAATTTACAATCATACACATACAGATGAATTTGAAACCAATTCATTATTTCATATTGCTTGATTAAAATATTCCATAGAAGGTCTGATTATGTGGGCAATAAAAGTTGACCCCAACCTGAAGGCACATGATTAATCAATTTGTTTAAAATTGATTTATAAAAATAAATTTCATACCTTCACCAAAAGAAAATCATGAAATATTTTTTTTTAATGAAAGTTTTTAATTTTTTCCATATAAACATTATTAAAAAAAAATATACAATACAATTTTAAGATAAAATAAACATTATTACGACCTGCGCACTCCCCCCAGGCCGCGTCCACCCTCTCTTAAGACATTCCCTACTTCCCTCCTCTTTCTCACCTCCCATCCTACTCTCTTCCCCTTCCCTTCTCCTCTCACTACCCTACTTCCTCTCTACACTTGCCCACCTCTCATCCCTATCAAACCCATGAACGCAGCATAAGGGGAGTGCCCAGGCCGCACCCCTATAAGCAACCATTATCTATATTACACTTACCCCCCACATTTCCTCCCTCCCACCCCCAACCCCCCTCCCTTCACTTCCCAGAGCAGAATACAGGGTTAATAATTAAAAGAATTTATAATAATAAGAAAAAAGAAAAGAAAAAGAAAAAAAAAGAAAAAAAGAAAAAATAATAATAAAAAAGGAAAAAAAATATCATACTTAACCTTTAACTCCAATAGCCTATAAGACAATTCTCTGTAATATTTACTATAATATTCATTCATAAAATAAGTGAAACTTTTTAGTTCCATACTTTTTCTGAATATAATCTATCCATCTTCTCCATACAGTAATATATCTTTCTTGTGTATGATCCTTTAAATAGGCAGAAATATTAAGGTTGCTTATTGTCTATTTTGTTAAGTGGCTCTGCTATGAAAAAAGTATTAATCTATGTTTAAATATTACATGTGATTACTCTTATAAAACAGAAACATATCTTATTCCAGTACTACATAAACAGTTTAGTTATTAATAATATTGATTTACTGGTTTGTTTGGTGGGTCACATAAAAAAGAAAAAGTAGATCAGAAGTAAAATACAGAAACTCCTTGACTTATGACTGTTCATTTAATGATGGTTCAAACTTATGATGGCTTCAGAAAAATTTATGACCTGTCCTCAAAGTTACAATTATTGCACTACCTGTGAGATCATGTGATCAGAATTCAAGTGCTTGGCAACTGGTTTTCATTTACAACAATTGCAGCGTCTTACAGCCATGTGATTGTGATTTGGGGGAGTCAGATTTGTTTAATAAGTGTGTGATTCACTTTACGACCACAGTGATTTTACTTAGCAACCACAGTGATTTGCTTAATGATGATAGTAATAATAATCAATAAAATCAGGTCCAGTCATTATGACTTGCTTAACAATCCCATCGCTAAGTGATTATGGTAGAATGTAGTCCAGATTCCCAGGAAGTGAATTCGAGAGAATAAGAAATAGCAAAGTTTTGATAATTTGGATGGGAAAAAGAGGGTAAATCAGTCACTACCTACAATAGAAATTTTCAGAGCATACGATAATGCAAGTAGTTTGCTATTAATTTGGGAAGATTGTGTCTATAGAAGACATGTCAAACTCGCAACGTCACATGATGTCGCACAACGTATCAGGACAGTTTCACCATTGCCGGCAATGGGGTGGGCGCAGCTTCCGGATGACACATCCGGCCCGCAGTTTGACACCCCTGGTCTATAGGAACAATTAAGAAAACTGCTTAGAAGTAACTCTGCATGTCCTTCTTGTTTTTTTTTTAAGCCTGACAGCAACCAGAATTCCAGTCCTAATTGAGGACTACCTGTTTTGCCATCACTTTTCATTTATGAAAACTTAGGCAGTAATAGAATTGATTAATGCATAAAACGGAACAAAGGTTTTCGTTGCAAAGCTAAAATGATTTCCTAGGTTCTTCTCCATTTCTTTTATGTATTGTTGTGGTTGTAATAAATGATTTTTTTAAAATGTTTTCCAAATTTTTAACATTCTTTCTAAAAGATGGGTATAGTTGTTTATACATAAATTCAACATAACAGATATTATAACAACCGGAATTTCACAAGTCCTGATTAGGAAAGACATTTGAAAATCCTTATATACACTTAGTTCAACAACTTATAGATTTTAATGCTGTTAGCACTGTGTGTAGTTATTTACATTTCTTTTATGCTATATACCTCATAAGATTCAGTTTGCAATATTTTATATATTCTTGATAATCAATGTGCAAATAAAGTGATTCCAACTAAATATTTAAATCCAAAGCCATTAAAACATACCGAGGGTCCTGGTTTTCCTCTATTTCCTGGAAGCCCTGGCAAACCAACAGCACCCTTTGAAAAAAGAAGAGATAGGAGTTGCTAAAATTAAAATAAAATGAATGGCTGCACTCTGCCACTGAAAACAGAAGAAAGGTAATGCTATTATTTTTTCTAAATAATATTTTTATTCTGTCCTTTCATTTGAAAGCCACAATTCAGGAAAAAAAATTTGCTTTGTTTTTTTTCATAGATACTTTCTGTTACAAATATATGTGAAATCTATATAAAATAAGACGTCGGTATTTCCTTTTTTTAGAGATCCCTTGATAGGGACTAAGCTATTTTAATGAAAACATTTTAAAGCAAAGAAAAATGCTTTAGCTGCTCTTTTGCTCTTACCTAACTCTATTCTGTTAAAGAAACATATATACTGTAGGTTGGAGTAATAAACAGTATGGTACACTACAAGCTGGATTACAGTGCATGATTTCTCTCCCCGCCCCGCCCCCCATTATGTCACTCTTAGAAGAAATGTCCTATCATATTAATCTAACACTGTTTTTCTCTTCGTGTCATGCATCCTGCAGGAGAATCCAGGAGGTACAGATTTTAGATTCCACCATAGTGTACTGTTTCTAAATATACCCGTTTCATCAGAAAAGGAGCAAGATAAGCATATAATAGGAGGTATTATGCAACAGTGATTTACTTCTAATAAATTGATATTTGTAACTGGCTATGTCCCCATAGCAGCTACTTGTGAATGGGCATTTCTTCCTTCAGCAGTATTTTTGCAAGAGTGCCAACAAAAATTCCAAATGTGCCCATCAGGCCAAAAAGACTGAGACTCCTGGGTAATGTAATCATTAATAGCCTGGCTAGGTGACAGTAACCAGAATGTTAAAAGTAGAAGATCCAAGAGATTTCATGTTCTTCTTCTTGATGCTTGATCACCTTTAAAATCTTTGTGGGTCAAGAATTTTAGTGATGATAAGCACCTGTAGGCAAGACAAAAAACAATGGATGGGAACTAATCGAGGAGAAAAGCAACCTGAAACTAAGGAGAAATTTCCTGACAGCAGGAACCATTAACCAATGGAACAGCTTGCCTTCAGAGGTTGTAGGTGCTTCATCACTGGAAGTTCAGACAGCCACCTGTCTGAAATGGTTATAGTGTCTCCTGCTTGACCGGGGGGGGGGATATACTAGAAGACCTCTAAGGTCCCTTCCACTTCTATTCTGATCGATTATATGTATCAGAAAGGTGTCTGTAAGTGTCAAGGTGCTTCAATACGAATCTGAGTCATTCTCTAGTCCTTCTTTTGCTACTCGCTGACATTAAGCAATTTCCAATATCAACCTCGGTTCGTCACTCATTCAGACCTTGCCATCGGCTGATTGGATGCCAGAGCCAGAGTGGGAAAGAGAATGGAGTTATGGCCCTCCTTTCTTCCCTTGCGCTGTGTAACTTACTGGTTTCTGGGAAACAAAGTTAGAAGACACCGGTGGCACTGAAGCGGCTAAAGCCTTCCTAAATTTCATTTCGTTCCCACAGGAGTCATGAGTCCCAGCATTCTGTAAGTTAACCCATTTGACTTTGTTTCAATAATTGGTGCCCTATACATTCTAATTTCACCCAATTGAAGGTTTCAGACACAGTATAGGTTATTATAGCACTCATGAATGAGTAACTTGATGCGACTGAAAGAATGGGACATTGCAGAGTACATACAGGTAGTCCTCGACTTAACAATTCCTTTAGTAACCGTTCAAAGTTACAACGGCACTGAAAAAAGAGATTTATGACCGTTATTCACACGTAAAACCATAGCGGCATCCCCAGGGTCACGTGAACAAAATTTGGATGCTTGGCAAATGGTTCATGTTTATGACGGCTGCAGTGTCCCGGGGTCATATGATCCCTTTTGTGACCTCCTGACTAGCAAAGTCAATGGGGGAAGCCAGATTCACTTAAAAACCGTGTTCCTAACTTAACAGCTGCCATGATTCACTTAACTACTACGGCAAGAAAGGTCATAAAATGGGTCAAAACTCTCTTAACAAATGTCTCACTTAGCAACAGAAATTTTGGGCTCAATTGGGGTCGTGGGTCAAGGACAACTTATACTGTAAAGTTTACATAAACTTTATAAAATGAAGTGCTTTTGAATTTACCTTGTCTCCTGGATACCCCACCTCTCCTTGCTCTCCTGTAATGCCTTGTTCACCCTACAAAGCCATTATATGATATAATTTTACCAACATATTATTATATTACAAAACATTCAAATATATAAGGGAGTTATAAATAGCACATTTTGTAAAGTTTAATGAACACAGAAATAACATGCTTGTTATTATTTTAGAGGCTAATATGTTGTCCTGCTTTCTCTCTCTCTCTCTCTCTCTCTCTCTGCATGTATGTCTGTATGTGTCTATGTATCTATATAAAACCTCAGTGCCTCTAATAATTAGAGCAACTAATGAAACAGATTATTTTAATCATTAAACTATTAGACGTGATCAGTAGGAATCTCACATGAGCAGCTTCTGGCAAATTAAAAAATCAGAAAAAGTTCTTATAGATAAGATTCAAAGTTTTAAAAATATTTATAATGAAACTCTTTAGATCACCTTATCACCTTTCAATCCAGGTTGCCCCATACTACCTGGAAGACCCTATGGAGAACAAAGAAGAACAGCATTTAAGGCTCTTTCCACTGCTTACAGTAGCAACCAGATTTTGTAATAGCTCTCCAATACTTTACCAGAGGTCCAGGAATCCCAGGAAGTCCAGATGGTCCAGCTTTTCCCACAATACCCTAAAATATAATGAATAAACCAGAAGATGTAACGAATAAACTGATGTCTCTTTGCATTATTTTGAGGGGATGCTCTCAAGAGGTTTTGCTTGCTTTTTTTTCCTGATCCATACTGAATAGTCCTAAAGTTAATTTAGAAAAGAATATCTGTTGTTCAGAGTTGAACTGTGGAGTCCTTGGTGGTCTCTGAGCGTGGTTGTTTGCTTGCGTACATTTATTTACCTGACAAGAGAACATCGGTGCTGCCGCTTGAAAAAGCACCTTTGGGAAAGTCATGACCCGGATGACTGAGAATCTCCATAGACATTTAGCTAAACACTTTGGGATGAACACCCTTTGAATGGTGCGGGAATATGAATGCGTTACCAGAAAAACTGCAGACTACAGGAACCATTTGCACTTCAGTTTGAAATGCAGACAACACAGACTCATCCCTAACAGCTTGTGTTCAACAGTGAAGGGACACAGGGCAGAAAACATCCTGCAGAAAGGACAGCTTCACAACACAGTCCTTTCAGCAGTTCCAAGAAGGCTCCACACCCATTTGCACCACTCAGGTAACCCTGACGACAAAGATAAACCTCCAAGTGGCCTCAACAACTTTCTAAAACAGGGGTAGTCAACCTTGGCTCTTTTATGACTCATGGACTTCAACTCCCAGAATTCCTGAGCCAGCTAAGCTCTAAAAGAATGCAAATGACCAACTGTCTGCAAGGAATATCAATCCTTTCATTCCCCTCCATCCAGCCAGAGCTGAAGAAGCTTCTTGGATGAGAAGTGAAACATCTTCAAAGAAAAAACAAGAAAGCCCAGTTGCTCTTGAAAAAGCATCTTTGGGATACTCACCCTCTATATTTGTGCCAAATACAATTTTAGTAATCTTATTTTCTAATTCTCATCCAAGTAATTTATAGATATGTTGAATGACAGTTGACACTTCTTCCAGCTTAATATTAAACCATGAACAATTGCTAATTATGTTTGTCATCTTTTGTACTTAGAACTCCCGGGAAACTTCATAAAATATTTTGCGAAAATGCTTATTACCACAAAAGAATCAGATCTAGCAAGGCTTTGTGAAGATAGCAGCTCAGAAAAAGGCCTTTTGCTACTAGTCTAAATAAAATACCAATGGAACACTGAACATAATTAATTATTTTAATTGTTTGATAAATTTGTCCATATTGTCACGTGTGGTATATTATTCTGATTTATACAAGTCTTGCTGAAACTTATACAACTGTAGTGAGGCGGAAGTCCCTTTATCAGTGGAACAGCTGGCCACAAACCCAGCTTTATAATATGTATGCATTATACCAGACACGCAGCAAGGCACTTCTCAAAATATGGGTTTTAAAAACCTGATCCACTTTTTTATCATAAATTAAATATGCGTGCCATCCATATAATAAATCCCATCCCTCAAGAGACAGGATATTCTTATTTGTTAAGTTGAGCCAATCACTAATCAAGGTTAAAGCCACTGCATCATAATACAATTTTAAATTCGGTGCCTTTAATCCTCCTCTTTCCCGTGTATCCTGCATAATTTTAAATTTAACTCTCGGCTTTTTCCCTGCCCAAATAAATTTATTAATCCCCTTCTGCCATTCTTCCAAATTGGCATCTTTTTTCAAAATCATCTGAAATAAAAAAAGAAACTTTGGAAGTATATTCATTTTAACTGCCGAAATTCTCCCCAACAAAGATAATTGTAATTTTTTCCAATCATTTAAATCCTTTTGCACTTTTACCCATAATATCTCATAATTATTTTTATACAATTTAACATTAGAGGACGTTAAATAAATTCCTAAATATTTGACCTTTCTCACTATTTCAAAACCTGTTAATTTAACTATAATATCCTTTTCCTTCATAGACATATTTTTCGATAATATTTTAGTCTTATTATTATTTACCTTAAACCCAGAAACCTTCCCATACTGACGTAAAATTTCAACCAAATCCCTAACCGAATCTGTCGGTTGAGATAATGTCACAACCAAGTCATCGGCAAAAGCTCTCAACCTATAATCATTCTTATTTATTTTTATTCCCTTTATTCTAGGTGACTCCCGAATTTTAATAAGTAAAATTTCCATGGTTAAAACAAATAACAATGGGGATAAAGGACATCCCTGTCTTGTACCCTTTTCAGTTTTAAATGCTTCTGTTAAACCCCCATTAACTATAATTTGTGCAGATTGCTGTTGATATATTGCCTTAAGGGCAAATAAAAATTTATCCCCAAAATTCATTTCCTCTACTACTCTGAGTAAAAATTGCCAATTTAATTGATCAAAGGCTTTTTCAGCATCTAAAAAAATCAAAGCCGCGGGGATTTGATTGTTCTTGTCCAAATACTCAATTAGATTAACAATTTGTCTAACATTATATTTCATATATATTCCAGATATAAATCCAGATTGATCACTATGAACCAGTTGTTTCAAAACTCGCATTAATCTATTTGCCAATATTTTTGAGAAAATTTTATAATCTGTATTCAAAAGAGATATAGGCCTATAATTTTGGGGCTGGGTCAAATCTTGATCCTCCTTCGGAATCAATGATATGAAAGCCCTTCTCCACGATGGAGGTACCTCTGCTCCCAACAGAATATTATTAAAAAGTTCCTTCAATGGTTCTATCATTTCTTCAGATAACATTTTATAATAAATTGCTGTTAATCCATCTGTACCTGGAGCCTTACCAACTTTCAATTGTTTAATTGCCCAAATAATCTCATCAGAAGTAATTAAACCATTAATCTCATCTCTTTGATCAGAAGTAAGTTTAGGGAAATGTAATTCCTGTAAATACTTTTCTATATCTAAAACATGTATGTTTTCACTGGCATATTACTATAGGTTAAATTATAAAATTCCAATTTGGGGAGTTCCAGGACACGTGATAGAGGGAGTATCTAGGGGAGTAAATTTGGATAAGATTTCTTATAAGGAATTACTTAGTTTGGTTGGACAGCATTGGCAATTAAAGCCTTTAACTGAGTTGAAGCAAGAAAATATTGTATATTCTTGGTTTCATTATAATCAATTGTTATTGAGGTGGAATATAGATAAAAAGGTTGGTATTATTTTAGAGGATGTGAATTTGGTAAAACAGATTAAAGATCAAAGTCGATTTCATATAAAAAGAATTTATAATGCTTTAATAGAATTGGACTCTGAAACGGAGTTAGTTAAAGACTGTATGATTAAATGGCCGCAAAATATCCAAGAGACAATTTTATTGGATACATGGGAGACAATTTGGGTTAGAAATGTAAAATTTACTCAAGCACAAAATTTAAGAGAAAACTTTTATAAAATGTTTTATAGATGGCATTTGGATCCCCAAAAGTTGTCCCGCATGTATCCGAAATTACAGCCAAAATGTTGGAGATGTGCAAATTTAGATGCAACTTATTTTCATATTTGGTGGACTTATAAAGATATTAAAGCTTTTTGGATTAAGATTTGGTGGAATATTCAAAAGATTTTTAAGAAAAAGATAAAGTTTACTCCGCAATTATTTTTGTTGGGTATTATTGTAGATTTGGATGTTAAAGAAACTAATTTGATGTTGAATTTCATAACTGCTGCAAGATTATTGGTGGGGCAATATTGGAAGAAAAACTTATTGCCTACTTTGGAAGAATGGATACTTAAAGTGTCTAATTTAGCAGAAATGGCGAAAATCTCCGCCTATTTGAAGGATCATTCACAAGAAAGATATATTATGGTTTGGAGAAGATGGATTGATTATATTCAGAAGAAGTATGAAACTGAAAAGTATTATCTTGCTTTTGAATAGATTTTAGATAATTATTAATAGTATTAATGGTATTATTATTTTTGTCTTAATTTGTTAATATTTGTTTTGAGAAGGAGTTAAAGTGTATTATGGTTTTGATTGATAGTTTAGTTGGTTTATGTTAGCTAGAGTATGTTTGTTTATTTGTTACCCTGTAATCAGCTCTGGGAAGTGGGGGAGGGGGGGAGGTGATGGGTGGGTTTATATTGTAATTTGTAAAACTTTTAATAAAAAAAAATATGTATGCATTATAGTAAACTAAAATGGCCAAGATTCAAATTAGTCATTTATTTACTGCTTAGTACAGGAATTCAAAGAAAAAGGTTTCAAAGTCTAAATAGCCAGACAACTGCATGAAATTATAGAAAGTATCTTTATAGAGAGTTGTGTAAATTACTATTGTTTCAATATGACACCTATACCTATACCAAATTGTACAAATACTTAACCTAAGCTTAGGAAGAGTTTCTAGCCAGGATTACCCGATTCTGTAATAGCTTTATTCTCTATGCCATCCATCTGTAAACTCACAAGATTCGTTTTTCTCGCCATGCACATGTATACATAATCCAAAATAGACTGTGTTGTTTCTCTCATATAATATATATGCGTAATTCTGTATTTATTTATTTATTTATTTATTTATTTATTTATTTATTTATTTATGTCATATTTATGTAGTGTATATCAGGGGTGGTGGCCCTCTGAGAGCTGTATGCAATGAAATTTCATTTTAATATATGCCGATTAGTGTACAAAGTGACAATAAAGTTATTATTCTATTCTATTCTATTCCATTCCATTTTATTCTCAGAGAAACAATTTATACTCACTCTAAGTCCAGGAAATCCAGGAGGACCAACACCACCAACATTTCCCTTTGAAAAAGTTAAATTAAAGTGATTGAAAATAAACATATTTCTTTATATATGATTCAGAAACATAGGAAAAATCCACTGCATAGTTAATCTACCCAAGAAAATTATAAAAACTGTGCTAGATTAAAAAATAAACCCAGACATTTCTAAATTCAGCATCATATTTTCAAAAGTGTTGTCCCCTGTTATCTACAAGTGTGCAATGTTTTCTTTTGTATTGTCTCTTGTCAGAAATGCAATTTCCTTAAGTTAAAAGGGAAAATCTTCTTTGCATGGTAGATCACAGTCTAGAGACTGGATTTAGGAACTGAAATGGGTACCTCAGACCTCTGCAAGCCCTCAGCAATTAAAAAAAAAAACCCAAACAGAAAAAAGCAACATTTATGGCTCCACTAATTTTTGACATTCTGAAGGTAGGAGGACACAAAATGGGTTACATTTTGTACACTGAAGTTATTTTTTATTAAACATGACATTAACAGGTTTTGATGTACAGGTTAAGGTGCTGGCCTAGAAGCCAGGAGACAAGCCTTAAATATGAAAAACTGGCTGAATGACTGGGCCAGTCACACTCTTTCTCTCTTCCTCCCTCTGACAGTTGTTGTGGGAAAATGGAAGAGGAAGGAGTATTAAGTACGTTTGCCACTTGAGTTTCTTATAAAAGTAATAAAGAAAGATAAAATTCAAATAAATAAATAATCAATCGAATAATCAATTAACTAATTAACTAACTAATTATTAATTAAATATCATACTTACAGGACTTCCATCAGGACCAGGAAGACCTCTGTTTCCAAAATCACCTGGCAATCCCTGGTTAAAACAGGGGGGGGGGGAGAAAAGCATTGTAATGCTAATAAAAATAATCTGGTAACAATTATATTCTTATTCTCTGACATCTTTGAAAAGGCAATTTTTTTTTTCAGGAGAATGTACTGGGTGTTTTTGTTCCAGCAGCTTTCCATAAAATCTGACATGCGTGAATGGTCATGCAGCTCACCCACAGAACATTCATATCATCCAATAAAATGCTTTTTACTGTAACCAGTTTGAAGTTCAGCTGTGTTAAGTATTAAAAAAATCACTAGGGTTATCCATATAACCAGCCATACATGTATGTATTTCAAAGCAGCTTCAGGATGAAACTTTTATTGTTTCTGATTCATTACAGCAACTTAATGGATTAAGAGGTGTGATGGCTCAGCGATTAAAGACACTGAGCTGGTCAGCTGGAAAGCTGACAGCCCAGGACGAGACCCGAGCGCCATACAACAGGGTGAGTTCCCGTTCCTTTCCCCAACTCCTGCCCACCTAGCAGTTCGAAAGCATGCAAATATGAGTAGATAAATAGGCACCACTTTGGTGGGAAAGTGCAGTGTTCTGTGCGCCTTGGCATATAGTCATGCTGCCCACAGAAATGTCTTTGGACAACACTGACTACCTTGACTAAGACATAGCTAAGCACTGTTCTCTAGAGATAGATAAGGCTGGACAGGGGAAACGTTTGCTTTTAGCTTAATGGGGCATTCAGACAACAACCATCCTTTAGTCAAATAATATATTCAGGCTAGGCAGGACTATTTTTTGGTAGCTGAGACATGGTTCTAGTATTTCTGGCAGAGCTGAGTGCTGTGGTCACTGTGGTGGTCATGGGAATGACGATGATTCAAAATAGGTGGAATTCTAAATAGCCAGACTTGGAATTTGTTGGGAGACATCTGCTTTTTATTTCAATGCTATTATGTCTATTTTAGACCTTTGGGGACATAGAAAAAGAAGTGCAGGGGATTCTGTAGTCTCAAGTTGCTTATCTTTTATTTAGCATGTCTAAGCATTTGAATCATTGAAAACATAGGGCCAGCTTTTGAGTAGAAGATAATGGTGATAAAGATTGGTTCTGAAGGCACTGTCAAGTTGTATTCACCAAATAGGAAATCTGTGTCCATGGGAGCAAGGATTAAAATAGCACCAAAAATACCAAGCAATGCTGACCAGTTGTACTTCAAGGTCAGTGGTTTCTCCTGGCTGGCTGACACTAATATATCAAGGCAATACTTTGATTGTCAAATTTAACTCATTTAAAAAGTCTAAAACAACCCATGCTCAGTTCCCCAAGCAGCCACAATTAATTCCACATGTCCGAATGTTTACTTGTCACTTTACAAACGCACACATACAAACATATATTACACACATAAATTACTTTTAGTACATTTTGCAATTATTTGAGGAATTTAGATGCCACCAACTTTAATGCTACCACCTCAAGAAGCCTATTCACATTTTACTAGAAGTAACAATGGATTGGTTTTGTAGTTACAGCAAAAGGTAATCACATATATTAAGCATTTTCTATCCTAATAATTTCTAGTCATAAAAAAGCCTTTATCCCATTGGCCTAATATGAAGTTTGCAAAATCTATGTATCAGACATAATCCAGGAGGTTGTAACTTTAACTTATACTAAAATTTGCCAGTTGGAATGTAATGCACATACTATAGAAAAATACAAGTTTGGAAGAATAAAATATCTCAGCATAACATTAATTTAGTATTTGGATTATAATTTCTTATTGATAAAAGTACTGAAGTCTTTTACCCCTTCATTGGCGTTGGCAAAACAAATACTCCAAATTGCTTCCCAGAAGCAATCTCTTTTTGTTTTAAGCAATTTTAAAGCTAATATCTGCGAAATTCTTGCAAAAAATGTAAGTAGTACAAAATACAAGAAAGTTTCCAGAGAAAGATTCCTACATGATAGGTGATAGAGACAATCAGACATGTATTTTCTGCAATCACCAGGAAATTTGTAATTGAAACAAGAGTGAGGGTGAAGGTTCGTTCTTCAAGCTTGTGGATTGGTTTCTGAACGTTTCATTACCAAGGTAGGTAACATCTTCAGCAGAGTTAGGGGATGTCAATGTCAGTGTCCTTGTTTATAAGGGCTTCAGGTGTGGGTGTGTCAAGTGAGGATCTGTGATGCATCTTGAGATGGGTCAGTTTTGAGTCATCAGTCAGTCTTGTGATGGGTCGGGATGGGGATGTTACATCAGGTCAGAGTCATTGGGAGGTGAACTGCTGGGGGGTAGTTTGCGTGGGTTGGTTGAGGGTCAGTATTGGCTGTGCAGTTGATTTGAATTCTGAGGGGTTTGTAGGCTAGTTATAGGTCAATGTGTTCGTTGATAGAATTGCTTGTGGCGTGCCTGGCTTCAATGAACTCACGAGCATGGCGGGTGGTAGCATGGTTGATGATTTCTGTGTTGCTCCAATCGAACTGGTACTGTTTGGTGTCAGTGTGGGTAGAGATTAAAGATTTGGGATCGAGGTGTTTGACTGCCAGCCAGTGTTCATGGATCCTGGTTTTTAATGGACATGATGTTTGTCCCACGTAAATTGGTTGCAATGGTTATAGTTGATTTTGTAGATTACGTTGTTTCTTTCATCCTTCTGTATCTTGTCTTTGGTTCTGGATAATTCCTGGTGGAGTATGGCTATGGGTTTGTGGGCTATTGCTATTCCTAGGGGTTGGAGAACCCTAGCTGTCATTTCCGACACCTTTTTTATGTATGGTATGGTTAGTTTTTGTGTGATGGTTGTGGTGTGTCAGAATATGAAGTATTTTGGATAGCTGTTATGGAGAAAGACATTGAGCAGCCGTTTCTCTTCTGCTTTTCTTAGTGTTGTGATGCTGCAATGGGTCCTGACCCTTCTGAAGAGGGTCTGGACACAGCTTCTTTTGTGTGCAGTGGGGTGGTTGCTTGCCAAGCTGAGGATCTGGTCCGTGTGTGTAGATTTGCGGTAGATGCATGTTTCCAGTTCTCTGTTGTCTAGTCTCCTTATGTTGATGTTGAGGAATGGGAGCCTGTTGTCGGTTTCCTCTTCGTATGTGAATTTGATCCCAGGGAATCTGTTATTGAGTAGATGGTGTTATTCTTCAATTTGGGAGCATTTGATGATGACGAAGGTGTCATTGATGTAGTGTGTCCAGAATTTTGGTTGGATAGTGGCTAGAGCTATGGATTCGAGTCATGCATGACTGCTTTTACTAGTAGGCCTATATGGGTGATCCCATCAGGGTGCCTTGTACTTGCTTGTAGATTTTCCCATTGAACTTGAAATATGTGTTGAGGCATAGATCTAGGAGTTTCATAATGGTTTCTGTGGATATGGAATGTTCTGTAGTGGCATCATCTTTGTGGGTATGGTATTTAGTGAGTAAGTGGTGAATGGTTTATTTACCCAAGTCGATGTCAACTGAGGTAAAGGGAGCGGTGACATCGAAGGAAGTAACAGTTTTGAATCCTCTTTAAAGGACATCTATTCTTCAACTAATTCTGTATCTAATTCTTCAACTAAGCAGCGCCTCTCTGAAACTGCCTCCCAAAGAAAAAGACACATATTACTCATCAATGCTGTTTCTGAATAAGATTTTATAATTTTATAATTTAAATGCACTGAGTTAATATTAACACACTGAATTCACTATGGAACATTTCTTTCTGCCCATCTCCCTCCGTTATGCTTTGTTTTATTACAAATTGACTTAGAATTCATGTAAGGGTAAAAAATAAATAAATAGTATTTAACTTCTATATACAAGGAACATTTAAGGTGCAATAGGGAGACCAGATCAAGGCTGCAAAAATCTGAACAAGTCATTAGTTGGCAGCATAGAGTTACAGTTTTCTGTGGTGTTTTGCTGCCATCTACTGGTCATCCAGAATTTTGGCAATTTTATGCTGTAATCCTATTAATTAATTAATTAATTAATTAATAAAATTTATATGCCGCCCAATCCCCAGATAATTATTTATCTGCAGGAAGCACCAGTGAAGTTCATTATATTTAGAAATAAGTCTAACCTGAATAAACTGAGCTGTCAATCAATACATGATACCATAAAATGAAATAAATGTTAGCCACTTACTATTCTCCCTTTTATACCTCTTTTTCCAGGTAAGCCTGGAATACCCTGAAAAAAAAATAATATTTAAATTTTTAATAGAAGTTGCAGATTTATTTAGATATACAGTAGTTTGCTATCATTCTTCTTTCATTTTATATTCATCACTACCACTACCAAATTAGAGCTACACTGAATTCCTTTCAAGAGTAATAGTTTCGGCTGAGCAAAGATGACTCAATTTACTCACATTTGTTTTCATAAGTATTGATTATTTTCTTTTCATTTTGCCCATTTTGGACCCTTAATGATATTCAAGGTGGTATTTTTAAAGCTCATAATTAATTCTTATGATTACCCACATTTCTGTTTAGTGAATAGTTAGTCATACTGAGCACAGTAACTGAGGATATCAAAGATACTTAGAAATAAGATCACGAGGCATCAATTATATGGATCATGACGCTATGACTACTTTATTTAATTAGATTTAGACTTCAGTGAAGATTATCACAGAGGGGTTTCCCAGGGGAAGAGAAGCTTCTTCATATAAGCTGGCCTTAAATTGTTGAAAGTTTTAAAAGCATTGAAGTCTGGAAACAGACCAGCAAGCATGATAATATAACTATTACAGCCAGTTCAAATAACAATCTATCTGCCCATTTCAGATAGGTTTTCATACTGTTTCCATGTATAATACAATCATTCAACAGGGTTGGAGCATAAATTTCCATAAAAATGAATAAAAATCTATCCTATATTCTATAAAACCTACTCTTTCTCCCTCAGGTCCAGGATTCCCAGCCACTCCCGGAGGTCCAATGAAACCCTTTGGAATTATAAATAAGAAAAACAAGAAAATGAGAAATTTCTTCCGCAACACATTAAATACAAATTTTACACTTGCCAACACAACTAAAACATAAACTTTATGACTTCTGCAGTCCAGGTTGTTTCCAAAATGTTTGGAACAGGTCTAAGTGGTCCAGAATGTCAGACAAGTTGTGTTGCTGAGATACGTTTTTAAAAACTGAGATGTATTGTTTACCCTGGGCATCATGGTTTATTGTTGTAGCTGTTGTTTATACATTGCTCAAATTCAGTCTTGCAAGATAGGCAGACATATAAAATAAATACATAAATGGCTCAGATACTTTTAGCTTGATTAGCAGATTCACCATTCAGGGTGAGAGTTAACTCTATATTTAGGACAATATACAGGAGCAAAAAGCAATTTTCCCTAATAAGTGCCTGCTGAGTAGCTTGAATTTTAAATTGGGAAAGCTGAGGTAAGAGGCTTATGTCAGAAATCCACAAGCCTGTCCTTAACTTATGACCATAATAGGGCTTACCTGTCACAGTAGTAAGTTGTGATCATGGTCATAAAGGAGTTCACCACATGACCAAACCAATTTTATGACCTTTTGCAGCAGTTGTTAGGTAAATAACTACAGTCATTAAGCAAACCAATTGTTCACACTGGGCTCGTTTTGCCAAAAAATGGAAGTAAATGTCGGGTTTTGGCAAAAGCATTGGAAAACATGGTCATGTGACTGCAGGATGCTGCAAACGGCTGTAAATGTGGACCAGTTGTCGAGCACACAAAATGCAGTCATATGACTATGGGAAGAGTTGTCGTAACTTCAGAACTGGGTCAAAAGTAATCTATGTCGAGGACTACCCGTACTTCTGATTTTATTTGACATCGCAGGCAGAGCCTGAATAGTGTCATCTAAGCACATCTTTATTTATGTAGTCTTCTGATATAAAACTAGTATATCAGGATTTAATATGAAACTAGTATCTCAGGCACAAAAAGGTTTCTATTCACATATGCACGAACACAAAAACTGAAGGATTAACATGAACAGATTGGAGATGATGGGGATGAAAATAAATTCCATATGTTAATGAAACTCATTTTATGAATCAGAATTAATCAGTGAGTAGAGGAAAAAATAACTCTGCATGAAATATCTCTAGCCCTACGTTATGGTTGAGCTAACAAAGCCGTGCATATAATGCTTACTTACTCTTACACCTTTAGGGCCTGGGTTACCTTCGGGTCCTGTTAAACCCTAGCACAAGAAAACATGTCTTTTACATTATTTTTCAAACAAGAAAACAATATATTTAAAAGGTGTTAAAGTTATGAATTTTGCAATGTTGGTAACATGCTTTTTGAAATCATGTCTGTGAAAGTCAACATTCGGTACATATAATGTAGCTCTCAGAGGGCTTGTAAAAGATACATAATTCCTTTGGTATGGGTACTTTTTCCTTTTTTTGCTATAGTCAAATATTCATGAGAATTGCACTCTTACTTCTTCAATAAAATATTTGGTTTAATAGGGTTTCACAAGAATTTTTAATAAACGAAAATCTGGATGCAATTCCATATATTTCCAAATCAATATAATACCAAATATGCCCAACCAAAATCTTTTAAATTCTTGCCCCTTAAGCATATTGCTATTGAGTTATGGAATCAACTATGAAACAGTATTGCAAAGTTTTAATTCCGTATGTCTACGATAATTGTTTATTATTTAACTATTGCTACAGAAGCCAAAAATAAAGTTGAAACTAGTCTGGGTATCTGGATAGCCAGGCTGGATAATTATTTTCCATATATGAAGTACAAAAAGGAAACCTCATCAACATGAAGTTTAGAAAGCCATGAGAAAACTATAGGGCTTTTTTATGCAATCACCAGTCACATGCATTGCATTTTATAAGGCATCCAGACAATTATATTTCTGGCTGAGGAATTCTGGGTGTTGAAGTCCACAAGTCTTCAAAGGACCAAGTTTGAAGACCCCTGAGGAAGAAGATTAATGCAACACCAGGGGCTGTTCGTCCTTAAGCATCATATGGGCCCTTGCCTTGAAGCCGTGAGGGTCTGGATGGGGGTTAACAGACTCAGGCTCAATCCTGACAAGACTGAGTGGCTTTGGATGTTGCCTCCCAAGGATCATGTTAACTGTCCAGTGTTGACTCTAGCAGGGGAAAATATACCCCCTTCGGAGCGGGTTCGCAACTTGGGTGTCCTCCTTGATCCACAGCTGAAATTGGAACATCATTTGACAGCTGTGGCTGGGAGGACCTTTGCACAAGTTCGTCTGTTGCACCAGTTGCGACCCTACCTGGACCGGGAGGTTCTCCTTACAGTCACTCATGCCCTTGTCACCTCACGCCTGGACTACTGCAATGTGCTCTACATGGGGCTACCCTTGAAAAGTATTCGGAGACTACAGTTGGTCCAGAATGCATCCGCGCAAGTGATAGTGGGTGTTCCTCGGTACACCCACGTTACACCTATCCTCCGTGAGCTGCACTGGTTGCCTATTGGTCTCCAGGTCCAATTCAAGGTGTTGGTTATTACCTTTAAAGCTCTATATGGCTCACGGCCAGGCTATTTGCGAGACCGCCTACTATCTCATAGTTCCCTTCGTCCGGTTACATCCCACAGGCTGGGCCTCCTTCAGGTCCTGTCGGCCAAGCAGTTCCATTTAGCGGGGCCGCAGGGGAGGGCTTTCTCTGCCCATGTCTTGGAACCAGCTCCCCCTGGAGATTAGGACCGCTCCCACCCTGTTGGTTTTCCGCAAGCTGCTTAAGACCTGGCTTTTCCGGCAGGCCTGGGGTTTATAAAATCTGACTCCTGGATGAATGTTACTGTATTGTTTGTCTTGTTAAGTTATATTGTGTTTTTATTGTTAGCCATCCGGAGTCCTACGGGAGTGGGGCGGTCTATAAATTTTAATAAAATAAAATAAAAAATAAACATGAAAGCTTTTTTATGCAGTTGGGAGCTAATTTCCTGACTTCTTTCTTACCTTTGAGGACAGAACTCTGATGGGCTCTAAGTATACTCGCTGTGTTTTTGTAGTACCATAATAAAGACATCACCCTACAAGACAGCTGTTAATTCCTATGCATTTGTCTCTCATCGTCTGTTCATTGCACTTTTTTTGTAGTTCATCACTGATATTACTGAAAAAGCAAAAATGACTCCAGTGCTAATTCTTATTTCTTAAGTTCTTTTTGTTAAATAGCTACTGTAATCTGTGTTATATCAGCACTTGTTTCTAATATACATGTAAAAAAACTGCAAGTTTGACATACCTATTTCTTAACATGATGCTTTTTTTTCAGTTATACTATTGGGAGAGTTTCCATTTTAAATCTAGAAGCTTTTTTTAGAATGAACTCTTGATAAGTAACAGTATGGTTTCCCTTCAACTGTATTGTTCGGGATAACTTAGTGAGTGGAAAAATGTATATTGCATAGCTTTTAGATTTTAACTGAAGTCTCTGTTAATGAAAACGAAGCTTTTATGACACTTCTATAGTTTATTAGAGAGAATGTTCATTGTTTTGTGAAAATACAGCCCTTGAGAACACATTTAAAAAACAGTGCTGACTTAGGATCTAGCTTCTTCCATGAAACAGTCATGTTTTAGATTAAGTGTCTAGCATTCTAAATAACATTTTGCTTAAGAGAAGTGCCCAAAGTTAATTAATATTCCATTCAGCTTCTAGAAATGTTATTAGGATTTTGCCATTTTCTATACCCTTTAGATAAAACTTTATTTAGTATATACTTTGAAATCATTTCAACCCTGAGCTACAAATATTCTCTTTCAATAGTATACACTTTATCTACTAAAATATTTTATGCTTGTGTTTGCACAAAACAATAATTGTAGAAAATTCTGGCTTTATCAATCATTCATAAGTTTCACCATTCCACCTGCCTATAGGAATATCTAACAAGCCAAGAATTTGCCAATAAGGAAAAAAAAATCCTAGCTTATCCTAAACCAATTCTTGCTTGCTCTGCTCAAAGCTGGAATCGTAGATCACACAGAATCACCCTGGTTTATATTCTGATATTTTTGGGTAGCTAGTACAAATAACATAAAGAACCTTGGTGGTGCAGTGGCTAAACTGCAGTATTACAGGCAAACTCTGCCCACAGCCTACTGTTTGATACTGATGGGGCTCAAGGTTGACTCAACCTTCTTTCCTTCCAGGGTCAGTAAAATGAAGACTCAGCATGTTGGGGACAATATGCAAATAATGCTTCTACATTGTAAGCAGCCACGAAAGTGCTGTAAAACATTATAGGGCAGTATATAAGGCTAAATGCTATTCCTATGCTATAAACCAATTTATTGTGGGTGAAACAAGCCAAACTCAAGCAATGGATGCCCCAGCACAAGGACTCCAGAATTCTGACTTATGTTTCTTCTAAAAATGCAGCCTGTTATCAGCTACTGTTTGTTTCTTTGTTCATTAGATATAACACCAATATTTCTTTTATAGGATTAATTCTAGAAGATCCTTACCTTTTTTGATATGTGCAAAAAGCATACTTTGGAAACAAACTACACACATTAAATAAGATACAACTACAAATTAAATTAGGTAGGGAGATCTTGATGTATATATATATATATATATATATTTTAAAAAATACAATTTCTGGTAATTTAGGTTTGAAGTATAGTTACTGCACCTGCCTGCCAGGGTAACCAAAAGCCCCAGGGTTGCCAGTCATTCCTAGAATTCCCTAAATTGAGAAGACAAAAATACAGTTTAATCATCTATGTAAGTATGAAATATTCATTACAAGTCCACTCTTCATTTAAGCTTACATAAAACATATTCTGTATGCAGCAGCATAACTCAAGTAAGCAGTGGAGAATGTAACTCAAAATGAGGGAAAGTGCATGGCCATTTTGTAGGGTCTTTTTAGAAAACTTGTAGGGCAGGCATGTCAAACTTTTTACAAAACTTGTAGGGCAGGCATATCAAACATGTAGGGCAGGCATGCCAAAACCGCACCCACCCCATTGCTGGCAACGGGGGAAAAGTTCCGATACGTCACGCGATGTCATGGGTTTGACATGCCTGTTGTAGAGTATAGGAAAAAAAATAAAATAAACTGTAAATTTTCTTTAGAGAAAAGAGTGAGATTTGTAAGCAGGGTGCACAAACTAATGCTAACTATGGCTGTATGATTGCAACTTAGATTGGAATGAAAGTATCAATGCGTTGGTCATCTACAACTGAATGCCATCAACTCTAACTCTCATCAAATATCCTAATGAAATAATCCAAAAGCTGAGGCTAATGCTTATTTTTAGTGACTCAAAAAGTCTCTGGAGTGTTGGGAGTAATGACAGATTTGTGAATAGTGACACTGTTATAATTCCTCTAGTTTTCTTTTTAACAGCAAGAGGTAGCCTATAACTTACTACATTACTTTACATAAATTCTACTATTCTGTTATTCCAAAAGAACATTTAGATATTTTAGTATGTTTTTTAAATTTAATGAATTAACGTATGTTTTTGTACGTAGTGGAAATCAACCAAAAAACCTGTAACAGTTGGGCATGCTTTCATTTTTTTTTAAATGCTGCAAGATACATTGCCTTCTTCTGAATCATTAAGCCATAAATATCTAAGCAATTTACTAGCGATCCATCTCTCTAGCTCACTGCTTTTTATTCTGATTAGCAATGGTTCTCTGATATGTGAGATTTAAATTGGTGTGCAGGATTAAACATTGGCCCATATTCACACAAGACATTTGACAATCAGCCAAGCAAGCAAGCATGAAGAGCTTATTAAATATTTGGGATTAATACATGGCATATCAAATCATGATTGTTTTACTTACTTGTTCCCCTTGCATCCCTCTTTGTCCTGAATATCCCACTAAACCCTGCAGGTATATAAAAAAGAACAAAAACAAATGTTGCACTGATGTCTAAAACTCTCCCAGATGTCCCCATGTAAACAGATTTTTTTTGGTCTCTCCCAAGAGAATTTTGCCAAGTTTAGTTTTTAGACTTGGCAAAATTTCAAGACATGAAGTACGACCGGAAAATATTACTGATATATACAGAGAGAAATCCTTATCTCAGTACAATTACTTTTAAAAATTTCTAATATGTCACCTGGCTGGTATCAAATGTAGATTTATTTTATGGAACATACAACTTATAATTATACATTTATAATTATTCAGATTTGGATATAAATGAAGTAGTTTTCCAATCCCAAATCTTTTTCAAAGCATCTTGAGAAGCTAATTTGATTATAGTAGAAATGCTACTCCACAGACCTCTAAGATTTTAACTAAAAAAGTAAATTTGCTAGAACTATTTTTTTTATACGTTAAAAGAAATATTTTGTTCTTATGACAACAGAAACATGTCAGTAAGATAGCTGATGCGAACTTGTTGAATAATTCAGAATAATTAGAAAGTTCTGGGAAACTTTCTAATCAAATGTGCTGTATATCATGGGAAATATACCATACACTATTATGGGGAAAATCCCATAATATACAGTATATTAACTGGTGAGAGATAGTGTATTGTAATGGTTAAGGTGCTGGACCAGGAGTGAGGAAATATAGTTCCCTCAGGAATGGAAGCTGGCTGGGTGCCCTCTCAGTTCTAGCCTGGGAAGAAAGAAACAACCATCTATAACCCACATTAGGCGAGTATAGATAAATGAAGTCTTCATCCTGGAGTAGATCTATTTAGGGCTGATAATAATACAAATTCAAGTCTAAATTAAGAAAGGCATTGACCAGAAACAGCAAGCTGAGAATTTATCAAAAGTATGAAACATAATTTCACAATATGAGCTCCACCCCTTAGATAATTGCAACAGAAGTATAAAAAGGGTAGGCATTGGCACTGCAAGATCACAACACACATTTAACCATTTTCCAAGCCTCTACAGACGGCCATTATGAAATCATCCATGTGTACAGTTTGATCTGGAGGACAGTATTTTTGAAAGCATCTGAAAATGTTCTATTACCATTTTTTGGGGAAGTTTTTGGTAAAATGAATTATGTGATGATAGCTTGACAATACAGAGGTAACTAGTTACCTGTTTCTTAAAATTCAGTATCAATAAAGCAAGGGAGGAATGAAGCAAGGGCTTATTTGAAGAGCAAGGACAAATCCTTCACATGTAAAGTAGGTCTGAACATAAATATCCATTCTTGGAGTTCCTAAATATTTTTCCACTGTCCATACTCATACTTCAGTACATTTCGCTTCCTCTTCTTGTACATAAAGGAGTTCTAATTCTTTTTTGTGGTGGCTATTCTAAAGGGTTTTAAAGCTAACAATGGAAATACATGCTAGTGATAATTTGTCTGTAAAGGTAAAGAGATATTGCAGCTGATAGAGGTCCTTGCTTATCAGGCAGTAGGTATAATACTTTCATGTGGCGTGGGCTTGCCCCATTTTCTTGGGCTTTAAGAGAAATGTTCGGTTACAGCCAGTGGTGGGATTCAGCTGGTTCGCACCAGCTAATTTTTTGTTGCCCAGGCCTAGAACGGACTTCCGGAACAACTTCCGGTTGTTCACATATTTGAATCCCGTCACTGGTTACAGCAGTAACTTCTGTCTGAGAATCCAGACGGTAGACCACAGCTACTAATTGTTTTCAGACATGCGTACAAATGAGGGGGAAAAATTGACAAAGTGAACAGAACTCATTCTAGTCATTGAATTTGTATAACTATCATTTCATACAGCTTTTTTGAAAAACACATGTGCTTTTAATCCAGTTTTCTTTTAATTACAGGCGGTCCTTGACTTACAAACATTCACTTAGTTCTGAGTTACAATGGCATTTTAAAAAATGATTTACAACTGTCTCTCACATTTACGAGCATGGCAGCCTTGTCAAGTCATGTGATCAAAATGTGGGTGCTTGGCAACCGGCATGCATTTATGATGGTTGCTATATAGTGGGGTCATGTGTTTGCCACTTGTAACTTTCCCAGCTGGCTTCCGACAAGCAAAGCCAATAGAGAAAGCCAGATTCCTTTAACAATTGTGCGAGTCACTTAACAATTGCAGTGATTTGCTTAACAACTAGGGGGGGAAATGTCATAAACTTTGACACAACTGACTTAACAACTTTCCATTGCTTAGCAATAGAAATTCTGTTCCCAATTGTAGTTGTAAGTCAAGGACTACCTGTACTGGGATGATCTGTAATTTTAGACCTATAATGCTTTTTTATTCTCACCTGGAATAAATTAAATAGTAGTTGAATGTAAGGCAGGCTTCTGGCTATTGTTTAAATCTCATTGTATTAATTTTATACATTGAAAGAAACTTTTGAATCTAAAAACTTTACTATACTCTTTTCTGAATGAAACATTGGCTATAAATCCAATAAATAGAATTTCACATTTGTCTGCAATGTGTAACAATTTTCAGATGAAGCATGCTGATGTGTCATGTCTTGTTTACAGCACTGGTGAATCCAACATGAATTCATGCTGATATATTATTCTTGTTCTGTTTAAAATAAACTCTAGAAGACACAATAATAAATTACATGTTTAAACCGATTGTTTTTCATAATTAGCAGCCTCTACATATTTGTTTGAAATTTGGTTAGCAATTCTTCAAATTAATTAGCTATACTTTAAAAAAAATATGCTTGACATTTTGTACAAGTAAAATATCATTTGAATGTTATTCCCAATTATATAAACACGTATGCCTTCCACATGTTCCCAGCAAGACATTTGCAGTAGTTACATCACATTCAATTTTTCTCTTGATCAACTCTTCTGAGTGAGTGGCTGGGAAATAGCACAAGGGTCTTGCTGTGGGATCAAAAGCTGTACACATGTAGAAACCTTAACAGCTGTCTGAATCCCAATTAAAATTTGAACCGAATTTACCTGTCTGAAATCCACTTTACTATATTAATACATTTTTTCTGTTTCTATTCTTACATACATATTGATTGAAAGCAACAGAAAATATATACTATAACCGTTTACTGGTGCACCCTCATATAAAGAAGATACAAAGTTGGAGTAGTCATTATGAATAAGCCAGATCATCCAGGGAAGTAAAAAACAGATTTGATGAGAATTGCACATTTTTGTGGGGCTTATTTATGGAAAACAAGCTCACTACCAAAACTTACTCCCACTCTGCCTGGATAAGCTGACAGCCAGCTTTATCTTAACCATGTCCAAAGCACGTTCTGACAGGGTTCCAACTCAGCATTCAGAAACCTAATGGATGTTGTTGGACAAGATGGCTGTCAGCTTGTTCAGGCAGGACGAGAACGAGTTCTAACAGCAATTTTTTTTTTTTTTACATACAAACCGTATCTAATCCTTTGATGCACAAAGCTGGATCACTGACTGAACTTGTTTCTACTCTGCCTGGACAAGCTGACATCAAAATAAGGATTAGTTGCTGCTATAAAAAGCATTGAGCCATGAAAAATAAATCTGAAACAAAAAATGAAAATATTTTCCTCAAAAATAAAGTAGGAATGATACAAAAAAAGCTTATTCTTCTCATTTAAAATATATTTTTAAATTGGATTGCTTCATTTTTTTCAGCTTTACTTTATAAAGCTGCAAATTTCTATTTCTGTTCTATTGTTTCATTTGACATATAAATGAAAATGTAATGATTTATTTCTTGCTCAACCTTATTCATGAGGGGGGCTTGTTGTTAAACAATTCATTTACATTTTAGAGAGTTATGGCATCACAAGTTTGAAATCTCTTATATAGATCCATAAATCTTGTTTTATTAAAAAAAGACTGGATTTTTTAAAACATGCAAAGCCAAAATCAAATAAATTACATTCTGTTGGTCATGCCATAAACTTTAATATCACATACATTTTGTAATGCCTGCCTGTATCACATTCATTTGACTGCAAGACAGAACTGAGTGGATGAATTGAACCCATATCCAGTGATAAAATCTGATAAAGAAACAAATAACCAAACAGTGCAACCTCATCCTAACCTCAGGCAGATACGTTTTAGTGTCATGGATGCGTACCAAACTGTAATTTTTTAAATTTGTTACTATAGTATTTTACTAAAACATTTTGTAAAAGCTTGTGACTCAGTCTAAAATGATATTGTGAGGCTTAAGTAGTTAGTTCTGAATTACAGGCAGCTGGTTTGGATGTCCTTAATATATAGACAGATAGTTCTTGGGTTACGAGGACAATTGGGACCAGAATTTTGTTGTTGGGTATCAGTTTTGTGTTGTGCCTTTTGATGATGACGAAGAATGATCTTCATTTAACATTAATCTGTTATTTTGTCATCTACAGCTTGACAAATATTAAACATTGTTTATGGATTTGAATAACTTCATTGGATTTTAGACACATATAGGACCACAATGTCTAGAGCCATAGTTACCTCTTTTTTAAAAAGGGATCGACCTTCGTTTTCAAAATGAGCCCTATTCATCTTGGTGGAACCTGCAACATGGGCTGCTAATTGATTAGAATTACTAATAATGTTGGACCTACTAATATATAGATTTTTAAAAAATAAACTAAAGTACAACCAAGCATATAATTTTCAGTTCCAGGTAAATGTACCATCCAAGGAATATTGGTGCAGTAATTCAAGATTTGTTTTTTTTTAGTTGATGAAAGAAGTTGCATTAATCAACAATGTTAAAATAAAGTGAATAAATTTACTAAAAGTAAAATAAATTTACAATTTTTATGAAGGGCTGTTGTGGTAAAACATTTATTTTGTACTTTGACAGAATACAAAATTCAACCCTATTTTTTTTGAAGATAATGCTCCATGCAGATATGACAATCAGTAAAGACTGCTAAAATGACTAGTTATCAGACTAGCCAGATAGATAGCAATAAAATTAAATATTAATCTTTTTTTTAAAGGTCCCTGTTCTAGGACATGGAATCCTGAAGAAATACAAAGCATTTTTCTAAAAATTTAAAAACAAAGTTTGAATTGAAATGTCAGTTTTTTTCAACAAGGAATTGTTCCAGAACACAAATAATAAAAATAGTAAAATTTATTAAGATGCATGCTGATGGATGTGCCCTTGTAAGACAATTCACAGCAAGCTGAATTGATCCCGAGTAGCAACAAAGGAAAAAAAATCCATCGGAAATCTGTGGTCCAGTAAACCAAATGGTTTATCAATAAAGGAGAATATTTGTAGCTCAGGTTGAAATTAGGAATCTTTGGTGCTCTCTGAGCTTGCTTGTTTTCTTGCAGACGTTTTATCACCCAAACTAGGTAACATCATCAGTGCTAATCAAATTGTTTATATTCATTGAGCACTCAGAGATAGTGTAGCTAGCATGCTAACTAATAGGAGGACATAAATTATATTAAGGTCACCTAGATAGTTTTATCAAAACATTTTAACATCATGGTGTCATTTATACTATGTCTGCCTTTTTCTATCTTTTGACTTTGTAAGAGTATATAAGCTATGGTTCTGCCTTTGCTTACTGCTGCCCAACAAGCAGCCAATGCTTTGCTGAAAAGCCCAGCATATACTATATTGCTTACATGCCAACTAAAATTGTGCTGTATTTTCAAAGTAATGTGGTTACAAAAATTACAGTCACATTACATTTTGTAGTTCTGCGTAATGGGAAAAAGTCTTACGAATACTCATGGTGTAAGCTGCAAAGCTCTATATTTCAGACAAGAGGATTCATAGAAAGAGAGATTTGGCTATGTAATGTAATTATAATGTGGGAGACATTATGCAAATGAATACGTTTGATCTCTAAAACAAAAGAAGAGATCAACCTTTCAAAGTACTTTTTATATATAGTCTTGCAGCGTATTATATGAAAGCTAAATAATTATATATGAATATTATAATGCTTTTTCAAGTTCCCTAATATTCTCTTGTCAGTTTATAAATATTAGATATTGAATTAGCCTAATCAACTCTGATCACTCTAATAGATTTGGTGAAGTCTCTACACCAAATAAGCAATCATAAGCTCACTATCATAACTCAGAAGAAACACAGTATAATCTCAACCCATATACTATTTAGTTTTCATAAAATATGCATAATTTCATACAAACAGCAGAATTCCAGTCAAAGGAGCACCTCAATTGCCACAATATTACAATTAATTTGCAAGTTTCCATCATTTACAAGGCAGCCATGATGCCGTATTCAAGTAATTAATATTCTTGTAACAGGGCTTTTCTTGGAAACTCTTTTTCAAAACAGATTTATTTAAACAATGTTTCTTTGGAGTCTTATTGGTTATTGAAAACTTTGTTTCCTACATTTTCAGTATCAGGAGTGGTTCTGATGACGAACTTCAACCTCAGATTCTATAATCTGTAAGAAATTCCTTTTACATATGAGCATGAAATTATTTATAATTATAAACCTTAATAATGGCCTACAAACAAACATATTTTAAAAAATCTTACCTTTTCACCTTTGAGACCCTCTATGCCAGGTAACCCTGTTAATCCTGCATCACCCTATAAATTTAGTATAATGTTAATGTAGCATGATACCAGATCAAAGAATAACTATATACTCTGAAAAGATTATGTTCCCCATAGCCCTCAAACTACTGCAATATGACCAATTATCATTGCATTGCTTCTAGAATTAGCATACTTCAGAAACTTTAAGCCAGAGATTCAGAGAATCTCCTGCAGATCTTTGTGTGAACAGCAGTGAACTAGCAAGGATTCCTGATTCTTGGTAGTACAGCAGTAACATTATCTTGCCTTGCTTTTCTTAAATTATATTTCTGAAATAAAGAATAATCAGGCGTCAATTTTTGTGGAAGAATTATAAACTCTGCTAAGTGCTGATATTAAAAATGAAGTCCAGAAGTCAAAAATAGGTAGCTGTTCCTTGCTATTTTCTGATGCACATTTAACACACTATTATTTTAAAAAATTAAATACTATATCTGATTTTTGTTTTGTTGGTAAACCACCAGGAAACACAAGGACAGCACACTGAAAAAATATTGATGGAAATAATGCAAACTCCATTTTGTTTACAAGAAAGCTATACAGACATATCCATGAAATCATCAGGAATTAAGCTGAATTCAAAACAGATGATACCATTTACATCAGGGGTGTCAAACTGCCGCCCGCGGGCCGGATGCGTCACAAGGAAACCACACCCACCCCATTGCCAGCAATGGGGGAAAAGTTCCGATACGTCACGTGATGTCATGTGACGTTGTGAGTTTGACATGTCTGATTTACATATTACTCTTTTGCATCAAGATCTGGATGACGAATCTTGTAATAAGAATAAAATTGCAAGGTGATCCCACTTAGATTACAGCTTGACTGCCCTGGGGTGCATCATAGCACCATTTTTAATAAATAGACAGAATCATTGCTTAATAGTAGAATAGTTCCAACCTTTTTTCGTATATAATACATGCAGTATCTATTTCTACAGTCTATTAGTTTTCAAAATTAGTAATGTAAAGCAAAAGAACCTGCAGATGTACCAAAGAAGTCTTTCCAAACAAAATTAATCAGGGAAATAGATTGTATCCAAAAGAAAATCAATAACAATGCAATAGCACATTATGAAATCCATATTTTCAACAATTAGACAAACCCATCATTTTCTTTCCCCTTTTGTTTGTGCATTGTGAGTCGTCCTCCCACCGAAGAGATGTAGCTTGCAGTATGACATTGCTTTGGTCATTTTGATGAAAGCAGGGAATTTCTGTTGATGCCCTTGCTTTAACAAGAAAATATTCCTAACTTTCCAAACCACAATTTCATTTGTCTACATAATCCTCCTATAATTTTAAATTGGACATAAAACATTAATTATACAGTACAAATAAGACTATGACCAATATTACTCATTTACTTTTTCTCCGCGCTTTGCTTGTCCTGGGGAAAACCCTGGATCACCTTTTGGGCCCTGGGAAAACAAAATTAAATTAATATATAAGGCACAGGTATTATTGCTAATATCTCTTAGAAGTGAATATGTTATTTAGGAGAAGGATATATAGATTCAATGAAATATATAAAATAACACTTTAATCAAAGAAATAATTTCTATTATATATTGGAGGTATTTTTATATGCATTTTACAACATTAGCTCTTCTAGGAGTTTGTATAGATGACTTAGATCTAGAAATAGAAAAACACAATTTTAGTATTCTAGTAGCTATATTTTAGAAATATTTAATACTTCTCTGGTAGTTTAAAGTATATAATTCAAAAAGGACAAATTAAATTACCACCATCTTATTCTAATAAAAGACACACCTATTCTTCAATCTCCTTAATCTTCAAGCAGTAAAGCTGCATCAAAAAATATCCTCAATAATCCATAATATTTTCCTTTCTTGTGTTCCTCTACCTTTCTTATTCTAACATGTTTTCCCCTCATTTCTTTTCCTTAAATTTTCTCCTAATTTTCTTTTCTGCATTTACTCAGCTTAAGCATAGTTTAATGTTAGCAAACGTCTGAGGCAATAGCAAAGTAATTACCTTTTTGCCTGCCAAAGTAAAATGGGCAAGTTTTAAAATTTCTCCCCCAACCTCAAGCGAGAAAGCTTGTAATGAACAAGCCCACATCTTACTTGACTTCAAGGTTCCTTTCTGAGAGCTTCTATAATCTCATAGGTGTTAAATTCTCATAGGTATTAGCATACTTTTAAAATAATATTTTCTTTAGTTTGGGAAATAAGCAAATGGCATCTATGTTTGATAATTCTGACATGTGTGGATAATACATTCTTGTCTTAAGCCTATTTGGAAACCATGTTTTTTTAAACACGTGGCCTGATTTGTTAGGGTTTTAAACTAATTTTCCTAAATTGGGAATATCCACTCAAGAGAGCTGAATCATTTTTGATTTAAGCAGTGCATCCATGAAGGCCAGAGGTACAGAGGGTTTTATCATGATGTCTTTGTACAAGTGATACAAATTATGTACTTGAGTCATTTTGAGTAGCAAAATGGAACAAGTACATGATTTTCATAATGACTTCACACAATGTCAGCTTCTACAGGATTCTTACATACAAATGTAAATCAGAATAGGGTAGAGGTGGAAGGGACCGTGGAGGTCTTCTAGTCCAGCCTCCTGCTCAAGCATTTCAGACAAGCAACTGTCCAGTCTCTTCTTAAAAACCTCCAGTGATGAAGCACCCACAACATCTGATGGCAAGCTGTTCCACTGGTTAATTGTCCTCACTGTCAGGAAGTTTTTCCTTAATTCCAGGTTACTTCTCTCCTTGATTAGTTTTCATCCACTGTTTCTTGCCCTGACCTCTGGTGCTTTGGAAAATAAATTGATCCTTTCCTCTTTGTGGCAGCCTCTCAAATACTGGAATACTGCTATTATTTAAACCCAAATACTTAATCTTAATTTAAAATACTTTAAAACAAATACTTAAACCCAAATACAAATAAACTCTCAAATACTGGAATACTGCTATTATTTAAACCCAAAGAGGCAATTTGTACAATCTGGAAAAGGATATAGCTATATTAATAAGATATCTTTGTCTCTTAAACAAATTTTAAAATATATGACAAAATAAAGTCATCATATTTATATTACCTATTACTTAACTATTTCAAAATTTTACAGCACTAATTTTGTTCAGGATCTCTCATGTGTGGGATATTTCTTCATTCCTTTTGTTAATGACTATTTTAAATGATGTAATATTAACCCATTTTTTAATCTGTCTCTTCTAATTATTCTAAAACTTGAAGAGGTGGGATTTTTATTATTTCTTTTTTACAGACAGGTAGCGGATCCTGTCAATAACAAGAGCTTAAGTATTAGGTGTTCTGAGAACCCATAGAACATTTAAGCTTGGGATTAACAAAATAAATTTCTTTGGGCTGGCTGCTCAAACTTGTTGGTGACTATTGATGTAGGCTGACATAATCTTGGTAAAAACAACTGTTCATGATAATTAGAGTAGCTGGTGACGTTCTACTGAGCTAAACTTGGAAAGGATTAAACCTGTCTTGAAAGTGATGGAAGTTCTACTAATTCTTAAATTCTTCTCTGGCTTCCAGTTGAAGAATTGCCAGCTTCTCTGGCCTATTAATTCCTCACTGTCCATCATAATTATATTTTCACTTCCTTACACTGAACAGGAGAAAATTAAGAAGTTGCAAGTGAAAGAACAAGGAATCATTCCTTGTCAAAACTTTATTCACTATATTTGAATTTGTTGCTGCAGTATTCTCCTTGCATCATTCATGTTTTTCAACTTATAGGAGAATATGCAAAAAAAAAAAAAATTCCAAATTAACCCAAACATCACTAACCGAGATTCATATGCCAAAATATTCTCCATTTGCTGTGCTAGATACTTAGAACGCTCAAAAATTACAGGGTACTTTGTTTTACATTAGCCTGTGTAAAGTTTATCTAATGCTGCTAACTGCCTGGGAGCAGTTTTTAACACTTGTCACAACAGGTCAGATTCCCACCCTAAGGAACTGTATTAGAATAAATGGCTCTAGTTGTTTTTATCCTGTTACCCATTTATCAAGGAGCTATAACTAAATCCGACTTGAAGGCTCTCCAGAATTCCATACAGCTGTCCAGAGTTATCTAAATAGTTTCTGCTTTCAGACCTCCCTTTTAATCTGCCTACTAGATTTGACTCTATCAAAGCATTACAGTATTTTACCCTTCAGGTAACAAAGCTTAGAAAGTTGCTAAACAAATAAAATAGGAATACTGAGGCAAAACCTTTATTGCAGCATTCACATATTTTCTTTGAATAATGTGTGTGTGTGAAAATATAAAAATGGCTGCTTTGTTAATCCTTGCCTTTAAAGCATAAACCACATTTAAAATAATGTGCCCGATTTTGCTTTTACAGATAGTCCTCACTTAGGAACCACAACTGGGACAAGTAATTTGGTTGCTAAGCAATGCAGTTGTTAAGTGGAAAATCATGTGGCCATGACGAGCATATTATATTATTTCCTCTTTGGTTGTTAAGCAAAGGGACATGGTCACTAAGTGAAAAATCATCAACATTACTCATGTGTGGCATACCTTTGGACCAGGCCAACCTGGCAGCCCAGGGTTTCCATGTGGGCCTGGAATACCCTATGGAAAATATAAAATATAAAATATGCAATTACAAAGAACAGTAAGGAAGGAACTTCATTTGCGCAAGGACATTTCTCAGGGTTTATTAACTTTTTTATGTTGGGTGTCATGAATATTGGTCTAAAGAAATTATTCAGAAACCATTACAACTAAACTTTGAGCCCCCCCAAAATAGGGAAGGTATTAGGAATAGATTCAAGAGAGGTTTCTTCCTGGCAGTCCCAGTTGCTGTCATTAACTAAATCACAGCAAATCATTAGGTAAAAACCGATGCCAATCTAAGCCATTCCCATCTTGGTTCTTCCCAGCTCCAAACCTCTATAAGATAAGGGACTCCCTCCCCTTCTCCTATCTCCTCCCCATCTCTGTCCTTTTGGTCACCCTGTGCTTCAATCCCTCTTGGCCTTGTGAGGCAGCTTCTGGTCACTCCAGGCCTTCTTTCCAAGCCTGTGTGCAGCCTTGTCCAAATCATGTGCAGCATTCTCACAAGGCTTTGGAAGGCTTCCTAGCCTTGCGAGGAGGCCATACATGATCTGAACAAGGGCACGCACGATTTGTACAAAGGTGTGCATGGCTTTTGGAAGAAGGTCTGGCATGGATAGCAGCTTCCTCACAAAGAGCCAGACTTCATGCAACTCATCATCATCAGCAGCAGCAGCAGCAGGAAGAAGAAGATGGCGAAGATCAGCTGGGTGCGGCAGGACTGGCAGAGCAAAAGGGCCAGCAAAGCTTAGACAGAAGTGCCAGAGTGGCAAAACTAGCACGGCAGCAGGAGCAGCAGAGGTAGCAGAGTGCAAGGCAGTCAAAAGGGCAGATGTGTGTGTGTGTGGGGGGGGGGAGAGAGACAGAAGGATGGGGGGAGTTGAAACAGCCCTGTGGTCTTAAGTACAGGACAGCTGCCAGGTGCCTGAATTTTGAACATGTGACTGCAGCTGCATTGCAACGGCCATAACTTCAGGAATTGGGCATAGCTAAATTCATTTATTGCTGCAGTAACTCTGAACAGTAACTGAATGAATAGTTATTAACAAAGGAGCAGCTGTAGTTCTAGTTTTTCTGATTTGACTGTTTCCTGATTTGGACAACTTTGAAGGGCTGACAAGTTCACACTAAGAAATCTTCTTCTCTTCACTCTACAGACTGAAGGCTGTGCCAATTAATATAGAGAATAAGTCACTTAGCATTTCAAACATTCATTCAAAGATATTTCTGTGCTGCTGCAATCAAACTGAGTCTTTGTAACTTACATAGAAAAATACATACAAAACATATCTGGTACAAAAAAAAACAATAATACAAAGAAAACTGAGTAAACAAACATTAACTCAATGAAAGAATCTCTTCATTAACACAATAAATGGAACATCTGAGTAATCAGTAGCAAGAATACAAAGGAGCAAACATTAAAATCCAACTCTATCAGTTAAAATGATATATCTTTTTCCTAAAATAAATTTGAGTATTCAACTTTTTCCAAATATTAAGCTGCAGAACCAGTTTTTGTTTTGTCCATTATTATAGGAGATGACCTGACAGCTACAGCTTTGACAACAAGGATCTTTTTAGATATTGTTGGATTATCATTTCTGGAATATTCAGCCAATCTTGTCAGCATCAGGAGTCCTAATGCAAAATACCTGGAGAGCACCAGAGAAGATCAACATTTAGGAAAAATCTGATAAGTGGGATTTGGGCTAAGCTGAAACTGCTAAGGAAAGTGACTCTGTTAACCAAATGGCCAATGTGAAAAAGCCATCTTTCTACTTGAAACCATTTGATAGTAAACTGAAAATAAAATAGCCAATATAATACTTTTATACAAAACTATTATGTGACAGCACACTTGGAATTCTGTGTAGAGTTTTAATTACCCCACTTTAGAAAGGATGTAATGCAAACAAAATGATTATATGGCTAAATTACCTCCCAGACAAGAAATAGCATGAAACAAAGCTGAGTGAAGGAAAAACTCATATAGGTATATAAAATACAGGTAGTCCTAGACTTACGACTACAATTGAGCCCAAATTTTCTGTTGCTAGGTGAGACATTTGTTAAGTGAGTTTTGCCCCATTTTATGACCCTTTTACCATAGTTGTTAAGTAAAGCACTGCAGTTATTAAGTTAGTAACTCAGTTGTTAAATGGATCTGGCTTCCCAATTGACTTGGCTTGTCCGAAGGTTGCATAAGGGGATTACATGACCCTCGGACACTACAACCGTTGTAAATATGAGTCAGCTGACAAGCATCTGAATTTTGATTGCATGATGGGTGGGGAAGCTGCAACGATCACAAGTGTGAAAAACGGTCATAAGTCACTTTTTTCAGTGCCGTTTTAATTTTGAACTGTCATTAAATGAGCTGTTGTAAATCGAGGACTACCTGTAATGCAGAATCTCCAAAATATGGACAATGTATTCTTTCACATATACAATGTGTCTACTAAAGGAAGAAGAACCAGAGCCATAAAATTAGAATACTCCTTCCCTCACCACATCTGTTGTTAGCCACCAATTTTGATAGATTAAAAGGAAATTGGAGAAACCCTCAGAGGATCAGGGCCCCAAAGGCTACTGGTTTGTACGGCTATGTTTGGAATCATAGCTAGCAATAGACCAGGAAAAGAACACACACTGCCCTCCTCTGAGTTTTTGAGAATCTTGAAAAGTATCCTGTTGGCATCCTGTTGGCATAATGAGTCACAGGAGAGAGACTAAACAATATATTCATCACATATTTTGCTCAGCTAAAACACGGGTGTTTTTAGTTGTATTGACCACATCGGATACACACTGAGTAAAAATAGAGATTTTCTTCATTTTTCCAGAAGAGGGGGTGGAAACCATGTAAAACCTCCTACATAGAGACCTGATATAATTGCCATATCTCTCTACTATGAAAACCTAAGCGTGTGTGGATCGTTATACCATTCTGATAGATTGCAAAACATGGAGGAGGTAAGTATTTCTGTTTCATGGTTCAAGTAGAAAATAACTAGTTGGTTACTGCTGGGTTTTGTTGTTTTTTTTTTGTCCTTACATATGTATTTATTTATGAAAAGAGATAAGCTGGAATGCCTGTATTAGGTTTTTTTCAGCATATTAAACATTATTCAGGTAATGTTTAAAAGCATACAGAAAGTCCTCGATTTACAACAATAAACTGAGCCCAAAATTACTGTTGCTAAGTTAAACAGTAGTTAAGTGAATCACTGCAGTTAAGTTAGTTAATTCCTTCTGCCCCATTTTACAATCTTTCTTGCCATAGTTGTCGGTTGTTAAATGAATCTGGCTTCCCTATTGATTTTGTTTGTCAGTCAGTCGCAAAAGGTGATCACATGGCCCCAGCCACTGCAACCATTATAAGTACGAGTCAGTTCCCAGTGTCTGAATTTTATCATGCTGCAACCATCGTAAGAGTGAAAAATGGTCATGTCCCTATTTTTCAGTGCCGTTGTAACTTTGAAGGGTCACTAAATGAACTGTTCTAACTCGAGGATTACCTGTCTTCCTTTCGGTAATGAAAATGATGCAAAATCCTTTCGGTCACCAAAGTCCCAATTTATGTGCCAATACAGCAACACTTCATTGGCAAAAATAAGGTTCATGAAAAAGTTACTTATCAGGAATGAGTTCTACATTCAAAGGAATTCGGTATAATGCCATTCTTTTTGTGATCTTGAGTAACAAATACAGCCTTGTCATTTCTGTTAGCATTTCAATTCATACATAACATTAAACAATGATTTTAGAGTCATTATTGCCAAATGAGCCTTAATGAACTCGCTGACACATCACAAGAAGCCATAATGGGTGGGTTCAAACATCTTCCCTAACTATATTGTTTATCACGTGACACCTTAGCCAGTGATAATTAGTCTTACAGAGTGGGTGGGAATCATAAAAGGACACCCTAGAAATTTCTCTTTTTCCAACTGGTAAAAAGACATGCCAAATTTTCAGCTCTTTGACAGAGAAGGTTTTTATATGCTGCCTGCCAACACACATGGAATCTGTGTCAGTGCAGTTAACTTTAATATAAGCCACACTAACGTGTTTTTGATGAGTTAGCTTTTGTTCATCATAACATGCCAGAAATTCCTTTCTTAATGCCTCAACCAATGTTTAGCAGAAAAAAAGCTAAAATATGTGTGCATATTACTATGTAAATATTAACATAGGAGTATCTCACAGACAAAAAAAAAAAAAAAATCCAGCATGGGAGAATAATAAAATTTATAATAAGGAGCAGGCAAATTCTAGATTTCAGAATTTTGGTTTATAGAAAATTTGCTATTTTTTTTAAAAATGTGTCTGTATTGTTACACTTCTCAATACAACTCATTACCAAACGAGATAGAAATTCTTTGTAGTCAATCACATTCTTATTACACCAAAAGAGTAAAGAGGCATTATAGGATTGCAACTTTAACAGTTTCTTCAGTGTTGCATTTCAGGTTTTAGCGCCCATGGCCTAGCAAACACATTTATTAATGTTTTGCCAGCAACTAAAGGAAATATGTTCTTTAAACCACAGTCACTAAACCCTGGAGCTCAACATTGCTGAACAGATATCAGCAGTGAAAACCCACACCAGTTTCTTCACACTTCTTTTTGCTTTCTACCTTCAGGATGTAAAATTCTAGGAAGTCCATTCTATCTCACTCCAAAAGGCAAATAAACAGGACATTAGACTTCAGAGACACATTGATGAGAGAAATGAAAAAAAAATTGAAGATGAACAGAATATAGCCTGATATATTGCTATCACATTAATTCAAAGTTTACATTCAGTTGCAGTGTAAACAAAATGCACCGCTTATTTCCAAGAGAAAAGCAGCTAAAAACATTTCATTTTTTTAATGCATTAAGACATCTCAGAAACAAATCGTCTACTTGATTGTGAAAAGGTGTATTACTGGAAACAGGTATCTATTTTTTACTCACTCTTGGGCCACGCTTTCCTGCTGGGCCAGGTAATCCTGGAGGACCTGGGGGTCCCTAAAGGGGAAATGAAATGAGAAAATAATGAACACAAAAATCCAGCATAGGAATGACAATCTTAAATTCTGTCTTTCAGAAATTGAAATTATTCATTAGTTTCCCTACCTGTAATAGGTCAACTAAGTGCGCAGGATTTTTGAAATTGAAAAAAGTGCTTACGCTAAATACCACAATGACTAGCATGTGCCTTAGAAGAACAGAAACAGTGGTTAGGTGGCTCAGATAGTAACTTCTAGTAAGACACAATACTTGATTAATATACAATAGCAGCTTAAGCAGGAAACTTCAGTTGATGACCACCACAACCTGGTCTAGATTGTAACTAAATTATCAAGGATTGAAAATAAGGAAAGATGCATCTATGTATGTCTTGCATCTATGTATTTGTACTGGAATAATATAAAAAGGAGACGACCATGTAAACTGCAAACCAATAGACTTTATGATAGCCATCTATATTTATGGCTGCTTGATTGGTTAAGCCAAGATAACTTTCTAGTAGATAAACATGCAAATCTTAGGATGGTTTGGCCAACTTTGGACCATTTCTTAATTTTATACGTATCCTTATTGAAAAATAAGATAAGATGAGATGAGATGAGATGAGATGGGATGGGAAGGGAAGGGAAGGGAAGGGAAGAGAAGAAAAGAAAAGAGAAGAGAAGAGAAGAGAAGAGAAGAGAAGAGAAGAGAAGAGAAGAGAAGAGAAGAGAAGAGAAGAGAAGAGAAGAGAACCTTTATTGTCATTTTTATACTGTGGACACAATGGCATACATCAAAAATGAAATTTAGTTGCCCGCTCTCAAAGTGAAACACATACATGACACACACCTAATACATACTATGAACAACATATGTATAGACCCACATCCCTACATATACATAGCAAATAAATATTAAATATTGTCCATCTTGAATATATAACGGAAGGAGGAAGCTTGAGGGTTCGCAAGGTTAATTCTGTATGAAATGAAACTCTGGCTTTAAATCTCCAGAGATACAGAGAGTTGATCAAATGTACAAACTGTCTAATCATTTCCAGAATACCTACAGGAATAACAAGAAGCTTGCAAACACTCACCATCTATTTTGTAAAGAAGGCCCTCAGTTAGCAAAAAATAAGTTAAGGTCTTAGCCAAAAGATCTCTGAAACAGCTGGCAAATAGGTAGGACACCAACTGAGCAAGCTAAGCTCTAAAATTATTTATGGATTGTTGTCCAAACTGCATCTCTAGAAAAGGCACCTATAAAATATACTGTCAAGAATATCCAATGAAATATTGTTATTTTAATACTCTTTTGGTGTATCAAGGAACATTTTATCCTCAATCAATTTTGTTCAGAGAAAAGTAATCAATTTGCTTTATGGAGCTCAATTTTGCTTTAGAACTGAAGGCCAATACAAATTCCTAAAGGTTATCACCACAATTCCTGAATTTATGCCATATTCAGTCTTCCATTTGGAGATAGGGTTAGTAGTGTAGTACAGCAATCATTTTCACTATGGCCTGATGTAATAAGGACAGAGATAGGAATGAAAAGTATAATTAGCTGCCAAAATATATTACATCTGTATAGCTTGAATCCTGTAAAAGCCTAACTAAATTTTTAAAAATATACTAGATAACTCATGACCCCCTGGATCATCATTTCAGTGATATTTCCTTACCAGATTCCTAGATACCTTCAACAATGGCAGAATTTCTAATATGCTCCTTCACTGGAAAAGTTGGGATACATTCAGAGATGTATCTACCTTGAAAATAGTCATGTTGAATTTCTTAACAGAGTCATATTTCAGTCATTACCAAGCTGATCAATTGATATCAGTTGTTGTAACCTTACTGCAAGCGATACAGGAATGCAATCACTTTCTCTACTAAACTATCACTCTTTCTGAAATGGTGTTGTCCACATATAAATTGGAGGCAATTTAATAAATTACAATGGAAATGGACTAAATTAACTGTAATTCTTGTTCAGTTCAGTTCTCCCTGCACTGTTTTATGATGATGGGGAATCAGCAATCATGAACTATTATAACTGATTCTATAAATCTTAGGAACATTTCTGGCTTCTCCATTTATTTGATTGTTCTTGATTTGTTTGTTTTTTAAGTCAAGTGTGGGGTTTTTTTTTTTTACTTGACTGCAAGCAATAAAGTATCACACAAAATTCTATACTCAAAACAGCACAAATTAAATGCATGTCATTCACTTGGTAGAGAACTGATAGTTTCATAAATATATATAAATAGAAAAAAATTCCTCCCAGCTTTTCTGTCCTTTGGAACTTTAAAATTAGCAGCCAGACTAGATTTAGAAAATGAGATAACCCTGTGTCAATTGAATGGAACAGAAGTGAAGATGGCATCAAATGAGCATATTAATTATTCATAGTGCCTGAGCACTGTCTATTAAGTCTAAGAATAAGCACAGAGTAGGCATTAACCATGTTCATAAACTAGGCTAAGCCAAAATTCTGACAGCATGAATGGTTAAAACAAAGTCTGAAACTCATTTTGTGGTTGATTTAATTCCCAAACAAGCAAAGAATTATTTGGCACCTAATCATGGAGAGAAACCATACAGAGTGCCTGGCATATATATTATACAAAACATACCACAAAAAGAGTTTTATAACTGCTTAAAAATTTATTGTCCAGATACATCTAGCATTGTACATTCTGATAACCAGTGGACATATTTCAGGTATTTACAGCAGTGTAAGGATTATGTTCCCTTCATATTTCTTTAGAACAAAAAAAATCATTTTTGGAATATAAGATACTAATACAGAGATTTTTTTTTAGTTCCTAGCTTTGCACTGAACCAATAACATTCATAATTACTGATGTACATGTTAAATATTCCACCACAGTTTTTTGGTCCAATACTGATGCAACTTTACTTTAAAACACTTTATGGTTGCCAATGATGTGATACTTCTGAAAAATGAAGTGGAAAAACAATTTTGGACAGTTACTTATTTGAACCACATACATACTAGAAACAACTATAGAAATTCCATTACATAAAATATGTTAGTCAACTGAAAATACAGCTGCACTTGCATATCAAAATATACTATTATCCAATACACATGTATATATGGATACACATGCATGCCTGCGCGCCCGCACACACACACACACACACACACACACAAAGAGACATGAAGCATCCTTTGGCCCACATTGACAGATTGTAAAGTTGCATTTGTGCAAAATAGAAAAGGAAAACAAAGGAAAAGCAAAGACAGGGCTCATACATCATTGATACATAACATGGATTGTCTGAAAAGACAATATCAAATTGTTTGGTTTTGGGCGAGCGAGTTAGCCACTGTAGTTTCTGCACTACAATGTATAGCTTACTATATCGTATGAATTAAGTTGCTGTGGTTTATTCAGTTATAGATGGTTAAAAGAAACCATAGTTTGGCACTGTATGTGAAACCAGCCACAAAATCGTATGGCACCAAAGAGACTGACAACTTAACAATATACAGAATTAAAAGCCATATGAAATAACAAACCTAATGAAAAGAATACATTTGGGAGCATCCTAGGTCTGCTACAATAATTGCAGATCAGTAGTTCATGAAAGAAAATATATTTTTATAATCAAGCAAACCCCCCCCCTCTCTCTCCCTCTCTCTCTCTCTCTCTCTCTCTCTCTCTCTCTCTCTCTATATATATATATATATATATATATATATATATATATATATATATATATATATATATATTCTTATAACATGCTAACCCATAATCTGCTTGACTTTGTTTTACTGACTAAATCACAATTAGCTGTGATCACACAATAAAACAAACCACCCTTCTTTCCGTCCCTCAGCAGAAAATCTTTTTCACTGCCTCTGCAGATCTCCGTAATTTCTATGAGCTATTATGCATGTTTTGCTTGAATGCAAAAAGATAGCTTCTTATAATTCTTAGAAGCAAAGATGGATTAGAAAGCTGTCATAATGTTTAAATGATTACAGGGATTTCAGACTGGTCGTTTTTCATTTAGAGAAGATTGAAGAACAAATATATTTTAAGAATTTTGAAATGGCGATTTAGAATTTAGCATATTCACAATAACGTGCACATTAAAGAAATTGGAAAATGCTTGCAACAAAAAGTTCATAAAAAGAAAAGGATATACTAAAATGGATACACGGTGTGTGAAAGTGCGTATGAACAAACCGAGAAATTGCTTCTGCTAAATTCTTAAATAACAAGGCTGTGACAGGTAAGGAAGAGTCAGCTTTCTTATAAAAACTTTAATGCATAAGCTTTCATGAATATATTCATACACCAGAGGCACTTAAATATTATCCCAAATTAGAGGAGTACAAATATCCCAGGTTGACATTTGAAACAGGATACAGAAAAAAATATCCAAGCAATATCTAGAAATCTGAATGGCTATGATTATGCAAAAAAACCCTCCAAGAATTTGGACACTGTTGCTGCTGGAATTCCAATAATCTTGGCCCTCCCTTTACTTTTACTACAGAAAGATTCATTTTCTAGCTATGATGCAAACTTTGACCAAGTTGTCACTGAACGGTCTACTTTTTATGTATTTGATTAAATGTAAGTCGACACTGCTCTATTATGAAAGTGAAGCTGGATGTCCCAAAGGTGCTTTTTCTTCAGCTTCTTGGATAAGAAGCAAAATATCTTCAAGGGGGAAAAAAAAGTCTACTTGCCTTTTGAAAAAGCACCTTTGGGACAACCATGACCTGAATTACTGAGACTCTCCATAGACGTAAGGCTGGGTCATTTCAGATTTTTTTCTAAAGTATCAGTTTTTTAGGAAGGTGTGTGCATTTATAAGGAAACAGTCTTGTGCCCTACCCCAAAGAAAATGTTATTCTGGATATCATGCCCCATGGGAAGTTTTAAAGACTACAGAGGTATGATCTATAAATATATTGGATGGGAATTCATGGAGACGAGGTGAAAAATAGCCCTCTTGCTTTCATGTAAAGAATATTGCCGTGGTCTAATTCATTCCATATTCACAATATACATTTATCTTCACTATAAGAACTAGGCCTTAGAAGTAGAATGAATTCAAACAATGGCTTTTCATTCATGGGGAAAACAATCTAATCCAGCTTTACTTAATCTTGTGATCTCCAAACTCTAATACAGTTGGAGGATAGCAACTGGTTCTTTGTGCTACGTATCTGGTTCTTTGCGCTACATATATTTCTCTAGAATTTCCAGGAAATCCATCTACAACAAAATATTTATTGTTATAAAATATCAAAAGCCCAGGTTATTTCTCATATTCCCACTATTAGCATAGAAAACTGAAATTACTGCATTATAATAACCATGGTAAATCTCTGTAATGTGGCTTGTGAATTCCTACATTTTACTAGATACCATAAATGAAGGCAACTTACCACCTGTCCAGGATCTCCTTTAGGCCCCTTAAGATTTTCCATGTCAAGTAGTCTCTCCCATTCTTCATAATCATAATCATAATAATCAGCATCAAATTCATAATTGCCTTCTGCATTATAAATCTCATCAATCCGAACTGTATGCTCATCCAATGAGCCAAACCGGTTAATTAAAGGTTCAGAATGGAAATCCTCATGCAATGTTGTATTTAAAAAATGTTGTGTATCCATTAGTTCATATAAATATGGCTTTGATGTATTTTTCATCATATGTTTGGCATTAGGCTGCTTTATGTAAAGCAGAAAACTGGAATTGGTTTTTCTTTTTATATTTTCTGTCACAAAGTCTGTATGATTTAAAATTAATTTTGTGAGATGCAAGGAATCACCTTTCCTTTTGCTGACAAGATGTTGATGTTCTTTGGAGACATTCACAGTTTGCTGGTCATTTGGTTCTGACAAGGCAGTAATATTCCCTAAGTAAAGAGGAGTCAAAGAAGAAGTTGTTTCCTTCAATTCTTGAGGATCTTGTACTAATGCTGACTTACTGACATGAAGGTTTAGGGTACCTTTTCTTTTACTTAATGGTTGGGTTACTTCATCCAACAGCTTGCTTGAGATCACCTCACTTGGAGAAATTGTATGAGATCGGTATGTATCAGCTTGGCGACACTGTAGTTTCACATATTGGCAATAGTTTGTCAAGGCTTGTGCAGAGGGGATAATATCCAACTGACATAACACACCTTCAAAGTTGACTGACTGGGAATTCATTCTTCCTAAGGTAAATAAGCTGTGTGAATCAAACTGTACTTTGGAAAGAATCTCCTTGCTAAAGTGTTTCCTTCCGCACTGAGTATATAGGGACACTGATTTTTCTGTAACATCAATAGCAAACGTGTGCCACTGCTCATCGTGAACCCGATAATCAAAGTATACAGAGTGCTTCCCTCCAGTGTGTACCATTATCTTCTTTGGTAGCAACTGTACACCAAACTGCAGTCTGTTTTTATTCCTAACACTGAAAAGAAAGGCATTGTTTACTCCATAAGAGCGTAAACTAATTAGTATGGCAAAATTGGAACCTAAGCCTGACGCTCTCACTTGAGAGATGGGAACTTCAATGGCTGACTGAGTGGATAAAAGGACTCCAAATGCAGTTAGGTGAACCCCTTGAGGTGATGAAGCACGTGACAAATGTATCGTAGACCCTGTTGTTGGATGATGCGTGGCTTGCCCACTTAGGCCTAAATGATGGAGAACATCTATGCCTGGAAGAGAAAGAAAAGGAGGTAAGAAAAATACTGCTGGCTTAAATTCACTCATGCGGTTTATAGCAATTTTTCCGAATTGTTGCACCAGTTTCACTTAGACATCCGAAAAGGGCACTGTTCAGTAAAATGCAAATCTGTCACATGTAGGTCTGCAACATGCCTGATTCATACCAACATAGGACATAAGAATTGTGCATTTACTAGTATAAACACTCATCAGTTATGTATGACATAACCTTAGAAAATGAGATAGTTTCTTACAAGGGCTTGCATCCCACTATAACAGTGGTTCTCAACCTTTCTAATGCCGCGACCCCATAATACAGTTCCCCATGTTGTGGTGACCCCCAACCACTTATACATCACTGGGTGCCAGGGTCGTGGCCAAAGAAAAGGGGGGAAAAATGGCGGACAGCCTTGTTTGGCGACCCCCGTGAAATGGTCGTTTGACCCCAAATGGGGTCCCGACCCACAGGTTGAGAACCACTGCACTATAATGTTACTTCCAGATGGCTGACCATGACTCTGACCTTTAGACAAGGATAATAATTCCCCTAATGATTGCCAGAAGGAAGGCTGTGTTAAGCCTGCTAAAGCAAAAAAAGATGAGTCAAGGTTTTATAAACTAGAGTTTACTCCAGCAGAAGCAACAAACCATTCAATTTTCTTCGCAACAAGATTATACATTGAATTTTTCTCTAATTTTTAACTTTTTAAATGGGATAACTTAGCCCATTCACTTCCACAAATTTTGTAAAAGTTGCTTGTTTTCTGCCTACACTTTTATCAAACCTCCTTATTGATAAAATCTATATTTGGTAAATAGGCATTTAGGTAGTAAACTGATAAAATATTAAATTTGAATAAAATAGTAATCAACAGTGATTTTTTGGGGGGGGATAGATGTTAATGTTGCTGACCATCAGCTTTAAGACAATGTCTATTTTGCTAAAAGTGAACATGTAATTTCTATAGTTTATAGAAAATCTAGTTTAAGATTCTTTACAAAATCAACACGGATGTATCTTTCTTTATACCAATAGCAAATTTAAGATTTTTACAGAAAAATAGATTCATCTATGCCTCCAAAGCAAACCAATAAAACTCAAACTTTTTTATTTTCAGTTATCAAAATGCTAATTGAAGCCAATGCCAAGCAAATTACTTTTCCTTTGTAAGGTATCTATAAAACTAAAAAGTACGACAGGCACACGTTCTAAAATAGATATATATCAAAAAAATTAAACACAAATGACTTAATTTCAAAGATAGAACACACTCTATACTTATCAAAAGAATACAAGATGTAATTTTCTCCTTCTACTCCAAAGAATTAGAATAAGCAAATATAAGACTTCAATGTATGTGAGACACACTGAGCCTGTAATGGAAAGCAAAAGGAATTGCATATGATAAAATAAAATCAGGGAATGCTGATTCTTCTCTCACCTAAGTCAAAGGAGAAATATGTTGCATTGTCATGCCTCATATAGCAGAGGAATGCTGCTAAATTACAGCTCTTCAACATAACCAGACTGGATCTTTGTGGTAGATCAAAATCAGCTCTGAATGGGTCCCTTCTCATGATATCAGCTATCCTGATATGGATAGTAGATCTATTGCCAGCTTTGAAGTTTATTTATTTATTTATTTATTTATTTATTTATTTATTTATGAGACTTATATACCGCTTTAAGTGCAAGCACTCTCTAAGCGGTGTACACCAGTAAGCAATCTATATATATATTTACATTGCCCCCAACAATCTGGGTCCTCATTTTACCTACCTCGGAAGGATGGAAGGCTGAGTCAACCTTGAGCCGGTGAGATTTGAACCGCTGACCTGCTGAACACAGTCAGCTAAAGTGGCCTTCAGTACTGCACTCTAACTGCTGTGCCACCTCGGCTCAAGTTCAAAATCATTGCCTATACAAAATCACTGTAATGATTTTTTTTTTAAAATTTGCCCTTGAAGAGCCTTAGATCTGCTTCCAGGTGGTCTAATCATCCCATTTCTATCCCTCATTGGTAGGAACCCTTTATCACAACCTGCATTCCAACGTGTGTTTTTTTCTTCCAGTCTACATTCAGACATCAGTCAAATAAAACAGCTTGGCTTGACAATGTTTGGGAGGGATCAGGAAGTGGAAACATTGTGATAGGAAAGTGCCCATCACTAAAAATCTCATATACAGTAGGATGACAACAGAAGGTGAATACATTACAAAATCTTAAAAGGAAGTAGTCAATTTTTTAAAGTACAAAATAAGCAAGGAAAGAAAGTTGAACTCTTTCTTATCCACATCCTTTTTTCTTCAGAAGTCTTTTCACTGCACAGATATATTTTTTTCCTAATTACAGAGCCCTGTCAAGGTAAAAAGAAAAAGAGTACCTTTAAAATGAACTTTTTATAGGAAAAAACCCACAGGTATCAACTCCTGCATTTTTACCTCTCATTCTTAACTTTAAAGTACCCTCCAAGCAACTTTTTAGGGAATGAATAATTACTCCAGTAATTATTCTCAACTTTTGCAAGTTCAAGATGGTGGACTTCAATTCCCAAAATTCCCAAATCCCAAGATCATCCATTTTAGACTTGCCAAGGTTGAGAAACACTGGATTATTCAGTTCCAATGGATGGAACTGCTATTTTCATGATTGGTTTGTTCTGATACATTAAACCTTATGTAGGATAGGGAGGCTGTGAAGAAGTCCCAGAAGTTATGCAAAGCTACTTATTAAAACCACATTAAGTCCTAGCATCCAATCCCACGAGTTATGGTAGTTTAATAATAATTCATAGGATCAATCAACAATTTAGCCTCAGAAGTAATTTGCAAAATTATTTCTTGGCCTCAGAATATACCATTTTAGCATTTTAGACTAAAATTATGTAAAATCAATTATTCATCAGCATTAATACAAGTTGAAGCAAAAGCCAAAACTGAATAAACAGAAGGATTTCCACAGACTTTTCTGAATTTGACTTTCTTCTGTTATTAGCAATGTTAAGAACTGACACGTTTTTTCTAAAGTGTGCGTAAACAGACTTACACTCATACATTTACACAAAACCCTCACAATTTTGGAATTGTCAAAATATAATTTTGTATTACCCCTTTTGAAAATTAGTTACATACTTTGCTATTAAGAGTTTGTTGAATAATACTTAGTTGGTGTACAAAGAGCCAACATTAAAGAAGAGCCAGCATACTATATTCAGAGGCACTGAAAGACATATCATTTGAATGGGGAGATGGCGTTATATATTTTTCAATTCCTTGGGATGTTCAGGCATAAAATAAATTTATTTAAGTCATAATTTGTGAAAATTGCAGAGCTGATCATGCTGTAATTCAAACTGTCATTTTCCCTTATTGGGGAAAAAAAGATTAGTTTAGAAATAGCCTGGAATCTAACAAACACAATAATGTTTTAGCTTCCTATTTTTCAATGGCTCCTATATTTCCCATAGAAAGCCAGTTTGATGTTAAGCTATTAGGCTAGGAATCAGGAGACTGTAAATTCTAGCCCTGTCTTAGACACAAAGCCCACTGGGTGACCTTGTGCTAGTTACTTTCCCTTTGCCCTAGGAAGGAGGCAATGGGAAAATGCTTCTGAAAAACCTTGCCAAGAAAATTGCTGGGACTTGTCCAGACAATGTTTGAGAATTGGACATGATTGAATGCAAAAAATAAAAGTATCTCTCATAGGATTTTCAGAGTTTGAGGAAAAATCATTAGATAAGGAATTTCTGAATGGAACAATAAGCACTTTATCTTTTACTCAGTGCTCTGAAAGAATGTAATGGGGGTTACACAAGGAGGTTATTCTGGTTTTTTTTTTATTAGTAATAGTAATAAATAAATTAACCTGTAGCACTAGCATTCTGTGGAAGCTTGGTACCTTAGCAATTGTACATTTCTCTTTAACCAACTTTCACAACCTGCACTTACAGCTAAATTTCAAAATTTTCCTTGTGTTTGTTTTCTTTTGTTTGTCAATGTTGACTCCTGTCAACTGCCTGGACCAAGTATCAGTGGTTTCGTTGGCAAGATTTCAAAACATCATCTACTTCCTAAGGCTGAAAGAAAGTGACACAACTGGTCACACAATTGGTTTTGTGCCTACGGCAGGACCAAGGTCACACAATTAGCTTTGTGCCTACGGCAGGACCAGAATTCAGTTTCTCAATTTCTAGTCTGATGCCTAAAACACTACATCAAATTGGTTCTCTATAATAATTCTCTTAGAAGATGCTTTAAAAAATGAGTACTTTAGAACATGTAATCCACTCCAGGTGCTTTGACTTTTTTTTTTTTAAATAATCCATTAAGGATCTATTCTTTTTCTTTTCTCTGCACAGATGCTGGCATCTGACTTCATTTACTCTGTACATTACAAAGAACAAAAAAACTCAAAGGAGATTTGCAACAAATATTTATGGTTTGTCGTCTTGAAAATGACTTGTTTCAACTTCAGAAGACTGTGCTTTCTTCCCTGTTTGCTCGCAGACTTCATTAATCATTTTCCTACAGTGTGGGGGATAAGGGTAACTGTGCTGTGTTTTATCCCTCTTGACAGACCATTGCCAAGGAAGCATAGTTAGAAATGCCAACAAACTTTTTTTTTCCCCTGTAGATGCCACATGTCTTCAATTTATTCTATATTTTAAGTGAGTTTCTGTTCTAAGAAGCTTAAGAGAAGCTGATATTGACAGGCAAGTCAGACCATACATGTCTTTAGAGTATCTCATCTCAAGGCTTGGGGTAAGCAATAGCTCTTTGAATTTATCATATATACATCTAAACAGAAAGGCTCCACAAACTATTGAACTAGATCTATATTTGGGCTTTGCATTTAGGCTTCTTAAACAAGAATTCCACTACAAGCATAAAGTAAGCAACACTGCTTCAGCTTTTTTTCTTAACTAAACAAATTTATTGTTTATACCCAAATCCAAAAACAGCTCTTTGGAGGCCAGATAAATCTTCTGAGTATATTCATGATCTGCAACTATGAAGAAAATCCTTAGAAGAGGATTCAGTTAACTCCAAAGTCAATAGGCCTGAAAGTGAAGCTCACTTAGTACATTTTGCATCTATTAAATTATGCTAAGCCAAAACAAAATACATGATACTTTAGTGCAGTGTGTGAATTTACTAATCGCTCAACCTAACTCACTTCATAGGATTGTTGGAAGGTCAGGTGCAAAAGATCAGATCCACACATGAAGATCCAATTAAACTCATTTATTGCTAAGCAGCCTACGCACAGGAGTTTTCTCAACTAGCGATTAGCACCTGCTTAGAGTTAGATACGGCTCCATGGAATTCAGGGGAGGGTTGGATTTAGTCTGCTAGTGGCTATATAGAGATACTAGGCCAGACATGTCAAACCCGCGACATCACGTGATGTTGCGCAACGTATCGGGACAGTTTTGCCATTGCCGGCAATGGGGTGGGCGCGGCTTCCATGTGACGCGTCCAGCCCGCAATCCGGCAGTTTAACACCCCTGTTCTAGGCTGATCCTTCTTTTAACTCCACCCACAGATGTTGCCATTCGTTCTTCTACAGTAACGTAGAAGAAAATGCCATGTAAACATTTCCTGGGCTTCTTGGAGAAAAGGCCAAGATTAATAAAAATATATTACATGAATGGATATACAAATGTTTTTAATAAATAAAATATAACAAACCTATGAAACTTACATTTGCGTATTTGATGACAATCAAAAATATCTTCTGCATAATAGTAAAAAAAATGATGCAAGAAGAATTTCTACTTATAACAATAATGATAAATCGACATCCAAAGTGTTCTGAATGTCATAAATTTCTTTACAATAACTACAAGTAACTTTTCTATAGCTAACTCTGAGAAGTATTTATTCTGTTTCTTAAGTTCTGAAAGAGAAGGAAATGTCTTGGAAAAGTAAAGTCCTTTCAACTCCTAAACTAAATGTCTCTATCCATAACTGGGATGAAAATACAGTGAGATATCTTATCTTGCTCCCTGTGAAGAGCAAGCTGGGATCATGAGCTTCACAAGAGGGAAAATCAGACACTGCAGCTCCCCCCCCCCCCAAAGTCAGCGTTGTACATTACTCACAGTCACTGTTAAGAGGGGGACAATCATATAAATTATTTAAAGTAATAAAATAAATAAAGATTCCATCCTGAAAGTTTTCCAACATTAGCAATGGGAATGAAGTGGAAGAGCCCAGACACCTAGGTCATAAAATGGATATATTGGAGCCTATAATTGCTACGTTCCCAATTTAACTTTCCAGAGTAAACATCTATCCATTTCTCAGTAGTCCAAATACAAACAGTAACATAACACAATCATGTTTTTCAACTATCTTCAGCACATTAAAATGTAATAAAATGAAGTAAATTTTAAAAAATGCAACTGCTTTTGATGTGCCTTAAAAATGAAATTCCAAATAAGTGTTTAATAAGCGCTCTGGGTTATCTTGGGAAATCCTCAAAAGTACAGCTTCAATTTTTATTATGCAAATGTGAGTAATCTCGAAAAGGTCAACATGTCTAAAGTGGTTTCTTTCAACTTCTGTATCCATTTCAACTCTGCCTGATATTTGAATAAATGGTCAATCAAAAACATTTCAAAGTGATACTAACAAAATCAAAGCTATACCTTTCTCTTAACAGATCATTCAAAATGTTCTGTAAGAGATGTTTCTTACCTTCTTGCTGTCTTTGCACACAACCCACAGCTATACATAGTGTAAGAAGGAGAAGGGTCTTCCTATAAAAGACAGAAATTTCATTAGACTTGACACACACCATACAAACAAAATATATAATGCAATATGATAATATAGTATAGTATAAATATAATACAGTGTAGTAATGTAAAAATACAATACAATGCAATGCAGTGCAATGCAATGCAATACAATACAATAGGCATGGTGGCCTAGTGGTGAAGATACTTGCTTCCCACTTGGAAAGTTAAGAATTCAATCCTAGGTAGCAGTAGATGTTGCTCTATCAGGGCGCAAAGAGAAAATATCTACTATGAACTCTGCGTAGGAATCAGGAAGGCCCCCAACTTTACTCCAAATTAAGGGATTAAAGGGTCATAAAAAAGATTTTTTTTATAGTATAGTATAGTACAGCACAGCACAGCACAGCACAGCACAGCATTGCTAGAGTTGAACAGCCATGTTTAAAATGTCACCACATCAGATAACCCTTTGAATCTATTAGACACATTATAGTCAAATCTTGATTCATTGAATGTTCATCTGTCGTTTGATGGGTGATAGTTCAGATTTCCAGTAACAGTTCAAAACTATTTTATATTTTCTTTCTACCAATGTATTTCATTTTTCCTCTGGAACTTGTTGGCCCCTCTAGGACTGAATGCTTTGCTAGACAAGGCAAAGTATTTCTTAGGAGTAGACTGACATCTCCCAGATGTTTCCATGCATTTCTCCCTTAAAATATAATGCTCTAAATATCCTAGTTTCTTGCAGTTAAATATGCCTAGAAATAAGGTGCATGATTACAATTCATGGCTAGAGGTACATTTGACAGTGTCATGGTATCACTGAGGAAATTACATCTCATTGACATCCCCACTGTCAAAATATATCTACCTATAACTGCTTATTTTTTATTTTCTGTTTACATGAACATCCCCCATAAGAAATGATATAGTAGCAGAGACACTGCCTTGAAAACAGGTTTAAACAAGAGATAATAGTAGACTATATTTAATCTCAGAATTGACCTCATCTCTATAGCTTGAAAGCAGATGTGAAGTTGATCTGTAAACATTGGCTATAAATGAACCTGGTAAGCATTAACTACTGTCATGCTAGAGCAGATATAATATTCAGCTATGATTAAACCAAGTCTAGAATGTGTAATATGTTTTACGTTTATCTATATATCTCTATCTCTATCTATATATCTCTATCTATCTATCTATCTATCTATCTATCTATCTATCTATCTATCTATTGTTTTTTTTAACATAGTCACCTTAATATTTGGTAAACATTGTGTTGTCTGGGTTTATATTTAAAAACAATCAATAACAATTAATTTCTATAATTCCATAATCCACATAGTAACTTTCCTTGATTTTCTCTTCTTCCAATAATATTCTCTTTTATAAACCTTAAATTAGTACGTTTCTTAGTATTTTGATAAATAATAATTGAATATAAACATTTTCCTAGTATTTCTACAAGTAACAACTACGTCAATATAAAGCTTCTTTTCTAATTGATTATCTTAATTACCTTATCATAGATCCTGGGTTTTTTTACGTTTATCAGTGGACGGGTATTAGGAGTACAATCCTTTGCATGCACACTCAGAAGAAATAAATCCTTTTCTGCCAATGGGCATTTTTGCAGTCTATCATACTCTAAATTCTTGGTATCCAGGAATAAAACAACAACAAAAAAAAGACCAATCCTATGTAAATTACAGAAGAAAATCTGGAGTGCACTTATTAATGCATCAAAACAATTCTGGCTCATAGAATAGGAGAGCAGCAGCAAGAAATGCCTAGATTTTATTGTTTTTTTTTTCTTCCCGAAGCTTTTTTTTAAAAAAAAAAAAAAAACAAAACCTCCTACCCATGGAATCCAAAAGGACAGAAAATATCCACACTAATCCTAAACTAATCCAACACATGCCTAAATGCTTCATCTGAAGGCTTGTTGCAGACAAGAACATAAGAATAGTGATCCTTAATGCCAATTTTTCTGAAGGCATACTGTGGATTTGGCAGGCAGATGAGCTAGCTAGCGGTGAGCTAGCTCTTTTTGCCAGAGAAATCGTTCTGATTCATCCTAACCCTCCTCAGCCATTAATACTAAGAAAATAGAATTGGTTGGTTTTTCTGTTCATATACTGTATGTCTATAAATATTATCATTCTGAGTTGTAATAACCACAAGGTTGATATAGTATTTGTAAACATCTGACACTTTCACAAATGAACCATGAGTTTATTACTTCCTATATACTCATATATTATGCGCTTACAAAAGTGAAAATGAGTACTGAGAAGAAATTCTGATCCTGTCTACATACAAACAAACTTAAACATATCCAACTAAAAACATCAGAGAAAGAAGAAAAAATTTAAATGCAGGTATAGCAAAAGACCATACTTTTCAACTAAGCAAGGGAGATTTTAGGGAATATGAAAAAAAATGGAAGGGGATATTTAAATGCCAGCAAGAATATATATTATTTGCACAGCCAGCCAGATGTTCAGACTGGATTTGGCATTTTTATCTACTAAAAGAGTCTTTCCCAAGGACCTTTGGATAGGCAAATGTGGATGTTTGATGATGATAGAAGTATCATTGCAAGGTATAAGCTGTTCCAAATAAGGCACTCTTTTGCAATTGACTGATGGTGAATCTGTCAATGTCAATGTGTTCAAGTGGTGCTCCACAAGTTCTGGGATTATAACCAAGGCGCCTACTGCTATTGGTACTACCTTTTGCTTTCTTTTGGCATCATTGTTCTATTTCTATTTGCAGGTCTTTGTATTTTGTTATCTTCTCCAGTTCGTTCTCTTTTATTCTGCTGGTCTCCAGGTATTGCCTCTTCCACTATCCAGTCTTTTTTGTCCCTCTTATCGACAGTTTTTAAGTCTGGGGTGTTATGTGGCAGATGTCTATCTATTTGAATTCTGAAGTCCCACAGCAATTTAGCTTCTTAATTTTCTATGACTTTCTCTATTTTATCATCCCTTCAGTTCTTGCTTGCACACAAATGATATTTCTTGCTACTTTGTCGTCCCATAGTTTGTAGTCAGTCTGTGCAATCTTCTTGCAGCAGATAACCAGGTGATCCGTTGTTTCTTCAGCTTCTTTGCAGAGGTAGCACATTGTATGATGCTGTATATGATTATTATTATCATTTGATGATTTTTTTAAAAAGTTATCTTTTAATAGCATCAGTCAAGAACAGAATGGAAAATGGACAGATAGTTGGGAGCCATTAAAGAAAATGTCATATGGATGATTATCCATTGAAGCTCAAATAAGCTCAGCTAAGGCAGGCTGAGATAGAAAAAGACAGTATTTTAGACACCATCTTCCTTAGTTGGATAAGGATTTTAAAATGAACACTTTGGTTATCATAGTACAACATACAAATCCATAATTAGCCATTTCTCCAGGTTTATATAAAATCTGAGCTACAATTCTACACATTTCTTTAAAATGATTATTTAGGTTATAGTTCAACGTGCCATGCAAAGTTTGAATTTATCACTATTTCTTATTTAGTTTCCTATAATCCACACAGAAGCATATTTCTGCCTCCAGCTTGGGGTTCATGCCAGATTAAAATGCTCTGGCTATGCTATGAAGAGGTCAGCATAAAGTCTGATTTATCAGCCAGGCATAATCTTTTTGTTTTAGTATGTCCCAGAATGTCTATTGTTATTCTCTGTACTGGAGTTCCCATGATAGGCAAAACTCCATCCTTGTTGTCCCTCACTCACTGGCAATTATTATAAAAACTTATATACTTGATCATATTCCTGCCACATCCAGTCCAGAAAAAATTGCCTTACCCTTTTTTTTTGTCCACTTGGGTATCATATGACAAGTGGAAGAAGCACCTGTGAAACTTGCTGAGCACAATTAGTTTTCTGTGGGGCTTGCGCGCGCGCACACGCACACACACATACATACACACAGTGTGTGTGATACATCAGTTCTGAGCTTGCTGGGGGGGATTGTCTCCTATATTTTTATAGACAAGCTCAGATATTCCTCTTGTTGTCTCTTGAACACTTATGTGTTAGTTCCTGACAACTGTTCCCTAAAAGAGTTCTTTTTCCCAGAGGACGTATTTCTGTGGCATTCTATTGTAAAGGGACCACGTGAAGGGGAGATGGATTGGATTCCTCCTTTGCTTCCTAAGGTACCTGCCCTTCCACCTCATGTATTTGCTTGGAATCAAAGTGTAGATCTTATTCCTTTGTTCCTGGTCTCTAAGAGAACTATGTGTGCTCTCTTTGCTGCCATATACTGCTCTTTCCCTGTCACATAGCCATGGTAATTCTTTTTCAAGTTATCCAGGAAGTGGGTCAAGGATTTTCACCCTCTTTGTACTTTGGAAACTTGTATTTTTTTCACAGGAAGTGCTAAGAAATTCAGACTGATTGCAAGTGAAGGCCTTCCACTCTTTAAATTCCCCCTTTCCAACTGTTAGGTATGTTCCTTCTTCCTTCTTTTTCCTAGCTCACAGGTCGGCAACCTGCGGCTCCGGAGCCACATGCGGCTCTTTGAGCCTTCCCCTGTGGCTCCCAGCCTCCTCTGCCTTTGCAGAGAGAGACAGAGACAGAGAGAAGCAATTGCGCTTCCCTGCTTCTCTCTCTCTCTCTCTCTCTTTCTCTCTCTCTCTCTCTGTGTGTGTGTGTGTGTGTGTGTTTTGTGTGTGTGTGTATGTGTAAAAGAGTGCACTCACAGTGTTCTTCGAGGAGCTGAAAAGCTTACTGGGCGGAGCTCCTCCCTTTGCTGCGTCTCTGCAGGAAGCAGGAAGCAGGAAGAGCAGGAGAGAGCTAGCTAGCCCAGCTAGGCTGACTCAGGAATTCTGGGAGTTGAAGTCCATGAGTCATAAAAGAGACGAGGTTGCCTACCCCTGAGCTTGTTGGACAACAGCTTGAAGCTTGCCAGGTGAGCAGCAGATAGGAGAGGGGGGGAGAGAAAGCGAGAGAGAGAAAGAGAGGGAGGGAGAGAGAGAGAGAGAGAGAGAGAAAGAGTGGAGGAAGAGGAGTGGCAGACCAAGGGCAGATAGAGAGGGAGGGAGAGAGAGAGAGAGAGAGAGAGACCCTTTTGACATCTAAAATGAAGATAACACTGCATATATCCTTTTTTTACCTGTGTGTGTATGTATGTATGTAGGTGTGTATATATATATATATATATATATATATATATATATATATACATACTGTGTATGTGTATATATATATATATATATATATATATACACACACACACTGTGTATGTGTATATATATATATATATATATATATACACACACACACACACACACACATACACATACACACACACACACCTATAATAAAGGTAAAAAAGGATATATGCAGTGTTATCTTCATTTTAGATATCAAAAGGGTTTTGCGGCTCCCAGTGTTTTGTTTTTGGTGGGAAATGGGTCTAGGTGGCTCTTTGAGTGTTTTGGGTTGCCTACTCCTGTCCTAGCTCCAGTCTCTTTACTTCCAGATACATTCATTTAAGGTACTCCTCTTGGAGTGCCATTCTTTCTTTCTTTTTCTCTAGTTCCAGTTTTTCATTCTGTCTAGGCTTAGATTCTTAATATATTGAATCCAATACTATTTGACCATGTGCTGGCTTCCACAGATACAATACTATAGTCTCAGAATCTGACACTACAAAATGCCTTCAGCTTTTCAGAAGAAAAGCGTATGTTTTCATGCTTTTCAACAGAATACAGAAAAACCCTGCTCCTTAAACAAATCTAGCTGTCTAAAATAAATCTATCCAAGAAGACATCTAGATTTTCATCCCTTGTCCCCATCTCCCACTTTAGGGTAGCAATTTGGGTTTTTTTCTCTCCTGCCATCTCCTATTTTCCATGGGTGGCATCCTTCCTCTAACCCTGGCATATGAGGGAAGTAAAGCTTCTTCCTCTGCATTTTGGATGATTAAAAGGTAGAAACTTTAAAAAAATAATTTCTATAGGAGCAGTTCCTATAATGCTGTAGAAGAAACAAGTTTCTGTCTTCTAAGGAAGATAGACCAACCTCACAAAAAATGAACAAAAATCATACTTTTTAAATGAAAGATAAATTGTTATATCTTTAGATTTTAAAACGCAAACATTCCCTGTTGAAGGAGAAATTATATAGAGTTGCTTCAATAAAACAGCACCTTCTAAGTGGACTAAAAAGAAACAAATTGTATGTAAGGTGCAGTGCTCCAAGCAAACCACACGATGGCTACAAAGCAGCTTGATGTAAAGAGCCTAGAGCTGGAGTATAAATATTCTAAATCACAGGATAGTCTAACAAGAAATTACTTACTCATGCACAATCTGATATGTATAAACACTAAAGTACACACACCTGCATAGAAAGATTTTAAAAAATGGAGAGACTCAGACAGGATAGTAAAATGAAGATTAAAATTAATACAACATTCCTAACTTTTCAGAAATAACTATTGCTTGAAACAGTTATTCCCATTGTCTCTATTATTCCTGAATTTCTTCCTTCCCGGGGGTTCCAGCAAGTTAATTTTGAGGCTTCTGAATTCTGAAAACGATCTCGGTCTTTTTCCTACTGTAGCTTCTGTCTATAGCTTTTGCTTCCATTCTCTTCCCTTTTTTTATATATAAAAAAAGGAGAGGGGGAGGCTTAAATTTTCTTCTCTAATTCTCTTTATGTCTATGTGAGGAACAGTCATTTCTCTTTATTTGTTTCTGTCTGACCTTTCCTTCGTTTCTCTATATTTGCTGCTGTCTGGCATGTACGCTGACCAGCTGTGAAGGGGATAAGGCCTATCATTCACAATAATCCCAGAAGCAAACTGAGAGCCATGTAGTTTTTGTTTTATTATGTTTCACATGCACACACACACTGGAGCAATACATAAATGTCAACAGAAAATTATTTTGGCATCTAACTGTCATATAGATATAAACCAACTATTGATTCAACCAAGATTGATTCATGATTATTAAAAATGTGCATGCCTCTTTTTTTAGATTATTTATCCTTCTTTTATTATTTTTATAAATAATTCAGCCAATTATTAGAAATATGTTCAAAGTGCATCACTGAATCATACATCATGACACTATATTAATAAATAAGTCTAACATTGCTTAATATATGAAAGATGTATGATTTTGTGGCCTTTTTCTTTATCTTTATATATATCAAATGGAAAAATAAAAACATAAGAAACAAACACTGGAGCAAAATACTTATGGGGATGTAAGTTTACTCTTCCCCATGCAGCTCTTCATAGAGTTTTCAGACAATATTTCCCTCTGATGTCAAAACATGAAACGGTTATTACAGGCTAGCACTTTGGAGTTACAAATTATTTCAGCAAGGAAAGGTGTGCTAGGAATTGGTACATTGTTTGCAGCAGCTAAAAAGCTCACCTCAAAAGTTACATTTCATTTTGGCACTGATTTTGCTGTTCTGAAAAATGCTTATGACTTCTTTCCCCTCATACTTTTTTTAACACCCAATTCAAAATATTTTCCCTCATCTGGACTCAATTTACAAATCCTCAAACTAGCCAGGAAACTATCAAAGACACTATCAAGAGAATGAGAAAACAGTATGAAAAGATAAATGGTAAGTAAATCCACCCACAGCTACTTGATAAGTAAGCAGATGGTCATATCCACTGACTCTAGAATAGTTCTCTAAGTTCCAACTGCAGAGATCGCATTTTAAAATAATAGTATATTGTACAAATACACCAGCTTCATCTTGAAATTCATATGTATGTTTTATCTCAAGATAATGACAGGAAAAGGTGGACAAAGAATTTCTTAAAAACCAAACTCTTCATGTGGCTAGATCTCTGGGAGATTTTCTGCAAAAGAAAATTAGCCTTACCGTTTACACTGGGTTCATGGAAACACTATGTAAACATTTTTTGCCAGAACTGTGGGATAAGAGTAGGCAAGTGTTTGAAGTAAATTCTCCAAACTTAATGCTTGTAACATCTGTTGGCTATGTTTACACACTCTCTAAGATGGCAAGTGAGTAGCAACCTATTCAAAGAATAATTGGAACAAACCTTGGGAAGAATTCCTACTTAAAATTGAAAAAAGCTAGCATTTGTTTTCACACACTGCTTCACTCCTTCTCTAAGACAGAATGTAAAACTTTATAGTTTTCCATTCCAGATTCCAGTTTCTGAATTACAAACTAAAAGAACTAGAACAGCTAGGGCACGGGTGTCAAACTCAACCGTGTCACATGATGTATCGCAACATTTTTTTCCTTTGCGGAGCCAGGGTGGGCATGGCCTGCGTGTGACCGTAAGCATGTGACCACGGGTCGCCAGCTTGATACCCCTGAGCTAGGGTATAGAAGAATTCTCTAAATGACCTACAACAGAAGTCACTAGGTACTGCTGTGATGCAAATATATTGTGAGGCTGTCATTTACATTGCTTTATATGTAACAAAGAAAAAAAATGCTCCTTAAGTGTCTCTTTCACTAACTCACTAATAAAGAAAGAAATAAAGATGAAGCATATTGCAAGTGATTTAGTTCTACTGAAATTAGTGGAATCAAGCAGTTTTTATGCAAATGCATGGCCTGACATCTATACCTATATTATTGTTTCATGAGTGTGAGAAGGCACGATTAGAGTATTTACAATCGGAGAAAATATATGACTAACCAAATTAAAGTCATTTTCCATAAGCAAAATATTCAGTAATTTTATTTATTTATTTAGGTACCAGCCAATCCAGACAGATCCCAGTATAAATAAGACAGAATAAAAACACAACATAAATAGATAAGACAGAAAACAAGATAGTGAATCTAACCAACAACATACAAATACATACAAACACACCCAACAAAGGACCCCAATCACCTTTGCACTGTATATGCACTGTACTTCCTTCAATTCCCTGACTGGTCAATAATAGAATACTTACTGAACATCAGACTTGCTTTTTTGATGATTGAAGGGTAATATGATCATGAATATTTTTTTCCTAAAGCAGAATAAAAAAGGAATTACTTGTTTTTAGCATATGTTTTGCACAGGCTTGGAAATGAATGAATCAGACAAATTTTCTCATCAGAGCCACTATTAGCCAGACTAACTTTCAGGAGTATATGCATTCAGTAGTAACGTCCAATTTCTCATATAACATATGGAACTTAGGTATATGCATCAGTGCTCAATTGAAGTATCACTTTCTGTATGATTTCCAACTCATAGCTGCATATCTTTGTTATAAGGGGAAAAAAGTAGCCTTGCTTTGATTTTATCAGAGATAGACCTACTGTATATTCTGATTAAATCTGTCATTACTTCCACTGTGCTGTTTGTTTTACAAAAAAACATTTAGGACAAGAACAATCTTACCATTAGACTGAACAAGTCAGTTGCTTCAAGTGATAGACATAAGATCATATTGGCAAGGTAGAAAAGTCTGAGTATGTCACAACATACAATATGCAGGCCCCTCAGGCAACCATATGACAAAGAATATTGTTCTGTTATAAGAAGTTATATATGAGTTAATTGCTAGTCTCCCCAGGCTCTATTACACTGAATAGTATACCATACCCTTGGGCTGGTTCTGACATGGGAAACAGTGTGAAAGCAGGCTAGCAGTGCTGAAAATGAAGGGTTAGTTATCATGTTAGGAAAGTTCAGAAACAGCAACCACACACTGAATATGTATGAAAATCTTCCCAACATATTTGTATTTCATATTGGTGTAACTTTCTCACCCAAGAGCAGAACCTGACTAGCCCAGGTTCTCTACACACCCCAAGTCCACTAACTTAGTGGGCCCTTTTTCCTGCATTTCTAAATGTGTAGTTGGCAGATACATCATCTTATGGCTAACTTGTTCTCAATTCTCTCTATTGTGGTTTTTAAATATGAAGAAGTTCACCTGACCTTATCTACTATACCAATCATACTGTGATTTGTCACACCATTATCATCTATGGACACCAATGAGAAGTGTCTTCTACTTCTCTACCTGGAGTGAACATGATGACATTACCATATTGATAATGTCAAAATGCTTGAGTTTAAAAATTCCTTCTCCTGAAATGAGCAGTCAAACAATCCGAGAAAGATTAGGATATAAAAAGTAGGCACTAATGAGAAGATTTCTGACTGTTCCCCGACTACTGCTTCTTAATTCAGAGGGTGGTTTTTTTATCCTGGATCAAGGAATTGTTAGTCATGTGAATACGCACCTGCAGCTAAAATGTTACTGCCCAAACAGGTTTAGTACCTCAATAAAAACTAGAACATAAAAGCAGACACAAATCTGACATACACAGATTAATTCAAACCAGAGAGGCACAAAGGAAAGAAATCAGCCTTACAGCTTACAGCTCTTGACAAAACAAGAGCTCTTTTGCTTATCCATGGAAAGATTACCTAGCATGCTAAAATATTTACTTGTAGAAAGCAAGCCTAACAGACTGCTGTACTATATTAACAGATTGGCTAGCCAATAGAAACAGTTCATTTTTTAAACAGAAACAAAGGCAAAGCCTAGGATAAATGAAAGTGCTTCCACAAAAAAATCACCTGGGGTTTTATGCTTGAAATCACACCAATATATCAATCCTCTGCAAGTAATTATAAATGCTTCCTTGCTTCTGTTGGCTTCAGGGAAGAAAAAGATAATAACTAAAGATGAGCTAGAAAGAAAAACTATAGTTATAATTTGGCAACCTGACCACTGAAAATAGCATCTACCTGTAAAGTGAGACAGAAAATGTGAACTTGAAAAAAACATTCCAGTTGTCCAATTCATTTCCCTCTTCCCTTTCATATCCATAAACAATAATCTTCAGAAAAATTTTCTTTCTTACACGAACAGGGCTGCAAGATTGGGAAAATAAATGTTCTGGTACCATGTTCATGTCTAGGGGCTATTTAATACTTACAAATCACCTACAAAGATGTTTATTTTAGACAAGCTGAACGGAAATTTTGTGCATACCTAAGTCTTGCAAGCAACATTCTCTAGCATGGAGTTAAACCTACTTAAAAATCAAAAGGTTTCATCTCTTTAAAAACATACACAAAGATGGCCTTTCTAGTGAAGGAAAAAATCTTACAAAAAATTAGCATTTTCAATAGATTCTTAAGGATGTCCATAAGAATCTAGCTGCCTAAGAGATGCAGCTTAAGATAGAGCCCATTTCTTTACCTCAAAAGACCTTTCATTAACTAGAAAAGACAATACAAGAACAAAGTTTCGGTCTCTGTCCTACTAGAAATTCAAATGTAAGAAAATTCACAAAAAATGTTGGATTTTACTAAGCTTGAATATTCAGTAAGAGCAACTGAGTGAACATATAAGTGTGCTGACAGTGAAGGACATTTCCATCATGGCTTGTTAGATTAAGTAGCACTAGATAAAACACACAAGTTCCTCTTCTCTTCTCCTCCTTCTTCTACTACTACTACTACTAATAATAATAATAATAATAATAACAACAACAACAACAATCAAAGGAATGACACTTGAGAACTACAGATATGGTATGTAATCTAAGATACATGTTCTTTTTTTGTCTAGTTATATTTTATTAAAATGAATTAATTATAAATCTGTCCCATAATTAATATCCAGATCAAAGCAACATTTTTCAAGATCTCATGTCGGAAAGCAAAACTGAAAAGATTAAAACAAATGCAAAAACTTTAATTTTTAAAAAAATCTAGAAATTTCCCGGTTTTCTACCTCATCCTATCTCTGTAGATAAACACACCTCCTAATTTACAGCCTGGGACTCTTTCCATCCTATGCAGGAATGGGAAACCTGCCAGCCAACTTTTTCCTCTTCCTTTTCCGCCACATGGTTGTTTTAAACATCAACGAACAGGATGAGCCCAACTTTCCCCAACCAGATGCCCTCCAGATGTGCTGCACTAGCTGGAGAGGATGAGTTGTAGGCCATCCAACACTTGTAAAGGGTGCTGCATTGGGAAAAGCTGGGGCAGTTTATTAGGAAATAGATACAACAAAATGATGATGATGACGAAGATCATAATGATGAAGTAAACCAGAGTAGCGGCAAAGTTATTCCTACAGCCGTCCTTTAGACTCCAGAAGACCTACTGAATACAGTGGTTCTTACTCTCAGTTAACCATGCCCCAGGGACCACCGTTTTATTTATCCCCTTGATTTTGAACCCGAAGCGGGACATCCATAGAAAAAGGGGTTCGCATGTACTCCAGACATTGACCAAGACGGGCGCAGTGGAGGGACCTCAGGTAGCAACCCGCCCCCTCGCCGACTGCTTCGGCCTCCCCGCAACCCGCCCCGTGTCCTTTCTTCTACTCACGTTTGTGCCGTGGGAGAGATGCTTCCACTCCTTGTCCTTTGAGCTCCTAAATGCATTTGTATGCATTTGTCCGAGCAGCGAAGTTCTAACCGAAATCAGAAGCCAATTTCCCCCGGATCGCTCAGGGTTCAAGTACTGTCCATGAAATCGACCTCCGGAACCTGATAGTCTCTTCTCTTTGGCTTTGCCCAGTGCCTACTTCTCTTTAGCGTTTCTTCCACATAGTTTACAGTCCGTGGCCAGAACGGGAGGGAGTTCACGTGTGGCTCAGGAAAAGACGTCTTTTTTGTGTGTATGTGTGTGTGTGGTTTGGGGAGAATGCCTTTGTTTGTTTATTCGTTTACAAAAGTGCTGCGCTCGGCTCGCTTGCAATTGGACTTGGAGCTCCACAGCGAGGAGACCTTGGCGCTGGGAAGCAGCAGCGAGGAAGAGTCGGTCGGAACTGGGAAGAGGCAGCACCTCCAGAAGACTAAAGGCTTAGCAAGGGGGTGGGTGGGGTGGGGGGGAAAAACGAAGAGATTTAAGATTGCTCTTTGCAGCGTCTTAGTGGCAATAGCGCAGGCATTCAGCGCTGAAAGGCGAGAGCCTCTGGCTTTGGAGCAGAGCGAGCAGCCAACCCAAAGCAAAGCAAAATCCTCCCCACCGCGGCTCGGTGTTGAATTTCATCGCTCACTGACTTGCGATTACATCATCAAACCCATCTAGAAACAGCTCGCGCTGCCTCCAGTCCCGCGCGCCTCTCCAGCAGCCGCCAAGCGGAAAAGACAAAAGCGCGAGAGGGCACGCGGGTGGTGCGGGCCGGCCAGTTGGCGCGCTCGCCGCGGCCGCTAGAGGGAAAGTTGAGGCCGCCGCCGCCGCCGCCGCCTTCGCTTTTGGCGCGCAAAGTCAGGGGTGCTGTTTGATGGCCGTGCGGAAAGCGCCATTGCAATCGTGGAGGCTCTCTCATTGGACCGTGCTTCTCGCTGCCTAAAAAACCGAAATGGCCACTATTATTATTATTAATGCCACTGCTGTTTCTCTCTTTCTTTTTTTTAAAGGTTGCCACTTTTTGAGGTAACATTTGGTCAGGGTGGCTAAGAACCTTTGAAATTTTTCTTAAAAGCCTTGTCGTAGCCCTGGCTATCACTCTGGTCAACGTTTCCCCCAAAAGAAGTTAAGGGAGTGACAGTAGCAAAGTGGTTCCAAGAAAACATATAAGATCTGTATTAAAGTTATTAAGCTCTGAAGGTCAAACAAAGGTAACGTGCAAGCCTTTTCCAAAATGTTCATCAGACAGGATTGTTTTAAATAAATCAATAAAATCTGCTTCAAATCGCACTTGGTTCCTGGTAATTTGGTAGACAGCAATGTCTTGTGTGTTGTTAGCAACAATACAGAAGCAGCTTGCTTGCCTTTTTCTCCAAAAAAAAAAAAAAAAAATTTCAATTTCCAAAATGATCCTACAGCTCTTAGACTATATTTTGTCATGGTCTTCCATCCAAATACTCATCGGTATGTTTTTGCTTAGCCTTTTAAATCAACCCCAACCAAGCCTGGCAGAGTTCCAGGAAAAGGTAGCTGATTGCTATTAAATGAACATCTGATTACCTTAAGTAAATAACTGATTTTTTTCATTTTAATTTTGCTATTGGGATAACTTGAAAATATGCATGGGATTCTTTGAAGAAACAATGGAAAAGAATATTCAACTAAATCAATATAGTTAAAGCTCCTCACAACATATGTTGGACCTGAAGTCCAACAACCAAAGATTACATCAACCAGAGAGGGGGCAGGTAGGATCTGATGAGTGTCAAAGCCACTGCCCAAAACCTAGAGCATACAGGAGTACATCAGTAAGATGGTACCCAAAGGTGAGTTGCTGAAAGGATGCCTAAGGCAGGAGCAGGCATGGGAGGAAGATCAAGCAGAGGAAATGTCATGGCAAGATGAGACCCTGCATGGGATGAACCATCAGCAAATTGCTGAGGTGGCAGACATTGGGAAATTCTACCAATGACTGGAAAGGGTTGGACTAAAACATAGCAATGAAGTACTGATCATAGCAGCAAAAGAACAATTATTAGGCACCAAAACCATAGAAGTAGGGGTCTACCACACTAGACAGGACCCCAAGATGATGCAGAGAGGCCTTAGCGACAGTCCAACACATAGTGCCAGGTTGTAAGATGCGGGCAGGAATAGCATACATTGAACAGCACAACCAAGGAGCTGACATTGTGGGCTAGACCAGGTGTGGGCAGCTAATTTTCCCAGCGAAATGAACTGTTGTGGAGGACTGGCCCTTGATACTGCCCGGCCCCCTGATGCAATTGTCATAATTCACTGGCACATCACATTACAAGCTACAAGTATTTCAATCAAGTTTAGTACAAAATGATTGGGACCAATAACTATCACATTTTGATAACAGTTATGCAACATAAAATTACTTAGCAAAAATATTTCATCATACAAAAAGTTGGCCATGTTGATATAAAGGATCATATTAATGCCAACTTCTATGACTTAAAAATCTTCTTCCAAAACAGTCTATTTTATCTTATGTGAGTTTCTATAATACTGGGCACAACTGACCATTGTAGCCAATGAAGGTTGTGGCCTTAACTTTAAAATTATTGAAAGTGTTTTTTGATTATTAGTGAATATTCTAAGAAAACTACACCAGCAAAACCACCAATAAATCCTCCCCCGCCAAAATAGCAAAGATACAAAATCCATAATGTAGCTTCCCTGTCTGACCCAACCATCAAAAATAAGAAGAAAATGAGTTTGCCTTTTACTGTGACCAATCCTAGCAATGCAGAATCTAGGTAGGCATAGTATGAGGTATTGTTAAAGTGCCAAAGAACATTTGTATCAGATTATGAATTTCAATTAAGTACATAAAATATTATTTTAGTATCTTTTTCTTCTTGTGTGCTTCTTAAATAAACCAGTCTGAGGAGATGGCACAGCAGGAAACAAAAAGACTGGGAAAAGACAAGACAGTTGCATAAACACAGTGCAGGTGTTATCAGTAGTCCAGACTGAACGTGGGATGCAGGCAGTCTGTCCCAAAAGGACGGTGGGAAAAACTCAGGTCTTAAAAACTCCATTCTTTTCCGCTTTCACACAGACTATATATTGCAATATGCATATATGAGTGTGTGTTTGTTCTTAGACCATGTAAAAGCTAATCATTACCATAATAATCTGTAAAACAATGTATTACTAGTAGATTCTGTTTCTGTTTCTACTGCTATGTTAAAGGTGGCTAATACTAAAGTTCTCTTATGTTATCAATATACGATATTGTTCTGTCAAACATATCCATGCTTTCCATATCTGTCCTGTAATGTTTTCACTGAAATATGTTTTGATCATGGTGTTGTATGTGATGCCACTGAAATGCTACATGCTCAGAATGTCATACATACTAAAGATCACTTGTATATCAAAATAGGAACTTAGTTATTTATAAAAATAATAAAAAATAAAAACACTTAAATTAATAGTGAATTATTTAACAGTTTGATCTCATTCCATGATACTTGCAAACTATTTTATGTTTTTTTCTCCTCCCATTTTTGTTTTCTTTCTTTTTTTCTTCTTTTCCTTTCTTTTCTTAAAAAATGCTTAGTAGAGAAAAAAATAGGACAATATGGTTCTTGACATGATCCAAGAAGGACAATCAGAATCATTGCAATGACTTGGTGGTCTATCAGACATTTAGAAATTTATCAATAGCAATAGGATCTCAAGCCACTGAGATTTAAAATAAATATATGGATATGTGTTGCTAAAACTTTTCTAAAAGCTCATTAACATCTTTTATTTATGTTTAAATCTTCCAGTCCAGTGGTTCTCAACCTTTTTAATGCTGTGACCCCCAACCGGTCGTAAGTCGAGGACTACTCAACTGATGCAGCACTGTTTGCAGAATGGGACTTTTGGCGGGCTCAGCAGGGGAGAGATAGCCTGGACAATTCCTATTGGCTTTTGAAAGCCAATAGAATTAGACTCTATTCAAGAGAGTCTATTCTATTGGCTTTCAAAAGCCAATAGAATAAAAGGGAATAGCACAGCTAAGGAAAAGGGGAAAAAAATGGCAGACTGCATTGTTTGGCGACCCCCATGAAATGGTCGTTCGACCCCAAATGGGGTCCCAACCCACAGGTTGAGAACCACTGTTCTAGTCACTAGAATCTAGTGATGATGGGATTGGGGGAAGCAAAAAGTTGATAGTAACCCCTTCCCATGAGGGGGTAGCTTGCCAAAGTATCCTCAAGAACTTGTCCAGCTTAGTGAATAATCAGGTCTCAACTGCAGCCATTTTAAAGGTGGTGCCCTGTGAGCACCTAAGATTCTCTGACTCTGATTTCAATCTCTTTCTTGCACACAGCAACCCCAGCCAGTCTGTAGCAACCACAGTGATGTCTCATGCATCAAAATGTCATTGCACAAAAGATAAAAATTACCTGTTACAGTATATCAATTGTGTCATGATGTGATGGTGCACAATATGTAATTTGTGTCATTTCTGTGGTGATGTGATGTGCACAATGTCACTTGCCCTTCCTTGCTTTCTGCAGGTGGTCATGATTGTATGGTATATCTGTGATATATTGTTACACTTATTCCCACATTGCTTTTAAAGTACCACAAATCTATCAATGTAGATCTTATTTGTAAGCTCTTTAAGTTGATCAGCAGTACTGTTCTTAGCCAAGAAATAGAGTCAAGGTTTAAAAATATAGCTTCTCTATTTAGTATGAATCTACATAATTGGCAAAAGCAGCTTAAATTCCTAGTGGGTACAACAGCAGCCAAGCCTTGGAACTAAAATGTAGGTATTAGTTTAAAGGATGAGGGGTTTATATTGAATACAATTAGAGTAAAATCTAGCCATACTACTTCTGGAAAATGTTTGAAGAACAGATGTAATTTGGAAGCAAGTTTTTGCCAAAAGAAATACTATACTCTTCACTCCATTCTTCCTTTTTGCTGTTTTCAGTTGATTTTCCAATGTTTTTGTCCTTACTATGAAACACTATAAATCTGAATCAGTGATGTTCAGATGACCACCCGATTGCTAAAGTTTATAAAATGTTACTTAAGATGAATCTGGAAGATAAATTTGTTAAAGATTGTATGGTAAAATGAACGAAAATTTTTTGTTACAATATAATGCTAGATCAGGGGTAGGCAACCCAAAACACTCAAAGAGCCACTTGGACCCGTTTCCCATCAAAAACAAAACACTGGGAGCCGCAAAACCCTTTTGATATCTAAAATGAAGATAACATTGCATATATCCTTTTTTACCTTTATTATAGGTATTTGTGTGTGTGTGTGTGTGTGTGTATATATATATACACACAGTTTAAAAAAGGATATATGCAGTGTTATCTTTATTTTAGATGTCAAAAGGGTCTCTCTCTGTCTCTTTCTCTCCCTCCCTCTCTATCTGCCCCTGATCTGCCACTCCTCTTCCCCCACTCTCTTTCTTTCTCTCTCTTTCCTTCTCTCTCTCTCTCTCTCTCCCTCCCTCCCTCCTTCTCTCTCTTTCTCTCCCCCCTCTCTCCCTCTCTCCTATCTGCTGCTAACCTGGCAAGCTGGCTTCAAGCTGTTCTCCAACAAGCTCAGGGGTAGGCAACCTCGGCTCTTTTATGACTCATGGACTTCAACTCCCAGAATTCCTGAGCCAGCCTAGCTGGGCTAGCAAGCTGTCTCCTGCCCTTCCTGCTTCCTGCAAGACGCAGCAAAGGGAGGAGCTCCGCCCAATAAGCTTTTCAGCTCCTAGGAGAACACTGTGAGTGCACTCTCTTTTACACACACACACATACACACTACACACACACACATATACACACAGAGACAGAGAGAGAAGCAGGGACGCGCAATTGCCTCTCTGTCTCTGTCTCTCTCTGCAAATGGCAGAGGAGGCTGGGAGCCACAGGGGAAGGCTCAAAGAGCCGCATGCGGCTCCGGAGCCGCAGGTTGATGACCTGTGTGCTAGACCAATGGAAGAATGTATGAACCAATAGTTTAAAATTGACTTTGAATTACAATTTCAATGAAAACTTTTATAGGATGATGTACCACTGGTATTTGACTCCAGATAGACCAGTGAAAATGTATAGAGGTATTTCCAACCAGTGTTGAAAACGCAATCAAATCCAGGTACATTCTACCATATGTGGTGGTCTTGGAAATATGCTAAATCATATTGCATAAATATAATATTGACAATGCAGAAAATATTTAAAATACAAATATTAATGAAACCTGAAGCTTTTCTTCTAGGTATTATGGACAAACCAATTCAAAATCAGTTTGGGACATTATTTCTTTACATGGTGACCACTATGTGAATTGTACATGGAAAGAAAAGGGGATGCTGATTGTTGAAAAGAGGATTTTAAAATTGATTGAATTAGCAAACATGCCAAAATTAACTGGTCTGATTAGAGACAATGGATTATACAAGTTTATAAGAGAATAAAAGTCATTTGTGGATTTGTATGTGTTAAATACAATGACAAATGGTTAGAGGGATTTAAAGATCATTTTTAAGTTTGGGGTAACCTATTGACTGTATATAAAGACTGAACATTACTATTAGTCAGACAATAGAGACTTGATTTCTTCAACAGTTACAGAGCAGAGGTGTGTAACACCATCTTAGCAGTCATCACTAAAAACACTAATTCACTCGTTAAAGTTCACTGAATTTTTCACAGAAAAATTTTTCAATAGAAAAAGCAGAAACAAAATAAGGCTGTTATATAAAACCCCTTTATGGATTGTTACCTTGTGGTAGTGAAGGGGCTTGTGGATCCCATTGATCCTATAAGGAGAGTACATTCCCAGAAGGGCAGCCACAAAATGGCAGATCGGCAATGAAGGTAAATACAATCTACTGGGGGGGGGGAATGACAAGCTGTATTCTGGCCAACACAACCAAATGGACATACGCAGCCAGACAACATCAGCATGATTCTGGAAGATGAGCTTTCAGGTTGGAAAGTATCCAAAAAGCTAGTGGGGAAAAGCAGGAGGCAAGTACGAGCAGCAGTGGTGTTTGTGATGTAGTGGGATTAAAGCTGAAAGAACATCTAGCTACTGACATGGCCAGAGGGAAATGAAAATTTGATACTATAAAGATATGTATACCGTTAGTATGCTAGAATCACAAAGTCAGTCTTGTCAGATCAGAAATGTCAAGGCTGAATATGAACAATGTGAAAATCAGCAAATTGAGACAGACTGCAGTTGTTCACTTCAGAGAAGCTTCAGATCTTTTGTTGCAGATTATAGAAGAAATGGACTGGTCAGACATAAAGATGTGTCTACATTGGTGCTCACATACAAGTCAAACATGACTGAATAACCTCTATTCAGACTCAATATAAGACAATATTACAATGACACAAGATTAGAATATAACCACAGAGGTAAGGGAAGCAGAACTTGAAAACTTCTATAGTAACTTCAATAGCATATCAACACAATAGCAAAGAAGACATTTTATTAATTATAGTAGACTGGAATACAAAAGCGGGAGATAAAAATAGCTTTTGGAATAATGGAAAAATTTGGCCTTGATGAATGAAATACAGAAGAAAGCAGACTAATAGTCTGCCAAGAAAATGCAATGTTTATACCAAATACCTCTTTTCAATAAACGAAAAGAAAGTTCTGCTCATAACTGGATAGAGAATACCAAAATCAAATTCAGTAGGTATGCTGCAATATTAAATAATATATTATATAATTAAATCAGTAAATACTTAATATTATTATTATAGTAAAATTGTTAATCAACAGCATAGGGAATGTCAAGCAGCCTCACCTAAAAAAGCATACAGCAACAGTTTTGCCAAGACAGGCTAAATCAGGAATCAGTTCTCTTTTAAATATTATGTTGCAAGAAATTAAGATGATCCATTTTTTTAAAAAAGGAAATATAGCCTGACCATAGAAATGAGATTGAATTATTACCTGAGTATTTTGACTTATTAAAATTAATACTGTTATTGCACTACTTTAAAGGTGAACAGTATATCAAGACTCATTCATAGCGTATATAGGCACAAGGCCTTCCATCAGTATTTCTCATATAAGGGCTATGTAATGTATATTTGTTGTTGTTAATTGCGAAGTCGTGTCCGACCCATCACGACCCCATGGACAACGTTCCTCCGGGTCTTCCTGTCCTCTACCATCTTCTGGAGTCCATTTAAATTCACATCTACTGCTTCAGTGACTCCACTGTATATAATGTATATATAATGTATATAAAGGCTATGTAGCACTTGGAATTTGCTTCAATATCAAGAGCTCCCTCACTTATGCCAGAATTCATCACCACTGGGGAGAGCATTAATCACATCAAGGAAATCCACATGATAAGCATATTTGAAATATTATTTATCATATTTGTAATCAGATCTTTCTCTTTTAGAATACATGTGGCTGTCAGGTGTTTTGCAGTATAAGCCTACTAATTGTTAGTAGCAGAAGAGCACTGAGTGTTTTTTAAGGTCACATCCAGGCAGGGATTCAGTACCAGTTTACAACCAACTCCATACCTCTCTTTTCCTATGATGCTGCCCATGTTCAAGTTGTGATAAGTCATGTCCATCTCACCAAGACATAGTTGAAACCACAGTACTTGGCTTTGGAATAGCGAGCAATTATAGGCATTCCGGTTCCCTAGGGGCAGAATCTTTTGGCTCATCCCACCTTATGATTCTTGAATTCAGGGTAATGGTTACTGTCTTCCCTCCTTCTTAGACCTTCTCTGGGAAATGCCAATTTCAAGACATTCAAAAGAATTAAAATAGGAGCATTATGCTTTGAGCCGACCAAAGAAGGATAAGACACTTGCCCTGATACGGAACATGCCCAGTTAGATTTGCAATCATCTGCAAAGTGTCGAATAACTCAGCTCAACCCTGCCTGCATTTTAAAATACAATTCCTGCCTATATTGCTTAGAATTTATTGTCCCTACTCCTGTCTCTACAGTAGCATCTATTTATGATTTAAGAAACCTGAATGTATCACTGCGAATACTTCATCTTCAGTTCCTTTTTGACACAATGTGGCAGTGGCAAGGCAGCTCCATTGTTCCCATTTTTCTTTTTCCACTGGCCATCATGCCTTGCTTTCCATCAATGCGCATGGCAGATGCATTAGTAGTGATTAAGTTCTTTTCTCCCAGTCTTCTCTGATGTGGGGGAAAGGAAATTTTTGTTTATCAACATTACATTCCCCCTCCTCCATTTTCTGATGGTTGGCTTCTGAAAAGGTTCCCTGTATTTCAGACTGGGTTGCAGTGTAGAAAATCACAGGTCAGTTTCAAACTGTTTTGGAGATTGGAGTGAAAATGCCCTAATTATTTATGTATTCAGACTATTGTCTCCGAAGAAAGCACTTATTTGGTGCATTTTTAATGACCTCCATAGAGATTATTGAAGCATCTTTATGGGCTTCTGGACTTTGAAAGCTTCTGGGCTTTTAAAGTCATACATATATAGAAAGTCTTAACTATTCAGATCAGAAAACATGAACTTAAAGAAAACTCTAGAATGTGAATTAAAAAAAAATCACAAAATTAGGTCATGCCAATTGTCAGTATCAAATGAGAGGAGTGGAAGAAGAAGCAGATTGTAAAGCCAAACAATAACTGAATACATAATGATACACGTAATCATGAAAAACATTCAAAGAACTCAATAACATAAAGTCAAATACCTTTCACAGTTCTTAGCTTCCTCTCACAGCTAGATTTTGCGGTGACTAACTAATGAAATTATTTTCTCTAAACATCTGTATTCTTATGGAATATAACTTTATTATTTCTCTTACGTTATTTAAAATGACAGTTCATACAACATATTCTCACTGGGAGAAGTAATTGCAATAGGAAATTATAATCAGAGTATACCATAAACATGCTGTTAAAATGTCTTAATTTCTTTCTTTTTTATCAGTACAAGATGAGAAGTGATATATACTTCATAATTTCAAAAGATATTTCCTAAATATTGGACATTTGGAGAGACAAATAGAATGAGATGTTTTATGCTGGAGTCCACATGCCTGGCAGATACTCCATGAAAAAACTGAAACTATTTCAAACATTTATTTCCTCTGTACCCCACAAAATACAGCAGTGGGCCATGTATTAAAGTTTGTGGAAAGCAACACATAGAATTGTTTATTTAAGTTCTGCAACAGACAGCCAAATTTTACATGTAATTGCTCTGGTTAAAGAAAATATTACTGGTTTATCTAACATGGATTGAGGAAATCCAAGAAATGGAAAGATTTACACCATGTCTTTTTTGGCAGCTGACTACAGTTAGATGGGAATCCCAAAATCAACTTATTGCTTTGTGGAAATAAGAAGACTGAAGTAGCTGAGAAGTGATATGTATAGTCAGAATAGTCTTGTGGTGGAACTCTGAAGGGTTTTGTGAAATTTTAACTGCAGGTGAAGGCTAGTTTTCTTAAGTAGTCCCCACTGGTACAAAAGCAGACAGTTCAATTGGAAATTATAGGAGATTCTCCAGCCTCTGCTTCATTCTTCTCCCTTCAGCCAATGGAAAATCCTCTAAGGATCTCCCAACTTCTTATATCATTTCCATGGCCAAAGCTTCTATCTCCAGCATTCCATGTAATCAGTATCGCAGCATACCTTGTATTATTGCCATGGCAGCTGTATTAATACACGTTAATTGGCTCATTGGAGACTTCCCTTGGCCTGCGTGGATGATGGACTCCTAACTCCTCTAAGAGTTCACCTACTTCCTTCTCTAATTGTTCTGCAGCTGCAAAGAGTTCAAAAGTTTTCACTTCCAATGTTAATTAGTTACAGTTTAGTGTTAGGCATTCACTTTAAACAGGGGTTAATTTTAATTATAGGTAAAATGAACCTGCTTCATGTGCCAGTGGCTCACTCAGATGAGATGATAAGTTACTAAAAACAAGGGCAAAACTTTCTAAACTGTTCATGATTGTGCTAAGGGAGGAAGACAGACCCACTTGTGTCTCAAGAGAGACTAGGACAGTGGTGGCGAACCTATGCCACGCGTGCCAGAGGCAGCACTCAGAGCCCTCTCTGTGGAAACGCGCGCCATGCCCCGGAGATGGCAACTGTCCCTCTTCAACCAGCCGCCCACTAACTCGCTGAGGTCCCACATGGCCGGATGCATCCCAGCATGGCTGGTTTCTCTCCCCCCGTCCCATCCTTCCTGGCCTCGCATGCTCTCTTTTTCCAAGGCATGGCCCACTGCCTCACCTCCTCAGCTGTCGGCTGGCCGTCCAGCTCAGAGGAGGCTTATCTGAACTGCTGGCAGAGGGCTGCAGAGCCCCAGAGTGTGCCGGTCGAGGAGCCAGCAGGCTGTGGCTGCTGATGGACACTGTCGGCCCCCATGCGCTCACTGGCCTCTGTGTGCGAGGGCCGATAGTGTCAGGCAGCAGCTGCCCCGGCCCCTGCCTCGCCTTGCCCTGCGACAATGGCACCCCTGCCCTGCCTCGCCTTGCCTTGCCTCACCCCGCAGGACGAGCTTGCTGCCCACCACCCCATCTGCCAGAGACCCTCTGGATCTCCCCCAACCCTGCCCACAGGCATCCCTCCCCATGAGCAACATCGAGGTGACCACGCCCACCACAGCCACGCCTATCCAGTGGGCCATGCCCACTTGGCACCCAGCGATAAATAAGTGGATTTGGGGTTGCAGTTTAGGCACTCGGTCTCTAAAAGGTTCTCCATCACTGGACTAGGAGATTCTTGTTCTGAAGTCAAATAAAACTTTTCATAACGTACCATTGCACCCATTAAATCTATGTTTCTACATTTACAGCTGCAACATGGAATCTATAATGTAAGCCTGAAATATAGAAGTTCAAAGACAGGTAGTCCTTGATTTACGACCACATTTGAGCCCAAAATTTCTGTTGCTAAGTGAAACATTTGTTAAGTGAGTTTTGCCCTATTTTACAACCGTTCTTGCCATAATTGTTAAGTGAATTACTGCGGTTGTTAAGTTAGTAACAGGGTTGTTAAGTGAATCAGGCTTCCCCGTTGACCTTGCTTGTCCGAAGGTCACAAAAGGGGGTCACATGACCCTGGGATATTGCAAAGGTCATAAATACAGTATGAGTTAGTTGCCAAGCATCTGAATTTTGATCACATGACCGTGGGGATGCTGCAATGGCCGTAAGAGTAAAAAATGGTCATAAGTCACTTTTTTCAGTGCCGTTGTAACTTCAAACAGTCACTAAACGAACCGTTGTAAGTCGAGGACTACCTGTAGTTATACCATAATATTAATTTGAGAAAATCTTCAAACAGATTTCCAACAGATAAAGAGTGAGAGGAAAAAAAGAGCTACTGGAAGGAGAGAGCCTGCATTTTAGTTCTGTATCTATTTATTTACAGGGCTTATAAACCACTCTAATCTGCCAACAGTGAGAGGCATACAATTCCTCAGCACGTAATTGAGATTTCAATCATACAGTCAGTTAAAACAACTGCTAGAAATACTTGTATGGAATGAGGAGTTGCTAAATTAAGATTCCAGCAGTATCTGGAATATATTTGTGGGACAGAATGTTTCAAATGTCATTGAAAAGTTTTTGTGACTTTCCTCTTACCTCTCATCTCTCTAAATGCTGCAGAGCTGATTAGCTGACTTTCTGGGGACTAGTCACAACATTTCCAGTCTGTTTGCTGAGTAGTATTCCATTTCAATATTTCTCATTCCCTCTATAGGCTATAAAAAAATATCTGGCACAAATATAGGTTAGAAATGGTTTTGCAAAATTTGCAAAAGCAAACTTTAATAGTAGGGACTTCAGTAACGAATAGCATTCTCTAACATCTGTTGTTGTCCTATCATAATAGAAGAAGCTGAATTATTCGGATGTAACCCTTAATAGCTTTCCCTGCTTCTTTTGGATACCTTCCAGTATTTTTCTCTTATGGGGCAACTAAAACAGCACAATCACTAGAGAAAAGCCTTTAAGCCAAATGTTTCTGCATTTGGGAAAATTCAGCAAAATGGGCAAAAGCATCTCCTTAAAAGTCTCCTATCAAAAATAGAAATTCCATTTGATGGTGGAAATGTAACAAGGAACAAGATTAGGAAATTTACTAATTATGCTAAGGATTTCTGAGATAATTTAATAACGAACAAAGCTTTTATGTTAAGGAGAGTTGCAAATATCAGTGGTCATGCAGGTAGTCCTTAACATATGACCACAATGCTAATTAGGGTGGTTTTTTAAATGAATTGTGCCCAATGTTATGACCTTTTTGCCACAGTTGTTAAACGAATCATAACAAAACCAGTTTCTCCCACTGACGTTTTGGAAGCCAACATTTTGGGAAAGTTACAAATGGTGATCCCATGAACACCGCAACCATTGTAATTATATACTGGTTACCAAGCACCCAAATTTTGATCACATGACTGTGGGGATGCTGCAACATAAATGTGAGGACTGGACATAAATGTGTCATAAATGTGAGGACTGGATATTTTTTCAATGCCACCGTAACTTCAAACAATTGCTAAATGAACATCTTTCATCCTTCTAAGGTTGGTAAAATGAGGACCCAGATTGTTGGGGGCAATATGCTTTTATTGTAAACCGCCTAGAGAGTGCTGTAAAGCAATATGGGGCGGTATATAAGTTTAAGTGCTAGAGCTATTGCTATATTCCTATTCTTCTTAAACCCCCGAAGACTATGCTTGTTTTGAAATGTTCCACTGGAAAATATAATGTACAGTATTGATGTTTTCATCAGTTTTATCAGGTTTTTCTTTTGCAAGCTGCAGACAGTTTGGTATCATTTACCTATATAAGGCAAATAATTCAAGCTTTGCTTTTGTAATGGAATGCGAGAATGGCCTTGGAAAATTGAGAAAGTGGACGGAGAGATGATGTTGAAGGAATGGTCCAATAAAAGGGGGAGGAGCCCACAACTCCAAAGTAAGAGACTTACAAATAATCCATCCTAACTAATCAACCAGGAAAAAGAGATGATAGGAGATTTATACTTTCAGACTTGCAAGATTCTATTAATGTCCTTCCATTAATTCTAAGGTAGAATTAGCTCATGCTGTCACGTTTCCTGTCTGGTCAACTTGGTAGTCTGACAGTTTTATTTTTCTTAGGTAAACCCTCAGAATCCGGCACTCTCTAATTCGATGTGTTTTTTTGGATCACAACTTCTAAAATCCTCAGCCAGTACTGCTTGCAATCCCAACCCTTCTGGAAAACAACTGGCTAGGAGAAATTATTCCAGACAAATATAGGATTCCATTAAGAATCAATGAAAGAAGCAGAAACAGTCTCTCTCTCTCTCCATTATACTACTTGATACTGACAGCCATAATAGCATCTTTCTCCTCTGCCAGCAGTACCACCCAAGCCTTGCCTGAGTATGGTTATTATTTAGAGATCAGCTAGTTACTGGGTGGGTGTGTCTGCATCAAATTTATGGGTTAAGCAGGGTTTGGTTTCAATTTAAGGATCAGCTAAATACTTGTGTGTGTCTATGTGTATGCAATTAAACAAAAAGTTCCAGTTCCTATTAAGCTCTGGTATGGTGGTCTATCGGCCAGCTGTCAGAGATTTATATGGCCCTCCCACTTTTGATGTGATAGCATCTTGAAACCCCAAATACAGAGGTACAGTAATGTAGAAGATTGAACTTGAAGAGATATATACACAAAAGAAAAAGCTAAGCCACAAAATAACTATGTAGTTTTGAAGTGCTGGATGAGAAGCAACTATAGAAAATGAAGGAAGATAAATTGGAAAGTATTGGTAAATGGGTAAGTTAACTGTGAGATGGAATTAAAGGCTTTTTGGGTAGTTTTAACCACAAGGATTCAGCATCTCAGAGTGACAAGGAAGCGTTATACTTTACCACAATGCTAAAATAATGTGGTGTTCCTAAAATACACTAGAAATGCACATCTATTCAATTCCATGACAATCTCAGGGAAAGTTTAATTTAAAGTTTACAGAATTGGCTCACAAAAATCCAAAGGGCAATTAGATGACAGCAAATAAAGTTGTCTATAGACTTACACTGAGAATCAAAGAAAAAGAAGATACAGAATATTTTCAAACGTGGAACTTCAATGGCTGGAAAAAACGGGATAGACTAGAGAATAAGAACTTAACTTGTATTACTAAGCAAAACAAATTAACCCAAACAACATGTTGTTCATTAAGCACTAATGAATTGTAATAATAGAAAATTAATAAAATACTATAAAAATAATAAAGTTGTCTATATCTTTCTGTTTTTAGGTAATGGCCATTTGTATTTTTTCAGTCCATATTTCACATATCTATCTTAATGCAAGCCATTTCATGAAGGAATTTTATGCATAAATAGGGAACAGGTTTTACTCAGTGTATAGCATTGGACCTTAGCAGAAATCTTTAAACAACTAGGTGAACACCTTATTGCAGAGCAAAAAAAGAGAATGTTAATCGCAGGATATTAGTTAGATGACAAGGTGATAAGTATTGGTAAAAAAAAAGAATGAGGGTTTATTCCATCAGTATAACATGCCCCAAACCTATTTATATATTACAGGAAAGCCACTTTTCAAAGCAACACATTATATTAAGTTCAAATCCAACATAAAAGGGTTGGGAAGGAAGAAAGCTTGATCAAGCTTCTAGCTAAACAAACAGCAAGTCTAAAAAAATTAAAATTCACTCAGTGAATGTCCCAATTTTTTTTGAAGCAGCTCAAGATGGCATATATAATTTCCTCCCTAATATCTGCAACACACAGAGCAAGAAAGAGAGAGAATGACTTGTGTAAGATATTCTATTCTATAAGTAGTGAGTATAGGCAGAGAAATTTGTAAAAGTAACTTCCTTACAAATTAAGGCAAATATACATGTCCCAAGATAATGTTTCAGGAGCCCAGCCTCAGGGAATTTCTCTCTCAACAGAATTCTGTTGTGCTTGGAAAACTTTTGGTCCCAGTGATCCACCCAGATTGGATCCTGCAGTTTTTATTTGTAAATACTCAAAGACACTATTCTAAAACCCAAATAATGGCATTGCAGGAGAGAATATAAGAAAAGATTATAGGACAAGGAGTGATAATGCTGAATAAATTTTCAGAAAAAAATATTCCTGTGAATAAATAGAAGAATAGACAAGATTATCAGGGTCCATTCAAAGAGTCTTAATGTCCTTTCCTGGTTCTCAAAAGACTTCCCAGGAGGGTAAATATTCAGTTCATTCATTTTGTTCGTAAGCCTTGTGAATATATGTATGCACAAAGAAAACATTTTGTTTACAGAGAATGATGGAAACAGTGGTGACATGTCCAAAACTTGTGTTCTTCAGAAACCTAAGGTTTGGGGTTAGCTCTGAGGGTGCTCAATGAAATTAGGAATGATAAATTGCCCTGAAAATTAGCTTTACCCATGTTTACAGTTTATAATACTTCTTTTCTTGTTATGCTCGATCACAGTGTGGGTCATAGAATGTATTATTTTTAAATCAGGTTTTGTTGAATAAACCAGTTAGCTAGTTTTGCACACATGGTAAGCCATAAAATATGTTCTATAAGCCACAGAATTAGGGTTTACATAACACACTAAGCCAAAGCCAATTAAAACTTGTCATATCCTACAGTGATTTACAAATGAATCCACTTGGGAAGTCTGAGCAATAGCAAAAATGTATCAAGTTTGGGCATGGTCATATTCCAAATGATTGATATAAATGTTGAAAGTCATACCTGATTTAAAAGAAGTTCTTCTATGACCAGAATGCAAATGATGTTCACTCTTTGCACTAGCTGGATTCAAATATTTTACTAAGTTATGGTTTGGGTCTCACATCACTACAATGGCTATGTTCACACATCATGCCAAATTACAAACCACCTACCTCCTGGATTCATATGGAATCTGATGGCATGTAAATAAATAAACCCATGTATGAGTCAACCAAATTGGCATTAGGTACTATAAGTAAGGCATTCTTCAACATATTCATATGACAATTCATCAATATCTTCCATTCACTGGGTTTACACAAACCTATATATAACTTTGTGCAGTACCTGAACCATTGTGTAGTGTGTACACCATGCTATCTAATAATAATAATATAATAATAGTAAAATTGGAAGGGACCTTGGAGGTCATCTAGTCCAACCCCCTGCTCAGGCAGGAAACCCCACACCATTTCGGACAAATGGCTGTCCAGTCTCTTCTTAAAAACTTCCAGTGTTGGAGCATTTACTGCTTCTGGAGGCAGGTTGTTCCACTGATTAATTGTTCTAACTGTCAGGAAGTTTCTCCTTAGTTCTAGGTTGCTTCTCTCCTTGATTATTTTCCACCCGTTGCTTCTTGTCCTGCCTTCAGGTGCTTTGGAAAATAGCTTAATTCCCTCTTCTTTATGGCAGCCCCTGAGATATTGGAATACTGCTATCATGTCCCCCCTTGTCCTTCTCTTCATTAAACTAGACATACCCAATTCTAGCAACAGTTCCTTATATGTTTTAGCCTCCAGTCCCCTAATCATCTTTGTTGCTCTTCTCTGTACTCTTTCTAGAGTCTCAAGAAGAATATCTGAAGAATAATGGACAATATATCTAACATATCTGGAATGAAGAGATGCCTGGTTTGAATTTCCTGCTACCTACAATTGGTTTTCATTATCTGTTTGTGCTGGCATCCTTCTCCACATCTGTATAGAAGTACAGGTCATAAACTCTATCCAGATTCCAAAGAACAAATGCCCAGCTCTGTTTCAGTGGCTTTTATCCAACAGCCTCTCTTTACTGACCGAAGATTCTTGGATCCAAGTGGAAATTCAGAACTGAACAATCCCCTTTCCATTCTCAGGCCCCTAACTAGAGATTTGGAGGCTTTGCCAAATTGTGGGGAGGCGATACAGTTAGCTGTTGCAAAAGAAGAACAAATAAAATATCTTATCTCCACATGTACACATGGATAACCTTGCTGGATTAAAGAATGTTGTACCAATTTAAGGGGCAATATAATCATCATGGCTATTTTTGCTTTATTTATATTATCCTAGATTGTGCTTGACAGAGCAAAACAAGCTAATTGGCGAATTCTTTTTCTGCAAAATTTACAATAAGACAGAGAAAACAAAAAGCACACTACAGAAGCAACAAATGACTGGAAACAAATAGACCTAGAGGCTAGTGAAATTATTGCAATATATGGGGCTTGCAAACCTATGAAATTAGTTTGTTATATTCATTTGGTGGATTGGGAATTCTGGACGTGATATAATTCTTGCTAAGGTTATATCATAGTTATTAGGAGGCAGCCTTCCCCAAAAAGGTACTGCACTGGAGGATTGGGATGACGTCTGGAGGGACTTGCAGTCAAAATTGAAACTGGCTATTTTCTTGGATTTCTTGCTAAGCAATTTGACAAAGAAAAGGGATTTTCAGAAGCCAACCAATTCACACTTAACATTGAAACATCTTAGGAAAGCGACATTTTGAACCTGCTAATGTATTTTCTATGATTACATTTCTAAACCTATCGATACAGAAGTCAGTTGCTTCAAAAGCGCAAACAGATCTCAGGGTTGCCTGTATATATCATTTTAAAATGAGATAAATGTTTTAAGAAACAGACCCATTTGTTTGTAAGCAGGAAGAATAAATCCTGAAAGCAAGTTGCTGTATTATGCATTGCAGGTAAGCGTAGTCATAAACGAGTATCAAGTGTTTGACCATTCACTGACCTCACAATAGAGGAAATGCTGCCCACATTTTGGAACACTTAATGAGTTTTCCATATTTTACTAAGTTGGATGTGGCCAGCAAGTGTCTACAATATCAGAGCTCAGCAAATTAACTTCAGACTAGTTAAGGGTACAAAGCTTCATAGTAAATGGTTTATCATTGATGAGAATTACTTCCTCCTCCTCCTCCTCCTCCTCCTCCTCCTCCCACTTCCAAGACCCTTGACTCTTTCTTTTTACTTTCTAAAATCAAAATGGCTTGGCACCTAACTAGCATTTCCCTAGACCTGCTCAGTTTTTGAAAGTGAGCACTGAAGCACTTTTTCACCTGGTGGCTTTCTTTTCCCAGCGGCAAAAAACAATTATTAACAGGGGAAGACTTTAGATCAGGGGTGTCAAACTGCCAGCCCGCAGGCCAGTTGCATCCTGCAGAGGCCATGCCCACCCCAGCTCCAGCAATGTGAGAAAAATCACAACATGTCGCAACACATCACATGACGTGTGCTTTAGATAGATGTCAAATGTGCCTTCCCCTTGTTAAGCAAGAGGAAGTTCAAGTGGTCCTCATTTAGCTAACACAACAGAAACCCGCAACTTGATTACTAAGCAAAGTGGTTGCTAAGTGGAAATCATGACTTTGCATAGGATTTTACTTCAGGTTTCTTTTGCTTTACTAGACCTGTGAAAGTCGTAAATGAGAGGATTGGTTGCAACTTACTTTTTCATCCCTGTTATAACTGTGAACAATCACTAAACAAGGCAGTTGCTAAACAAAGACTACTGGTATGATCTGCTCATAAGGAGAATAAAGCTTTGGAAGAAGAATGACAGTGAGGACCTTTGCAATATATAACCTAAAAAAATTTCTGAGCCTCATTGCTTTCTTTCATCCTTTTATTTCTGAGAATTTTAAATTATCTAACACGCTATCTGTTGAGTCCTTGGCGAAAAGCAGACGCGAGAAGCAGTTGTAGTTCTCAGGTTTTCTTTTATTCTGTGTTCAGCTTACAGGTGAAGGCTTCAGCAACGCCCAAAACCTCCCAGCCTCTTATATAGGCAATTCCCGGGTCAATGTGTTACTTTTCCCGCGCCAGCAACCGCGCATGCGCACAGGCGCTGGCGACAGTCTGTCTGGTCCCGGGCAGCTTGCACCTGCCCGGGACTGCCTGCAAACACCCCGAGCCCGTTTGCAAGGCTCGGGACATAACACTATCTATATAAGCTATTTTATGTGGAACTGGTTCTATAATCACATGTGCTATTAGCAGACACCATTTAAAGCCCGGTTGATATATCCCATTGCTCTAGCTATGGCTACATTTTCTATTGTAGCATGCTGATGTTGATAAAAGAGGGTTTCCTCTTGGAATCTTGTATGTAACTTGGATGTTTTATCAACTACTCCTGTGCTTTTAAAAGGTAAATCTCATGTGCATGGAGAATTATACAATGAAGAAAAGTTAACTTGTGCAAGTGAAAATAGTAAAAGGGCAGGATAGAGCCATAAAAAAATGTTACTAACCCTATCTTGAAACTAAGATTTCTTAGGCACCCAATAACTGATATCATTTTGCACTATCAGTACTTAAGAACTAAGGCTTTAAGAAATGTCAAGACTGAATAAATCAGCTGCATAGGAAACTGGTCCTTGACACTGTATTCCTTACAAAATTATTTCCAACAGTTCTTCTGGCTGATCATTTAAAACTGGTATCTGGTAAGAAAAAAAGAAATCCAGAAGTCAGTATTCGGAATTTAGAGTGCGTTAGCTCTGAACAGTGACGGGAACAATTCTTGCCCATCCGTGAGCAATTGTGTATAAAATATATTGAATTCTTAAAAGATGGGATCCATTCTCAATGTTATTATAGAAGTATAAAAAAAAAAAAAGAGGACTCAACAGCCTGCATGCAAAAGAGTTCTATGGAGACTGTACCTCTTGAGAAGGAGAGCTCTTCTTGATTGGTCAATAAGGGATCCTTTAGTAAACTCCTCTTGTTGTGAAGAAGTTTCACTTAAAATTCAGGCTGCAAACTGACATCCGATACCTTAAAGACATATAATGTGGTCCTGTTTTCTAGGACATTAGAAAATAAGGGGTTGCCTTCTCATTTCCCAATCAGAGCCCTTCAAAAATTTGAAATGATACTATGTACCCCTGTGAAATCTTCCCCTAATGATAACCTCTGAACCAGTGGTTTTCAACCTGTGGGTCGGGACCCCATTTGGGGTCGAACGACCATTTCACGGGGGTCACCAAACAAGGCTGTCCGCCATTTTTTCCCCCTTTTCTTTGGCCACGCCCCTGGCACCCGGTGATGTATAAGTGTTTGGGGGTCACCACAACCTGGGGAACTATATTATGGGGTCACAGCATTAGAAAGGTTGAGAACCACTGCTCTGAACGAAATAAAAAGGATTAAATCTCTGCTCTACAGACAAAACTTGGTCTGGAGTGGCTGAACAGTGGGGGCTGTAAGTGATGTGGAGTTTTGTCTTTTTCTTGATGCACTGAATTTGTACTTTTCAAAATTAATTTCTACTGATTTCTGATACTAGCCTCTCTCTGCTTAACTAACATGGATTAAGCTCATTAAACTTGTTAGAACTTACTTTTGAAAAGACGCACGTAGATTTTGGCTGATAGCAGGTCTTTGATAGCTACATCTGCTCACCACTCCCGCTGTGTAAGATGAAAAACTGTTATCAAAGAAATACCCAGAAATAGAAAAGCTTTTGCATTTCCCAACATTTACTATGCAAAAAAAAAAAAATGCCATAATTGAAAGGAAAAAAAGGTTTCATAGATTCAAGCAGAATATAGCCATTGCTAAAATAGATTCCATATGGTAGATTGATGAGAAAAGCTAAATATGGCCTTGGAATTCTGGTTGAAAGTACTTCTGGCTGAAAGATGAGATATAGCTGAATATCTAGGAAGGCTTGACTGGAAATGCCTTCTTTCATTATAAGCATTTGTTTTATTTGCTACAGAATATACAAAGAAGATGTTTCCACACATAGTGCATAGAAATAAAGTGGCTTATTAGGTAGGTAAAATTTAAGTCTAATAGTCTCTGTTATGAAAGGACTCCAATTTTTTTTTTATAGGTGGGGTATAAGATATAGTCCACAATTGACCGAATATTTCTGTTGCTAAGTGATATAGTTGTTAAGTGAGTTTTGCCCCATTTCATGACCTTTCATGCCATAGTTGTTAAGTGAATAATTATAGTTGTTAAGTTAATAGTATGGCTGTTAAGTGAATCTGGCTTCCCCATTGACTTTGCTTGCCTTCAAAGCTAATCAATCACATGACCATGGGACCTCCCAACCATCATACATATGAGCCAGTTGCCAAGCGTCCAAATTTTGATTATGTGAGCATGGGGATATTGCAGGTGTGAAAAACGGTCATAAGCCACTTTTTTCAGTGCTGTTGTAATTTTGAAGGATCACTAAATGAATACTTGTAATTCAAGGACTACCTCTAGGTGTGTCTTGAAACCCACCTGTACAGGTCCTATGGAAGGGACTGAGACATGTTCATGCTTAGTTGTCTAGAAAGAGTTGGAGGAAGTGAACAGGATCTTTGGAGCTTTGACTTCTGCCAGCTGGTTTTAGATTTGTATTTTCTTCTGGCTGGTTAAAGCCTCTTAGAAGATAATATGTGTTAGATCCAGGTGGTGCTGAATGCTTTTTGAGAGACAAATCATGTTGCCTGCTTTGAAGTAAGCAATGGTTCACCCTTTCCTCAAGGACCCATCACTGGGATCTAACAACACTGGGCAACTGTTGTCTGATCTATAATATTAAAGTAGGATTGTTGAGAAGGTAGTAGGTTTGTAGCTCCAAGGGCTCTGTAAGAAATCGATTATCTCAATCCCCCTTCAGTTTTCAGATGGGATGAAAGTACTATTTGTATCAAGCTAGTTTTACCTAGGAGGTAGGCTTTCTCTGTCGTAGGCCTGCCTTGTCCCTGAAGATTCAGATGGCCTTGCCTCTGCTAGCTGCCCAGAAAGACTCAGATATTTGGCTTTTGCCTTAGAGGCTGGGACCAGGATGTTAGTTGAGCCCAGTATGCACATTTTAGGGTGTACGAGAGAAGAATTTTATATGGAGCCACAAATATATTGTATTGTTTTATTTTGTTTTGTATTGCATTGATTTTGTTTTCTGTATTGTTAGCTGCCCCGAGTCTCCCTTTTTACAACCCTGTAGTCTTTATTTGGGATAGAGTCAGGGTGACTGAATGGAGCTGAGCATATACTGGCCAGATGCCCTTCCTGACACCTATATGGAGTTCACAGCAGATTTTTTTTTCTTCGCACCCTGGGAGAGAAATGTCTGCCACTATCTAGGATTGAACTCTCAGCCTTCTGAGTGGGAGGCAAGCGTCTTCATCACTAGGCCACCATGCTGCTCTTAATTATCCAGAGAAATTATGTTTAAATGGACAGAGTTTTAAATTATTTTAATAAATAAATATATTTGTGGATGACAGGTTTAGGTTAGCACACCTCAACCCGATCCCGCCATGAATCTGGCTGCAGCTCCTTGATCCTCAGTCAAAATGGACATGCTGAGATTAGAACTGGTAACTCTATTCATGCCTGAATCGGAATCAGTGTTAAGCCTCCCAGCTTTCCTTCTTTGTTGATTTGAGTGAGTTCCTGTTTGGCTCCAAATCCTTTGTTTTTAATCTTGCTCATTTGTACATAGCAAGTTATAGGAATGCTAATGTCCTTGGACTGATATTTCAAAGCAAGCTGCAACAATGAACCATTTGTATGTTGTGGGTGGTATGTGTTATTTATGAACTCATCTGGAAGTTCTTGGTAAGCAAGCAGCTCTTGAAGCATATTAGAAACATTGCTACTGAATGTTTTAATAGCTAAGCTGAGCATCAGTCGTATAAAGGGCCAGTCTTCTGCTTTCATTCTATTCTCTATTAGTAACCTTCATTTAAGATTATCTCACAATTCCAGAGTTGTCAGTTTATTAACTCCTGTGACTTTAACCAGTGATTTAACTGACATACCATAGAAAGTTTCACCTCATAGTTGCTGTAGATTAAGTTAACCTATTTCTTCTTTGCAAACACCTCATTACACTATGAGAAATCAGAGTTAAGCAATATGCAAATACAAAGCATGTGTGTTTCTTTTAGGAAGCAATTAGTAGGTCCCCAAAACTAGATTAAAAATGTAACTCTTTTTTGAAAAACAGAACAAAATATGCCCCAAACCTTGTAGGATTTCTGGCCTAAATGGCCAAACTACTGTACTTTTTTAAAAAAATCTTTTATTTTTATTGCAGAATTTATTTTTATAATTGCATTATTTTTTTTAACCTATTAAGGAAAACATTCTGTGTTTGCAGTGTTGCATAGGGATTTACTGCATAAGTGCCTTAAAGAAACAACAGGGTGCTTAGTTAAACAAATCAAGTTAAAACTTTGCTGAAGGCTTGCAGCTTTCTTTTTTATCTATTTTTTTTTCTGACAAGCAGTCAGTGGGGAAGCTGGGAAGGATCACATAATGTCTCACTTAACAACAATGATGACATAATGTCTCGCTTAACAATTATACCACTTAATGATGAATTTTCTGATTCTGATTGTAACTTGAGGATTACCTGAATTGTTTTCAAAGGCTAGCATGTAACATTTATTAATTTGTTTTGCTCATAATTCTTTTTACCTCTCTTGGAGTCAGTTGCTTTTGTTTTCCCTGTTTGTATGTATTTTCCCTTTTATCATACCATTTTATATGATACAATATTTTTTTTAGACTTCATTGTCCCTCTTTTTCATTCTCCATTTATTTGAATTTAAATCTAAGTGATTTAAATAAGCAACTTATTTTCCTATATGCATTTATACATGTAACAACTTGTCCTGTGCTTTGATGTGCAAAACAATTAAAAACAAGCAGACAGTATTCCTTAATCTAGATTTAAAAATATATACTTAGTAATTTCCCGCACCAGCATGTTGTCTGTCTTCACCTGGGCCTTTCATTTTTAATAAAATGACCTAGTTTGATGATAGGTTGCTATGAAAGGGAAAAAGGGAATAAATTATTGTACAGTATATCTCTTGTTACCTTAGAAATCATATAATTAAAACCAACATCATGCAAATATATGTATGTCCAATATAGATCAAGGCTATAGTTGGTAATTTTCACATGGTATATTACAGTTACTGATTTGTTACTGAACAGAAAATTTTTCTGTATTGTGTGGGTATATAATCTGCAGCCCAAGTGCTTATACCTCATCCAAACATTTAGGGAGAAAGCTAAGGTAAGTTATTGGTTTCTAAACTTAAGCATTCTATTCAGGATACAATCGGAAAATGTTTACATATTCCAGATTAATCATCAACAACTTTAGAAAGTCTGTTAAGAATGAGAATCATCTCTCCTCTCTAAAAAGTGAATGTACCATACTTATATGATTTAGTTTACATCTTTTGCTTCAAAAAATGTCACTGCAATTAAATCTGTGAACTGAGCCCTGATGGCTTATCAATGGATTGATATATAAAATATATTGGAATATTGTTTCATTTTTTTACTAGGAAGTGATGGTGAAGCTTTTTAAAAGAAATTCCTGTCTTTTAATTTTAAATGGATATCACAGTTATTCCTAAACTAGGCAAGTACATGTTCTAATTTTAAACCTACTTCTTTGATAAAAGCAAAGGTTAGGATTTTACTCTGTTTTATAGATTACAAGATGTTCTTTTAACTATTGTATAACTACTCAGGCTGGATTTATGATCAAGCTTTTGACAATATTAGATTTTTCACTGATGTTCTTGTTTTAACTCAAAATAGATGATGCCCAGCAGCTATAATTTCTTTGGATGCTTAGAAAACCTTTGATATAGTTTCTTGGGAGGTTTGAAGTGGGTTTTGACTTTCTTTAGGTTTCCCCCTAATTTTATATTTTGGATTGGTATGATTTATTCAACTTAAGTTATGGCTGTTTATTATTGTTACACCCTTTCCTTGGTTACGCTTCTCTCAAAGTATATTCTAAGGAGTCCCTCCTTTTCGCCTTATAATTTGGCTTTAGTAACTCGGACATATATAATTAGAAGTTTTGAAACATTAATGCGATTAGGAAATGGAGAACATAGCATAAAATCTGCTATGTTGATGATATCGTGTTTTATAGATAAGTAAAAGCCTTTATTTCTAATTTCATTTCATTACTGTTTGAGTTTGGAATAATGCCTTGGTGCTCTATAAAGTGGGATAAATCAGGCATGATACCATTAAGTCAGGCTAATAATATACAAAAATATAAGGATGGGGCTTTATTGGGGTTTGCATCTTTTATTCACCTTGGTATAAAAATTCCAGAAACGCTTTTGAGATGGTTAGTTGAACTGATTCCCTCTTTGTGGAAAAGAAAATAAGATCTATTCTAGGCAGAGATAATCTAGAATTCATATAAGTGTTTGGGATAAAGTAAATGTTATTAAGATTACTCTATCTCTACTCTTGATTTTTTTTCATTGCATTTTATTAATTGAATGCATAGAACAGAGGTGGGCAATTATGGCCCCTTAAGCATTAAAATAGTAAAATAGTAAAAAAACATTAAAAATAGTAAAATAGTAAAAAACATTAAAATGTCTAATTTGAAGTATATACAAAAGCAAAATACAAACCAAAAGAGGAGAAGTTCTTAGCTGGATCCCTCTTCAAAAGGGTTCCTTAGGGAAGCTGTCCCTAACCTTTCCAGCTGTGAACCAGTAATGGCCACAGCAGTGGCAGCGAGAGAGAAAGGGGATGGTTTTGCGCATGCACCCACTACTTGTACAATGGAGCTTTGCACACTCACATGCTTGCCCGCTGCTTGCGCAGCCCTGTTCCCAATGGACCACAGGTCGGTACCGGGCTGTGGGCCAAGGGTTGAGGATCCCTGCCTTAGGAAAAACAAAGATTCATGATTGATTGCTACAAGTCAGGCTAAAACCATAGACTGTCCAGTGAGAGTATTTTTGGCCCTTTTGCACACAATTTCTTCCTTTAGCTCATCAGTTGGAAAACAGAAGGGAAGATGCTTTGGATTGCCCTCATAAATCCCCGAAACAGGGAACTTAATAAACTTGTACCACTCTTGAAACACCAGGAGTAACCATATAATCATTATGTGGGAAAGAGTTTAATGAAACATTCCCTCCTAAAATTAATAAAGGCAAATGCCAATCTCTAGGTATTAAAAAATGTTTGCTGGGGAAAAACTATTTAGGGGAATCTAGGGAAAGCACCAATGTCACCTGCACTGAAGTCTAAATAAACTGTTTAAATAGAGAAGGAGACTGTAAATCCTTTGCACCTTTTTTGTTCTTTATTAGCACCAAGTACATTTTGAAAGATTATTAGCTCACTGCCCAAACTAGAATCATGGGCCAAATGTCATAGTTAGAAATGCTATTTATTTTGGACTGTCTGCATTTATTTAGATGTGAGAAAAATTCAGTCTGTGTATAATGAGTCACTCATTTTTTCACCTGTTTTAAGGTTCATAATCTTGACATATGTTTCAGAGTTAATATTTGGCATTGGCCAATGGAGCATAAATTAGGGCCATGTTTGGCTGCAGTGAATCATTACTTTTCAAAAGCTTCTATGAATGGATACTTCTGAAGAGATTTTGAAGAACAAGAGTGACAACTAAATGTAACCAATCTTTTATTTATAAATATGCCACTATAATTATATAAGGAACTATATTTGAATAACAAAGAGTGACTGATGTATATCAGTGTTTCTCAACCTTGGTAACATTAAGATGTTTGGACTTCAATTCCCAGAATTCCTCTGCCAGTCCACACATCTTAAAGTTGCCAAGGTCAAGAAACAATTCTCTACAGCCTACAAAAATTAATTCAGACATACTACATTAACTTGGCAGAATGAGTGGATTGTCTCGTAAAAATAAGGACATTTTTTCATATTACCCGTTTTCATGGAACAAGCCATATGGAACAGTTTAAAACTGACCCAGATGTTTAAGCAACATCGTCAACCTTGAAATGTTGAAAACACCATAGGGGACCTATTGTACCCAGAGAAAAATAATGTACTCAGCTGCCCATCCAACATCCAAATATTTTATGTAGTACAGGATTTATGTGGGCCTGGTTTTCAAATTTAACAGGAGAGTGGTGCATAAATACATTTAAAGTCATGGTCAGGGAAGAATCTGAAAGAAAGTGCAAACAACAAAGCCAACTTATCATTTAAAAAAAAATCACAAAAGAAAAAAAATAGGCATATCTTGAAAAAATTGTAGACACGGATGTAATATACAATGCTATACACCAGGGGTGTATAGCAAACTCAATTTCACTGAGGGCTGCATCAGCATTGCGGTTGCCCTTGGGGGGCTGGGGGAGCATGGATGGAGTGGGTGTGGCCTACTGGGTGGGCATGGCCAGTTCTACATCATTCACGTCAAGGGTACCTGTGGGAGCCTGGGCACGAGTGGGACAGATCTGAGAGTCTCCGGCAGAAGAGGGTGGGACTGGGGCAAGTGCCAAGGCATGGTCCACCGGGGCAAGTGCCAAGATGGCCACCACAAAATTGTACATTGGCTCCCGGGTAGCCTGGGCCAGGGCCAAGGCAGCGAGGGCCGTTCCCTCACTGTTTCCAGGATGGCTTCGTGGGCCACATGAAACCACTTCGTGGGCCACATCCAGCCCCTGGGCTTTGTGTTTGACATGTCTGCTCTACACAGATGATTTGAAACTATGTATACAATCATATCAAGAAATTCAATCGCTTTTAAATAAGTTCAAATGTTTAATGAGATCATAATAGAATTTGGATTAGCTATGCATACAAAACCGAAATAAAAAAAGAAGAAAATAATATTCAGATGGAATTGAATCAAGTTATGGAATGGTACTAAATCAAAGCATTAACTATAGAGCAGAGTAAATAATATTTTATATGCTGTGTTGACAAAGAAAACCAGTTCCAAATATGCAAAACAATTTAGAAATATTTTAAAATTTAGTATGACTGGCAGTAATAAAACTAAAGCCATTAATGCGTAGGTGGCTCCTTGAACACTGTACACAAAAGATATTTTTGGCTAGATACAATCCAAACTATATTCTTTAGATTTCAAATCTCCCAAATATATTGCAACACATCATACACTACACTCCCAAAGAGGCATAGATCACTTGCTATAGCCAAAGAAAATGGGATATTGTAGTTTGCTGGAATATACCAGACAGTGATGAAAACAGACCTCTTATTACTTAAAAGCAAGCAGGGGGATGCTTAGAAATCTTTGCAAGGAACACAGTTTGAATCAACGGCATCATACAAAACTGGACAGCAAAAAAAAAAAATATTGGGGAGATAAACTCTGTACAGTCAATACCTGAAAAAACAGAAGGTGCGTTGTACAATAACAAAATTTGGCAATGGCTTCAGACTGGACCATCAAGAAGGAAATGGAAGGATTACTAATTGTAGACCAAGAAGAAATTATAGCAAGAAATGCCATGAAAACAAAAATTCAAGAAATGGGAAAAAACAGCAAATGAACATTAGGCAAAGAGGAAAACAAAGACTGTTGATCACCTAATAAGCAGATGTGGCAAAATTGCCCACACAGATTATAAGACAAGATATGATTATGTAGCAAAAATTGCACATTGGAATTTAAAGAATGGGTTTGATTCTCTAAAGTATTGGTATGACCATATGTTGATAAAGTGCTTCCAGAATGACTATGTAATTATTTTATGCGACTTTGGATTTCAGAGGGACCAACTTCTAGAACATCATAGTAGTTGAACAAATAGATGTAGCAATACCAAGTGATAGCAGTGTAGTGCAATAAGAATCAGAAAATATTGCAAATATTGGGGCTTAACTAATGAAATTCATAAATTATAGAATAAACTGGCAAATGTTTCCTCATAATTTCCCAATAAATAATTAGGAGCTACAACAATTAAATTGTCAAAACAGCTGGAAAAAAATAGAATAATTTGATTTCACAATATTTGATTTAAAAAAAATGACTTTGCTGGAACCACATATTATGACAGGATTTTAGAGAATTTGTAAGTTTTGGAACTTTGAACTATGGTGCTGGAGAAGACTCCTGCAAGTCTCCTGGACTGTAAAGCGATCAAACCAGTCAGTCCTAGAGGAGATCAACCCTGACTGCTCTTTAGAAGGCCAGATCCTGAAGTTGAAACTCAAATACTTTGGTCACCTAATGAGAAGGAAGGACTCACTGGAGAAGAGCCTAATGCTGGGAAAGACTGAGGGCAATAGAAGAAGGGGATGACTAGAGAATGAGGTGGCTGGATGGAGTCACTGAAGCAGTAGGAGTGAGCTTAAATGGACTCCAGAAGATGGTAGAGGACAGGAAGGCCTGGAGGAACGTTGTCCATGGGGTCACGATGGGTCGGACATGACTTTGCAACTAACAACAACAACAAAGTTTTGGAATACTGGATGCTGGACATCCTTCAGAAGAGAATATATATGTAATAGCCAGAAATAAATAATTGTGTTTTATGACATGACATTGGTGCCAATAAATCCTTTTTCCTTATTATTATTAATTATGATAATATCCAAAGAAGAAGTAGCAGTAATGTTTAAAAAAAGATTGGGAAAAGCCTCTAACTGAATTTGACAAACAAATTGTATCTTCATGACCTTAGTATTCTGCCTTAGTTCTGAGACAGTGAACAAGTTCCCAATAAACTCTTAACGTTCTCATTCTGAACGCTTCTTATATACTCCTGGAAAATGGATCTAATTGGCTTCCTATATTTGTAACAGTAGATTGCCAGATGCTCCAAAATAAAATATGCCCTTGCCAGATGCTTCAACACAAAACATGGTCAATTATAGCAAAGTTGGGATTGCTATTGTGTAATTGAAACTGAACAGTGAGTTCAATAAATATACAAAACAATTGTCCACTGGAATGTTCAATAATATAATTTCCCACAAAGGCTATGGTATGCTCAGCAAATTATTTTTCCATCTTTATTGCTCTGCTGTAAAAATTAATGGATTTATCTTTCTGATTTATTTTCCAGCTTTTTCTTCTAAGGGGAAATGGAAAATTATGTGGTTCATCCACTGAAATAAAAGAAACAAGAAAGCTTCTATTTTCTCTCATTCTTGTTTTAAAAAAGTAATTGCCAGCCAGCTCTCTTGGAGGAAAACATTTATTACCATCCAGAATAAAACAACACAGAAACAAAGGGCATAACCAGGTGGTCACCATAAAGTACAGTCCTCCAAACTTTGAGCCAAAGTATTCTGGCATAATTTGCATTGCTCCTTTATTCTGTCACAGGAACCAGACCGACCCCTTATTGCTTTAACACAGGATAAATTAAAGAATTATCCTGACTTATTTTTTCCTCCCAGCAAACATTAAACTGGGAGGGGGAAAATCCATCAATTTTTCTTCTTAATGTGGAATAGGCCTAGGAAAAGACAAGTTTTAAGAGATGACTAGACCAACAGGATTAGCCATTTGTTAAAACCTAATACTGATCCATATGTGGGGTGGGGTAGTGTCTGGCAAAGAAGTAGGGAGTCCATTCTTTACTAATCAGGTCTCCAATCCTACCCAGATGGTCCATGAAATTGGGATCTAATGAAAGTGATGAGTTACTTTGGATGCTGCTGAATCAAAGCATTTTGGTTAAAATAAAAATGGTCTTAAATAGTACTTGGCAACTATGCTTATTTCCGTTTGAGAAACTCTTGATATATTTTCAAGGAACCCTGGCTTTCTGAGAACATACTTTGAAACTATTGTTGAAGAGCCAGTAAGTGGGGAGAGTTTAAATGTATAATCTTATTAATTTTTCCAGTCATAAAAAAGAAGTTAATAATACAATATGAGTTTCCACTTTGGAAACTCAATCTGTTATTCTTCAAATATATGTTCGACTCTCTTCTTTAATATCCATAGATACTAGAGAATAACTAAATAGAAGTTGAATCCCAACCTCTTTATCTATTTGCCATTTTGCACAAATTAGGAGTGACACCCAAGTCAGGACATCTTCACCTAACCAGGAGTAAAATAATTTCCTCCATTTAGCAAACAGTTTAATTGTTCTTGATAAAATCAAGAAGATGGAACAGAGGTTAGATTTTTGCAGGTCTCTTCCTGCCCATACATTCAATGGTTTTGTTTCCTAATCAGCAGCATTTTTTCCTTAAAATGAAGAATAAAAATTTACTATCATTATGAACAGTTTTAAATAAATAAAGTAACAACTTTGTAGTCCTCCTCCCACTCATTTTGTCCTTTCTTACTGTCCTTCAATACATTTGGCTGAGAGGTGTGAAATGAGGAAGAGCTACCATTATGTCAAGACTTCATTTACAAGCAGTTCATCTTTATTCTGATAGAGACATTTTCTACAAAAGACAGAAACATTTTTAATAGTTGAAGCAATCACTGGTTGTAATCAGAGGTGAAGAAATCAATAATAGTTAAGCACAAAATCCCCAAACAATGATGCTTTAATGGATATGACAGACTTAGTCTATTGCAGATCCAGTATATCCAGTGGCCAAATCTGATGGCCTTTTCAATGAGCTAAATGTATTTATGGCTGAAATGGAGAGTATATACATAAATCCCTTGTGGGATTGTAGTATTGTACTAAGCACTTCTTGCACTTCAGTTAAAGTAAAAATATTTTGCATATGTTCCTACAAGTTTTCTTTACTTGCATCTGGACTTTAACAGTAAATTAGAATGAAAATTGTTCATCTAGGATTTCATAAAACTACTATCACCTAGAGGAGCAAGATCTAAATTTGTTTTGGTCCTTTTTTCTCTTTGTTCTCTAGGCTAGTTATATATTTATGAAACTAGATCCTATTTATCTGATTTACCCTGGCTGTCAGGTGTAACGGTTAATACAGCACTGCTTACATATTACACGGATATTTTGAGAGAGAGCTCAGATGTAATGGGATGATAGAAGGACCAGTGCATAAAAATAAGTAACCACAGATATATTTGTTACATATATACTCTAACAAAATCTGATCCATTGCTCTAATTTTCATCAATACTAAATGAATGGAAAAGGAATTAACCTATTCTTGATTATTCATCAGAGTTTTGCTTTAAAAGAGTTTTGTGTTGTTTGAGCTCCTAATTTCTGTGGGACTAAAGGATTTTTCCTAGTTAGCCACCTTGTCTAAAAACAGACAAGAAATTTAATAATAACAAAAACTAGGCTGCATTAAGAATTCCATTTTTTCCCCACTTCATATTTTAAACCATTTTCCTGAAGTTGCAGGGGTGGAACGGGAAAAATAGGCTAGTGCCAACATAATTTCATCACTCCAGATAATTAATTTTTGTCTTGATGAAAGAAAAAAAAATGGCAGGAAAGGATAGCTTTGCAGCAATTGGCGTAAGGGTGAGGCTGTCAAGGATTGGGGCATCTGTGATCATGTGCTGCTAGCACACATGATGGTGTTTAATTGTGGAAGAGCAATGAACAGTGTCCGTTACATTGTACAAAGATAGCCAAATACAGTGTTCAACTATGTTTTTATCTTGAAGACAAAGCAAGAAAGTAAACCTTAAAATAGACTAGAAAAATAAAACGTTGTTGAGTCAGCTGTTGAAAATACATGTAATTGCCAAGTTCCACTATTTTGATTTTCTGAAAATATATTTTCTGAAAATATAGCCTCCATATACAGTATCTCTGTGTTGCTGTTTCCTGTGCAATGCCTACAGTTTAACAAATCTATACACTAAGGCAGGAGAACTATATGTGAAATCTACCATCCAGGCCTCTTCTATAGCCCCAACCTTTTCTGCTGGACGCATCAACCAGCTTTTGATGAAGAACAGTGACCAAAGGTTTGTTTCTGACTTGATTGCAGTTAGGATCACAACTGAGTCCAAAATTTCTGTTGCTAAGGGAAACAGTTAAGTGAGTTTGGTCCTGCTTACAGCCTTTCTTGCTGTAAGTTGTTAAGTGAATCCCTGCACTTTAAGTCAATACCACGGTTGTCCCGGTGAACCTGGTTTCTCCGTTTTGCTTGTCAGAAGGTCACAAAAGGGGAAGTGCGTGAACCCAAGATGACGCAACTGTAAACAAGTGGCCAAGCATTTGAGTTGTGATCATGTAACCACGTGAAGGCTACAACGGCCGTTAAGTGTGAAAAATGTCCATAAGCCATTTTTTTCAGTGCCATTTGAACGGTCACTAAACGAATGGTTTTAAGTCAAGGACTGCTTGTACTTATAATCCAAAGAACCTTCACCTGGCAAAGCCAGCCTTCCACTTCTCACATCCTAGCCCATATTGATGCTACAACTGAATTCAAGTATATAGAAAGGTTTTTTCTTGTGTGGGATGTTACCTCTGTCTTAAATCTATTGTAGATAGTCCTTGATTTACACAACAGACCTCCACAAATGTACCTATGACCATTTTTGAAGTTATGATGGATGCATACACACAGACACACAGATACACAGACACAGATATTATCACATTTTGGGCGCTTCACAACCAGCTCACCTTTACAGCCATTTGGAGCATCCTGTGGTCACATGACCACAATTTAGGACATTTTCTGACAATTTATGGTGTTTACTTCTGGCACAAAAAACAAACAAATGTTCACTAGAAAAAACTGATTCACTGAACAACCACAATATTTGCTTAGTCCGCTGCAAAAAAATGTAAAGAAATTGGGCCTGGTCACATGACACCTCAACTTAGAATATGACCAGGGGTCTTCAGACTTGGCCCTTTTATGACTTATGGACTTCATGCCTGAGGAATTCTGGGAATTGAAGTCCACAAGTCACAAAAGGGCCAAGTTTGAAGACCCCTGCCTTATGTCTGTAATTCCAGACTTAAGTATGGTCATAGATTGAAGTTTACCAGAACCAATTTTTCCAAATTGTCATCTTTTTCATATGTTGAATTATTAACCCCCAACTAATGACCATGTTAGCTACAGTATAAATGTTGACTGTTCCAATCTAAGCACTTTTGAAAGGCAGGAAAGCGATATTACTCTCATCTCTGAAAATCACTCAGAAATATCGATGAGATGCTGGAGTGAAATGCTAAAAGTACAAATGTTCATTTATAGAATTCATTGCTCTTCTCTTTTAAAATTTATCTTACAATGCAAGCCAGCTGAAGAATTGGAAGAGCGCAGAGAAAAGCAACAAAATGGCTTGGAGGCTAACGCCAACAAAGAGCAGTGAAAGTAACTTTGGTCGGTTTTGCTCAAAGAAGAGATGGCTAAGGGGAGACAAGAAAGAAGCCTTCTGACACATTAAGGGATGTCACAAGAAGAAGGACTGGATTTACTCTTCTTAACACTTGAGGATAAAGACAAGAACTAGTGGATGGAAGTTTTTATTTTTAATATATATATATTATTTTCTTCAAGAGAAGGCTAAAATACAAACTAAAAAACTAAAAAAAAAAACCCAAAAAAACCCAAAAGCACAAAAAAGAAAAAAAAACACACACAAAACAATCAAAACATTAAAAAAGTGCATCAAAGAAAAACACACACACATATACACATATTATCCCCTCTAGCTGAATACTGATTAATATTACTACAACATTAGTTCCCATCCCTTGCGTGAGTGGAAACTTTTTAGTGAAAGACCCAAACTTGAACTAAGGAGAAGTTTCCTCACAGGACTATGTAAACCCATCAACACATTCTCAATTTTTAAATGTATCTACCAGCCCCAAATACCTAGCTGCCTATCATGATCCACAACCTGGTAGACTTTTATTAACCATAAGCTTTCATGGACAGAAAGCAGATATCCTTTCAGTAGATTTCCTCTGTTCCACCACAGTCAGGAGATTTTGTGGATCATCTCATCCTTATTTAAATTAGGGAGGAGAGTGGAAAGTGTGGGAAAAATTCTACTCCACTCCTTGAAAAACAGATTGCTTATCACTCACTCTTTCTCATCTCTACTTAGATCTGTAGACTAAGTGTCCCTAACCTATTTGCCACTGGATCATGTGAGTGGCTGGCTTTTTGAGCCCAACATTTAATTGCCAAGCAAGACAGTTGTTAAGTGAACTTTGCTCCATTTTATGAACTTCCTTGCCACAGTGGTTAAGAGATTCGCTGCAGATGTTAAGTTAATAATATGGTTTTTAAGTGAATCTGGCTGCCCCATTAACTTTGCTTGTCAGAAAGTCGCAAAAGGCTGAAACTGTCATAAAGATGAGTCAGTTGCCAAGCAGCTGAATTCTGATCACATGACTCTGGGGATGCTGCAACAGTTGTAAATGTGAAAAGTTATTTTTTTTCAGTGAAATTGTAACTTCAAAAGGTCAATAAACAAACTGTTGTAAGCCAAGGACTATATGTACAAGGCATGCAGAATGGCCTTCCTAGGAGATATCTACTTGCAAAGGTAATGGCTTCTAGTATGGCTTATGTAGGGATTGACTGGGTTAGCAGAATTAATTGATGCTCCCAGAGAAGTGAGATTGATTTAATTTCAATGTCCTGTTCATTGGTTTTAAAAAGACTGCCAACCGTTTTGAAATTTAAAATAGTAGCATCGGACTGCAGGCAGCTGTGTTCCACAACTACGATCCCAACCCTTCTCTGCCCATTCAGAACTCACTTAATTCATGGGGTTGCTTAAAAAGCTTTAATTTGGTATTAGATTTTCTTTTTAATAAAAGCTATCAAGTTCGATTTGTCATTCTGGATTCCTAACGAAGAGAAAAGAATATATTAGCTTTGCTATCATTTATAGGTCTCACGTTAGAAGAATATGGTATATACCATATTTTAATTTTAGACCTGAAAATTATTTAACAACTACTTTGAAAATATAGGAAGTAGGAAATGTGTGAATGCCTGAATGCTTTTACATAAATATGATAACTCTATACCAGATTTATTTATGAAATATATATCCCCTCACTCCATTACGATCCAAATAAATACTATATCCAGATGTGAAGGACTGGATTTACTTAAGCTATTTAACAGAATAGGGGAAACATGACATTTCATTTTGACCAGGAGTTTCCAGATTTTTATTTTTATTTTTTGTTTTTGCTCTGGGGAAGATGGATACAATTATTGAACCCCTTTGTTGAGGCTACTGCTGTGGAAAAGTGGGGGGGGAGGACACCAAAGGAAAACTTTTATTTCTTACCACGTCAATGGCTTCACAGATCTGTTTCTTCAGAATAGAAAAATTATGTTCTGAGTGATCCAGATGTTATTTCTGTTTACTGTATATGCCCTTTTAATTATGTGAAATTCTGCTAAAGAGAAAACCAAGTCTATTAAAACAGATGTTCAACCTGTAGAAGTTCAACTTATGTAAACCAAGAATTGGCTATGCATTTGGTATTTCTCTAAGACTTTGTTTTGATCATATGATTTTAATTTATGATCTAGGGATAACTATTGATTCAGTTTGCTCTCCATAGCAAACCTGGAGTAACTGCTCGAAGTTGCTTCCATTGATTTAAGATTAGCACCAACACCTTTTACCAGCACTTCATATAAAAAAGGCATCTTAACCCTTCATATGTAAAAGGGTCTAAAACTTGGTGATAAACACAGTACACCAACCATAGGTTTCTACATCTGATACACACTTTTAGGATTTTGGATTTAAGATTGGTTCTTCTATTGCAAAGCTCTCATCAATCCAAACTGCAATGCCAATCATAAGGGAGGATGAGAGTTGTTATCCCAATGTTCCTATAGAGCTTGATATTTGGTTGCCCTCCAACCTAAAGCAAAAAAATAGTCCTGAGGAATAAATAAAATTGATTGAAAGTTTCATTCATTTCATTTCATTCTTAGCTTTGTGACCAGAATTACAACAACTGCAATCTCTGGTAGCTCCTTTGAGATTATCATCATAGAGTGTTACTAAATACATTTACAGCTAATGAAAACTGCATAGGCATATACAATGTATAAGACCCTTGGTGGCGCAGTAGTTAGAATGCAGTATTCCAGGCTAACTCTGCTCACAGCCTGCAGTTTGATCCTGACGGGGCTCAAAGCTGAATCAGCTTTCATCCTTCTGATAAAATGAGGACTCAGATTGTTGGAGGCAATACGCTATCATTTGTAAACTACTCAGAGAGGACTGTAAAGCACTATGGAGAATATATAAGTGCTTGTGCTAAGTGTTATAGTTACAAACAGATGTAGTTCTTTTCTTGATGGAATGAAGTCTGTTTCTGCTTCGTTTCTGAAACAATCTATGCACTGCCTCTAAATAAGCGCAAATTCACCTTTCCTCTTTCTCTAGTCCAGAGGTGTCAAACTCGCAACATCACGTGATGTGTCGTGACGTATCACAACTTTTTTTCCATTGCTGGCAATGGGGTGGGCACGGTTTCACCATGACGCATCCGGCCCATGGGCCGGCAGTTTGACACATCTGCTCTAGCCCATCACATTTTAGAATGTACCATTGTCCACATCTATTTTTTTTAATTATTAAGTTTGTTTTTATTTTCTGTTTTATATATGCATTAAAAGGTTGCCCCAAGAAAGAAAAAATATTTATAATTCACACAAAGGCTAGTGAAATCATGAGATGAGTTGATTATGGTTCTCCTTGGCTGAAAACTGGAAGAACCAGGTATCTCTGAACTCAGTCTTGGACAGAGTTTTACATTTTAAGGAGATGCTAGTGTAATAAATTCACCATTGTCATCTGTTGAAGCTCTAGCTGACTAGATGTCTATATGCCCCATTTATTTCAGCAAATCAGGTCTAGAATTGGAGCCTACATCTAGGTGAATTATTCCATTTGTTCTGAAATTTTCTTTTTCACTGACCTCGTTCATTTGAGATATACTGTATGAATATCCTACATGTGAAGAATTTCCTAAATGAGAATTCTATTACGTGGGAATCACACATCTGGGAATGTAGATTCCTGCATATGACAGCTCATATTGCAATCCTCGTCAGCTGGAACAGTTTTTCAGTCCAGAACATCCTTCCCTAAACTTGGATTCCTGAATCTTGAACTTGAGCACCTACTATCCCTGATTGTTGGTCTTGATAAATGGGAGTAGCTCTAAATCAGTGTCCTGAACTTTGAAGTTATTCCTTGGGGAGATACAGAGTCCAGAGTCCAGGGCAGCTGTGAAAAACTGTTTAGTTATATTGTAGCAATATAACAATATTGCAGTAAACCTGTCTTTTCCAAAGTTTAATTTGTTCATTTGTTCCCTTGTATGCATTTTGTTGTTTGAATTTTTATGCAAGTGTGTAGTTTAAGATTCATTAATAAAGATGTGATGAGAAATAATTTTAGGAACCCTTGCTTGAATCAACCTAGGAACTTAAGGCTAGGTAGGATTTTGTAATCTGAAATTCAGTGAGGATTAAAATAATCTTATGTACTTCAGGCCTGCCTTTTCCATTCATGGAAGATCCACCCAGGACTCTTGAATGCCTGAAGCCTAGAAGATGGAAAATATGACTTTTCAATAGTTACAGTGGAAAGTTAATGAAAAGTCAATCAGTTTTCATTCTGTAAACATTAATTAGCAGGAAAAATATATAGGTAGCTGTAACTTTGAAAAGGATGTGTATTTTCTTAACACAAAACCTTTGATCATTTTTGTAATAAGAGTGTAAAGTTAGAACGATCTTTTTAACTTCCTACAGAGTATCATGCATATAATATATATTTGAAGGTATCTTGCTTAAAAGGTAGATAAAGATGTCTATCTTGATTTTAAATATAATGTATCTGACAGTTCAGTGCTTTGAAGTAAGCTGTATATGGATTTTTTTTTCTGTCAGCGAAACTCACTAACTGTTAATTTAACCTTTTTATTCTCTGGTTCGCAAGACAAAGAATGAAAAGTTTGGAAAACAAAATTAAAGAAACAGAAAATATTTCTTTGATGCAAAGTTCTCACTAGGATGACATCATGAAGCACTTCATTATGTTTTATTTGACTGAAAGTTGAAAACTCATGAAAAGCAGGACTTGATGCTTAGTATAAAATTAAATATTATTACTTTTCTATCATTTACTGTTATTCTTCAATACAATATTTCTAGCACAACTTGCTCAGAATTTAGTTTTCTACTCAAAAGATAAATTCTTTAAAACACTGGTAAAATTAAGATTAAGATAAAATTTACACAGACGAATGTTCAGTTTTAGGCTGTGGTTATTCACTCATTTGTCAAAATGGTTCTTATATTCACCTTCTAATAAAGAAGAAATATAAAAGTAAAAAGCAGCAGTTTCTGTATCCCCAAGAGCTCCAACGTGCTGCTTCATAGCTAATTTGTGAATTGGGAAGCCCTGACATCAGTCATTTGGCAAAGTGCCCAAAACATGTTTTGAAAATTCCAGATGTGCTTACCAGCCCAAAACATTTGGCAATCTTTCCATTAGATTTAAATAAAGAATTAAAGCTGTTCTTTTCAATTGTTCGAATACAAATATTTAGATAAGCTTTTGAAATGGCTTTCCAAAATGAGACTACTACAAATAAAAAAAGCTTTTTTGTTGAATGAGGCGGCTGTTGGAGAAATTTCACATAACTAGACTTTCAGTGCTATATTTGGCTGGAAGTCTCTTAAATATATACTCAGTGCTAAGCTCAGACTTCTTGCTGGAAAACATCTGGATATCTAAAACACAACACCAAAAGAAGTAGATAAATAAAGCCATAATGCTGTTCTTGTCTAACAGGAAGTTGTGATGGGGTTTGCTTTAGTTGGAATTTAATGAAATTTCTGTTTCATTTTTAAGAAGTCCTAAGTAGCATGTGTTAGTACAATGGTAAAAGTGTAAATTGTTCCTTGACCTGTTGCCTTCATAATACAGTAATGAATGACAGAAGGAATAATAGAAGCCATTTATTTGAGAATCAGATGGAAGTTTAGTAAACAAGTCTCTAAATTTTAAATCTGTATATTTGTACTTGTGGAGAGCGAGCCCATTTTGTGTAGTGGTTTAAGGCACCAAGCTAAGAGTTCTAATCCTATCTTAGGTCTGATGCCAACTGTTTAATCTTGAGATAGACATTCTCAGCTCTAGGAAGACAAAGGCAATGGCAAACCCTTTCTGAAAACCACACTTTTATGATTTTTTTTATTAGATAAGTTACTTCACGGAGTGTAGGGATGCTGTGGACATAATGTATCTTTCCGAAAAACATTTGACAAACTATTCCATGACTTATTGATTAAAATGTGTTATAGGAAGGCAGATCCCAGATGAATGTCAGGAAGAAAATCCTAATTATATAAATGAATAAACTATATTAAATGTGCTTTGATACACCTGATATGGTCTGATCATGCTGAAATAGTTTCTTTCTATGATAATCTATGACTCCTGTAAAACTTTGTTCTTTAACAATGGTCACGATTTTTATTAAGCAACAAAACCCCAATATAGCAACTTTTGCGTTACATTGCCTAAAGCAGACATGTCAAACTCACGACATCACGTGGTGTCACCCAACATATTGGGACAGTTTTGCCATTGCCGGCAATGGGATGGGTGTGGCTTCCGGATGACGTGTCCAGCCCATGGGCCGGCAGTTTGACACCCCTGGCCTAGAGAATAACACAACTGCCTGCAGTATGTTCTTCTTAAAGGGGTTCATATGAAAAGCTGATGTTCCTAATTTCAAAAGTATGGTTATGTTTGGTAGTCACCCAAGAGCAGGTGTGAGATTCAAAAAGTTTTAAATACGCTGTCACAAATGTGCATCTAGTGAGAGATTTGCTTAGGATGTAATCATTGCTATTCTGAGAACAGAACTTTTCCATCTGGCCACCATGTGCTCTATTCATTAAATCTGGCAGTATGAGAGCTGCCTCCAAAAGTGCTATGCCCTACTACAGATGTTCCAATGAAACTGTGAGGGCTACAATCAAAATTCTGCTAGGGCAACAAACAATGCCTGTAATCTAAATGTTGTTAACTCTCACTGTTATGACCTTTAACTGGACAGAACGATGCTTCATAGGGCAACAATTTTTAAACCAAAGTACTAGCATACAGAATATGTCCAAAATCTGGGACCTACTATTTCTGAAGGAATGAAATTTGGGGAAATTGTGGCTGCTTCAGTGCTATTGGCTGCTGCTGGGCTATTGCTGTGGTCATGTGACCTTCGTTTGCAACATTCCATTTCCTAGCTGGTCTTGCAAACCCTTGCAAGGAATGAATTCCTTATATGGCTCTTAAAGAAGCAACAACTTTAAAGTGCCCCAGCATATAGAACTTTACTCATCAAAGCAAGCACCTTGAAGTGCACTCATGCACATCTGTGCCTAGATACAGGTAGTCCTTGAGAAATGACCACAACTGAGCCCAAAATTTCCATTGCTAAGTGAGACATTTGTTAAGTGGGTTTTGACCCATTTTACGACCTTTCTTGCCAGTTATTGAATCACTGCAGTTGTTAAGTTGGTAACATGGTTGTTAAGGGAATCTGGCTTTCCCATTGACTTTGCTTGTCAGAAGGGTGCAAAAAGACACGATCCTAGGACACTGAAACCGTCATAAATATGGGTCAGCTGCCAAGCATCTGAAATTTGATTACATGACCACAGAGATGCTGTAACAGTTGTAACTGTGAAAAATGGTTATAAGTCACTTTTTTCAATGATGTTGTAACTTTGAACGGTCATTAAACAAACTGACTTGTACTGCATATATGTTTTGGGGGACCCGATATAGAGAAAAAAAGCTAATCTTCTCCTTCCGTTATATCTTTGAATAATTTATTCTAACAACGTAACAATTAAATTTATCCTTTATGAACAATCAAATATAAGGACAATGTTGATGTAGGAGAGGTTAAATGTGCAATCAGTCTCTAGTCCCTTTGTGCCCACAAGAGATCTAAGTCCCGCCCACCTCAAATTCTGTTGGCTCTTATCTGCCACCAATTTGCTTTGAACTGCCTGGACTCCCAATTTCCTGCGCGTTACAAATGAATGTTTTATTATGAAACAAAAATACCCAATAAACTATTATTGATTTTCTCTTCATTCTTGTTATGAGAACTTCAGAAATATGACTGCCTTGCCTAGTAGGGGGGAAAAAGTTTACTACAGTATTTGGTGCAAAAGAAACTAGTATTTGGAGAAACAGACTAGCTATGCAACGGAGCAGACCAAGGGGGACAATCTTGAAAACGCTCAGAGATATAACCTCAAATGAATTTGCCAAGTTACATAAGTGCAGAAGACTTTGGAGAAAATTACAGAGAGTTGGTTTCCAGAATCAACAAGTACTATGGAGCCACAGGAATACTGAATATGTGTGGCTTGGCAAAGTTCCTGGGTTCAGACCCACAAGGTTTGATGTCTATAGAAGATAACAGGTTTAAGATTAGGATGGCAGGGCTCCTATATTAACACTTAAGTAAAGTACTGCTTTGTGCTAGGAGAATTATAACTGCAATTGTAAGGTATTTGCCTTCAGAGGTTATCAAAATGGGAGGGTGCAGATTAAAAATAAATCTTTGCAATTTTTAAAAAAAAAGCTTTTAGGTTTCCATTATTAAAAGCTTTTCCTGCACCAAAAATGAAATCTAAAAATAATTATTTCCATAACATATCTGTCATAATGCAATGCCTATACATAGTATTCCCCACTCTCCATGTTCTGAAGTGTACCGGAAAAATTTTGCTGAGCACCCCACGGTTCATATTAAAAGCAAAAATTTGAACAGCTATGTGTAAATTAATTATAAGCAGCATATGGGTAAGGGAACAATCTAGTTCAAAGGATGATTAATCATCTCCAGTTCAAGGCATGTTAAACAAAATTGATTTGTTCCAGACTTCTGGATCCCTAAACCAAACCCTTTTGTTTCCACAAACTAACATACATTCATACAGAAAACTCAGAAAATTTATTCTAGTTCATGGGAGCACTGACTACAATAAACGACATATTCTCGGATACTGTGGGAACCTTTTTTATTGGGATAAAGCCACTAAATATCTTGTTGGTGGTCCCACTTATTCAAGTTACTTAATAACCTTGATCCTGCTTATTTTTGGTACCATTATGCATTTCAGCAATGCATACATTTTCTTTACCAATTTAAGTTGGCCATATTTTCCTTTCCATAATCCTTATTCAGCAGAATGTTTAATGAAAAGGATTTTGTATTTCAAAAACAGTAGTGAGAAGGAGCATTGAAGGGCAAACAACTGCATTCTATTCAAACAAAATAGGTGTCTTCATCTGTTTGATCCTTCTTGACCTCCAAATTGGACATGTTGAGTTCCACTTACTTACCACCAGGATGTCCCAAAGGTGCTTTTTCAAGAGGTAACTGGACTTTCTTTTCTTTGAAGATGATTCGCTTCTTGGATGAGAAGTGAAACATCTTCAAAGAAAAACAAGAAAGTCCAGTTGCCTCTTTGAAAAAGCAAGAGGCAACTTTGGATCTAGAGGACTGAAAATCTCCATAGATATTTACCACCAGGATCCATTCATAACCTAGCATACTGTATATCAGACTATTAAATATAGGTACATGCCTTACAGCGAGGCTTTTCAACCTTTTCACACATTGTACCACTTTTAGGACATGACAATATTTGAGTACCACCAGTGCTTAGCAAAGTGTCAAAAACTTGATGACTAAAAAAAAACAGGGGGGGGATTTTGGGTTTTACTGATTAGATTCATTTGTTGTTATAGAAATGGCTAGTTTATAATAGTATGGAAAAATAAAAAGTTGAGGTTCAATGTTAATGCTTCCTTCTACTGCAGTGTTTCCCAAACTTGACAATTTTAAGGCATGAGGACTTCAACTCCCAGAATTCCACAGCCAGCAACGCTGGCTGTGGAATTCTGGGAGTTGAAGTCCTCATGCCTTAAAATTGTCAAGTTTGGGAAACACTGTTCTACTGCAACAGAGGAACTGTTCTTTTTCCCTCCCCCCCCTCACTTTTTCCCTCTTTTTCCTCCCCACTGTGTCCTACTATTTGCTTTTATGTTTTTGTATTTTACTCTATAATCTAATAAAATATTACAAACTGAAGAGAAAAAAAAGAAAAAAGTACCAGTTTAATTTCTTGGGTGGCTGTTCCTTTGCTGAATCAGTTGTTAAGAAATTCACAGAGTGCATAATAGCAATAGCACTTATATACCGCTTCACAGTGCTTTATAGCCTCTAAGCGGTTTAGAGTCAGCATATCTGGACCCTTTTTTATACCAACCTCGGAAGGATGGAAGTCAACCTTGAGCCAGTGAGTCAACCTTGAGCCAGTGAGGATCGAACCCTGGCAGTCAGCAGAATCAGCCTGCAATACTGCATTCTAACCACTGCACCACCATGGCTCATAATAATAAGCCGGATCTTACTCTGTCTATATTTGTGCTTCCTTCTGGATGTATGGCCTTCTACTCCCAAGGTCTTCTAGCCAGCAAGCCCATAGTTGGGTGTTCAGGAACTGAACTTTTTATGTCTAGAAGCTGCCAAAATTTAGAAATGCTGGCCTACAATAGATTAGAAAATGTTTAATTACTGAGCATCAAAACAATGAAAAATAAATATTCCACCACTGAATAAATAGCCCTTCTCCACAAATGATCTTTCAGGATTAAACTTTATTGAAATGGTTTTATTCTACAATGTAGAAATCACTTGCGATTCCAAAGTATTCTCTATATTTTTCACATGCCCCAAACATTGTAAAATAACATTTTGCCTTCTCAGAATAACAGAACTACCAACCTACCATTTTGCTTCTGCCAAAGCATATTTTCTTCTCTAAACCCTGCCTGAAAATTAAGGCTGCTAAAAATACATGGTTTATTTTTTGTAGTTTGTAATTCACAATGGCTTTCTTGGGAGGTGGAGCTGTTAAATTGGTATGTGGATAAGCACCTGGCATGTTTGCAAGGAAGGGCCTTCACCAGGAATAATTGTGTGGCTGCAGTGATAATTAAAAAGAGGAATTGGCATGACAAATGCTTTGGTGGGAAAGACTTCAAGTTGGGCAGGTGGTTGCTGGGTGTCTAAAAACTACTCTGCAAATTAGATGGTGCAGATGAGCCATGAAGAACTATGTGTAGCTTTTTCTTCTTTAAGTATACTGTACTATATGTGTTTCCATAAGATTGTTTTAATAGCTCTATTGGTGTTGGAAAGAAATTAAAACAGACATTAGGCAGATCATAATATGCTCAGCCATTATGGTTGGCTGCAGATCAGAATCAAGTTGTTCAAATTTAACCATTGTGGCTTATAAACCATGGTTCGTAATTCAGTGTTCTATGCAAACGCAGTTACTAAGCTGGGAAGCAGCATCTAACCAACCACAGTTGATCTAGGAGCAGTTAAGCAGAGTTGATGGGAAGTTAGATGGGGGAACCAGAATCAAAGCAGGCAAACCATTTTGCAGTGCAGCTCAGAAAATGACACAGACTGTCCCTGTGGCCAAAAGACTTTATCTTGTTACTGCAGTTTATTTAAATGTCTATGGAGATTAAATGCCTACAGCAGTTTATTTACTACTGCACAAAATAAAGTTATGTGTAGTAATTTGTAGAAAAACATTTGGCAAGAAAAGATGACAATCCCGGGATTTGGCAACAGACATCAGTCTGGACCAGTTCAGGAGACCTGGGATTGTAGAATAATCCGGACTGGAGATTAAATCAGGAAGTAACAAAAGGAAACAAGCAGGATGATTTAGAGCAGACATGTCAAACACAAGGCCCGGGGGCCGGATGCGGCCCACGAAGTGGTTTCATGTGGCCGCGAAGCCATCCTGGAAACAGTGAGGGAATGGCCCCCTCTGCCTTGGCCCTGGTCCAGGCCGGCCAGGAGGGAGCCAATGTACAATTTTGTAGTGGCCATCTATACTGAAACGTATTCAGTCTTAGCTCCATAAGCCCCCCCCCCCCCCGCATGGCCTGAGAGAAAGTGAGGCTCCTCCAATGGACCATGCCTCGGCACTTGCCCTAGTTCCACCCCCTTCTGCCAGAGACTCTCAGATTTGTCCCACTCCTGTCCAGGTCCCCATAGACACCCTTGACGCAAATGATGTAGAGCTGGACACACCCATCCAGTAGGCCACACCCACTCCATCCATGCCCACCTAGCAGGCCGCACCCACTCGGCCCCCTGAGGGCAACCACAATGCTGATGCGGCCCTCAATGAAATTGAGTTTGACACTCCTGATTTAGAACAATAAATATTGGAAAACCAAGCAAGCCTTAAAAGAAAAAAAATTGGCTTGTTATTCAAGCATTGCTCCTATGCAGTTGATGGCTTTTAATATTCCTTTCTGCCCAGCTGATCCAGCAGCCTCAGCCTAAACCTGGAAGATGCTTTGCTAAGGAAATGCCCACAGGGGCACCAGGTCAGGTGCATCACATCTGAGGCTTCCTGGGAAAGCTGCAGTTTGCCCTTTTGTCACTTCATGCAACAGCATTAAGATTGTCGCATCCCCTCCAAAATAGTTATTTTGATGGTCAGAAACAGCCCTGTAAACTAGGCCCAGAAACATACTGTGTATATAGCGATAATGTATGAACCTAAAAACACTCCATTTCAGTTAGGACTTTAGCAGACGTATTTTCCACAAGCAATTTTGGGAAAGTTTTCAAAGTACATTGCAATATCCCGTAAAAGAGCAATTCCTCTTTACAACCTGACTGAATATACAAAGCTGGGATTCCATACAGTGTTCTGGAACATTCTGTAGATAGTCCTCATTTAGTGATTGCAACTGGAGCCAGCAAATTGGTCATTAAACCAGTCACTAAATAAAAATCGCATGACTGTGACTCTGCCTTCAATTTTATTTCAGCTTTCAACAATTTCTTGCTACTTCTTTCAGCTGAATTGGTGTTCTTTCTCTCTGAGGACACTTTGGTATGGAGTAAATAAAAATAAGAGCAGAGCGATGCTGCTGAGGTCGTAAATGCGAGGACCTGTTCCAAAGCTTTTTTAAATATTATGATAACTTTGGTCACTAAACCAGGCAGTCACTAAGCAACAACTCTAAAATTATTCAAGCATCTGGATGCCTTAAACTCCTCCTCTTGATACAAGAAATCTTATGTAAGTTAGAATATCTTTTAAGGAATTCAAGGCAGCACATTATGGAGAGAAACCATTAAGATTGTACTATCAGGCTCAAATCATTCTTAGCAAAACGATTTATAGCACCTTCATGCCATGACTAGGAAATAGAGATAAAAGTTGTTTCTTGGTTCTGAAATACTAGTAATAGTCTATTTGGCAGACTAGATTAAAGCGAGTCAGGCCTCAAGTTGCCTTGAGAGACTTCGGCTTCTGCTCTAAATTCTGCTTTCCCAGACATTTAACAAATCAAAAGCATATGAAAGCAGGAGCATTCCTTCCCTTGAAACTCTCAAGCACAGGGATAAACCAATTGATAATGCAGTATCCCTTCCCTTCTCCCAATCCAGAGTCTTTTAGGTCTTCAAAGTCTATATGGACTATAGACAATAACCCAAGTCCACTTTTCTATAATAAAATTCCAAGAATCTGGGAGAAACTCTTAGCATAAACATTTGCATAAAGGTGGAGGGATTAAAATCTTGAGTAACAAAACTCAGAGCAAAAAAACCAAAACCAAAACATTTTACCAGTCCTGGGCTAGGTGAACTGTACTTATTAGGTTATGATTGTCATCTTTGAAAATATTATTAACAAATGACAAAAGGCCATCACAGATAAAATATTATTTGTGGATATCACCTCCCAAATTAACTCCGTTGCCCAAGTAGGATATTTGGGGGGGGGGGTTTGAAGATATTCAATAATGATAGCCATGCCAGCACTCCTCTTTCTTATCTGGATTACTTGTTTCTCTATTACCTGCATTCCTAGGGTACACAAAAAAACTGATAAAACGATGAGAGTCAGAATGGGGCATTTGGGTTATGAACTAACCACTCAGAAATCCAAATTAAAACATCCCTAATAATGGATAACTGGTTCCTCTGGTTTGGTCACTAGGAAGTTAAAAAGATGAATCACATTATGTCTTCCTGAGACGTAAATGTATTCTGAACTAATGGAAAGCCAGTCTCATTCTTTTTCCTTGTAACTTCCTTATTGGTAAAGTGCCATTTTTCTTCCTCGGTTTACTTTTACTTAAAGCTAAACATACCAGATCTTTCAATCTGTCTTTAGGTTTCTCGAACATGATTATCCTCATCCTTCTTTGAACATATTCCATTGTGATCCTTCTTTAAAGTATGGTGCCCAAAACTGGATTTATTCCTTGGGAGTCTCAACAATGCAAAGCAAATGTATTACTTCCTGTGATTTAGAAATGATGCTTCTCTGGATGCAACCTAAAATTACATTTGCTTTCTTTGCAGCCGTCTCAGACTGCAATCAAGAATTACTGTATACAGTTAAGGATAGGGAAAGTTTGGTCAAAGCTACAGGTTTCCAGATGGTAAAAAAGGTTAAATATTTGGGAGTATATTTAACTGCTTCAAATGGAAAATTGTACAAGAACAATTATGAACTATTATGGGTAAAAGTACAAACTGACTTAAAAGATTGGAAAAAACTGCAATTGTCATTGTTGGGGAGAATTTCAGCTGTAAAAATGAATGTTCTACCAAAGTTCCTTTTTTTGTTTCAGATGATACCTATTTTAAAAAGAGGCAAATTTGGATGAATGGCAAAAGGGCATCAACAATTTTATATGGGCTGGGAAGAAACCAAGGGTTAAGTTTAAGATCTTACAGGATGCTCGAGAAAGAGGACTTAAGGCACCTAATTTGAAATTATATTATGATGCAGCCGCCTTAACTTGGTTAAGTGATTGGCTTAATCTAACAAATAAGGATACTCTTTTTTTGGAAGGTTGGGATTTCATATATGGTTGGCATGCATACCTGATTTTCAACAAGAAAATTGATCGGACTTTTAAATCACATATTTTGAGGAATGCCCTACTTCGTGTTTGGAAAAAGTATTATTATAGATTAAATTATAAAATACCTATCTGGGGGATTCCTAGACATGCAATTGAAGGAACTTCCAAGGGGACAAATTTTGATAAAATCTCGTATAAAGAATTGTTAATTTGATCTGGTTCGAATTGGCATTTGAAATCCCTAGATGTATTAAGGCAGGAAAATATCCTGCAGTCATGGTTTCAATATTTACAAATAGTGGATAAATGGACTATAGGTAAGAAAGAGGGAATAACATTAGAAGATAAACAATTGGTTATTCAGATTAAAAATCAGAGTCAGGCTCATATAAAAAGAATTTATAATGTTTTATTAGAGTTAGACTCGGAAACAGAATTGGTTAAAGACTGTATGATTAAATGGGCCCAGAATATACAGGAACCGATTTCATTGGATTTATGGGAGACAATTTGGATTAGAAATGTTAAATTTACACAAGCTCAAAATTTGAGAGAAAATTTTTATAAAATGTTTTATAGATGGCATTTAGATCCTAAAAAATTATCCTGTATGTATCCTAATATACAGCCTAAATGTTGGAGATGTGGTAATAAAGATGCGACATATTTCCATATTTGGTGGAATTGCAAAAAGGTAAAGGCTTTTTGGATCATGATTTGGTGGAACATTCAAAAGATTTTTAGAAGGAAGATAAAGTTTACCCCTCAACTATTTTTACTGGGTATTTTTGTGGACTTAAACGATAAAGAAACTATTTTGATGTTGAATTTATTAACTGCAGCAAGGCTATTAGTAGGTTTATACTGGAAGAAAGATTCTTTGCCTACTTTAGAAGAATGGGTATTTAAAGTATCTAGTTTTGCAGAAATGGCAAAAATTTCTGCTTATTTAAAGGATCATACACAAGAAAGATATATTACTGTATGGAGAAGATGGATAGATTATATTCAGAAAAAGTATGGAACTAAAAAGTTTCATTTATTTTATGAATGAATATTATAGTAAATGTTATAGAGAATTGTTTTAGAGGTTATTGGAGTTAAAGGTTAAGTATGATTTTTTTTTTCTTTTCTTATTATTATCATAAATTTTGTTATTATTAACCCTGTATTCTGCTCTGGGAAGTGAAGGGAGGGGGGTTGGGGGTGGGAGGGAGGAAAAGTGTGGGGGGGTAAGTGTAATATAAATAATGGTTGCTTATAGGGGTGCGGCCTGGGCACTCCCCCTATGCTGCGTTCATGGGTTTGATAGAGATGAGAGGAGAGAAGGTGTAGGGAGGAAGTAGGGCAGAGAGAGGAGAGGGGGAGGGGAAGAGAGTAGGATGGGAGATGAGAAAGAGGATGGAAGTAGGGAACGTTTTAAGAGAGGGTGGACGCGGCCTGGGGGGGAGTGGGCAGGTCATACCAATGGTTATGAATTTATTTTATTTTAAAACTGTATTGTATTTTTTATAATGTATAAATGAAAAAAAATAAAAAATTTTTAAAAAAAGAATTACTGTATTACAAAAAAAAATTCATTTACTATTAGCAAGCCAGGTATCCCACTTTTTTTTTATTTCTGCATTGGATTACTGTTTCTAAGTGAACAACTATCCATTTGTCTTCCTTAAATTTCACTATGTTACCTTCACCCATTTGTTTTATCTACCAAAATTGTTCTAAAGTTTATCTCTGTCTTCTAGGGTTGGGTTGTTCTTTTTAAATGTTTTGCTTCTTTCCCTTTTGGACAGCAATGGTGTGTTTCTTATTTTTATTCTTCTTGTTTTAATTTAAAGCCACACAGAATCATTTGGATTGGGTACTCTCTATGTAAAATAAATATTAATAACTATTGCATCCGTTTTTGTGTCATCTGATAATCTGATAAACATTCCTGCAACTTCTTCATCCTGGTCATTAGTAAAAATATTGATAAGTATAGTATCCAAGATTGAACCTGTGATATTCCACATGAATCGCACCCCAACTTGATAAGCACTATTTGAGTGTTATTTTCAAGCCAGATATTAGCTATTCAGTAGTCATTCCTTCAGCCTGTAAACAAATAGTTTGGTAATATATCACAAGGTGCTTCCTGAAATAGTTTGCTGAAATAAAAATATATTACTCTACAGCATTCTTAGAATCTGCTATGAAATTACCTGATCAAAAAACAAGACTAAATATTAACAAATCAATGCAGAGTCCCATTAATAATTCTATTGTTTTAGGTGCTTACAGAATAATCTCTTCATAATATGTTCTAATATTCTGAGACACGGAAGGTATACTAAGAATTTAGTTTCTTACAATCCCTTTCCTTTTCTTTTGAAATATGTATAGATATTTTCTGATAATTTTGAATAATCTCAAGTTTCAATGCTGCCTCTTCATTCTACCTTTCATAATTGTGTGAAAAAACACATAATATTTTCATAGGCTGAGCCAAAATAAATTGTATAATTCTGGTCTTGCTTTGTTCCCTTTTGACATCTTCAATGTGCAGCAGATAAACTGATTCTTTTAATTCTGAATATACCTAAAGGATCCATCTTTGTTCATAGCATCTCTTGCCAAAACTAAAATTGTCTTAAGTTTTAGCTTTCCTGTCACCAGCTGTTTAGTTCCAGGCTATCTGTATATATTATTGTCTGCTGAAGTATTCCTTTCCCCATCTTTTATATGTATCTTCTTTGGTTTTCAGATGTCAATCAAATTCCTACTATAGCCACATGCTGCTTCTGTGCTCCCATTTTTTTCCTCATTGGATTGTTCAGCAATTATGATTCTGAATTTATTAATGTTAGCTTTTTTAAAAACAACAAGAGGATACTTGTTAGGTTACACTCAGCTTTGGTTTCCTCAAAATCAAGAACTCCAGTATTATGAGATTACTTTTTTCCAATGTTCTTGCTACTTCCATCTCTTCAACTTAGACTTCCATATCAGAGTTGGAATAGCTGGTCCTCTTCGCCCTCAAGAATTTTCTGGAACAGCCATGCTTGGTAGAGATTTTTTCAACAGATGTTGGGTACTTTGCTAAAAATTGACAAAAATTATGAATTTCAGGGAATACAAGGGGAAGAGATCCTAAATCAGTTCCAATGCTATAAACACAGACACAGATCTTTTCCAAAATATGCTTTAGTCTGTGAAAAAAAACAACAACAACCAAGGAAGTTCAGCCAAACATTGTTATATATGAGGCTTTCAAAAACTTCACATAGTTTTGGATACTTTGGTTTTGGTTTTCTGATCTTTGAAGACTGTGTTCTACTTCCTTTAAAGACAATTCATGATGTTTCTCTTGCTGAAAAAAAAAAAAACAAACATTACCAATACATTTACATATTTTCAGCACCAAGTACTTGAAAATGGGAGTTTTCAAGTAATTTGGGGGTTTTAACGTATTTTTTTTTTATATATATTCAAGTAGGGAACTATTTTCCCATCAGGTTAAGAAAATGTCCCTGCAATTTGTGAGTGCTGGCTGCAGTAACCACTTCTGGTTAAAAGTGACTTTCTTGGGGTAGGGTTTTTTATACATACAATAAAGAATAACAGAGTTGGAAAGAATCTTAGAGGTCATCTAGTCCAACCCTCTGCTCAAGCAGGAGACTCTGTACCATTTCAGACAAATAGTTGTCCAATCTCTTCTTAAAAACTTCCAGTATTGGAGCACTCACAACTTTTGGAGGCAAACCATTCTACTGATGAATTGTTCCAAAAATTATGATTCTATAATGATAACCTATAACACGTATACATATAAGAGTCCCGAACTTTGTTTATAGGTATATACCATTCACAATTATTTTCAGAAATACTTTACTTGAAGTGGAACAATCTGATATGTGTTTTCTTTTCAATAATGTATTTTCAGTATATGTGCATTGTACATGCATGTATGCGTGTATATATGCTTCTGTTTGTGTAAAAAAAGGTGAAGAAAGGATGTGTTCCATATTAAATCTATGACACTCTGCTGGTGCATGAATTAATATTAGTTTTATGTTTATTTTTAACTATCAGTCTAAAACAGGGATAGTCAACCTTGGCTCTTTTATGACTCGTGGACTTCAACTCCCAAAATTCCTGAGCCAGCCATGCTGGCTCAGGAATTCTGGGAGTTGAAGTCCACGAGTCATAAAAGAACCAAGGTTGACTACCCCTGGTCTAAAACAAAAATGGAAAATGCTTAAAACATAACTTAATGGCTCACAAAGAAGCACCCAGCCTTGGGGCTGGTTAGTATCCTGAAGGTCCTCCTGCCGCCTTTTAATTAATTTTCTAATATTAAACTTAAATATCTTTGTCTCTTTTATATAGTTTTTACATTTTAATATTTTACTTGTACGCATTTTATTTGTACCCATTTGTCCAGTGATTCTCTGTGAGGGAAATGGGTAGTTTCTAAATTTGATAAATAAATGAATAAAATAAATATATATGGCTGTACTCACTAAAAAGTGTATTTTAGGATTGCAGTTAGGTTTGTTCGAATTTCTCTTCATCTGTCTTAATGAGCTTTGTTAGGGATCTGATCCCAAATGCCCTTGGTTTAATTCAATATCCTGACAAGATCAATGCAAGGGAGAAATACATTGTAAAATTACATGACGAAGTAAGTACATAGTTTGCTAAGTCCTCGTTCTTCTTATTTTCTTCAAATTATGGCAGGTATTCGAACTAGTCCATGTGTGAGGAAAGGATATTTAATCCTTTCCTTTCAGGCTCAACCTTTTCAAACTTTCCTCCTTTAATAATGATCACAGCCAGAAAAAATTAATATAGAGAATTCTCAATGGATTCTTGGAAGTAAAGGCATATAATCCAGTACATAAAAACATGCACAGAAAAGGTTTTCGGTATTGTTGAGAATGAAAAATCTGAGCTTTGAAAGGAAAAGGATAGACAGCAAACAGTAGAAAGTGAAGATTAAGTGATTTACAAATTCATACTTTTGTAGACATTGATCGACAGCACCTGCCATGATAACCATGGAATAAATTGGAAAATTGATGTGAACTGGAGAACTACATCTAATTAGCTTATTTATAAATAAAATATACTTCATTTGTTAGATACAATATGTTTGACCTTTTTAAGTTCCTATGGAAATCTAATGAGTTTAAAAAGTTCAAGACAAATTAAAGTAATACTGAAATAATAAAAGGAATTATACTGAAATCAGCCTTAAGTTAGATGTGCTATTACAGTACACACATCTTGAATTTTGATATGGAAAAAAATGTCTACTTACACTGTCCAGTCTTTTGGATAGCTCTTTCTTTTCTTTTTTCTTCTCTCTTAATTCATTTTCTAGATCCAATATTTTCAACTGAAAAGATCGCTCCTTAGAATTAATTTTTTCTAGTTCCTCTGTAAACTGTAAGAATTAAATATCTTAAGGTTCACTTGAATTACACAGCTTTTCCACTTCAACAGTAAACTGTTGTTTCCATGAATAGTCACTAACATGCTTGTCTGTTACAGAAATCCATATTTTAATAGAAAAGATGTATAGAAAAAACAGATTGAAATTATATATTTATGATTTTTTATGTTAACCTTCAAGTACCGTATATTATGAATATTTTTGAAAAAAACTACCACCATTTTAGAATAATCACTCAACCAGAAATGATAGTATTTTTCTCATTTTAACTGCTAACTTCTTGGCTCAGTCTAAAATATTAAATTTCACTTTTGCTAGCGCTATTATCTATCTTTGAAACCAAGTATTGGCTGAACCCCTTTCTTCCACTTAGAGAAACCAATTGAAGTTTTTTTTCCTAGTGAGGAAGGTTGTGATCCAGAAGACTTTTGGTTGAATCCCTGCTATTAAGTATATTATCTGAGAAAGAAAAGCTCCTGTTGTGGATATTCCAGCAAAATCTCTTTTATACAATTTGACTTTTTTTTACCCAATTAATAATTTCATCTTATGTCTCTCTGACTGCATTTTTGTATATTCTATTTGTTTATCAGGGTGATTTTTTTTTTCAAAAGGAGGATTTAAAATTTATTTTTTTCCATGCTGCTCTTTTCACAGATTGACTTAATATAGATAGATTTTCAGTAAATGTATTTTTAAATCCATTTTGCTCCATTTTTAAAAACCAAATTTCAGAGTAGTGAGAAATCCAAAAGATTATTTATGTTACAATGGGCAATTAGTTTAGAGGAACAATTAGAATGGGCTTTGATCTAGGATTATTGCACAGGAAGGAAAGAAGGTAGAAAGGAAGGAAATGAAAAGGTAATTCTTTTGCAATATAACAGTTGTTCTGTGATTATTTATATAATTTTACACACACACACACACACAATTTGCCTCAAAAAGATTTGAATTGGAAATATATGGATCTTTGCAGTTATGCATATTTAGAGACATAATATTCTTAATTTCACTAACAAAACATTCAGCCGTCAATATTACTTTTACCTGTTTCCTTCCATCTTCCAAAGCAGCTTCCAACTGTCTCGTTAAAGCATCATATTCAACAAGTTTCTGTTTGACGTGCAGTTCAGTTTTCTGAAGGCTATCTTCTTGATTCACCAACTGATTTTCCAGTTCTTTGTTTTGCAATTCAATTTCTTCTAGCTTTCTTTTAAGTCAAATATGTAGACAGGAGTAAGAATACCACAGAGAAATAAGTAGGAATAAGTAGCTTTGAAGAAAAGCAAGTATCACGCTTACCTTTTAACTCCTTCATATTTTAGCTGAATGTTGTAATTTTCCTCTTCCAAAGAAAGCTGTTTCAAAAAGTCATCACTATGATTTATCTGTTTAAAAAAGGGGATGTAAATAGTTAGCATGTCCAACAAAGCTATATAGAAATTAAGTGCTGTGAAACTAGCTCTGTTCTGTCCTTCACTGCAATATTGGCAGATAAATCCACTGTAAATACAAAGTGCTCTGATTGTACTTTGCAAGAGTAATCCAAAATTGTGAAAGATCTGAAGAAGCAGTTCGCCTTCTCCTGCATGCAGGATGAGAAGCAATTCTTCCATGCTTCATCTGAAGAGCATCCTTCCACACACAAGAGGAGGCAGCAAAGAGTTGTTCTCCATGTTTTCCAGTAGAAGAATTGCTTTCTTATCTGCCCTTCAGACAAGAAGGTATGGACATCAGGATCAATTCATTAGATCCTGCTCTGGTTCTTGTCACCTTCTGAATTAAGCTGAACAATGGCAGGAAATGGACCTGTTTTCTATTATTTCAGCAAGTGTTCACCTAAGTCCATCCTTCTTGGGGCTTGGGACTGTTAAGCAGACATCTTTACATTGGCCTTGTTTTAAAACATAAATATACTATTGTGCTTTTATGATGCCATTTTATTTCACTCCTCTGCTGTGTGATACTTGCCTTTCAATGCTTTATTTACTGTGCCGATTAGTTTTTTGACTGTGAGAGTATTTGCTGGAAAGGGACTTATAAATATACAGAATAAACAAAAAAAAAAAAGCCCTCTTGAATTTTAAAAGTTTTGTGTATTGCTATGTAGCATGCAACTATATATTTGGCAATATGATGTTTGTTTGAGTAGTGACTTCTTACTGGAACCATTTCAATAAGAGAGAAAAAGATAATTTCAGGAAAAACAGAGATTTTGTTAATCACTGTATGTTGGGACTTTTTTTCAGACTGATAGCTGTTGAAAATTAATGGCTGCTGAATTAGGTATCTAAACGGAGGCATTGCTTGTGCTGAAAACTCTCAGCATAGCCCACTTCACAGGGTTGTTGGGGTGAAATAGGAGGGGGAAGAAGTATTAGATATGTCTGCCACCTTGAGTTAGTTGTAAAAAATTATAAAGGTGGGATAATAAAAAAACAATAAACAACGGCATTATTCTTCCACTCTATTATATGAGCTTTATTATTTCCTATTCCTCATGCCTATCCAAAGAGTTCTCAAAATAGATAGCCATTATTTTGTGTACCTCCATGCCTCCATGAGCCTCCTGATCCATGCCAGATACCCATAAATCCTCCAAGACCCAGCCCTTCACAATCCACGTTCCCATCCCTCCCCAATTGCACATTAAAGCCTCATCATTTAGGAAGAGAATTTCCAATTCCAACTGCCAATGTAAGTTGAGGACTACCTGTATAATACTTTTAAAATGCCTAGCGCAGGGATAGGCAACCTTGGCTCTTTTATGACTCGTGGACTTCAACTCCCAGAATTCCTGAGCCAGCCATGCTGAGGGGAAAGGGAGAGGTTTCCAAGCTGAGTCAAGCTGGCTCAGGAATTCTGGGAGTTGAAGTCCACTAGTCATAAAAGAGCCAAGGTTGCCTAACTTGGCCTAGCGGAATGCAACGTTTTTGTTTAATTGTTACTACTGAAAAGACACTCATTGGTGCCCCGACTACCTTTCCTACCTGGGAGAAACTAATTCCCGAATAATATTGTATGCCCAAGTGCCCACTCTGAAATGAGCCTGGTAAAACACCTACTTTAAAAACAACAGAAAAGAACAATTTGGAGCATTAATTCCTTGAAAAACTGGAGTCAGCTTAAAGGAAAAAAAAAACCTCCCTCGTTTTTTTTAAAAAGCTGATGATAGCTAATGTTCGTGATGATAGCCAAGTTGCCAATTTTTTAAAAAATATTTTCCGGTGCTGGTTTAAATATCAAGCAGGAAAGTTTTATTCTCGAAGCACCTGAACCTGCAGCTCCCTAATGGCTTTGGATTTTTCTACGCAGCTCTTTTGCCAGGAGAGGAGGCTTTCCTGATCCTTCTGCAGTTTCTCTTCAGCTGCTTTCTGTAAGCCACGGGCATATTCTACCTCCTTCTGGCGAGCCTCCGTTTGGCTCTTCATCTGCGTAATGGCATCGGGGGTGGAGGAAAAAAAACACATAGAGTTCAGTCACTTTGTTCACCTTCCTGCAGTCAAGCCACAAACCACAGAATGGAACACAAAGAATATATACCATAAGATTGGAACCACGTACCACATCCCTTTCTAAATCTCTGCCTTCTGTTGTAGTTCTGCTGTCGTTCATGACCGTTTCGTATCTTGTTCTCAGTTGCTCGGCTTCCATTTCTAGTTTTGCCACCTAGGACAATATTTTATTTATTGTATGTGATAGATAGATAGATAGATAGATAGATAGATAGATAGATAGATTAAATAGACACAGCAACATTATTTGGACTGGATTTAGGATGGTGTCAGTCAGTCAACTAGCATACTTGACACCCAGAGCGGATCATTCTTTAGCATCCCCTTCTTTTGTTATTAAAGCCTATTTGGTGTAGTGCAGGGTTCCCCAACCCCCGATCCGTGGACCAGTACCGGGCCACAACCGGTCCTCACAAACAAAGCCCCATCCGCGGGATGCAGGCACCACACAAAACCATGCACCTTCTGGTCTGTGGAAAAACCTTTCTCCACAGAACCAGTCCCCAGTGACCTCTGATGTAGTGGTTAAAGAATCAGACTAGAATACATGAGGTTGTGAGTACTAGCCTCACCTTGGCCACAAAACCAGCTGAGTGATATTGGCTTGTCACTTTTCTCAACTACAGGAAGAAGGAATTGACAAGCTACTTCCAAAAAGTGATGTCTGTTGACTGCCAGGGGAAGAACAGTGAACTAAATGTCTCCAAAGTACTGTAGATGACAATGCAGCAAAGAACAGTAAGCACGGTTAACTGAATCTTTCTGGACACAGAGATTGTCCACTTGACAGGAGATGGCTGTTCTTAAGCACCAAGAGACGAGGGAAGCCATCAAAAGCTCTCAACAGATGGAGACTTTAAGGATACCAGGTTCATCTAATCTTTTTAAACCCTTTGGATTTACAATTATTTTAAACTTAAAAGAGCTCCTCCATACAACAAATTTAAAAAACTACCTGATGAGTAAATCTTCATCCTGGAACATAAATCTACATAAGAATTTAACTGAAATAAAGTGTGTTTTCTATGTTATGCAGAGCTCCAATAGATGTAAGGGTCCAAACCAGAAGCTTCTAAAGTGGTCAATACTGATTCCCAAGGTTACTATTATTATTATTTTTCATAGTGCTATTTGTGAAAGTCATATTTATTAAATAAAATACATGTTTTGAGTTTGTTGAAAAATCTGAAACTTTATAAGGAAATGTATGTGCTGAATCTTGCTTTAAAACTGAGGCAGGATTGTTAGAATAATAAGAAAAGCATACCTTCAATTCATATTGTATATAAGGAGAAAGTATTGTCCAAAGTAGGCTCATGGCAAACTTACCTCAGTTTTATATTCTTCAATCAGTTCTTCTTGCTGATGCACTTGTTCATGTAAATTTTCAAGTTCAGCTTCTGCAGTAATAAAATTTTCTTCCAGATCGGCTAGAGATGCCTACAATTAAGAGTATAATTTGTATAAGCACTGGTCCTGAAAAATGTAATGGCTGAAAAAAACATTTGTAATGTTTAAATGTAGGATATATAACATTCAATATTATAAGCTCGAAGCTTAGATTTATTTCTGAATGTCCCCTATTAGACTGAGAATCCTTCTTAATATACATTTTGAGAACTAGAATGAACTTTGAAAGCTCTCCATCCAAAAGGAAGATTATTCTGAATAAAGGCTTCACCTTCACAGAAGGATGAGGCAGAAAAAAAAGCTTCCTATTTCCATTACTGTACTTGCAGCAGATCAAAACAGCCCTCTAAAGTTAAAGACAAATTATTTAGGGGAAAAACTGGAGGTTGTAAAGCTGAACTATAAATAAAATTTTAGATAACTTGCCTTTAGTTTTGAATTTTCTGTAGAAATCTTTTTATTTTCAGAAGCAACAAAATTAATCTTTTGGATAATCTGGTTTGTTGACTTTCTTCCATCATCTTCTATTCTGTTTAGATCCATTACAAGGTCCGTGGTCTGCCTTTAAAGTTTGAAATACAACTTCTTTAGCAATTAATATGTGTAATACTATTTAATTATAAATGCACTGCAATAATTATAGCTTCTTAAGTATAATCTCTATTAGCAACTTTTTAGATGTTTAGATATATGTATCTTTATATACAGAAAACTGTGTTTCAATAAGTAAAATATACTTATTCTAACTATGACATTAAAAAGAAAGACATAATTAAATTAATTAATTGATTAGGAATTTAAGATTTTTTCAAGAGTAGCAATGTTTTATCTTATGTCCATCTATTTTGTGGTAAGTTGTGCTGCATTTCATGGAATTCCTTCTCCAATGTGCATACAAAAGCAGCCAAGTTAATAAAAACTGTAGTGCCGCCCAATTTGTATGGCCCCAAAACACTGCATTATAAAACTGCACTACAAAAGAGGTATATGATTTTATCTATGCTATTCCTGGTAACTAATCAGGTTAATTATGATATATTTGACTGTTTATCGCACTCAGTAAATTCCATACATGTCACTATCCACTTACTACAACAGTTGGAAATTTTTACAGCCACCAGAAACTCAAGTGCTCTTTGTTATAGACATTATAGTAGAGACATGTTTGATTATGGTGGGAAAAAAGTGTCTAGCAGTACCTTTTCTACTAAGAAGTTTAATAAGGTTTGAGCTGCAGCTGACTTCACCAGTGTTTGCAGTTTGATGGAAAAATAATTAATCCCTTACAGAAGAATTAACTGATTGCACTTAGTAGCTTTCCTCTCTGAAATTGCAAGGAAGGGGAAATGCTCCTCTCTACTACCAGCATGGGAATGTATGTAAATTATTTTCCATGAAGCATACTAACGATGGAAGGATTTGGCAAACACCCTACTGTATTGGCTATAGAAGAAATGCTGCAAAGAATCACTGAAAATAGAAAAATATTCTGTCTCTCTTCACCAGCTTCTTTCAATATTGGCCATGGTCAAAGAGAAACCTCTTCTTTCAACAGCCACTATGGAAACCAAGCAATCTGACAGAAGAGATGTTCAACCTATCCTTCCTCTAAAGCAGAGGTCTCCAACCTTTTGGGCACTAGGGACAGATTACGTGGAGATGGGGCTTTTTGTGGACCGGAGGGGGCATAGTTTTGTGTGTTGCATGCATCCCGCAGATGGGATTTTGCTTGTTTGTATGGCCCGGTTGCTGGCATCCCATGGCCCAATACTGGTCCATGGACCTGGGGACCCCTGCTCTAAAGGCCTGTTCATTCGCCTACCGTCACCAACGGTGACCAAATTAGTATTTATATCCCAAATGTATTTCTTGCAAACGAACCACAGTAGGAACAAATCTACCATAACAGAAGCAGGACAGGAGGTAACTAAATGATAATGCTTTTGTATCTTCTTCTCAGTTTCTTTTTTAAAAAATCTAATAGATAGGCAGTGTAATTGTTGCCCCACTAAAAAGACTAATATAGACATTCTCCAAACTAGTTGACTGCTTAGGAAAAATGACCGCAACTCAATGACCCAGAGTAAGTCTGTTTTATTGCTAAAGACCATAAAAACCACAAGAAAATGATTGAAATCCAAAAACCTCTCTATTATAAAGTTGGGACTTGTTATTTATTTAGTTCTTTATATTTTATTGATTCCTATCAAATGTCCAAGCAAAATATCTAAGCAGAATGGAAATTATAAACATGACACAAATGACATGAAAATGAAAACAGGCTGTTATACCCTTTAAAAATGAGAATTATTTAGCCACAGGCATTTACTTACTTTTTTAGAGTTTCAACCTGGACCTCTAACTTGGTTTTTTCCTCTATTATAATCCTGTGATGACTTTTCCAGATATTAGAAGCTGAAAATGCCTCAGACAATTGGATTTCCTGGAGATAGTACAAAATTTAAACTTTGTATTATAAAGATCTCATTTTCAAATTCTATAAGCTCAGGAGAATTTTTTTTTCTTCAAAGCAGTTTTTGAAAATATTGCAGTAGAACAAGAGTAACTTTTGAAACCTCATCATAAATACATCACTTAAAAAGTAAAAAAACCCTGTAAAACATTGTAACTGTAAAATAACCTAACAGCAGAATTTTCCAAAATTCTAGGAATGTTTTTCCTCAATGAACAATATTAATATTTTGTTCAGAAACATATTATTTTAAGGAAAGACAAAAAAATGACCATAACCTTTAACTGTTACCTCAGATAATTTCTCATTATCCACCAAACATTTACAGGCAAGAATAAGACAAGGTTACTCAGAAATATTTCTATTTCAATTGCCTTAAATGCCTGACTGGCAAATGCCAATGAGATTGCTATCAACAAGAAACCCAGTGAGATCATTATTGGAATTGTAAGCTTTTTTAAAAAAAAAAACCGATTGGAACCTGGAAAGTATTTTGCATTAGAACTGTCTTCACCAGTTGCCATAGGTAACTGGAAGTTCCGTTTAGCAGACATGTCAAACTTGCGACATCATGTGACGTCGTGAGACGTATCGGGATAGTTTTGCCATTGCCGGCAATGGGGTGGGCGTGGCTTCCGGATGACGCATCCGGCCCATGGGCCGGCAGTTTGACACCCCTGGTTTAGAGGAATGAATTAGCTGAAAGAGAAGCAATGCTTTACTCCACTCTTCCTCCTTTTCTAGAATCAAACTGAGCAGATTACTGAAAAAATCCTTCTTTCTGGATGAAGGGTAGAAATCCAGGGATTGCTAGTAGAACAAAGCTCCTAGTTCCTTATCTTCCATGCTAGAAACTTTTGTATGCTTATTTACAACTTGTAGTAAAATACTGCAGGCAACAAACATACACAAACACACCTATTCCAAACAATAGTTAAAGAAAGCCTGTTTTAAAACACACACATAGTACAGTGCAATATTTACCTAGCATTGATGATGTTACCTAATTTGGATAATATAAGGAAACAGCCAAGCTCAGAGAGCACCAAGGACCTCTCATTTCAACCCTGAGCTACAAATATTCTCCTTTATCAGTACCACATATTCAATTAGATGGCTTTACAAACAGTGCACAACATTCAGCTATGTTAGCTAAATTGAAAACAAACGACTTTTTCAAGCAATAGATGGAAGAAACAAACACAAGCATTTTGAAACTTGTGCTAGCATAAAATCTCTTTGCTACTTGTTAAAGTAAACAAGTCTTCTTTCAGTGCCACTACACAAGCCTGAAAAAAAGAGTTGCATTAATATATGTGTTTCATTAAATATGTTTTAACTATGCAGTTCATTAAAGCAGCAGCCATCTTCTTTCTGTCTCCCATGGAAGCCCGATAAAATTATTTAAAGATTTTCCCAATCTTTTTCAAAATGTGCAAGTCTTATACAGTAGCTCAGGGAAACCAAAAACAACATAGGTGAGAAAGCAGTCCAGTGGACCAAACAACACCAAACAACGACACTGTAGTATCGACAGTCTGTTTATTCAAAATTAGACTGAATTTATTTTTTTTCTAGTCATTTAGCTGAACATTATCTGAATGCATTTATGAATTTCTTTGAATAAAACCTGATAATTTTTTCATATAATTCCCATGTATGTGCACATATAAGTAAGACACCCCAATACCCCTATTATGTATTTCATCATAAAATGTAAATATGCATGTTTGTATATGAATTGAAATTTCTATCTATTAAATCACTACCAATTATTAGTTTCCTTTCAAGAAGGTGTCAGCAATATTTTTTAACCAGCAGGCATATCTGGAATTCTGAAGGAGTATTGAGGGCACTCTCATAAAGTAGTTAATATGGAGCTATCGGCAACCCTATCACCCTTCTATCCACTCACCTCAACTTCTGTTATTACTAACCTTCTCCTTAAATTCGGAAATCAAGTTTTCGACAGCCACTTTCATGTGTTCAGCTCTTTGTTTCTGAACAACAGCTGCTCTTTTCAGGGCGTTCCTCCTTTCCACTTTTCTTTTCTTTTCAGCCAAAATCTGCTGCTTATATTCACCAACTTGTCTCTTCCATGCAGCAATATTCTTCTCCATTGTCTGCAACAAAAATTTTTTAAATATATTCTGAGTACAGCAAAAATAATGTGAATTTTGGCTAGATGAAGGAATTGATCGAATGTTCAAAATATCCTGCCTCTATTATCTTTATAAATAACTCAAGATTATGAGCATACCTAACACTCCTTCCTTCTATTTTTCCCCACAAAAATCCTGGGAGATGAGTTGGGCTGAGAGAGTGACTAAATGTGAGTAAGTTCCATTACTGGATCAAGGCTATTGAAAATGTAGAATATGCGATAAAAGTATTTTGAATATCTAGCTGACATAATAAGTACTGAAAACATGAACACTAATGGAGGCTACCTGACTCATGCATACATTGTCAACTCTATATTCAAAGATAAACAGCAAGCCTGAGAAAGGAAGGAAATATTCTGCTACTGCTCTCTGGAAGAATATTATTTGTCTTGTACACAATCAAAAGCCATGCAATTTGTTAATAGTGTAAATCCCATCCACATCTACTCAGAAATAAAGTCCTTTTTTTTGCATTCAAAGGGGATTACTTCCAAGTACACTGTTATACAGAACTATACCCTATTCTTTAATTTATTGATAACCCTATAAACAAGGATAATAGGTTTTTGTATCCAGTACTAGAAAGGGAGTCATTCTGATCAGCTCAAATCAGTTTGGTTTATGTTCTTTGTGGAACATAAAGACAGCACAAAAGTACTGAAAATGGTTCAAAGCAAAACACGTATATTTGATCCAGATTATGAAACGAAACTGGGCAAGTGAAGAAGGAGAAAGTTGGAAAAATGTAAATAGGTCTTGGTATAGTTGTGGTGGCAACGGAACGGAAGCAGGGGATAGAAAAGAAAGTACTAGTAAGATCACGGGGAAGGAGAAGAGAGGCTACAAATTTCATTTCTGCTGAACCATGGCCTAACTGGAACACCACAGCTTATTTCAGATTTTAAAATATCCTACCTACTCTAAAAGGCTTTTTACAAGTTTCTCAAGTATAGAATCCACTGGATAACCAGTTGTCATGATATATTACAATTAAAGTAGTGTTTCTATGTGCAGAGGACAACAACACTGTCTTTTAAAAGACAATATACAAGTATAATCATTTTATGCAACAGCATCAAGAAACAAATCAAGTGGAGGAGTGCAAAAATGTTATTTTAACTGGATCAGACTGTCTAAAGAGGTTGCTTGGAGAAATATTTTAAGCTACTGTTCCAATATAAACTTTACAATCCTACATTTTCATTTCTGTAGCCAAGGCAGGTTAGAGCAGATCTGTGTAAGCTGAAGCCTGCTAAATCAAATGCAGCCCACCTTAGTGTATGATAACCTTCCAAAAATGCAAAAAAAAAAAATAAAAATCTTGTTTTGTGCCTGCCTGGAAATACATGGAAGGAAATTGTGAATGATGCATATGTTAAAATACAAGCAGGTTAGTTGGGCATAAATGGATCTCCATTTGCCCAGTGTACTGACAAATGTCCATAAGAAACCATATATAATATGTATCATTGTTCTTCCTGCTACCACTAGATGTCACCATTACAGTTCTGTAATTTCAACAAAAAAACTCCAACCTAGTCATAAAACAACTTTATGGCTAGAATGTTCACATTATTTACAACATCTGTCAATTATGGTTACACTTAAGAATATGCTCTTTTACAATGTAAATTAAAAATAAACAATGTGGTTATTTTCAATTTTTCTAAAAAAAATGCCTAAATGTAAATACAAAGAAAAAATACAAATTTAAATGTAATTTTTAAATGAAATATGTCAGAGATCAAAGAAATCAAATTTTCAGAATTTCTTCCATTTAGTCATGAGATGGATTCTATTTTTTTCCCCCAGAAAATTCATTTAAATCCCTGGTTTGGAATCTGAACTTGATTACTGGCCTTCAGAAACTATGACATTTAACAATTTTCTGTCTCTAAGACAAACATGCCTTTTCAAATCTTCGATTGAATTAAACAGATTAGCAGATATTGGAAAATTTGTATGTGCCCATCTAAATAGGCAAGTTTTTTAAAAAAAGAGCAGCCCATTCATTTTTATTTTGGATAAATGTTTACATAACTAGTTTTTAATAACTATAACTACTTTCTCAACTCAAAGATGTTCACCTGTTTATTGAGGAAACAAAAATTATAAAAAAAACTAACCTGAAATTTTGCTCTTAGTTGATTATTTTCTTCCTCTTTTTTATCTACCTGAGACTGTAGATGAGTTTGTACTGCTTGTATTACCTCAGAATGGCGGTATGTTTTTTGTACATTAGCCTAAAATATAAAAAAAAAGCCCAAATAAATTTCAAAAAGCTATATAAAATCAATTTTTTAAAAGCACTGAATTACTAATAGCTGCATCTGACATGATCATTACAAATTATGCTGAAATTTTAATTCACTGTAAATGTGCTCCTAATCCTTGTACTAATCCACCTTAAATATTTATACTGCATGCAGAACTATGAATAACAAAGCAAGTGTTTCAACTATTTGAAACTAGAAATGTTTTAATTTATAGACTATATGTATTTTTAAGACAAAAAATTATAAGTTTTTAAAAATGTAGAAATAGATAATGCAGATTACAACCAAATATAAACAGTCAAATATAGGCAAATATATAACAAATTAAAATATATGATTAATATATTATAATACATCATTAATGTTCTAGATGGTGAGAGTTCTTATCCATTCAAGCATTAAACTTTAAAAGTATTTGATTAACAGAAAGGGAGTTATTAAAAAGGGAGAGAGATTATGGATGATAAACAATGCCTTAAGAGAATCCTATGAATTATATGTAGATTATTATACAGTATGACAAATCAATATATATAAGTCAAACTCCAAATTTTATGTATAAAATTGCAGTCTAGAAATGGCTTCCTAATAGAATTGAATTCTACATCAGATTTATTTTTTAGATTAGATTAGATAACCTTTATTGTCATTTTTTTCCTTGTGGGCACAACGGCACACATTAAAAATGAAATTTAGTTGCTTGCTCTCAAGTGTTACTTACTTACATAACACACATTTAAAACATACTATATACAACGTATGTATAAACCTACACCCTTATATATAAGTAACATATAAACATTAATCACTGTCCATCTTGAGTACATAACGAAAAGAGAAAGCTTTAGAGTTCACAAGGTTAATGCTGAATGGAACAAAACTGTGACTGAATCTGGTTGTTCTGCTTCGGATACCATGGAGCCTCCTCCCAGAAGGTAACAAGGAAAACAGGTCGTGAAGAGGATGTGTAGTGTCCCAGATAATCTTACAGACCCTGCTTAAGCAATGCTTATGTTCTATGTCCTGGATGGGAGGGAACTGCCAATGATCTTTTCAGCCATCCTCACCACTCTCTGCACCGACTTCCTGTCTGAAGCAGTGATGCTTCCAAACCAGACTGTGATGCTGTATGACAGGATGCTCTTAGTCGTCCCTCTGTAGAAAGTGGTAAGGACTGGGGAAGGAAGATGTGCTTTTCTCATGTGACACAGAAAATGCAGGTGCCCCTGTGCCCGCTTCACCAATGTCTCACTATTGAGCGACCAAGTCAGCCTACCTGTTAACTGCATACCCAGGAATTTGATGCTGGTAACCATCTCCACAGGTGAATCATTAATGCACAGAGGAGTGTGGCTGTGCCTGCCTTTTCTGGAATCGACAATGATCTCTTTGGTTTTTCCAATATTTAACACTAGTCTGCTTTCCTTACACCAGTTCACCAAACCCTCAACCTCCTCAAGGTAAGCACTCTAAACCTAACATAAAGTTATTCCAGACAATTTAGTTAGCTGCTCTTCCACAGAGGGGATGGAAGATCCTTTTCAACAAAAATTATAGAAATCCCTTGTAGCCATCAACACACACAATGCCAAATCAGTATGAATGAATCTGTGGGTTAATGAAATATAATAAAATATTTCAGGATGAAACAGGATTATGAGTTTCAAAATGTGTTTCTTTCTGTGATGATTTTCTAGTCTTGTTGAATTTTACTATGTTACCACCCTATCTAGAAACAGGGTGAAACCTTTTCTACTTTTACTATTTTATTTTCTCTGGACGCCCTACTTTTTTCAGCAATAAATGGCTTTATACTTTTTCCAGTCACTTTTGGTTGAAAGATTTCACCCTCATCTTCCACGGTGCATTGGTGGAGTTTTTCTTTCAGAAGGGAAAAAAAAGCACAGGGAAAAGTATGAACTTCAGGAAAAGAAAAATAATAATTAAGAAGGAAAGAAACTTTCCTTGTTTCAAGCTTTTTATTTGCAATACAGGAGTCATATCTGCTAGCAATTGTAGCGTTTATGATAAAGATGGCTTGAAAATGCATGGTAAACTTTTACGCGACTGAAGGGGAATTTTTACTTCTTTGACGTAGTCAATCAACCACTTCACAATTAATGTGCACTTTCTGAAATGGACAGAAGCGCTAGAAGTAACATAATGTGGAAAATTCCAGAAACTGTTGCTAAATAAATAAAAAAAAATTTTTATGAATTTACTCCATTTTTACTTCCAAATGAATTCTCAAAGCAGCTAGTAATCATAACTATGAAAATAAATGCAAGAGCAAAGAAATAAAAGGTTGTTTGAAACTGTACTAAAACATCACAAGAAATGAGTAAAAATGTAGACAAAAATTACATCAATTGTTTAAATCAGCATAAATTCTTACTCAATAAATTTTAAATAAATAATGGATAGATAATAAAAATATGGCAGCATATTTATTCAAATATTCAATTCAGTTTAGTTTATTTCTAGATATGGGATTGAAGCTTAAAACAGGCAAATACATCCTGAAGCCCAAAGATTCCAAAAGCAATGGGATTACCATATAACCTTATAGCCAGGCACATCTTGTTATGAATACAAAAGTTAAAAAAAGAAGTATGCCTTAGAGAAAAATGCTCACTTACTTTTTCTTGCTGAAGCTGAGCTGAAAGCTCTAAAATATGCTTCTCTTTTTGAATCACTTCATTTCTGAGGCTCTTCAGACATAAGGAAGAAAAACCCAGTATCAGGAAATGTTTATGTGATTGCTCTTTTTAGGTGAATTCTATCCTTACTAATAAGTAGAATGTCCAGGACTCATTCACATAGCAAATGGTCAATATTTATTACACAAGCAAGCTTGATTTCCCCCCTCTTCTGCCAAGTACTAAAATGAGCCAGTTTACTGTAGTGGTTTAGGCACCAGATTAGAAATCAGGAGACCATTAGGGATGAAGTCAGCTAAGTGACCTTGGGCCAACCACTCTTTCTCAGCCCTAGGAAGGAGGCAATGGCAAACCACTTTTAATAAAGTGTAGGCATTTGTGCAGGCAGTTATCAGGACTCAAAAATGTGTACATGCCTGCGAGCACACACACACACACACACACACACTCTATTGAAAAGATAACAGATGTCAAGTGAACTCTATCAACGTCCGTCAAAAGAACAAAAGATGTTGGCCACTATAATGCAGCTGAAGACCTATTTTCATGCATATACCCAAGAAGGGGTGGGGTTTCAAAGATACAGCTGCAGCTGCCATCTTGCCTCTTCTGTTATCTGGCACCCATGGATATTTTTGTTTAAAACATAATCTGATAATTTAACTGGTTCCCCATTCAACATTTTTACTACATGAATGACAGATATCTTTCCAAAACCAATTTAGGTTTAAGCTATTAACACCCATTAGATATACGATTTATTCCATATTTATTTGTGCTGTATTTCTTACTAAGGCTTTGGGATTCTGTGATCCAAAATATCTTAAAGCTGATATACCACCAGATGTCTACTTTACTTACAGAATGATGAATCTTTACATATGCTATTATTTGTTATTAGTATAGCTAGTACAACTAAATATATTGTTCACTTAAGAGAGACTATAGCTGTTGCTATGAAGGTCAAAAAACTTTCCCAAGTTCAAAGAAATATAATAGAAAATAAAACCTTTCTTAAATATAATTTTTCCAGCTAATTAAAAAAATGAAGACACTTTCATGGCTTGGTTCTTCCAAATACAACAATGTTTGTGGGCCAAACCAAGCTTCAAATACGAGAAGCAGCTTTTGTTGCCTGGGTCACTTTAGCTTTTTGATCTAGCACAGGAGTCCTCAAACTTGGCCACTTTAAGACTTGTGGACTTCAATTCCCAGAATTCCCCAGCCAGCATGGTGATCTGGCAGGAGAGCTGAGTGGGCATACATGTGCTACATGTCACAAGATCTGGAGTTTTTGCATACGACCTTTAAAGCTATTAAAAATAAATAGTATGATTCTTCATGTATTCCATCAATTTTTTTCCTTGTGTTACTTTGAAAATACTTACCTAGCAACAAGTCGGACAAAGTTTTTAAAGAAATGCATATAGCTTTGGGGCATTGGGCTATGCACCCTGCTGCAGGCTAATATTCCAACCTGCATACAGCCATTTCCTTATTCTGCTGGTGTCTAAGTAGGCAGGCAGTGTATAGGATAACCTGGCTGCACAAGGTTTTTCTAAAAGCATTCCTGCTTCAGACTGTACATTTTGTTTCTAATTTTTTGTGTTCTGTTCATGTACTTTTTCTAAGTAACTTTTTACAATTATATGTAACAAAGAAATTGTAGAAGGATACCAGCGTTAGTCTGTGGTGACAAAAAAAAAAATCAGGAGTTTGGTAGTGCCTTTTCCAACTAGCCAAAATATGAGCTTTGCATCTGATAAACTGAGCCAAAACTGACAAAAACTGATGTCTTTTAATAAAATGAGTTAGTTGGAAAATATACTATCAGAAGTAGCAATCAAAGCATAAAGTTGTTATCTTTTTTTCTTCTCTTAGCAGGTGCTAAGTATATCTTCAAGAAATGGAGATGTTACCCTTGATGAGAGCAAGGTGTACAAGAAAAAAGAACTTACTTCAACATCCATTGCACTTTCTGATAAAGTCTGATCCAAATCTTTTGTCTCTTTACTGATAATCTAAAAACAAGAGAAACTGAATCCAATTGCTTCATTGTCATTCAAAAACACATACAACATACTAGTTTGACATGGTTTCTGCAGTATCAAATCTCCCCATCTTCCTAAAAGAATAGGGAAGACGCTCTGAATGTTACAATTCCCAGCATAGCCAATGATAAAGAACGCTGGATGTTGCAGTTTTGCTACATCTGGAAAGTGACTGATCACCCATTTCTAATAAATATACAAATATGTGCTATATTTATGCATAATTTAGAGCTAAGAACAAAGCAAAATTTATTCTCATTACCAAATACAGCTACAGAACTACAAAAAATGTCTATGGAGATTTTCAGTTATTTAGGTTATGGCTCTCCCAAAGGGGCTTTTTCAAGGAAAAACAAAGTCTAGTGTCTTTTGAAAAAGCACCCTTGGAACAACTACCAAAAATCTATTTTCTGTTAATAACTTCTGCATTCATTTTTGTTTATTCAGGCAATAAAGGGTAATGTATTTATGAACTCTGAATGTTTTTTTTTCCTTGAGGGATTGGAAAAGTACTCAATATTTAAAAGCAAAAATCTAATACATGATACAATAAACTGCTCATTTTGTCTACAAACAGCTGTTTTGCTAGAAGAGGGACATCCAGGAAAACTTTTTTTTTTCCTTCAATGAATGGCATAACCTAAATAGATTTATTTCAAGGAAGCAAATACTTCACTTTAATGTTTTTGATCATCTGGGAAAGCCGTTTGACAGATCTGCCGGGATGAAATTTTTACTTGCAAATGGATCTAATAAGCCATTCCTAAGTTACTCTGTCATTGAGTCGCTTTTTCACATATGCAAAGCAACAGAAACTTAGGGACAGAGTACTAAACCTGAAAGCATGTGATTCATTGCTCTGGTAAGTAATAGACAGGTACCGAAAACTTGGTATCTATGTTACATTTTTCTGTGAATGCACAACCTCCCTTTTAAATCCTAAATCAAAACAGTTACAAATATTTAATTCCCTTTTAATTCATGGTATACTTGGTCACAGTAATTTACATCCTTCTTACTTCTTTTTCCTTGCTTGACTCTAGTAGCCAGATTAACAATCCTTTCATTTTTTGGATAGCTTCTAGCTCCTTTGCCAGTAAGTCCTCTTGCATAGAAATTGTTATTTCATCTGAAGCAGCAATACAACAAGCCTAAAAAAAAAAAAAATGGTTAAACAGATTTCCAAAAACTCTAGTTTTTTAATGTCAGTTTTACTGTTAACATTATTATTTTAAAACTAACCATCTTGAAATACAGGTAATATCATCCAAATACAAGAACAGCTTGCTACAATGAATATGACCACTGGAATATTAAAAAAAATTTTTAGCAAAATTAATCTTCAAATCAGATATGGACTGCTAATCTGAAGTAATGTTAAAAATGTTCAATATTTGTATTGACTTATCAGAGATGAATCATAAACTTACCCAAATATTTTTTTAAACCCATAGCTTCATTTTTATTTTATTTTTTGCAGTCTCTTTGTGCTGAACTGAACACTGAAAGCTCTTGTCTTTCTAAATTTAGTCAGAGAATAGTAGACAAAGAGAAGAAAACTCATTTCTGCGATCACAATTCTACTCATAATTCTTATATGAGTTCACCTGATTTAGCAGAATTTATGGATAACTAACTGAACTTACTTTTGTAATTCTAACCAGACTTTCTTTAAATGATGGCAAAAAGATTTCTGCAGAGTCAACTGCCAGCTCTGCTTCACGAACCATTTCCTGAAAAGTAACTTTATCTTTCATGGTATCTTCCCAAGACCTAAACATAAAAATAATGCAAACAGAAATGTATTCTGTATTATAAAATACACAAAACCTGTTTACCCAACCCCTTATTTATACTAATTAAAAACATTGCATATCCATGCTTAACCATGGTTTATTGAATAAATTGTAGTGTATTAAATGGTGAATCAGGAGTAAAGCATTGAGGAAGAGCTAAAAGCACACACAGAATAAAGACTGACAAACTTTAAAAAGAAGCAAGCCAGGGAATGGCTGGGGAAAATTACTTTATTCTTCTCCAGACACCCTCAACTGCATGAATCCGTAATCAGTACTTTTTACAAGCACCGTGACTGGATTCATATAGAACAAAGAGCCAAAAGCGAATCACATTGTGATGCCTAAATTCATTCGAAGTGTATAAGACTACTTAATCCTTTGGACCTGCACATAATTTATTTAAAAGTAAAGATACTGGTTTATTCCCAGCATTTTTACCAAAATTTTTAATTAGATAATTTCACTATGCACTCTTTTACAAATCTTTCAACCTAGATCAGGGGTAGGCAACCTTGGCTCTTTTATGACTCATGGACTTCAACTCCCAGAATTCCCGAGCCAGTATAGATGGCCTGAGCCTGACCTAGATGGATACCTAGAAAATAGGAAGAATTTTTGAGGACTCTTAGTTGTCTCTGAATTAATGTTCTTCTTGAAGACTTTTCATTATCAGATTAGATAACATCACCAATGCTCTAACACAGGGATGTGAGCTTTAATATCATGCATGCAACTTTCATTCTGTTATTTTTCGAGATGTCATATAGGATGATGTGGTATATATTATGTAGAGCAGCCCTTTTAGGCTGCCTCGACTTTTTGAAATAAAAGCATTTGTTTATTTATAGCCTGCCTTTATTCTTTGTATAAATAACTCCAGGTGACAAACACACTTAATATTTCTTGCTCCTATTTCCTAATTTTACCACAACAACCACCCGGTGAGGCGAATTGGGCTGAAAAAAGAAGTGATTGGCCTGAAGTCATTCAGCCAGCTTTCATGCCTAAAACTAAAACTCGCAGGCTCCTAACTTCTAGCATGGCGTCTTAACTACCACACCAAGCTGGTTTTTAATGTTTTACAATAATAGTTATTAATTTGAGGTGATTTGAAGGACTGCCTCTTCCAAGTCCCTTCTCTACATCCCAACAGGTCCACCGGAAGGGGCATAATTGCAGGTTCTGCCCACTATATAACGTCACCTGACAGGACGCGGGAAGAAGGCCTTTTGTGCTGCTGCACCTGCTCTATGGAACATCATTCCCACCACCCAAATCAAGATGCGCCCAGCCCCGACAGCCTGAAGAAAGGGCCTGAAGACATGGCTGGGAATCTGGCCTGGGAATCAAAAAGTGGTGTGGAGCCCATAAAATGATTGCATTGCTCTTGAATCAGTTGTATTCTTGAATCAACTGTGTTAATCTAGTGACTTAATGTTGGAACAATGATGTAATGTTTTCATGTAACGTTTTGTCCAGCTTGTACAGATATTTTATGTTTTGGCTTTTTGATATTATATTTTAATTGCGAGCCATAAATGTAAGATGGATGGCTATATAAATTAAGTGAATTTAATCTTAATAAATGTTTCCAAAGTTATTCTGGATATGTTTTTTTTTTAAGAAAGCCATCTTCAAATCATTTGGTCAGCCTAGGAAAACTCAAAAGCTTTGTTTCTTGATTATATATCAAGCATAAGCCCATGGGATGGGGTGGGGGGGCTCTAAATCTGTAGATGGTAATCTACTACTTAGGAAAAAAACACACAAAACCCACACATTTTCAAGCTCTGTAGAACTCAATGTTACAAATAAGGACTGGGATAAACAAAAGAAAAAAAAAGAAAAATATCCTAAATTGTCATTTATTTCAGCTTTTCGTGTACATTTCAAGCCAGTCTCATATTGCAGTTTGTAGATTGTTTGCTAATAATAAATGATTTTATATTTACACATTTATGCATTTTCCCCCATGGATCAGTATGATTTTAAAGTACATTGCAATGGTATTTAAAAAAGGAAATCCTGCATCTGTACATCTATAACTAACCAGCCATATTTTGTGCTGCCAGTAGATACTGAATCTTCAAGCTCTTCTCTCACAAATATGATGTGCTAAGTGGTAATCTATTCAATATTTCTTTTAATATTTAAGAGAAAGGGGATGAAAAAGTGAAGATTTTGTCAAAATGAGTTTTAAGATTTAATAGTATTCAACTGGTTTGTTTTAAAATCCAAAGGTATTATTTGTGTCATTATAAATATATGTACACTTTATTGCTTTCAAGACAATTCTGGAGAAAAAAATTACCTACAAAATTTTCTAAAGCTTTGGCTCAACTTTTAATCCGGCTTTCCATAATCTACATATAGGCAGGAAATTCTTGGCAAGATAGGTGTAATAATAATGATAAAAACCAAATACATTCTAAAGGAAAATATGCTCTAAAACCCTTCCTTTTTCCATCCATCTCAAAGCATACCATTTTGGTTCACTTGGGCTCAAGGTGCTAGGCAATAGTTCTTTCATCCTTCTCCGATGTTTATTCATTAATCTGTTGTATGAGATCCAGTTCTCCTTCAGTGATTCAACCTCTTCACTTTCTGGGGGCTTACAAACTATTGATTTTGCTTCACTCTTTATTTTTTCCCATCCCCACACCCAATTTCCCAAAGCAAACTTTACATCAAAATTATGAGATTCTGAGATGCTAATACTTCCCTCTCTTCCTCCTGACACAACTTGTTATTAAGTAATGATGTTTAACCAAGACCAATATTTAATAGGAGTATTTAACCAAGACCAGCATATCACTAAAGCCATATAGATTTACGGGACATTTAATCTTAAGTCATAATAGTTGGCTTGTTGTAAAATTGCTAGAGCTATAAACAATTACAGCAAGATTCAAGATAGCCATAGAAGAAAACTGCCACATTTTCTATAATATCTGTACTGATAAGATAAAAGGAAGTATGTATCTTCTATATCTTACCTGGATTTTAATAAAATAAATAAATAAATCTTCAGACTTGGAAGATTGATGTCAGCCCTTCCAAGTAAGTCAGATAGGAAACACAACTAGATGACCTAAATCAACTTTATTATAAGGCTACATTAACAAAATTTTACAAGTCTGAAGGTACAAACCTCTTTGCTATCATTTTTAGCTATCTGATCAGTTAGGTCAGATTCTTTCTATGCAACTTTCTCTAATCATTAAGTGATTAGGCTCCTCCCTCTTGTTTGATTAGGCGGCTTTTCTTTTCTTGTCCCTTGATGTCATCCACAGATTACATTACACATGTCTGTCCTTATCTTTGACAGTAAATTCAGTTTTTCTACAACTGCCATATCTTCTTTGATCCTCTTTTTACTTTTTTGTAATCTAACGGCACTGGCTGGTTTATTGCTTCAGATACAAATAAAAAAAATCTTCATTATATCTTTTTAGATTTTCTTTTTGCCACACTGTCCTAAAATTAGCTTATTGTTTTGGTTTTCTTTATTATCACATTATTATTTTCTTTTCCGTTTTTTTCTTTCTTATGATGCATTTTCCATTTCTAGAAGGAAGACATCTTAATTTTCAAGCTTCCTAGAGAGTTGTGCTGACTTCTTCCCGAACTTTCTGAATTGTCCCAGGAACTGATTAAACAGGTTCCTTTTTGTTTATTTCACAGGGACAGGGCACACTCCTGACAATATTTTTATCTTTTTTAGTGTACATGGACAGATCTGTGAAAAATGAAGACAATGAAGCAGGATAGAGTATTATATGGTCACACAATAGTTTTCTTCAGGACCTCTTAAATATAGTAAAACCACTTGATTTGTTGGTGCACATGCATTCGGTTCTATAACTATAAAGCAATACTATTTGTAACAGCCAGATAACCAGTTTCCAAGTTAACACTGCAATAACATTACTTACATGTGTATCTGATCTGTCTATTGATTTATTTAATAAATAGTTTCCAGTTGGCTGGATGATTCTGTTCCAAGATGATCTTTTACAAAGTTTGAATCACGTGACTGAATAATGCAGCAATTTTTTTTCTGCTTCCCCAGAAGTAAGATAGGACATATGGTTCATTTCCTAAAATAAATCACATAAGATGTTTCTAGATAAATATGCTTGCTAGCTTAGCAATATATAATAATATATAACTGTCAAAATAGAGTTTTAAATAAAATCCTGTAAAATCAGACACTCTGAAAAATGCATCAAAGTTAGATGCAAAATTCCATTTTAAGGAATTGTGGACAAGATCCAGAGAAAGTTGGAATTCATTTGTTGCCTTTATCTCATGTTTTTCTAGCCAAATAGTAGAATGCTTTAAAATAAAGGCCATTTTCACAAGATGACTGTGATATGGCATGAAAATCAATTGTTCAAAGTAAAAGTCTTGTAAAATTACTTAAGTGAGAAATAGCAATCTGTTGCATTGTACCATATTTGAAAAAAATACATTGAGTTTATATTATTTTTGAGTTTATAAATATTATAGTTGTAGAGAATACATGAAATGGAAAACTATATTTTTCAATAGCTTACTGCATAACTGCTAGAGATAGTGTTTCTCAACCTTGGCAACTTTACAATGTGTGGGCTTCAACTCCCAAAATTCTCCAGCTAGGAAGAAAAGAGTTTCCTTTACACATTGTAAATAGATTGCTCTCCTGGCCATTCAAATACTGTCTAATCATGAATAACACATGAATGCTAAAATTGATTATTTGCAATGAATTTATTCTCATTGTGTTCCTTTGTCATTGTTTACTTTATTGTTCTATTCTGTTTACATGCCTTGTCAGATTTCTTTATTTTTATTACTGTAAAAAGTAATAAAGAGTAGCCCGAGATAAGCGGCAAATAATTTTAACAAATAAATATTCTATGCTGATTCAGTTTTAAAAAGAGAAAAATAATCCCCTTTAGTTTTCTTACTCTAAGGCTAATGATTGTTTTGCTGTTCTAGCCAAGTGCTATAATTTCAATTAGTGTACTGTCTAATAAAGCTATTTCAGGATTTGCACAATCCCATTGCTCAATCAGCAGCACTCTTTAGTTTACATTTTTCTTCAGATTATATTTGAAACTGTAGGCCTTAGCTTCATCACCAAATGCATTAGAATTATTAATTAATATAAAACTAAAAAACAGAAAAATAAATGGAGAGAGTGATATTAAAGGCAGAGTTATCCTACTTTGTATTATCAAAGTATAGAATTACTATGCAAATTATTTATTTATATTTATTTATTAATCAGATTTATATCCCACAATTAAAAAAAATTCTCAATGGCTTACAAAGATAAACAAACATCATGATTGTATCTAAGAATATCTTACAAATAAAATTAAAGAACAAATTAAAAATAAGGGAAAGTAAAAACAAAAGACAAATAAAGTATTCATATGCATAACTCTAGAGATGGGAACTTCTTAGCAGAGGGGTCCCCAACCCCCAGTCCGTGGACCAGTACTGGGCTGCGGCATGCCAGCAACCGGGCCACACAAACAAGCAAAGTCCCATCTGCGAGATGCAAGCAGCACAGAAAACCACACACCCTCCGGTCCTGTGGAAAAACCTCTCTCCACAGAACCCGTCCCTGGTGGCCAAAAGGTTGGGGACCTGTCTTAGCAGATAGTATTTTTCCTTTCACTTTTCATATGGCATGCTATAATCGCAGGATACAAAGTGTAGATTGCATAGAATTATGAGAACCGTCTCACACCAAAGAGCTTTCGTTCCTAATAGATGCAATTACATATTCCTAAAATTTAGATTATGAACAAGAATTTACGGATCCAAAAGGTTGTAAAGTTGTAGAGCATGAAGATATAAACGACAGGGCTAGTCATGATGGGATGGGCATCTCAGATACAGGTAGTCCTTGACTTATGACCAGTTAGGCCCAGAATTTGCATAGTTAGCAAAGTAGTTGTTAAGTAATGTTCTATTTTACAATCTTTTTTGTCACTGTTATTTATTATTTATTTGTTAAATTTTATACCCCTCCCAATTTCACTGATATAGGAACCTTGGGTGGCTTACAATATGATGAGCAAATCACTGCAGCTGTTAAGTGAGCAAATCTTGGCTTCTCTCATTGACTTTGCTGATCGGAAGGTCTGGGTAGGTCACAAATGGTGATCCACAATCCAGGTACTGCAATTGTCATAAATGCATGCCAGCTGCCAAATGCCTAAATTTTGATCATGCGACTGTGGGGATGCTGCAATGGTCCTAAGTGCGAGGACTGGCTGTAAGCCACTTTTTAAACTTTCATTTTAATTTCGAATGGTAGTAAATCAAGGATTATCTATAATGGGATGTTAGAAGGTAAAAAAATGCCTGCACCATTTGAATTAGCCCATTGCCTTCGCATATAGTAGAAGATGCTGTATTGTTATTCAAGATGCTGCTGACTTAGGATTCAATACCTGGGTAATGAATTGAAGATGGCATCATCTTCTCCTTTAACTTTAGTGGCAAAGTATCTTGGCCCTGTCCTAATCCAGGACCCTTCTTTCAGGAAGAGAAATATGTTTCTGCAACCTATGCTATAAGCATGTTCCTTATATTAGCATTCTATGGCAATTCACAGAATACTCTTTTCACTTCCAGTATTGAGTTTGGAAATTGATCCTGAAGTATGATAGTGACCTTAACAAGTTGAGAGGTGCACCACACAACTTCCACCCCTAATTAATATCCCTTTGTTAATTGGTAATTATTCACAGGGCTCAGAACTATTATTTTTACATTGCAATTCTCCTCATCAACATGCCATAAGGTCAAGAACGTAAAAACAATATAAAAATGGGAACATATATTAAAAAACCAAGTAATTTGGAAGCTGCATTTTCTGTTTCTGACATCTCAATGAAGACTGAAATTAATATCTGTAGTGAGGGAAGTATACACTATACATGCTCAACAAAAATTTTCATCTATTTCAAGTCTAAACCTTTCTACTCCCAGTTTACATACTGGTGCCCCCAGTTCACTTGCTAGTAGCACTTGCTACTAAAAAAAACACCTTTCCATATCACAGTCCTCACAGGCTTCTTTCTACCAGGGTTATAAGCAAACAAATATTCCTACCCAAAACTGAAATCAGCTAAAAAGTGCTTTCCTTGAATCCCATATTAACAGGCCTTTATACCAATAAGCAATAAGAGATAAAGAGAACTCAGTTCGTGGAAAGAGGCATGCGAGATGCCGCACCGTGGCAAAGGAACGGCGCTCTATACGTGCTCAGAGGCATTCTGCTTTTCAGACTGCAAATTAGCCTTGTTCCTTCATCGCCGTCAATTCTGAGCAACCATGTAACCATCATATAGAAAAGTGCAAGCTGTTTCGTGGGAGGGGGAGGGTTTCAAAGACCAAACATCAACCCAACATATCGCAGACCCACGAATCTCCACCTTTGGCCGCGACCCAGCCTTCTCCCCTGACCCAGTTAGCGATATTACCCATTGCTTTCCATTGCCACCGCCGCCTAATGCTCGCCGCCGCGGTCTCGGGCGGGAAAACCGAGCTCCGCTTCCTTCTCACCCTGGCAACAACCCTAGGAGGGCCGCCGGGAATCGCCGAGCATGCTCGGCTCAACTCCGGGCATGCTCAGGAGGGGCGATTGACGCCTTGCCTTGCCCTTACTGGGCGCTCTCTTAAGCGATGGGCTCTGTGCTTCTCTGCCTACCCAAAAAAATGTATCACTTTTCTTTCGGTAAAATGTATAGGGGGAGGGGGAGGAAACAACAACATTTTGATTTTGAAAAATTCAAGAATTATCCTTGTGAAACAAGCAGCCAAGCCTAATATTGAATATCCTTGTGAAACAAGCAGCCAAGCCTAATATTGAATAGAGCATGCTCAGTGGCTTCCTCCGAAACCGCTGCTATTTCCCCGGCTCAAGGTTCGATGTCAGTCCGAAACGGGGCTCAATTTTCTATCCCAGCGGGAAACACCTACGGCTCTATTGCTCCGCCAGGAAATCCGTAATGAAGCAAAACCAAAAGCGAATCAGCTTTAGGCTTTAGATGAGGCTTTGGCGACGCAGGACTCTGCAGAAACATTGCATTAAGAGAAGAGAAACGTTGCGAAGTTTAGCTACAAAGCGCAGCTAATTCTACTAAAGATCTAGAACGGGCTCTTCGGCTAATAAACAGTACCAATAAACAGTACCACTCCGGTGTTTCTTTTTTAAATCATAATAAACGCTTTTATTGATGTACGCACATTTATTCAGAAATAAAACCGGTTAAGTTCAATGCGGCTAAATAAATGCCAGGATTGCCGTCGTGAAAAGCGAATCCGGACGCACCAAATCCCGTGCCAGATTAAGCGCGCGGGGAATAACAGTTGTAAATACACAACGCCTCGATCTGCTGCTTTTTGTACCTGTGTAAGCCTTTTGTACCCATAAGCCACGCAAAGAGCTTTTTGGTGGAAGGGGCACTGAAACACCAATGCCTGAAATGCATGTAACTCATCCGTCTGCAGGACTTGGCCAGCCGCCAGGGACCCTTTCAAACGCCGTTTCTCCAGGAAAAGGGCGGGAGGTGATGAGGGACCCCCTTACCGCCTTCCTTTAATAAATCAGAGACGGTTCGCTCCATTTTTGCAGTCTATAAAACTGCACCCTTCGGGTCGCCTGCTCTTTTTCCCGCCCAAACAGGTTCCCAGCCGAGATTGAGAGGGCTTCCCGGCTTGGAAAAGTCCAGTTATGTTGCCTTTCCGCCTTAGTCCTTAGTTTGGCTGATTAGGAAAAGGCCGATTCTGTCCGGTTCCTTCAGCTGCTCCAGATAGGGGAGGGGGACGAATGACGCCGGGGCAAAGTTCCCTGGAAGGGAGATTGAATTCTCGAGAACGTTTCCAGGTTTTGAAATGGGTCGTTCCCGCTCTCCCTCCGCTTGGAGGAGAGATGCTTCACTCACGTTAAAATGCTTTGAGTGGAAATCTCTCTAGAACAGAGTAGGCCTTCTCAAATTAAGCCCTAGAACAGGGGTAGGCAACTTTGGCTTTTTTATGACTCGGGGACTTCAACTCCCAGAATTCCATGCTGGCTCAGGAATTCTGGGAGTTGAAGTCCCCGAGTCATAAAAAAGCCAAGGTTGCCTACCCCTGCCCTAGAAGAACTATTCTCATTCATAGTTTGAAACAATTCTCATCAATCTATTCACAAGACTTGTGTGTTATTTAACAGAATAACAGGTAAAAGATAAAAAAAAGTCATATACCTTTAGATTATTTTTTCTTACTGGCCCATATGCAATCAACAATGCCAAAATGTTCCTGTGTAAAGTAGATGGTGGAAGGGGCACTGACAGAGGCTAATATGCAAATTTGTCTTGGAGGCAGCACAGCAGATTAGGCAACAGTACAGCAGATTAGGCAACTGTTGTTGCCTAACAAAGCAAAAATGTGTCTTTTTCCTATGGCTGAGAGAAAATAACTTGCCTAAAGTGAAATCAGGCGGCTTTCGTGGCTAAGGTAGTTTTTATAAAGAATAAGCCTTATATAATATGTTATTCATAAGCTATATGCTATTCTACAATTCTACAGTGCACTATTCTAAAAGTATCCTTTAAATCAGTATATATAATTCCTCTCTATTCGTTCAACTTATTATATCTCCTTTCCTAAAAGTATCTTAGCTAAGTGCCTCTATAATTTAAGGTGACCAACCGTCCTCCTTTTGGGAGGACAGTCCTCCTTTTTTGAGTTCTGTCCTCCCTCAAAAAGTGTCCTCCTAAATGTCCTCCTTTTCCATAAACCGTCCTTCTTTTGGGAGGACAGTCCTCCTTTTGGAGTTCTGTCCTCCCTTGAAAATGTCCTCCTAAATGTCCTCTTTTTCTATATTTGAAGACTTATCTGCAGGACTTTTTTTTCCTCATAGAACGATCAGAAGGCGTTCCAGAATCTTTTTTTGATTTTTTTTCAACTTTTGCCTGAGCTGTGCTACTCCCCCTATTGGCTTTCGAAAGCCAATGGGAATTGCTGCTGAGCGCGCCAAAACACCCAGGTGGTAAACTTTGCATGTCAAGTTGCAGGAACTTTGCACCCCTCACTGCTACCCAACTACACCATCTCTTACTTAGTTCTGCAGATAGCTGGAAGAGACTGGAGCGGTAAGTTTCTCTTGATCTTCCCTGTTCGGTTCTACACGGGGATGCACAGAATAGGCGGTGGTGCTGGGGGGTGGCTGCAGGGCTGGAGCCAGCACAGCTGGTGGTTTGCAAGCCGCGGGGCCGGCTCTACGGGGATGCGCAGGGTGGGCAGTGGTGCTGGGGGGCGGCTGAGGGGACAGCTGCAGGGCCGGAGCCAGAGCAGCTGGTGCTTTGCCTTTGCGAGCCGTGGGGCCGGCTCTACGGGGATGCGCAGGGTGGGCGGTGGTGCTGGGGGGCGGCTCAGGGCCGGAACTGGCTTGGCTGGTGCTTTGCGAGCCGCGGGGCCGGCTCTCCATGGCAGGGCAGCGGTGCTGGCGGGGAGGCTGTGGGCCTTCCATGGGCCGCCCCAGCTGGTGGTCTACACAGTGCTGACCTGCGCTGTCACCACCTCACCCTGCGCATCTACGTGGCCATCCTGGAGCGCCTGGCTCACAACACCTGCCTCCACCGCCCACCCCCGCGCAGTCCAGCTGTGTAGATTTTTGGACAAGTGAGAAATCGAGATTGAATGTTGATACTCTAGCTGCAGCACTTGCTGTAAAATTCAATATGAAGGATATTTCTTGTTCAGATATTTCCAATATATTGTTAGAAGATGATACATTGACAAAAAATATTCATTCAATGGAAAAGTACTCATTTAAATAATTAATAGGCATGTAAGCATAATTACAATATAAAATGTTATTGTTACAAATGTTTTTTATTATGCATTGATCATATTATAGTGTATTCTGTATTATTGTTGCAATAAATACAATGTTTCTTTTATTTACGATATTTTTTTCTTCAATTTATTCGTGTCCTCCTTTTTGTTGTAAAAAAGTTGGTCACCTTATCTATATGCCTATTCCTTTAACAGAAATGGAAAATTATAACATGTACATTTCTTGTGTACCTCACAAGAGGTATGTTGCCCCTCCACATGCCTTCCCCAACCGTGCATTATTCTTATAAAATTACAGTATTTTCAGTCTATGAGTGAGAATTGTTGTGAGCAACTTATAGTCCTGTAGTGGCAAACCTATGGCAAGCGTGCCACAGGTGGCACGCAGAGCCCTTCTTGTGGGCACACGCGCCGTCGACCCAGGCCTAGGCCTTCAGGTGGGTTTTATAAAACCTTTTTGCTTTAGGCGTCTGCCCCATCTGCAAAAAAAAAAAAGGCTCAATCAACTCCTCGTGAGGAAATTTCAACTTCTCGCGGGGAAAAAAAAGATCACGCAAAGTTGGAATTGATTGATTGAACTTTTTAGGCCCACCCAGTCTGCCGTTATCACCGCAGCCATGCCCACCAATTGGCCATACCCACCCAATGGGTCATGCCCACCCGGCATCCAACGATACATAAGTGGGTTTTGGGTTGCAGTTTGGGCACTCAGTCTTTAAAAGGTTCGCCATCACTGTTATAGTCATTCAATTTAACACCCAGAGTTCTTATGGTAGATGGACATCTATATAGATTGATTTAATATAAACAAACAAACAAATAAAAAACAACAAGCACTTAGGTATAATAAGAACTCATATCCTAGAGAGCCAGTCTGGTGTAGTGGTTAAGGTGCTGGTCTAGAAACCACACAACTGTGAGTTCTACAGATAGCCTTCAACTTACAACAGTTCGCTTAGTGACTGTTCAAAGTTACTATGGCACTGAAAAAAGTGACTTATGACTCTTTTTTCACACTTATGACCATTGCAGCATCCCCACGGTCACATGATTTGGATGCTTGACAACTGACTCACACTTATGATGGTTGCAGTGTCCTGGGGTCATGTGATCACCTTTTGCAACCTTTTGACAAGCAACATCAATGGGGAAATGAGATTCACTTAACCGCGTTACTAATTTAACAATTGCAGCGATTCACTTAACATATGTGGCAAGAAAAGTTGCAAAATGGAGCAAACCACACTTAACAAATTTCTCACATCAACCTAAATTTTGGGCTCAATTGTGGTCGTAAGTTGAGGACTATCTGTAGTCCTGCTGCAGACATGAAAGCTAGCTAATAAAGGTGGGACACAAATCAAATAAATAAATAACCTAAGCAATTGACTAAACCTATTCTCCTACCACACCTTCTCAAAATGCGCCCATTCGAATTGTTTCTGCCATGTTTCCTATAGCTGACTATTTCCTTCTGTCTTTGTGGGCCATGTCTTCAGTTCACTTCAATCCTACTCATTCTAGCACAGTGATGGCGAACCTATGGCACAAGCGCCAGAGGTGGCACTTGGAGCCCTCTCTGTGGGCACACATGCCGCTGCCCCAGCCCTGCCTCCTCCCATGGCCCCTTCCACACCAGCAGCCCCTCGGAGGAGAGTCGCCCCCAGGCAGTGGGGACAAGACTCTGCCCTTGCGCCCTTTCGCAAACAGATGATGCTGTGGGGCACGGATGGAGGGTGTGGCCATCATGATGCTGCTGGGCTGCCTGGGCAAACTGCGGTGGGCCGTGGAGGTGGTGGGTGGCCCTGTGGGTGGGTAGAAGCAGGGCAGGGGTGGAGCGGGGCTGGGGCAGTGTGGGAGTGGGGCAGTTTTGGGGCACTCAGTGTCTAAAAGGTTCGCCATCACTGTTCTAGCATCTTCAATTCTCTCCAGCTAGCTTTCCAAGCTGCTTCTCAGCTTCTCTCAAAAATAAAACTTCCAGCTCTTTGACTGATATTTACTCCTTTGGTAGGATTGCTTTGATATTGTTTAGATGAAACCTCATGCCTTTTCTTTTCCACTTCTTTCTCATGAATAATCTTTCTGACATAAGAGGGCAGAACATCATGCCTTTTCTTCTTTCCTTCTCACTATCCTTACCACACCCAAAGTGGGGATTTTATATTCATTTTTGAGTTAGCTTTCTTCCTTGTCACCGGAATTAGTTTCTTTTTCCTCCATTCTTTGCCCTGTCCCATGACATGACCTTTAGCACTGACTTAGTTAAACTATAATCTGGAGCCCACAGATTTAATAAGCAATAAGAGCTTTTCTATCTCTTCCCTAAATCTAAGATTCAGTTTCCTGCATCCTGTAGTTAATCTTTCTTGCCATGAACCTCTTTTATGGCACACTTAGAGTTATGGCTTCACGCCAGATACTAAGTTATTATTGTTGAGGTTAGCCCAATGTAGGATAATTGAACAAGAAGATTTATGTGAGATTCAGTGTACTGGCCAAAAGGATCTGATAACACACTTTTCTGAACCATTCCTAATATTGTTTATGTAAGCAAATAATTGCTCTAGCTTTAAACATTACAGTGTCTTGGCGACGTTTCGACGAAGTCCCATTCGTCATCTTCAGGCTGGTGTTTTCAGCTTCGTGCTTCGAGAAGCACGAAGCTGAAAACACCAGCCTGAAGATGACAAATGGGACTTCGTCGAAACGTCGCCAAGACACTTCCAATTTTACGTGGGGGAAAACCCGAATAACCAAAGACCTACATACATACATACATACATACATACATACATACATACATACATATATATATATATATATATATATATTAACAGTACAAGTAAAAATTTGACTCTTGGGAATTTCCATTTTTTATTAAAATAATGATCACCAAGAGAAATTAAGAAATAAAAGTTTCTTTCAGCATCTGCCTTTTAACCCTGATGATGTCAAGTGTATTTGATGAAAGCTTGGTTGATTAAACTTTTATTTCTTAATTTCTCTTGGTGATCATTATTTTAATTATATGGAGTAGTCCACTTGTTATTTGGAAGTAAATGCTCTGAAACTGCTTGTATTGTTGCAGATTTAATATTTCGGACTAAAAGTTTACTGTATTTCTAGACAAAATACCATGATCCATTTTTTGGTTTTTGGAGTGACTCCTAAAGAAAAGAAAAACAAATGTTAACCAGGAAAGGCATAGTCTGGGCTTGCTCAGAATGGTTTTGCATATTTCCAGAACAATCATAAACCGTTCTCTGTCATTTGATTTAAAAAGTCCTGCTATTTCCTCATTTTTAATTTTGTTATTGTTTTAAAATACAAAAGAGAACAAGGCAACAAAGAACTAAAAAACACAAATGCAAACAACAAAAAAGAAACCTATTTTCAAATATAGGAAAAAAAATTAATATTGTTAAATTGTAACCACACAGAAAACAATTAGTCTTTCTATTAGACTGGTAAAGAGCCACTTTACAGACATAAAGTGAACACATATTTTCAATTTTCAATTCAGCATAGTAATCCTGGAATTGCTCAATTTTTCCAAAATTTTTATAATATCATATGCTCAGTACTCCCAGTAATAAAGTAATATTCAATAAAGTACTCAAAAGATAAGCAAGAACACATGCACAAGACTACATATAACAGCTCAAATTTCAAAGTCCTTAATGGGAGTGCCTCCTATTTCAGGTAACATCAGGGCACTGGTTCATATGCAATTTCTATATGAAGGTAAGCAAAACTAAGCTAAGCAGAGAAGCAAATTAACATAAATTAGAGTCTCTGAAGATAAGTGTCAAAACAAAGTGTCATTTACCATAGGGAACGTGGAATAGTAGTTAAGATTCAGTCCGGAGTTCAGAGAGGCCAAGCAAGCTTTATTGGGCAGTCCAAGTTCATCAACCTTTCAAAAGAAATAAGGTTCAGGTTTTCTATACAGGAAGAAAACACAGGCAAAACATGTCAAGAAAGGAAATCAGATGGTTGCTGCCAACAGTGAAACTTGGTCAGGACTGTCTCTTAAAACAGAATGCAGCCAGCTCTTCTTAGAACATAGAATAGTATGGTTGTAAAGAATCTTGTTGGTCTTCTAGTCGAACTTCCTGCCCATGGCAGGAGATCTAACACAAGTCTGGACAAATGGCTATCTAATCTCTTCTTGAAAGTCTCCAGAGATGAAGCAACTTCCTGAGGCAAGCTGTTCCATGGATTAATTGTTCTCACTATCAGGAAATATTTCCTTAGTTCTAGCTGGATCCCTTTTTAATGATCTTCCACCCATTACTTCTTGTTCTGCCCTGGAAAATAAATTAACTCTTCTCTGTGATAGCTCATCAAGTACTGGAAGACAATTATCATATCACCCCTAGTTCTTCTCTTGGTTAGATTAGGCCAGTGTTTCTCAACCTTGACAATTTTAAGGCATGTGGACTTCAACTCCCAGAATTCCACAGCCAGCATTGCTGGCTGTGGAATTCTGGGAGTTGAAGTCCACATGCCTTAAAATTGTCAAGGTTGAGAAACACTGGATTAGGCATACCTAGTTCCTTCAATCATTCATCATATGGTTTAGCCTCCAGACCGTTATCATCTTTATTGGTCTTCTCTGTTGCCTTTTTTTTTTTTTTTTTTTGTATATTCCAAGTGTGGTCTCACCAGTGCAGTATAAAGCAGTTCTATGACTTCATTTATTCTTGAAACTATCCCTCTGTTGATACAACCTAGTATTGCGTTTGGTCTTTTTGGCAGCTGCAGCAAATTGCTGGCTCATACTTACAGTAAGTGGTGGTCTATTAGGGCACCTAGATCTCTCTCACAGTTGCTATTATTGAGCCATCTACCACCTATTGTATATCTGTACTTGTGAGTTTTGTTGCCTAAGTGTGGAACCTTACTTTTCTCATCACTGAATTGCATTTTGTTGGATAGGGTCCAGTGTTCAAGTCTGTCAGGTTCTTCTAAATCTTGAGTCTGTCATTTCAAGTGTGAGCTATTCTCCCCAGCTTGTGGCAGCTGCAAATTTGATGAATTCTCCTACTATTCCCTCATCTGAATCTTTCATGAAGATTTTGAAAAGTACTGGGCCAAAGACAGAATTTGAGGTATCCCACTGATTGCTTCCCTCATGTAAGTGTAATTCCAATGAGGACTAACCCCCTGAGTGTGGTTGGTTAACTAGTTGCGAATCTACCTTGTGGTGATACTGTCCCACATTGTTCTATCTTACCAAGACGTTAGGTTGTAGTCTATTTTGTTAAATACCTTATTGAAGTCTAAGTAACCAATGTTACTAACACTGAATGAGTTTCCTTCAATCCTTAGCGAAAGATGTTTTAAATATAAATCTAGTCATTTTTTCCAAATCAACAGGAAAAGGGGGATTAGGGGAAAGTTACAATTGGACTAAGGCTCCAGATAAATTTGAAATAAGATTTTGGAGCTAATTATAAAAACTCTTTCTATGGGAAAATGATTTTTTTATTCTATTTTTTTTATTTTGACTTAATTTGATGATACTAATGCAGAATAAATTAAAATACTTTAACATTGGGTATAATGAAAGATCACTTTGAACAATGGACTTAGAAATTAATTTTAAGAGTGTCTATTCCTATAAGTAATGTTTTAAAAATGTATAAAAGAGAAATAAGTTTTACCTGATAAGACTGAGACTGTCCTTAAAGTGATTTTAAAATGACATGTTACAAGAATGATATGGACACAAAAGAAATTGGCCGATGTCTTAATAATTTAAAGGAATATACAAATAATAAGTCAAGAATGTGACCTGGATAATTTCCTAAATTGGATTTACAAAATAATTGTTAAAAGTTTTAAAAAATTTTATGAAAAGGGACAGAGAAAACATGAAAATATTTTGTGGGACGTTATTTGAAGGATCTAAAGATCAAGATTGTTAACCATAAAAGGAAGGAATATAAATATGGTTTAATTAATCAAGGTTAAAATAGATAAATGTTGTTATCTTTGTTAACTCTTAATGTACTTTTGCTGATCTGGACTGAATATTAAGTCCATAAGGGTTTGTTTATGGATAAGAGATGTGCTATGACAGAGGTCCTCAACCTTTTGGGCACCAGGGACCAGTTCCGTGGAGAGAGGTTTTTCCGCAGACCAGAGGGTGTTTGGTTTTGTGTGCTGCCTGTATCTCACAGATGGGGCTTTGCTTGTTTGTGCAGCCCAGTTGCTGGCATGCCGCAGCCCGGTTCTGGTCCACGGTACCCCTGCACTATGAGAAGAAGAAATCACTTGTATTTAAGAGAAAATGAATGGTTTATAATTGTTTTGATGAGGAAGACAGTTATTTATTATTTTCTTACTTTCTTTTCCATTTCTATTTCTGTTTCTCTTTTTCCTTTTTCCCCCCTGCACTTTCTACTCTTTTTTCAGTTTGTATTAGTTTTTACAGTTTTAAATATAATCTTTAATAAAATTATTACAGGAAACCACCTCCACTCAATTTTTGGAGAAATGCAAATAATAGACCATCATATGACTTCTATCCAAATATTGACTTCAAAAGTGGGGGGGGAAGTTAAGTTCATGAAGTGAACAAATTGCTTTCCTATAAGATTGATATTCCAAAAGGTTGATTTAATTTGCAATGTTTGTAGAAGAACAAAAGAATGTTCTATACGTTCTTTAGGAATGCTTGCAATGAATTAAGATCAGAATGAGGAACTTCAATTCTTATTAAACTGTCGATTTCTAACTAAGACATATCAACAAAGTATAATCAGCAGCTGAATCACTCCATCAGAACAAAGTCCTGCTATAAGATATGCTGAAGTTGACTGCACATATAAATACCTGCATATCTAATACTTCTGTGCCATTCTTTCAATCAATGAGGGTGAGGAAAGTAGTGCCAACAAAGATGGCAATCAGTCAAGACATTTTGGTGGTAATGATGCTACTACATGGAGTAATGGGAACGATGATCAATCTCAACAATAGTGGTTTTGAAGACATTGTTATTGCTATTAATCCAACGATACCTGAAGATGACAAAATTGTTACCAACATAAAGGTATGATAATTAGACATTTACAAATATATTAACTGTATAATATATTAAGAATTCTGCTAGCTATATAGTGGTAGAATCTATTTGCCTCTTGTAAATAATGAGTTAACTTCCAAGTTGTGTGTGTGTGTGTGTGTTACGGTGGACAGCTCCCTGTGTCAAGGGACTGGGCAATTCGAGACCAATTTGATAATAAGAAAAGAGACCTTTTCTGATTGGCATCCATTTGAATAGGCACGAATATCAACTGATAAACAAGCTAAAATATATTTGTTTAAATTGTAACTATAGCTGCCATTTTTATCTATTTCTATTGATCATGCGACTTGATTCTGTCTAATATTTTACTGATTTAATTGTATCCTGCCTTTATTAGTTTTGCAAATAACTCAGGGCAATGAACATATTCAACACACCTTCCTCCTCCTATTTTCCCAACAACAACCCTGTAAGGTGCTGAGAAAGAGTGACTGGGCCAGTTGGTCATCCAGCTGGCTTTCATGACTAAAGAGGGACTAGAACTCACCACAGTCTCCTGCTTTCCTGCTTTTGTCCTTTTAGTAATGCTTTCCTCTTTGGTGATGTGTAAGTGTACCCCCTGCTTTTACTATGAAGTTCCACCATTAATGTTTATGAAACTCTAAAGAAATTCATAAACGCTTCAACCAACTTGAATACTCAGGCCCATAATGCTGCCCTTTATCATATGGACTTTGTGCTCCATTTTAAAAGTTTTCCACACTCAAATCAGGCTAATTGTTAACTAGTCTCCCTCTTTCACCTCTTTGAAGGAGAGATGAAGAAATCCTCCTTCATTTCATATAATTGTAATAATTTGATCTCTGGCACAATATATCATATTAGTGCTGGCCTTCCCCACCCTGATGTTTTTGAAGATGAACTACAAGTCTTCTTTTTTAATCAATATGGCCAATGAACATGTTTACTGAGATTATGGGAACCATAATAGTTCATTACATCAGAAAGATATAAAAAAATGAGGAAAATTCATACAAACAAGCTGGAAGAAAAGTATATTTCTTATATATTCATATATTAAACAAGACTGTGAGCTTTAGCAAAATTTTATTAAATAGTTTTATTTTTAATGGATCTTATTCACATACATTTAATTTAATTCTTTTTTTATAGTTTCTCAACATAGCAGATAGCCTCATTTGCTAATTTCCTGAATGTCAAGATTTTGTCAAGTGTTCAAGAAAAAAAGAATACAGAAAGGACAAAAAAAGATACAACATAATTTGTAACTTTCAGATTCTGGGAAGTTGAGGTCTAGGTAGAATCATTTGCGTATGTCTAGTTTAATGAAGAGAAGGGCGAGGGGTAACATGATAACAGTCTTCCAATATCTCGGGAGCTGCCGCAAAGAAGAGAGAGTCAAGCTATTCTCCAAAGCACCTGAAGACAAGACAAGAAGCAACGGATGGAAACTAATCAAGGAGAGAAGCAACCTAGAACTAAGGAGAAATTTCCTGACAGTCAGAACAATTAATCAGTGGAACAATGTACAGAGCCCTAAGCAGTAACTATTGACAGCTCCACAACAAAGTGAATATATTTGCATTTTGTGTTTCTATTAGGATATGGTTAAAGAAGCATCCAATTATCTCATCAGTGCTACAGAACGAAGATTTTACTTTAAGTCTGTAAAAATTATAATTCCAATGACATGGACATCAAAACCAGAGTATAAAAGAGTAATAAGAGAATCCTACGAAAAAGTAAGTGGAGAATATTCCTCAAAAATATGTGATATTTATTTGATTACAGCCGCAAGGCTGTTAGTAGGTCAATATTGGAAGAAGGAATCTTTGCCTACTTTGCAAGAGTGGTTTTTTAAAGTATCTTATTTGGCGGAAATGGCAAAGATTTCGGCTTTCTTAAAAGAGCAAACGCAAGAGAAATTTTTTGCTGTATGGGAAAAATGGATAAATTTTATACAATTTAAATTGGATATGAAAAAATATCATTTAGCTTTTTTATAATTTCTATAAAAACTCTATTTTTTCTTTTTCTTTTCTTTGTTTTTCTTTTTTAAATACTTCTTTTTAAGGTTTATAATTCTGTATTTATATATATTTTGTTCTTAATTATCTTATAATTTTGTTAATTCCTTTTAATTAAGCCTATATTCTGCTCTGGGAAGCTCGGGGGGGGAGGGAGGGGGTGATGTGGGAGGGGTTGGGGGAGGGTTGTATTGTTTTGTTTTTTTATTTTTTGTGTTGTTGTTGTTATTGGTTTTTTTTCTGTTTCTGTAAAAGTTCTTAAAAATTTTTAATAAAAAAAATGTGATATTTTAAGACCCAGAAATTATAATTTAGCTGCAGGTCTCTGATTTTGTCTTTATAACTCAGTTGCCTTCTCCAATTGCAGTTGCTTTGAAAGGGTATTTGCCTTTTAAGAAGGGAGTCTGAAAGAGCTCTATATGTTTAATCATCAGAAAAAATAACTGAGATAGAATATAGGATACTTTATAAATAAATAAAAAAGGTGACAGATTTAGAAGGTAAAGAGCTTTTCACTCACTCTCTTTCTCATTCCAGAGGTCAGGACAGAGAGTAATAGATTTAAGTTACACAAAGACAGATTCTGACTATTAGTAAAAAGAAATAAATGTAATAACAGTTCAACTATGCCGGCTGTATTCAGATTCTTCACTGAAACTCAATAGCCTAAACAGGTCCTTCCAAATGGACAATTTTAAGATATTGCAACTGTGATATTTGCAGGGGTTATGAATGTAAAACTCCATATTTACAGAAAGTTTGCAATTAAATCAATGTTAGCCCTACAAGATGGACTAGACCAGGGGTAGGCAACCTCGGCTCTTTTATGACTCGTGGACTTCAACTCCCAGAATTCCTGAGCCAGCATGGCTGGCTCAGGAATTCTGGGAGTTGAAGTCCATGAGTCATAAAAGAGCCGAGGTTGCCTACCCCTGGACTAGACTAAGAAACAATGCTGTTAGGGTCACCTACAGTAACAGAATCTTGCAAGTCTGAATCTCTTCTTCTTCCTCCTCCTCCTCCTCCTCCTCCTCCTCACAACCCAACTTAATATGGCCCAGGCAAATCAAAGTTTGGACATGCCTACCCAATACCCTCTGCAGTCAAAGAATAACAGAAAAGTTGTTACCTTCAAGTGAGCTTTATGCTCATTTCTGGAAAAAAACAATTTCTAAACTAAAACTAAAACAATTTCTAAAACACTAAAACTCAATTTAGTGGACTATTAAGGAAAGAGATATCCATTATTCTCAAAGATCTGCTAAATCCAAAAGTACTTTTTTGAATCTATTTATATCACTTATATAATGATATAATTAAGCAACTGTTGTAATGTTCACCATTTAGATAGTGACAACATTATAGAAATTGACACATAACATAATTTGTTTTTATTTTAGAATGACATTATTAAGGTGAAATTAACTGAAATGTATCTTGATTTATCTGAACTATTTGGGCTGTAACAGATTTGCCTGTTATTTTGAAGAGGAATGACATCTAAATGAAAATTTTACTCAATCTTTTTCAAGTCTGCTAAATAGTAGTCCACTAAATTAATGTTTTACTGTAATTCATGAGTGTCAAACTTGCCGCATCACGTGACATGTTGCGACATATCATAACTTTTTTTGCATTGCTGGAGTTGGGATTGCTGTGGCCTCTGCATGATGCAACTGGCCCGCAGGCCAGCAGTTTGACACCCCTGCTGTAATTGGTTTTTTGTGATATAAAGAGTCTTTCTTACAGTCTAACAAAGTGACTCTGTATTGCAAAGATGTTGCTGATATTGCTGAAAAATAACTGCTCACATCCCTAAATATTTCTCCTGCTAATTGTGGCTGCAAGGAATTATGAAGGACAATAGTTTCCCATCTCTGCAATATAATTAAATGAATTAAAGATATACTTAATATGACTAAATCATATGAGTATCAACCAAACCTTTCATTATTATGGTGATCCAAGTTTATGTTTCAGATGCAGAAGGAATTAATTTTGACTACTTCCATGCCAGTGTGCAACACCTTGTCAATTAAGTACCATAAAAGATGTTGTATTCATTATAGGCAATTTCAAGGCTAACGAATACTGAATAGTGTAATGCAATAAATAAAATATACAATGAATTTCTAAGAGGTGGTTTAAGACCAAGGATAATTTTGTATTAGCAATTTTTTCTTCACTGATCTTTAAAATATGCCCATTATTATTTTATTTTAGGCTGACATCATAGTAGCTGATCCTTATGTGAAATCTGGAGATGATCCCTACACTTTGCAGTATGGAGGTTGTGGGATACCAGGAAGATACATTCATTTCACGCCAGAATTTCTGACAAATGACAATTTGCATGATGTTTATGGATCTCGAGGTAATATATTGTAATTAACTGGGTCTTTTTTTCATTTTCATTAATGAAACCTTCAGTAGGCAGGGACTGAACAAGAACCAACAAAATAAGAAAGTTCATGAAAAATAAATGCCTAATCTTGCTCACTTGTTTCTAAAGGGTCAAAACTCAGGCAAAAGTTTAACAAGTTTGCATTTTAAACAAACCATACACCCTCCAGCCTGAATAGACCCTGGGTCTATTCAGAGGATGGCCAGATTCAAAAGATGGCTGGGTGTCTGCATGTTTAGTAATAAGATAGAAAAGGAACTTTCGATTTTGTGCAGCAAGTCATCTATGCTTTACTTAATGAATTTCCCCTTTGGACTTGCACATAGTTTTAAGTGCAGCTTCAATTCCAAAACTTTTTTCAGTGAGATCACCATTAAATACTCACTAACAATGGTATGTCTACAGTTCCAACAGCATTTAAACACATACACATAACATCAACTTCTTACCGACTATTGTAAATTTAAAATATTGTATTACAATTCAGTTGTTTTATTTTTTCCTACAGGTAGAGTCTTTGTTCATGAGTGGGCTCATCTCAGATGGGGTGTCTTTGATGAATATAATTATGATGCTCCTTTCTATGTTACCAACGAAAAGAAAGTTGAGGCAACAAGGTATCTTCCTCGATTTATATTGATCTAATAAAATACAGTGTCTAGATTTCAGCACTTCATCTATTTCTATCTACTTGTCTAGATCCAATTATTATCCAAATAATAATTCGGGTCACTGTCTTGATTTGTTATTTGTATATCCTTTTCAATTATTAAGCTATTAAGACAATGGTTTCTTTCATACATCCAGTGTAATATCATGGGAAGTTTTCTTTATAATTAATTTAAAAAACCTTATTTCAAAATTATCTGGGCTCTTAATCCATTTGTTTTGCTGTTTATTCAAATAAACTTTTGTTTTAGTCCTTAAACTTATAGTTTGAAGATTTTCTGTCACTAAGGATTGAAGGAAATTCACCTGGTGCTGTAAAACAAGTGAATCCCGAGGTTCCTAATAGCTGAAAGGCAGTTAACAAGTAATTTCTAAAAGTGATTATAAAAGGAAGCATGAAAACGTAAATGTCAAAGGGGTCCACTAGGATTTGAGCAAGATGACTAACCTTTCTTCTCCCAGAATTCCACCAAGGACTATCATCTTGGAAGGACCAGATGTCTGGACCATTGGTGGGTGATCTCTTGTCTGTAGAAGAATTTTCAAAGAGCTGCTCAGCGCTCTCCATTCCGCCATGGTTGTCAGCTCTGCTTTTCTGGGAGCCATCTTCAGTTCCCCATTTTTTCCCTAGAAGTCCCTCCAATACCAAAATTCATAATTGTCAATACTCTTCCTATCCTGCTTTTTCAGATATTCTCTGTTTAATATAAACATCTTCTCCTGACGTGAATGAGAGACCAAGAATTACTTGAGCTTTAAGCCAAACCTGGAACAAGGCAACAGCAAACCACTTTAGTACTCTTGCAAAAAAAATGAAATGGATATACCCCAAAAGTTATCAGAAGTCAAGCTCAATTTGAAACAAATGTTCTCTTTTTACATTGATGTCATAATATTTCATTTGTAAATTATGTATATTTTTATCATTTAGATGTTCAGTTAGTATCACTGGTGTTTATATATTTTCAACTGGACCAGGAAACTACAGAGACTGCAGATTCCGGGAGGACACTCAGATGTATGAACCGGGATGTCAATTTGTACCACATAAAACCCAAAGCACTCCAGTGTCGATAATGTATATGCAAAGTCTACCTTCTGTAAGTATGACTAATGTAAAGCATTTAATCTGATCCGATATTTGTCCTCCTGATTAATTCTTACTTTTATATTTTTAGGTTACTCTGTTCTGTAATGAAAGTAATCATAATATGGAAGCACCAAACCTGCAAAACAAATTCTGCAACTATAGGAGTACGTGGGAAGTAATCATGAATTCCACTGACTTCGCCTCTTCATCTATAATAAATACTCCTCTACCTGACCCCTCTTTCACCTTGATGCAAGCACGTGACAGAGTTGTCTGTTTAGTGCTTGATGTTTCGGGAAGCATGAGAGATGTAAGTGTAGTGTTAGACAATTCTTTTAATAGAAAACTTCAAAGTGATTTCTTATAGGAATGCTGGGTTAGCTGTTAAGTCGGTATTAATATTTAATCCCTTCTAACTAATACACACTTCTTTTTTGTAAACATTAGCATGGCTATTTATGAAACTATAATAAAATTATAGTTGCTGAATTGTTCTGAAAAAGGGAAAGTTATCCAAGAGGATAGATATGATCCAAGATGTTAAACAGGCCTTAGAAGCAGGGTTTTGTAAGACAGTTTGAAAGCAGGGAAGACGTCCTTGCTGCATCCATACATCTGGTTTGTCTTGCCATCTTCCTGTTCTGAAGCTGGCAGGAAATTGCTATCCCAAAAGCCCTACAGCAGACACTTAATGTCCAGTTGGACAGGTCTGTGGTGTGCTGCTGTCCATAAAGCAGTATGGAACATGGAACTTTGCAGCATTGCAATAATTGGTTCATTCCCTGACTGAGAGTTTGTCTTCTCCAACATCATCCACTATTTGGAAAGCCTCCACCAACTGGCACATGCAACCCTCTGGGGTTACTTCATCACTGCATTTTCTTTTTTTCTTCTTTCTTATTGTACCTTTGTCCAGCTACACTTTCAAAGGTAACTCTGGGTCATCCATCAACAGTTTGACCACTTGATCATCAAGGCAGCAAAAAGTTACGTTTTTATGTCTTTTGGCACTGTCTTAATGGCCCTCTGCCTTTTTTGCTGCTGGATAAGGATTATCAAAGAGTGGGAGTTTAAGAAAGAAGTTTAGGTGTGGGGAATCAATGTGGGAGCTGGAAACTCCCTTAAGAATATTACTTGAAGAAAGGAAGTGAGGAGCCGGGCTTCCCTAGGAATAGCAATCACTGAAAAGGGAATTACAGTGATATTGGCCTCAAGTTATCACCACAACTGAGCTCAAAATTTCTGTTATTAAGACATTTGTTAAGTGAATATTGCCCCATTTTGCAACTTTTCTTGCCACAGTTGTTAAATGAATCACCGCAGTTGATAAGTTAGTAACCCAGTTGTTAAACGAATCTGGCTTCCCCCTTGATTCTGCTTGTCAGAAGTTTGCAAAAGGTGATCACGTGACCTTGGGACACGCAAAGGTCATCAATATGAACCAGTTGCCAAGCACCTGAATGTTGATCACATGATCATGGGGATGGTGCAAAGTTCGTAACTGTGAAAAGGGGTCATAAGTCACATTTTTCAGTGCCGTTGTAACTTTGAAGAATCACCAAATGAACTGTTGTAAGTCGAGATCTGCCTGTACAAAAGCCAAGTCTTCTCCTCTTTAAGCCAGGGAAACAATACACAATTTCAAAGTTTCATACTTTCTCATCCAACTAATCACAAGTTGACCAATTCATTTAAAAAAAAATACAGGGGAACCAGAGAAGGTAGAGTTTAAGTCTCTCCCAAGCCAATCAGTTCAAAATACCATAAATGTTTAGTTATAGATCTTGAACAAGCTGTTAGAACTTTGAGATCAAGGTTGGGTTAAGGCCAACTGTTGCTGCTTTTAAATTGATTTTATCATTTGGCCAAAACAAAGGCATTTGAAATGGTTGTTCAGGCAGTATTGACAACTGACAACTTTGTCACTCTTCCCCGTTCTCCCATCTCTTTTTCTTTCTTTGCAGCATGATCGCATTGCTCGTCTCAGGCAAGCTGCAGAAGTGTTCATCCTACAAATCATCGAAACTGGTTCCTGGGTTGGAATTGTAAGGTTTCAAAGCATTGCCAGCACTACGATTGACTTGCAACAGATTGTCAGTGACAAAATACGGCAGCATCTTGTGAATTATTTGCCTACCATAGCTAATGGAGGGACTAATATTTGTGCTGGAGTGCGCCAAGGATTTCAGGTGAAAGAAAACATTCTTCCATTACTTTTATTTCTAGTTTCCCCCCCCCCCCCAAGACATAAGTTGTACAGTGAGCTGGTGCAGGTGTTTTAAGAGAAACATAAAGCAATTATATCATTCAATCATTGTTATTTTTTCAGCCTGATAAAGCTGGGTTGGCAGTATTCACAAATACCACAGCTTTAATAGATGCCTACTGAAATTAACGCACACAGACATGCGTATTTTAAAATGACAAATCTCATCATCGCAGTGATCTTTTATGAAGATCTGATGGCAATTTGATCTCTTTTTTATTTAAATTGCATTTATTATATTTATTTTGGGGGAAACTCCTGGACAGCATCCATGCCAAATTAAGATCCATCATCTCTCATCAGTGTGGAAATGAGGGACAAAAAATGCCATTCTATCAGTGGGAGCTTCTCTTCCTAATTATTAAAAAAAACAATTAAAAGTAGAATTTCCATATTAATTTTTGAGAGGTAGACTGGCATTGCAATTCTTGTTGACTGGATTAGCCTGCAGGCCAGTTTCTGGATTTGCTTTGAAGCACTTCTTACAGTGGAGTTTCAGAATTTGAAAATATTTTTATTTTATAAACAGCTCATGTACTCTTTTCATCTTTTAGTTCAGGGGTGTCAAACTGCCAGCTCACGGGCCGGACACGTCACGAAGAAACCGCGCCCACCCCATTGCCGGCAAGGGGGAAAAAGTTCCTATATGTCGCGCGACATCGTGACATCGCGAGTTTGACATGTCTGTTTAGTTGTATACTACAGGCAATTCTTGACTTACAACCACAATTGGGAACAGAACTTTTGTTGTAAGAAAGTTGTTAAGTGTCTCACACCCAATTTTATGACTTTTTTTGCCACAGTTGCTAAGCAAATTACTGCAGTTAAACGAATTATGCGGTTGTTAAGTGAATTTGGTTTCTCCTACTGACTTTGATTGTCAGAAGCCAGCTGGGAGGACGTCAAATGGTGACCACATGACCCTGGGGTGCTGCAACTGTCACAAATACAAGTTGGTTGCCAAGTGCCTGAATTCTGCTCACTTGACTGTGGAGATGCTATGATGATTATAAGTATGAAGAACGTATATAAGTCACATTTTTCAGTGCCGTTGTAACTTTGAACAGTCACTAAATGAATAGTTGTAAGTTGAAAACTACTGTGGAAAGAACTTTTTCCTATATAGAGAAGAGGAATATGCCTGCAAATGCAGATTTTATAAATCATAATTCCAAAAGATAGTCTCTGAGGAACGGAAGGATGAAAATGTGAAGTCATCTCATCTCAAGCTTGAGCTGACCTCATTAATCATGACATAAAATGTATGCAGTGTTTTAGAACTGGAGTGCCCAACCCTCAGTCCATGGACCAGTAACAGGCCGCGGCATGCCAGCAACCAATCTGCACAAACAAGGAAAGCCCCATCCACAGGATGCAGGCAACACACAAAACCACATCCCCTCTGGTCCGCGGAAAAAACTCTCTCCACGTAACCAGTCCCTGGTGCCCAAAAGGTTGGGGACCTCTGTGTTAGAAAACACAGGAATGCTTATAGTATGATAGGAGGATACAGCAAGGGATGTGGTAGGAATATTTGTAGTATCAAAATTCTGGCACTTTTTTTTCAAAGTGTATTTCATATGAATCAAGCAGCTTAGTGTTGCTCTGCTTGGGACAGATTAATAGAAGTAGGGTTAGAGGGAAAAAGAAGACAAAATAAACAAACAGAATAACAAAGTAGAAAGACGTTTTTTATTATCGCTGCTTGGAGATGTTAGGATGGCAGATTTCTTTGCAATAATACTAGTTCTGCAACAGTGGCACCCATGGCAACAGGCTGAGGGTGTGTGTATCAAACTGAAGAAAATAGCATACAACACAAAGGCCACCCCTCTTCTATATTTGTTGCAAATTAAACACACACTCAAAGGAAACAAAACTTACAACATTACAACATGACACCACAACACCGCTCTCATCAGTATAACACAAATTATAAGATCTTATGGATTTTGTCGTTCGGTAGACATTTTATATGGCAGTCCTGGCAACTACTAAAATGGAATTGCAGTGATGTACTGCTGAAAAGTAAAAAGAAAGATTCACACCAGAATAGAGCTTTAGAATAACCAAAGCAATATTGTACATGTTGTACATTGTCTTGGTTCTAAAGCCAATTGAACAGATAGAGGAAAAATAGTGAAGGATGAAGGATTCATAGCGCATCATTCCGCTGAGATTTATAATATATTTTCTCTCTTTCTTTTCTTCTGTCTCTCTCCATTCTTTCTATTTCTGACTCTATGTGATCACAGGAAGTACCTAGTCTAGCTTTTATTTCATAGGTAATGATTTCTAAGGAACGCAGCACTACTTTATGGCAGTTGAGGAAACGTGCTGTACTTTTTATTACAAATTATTTATATAATTATTCTATGAATGTTATCCAGCTCCTTCATTTGAAAGAGCATTTCATGAGTTTTATACTGCATTCCCTGTTCTGCTAATATTTTATTTTATTTATTTTTAATACAGGTGATTAGTTCAAGAAATGGAAGTACCGAAGGGGGTGAAATTGTGCTCTTGACAGATGGAGAAGATTCAGGAATAGGATCTTGCTTTAGTGAAGTTGAAAGTAGTGGATCAATAATTCACACCATTGCTTTGGGGCCAAGTGCTGCAAAAGAGCTAGAAATGCTGTCAACCATGACAGGTAAAGTAAACTATATACTTTGAAGGTCTCCAGTGTTTTGCAATAACAAATGGTGATTCAGAAAATGTGAGCTTATCCTCATAATCACTGTATGTCATGTATTCTAACTTCAGGTATTCTAAAATGATATTACAATAAGACCCAAAGAACACAGTTTCAATGCCCAAATTGTATTAGTTCTGCTTCCTTGTCCCATTCTCATTGCTCCCCCTTGTCTTTTAGATAATTTCTAAAATATGTTGTCCTGACTACATGTGAAACTGAGATCACCAAACTTTGCACAAACTCACTAACCTTATTCTGCAGTCTTGTAGCAATATTACCTTTATAGCATTGGGTGAATTTCCTTCAATCCACAATGAAAGAAGATTTAATTACAAGTTTAGGAACTTAATTTTTTTTTCTTTTGGAATGAACACCAAAAGGGTACTTCGTTTTTGAAAAGTTACAAATAAGAGTCCATATAACTTTGAAGTAAGATTTTGGAATTAGTGATAAGAATCCTTCCATGGGAAAATACTTTTGTTTTGAATTCTATTTGAAAAGAAAACCATGACAGGATGACTTTGAAAGTTGGATACTAGAGGGGACCATTATTACACTTAAAGGAGAAGAACATTTGACTTTCTAATTGAGAATGGAGGATTTTTTTTGTAACACTGGATATATTGAAGAATATTTTTGAACAATGGGCTCAGAAGTTAATTTTAAGAGTGTTTGCCTCTGTGTATAGACTATGTTTCAAAGATGTTATGAAAGAGGAACAAGTTTTAACTGACAAGATTGAGACTGAATTGAAAAGGGATTACAAATGACAGACTACAAGAATGATATGGAAAATGATATTCCATTGGACACCTTAACAATTAAAAAGAGACAAATAACAAACCAAGAGAGTGACCTGGAAAATTTTCCTATATTGGATTTACAAAAGAGGCTTATTAAAGTCTTGAACAATTTTGCGAGAAGGGATAAAAAATGAAAATAAATCAAACTCTAGAACATGATTTGAAGATCAAGATCAAGAATGTTAAAAGGAAGGAATATAATGTTGGTTTATTTGAACCAGGTTAAAATAGATATATATGTTTTTATCTTCAGTAACTCCCTAATGGACTTTTGCTGATCAAGCCCAATGACAAGCCTTTAAGGCTTGTTTATAAATAAAAGATTGGATATGGGAAGAAGAGATCATTTGTTTTATTTTAAGAGGAGGCAATAAATTATTAAAATTATTTATAGTTTTGATGAAGGGGAAAGTAATTTCTTTATATATTTCCTTTTTTATTATATTCTTATTTTTTGTTTCTTTCCTGTTTTTCTTTCTATTTTTACACTTTTTTTCTTTTCATTCTTTTTATTTTTTTAGTTTGTTTTAGTTTTTATCTTTTTAATTGTAGTTTTTAATAAATTACTTTTTTTTTTGAACAAAAATGAGATGGTCTACAAATGACATTTGGATTGTTGCTAGTGCTGCATTGCTGATCCCCAATGTAATCCCTTTAGGCATAATGCAAATATTTTAGTGAAACTAACAGATTATCTCCATCTTAATTTAGGGGGATTAAAATTTGCTGCCTTTGATAGTTTGGATGCCAATGCCCTCATTGATGTTTTCAGTGGAATTTCATCAGAAAGTGGAAATATTTATGATCAGTCAATTCAGGTTTTTGAAAGCTATTTATTTATTTTTTAAAAGCATATATTACTCGACTGTCAACAACACTGGATGATTAGTAGCTAGTGGGGTTTATATTTTCTCAAATCCAGTTGGTCCTTCCTTTGACCATTACTTTTGAATGGTTTGAAAATGGAAGCTATTTCTATCAATCTGTTGATGGCTAATTTGTCAAATGCCGTGTTTCTAAACATTCTCTTGCATGCTTAGATTTGGCTTGATCTAAAACATTTACATATTCCCAGTTGAAATTGTGATGGAACTTCTCTGTGTCTGGTGAAATTAAAGACATTTTATCACGTCTTCTGATTACCAACTGACATTCATGGATGCATTCTGCCAATCTTCTGCCTGTTTGTTCTTCATAGTGATTTTCATAGTCTTTATATTATATAACTCCCGTTTTTCATGTTTGGCTGCTGATTTTTGGATTTGTGTAGGATGCTTTGGGGTTATTGTGTTACTTTTTAGGATAACAAGACCAATGATATTGGTTAGTATTTTCTTGGAAATGTTAGTACATTTCTTATATTTCCCAGTGTCTTACAATAATTATTTAGAAATTTTTTTTTAACTTTCTCATAATTTATTGTCTACCTTACTGCCACTGTTGTCCCTGTTACTGCTTCATTATCACTGCTTGCATTATCATTAATTTTGCATTGCACTTTTTTATTATTCTTGATCATCTGATTAAACATATAGGTTTATGTATGCTTAGCTGCAGCATTCTGATAACTATATGCATGTGAATGCAGATGTTTGTATACCTGTGTATGTCAATTGTTTCTATGGTTCGTTCTCCACTTATGACCACCATTGAGCCCAAAATTTATGTTGCTAAGCAAGACAGTTGTTAAATGAATGTTGCCCCATTTTATGACCTTTCTCGTCATACTTGTTGCGAATCGCTGCAATTGAAGTTAGTAACACAGTAATTAAATGAATCTAGCTTCCCCATTAACTTCGCTTGTCAGAAAGTCACAAAAGCTTATCACATAACCCCGGGACACTGCAACTGTCATAAATATGAACCAGTTGCCAAGCATCTGATTTTGGTTATGTGACCATGGGATATTGCAACATCTGTAAGTGTGAAAAATGGTCATGAATCACTTTTTTCAATGTTATTTAACTTCAAAAGGTCACTAAATTAAGTACTGTAAGTCAAGGACCATCTGTAGACCAAAGTACGCTTTTATTATTTATTATAGTAATAAAAATATGCAATTACCTATAAAAATTACAAAGATAGATAGATAGATAGATAGATAGATAGATAGATAGATAGATAGAGATATGTTGTAATATCTGGGAGAGATGCTGCTATGTCAAGTGGTTGTTGCACTAGAAATACACAACAATATCAACGTTTATTCTTTAACCTTGTATAGCTTTGTACTCAATGTTCTTAACCTGGGTGATATCGCCCCCCCCAGGGGGCGATTTTGTTTTTCAGGGGGGTGATGGAACAAAAAGGGGCGACGCGGGGGCGAAGGAACAAAAAGGGGGCGATATGGGGGCGATGGAGCGAGAAGTTTTGGGGACACTTTTGAGACTTTTTCGTTCAGTGAATCGCTATATATCTGTCGTACAAAAACATCAGATCGCTCGCGGTGATTTAAGAATGTGATTAACAAAAATGGTTCCAGACATCAAGAAATTGGCATCAGCTCACCAAGCACAAGGCAGCCATTTTGTTCTTTGTGCTCTGTAAAACATTTTGTGTGTCTCTTTGTATTGTACTTTTTCAGCATGTACTCCAGTTCGATATTATATTTTCTTTGTCTTTTTAATCCCTTTTACAGTGTGCGTGACTATATATACTTTCCTCGAATCTTAATTTAGTTTCAGAGTTTTCCTCTTGAAATTCTTAGTTCCTGCATTGCGGTTTGTTCTTATGCCCTTTTTATATTTCTTTTTGCGTCTTAAATTTCACTTATAATTCAATCATTAAATGTTACTATTTTTCTTTTCGGTCATTTCACTTTCTTGCAATTGAATTTTGTTTTTCAGTGGTCATTACATTTAAGTGTCTTGAATAAATAAGATAATAATGAAATACATGTATCACGAAGTTTGGGAATAAAGTGACGGGTGGCACCAAAATTTTTCGCACAGTTGAGATATGGGAAAAAGACTAGAAATAAATTATTTGCATCTATATGTCCTGATGATAATTTTAAAGAAAACAAAAAAGTGTTTGCATAAATTGAAGAATTATTTCTTATGTTGTGATTGAGAGGTTATGTTGGGGGAGGGGGCGATGACAACTTCCTCATTGGCTCAAGGAGGTGATTTGTTAAAAAAGGTTAAGAACCACTACCTTAGATGATATACTCCCAAAGTAATTAAATACATTTTATTACAATTATAATATTTTCTTGCTATGTCATAATTTCTTTCTCTTTTTTTCACTTATAGCTTGAAAGTAAAAGTCAGAAAGTTAATGCCAGCAATTTTCTTAATGGTATTGTATCCATCGATCATACTGTAGGAAATGACACTTTTTTTGTACTTACATGGAGTGTAGCCAATTCTAAACCTGGAATTCTTCTGACGGATCCAAAAGGAAAAACATATAATCTTAATGATTTTGAAGTTGACAATACCAATCGCAAAACTGCTCGACTTAAGATTAATGGGACTGCCGAGGTAAAATATCTCAGCTTTCTTTCCATCAAGGAAACTGTATTATCATTAAAGTTATAATTTTAACATTCCTTTTAGTACATAGAGAAACAGGTCTACTTCAGAGTGCAAGCAATATACTAATAAAGTTTGGAATACTTTAAATTAGTACAATTACTTTATCTGCTGAAGCACCATAGGATGGTAGATGAGACAAAGAAATAACAGGGTCTCTAAAAGGAGTGGCCTGGTGTTTCAAATTTCTCTTTGCTGCAACAGTTAGCTGTGCCATTTATTTGTCCATTCATTCCATTTTGACAGTTGGGAGAAGTCATACTCTACTAATAACTTATTTCCACTGTAGTTGAAAACTGAAATTGTATTTTACCATGTTTATTGGAATTTTAGGTACTACAGCTGCAGTACATAGAAGACATTGGATTGGTGAAGACTTTCTTGAAGGGAGTCATCTTATGGGCACTCTTGTGTAGCCCCAAGATGGCATTTCATTAAGCATAGTGTTCTGGCAAAAGCCTGGTCTTCTATGGACTGTCTTCAAATATACAGTCAATTGATATTAGTGATATTGTTAATTGCAAATAGTTGCACCATCATTAAATCTTTCACACATACAGTGTGAGCCACAATCATGAAATTATGGGACCTTAGTTCATATGAAAGCCAATATGTGTACAACTGTGTGCAAAAATACCAGGGAGTGATATTTGAAAGCTGCAGAACTAAAACTGAAGACTTCACAAGTGATCATGAATTGGCTTCTGTTGTCAAATTCTTTAAAATTCCTGCACATACAGATGCCTATTTATTCTTATGAAATACTGCAGGGGTTCCCAATCTGTGAGCCATGGCCCACTACCAAGCCACGGCCTACTGACCACCGGGCCACATGGGTGGCTGGCAGATGCATAGCCCTACTTGCGTGAGCTTTGTGAGCATCATGGACGTTCATGGCCCCACTCAAGGGAGCATCGCTGTGAGTGTTGCGGGCTTTCATGGCCCCATTCGTGTCATAGGCACTCGTGGCCCCACTCATATGAGTGCCCCACTCACACAAGCAATGGGTGTTCGTGCATGCCCACATGCGCTCATGCGTTCCTCCCCCACAAAATCATCCTTTCCCCCCTCCTCCCGCTACAGGCCAAAGGGTGGGGAATTCTGAAATACAGTATGCAGAGAAATAAAAACTGCAGAGTGAATATTTAATAAAATTTTACTTCCAAATTTTGATCTGCAGGCAGGCGACTGGACTTATGCACTTTATAATACACACTCAGTGGCTCAAGTGCTATCAATCACGGTAACGTCTCGAGCAGCATCTCTAGAAGAACCTCCAGTAACTGTGAAGTCCTACATAAGCAGTGATGCAAATGCTTTTCCCAATCCAATAATTATTTATGCAGAAGTCAGTCAAGGATTTTTGCCAGTACTTGGTGCAAAAGTTACAGCCACAATTGAATCAAAGTCGGCAACTGAGGATCTAGAGCTTGTGGATAAAGGTTCTGGTAAGTGTACTTGGAAGAATGCTTGCATTATATATTTTTCATTGACTTCTCTACATAGTATTCCAAAGATATGAGCTTACCCACATGAACTCAGATATTTGTCTTACTACTGTTATTCTAAGATCATAAATAGTGATAGTGATATTTGGCCACTGGGTCTGTTGAGTTCTTTGCACCATTGCAGCTGCTTGCCTGGAAAAAATATGAACTGTATTGGATTAGGTATGGAAGGCTTGTTTGTGGCTAGTGTGCTTCTGCTCTGCTCTCCTTCTGTTGTATTGCTTTATCACACCCTTTTTAGCTTGATGTATCAAAATCTTCACCCCAAGGTATAAATAGCCAGTCGCTTAGATTATCAGCAACATTTCTACATTAATTTGGTTCAATTGTACTGAGACCGTACATTGTCCCTTTATTTATTTAACTTAAATGTAGACTTTGTCATGAGAAACGTTGAACTGGTAGAAACAAAAATTCAAAATAAAATTAATGGGAGAAATAACAGCCTCAGATCTACTAATGATACAACTTTAATGGCTAGAAGCAAGAACGACCTAAGCAATCTCTTGTTGAACATGAAAGAAGAAAATGCAAAAAATGCTCAATATTTAAACAAAACCCAATATTATGTTTACAGGCTAAGTCAATCCAGTACTTCTAGACCAGGGTTTTTCAACCAGTGGTACGAGTACCACCAGTGGTACATTGGCATCTGGCAGGTGGTACGCGACCATCCTAGAAAAGTGGTAGTGGACGAGGAGAATGAGCTGAACCAGTGGCAGCACTGCACAAGCCTGAGCAAGAGATGGCTGGAGCTGCAGGGCTGTCAGGGCTCAGCAGAAGCACCAGGATCAGCGCCAGGCTCCAGCTGGAGCTCGGCACTGATCCTGGTGCTTCTGATAAGCTCTGAAGAAGCACCACTGGAAAACAGCACTGATCCTGGCACTTCTGCTGAGCCCAGAAGCGCCGATCAACTGGAATTTATTTATTTATTTATGAGACTTATATACCGCTTTAAGTGCGAGCACTCTCTAAGCGGTGTATACCAGTAAGCAATGTATATATATATTTTACATTGCCCCCAACAATCTGGGTCCTCATTTTACCTACCCCGGAAGGATGGAAGGCTGAGTCAACCTTGAGCCGGTGAGATTTGAACCGCTGACCTGCTGAACACAGTCAGCTAAAGTGGCCTGCAGTACTGCACTCTAACTGCTGCGCCACCTCGGCTCTTTTATAATAATAATAGTAGTAAAGTTGGAAGGGACCTTGGAGGTCATCTAGTCCAACCCCCTGCTCGGGCAGGAAACCCTACACCATTTCGGACAAATGGCTGTCCAGTCTCTTCTTAAAAACTTTTGTTGCAACATCTCCAGGGTCTTGTGATTTACATTCAGATGCTTGGCAACTGATTCGTATTTATGATGGTCACAATGCCCCAGGGTCATGTGAAGTGACCAAAACCTGCTGCAACCACCCAGCAGATGGGAGGTAATAAAAACCAAACACCCCCACCCCACACCTGCTGCCAATCTGCAACAGAAATGCTCCCAGCAATGAAAACCTTGGACAGGAGGGAGAGTGCCACTGGGTGGGCAGGCAGGTGTCTTGCTCGGCTGTCGCTTGGGGGGCACTTTTTCAGTGCCATTGTAACTTCGAACAGTCACTAAGCGAACTTTTGTAAATCGAGAACTACCTGTACTTTATCACTTTTTTCCTTTTTTTTGTCATCAAGTTTTTGACACCATGCTAGGCGACTGGAGATAGTTGGATGTTGCCATATCCTAAAAGTGGTACAATGGGTGAAAAGGTTGAAAAGCCCTGATCTAGACAGAGTAGACTTCTAAGTTACATTGTGACAGGAAGGCTTCAAGTCTGACATCTTAGCAAATTATTGAAATAAAAAACAACATCCAGGTTCAGCCATAATTAACTCTAAAGTGATATAACTTTGTCAGAAAGTCAAATCCCTCAACTCTTAACCTTCTAGAAAAAAAAGAGGCTTTATTGGGGAGGGGGACTGTAGGCAGAAGTCCTGGAGAAACTGAGAAAGAAAGTGAAACAATTTTATTTATAACATTGTGAGATTCTATCATTATTTTGTTTGATATAAAGATTAGCATGTAATTATTAGAAATAATTCTCACACAATACTCAGCCCAGAAAAGTCTGGACAGAGGATGAGGGATATTTTAGCAGTTGTGGTATTCCAAGTCTTGGGAACTCCTTCATTATTCATTGATTTCAGTAGAAAAGCACAGAGATTTGGGCAAACCAAGGTACAAAAATTTACTCTGGTGAAACTCAAGGTAACATTTGTTTCTTACCTTACCATTTAATTTTCATAACATTGCTTTTCAGAGCTAGTCTTCTGAAAAATGTATATTATCTTAGGTATCTACACTTAACAAAAATATGATTATACAGGCCTGTTAGTTTGAAGTTTGGAATATATCTCCAGTGGCGGAATTCAAATATGTGAACAACCACTTCTCTGTGTGGATGCCGTTTCCGGAAGTCTGGGCCTGGGCAACAAAAAATTAGCTACTGGTTCTGCTGAACCGGTGCGAATTGGCTGAATCCCACCACTGTATATCTCTCGTGATTATTTACAGACATTTATATGCAAAAAAATCATGCATGGCATATGCCATCACTATGATATCTCTATCAGAGAAATTATATTCTGATAAACCTTTAGCTATTTTATCATTGGCTTTGAGTGGCTCACAACAGTACTCAAAATTAGCCCATCATCCCTCAAATTTAGGAACTCATAAATTATGGTCCCTACTGTCTTAGGAAATCTATGCCAATAACATTGGTGTTTAGAATCTAAGACCCAAGAATTACAGAATTGGAAAAGCCTTTGTGGAGCCATTTTGACCAACTCTAAACCTATAACAGCTATTCTTTGGTTCTGAATATAAATAACATAGAATTAAATATTTACTTCTATAAAAACAGGAATACAACTTATTTTGGGTGTCATTTCTCCATTATGCAGGTTGTTAATTTTTAATATTTTTGTTTCAAGGTGCAGATATTATCAAGAATGATGGAATCTACTCAAGATACTTCACATCATTCAAAGACAATGGTAGATACAGCATAAAGGTGCATGTCCAAGGGGGATATAGGACCAGCCGACAAACTCGCCAAAGGAATCATGCTCTATATATGCCAGGCTATGTCGACAATGGTAAAATTGATGAAAGAACAATAATTGATTGATTAATTAGATGCCATCAAGTTGTTTTGGGCTCCTGGTAGCCACATAGATTTTCTCCATCATGATCTATCACAAAGACCTAACTTGACAATAATTGAGTCCATCGACCTTGGTCCTGGTCATCTTTTTCTCTTTACTTCTATCTTTTCCAGTATTAGAGCCTCTTCCAGAGAGCTAGGTGATTGCATAATGAGTCAGAAATAGGATAATTTGAGTCTGGGGTCATTTGAGAACTCTGAATTGATTTGTTTGATGATCCATTTGTTTGTCTGCAGTATTCTTCAACATCAGAGTTCAAATACTCTTCCCATCTTGCTCCTTCAAGGTCCAACTTTCACTTCTGTAGAATATTACACGGAATATCATGGCTTACATGATTTTTTAAAATATAATTTTATTAAATATTTTGATACTTAATACAGACTAAACTAAGTGAAAAAGAATAGAATAGAAAGAAAGAAAAAGTGCAGAAAAAAAGAAAAAGAAAAAGAGAAGAATACAATAAAGAAATATATAAAGAATTTCAAGCTTCATCACAATAAGTATAAATAAATTTAATAACTCTTCACTAAAAAAAATTACAAACAGCTATTCCTTCATTTCATATCCCTTTCCTTACCTGTAAGCAAATACATAAAATATCAATTTTTCAATCCTGGGATTAGCAAAAAGTTCATAAAGGATTGCCATAGTTTTGCAAAAAAAAAAAAGTGTTATTTAACTGTGATGAAATAAACCTATTTTATATTCTTTCCTTTTACTTCTAACAGTCTTAATATTTAGTTCCATCAAATATTGTTGTAAGATTTTATTTGTCTTCAATTCTTTTTAATTCCATTGGACAGATTTTTTTTTCAAGACTTTAACAAGACTCTTTCATCAGAAAATATTTTCCAGGTCATTCTCGTGGTTTATTATTTGTATTTCCCTTTTAATTTTTAAAACTTCAGCCAATTTCTTTTCTCCTTTCAGTTCTTTCCTGTCCTGTCAGATAAAAATTTGTTCCACATCTGTCATTCTTTCATTAACAGCTTTTGGACATAGTCTATCCACAGAAGCAGACCTCCTTACTGACTCTGTTGATATTGTAGTTACAAATTCTGGCTCCATTCTCCCAAGATGTCTTTTCATGTTTTCAATATTATAATATTTTATATCATTTTGTAACTCCCAGTATTGGCCAAGAACAAAGAGCAGGCTTCTATTTTCTAACATAGTGATTTTAAAAGCTACATTAACCTTAATTTTATCACACCAGAGAAAGCCATGCCATCCAAAGTTCAAGGAATGCCATTCTAGTTTTAATATCTTATTTTTCAGCAGCGCCCACTCTTTCATCCAAACCAAACAGTAAGCTTCAAATACAATTTCAGGCATTCCCAACCTTCCTCCTTTCTTTGCAGCTTGGAGGATTTTATATTTAAGCCTTGGTAAGATGGCTAGCATAGAAATTTAATAATAAAGCCCTGAACTTTTTATTTCATCATGCAAACCTAGATGTATTTTTCTGCCATTGCTTAAATTGTACAGTTATCCCCAATACGTATTCTTTGAAACAAAAACATCATTTTAGACAGTAAATTCATTTTTATCCTAAAAATTCTTCCCAATAATGACAGTTGTAATTTCTCTCATCTTTCATATCATCTTAATTTAATTTCATGTCTTAACATATTGTAATTATTCTGAAATAACATACAATTCATATTAGTCATAGTAACTCCCAAGTATTTCACTTTTTCTTGATCTTAAAATCATTGTTCCCATTTTTTCCTCTCCATCTCCCTGTTTTTGTTAATACTTTCATTATCTAATTATTAATTTTAAATTGAGCTAATGCAGCAAAATCATTTAATTTTCCTTTAATATTTCTATTCCTTTCAAAGAATTTTCAAACATTATCAACAAATCATCAGACAACCACCCATAATTTATATATTTCCCTTTTAATTCTCATTCCAGCAGTTATTCATCTTGTTTTAATACTCCAATCAATACTTCCAAAGCTAAGATGAGTAGCAATGATTGCAGGGACATCCTTGACTTCTCTCTCTCTTTTTTTTTATTTCACCAGGCTTTTTCACTTAAAATTATTTGTGTCTTTTGCAAAGTATAAATCGATTTTACCCATGTAATAAAATTTTCACTGTTATCTTCCAAACAGGAAAGTCAGTTATCAAAGGCCTTTTCTGCATTTGGAAAGATCAAAGCAGCCTGTTTTTCAGTATTTTGTTTTCAGTATTCCAAAATTTCCAATACATTTCTAATATTATCTTTTGGGTAAAAACCCAAATTGATCTTCATTATGGAAATCAATACAATAAATAACTATAACTATAAAGGTAACGGATTCCCTGCGGATTTTACTCCCCTAGTCCTGGTCAACTATAGGGGGCAATGCTCATCTATGTTTCAAGGCCATTGAGCCAATACTGTCCTTTCTATGGTCATGTGACCAGCATGATGTCACGGAGCTCTGTTCTCTTCCTACCAAAGTGGTACCTATTTATGTACTCGCATTGCATGCTTTCGAACTGCTAGGTTGGCAGGAGCTGGAGCGAGGACGGGAGCTCGCCCCATTGCGTGGTGCTCAGGTCTTCAACCTGGGCTGCTGGCTTTGCAGCTGGCAAGCTCAGAGTCTTAACCCTGAGCCCTCTTTGCCTCTCACTGTCTGTCTCTGACTCTTTCTCTCTGTCTCTGATTTTCTCTGTCTCGGTCTCTCTCTGTCTGTCTCTGACTCTGATGCTCTCTGTGTGTCTCTGTCTGTCTGTCTGTCTGTCTGTCTGTCTATCTATCTATCTATCTATCTATCTATCTATCTATCTATCATCTATCTAATAATTATGTATCTCACAGTCCCTGATGAGTAAATAGGCATGATTGTGTGTATGTGTACAAACACACACACACACATACACACACACATACATATATACAAACAATAATATGAAAATGATTTGCTATTCTTCTTTGTAGACAACTGAAATAAGCATCAGAATAATGAGAAAATCTGGATTTTCCACTGAATGACTTTCTTAAAAACTTTTTAAAATAGGTGAAATAAAAATGAATGCACCAAGACCAGAAGCTAGTGACAATGATACCCAAACAAACCTTGGAAAATTCAGCAGAATTGCTTCAGGAGGTTCTTTTGTAATGTCAGGAGTTCATAAAAATTCTTCAGATGTCTTTCCTCCATCTCGAATCACTGATCTTGACGCAAAACTCAATGATGAGGATGAATTCCTTTTGTCATGGACTGCTCCTGGAAACGATTATGATAAAGGAAAAGGTAACATTTTCTTTCCTATGTTGGGCAGAAGAAATAATGCTAAAGGAGGAACAAAATACTACTTGTTACTAGCTCCCAAACTTAATTCTTTATGTAATTTTCCTTACCAGATAAAATTAGGTGAATGCAGTCTAATTTATCACACACACACACAGTGCTTTTGGTTTAAATGAGATGCATTTGCCTTAGAATATGCCCCAGAACCCTCTGTGAGTAGTTGCAAAGATTTCCCTGACAAAGATGTCTGTTCCCAAGTGTTATGGAGAATTTGTCTTAATGTCTCTTTGAATATTTTCGTTTTTTTTGTTTTTTGCAGCTGAAAAATATGAAATAAAAATGAGTGAAAATCCTGTGGAATTAAGAGATACTTTTGAAAGTGCTGCTTCTGTCAACACATCCGATTTGAAACCTGATGTTGCTGGGGCCAAACAGTCATTTCAGCATAAGATGAAAAACTTCACAAAACAAAATGGCACTGCAGTTTATTTTGCCATTCGTGCCAATGATGGCACCAATTTTGGGGAAGTATCTAATATAGCAAGAGCAGTTGTACTTCTTCCTCCACTGGTCCCTACTCCCACACCAACCAATCCTAGCTCTGCTCCTCCCACGAATCATTCCACCATAAAAACCACTTCTAGTGTGACAGCTCCCAATGATGAAACCCATGTGATAAATATTGTGACTCTAATTATTATCATAGTGTGCATTACTCTAATTATTATTTGTGCTTGTATATGTATAACTATTTGTGTTTTACATAAGCAAAAAAAGCCAAATCCTGAAACTGCAATGTAAGAAGAAGTAAGAACTCAAAACTATAGACTGGAAGGAGAAATAAAGATGATTTGTGCTAGTTACATAGACTTCTAACAACCTGTATATGTATATTTAGAAGACCAGTTAATAGACACAGATTTCTGCAATATCATTGATTTTAATTTTTAAAAGAAGAAATTGAATCACTCTCCTCAGCCTATAGAGGAAGAGGTGAGTCAAAATAAAAACAAGTTAGAAAGACTTATCAGCCTTGTATTTTAAATTTTATAAGCCACCTGGAGTCACCTACTATTTGGGGGAAAATATATAAATTTGTTTAATAAATAAATACAGAAACAAATAATTTCCCCATACTTTCATTACTCAAACAAAGGTGAATTTCCTGTGCAAATACCCCATTTACCTATTCTTTCTTTTACCTTTACTGTAAATTTAACATAAAGCCAATCTGAAATTGTTTAGCAATCTCAATGTCAGCACTAATTTCATCTACACTGATTTACAAGAATAAGTTTTATGTTAGGTTTAGGTTACAATGGTATTACCATAATAGAGTCTGATTCAGCTTTACACTGAAGTATTTTTTTTCTGAGATGAGAAAGATTAAATTAAATTAACTTTCTGCAGGCAGAATTTAAATGGGTTGAACATGTTGAATGGTTAAAGTGGCAACTTTTTAGGAATTATGGTTTTTACAGTCCAAGAAATCTGAAAGCATCAAAGTGGGGATTTGGGTTGAAATAATTATAGAACAATAGGATTTTCACCTAATTTAGTAAAATTGCCAAATACCCAATCATTATATTGCACCATAATGTTCTATACTACAACGTTAACTATAGTTGAAGATAGCTTACCAATTCTAATGGCTATCAACAGGGACCAAATTGCTTCTCCTAAATATTAGTAAAATAAGTATCAAGACTCATGACAAAATAATGTTTTTCATACATGGTAAGGAGAGATTTAGAAGAATCATATGAGACAAAAAATATTGTTCCATCTGAACAATTTTACTTATTTTCATTTATTTATGAATACATTTATTCAATGTATACAGTTTCAGTTCCATGAATCTGGGCAGCTAACCAGGATTTTTAAAAAATAATAACAAAAAAAATCACTAAATAATATATAGAGTGGCCTAGAAAACCAGCCAACTCATCAATCAACATTTGTTCCAGTCTTTCTGAAGTTTAATAAAGAAGAAATTTGATTGATTCCCAAACGTTCACTATTGTGTGTGCAACTGCTACATTAAATAGGTTTTGGTGCATTTGTGAAGTGTATTGAACTGTTTGTTTTTGTAGGTATAATTCAAAATTATGGGCGAGATGAAAATGGATGGGGATTTAATAATGTACTTATGATTGCCATCCTGACTTTTCTTTTTTTTTTTTATTAAAAAGTTTTATAAATTTTACAGAAAATAAAAGACAATACAAAAACAAAAAACAACATATACAAATAAAAAACAAACATTACCCAACAAAACCCCCCTTCCCCCACCCCTACCCAACCCCCCCTTCCCCCCCCAGGGCCTCCCAGAGCAGAATATAGGCTTAATTAAAAAAAAGTTAAAAAAAATTATATTTGTAAAAAAGAGAATATAAAATAGAAAATATATATATATATATAGAGAGTTAAAAATTATGAAAAAACTATATAGTATTTTTTTATATCAAATTTAAATTGTATGAATTTTATCCATTTATCCCAAACAGCAAGAAATTTCTCTTGCGTTTGTCCCTTTAAGAAAGCCGAAATCTTTGCCATTTCCGCCAAATGAGACACTTTAAGAAACCATTCCTGCAATGTAGGCAAAGATTCCTTCTTCCAATATTGTCCTACACCATCCTGACTTTTCTGACACCCCCTGGAAGATACCCTTGTATTTGAATCCCCAATTTCTCCTTTGAAAATAACACCCTTGAATTTGATGGGCCAAAATATTTTCTGACTTCCCGTTGACAGACTTATCAGACACCATTGCACATAATCCTCGACTTACGACCACAATTGAGCCCAACATTTATGTTGCTAAGTGAGACATTTGTTAAGTGAGTTTTGCCCCATTTTATCACTTTCCTTGCAACAGTTGTTAAGTGAATCACTGCAGATGTTCAATTAGTAACACAGTTATTAACTGAATCTGGCTTCCCCATTGACTTTAATTTAAGAAGGTCTCAAAAGCTGATCACATGACCCCAGGACACTGCAACCGTCATAAATATGAGTCAGTTGCCAAGTATCTGAATTTTGATCACGTGACCATGGGGATGCTGCAACGGTTGTAAGAGTGAAAAATGATCGTCATTTTTTTTTCAATGCTGTTGTAATTTCAGTCACTAAATGAACTGTTGTAATCAAGGACTACCTGTCCAGCAACACACTGATTCACTTTGAGAAAACTATATACAAGTCTTTATCTGAGGTCTCCATTCCCACCAGGATTCATTTTTATGCCCTCTTGATCATGCTTTATCAAATACTTTTTTGTCAGTCCTAGTGAAGAGTAATCTTCAAGCAAGTGGTTCATCATCTAGATCAGGGGTATCAAACTGCTGGCCCATGGGCCGGATGTGTCATGCAGAAACCGCGCCCACCCCATTGCTGGCAATGGCAAAACTGTCCCAATACATTGCGCGATGTCACGTGACATCGCAAGTTTGACATGTCTGATCTAGATAATTGACAACATGATTAAATGCTTTAAAAGAAAAAAAATGAGTGAGATAAGTCTATTCTGGAGAAAATTTGGGGCAGTGGTTAAGGGTTGGATTAGAAATGAGGAGACACAGATTTACATCAATCCTCAGTCATAAAAGCTCATTGGGTGACTTTTGGCCAATTATTTTCTCAGCCCAACCTACCTCATAGGGTTATTATTTTGGAGAAAAAATAGAGGCAGCTGTGCTATGCATCCACCTTGAGTTCCTGAAGAAAAGGCAGGATATAAATCTAAGAAACAATACTGCCTAAAATATCTTTTAAATTTATCTTTTTCTGGGAAACCTTTGGAAGAAGGGATCTGCCAGTGAGATTTTCAGTGGGTTCTCTGCCAGGTTGTAATAATCAGTTTTGTCGTGCTTCAAGATACATTGCAAGAAAAACATCAAGAAATGATCCCCAGCAACCAACACAGATAGAACCTGGAATTAAAGAAAAAAATTGCTGATTTTGCAACAAAGTCTTAATGTGGGAATGCTCAAATTCTAAATTAGAAGCCACTATTAAAAGTTTAGGGGGGCATGGTGGCAGAGGAGTTAAGATCTGGGCTTGTTGACCAGAGGGTTGGTAGTTCAAGATCTAAGTACCATAGTGACAGAGGGAATTTCCATTACTTGCCCCAGTTCCTGCTAATCTAGCAGTCTGAAGCATGTAAATGCAAATAGATAAATAGGTACCACTTCAGTGGAAAGTTAACAGTGTTCCATATGCCTTCAGCATAGAATCATGCCAGCCATATGACCATGGAAGTTTCTTTGGACAATGCTGGTTCTCTCGGCTATGAATCGGAGATGAGCATTGCCCCCAAGAGTCAGACAAGACTGGCAGGGGAAAACCTTTATTTTTATTAGACATTTAGCATTTCTCTCCTTCCTCTTGGAGATAATGACTCACTTTTTGAAATTATCTTTCCTTCAGATGGGAAACTTGAGGAGAAAAATAAAAGGCCTCTTTCCAATCACATTTCTCTGAGCTAAGGACTTTCCACTTTCCAGGTGGTTAATTAGTTTATGACAGAAGTAGTTTGGTGCAATGATTAAATTATTAGGCTAGGAGGCAGGGGACCCCGAGTTCTAGTGCTGACTGAGGCAGAAAACCAGCTGGGTGACCTTGGGCCAGTCGTCTCTGTCAGCCCCAGAAAGGAGGCAACTGCAAACCACTTCCAAATCTTGCCAAGAAAACTGCACGCAGTCATTAGGAGTCAAAAAAATGATTTGAGAATCTGGAGGCGAGGGAGGGGACAGGCCAATAGAAACGGAGGCATTATTTTATAAGGCCTTAACCCTGGAACTCTTCCCATCTAGCAGCCGGAATCCAACTTTCAAGCCAAATGGGAGTGACATTTTCAGGTTGTGGAAGGTAAGAATACAGTCCCTCTCTCACTGCTTGCTCTGTGTGCAGCAAAGCAATGCTAGGACAGATCATTTGCCCTTCCTAACAGTGGGTCTCCTGTGGGAAAACTAGGTCAGTTTACATTTCGCTTACAGTTTTCTCCAAATGCTCCTGTCTGTTTTTCTCCTTCCCCTGCCCTTGTTAATTCATTCTTCTTAGGAGATAAGGTTGACCCAGCTATTACCGTAGATAGGCGAAGCCAGCCACCTGCCTGCTTCGAGCTACTTGTATATTTAATTTATATATTTTTTTCATTTAGGGCTTCTAGGATTACATCTAGTAGAACTGTCTGCAGTTTCAATTCAATATTTATTTTTAGTCACCACATGTAGTAAAATATTTCTTCTTTATTGTGGGATTTCCAACATTTTTTTTTGTTATATGCTTTGGCTATCTTAGCAATCATCGTTGGATCATGTTATCATCTAAATCTAAAGCAGAGGTTCCCAACTCCCGAGTCTCAGATTAGGACTACTCCGCAACCTGCAAACTCAAGGCTGGTCTGTAAAGGAGGCCTGCTCCTGGAAGGCTTCCTGGAACAATCAAAGGGCCACTTTAAGCGGCCTGAGTTGGTGATCTGTTCTGCAATCAGCACTTGCTCATGTTTTTGATACCTTAATTGAATTCCTCTACCTCCTTTTAGCAATAATATAGTCCATTTTATTTCTATATGCTCCATCTGATGATATCCTTCTATAGATGCATTATTCTCGTTGTTTCAAGACAGTGTTAGCTATGAAAAAATCATAATGGCAGAAGTTGATAACATCTGTTTTTATTATAAATGACAGCTTGCGGCTTAGTGTCATACATAAACTCATTTTCAATTCGCTTTTCTTGATGAAATTGAGCTACTGTTAAATATTGGTGTAAATTTATCTTGTAACTCCCCAAAATGTTAAATTGATTGCTTGCAGTATGCTGACATCTAGTGGAGTTACAATATTATTTTTATTTTACCTGTTTATATCCTGTCTGATAGATTCTATTTGCTCTAATACCCTTTTTTGCATTGTGGAAATGTGCTGGTGAAACTTTCACCATGTGCATCACTGACCACACCTCGATTTTGGGGAAAGAAGTCCAAGTGTGAATGTAGAAAATGGATCTTCAGTGACATGCTGCACTTCATAGAGCTGTAGGCTGTAAGAAGTTTGTCAACCAGCTGAACGTAATTTGGTACTCAGTGGTTGCCAAGAAAATTCTCAATGCCATCCTTGAATGCTTTCCAGGCAATTTTCTCGGACTTCACTAACAGATTTTCAAACCACTTGTCACTGATGATGTATCTGAATCATGAACCAAGAAAAATGCCTTTGTTCATCTTGGAATTAGTTATTCTTAGCAACATGTGTCTCAAATAACAAAAACCTTCACCTTTCTAGTTCATCACTTTCAGAATTTTTTTCATTAGAGTTTTATGTGAAGCAGAGGCAAAAATATATTTGTCCAGTCAACAAGTGGTTCATTTGCCATGTTTTTCTGTCCTGAAACCAAATTCGTTTGGAATGATCATTTCTTCATGACTCTCTTGCATGACTATCCCATTCACATAAATAGCAACAATACTTGGTCCATCTGAAATGTATTCCAAACAGCAGAGCTGCTACTTTTAGATCTCTTATATTTGATCTACTGGATATGCATCAACCAACAGTTTCATGTTTTTGTATGTTTCTTTCATGTGTGCAGCAGAGCAAACAGGTATTTGAAGGATATATATGCCATTGTGTAACAACAGAAGCATTTTATAAAACGTTATATGATAAATTAAATTACAAGCTATTTTCATGATTAGCAGCCAAAAATCTATAGGATACAGCCAAAAGTGTTCAGGAAGCAAAATCGTTGTTGTCCAGAACTCTGTTGGGAAATCTAGAGCAATGAAACTAGAGGAAGAGTAGAGGAAAAACAGGCAGGTGAATTCAAAAATTAGTTTTAACAGGTTTTATTAAAATAGTTTAAATAGCTTTTACTAACAGCCTGGTGAAAACGTGATCAATGAGATAATACTTTGCAGATAAAATTGTTCATGTCCATGGTAGTTTAGAGTTGATAATGGGTACTATATTGACCGGTGTACCAGCAAACTGCATTTCCTTAGGTAAATTTTGAGTACTGAAAATTACAAACTGACAAGAATATGGGTTTTTTTAAAATCCCACAGTGATTAATATCTTTCAAACCATCTTGTCTCTATTACTAAATTAACAGGTGAGGCACTTTAGTATAGTGCTTAAGGGGCCAAGCTAGAGACTAGGAGATTATGAGTTCTAGTCCTGCCTAAGGCACAAAGCTGACTAGGTAATTTTGCCCCAGTCATTCCCTCTCAGTCCTAGGAAGAAGGCAATGGCAAACCACTTCTGAAATCTTGCCAAGAACACTGCAGAGTTTTGTCCAGGTAGCTGCCAGGAGTCAATGATGACTTGAAGAAATGCACATAATTTTGTAACCTTCCCAGATTGTATAATAAATTCCAAATAGGAATTCCAAAAGGCTATTTGAAGATTCTGAGATATAATGGGCACTTTTTACTATATTGGCAATTTACAGTGTTATATATACACACACTTCTGTTCAGGGTGCAAAAATACCTTTTTATGAATTTACGATACGTGCCACATTGTCCGAAACATATAAAAACAGGTAATCGTTGTTCAATGGCGAGAAAAAGGCACGTAGCAAGTACTCAAGGGCAGTCACATAAATTTATTATGACACTTATTTTTGGAGTAGATGTTCCTTCTGATCTTGCTCCCGTTTTGAGGATAGTGACCCTGTTGTGTTCTGAAATAAGCATGACCGGTGCTTGACGAACGAACACAAAACTCTCTCAAATCAAGCAGTAATTACCGAGACAAGAAAAAAGAAAAGATCCACGTAGCTACTCCACAGGCACCACCTCTCAAGAGATTAGTACGTGACCGGCCGCTCTAATCTACACTGCAGCCGCTGAAAGAAGGATCACGCCCAAACTCAGAAGGACGTTCCCGTAAGATCCTCTTAGGAAGCTCGTCATCCGGGCTGGGGGCGGAGCGTAGTTAGCTCTTGGCTCCGCCCATGAGATTCGATGCCTCCAATTGGCTGCTGGTTTCGTAACTCCTGGCCAAGGCCCTGTTGCGGCTGGCACCACCCTTCTACTGCCGCCGCCTTCGCCGGCGCTTCCAGAGGGAGGAAGTGTGGTGGGCGGCAAGCCGCCGCCGCCGTCAACGACACCCCCTGAATTGGTCGGCTCCCGCTGAAAGATGAATATTATGGATTTCAATGTGAAGAAGCTGGCGGCTGACGCTGGCACGTTCCTCAGCCGAGCCGTACAGGTAAGGCACGGAGAAGGCAGCCCCAAGTGCTGAGGAAGCGAAGCCTCGCTTTCCCTTCTTCCAAAGAGGGACTTCTTGTCTTGTCCCTCTTGAGAGAGAAGCTCGGGCGTTGGCCAGGCCGTTGCTGCACGCGCGAGACCCCACCCCTCCCACCCCTCCTCAACTGGCACGGAAGCCAGCCTCTCTGGCATTGGGGCAACAACCGGTTGATCAGGAGCCAAATTAGGCCTCGTCTCCTCTCCTCTTCCTCCTCCTCTCCCAGCTCTGCCCAGGACCGGGCTGTCTGCATATATTATAGGCGAAGAAGGCAGAGACGTGGATAAAGGGGGGAGGGGGAGGGGGGCTGTTTTTGTGCCCCTTGCCCTACGGCTTCCCTCCCAGCCCCCTGGGTCGGTGGGGAGCGCAGCTGGCTTTAAATGCAGCTGTTCCGCAGCTCCAGCGCTTACGCAAGGTCTCTCTCTCTCTCTCTCTCTCTCTCTCTCTCTCTTCCCCCCCCCCAGCCTTTCCCCTCCCTCGTTGGGTTTTCTTTTATTTCGCTTCCGTTTATCAGCCTTTCTCCCCGTCTCCCGGGGGCGTTTCCCGCGAAAGGGAGGAAGGTAGGGGGATGAAGATGCAAAAACCCCGAATGGCCCTAGACAACGTGAAGAGTTTATAAATGCTGGGACTTTCAGGACTAACGGAGCGAAAATCTTTTTTTTTTTTTTTAAACCCCCACACCAGGACAACTAACGCTTTGAAATCCTCAAGCCAGTCACAATAATAAAACAGCAGCCGGTGCGGATGGTTTGAAAAAGGGCTTGGACAGATTGATGGAAGATTTGGGAGGGCGGGTGGTTTTGGGGGTGGTCGTGACTGATATTGTTCGCTGCTTGCCACCCTTGTAAAAATCAAAAGCTGATGTCTTCTGTACAGGACCAGATTTTGGGAATTAAAATGTTGCTATCAAGCTTTCAAAGTCCACCCCGTTGGCTACTTTGTGACACAAAATGCTGGACTAGGTGGCCCTGTAGTTTGATCCAGCAAGATTCTTGTGCCATTATTGTTTCACTTAAATAGCTGTAGACAAATAATTACAAACCATTAGGATAACTGTAGTGACCCTTCTTAGAGGTCGGCATTTATGCTGTCATTTTGGAAGAGTACAGTACAAGTAAAATAATATATAAGAAAACAAAGTGAGGCCTCTTTCTTGCTCTCCATGTGTCTCCTTTCAAAAACAAAAATAAAGGATGTGCTCTCAGCTATTATTAGCTTAAGAGCAAGAGTGACTTCATACAACTGACTCTGCACATTGAGATTATGTTTAACTTTGCAAAAAGAAAATGCCTGTCTACAAAGTCTTACGGTGCCTGATATATTATCAATTTTGTTGATTTCTTCTCATTTTAAAGAAAATGTAAGGCTATTCCTGTTAATATACAGCATGGTAGTGAGAGGAATTGTGCCCTTCTACTTAACATTCACTTTTTTATATTTGCATTATTGGTGGATTGGATGAATTTGTGACTTTAGAGTATATTTTGTTCCTAACTACACTTACATAAGACTTCCTGTGTTATGCAATTGTTGCCAAAGCACAAAGTTAGGGGATATCTTTAAGATTTTCCAGTTAATAACAGGATGGCATTTCATTTCTTGGTAAAATTCTGCTAGTTGCATAATTGCCAATACCACTAAAACCATATTCATCTTCTCTTCTGCCCCACTCCTAAAGTGCTGTTATATATTAATTTTAAACCATCCATTTGACTTTTATGGTAGGTTTTCTGATCTTGTCTCTTAATTATAAACTAATGAGGAGAAACAAAGTAATAGTAAAGTGTTCTTTAAGTTGTTGGTATCACCATGTCTGTATCGTTTTCTGAGCACCAATAAGAGAATGGTTTGCCTTCTGCCAAGATTGATTTTCCAGTCTAGTCTATAGTTCCAAAGTTTTTTAGAGGCTCTCTATCCAGGTCCTAAACAGAATTGACCTGCTTTATGTTTTGAGTTGAGCTTTCATTGGCTAAAGACTGTTTGTTTATTGATAATATTTATTGATGTTTATAGTTATTTATGCAAATCTCAATTATTATATAATATTAATATTAATAGTTATATATAGGATAGAATAACATAATGAAAAGTATACTGATGTCATAGTGGTGCACCCCATTTTGTAACATACCTCTCCCTGGGAGGTATGTATGACCCCAATGTTGTTGGCATTTCATGCCCAGGTCAATTTTATTCCAGCATATGTTGAGCCCTGAGTTTAGTTGGATTTGTTTTGTGGATATTCAATCAATTTATTGTTTAATGTTTAATATTATTTTAACTAATTTTATATTGGTTTTTGATTTTGTTTGCTTTGACTTTGTACCTTGTCCAGAATTCCTTAGGAATAGCCTAGGCGATGTATATTGTAAAGTAAATATGCTAAAAGAACATTTAAGACTAAGTCAAGTCATTTCCAAACTACCAAATATTTTGGCTGAATTTTTCACAAGTAAGGAACAGTGTAGGGGAGAGAGAGACAGATTGCTGCTTGACATATAGATGTCTTTATGTGAGGGATATTCCTAAAAGTTCTCTTGTTGATGGCTTTATGATCTGTTTATAATCTTTAAAATGATATGTGGAACAGAATTTTATATTAGAAGTCTACTCCTTTGGCGTCTTCTTTCTCCTTCCCGTGTGACCATTGCTACTAACTATCCTGCGCAGTGGTTTTACATGTTTGTTTTCATAATATATACTGTATTTTTATTTACAATTGTTTAGATTGCAATGAACTCAGAAGAGAGAGGGAGGAAGACAGGCAATATGCACAACAGATGTTTGTTCAGTTGGTCTCTTGCTTTCTCCATTCAGGCCATCGACACTAATTGCCCTTTACGAAATCTCCAAGTTTATTAAATTTTTATTTATAGATATATGTAGTATTGAAAGCTGCTAGGAGATAAAGCAATACCAAGCGGATTGCATTGCATATCCCAATCTCACTAGAGATCATCCACAAGCATCTATATACTACTAAAAGTATTGTGTTTGTTTGATTGTAATCTTCAATTGGGTGAAACAGTGCAGCATAGGGCACAGATTTTTGAATCAACGTACCTCAAATGGGCTAATCTACAGAATGTGTACCAAATGTAGGACCCTTGACTCCTGCAAGGTTAAAATTTTGAAATTTTGCTAAGTTGTGGCTGCTACACTCAGCCATGATCATGTGATCATCATTTCCTGCCAGTTTTCTACAAGGAAAATCAATGAGGAAGTCAGAAGTCACTCCCATTGTTTTTCTGCCCAGCTCATGGTCGTTCTGTTTCTCTGATTAGGTAAGGAAATACCTCTGAAATGAAGACCCAATGGGTAACAGATTGTCTTGTAATCTTGGTGGCACTCCTAGGTCTGAACTAAGTTAGAATTAGTCTAAAAAAATCTGTTTCCCCAGGGCTTTCTGCAACTGTTGCCCCAAAATCTTCTCAACAATTTTCCTTAGAAAGGGTTGGTTGGAGACCAATCAATAGTTGTCCTGAATTTCCAGTCTGAGCTATGGTTTCTTGAGAAAGAGGTATATCACCATCTCCTCCTAAACAGGGGACATTGTCTACTATCTCAAGGATGTACTGAGCAGTGTACCAACCCATCACTGAGTCATGATTTGGAGTCTTTTGCCAATCAGAAATGGAAAGGATCCAGATTACAGACATCCTATTCCCATTCTTCTAGCTAATTGCTAAAGATTAATATAAATAAAAGTTAACATTTTTCATAAATGCCAATGTTTCTTAAATTACTTAATAGGCTACAGTACTTCCATGTACTTTCCTCTATTTTAAGAACTACATTTCTTCATATGTAGTTTGTTCATTGGCGCTGGGATGAGAACAAACAAAACTATCTTCTAATTAAGAGATCCTATGATGCTTGTCTTATGATGCTGACTTATTCACTTTTAAAATTAATGAAAAAAAATTAACTGTTTCATTTTGCATTTTCTTGGCTACAAATAAATATATTTTTGATCTGTGTTAAACTATTTCTATAGGCTCCAATAATTTTCATTTTAGTAGGTCATCATAATAGTAATGCTGTTGTCGATTTATATGTTATGGTGGTATTGTTATCATGAATTAGATATTTGACTATATACTTCTCTACCTTCTTCCATGATTGTATGCAAAAGAAATTGTATTACTGGTCCATAAAATGTATATCACATTGTCTTTTGAAATTGCATAAATTCATATCTCTGTCAAGTAATATTCATTAATAAAACTTGCATACTGGAGATTCTACCCAACATTCTCATGCAGTGTTTTATTTACACATTGCATAACATCAAATACTCACCATAACTGTAGCATACAGCACTTCTTAAGCATTCATGTGATTTCACAAAGCAATAAAGCAATATTTAAAGATATCTCTAAATCTCAAATTTTTGAGAGATTAATCATAATCTTAAACATCAACTTTTGTTTATTATTTGGTATTGATTGGAATGTCATGTAGAGCCAATTTTCAGGAATATTTTATTTTTTAGATTATTTTTATCCCACCTTGATTACTTTATAAGTAATTCAAGACAGCGAACATACATAATACTTCTTCTTCCTCCTATTTTCTCTACAACAATAACCCTGTGAAGTAGATTGGAGTGAGAGAGAGAGTGTAATTGAACCAAAGTCAACAGCCAGCGTTCATGCTTAAACATGGGCTAGAACTCACCTTAATTACTACACCAACCTGTTCAGAAAATAAATAGTGATCAAGCGCCTGTTGTGAAAGAGAGGTCATAGGGATATGTATGCTATTCCATTTTAGTAAAGAAGCTGGATCAACATGCTTGAGCATTTCCTAAATGTGAACCTAGTTCTCTAAAGTAGTTCTCTAAAGAACTACAGTACACTCTTTAGAGAGAGTGTAGTTCTAACTTGAATAATCTGAACAATATCTACATAAACCACCAAAGTCATTCCAGGATAAACGTTCAATTTACAGAACACAAAAAAAGATAAATTGCTTTTAATTAATTAATTTAGCCATATAATTCCAGAGACAGTATGTATTTTACAATTACTGTAAAATTTAATTTATTTATTAAATTTATTCACCACCTATCTCGCTGTCAAGCAACTCTGGGTACAACATCCGAAAAGTACCCATCATTGATGATGAAAGAATTAAAATGATATATGTTCTTTTAGCATAAGCACATAATGTGGTGTCAAATGATAATTTAGGAGGGCCTCTTTTCTGAAATCAGTCCTTAGAAATGGAGTCACGATGTTCTGCCTCATACTTACAAACTAAACTGGAAGGATACCATGTGGTTAATGGTACTGAAAGCTGTTAAGAGACTTAGGGAAACTATTCCAGCTACACCCTGCGTGACCTTTTCTACAGATCATCTGTCAGGCTGACAAAGATAGCTTGTGATAGATTGCAAAGGATAACGAATTTCAGGAATTGCATAGTCATTGCTTGCTTAAACATGTTACTGAAGGAAGGCTTTTCATCAAGGATGCAAACCCTTAGTAGCCAGTCATTATTTCTTCCTACATTGTTGCCCCTTCCCCTCAAGTTCTGAAGCTGTGAGGAGGAAAGGTTTTTTCATTTAACACAGAACTTGAAAAACCCTGTGTCAGACTACTGTACATGGGAATGCCTACAACCTATTGGTGGGAAAGGAAGGGATGTTCAATAATGCTGAGGCTGAGGCAAACAGCTTCTGGGATCAAGTAATATATCTCCAGGCTACCTGAGGCACCATCTAAGCCAATGGGATTGGCTCGTCCCACTTGCAGAGATTTAGAAGAGCCTCCTCTGCTGCACCCTCCCTCTGGAGCATCATATATCCTCTGTAAGATCTGCACCCACTCTTTTGATCTCCCATTAAAGCAGTGGTTCTCAACCTTTTTAATGCCGTGACCCCCGACCGGTCATAAGTCGAGGACTACTCAACCGGTCGTAAGTCGAGGACTACTCAACTGGTGCAGCACCGTTTGCAGAATGGGACTTTTGGCGGGCTCAGCAGGGCAGAGACAGCCTGGACAATTCCTATTGGCTTTCAAAAGCCAATAAAAGGAGTAGCACAGCTAAGGAAAAGGGGGAAAAAATGGCGGACTGCGTTGTTTGGCGATCCCGTGAAATGGTCGTTCGACCCCAAATGGGATCCCGACCACAGGTTGAGAACCACTGCATTAAAGCCTTAAAACCTGGTTCTCCTATTGGGCTGGGGCCTGGATGGGGATATGTTATTCTAGAGGTGGTTACCAGATTAGAAGATTCCACCTCCACTCTATTGTATGCCTCTCCACTAGCTTCGCTATTGCTTTGTTAATTTTATTGTATTTATTATCTTGCTGTTTCAATCTTTTATAATATTACTGTAAGCCACCCAGAATCGCATGGCAGAAAAATGGGCGGTGAATAAATTTAATAAATACAGTAAAATAAATGCATATATACCAATATATATGCTTTTGTTTAATCATTGTAGTTTACAGAAGAGAAACTTGGGCAAGCAGAGAAGACGGAATTGGATGCTCACCTAGAAAATCTTTTGTGTAAGGCAGATTGTACAAAACAATGGACAGAAAAGATTATGAAACAGACAGAAGTGTTGTTGCAACCCAATCCAAGTAAGAGCAAAACTTTATTTGTCTTTTGCCATTAACTGATTTGCATTTTGATAAGTTCTATATGCATATATAATGTAACCTGAATTATTAACTTCAGAGAAACTAGCATTTAACTCTTCATGAATCCACATGCCATCTTTCAGTTGTTTTATTATGTATAAATTATGCAATAATTCTAGAACTTAAAATGTTAATTATAACTATAAGCTTACAAATTTGCAAAGCAAGTTGATTCAAAATAAATACCAAACTTGTAATATCTTAAGTGACTAGGATGGAATAAAATTGATAGTATAACTCTCTGAATGTCAGAAATTCAAGATTTGTTGAAGCAGAAATAACCAACTGATTATTCAAAGATTTATGCTGCTTTAATGTAACTAAACTTAATTCAGTTCTACAGTTCTGAAAATTGATTTCTTAAAAGCTTTTAATATGCTTGGGGTGAGACCTCATATACACATTTTTAAAAAAAGCTTACACCCCAGCTTTCATAGAGTAGCTCAAGGCAGCATTTAGCACTCTTTTCCTCCATTTATTCCTCACAGCATCAACCCTTTCAGACAGGATGGGCTGAGAGAATGTGACCAGCCCAAAGTAAGCCAGTGAACTTCTTTCATTGAGGGAGAACTTTAACCTGGTCTTTCTTCCATCCCTTTCCTAATGTGACATTCTAACTGTCACATTGTATTGCCCTTCAGCAATAATTTATTTGATATTATTATTATTACAGGGGCACAATGGCTAGTGGTTAAAGACATTGAGCTTGTCAGCTGAAAAGCTGACAGCCTGGGTTTGAGACCGAGCCCTGCATGACAGGGTAAGCTCCCATTTTTGCCCTAGCTCCTGCACACCTAGCAATTCGAAAGCATGCAAATGTGAGCAGATAAGTAGCTACCACTTCTGTAGGGCAGTAACTATGTTCTGTGGGCGTATAGTCATGCTGGCCACATGATGCTGGAAAGAGTCTTCAGACAACTCTAGCTCCTTCAGAGATGAGCACCGTCTCTTACAGTTGGACATGACTGGACAGAGGAAAACTTTACCATTACCTTTATTATTATTACAAAATATACAAGTTTGGTTGTATAGATAGTCCTCAAGTTACAATGGTAATTGGGACCAAGATTTCCATTGTTAAGTTATATGGTCATAAAGTATGTTATGTGACCACATTGCTTAACAGTGACAATCCCAGAAGTCCCAGTTGCTCTTGTAACCCCATATTGTGTAGATCAGAGATCCCCAAACTTTTGGGCATCTGGGACTGGTTCTGTGGAGAGAGGTTTTTCTGTGGACCGGAGGGTGCGTGGTTTTGTATGCTGCATGCATCCTGCGGATGGGACTTTGCTTGTTTGTGTGGACCGGTTGCTGGTATGCCGTGGCCCAGTATTGGTCCACGGACTGGGGGTTGGGGATCCCTGATGTAGGTCATTAAATAGGAAGATGTGGGAGTCCTAGGCAGATAATGCAGGGGAGAGCACGGTTGCCATGGGGGAGAGGCAGGTGCTACCCAGTGAATGTGTGGCTAGTGAGGGTGCTGCAGGTAGACGCTACAGCAGGGTCCCCAACCTCCGGTCCGTGGACCAGTACTGGGCTGTGGCATGCCAGTAGTCGGGCTGCACAAACAAGGAAAGCCCCATCCACAGGGTGCAGGCAGCACACACCAGCCTCTCTGGTCCATGGAAAAACCTCTCTTCTGGTACTGGGGACCGCTGCACTACAGAGTGAGGGTGGATGAAAAAATAGCAGGAGTGACTTCCGATTTCCTGTCAGCTTCACCATTCACTTTGTTTGTAGGAAGCTGGCAGAAAACATCAGAAATTACAATCATGGAGCATGGCTCCAAATTGCAAGCCAGCTACCCAGACATCCAGATTACATGACTATTGGGACGCTGCATTGGCTGTTTTTCCAATAATTGGACATAAATCTCATTTGTTCAGTGCTGTAGTAGCTGTGAATATTTGCTGAATGATTGGCTGTAACCCAGTATCAGCCTCCCAAGTAGACCAGACAGGAAATATGACAAGATGAACTAATTCTATTTTAATGTAAGGCTATATTTACAGAATTGGCAAGTCTGAAAGTACAAATCTCCTACTACCCTTCTTTTACCCCTAATAAATTAGTATTTTTTTTCTAAGTTTCTTTTTCTGTCTGTTACTCAGTTCTGAGCTTCTCCTGATCATTCCCTAGGCAATATATTTCCCACCACCTCACCATCATACCTTCCAAGTTCGTTCTCACATTCCATTCCATCCAAGAATTGTCTGTAATGAACACATGGTATGTTTTATTTTTTGCCAGATGCTAGAATAGAAGAATTTGTTTATGAGAAACTGGATCGCAAAGCACCAAGTCGTCTGAATAATCCAGAACTACAGGGCCAGCATATGATTGATGCTGGAAATGAATTTGGCCCAGGAACAGCATATGGCAAGTTGCAACTTTTAGTTTATATGACAGGAATGTCTAAAATGAATTAACTAGATACTAATTCTATGATGAATAATTTATCTTCTTTTTTTTTATTTTTATTTTCAAAATTTTATTTATAATACAATTAAAAAAAAACATTGGATATAACCTGACATTCCAGTATATACAGATGAATAATTTATCTTCATTGTTCTGAAAGTGTTCTATAACTTTATATTTTGAAGCTATGTGTGCTGGGTACTGAAAATAATATTTTAAACCTACTATAAAAATGGTTGCAGTATTTAAATATGTAATAATACACAACTAAGGAAGGCTTTGAACAAATGGTGTCAATTATGTCTACGTTGCTATTTGAATCATGCAATCAATTTTTCATTGCAGGAAATGCTCTTATTAAATGTGGAGAAACACAGAAAAGAATTGGGGCAGCAGACAGAGAACTAATACAGACTGCTGCAATAAACTTCCTTACACCTCTTAGAAATTTTATTGAAGGAGACTATAAAACAATTACTGTAAGTTATTAATATAACTTCTTAATGAAACTTGAAGTAATTCTGAAAGCTCAAAGAAATAATTTTTATTGCTGTAGTTAAGCATTTGGTAGCATTATCAAGAAATGTAGCACAATCCCTGATATGCAGCCTTCGGTGATACGAGGAGCAAGAAATTGAAGTAGTTATGCTATTTCATTTTTGTGAAATAAAACTGAATCTTTTCCACATTTTTGTCACAAATAATAATGTTTTGGTTTTTTTAACAGAGAGAACGCAAACTATTACAGAATAAAAGGCTAGATTTGGATGCTGCCAAAACTAGACTGAAAAAGGCAAAAGTAGCAGAGGCTCGTGCTTTAGTAAGTAAGATCTGCTTCTTAAGAACTTCACAATACATAATTTTGTATTTAATTAGCATTTTGTTTTAATTCTTCACAATCCAGACATTGCTGCTAATAGCAGAAGGGATAGAAAACTTTAACTCATTTGTCCTTACCCTCTTTTATAGTCATGTATACCTTAGATTTTGGGAGTGCACAAAGTATTTATATTTTAGATTTTTAACCCGCCTTTATTACTTTATAAGTAACTCCAGGTGGTGAATATGCCTAATGCACCTTCCTTTTCCTATTTTTCTCACAACAACAACCCTGTGGGTTGGGTATTGCAAGAGAAGAGAGGAGCCAGCAAAATACTTCCACCAGCAAAATGCTTTAGCTTGGATGAAACACTTTATGAATATTAGGAGACCTTCATTTGCAGAATAGGAAATCTGCGTCTAGTCCTTTAAAAACAGTCACTGTGGGTTAATTTTTCAAAAAAATAAGTCACATAACAAGATTAATAGGTTTGCGGCTGCGAACATAATATTAGTAGAAGAACTTTGTTCAGCTTAAGGTGAAACTCTAACAGAAAAGCTCTAGTCTTGGGGAAATTAAATGATTCTTGAAATGTTATTTAGAAAACAAAGAGTACCTCCAGGCATTCATATTGGTGGGAGAAAGACTATAAAAAGGCTGCTTCCAGGTACATAGTTTCAAGAAAAAAACAGAACAAGTACCACATCTGAGAAGACAGGCAAAACATTATATTGGCTTTAATTCTGAGATATTCCGATGAGAAAAAGAGCTCAGTCAGCATGAATCATAATAGTCAGGCTATACAGAAAAGACTGAAGATGATGAATTTATTACACTTGTTAAGAGGTGCAATGCATCAAAGGCACATAGGCATATAAATATGTGAGCACCTCCATCTAACTAATGCATCAGAAAGGATGTAATCATAATCTAGAATTGAAAATTGTCGTAAACCAATGGGAGCATTTCAAAAGCAAGGGCAAGAAACTGCTTGTCTATTAGATATACAAATATAATTGTACGTTATTAGATACTGCCTACTCTCAAAAAACAAGTCCCTTTATAAAAATGGAACAAAAACTAAGGCTATCCAAACACCACAACAAAAAATGACATTAACCAAAAAAGTGTTAACTAAAAACACAAATGCAGTTGAACTGGATAATACTGATAATTCTGAGGGTCATTGTGATCGGCCAGTATCATTATAGAATTGGGTGGTCTTATACATTTTTAAATTAAATAAAAGGACAACACAACAAACTTGTCTTTTTGGCTTGTGGAAGGACATGTCATTTATATTTGTGTGCATTTTAAATAAGAATTGTTAGCCTTTGCAGGCTTTTACTGTATCTGTGTGACATCTTCCTTAAAGGCTGTTTTAAAAGAAAAAGCTGGTCTGTATATTATTTATACCTATTTATTTACTTGTTTAGAACAGCTGACAAACTAGGAAGAAATCATTTGTACTTCTCTTAATACAATTACCAGCAACTTGTTAATTCAAATATATAACAAAATGAAAATTGGCTTAAATTGAAAAAGCAGATATTAGTTTTTTCCCTCAAGATTTTTGAGACGATATTACTGGCTTGTGTCTAAATGAGTATTAGACAGCATTTTTTATAGCTAACAGCCACTGTAATATTTTTAAGAGAAGCCATAAAAAGAATAAATCCATATTATACAGGTTGATATCTCTCTCTTGAGAGAGAGAGAGAGAGAGAGAGAGAGAGAGAGAGAGAGAGAGAGAGAGAGAGAGAGAGCAGTATGAGCTTGAAAACATTCTAGTTATAGGTAGTTCTTATTTAGCAACTACTTCATTTAGTGACTGTTTACAGTTGCAATGGTGACAAAAGAGTAACTTTACAATCAGTCCTTGAATTTGCAACTTTCATAAGCCTGTAAAACAAAGGGAAGCTGAATCAGATCATTAGCACAATTGCGATTTCACTTAGCAACTGCTTTACTTAATGACTGAGTTGCCAGACCCAAATGGGTTCTCTTTACTAAATGGGGACTACGTATACTATCTAAGATATGTAGGTAAGGCTTAAGAGATGATCTAATAATACAGATACAATGATCTGGAAGTACTAAATTCTGTATATTGAAAAGCATTAAAAATTATTCATGAAGTGTCACTGCTCAGACAATGTGTATCTTATATCTTTGGCTCTGCCTACTGATACTGCAATCTAATTAATTGATCTACATTGCATTTTCTAGCTTTTTTCCACAACATAACATCCTTTTGTCTTTATACTTTAAGCAACTAAACCTGTCACCACCTGATGAAAATAATATTATGGTAAATGTCTCTTACATGCTCAACTTGCTGCATGTAAAATGGCTGAAGGTTTGTTGGCCTCTTGTCTTCATAACATTTCTTAAGGTGTTTCCTCTTGCTTTCCTGCTGATCAGTATTATTTACTTAGATGAAGTACCACATCAGCAACCATGATGGCCTATATATAATATGTGGTCTAACATATTCACTGGTGGGGAGGTGGAGCTGTATCTCAAAGAGCAATTTGCTGATTGAAAAAACTAATCATTTAAATAATTTTATTGTTGTGTTTCTTGCCCTTATAAGGTGCTGTATATATTTAGGAAATAATATATGTGCATGCATGAATTCCCAATGTACTATTAACCTTTAGGGTGAGCAGGAGTATTTAGAGCATAGAAAATGAATAAGAAGGAGTAAGTTTTTAAAGGTACACGATAAAAAGGAAGACATAGTAGTAGTAGTATTAATATTATATGATTTTTATCCACCTCTATAGGTAACTCAAGGCAGTGACATAATACTCCTTTCTCCTTCTGTTTTCTCCACAACAACCCTGTGAGATGGCCTTAGCCAGTATCATTCATTATATTTTTTCCATATCTGGAAAAGTATTCTGGCTTATACCACTTTTATACTACTCCATGTATTCCCTTTTGCTTTTTAAACTTCTTACCTTGTTTTTTTTAGGAATTCATTAACTCCGTCCTATACATGTCTTGATTTTCCTCTTCCCCATTCATTTTATTTTTATAAATTTCTGTTGCATTTTCTATGACTAAATGACCTCAACATACATCTTTTGTACTTTGCATTTACATTTATATTTACCCATTCATTTTTTATTGTCTCTTGTTTTACCACATACATTTTTTCAATATTCCAATTCCCCTGCATTCACTTTTTATGTTTCTTCTGATATCTCCCAACTTCTACTTTTGTCTAGCAAAGTGCGCGGAAACACTCTTGTATCTATAGCTATCTTCACTTCTTTCAACAAACATCAGACCTCACATCAGACCTTTTATTTTTTTTATTTAGTAATTCATTATTTCATAAATGTGGGAACCAAATAAGGGGATATTAAAATGTGCATGTAGGGATATTAAGATGGCAGGTAGCATGTTCACCACGAGAGATGAATATTTGTTGAAAGAAATGAAAATGGTAGACACTGGTAGAATATATACAGTTTCATTCCAGTCTTCAAGATATTGGTATTGTGTTCCTTAATATAGGAGTACTCTCTTACCTTTTGGTTCTTCAAAATCAAAGTGAAGTTCCATTAATTTATGAATGATCTGTCTGTCTTGTCAACACCACCCTTTTTCTGGTTTAAAAATTCTTGTGCTTTTCTACATTTGTTTCTTAGGAATCTTCTTTATGTACCCCTAACTTGATTAGGTAGGGAAGATATAGGATGGCACAGTCACTTAGTTAACATTTAAACAAAAGTATGAATTTCAGTAAATAAGTTAACATAGGCTATAAAGAGATTAACTTAATATTATAATTATTTGTAGTCTATCAGCACTTATCTTTCCTAGCACTAAATATATTCATAATTCTGTCTCTTTGAAGATAGAGTTTTTCTTAGACTAGGACTCTGATCCTCTCTCAATTCTATCTTTTCATCCAAATCTTATATAAAGTTACGGTTTCTACATAAGAAATTTTGCTCTACTGAAATTTCAAATAGACTTTAAATGCTGTTTATTCACAACTTTGATATCTTGTAAGGCCTTGTGAAAATATTTTGACTTATCTCAGTGCTATCATGGAAGCTTTTAAGGCACATATAATTTCACACTAATCTTTTAGAACAGAATTACATGACTTAAAATGCAATATACTAATTATTAAAAGATATAATACTTTAATTGTGAGTGCTAGCAATTTGAATATTGTATTGTCTTTAATGTATAAAAACAACAAAATAAGTGGGTCCTTTTTGGTAACCATTGGATTTAAATTATTGAAATGTCAAAGGCAGGCTTGATAGCAAGAGAAATCACTTATGTTTCCATTATTGTTTGTAGTAGCTGTTTTTTGAATAGATTTGGCTTGTGTAAGCCATTTTTCAAAATAAATGTCTTCCATCTGGTCATAATTCTGTCAAATGCTATTGAGATTGTATTCTTTGTGTTGCTTTCAAAGATATAGGGTATTTTTAACACTTAGACTATTCTTTTGACACATTTAATTCATTGGATCCAGAAGTCTATAAAGGGAATATGTGAAATGAGGAATTTTCTCTCTGTGTATGTACAACCGTCCTACTCTATGTCCTATGTCATCTCTTAAATATTGAACATTATAGAGGAGTTAAGAAACATCTGGCAAGGAAGAAAATAAGCCACCACTGAATCAAAGCCCAAAGGGACCTTTTTTTTTCTAGAAAAGCAAGTCTGGATCCAAATACTGAATATCAATTTTAAAAAAATTGTTTCAAGTTTTAAGCTGCTGACAGAATGTTGAAGATTCCTGTTTCCACATTTTCCTTTTCTACAAATTGTTTTTAGACTGCCACGAAGAAAATTGTTGCATAAAGGTTTTATCTGGCAGTAAAAGCATAATAATATATGGATAATATAAATAAGGATAATAATGATGATAATTTGGAAAACCATCCTGTAAGAAACTGCACTAGTAATAGCACTGTCAACTATAACAACATTCAATAGATTAAACTTCAACTAATATCAAGCTATGGTCATTACATTATAAAATAAATCCATGAAATGATCATTAATTCGTAGCAAGAGAAAAATGAACAGTGAGGAAAACTTAGCAATATAAATTCTTATTGTTTCTTTACATTTTTATGCTTACAAGATATGGGCAGAGGAAGTGACAAAAGTAAGTACTCCAAAGTGAAAATCTTGATTAAGAAATAATGCTGAATTGCTGATATCCAGAGATAAATATTATTGTTTCATTCAATGGTCAATAGTGCGATCATGGCAAAATGATAAACAATTACCCAAAAAAATTCTAAACCTATATATGAACTCCATAAGATAATTCTGATCTGTTGTGCGGGATAAGAACTTGTTTGATTAATCTATGAGCTTCAGTCTCCAATTCTGTGTTTGAAATGCATTCAGTACTACTTCTCACTGGAAGTTTGGAACAATATAGTCTTGTTTAGGCACTCATTTGATTGCTTTGAGACTTTAAAATGGGGAGGGAATAGGGCATGTAGACAGCCTCATTGCCACTTTTTTTTCCAACTAGACCTTCAGACAGGTGTTCTGAAACAAACATGTATCGGCACTCATTTAAACATGAATACATCTGTCAGGGTGATTTAGGATTGCATTACATTGAATGGAAATATATTGTAGCTGTTTTTCAGAATTCAGCTCCTGAATTATTTTCAATATAGTTTCGCTGAAAATGTTTTTAAAAAACCTATTTTGCCAATATAGCCTTTAGACTTACAATAAGTGTTCTTCCAGCAAAAAATACAGTGTTTACTTATTTCAGGAGCTGGCTGTTCAGTCCACCATTTATTGAACCATTTATTATATTTTGCCCACAGCATAAGTAATGTTGTGTTATCAATACTCTTAAAAGTTGTAATATGTTTTTCAGTCGGAACAGGAAGTGCGGATAGCCCAAAGTGAGTTTGACCGGCAAGCAGAAATTACTCGACTTCTGCTGGAAGGGATCAACAGTACACATGTAAGTACAGAGTAAAAGGGAAGATTGTTTTGCTTAATTGTTAAGGGTAAGAAAATCAAAAGCAATTAATTATAACTAAATGTAAGATTATTAATTATAACTAAATGTAAGATGATTATATTCCTGCCTCTCCTTCAACCATCCTGAATCATCTGATACAGTAAAAACTATAGTAAATAAAATATCCTGTAGAATTTCAAGTTCCTCCCTTTGCCCCATTTAAAATGAAAATCTGCAGTTTAAAGTTCAGATTACAGTCTTTGTTCAGTGATCACTCATTCAGGGTCCATTTGAACTTACAACAGCGTGGAACTAGTGGGACATTATGGCTGGTTTTCAAAGTTCCAGCCATTGCAAAGTCCTCATGGTCATATGATTATGATTTGGGTGCTGAGTGACTGGCACGCAATTATAATAGTTGCAGTGTCGAGCATGTGATCACCATTTGCGATCACCTAACAATGACAGTGGGAAATGCTGCCACTGACATCGTAAATTGATGTGGTCACGTGATATCACACATTCTGACTGTCCATCTTAGCTGTGGAATTGCCAGTCCCAATTACTGTCATTAATGAGGATTGCCTATATTAATAGTTAATTGTCTTATTTGTAAAATTTGTAAAATTTACCAATTTCACGTCTGATAAAGGTAATCCTTAAAACTTAATTCCCCCATATCCTCCAAATTAACATCCCTGTATTTTTAAATGATGGAAACATCCCTGTAATTTTATTATTAGTATTTATGTTTTATTGTATCATAGGCACATCATCTTCGTTGTTTAAATGATTTTGTGGAAGCCCAGCTGACTTACTATGCACAATGTTATCAATATATGTTGGACCTTCAGAAACAACTTGGAAGGTAACAAAATAATCAAATATTTAGTTACATGTTTAAACTAAAGAGGTAAAATCAATAGAATTGGCAGGGTTTTTTTAAAATTTTGCTTAGTGACTATTCAAATTTCATGATAGTGCAATTCCTTGAGAATATCTTTCTGGAAAATTTCTGTTCACATAACATCAAAGATCAGTATTTTATCATTATAGCTAGGATTTAATTGCACACATTTCCTCTGAAGCAAAGAAAAGGTTTTTTGGAATTTATATGACTAGTCATTGAAGACAATTTGAATCAAATATTTTATAACTTATACAATTTTGTTTTTAAAGCTTTTGTACATTGTGTTTTATAGTTCAAAAACAGAATTGCTTGTTGTTGAAAAATTATACTGGAAGATAAAAATCCACGTTAAAATTGTTATTTGAAAGTGTGTTACAACATTCATGTTTATCTGAAATAATTAATTTTATTTTCATCCTTTATAGCTTTCCAGCTATGGTTCTTGCCAACAATAACCAGTCATCTTCAACCTGTGCTCCAAGTAGTTCTTCTAGTAATGTGTCCTCAGCTACTGTTACACCCTCACTAACTTCAATAAGCAGTGCAGCAGCTTCTTCAAGCTTTGGTGAATTGAAGTCCTCAAGTGGTCGCAGAAAAGCCAGAGTACTTTATGATTATGATGCTGCAAACAGCAGTGAATTATCACTACTTGCAGATGAGGTACACATTTACTATTTTTTAAATAAAAGCAAATATTTTATATAAGTATGATAGATCTGCCTTTGGTCTTGGAGCAATTGCAGTGTGATCTGGGTTTGAATCATATTACCATAAGGCCTTTGCCTTGGTCAGATTATGTATGATCTCTTTTTGCTCATTGGTGATTGCCCCCTCACTTTGCAGGTATATAGAGTTAAGATTATATTGGTCTGCCCCAGGTGACTGATGGATCCTGTGAAGATTCAAATGGACCTTGGATTTTTATTCCAAGGATCTGATGGGTGGTTTAACTGCAGCTTGGTTATTGCCTGGAATGGGCCTGTGTTGGATTGCTCCTATGTGGCCTCTTACTGTGCCTTTAGCTGGAAGTGCTCTTTGTTTTTCTGAGGAACTTTGGGAGAACAGTGTTGGAAGAGGACAGAGAGTGAATCTGACCAAATATGAGTAAGAGCCACATCTGGAATTCCATCATGGCAATAAGTGTGGCAAAACATGGTTATTTTTCTGCCTTTGTTGTGTCTGCCGATAGCCATCCAACAGCTCTCTTTAAAGAAGAGCCGGGGAAGGATGAGCCATTGAATTACTGGGGGGGGGGGATGGGAAGAGTTGGCATCTGGCAGATAAAATTATTTAGATTCACTCAGAAGTGGACTCCAACTGGATAGATTTACCAAGGTGACAGGAACAAGGACCTATGTTGTTTTTCTGGAATGAGTTTGTCTGGTAACTCCTGTGAAAAGAGAAAGGGTCTTTGGGTCTTTTAATCTGTCCACTTGTTTATTAGAATAGTGAACACTGCCCAGGGGTGAGATGTGATATATCCTTGTGATAATATCAGCTTCATTCAGAGGAAATGGTACCATTTGCATTGAAGGTAGTATGCTCCGTCCTCAAGAAGCCTTTGCTGGATCCAACAATCCTGGAGATAATTTTTCATCCAGCCTTTAGAGTTTTGATTCTGGGGAACATTGTTTAGAAGTTGGTTAGGCTACAGCTTCAGAGGGCTGTGGCAGATAGGGATTATCTAGAGTCCTTTCAGTCACATTCGAGACCAGGACTTAATATTGAGATGGCATTGGTTGTGCTTGTTGATGACATTTGGCAAAATCAGGATGGGGTAGTGCAATCATTGTGGTTCTCCTTGATTTCCTGGCACCTTTCTATGCCATCAGCCGTGATATCCTTCTTGATGCCATGCAATGATTAGGAGTGAAAGCTTAGCATCTGGTGGTTCTTTCTCTGTGATCAGGGCCAGTTGATGTTAGCAGATGTGTGGAAGAGATCAAGACAGAGACCCTGATACATGAGGTTCCTCAGGACTTAATGTTCCTCCTATTGCACATGGTAACAATTGCTGTCAAAATCTTAGGCTGGGCAGTTCTGGATGAAGAGCAACAGCTCAACCTAATCTTGACAAGGTTAAGTAATGTGGTGTTTGGACTACCCTGATCTGAAGATGTTCTATCTAATGCCAAAGAAAGTTACACTTTCCCAGTTACGACTCATGTGCAGTTAGGGGGACTTTTGGATTCATGGCTCCTAAGTGAGGATCTGGTGTGGTCAGGGAGATTTTTGTACAGATTCCTCTAGTGTGCCATTTGGCACCCATGCCTGGATTGGGAAGCCCTTGAGATAGTCACTCATGCTTTGGATTGCAGTGTGCTCCACATGGGGCAGCTTTGAAGACCACTCAGAAATTGCAGCTGTTTCGAAATGTAGTGACATAAGCAGTTATAGGTATGTCATTTATGCCCATGTAACCCCTCTGCTGCATGAACTGATTACTAGTCTTCCAGGTACAATTCAGTGTTTATTTGACACTTAATGAAGCTGTTCCTAGCATGGAGCCTGATTATCTGAGATCTGTCTTCCATAGTTACTGCCCACCCTAAATGATCTGGGAGAGTGGGAATGCTGTCCTCCCATCAGTTAAAAAGTGTCATCTGGAACGAACCAGGAAGTGGGTTTTCCCTGTCACAGTACCTGCAAGTCTTGCTTTTAATATTGTCTAAAATACACTGTTTTATTCCGTTTGCCAGTCAGAATTATGTTGGAGTAAGGTGACTTACAGTTTACATATATAAATAAATGTTTTCTTTATTGTTTCTAGGTGATAACAGTGTACAGTGTCTCTGGCATGGATTCAGACTGGTTGATGGGTGAACGAGGAAATCAAAATGGCAAAGTGCCTATTACTTACTTAGAACTGTTAAACTGAGTGATTGGCTTGTATAAAGACTGTCAGTTATCGTGAGATCATATTTATATGCAATTTAACTTTATATAAACCAGATTTAAGTGTCTTCCATGTTAATGTCTTAATGGATGAGAGTAACGAGCATTAGAAATGGGCATTTCTTGCCAATATTGTTGCATGGTAGATACTGTTTTGAGAACTAAGTTGTTTAAGGGCTTTTTACTTTATGTGCCAAGATTGTTTCCTACATAACTTTGTTTCTATTGGAATTTTCACTAATAACAGTTTTCTGCTTTTGAGTACCCTGAACCTGAAAGCAGGGAAAACAGTTTTCTACAGAACTTTTCATAATGACAAGCCTCTTCACAATAATAAATTGTTGAAAAATTGTTGCCTTTCTTTTCCTAGCTACAATTGAAGTTTTATCTTTTAAAGGACCATAACTGTATTTTTGTGCAGCAAAACACTATGGTCTTAAAGAAAAGTCTTCATAACATGTTAGTGTTGGGGTAGATATTGGATCACTGGAGGGCAATGTTTATGGGATATCCTTGACTTATTCCCCCACTTCCACACATTTGAGTTTTTGCACAGATTTAATAGCATTGCTTGTTAATACAAGTATTTTGGTCAAATGTTGAATGGATTACAAGTGTTAGTCACCTTGAATACAAAAGGAAAGGAATAACATCAAGATAGTCCGAATTGGGAAGTCTTTTGTGAACTTGCCTCTGGGTGACACGGTAATTCATCTATGCCAGTAGTTCTCAACCTGTGGGTCGGGACCCCATTTGGGGTTGAACGACCATTTCACGGGGGTCGCCAAACAATGCAGTCTGCCATTTTTTCCCCCCTTTTCCTTAGCTGTGCTACTCCCTTTTGTTCTATTGGCTTTTGAAAGCCAATAGAATAGACTCTCTTGAATAGAGTCTAATTCTATTGGCTTTCAAAAGCCAATAGGAATTGTCCAGGCTGTCTCTGCCCTGCTGAGTCCGCCAAAAGTCCCATTCTGCAAACGGTGCTGCACCAGTTGAGTAGTCCTCGACTTAACGACCGGTTGGGGGTCGCGGCATTAAAAAGGTTGAGAACCACTGATCTATGCAGTCTAATTTTTCACCATTTATCATTATAATTCACAATTGTACATTTCATTTTTCCTGTTAAACATTTTTTTCCTTTTATGTAAGGGAAACAATAACAGCCACAGATAGTCTTCACATGCATCCTGCCCAACCATTCCAAAAGCAGGCAAGCTCTGTGACATTTCTCCAGATACACCAGAAAGAAATTCCTCGTTTCACAATGCCACTACCTTCTTTCGTGTTATCATTGTAACTGAGGGCCTTCTTAAGTCATAAACACTATTGAGAAAGGAGATTAATAACACACAAGAAGCCAAGCTCCTAATCAGCTGAAGATTGACAAAGTAATGGCTGCCAGAAAAGAAACTCTGGAGTGCATGCCACCGTCCTCTCTTAATATTTGGTTACTTTCTGAGGAAGGTACCAGCAAAGTTATAGCTGGAGAAATCATTCTGAAACTAGGTGCTGGGATTTCATGGCACAATAAACAATGCACCCAATAAGGACACTGTATTTTGGCTACATTTGCATTCAGCTCATACCATAATAACTATTTTTAAAAACTCAATTATTGAACATAAAATGGATATTAGGGTCTTTCCTATGTAGCTTGTCAAGAGGTGATCAATGGACTTTTAATCTGAAAATAGTTTGAGTTTCTAGCTTCAGAAGAGGATTTTCCTTACCTTCAGACTACAACTTGCCTGAAAAATGCCACAGGTTATTAAAGCTTTCTTGGCCAACTTCCTTATTGTTCCCAGAGGAGTTTTTAAAGATTAAGCTTTGTAATTGCTCCTCCAAAACTGAACAAATAAAGGGAGGTTTGCTTCTGTTAGGTTAATGAGCAAGCTTTATCTTGTCTATAAGTTACATGCTCATTATGTGCTTTCCCTTTTTGGTTTGCTTAGCTTGTTTAGCTTGATCTTTAAAAACTCCTATGAGAATAATAATAATTGGGCAATCTCAGTATCTCAAGCACTTCCCCCATAGTCCACATGAGATGCTAGGAAAGCTGCAAAAACTGGCCCAGATAGTCTGCAGTTGATAAGAAAACTGGAAAGAGTTGTGTACCAAAAGAGGCTGCTGTCCATCTCAAGGATCCCAACTGAGGGAAGGTTCAGGAATGAGAAAAATTCTTTAAAATGCTGTGTATTTCAGTGATCAGAGAAAATAATAAGGAGAATAAGCTGTCAACCTTCCCCCTATAGAGTTTCTCAGTAACAGCAACAACAATAACAATAATAATAAAGTTGGAAGGGACCTTGGAGGTCATCTAGTCCAACCCCCTGCTCAGGCAGGAAACCCTATACCATTTCAGACAAATGGCTGTCCAGTCTCTTCTTAAAAACTTCCAGTGTTGGAGCATTCACCACTCCTGGAGGCAGGTTGTTCCACGGGTTAATTGTTCTAACTGTCAGGAAATTTCTCCTTAGTTCTAGATTGCTTCTCTCTTTGGTTAATTTCCATCCGTTGCTTCTTATCCTGCCTTCTTATCTTATCCTACTTTGGAGAATAGCTTGACTCCGTCTTCTTTGTGGCAGCCCCTGAGATATTGGAACACTGGTATTGTGTCCTACCTTGTCCTCTTTATTAAAGTAGACCAGGGGTAGGCAACCCAAAACACTCCAAGAGCCACTTGGACCCATTTCCCACAGAAAACAAAACACCGGAAGCCGCAAAACCCTTTTGATATCTAAAATGAAGATAACACTGCATATATCCTTTTTTACCTTTATTATAGGTGTGTGTGTGTGTGTATATACACACACACACATACATACGTACGTACGTACACAGGTAAAAAAGGATATATGCAGTGTTATCTTCATTTTAGATGTCAAAAGGGTCTCTGTCTCCCTCCCTCCCTATCTGCCCTTGGTCGGCCAGTCCTCTTCCCCCACTCTCTTTCTTTCTCTCTCTTTCCTCTCTCTCTCTCCTTCCCTCTCTCCCTCCCTCTTTCTCTCTCTCTCTTTTCCCCCCTCTCCCTCTCTCCTATCTGCTGCTCACCTGGCAAGCTGGCTTCAAGCTGTTCTCCAACAAGCTCAGGGGTAGGCAACCTCGGCTCTTTTATGACTCATGGACTTCAACTCCCAGAATTCCTGAGTCAGCATAGCTGGGCTAGCTAGCTCTCTCCTGCCCTTCCTGCTTCCTGTGCCCAATAAGCTTTTCAGCTCCTGGGAGAACACTGAGTGCACTCTCTTTTGCACATGCACACACACACACACACAAAAACAAACACACACACAAACAAACACACAGAGAGACAGAGAGAGAAGCAGGGAAGTGCAAGTGCCTCTCTCTGTCTCTGTCTCTCTCTGCAAATGGCAGAGGAGGCTGGGAGCCACAGGGGAAGGCTCAAAGAGCCGCATGCGGCTCCGGAGCCGCAGGTTGCCAACCTATGAACTAGACATACCCAATTCTAGCAGCCTTTCCTTATATGCTTTAGCCTCCAGTCCCCTAATCATCTTTGTTGCTCTTCTCTGTACTCTTTCTAGAGTCTCAACATCTTTTTTACATCATGGTGACCATTATGCCTGAGTCCTTTGGGATTGGGCGGCATATAAATATTTGAAAATAAATAAATAAATAAATATATTACATAGTTCCCCTATACAATATGACTCTGTCAAAAGGGAGAGTGGGGAGGAATTCCATTTCAAGCACCCCATCACTTCCTGGAGCAATAAACTACAGTTCTCCCAAATACAAAGACCTGTGAGTCTTGAGTGTAACCAAGCACCTGGTCCCTTTTGTCACCAGAGGGATATTATCAATTTTGAAAGAATTATTGATAACTGATTTTCAAATTTCATACTAGAGGGATACTAGTGATGGCCTTTTTCAGAAGTTTAAATGTGCTGAAAAATACATGTTAATGACCCCATTGTCAAGAACTGACAAGAACCACAGATGTTACTTTGCCAGTTTCTCTGTCTGATGGCTGCCCCTGTGTTTGGTCTTGTGCATATTAAATGGCTCTCTCCCTAAGGACTGTTCTACAACTTTTTAAAGTACAGTGAAAGATTCACTCTTGATGGTTGACCTCTAGTAATACAACACATTATTCGTTTTGGTGATGAAGCCACACTTGGAAAGTGACTGCTTTGTAATAATAGAGGATGCCTCCAGTGAAACATCAAGAATGCAGCTGGTATTCTGAATGGCTAAAAATCTTGATCCACCACAAAAATATTCACTAGCTTAATTTCTACTGATGACATGTAGACCCATATACATATTTGAACAGCTAATGACTGCCTTTAAATCTAATCTGGGCACAGAGGAAAGACACAGATGGGTTGATTCAAGCCATAAATTACTTATGTGGCTTGACTTTGAAAGCATCAGAGTAAAATTCAAAGATGTTTGTTTATAAATAGCAGCCTATGGAGGCACACCAGGTGGCCCTCCTTGCATTAAACTATCATATAATGTCTCATAAAGGCAAAGACCAAAGCCATCATAAAAACAAGGCAGATGTTGATTCAGTCTGTCAGATTGCTAAACTTCACACTTCTGGCATTTAACAACTTGAAGTTTTTGTAATGGACTGTCACTCTCAGCCATCCAAGAGCTTTATTGACATGGGAGGCACGTTATAAAGTCCTCTCTCTGAATGTGTGCTACACACCTATATAACAGGGCTAACAAGAGTGGCCCCCCAGTTTCAATATCAGAAATGGCAAATGATATCTGAAGATAGGCAAAACTTTGGGCTTTGGTCTAGGTTTATCAGAAGCAATAAAACCCCCAAAAGATCCCTAAAATCTACATACCCCACCCAAACTCTAAACAACATGCTCTTTCGGGACATAATAAGATTAACCTACCAATACCAAAAGGGCACACTCAGACTCAGGTCAGAGTACAGGACACAGGAAATACAAAGCCTCAAACAGGAACAGGGAACAACCTCAAAAGCCCAAGAAGGCATAAAAACCCACACTCCCAGCAGTGGTCAGCTTTCCCAGAGCCATCTTCTGTCTGGTTTTGCTTTTCAATAAACCACAACCTTCTTTCTAAAGCAGTCTCCATTTTGTTTATTCCCAGCTTGGACTGGACCCTAAAGAAGATTTTTCTTTCAACAGTATTATACAGAGCAGAGTTGTCTATCTCTCTGCCCTTAATATTGGGACCTATTCTTGTTGCTCCAAGTTTTGTAACCAAAATCACTTTCAACTTTGAGGTGGCAATGCGTAAAGTAAGAGTTTATGACCTACAGACTGATGATCATCAGTCTGTAGGTCATAAACTCTTACTTTATTGGCTAAAGGCTTACTGTAGTTCTTGCCCTCTGCCCTATTATTGCTTTTATTGTCTGAGGACTATTTGCCAAGCTTGAAGGATGCTATAGAGAAAGCTCTCAGAGAAATACAGTACAGTATACATATTGTATACTGTATATACCTACATTTATATATTATAAAGTTTAAGAGAAGGTGGACTGTGTATACAATTCTGATAGACTGTATATATCCCTTATTTCAACATTACTGAGTGCTGGGACCTAGATAGAGTTAATGTAGGTATTCCTCAACTTACTTCCCCACACGACCCCTGGACACTGCAACCATCATAAATATGAGTCAGTTGCCAAGCATCTGAATTTTGATCACGTGACCATGGGAATGCTGCAAAGGTTGTAAGTGTGAAAAACAGTTCTAAGTCACTTTTTTCAATGCCATTCTAACTTTGAACGGTCACTAAACAAATTATTTTAAGTTGATGACTACGTGTAGTGTATCATATCATCTGGCTCTGATGAATCCCTGTAAGGATGAAACTAGACACATACTGCTTTCTGGTGGTCAATGTGTCTGAAGACACCATATGAGATATATACCTATTTCACTGAACCCTAGTTCTGTGTTGTGTTCATCTGGCCCATCTGCTTGAATTACGCTCTGTGTCCAGACAGCTGATGTCAATGAAAGATCTTATTCCCATGCACTGGTAATGAACTGCGTCAACATTTAAAAGTACTGGCCATACAGTATCTTTCTCTCCTAAATTGGCCATGAAATGTGGATAGACAGATAGATTCATGTGTGTTGGAAATATATGTAAATATGTGTTAAGTTCTAATTCTTTATATTCAAGAACTCTTTATTTTACAAATCTATTCCCATTTTCCTGAGTAAGTATTTCAAAGCTTCTTTAGCTGCTGACCGGACTTAAGGATTCAAGGGAAAAGTGAAGCTGATTCTGCAGACATGACATTTGCCCAGTTCTGGATTTAAAAATGGTCAAAATTCAGCAGGTTAGGCCTAATTTCACGACAACCCTAGTCATTTTGAAATTATAACCTGTATAACCTGTTGACACATGACACATAGCGCACAATCTGTTGGGCTGAAATTAGGGTTGATTGCAGTTGTTACACTTGAGTTTGCAACTTTACATAAATATTTATTATACAATAGTATACAATATAGATGGTTAGAAAGAAAAACCCTAGTAGGCTAGATATTAGCCAAAATCACATAGAATAACACAAGCAGCAATACATATATTTTTCACAGTGTTCATGTTAATTTCAATTCCTTGAATTTAAGAGCAAGTAAGAATATTTAATAAATGCAATATATTGGTGCTATTGTTTAAATGTCCCCTTTAAAAGAGAAAGTAGAATTAATATTAAAGGTGGGATTTATTTCAGAAATGAATGAATCTTGTATGAGAACTATATTGTGGCAATTAAATGCTGGATTAAGACAGGGAAATTTGTGCTCCATGCCATCTTCAGCCATGAAAGCTTATTGTGCAATTCTCAGCCCATTCTGTCTCAAAACTTTTGTAGGGAAAAACTGAAGGGGAAAGAGCTATGTACATTCCTAGAAATCCTGGAGGAAAGAGAGACTGGAAATCTGAAAAACTAGCTTTTGAAGAAAAAACAAAGTGAAAGAGAATTTCTGGCATTAATAAACGCTTCCTATATATTTACTCATCAGGAAGTACTAAAGATCATGCTCCACCTTCACTAAACCTGTGCAACTTGCCAGCAGTGACACACATCATTATATAATTGAATGTCATGATAATGTATGCATTTAGATACATTTGGAATTTTGGTAACATATGGTAGGTGTTATAAAATGACTGCCATTAACAGATGCTTCCAGGTACCGGTATAAATCATATATTTACTAGAAAGCAAACTGCTAAGATGAATTTGTGCCAACTCTTTTTACTAATTCTATTTTTGTTTTTATTTTTTATACTGTGGACACACTTCCAAGCAAAGCAGTGTGAATCATTAAATGTTGTTGAACTGCAGCCCCCATTAGCTCCAGCCAGCATAGCCTGTGATGGGGAGTTTAATATTTGAAGGGCCATATTTATAATAATGTTAAGTTTGCTAATGTCACTTAATGGCAATTACTAATGCTTTTTACCATTTCTTCATGGTGTTGTTTCACCAGTAGATGGCATCATCTATTTCCTAAAAATAATGTAGAACTATTATTTGCATTTATTGCTTAGGAAGAGTACCAGTACTGGGGAATGTTTTCTGCAGTCTTCAAGGCACAATAAACACGTCTTTACTAATTTGTATGCAGAAGAGCTGTAATCAGGTCACAGAACAATGTCCACTATGTTATACTGTTTAATTGCAGCAACAAATGTATATTGGTTATCAACAACTGGATGTGTGATACAGTATGTCCAGTAAAATCTAAATAGACAGTGCAGTTTCAGAACTCATAAGTTGCAAAATTATCCAGAAGTTTATTACCATACAACTAAATCAGAAGTAGACAAGGTTTGGTCCTCCAGTTTTTTGGTTTTCAACTCTCGTCAGTCTCCTCCAGTCAACCCACTTTTAAGGGCTTAAGATCTAAAATGTTTAGAGAGCACTGATTTCCTCTCCCAGATCCCAATTATACATCCTGTGAATCTACAGGCATTTTTAAAGAAAAGCCAATCATACATCTCTAAAAGGTTTAATGCACTGGATGTAATGTTTATGAACATATTTTGAAAAAAGATATATTGAGGAAAAAATGCATTTTATTTACCCATTGTTTCTATGTCAACTTTTGATCACAAGTGCATTATTGATCCTAAGTATATAAAAATGAAAACAGTCAAACACAAACAGGGCAAAATTACACTGAGCCATTCTAACCTGTAATACAAAAGATAGAGATTAAGAGGACTTTACAAGGACTTTACTTTTCAAGATAAACCATTCACGCGATGTGATGGACTACTGAGGGCAAACATCAAAGTCACCATCAAATTGTATTATTTTCCTAGCACAGACCTTGATCCTTGGACACTTTACCCATTTCATTGGAATTGTGGGTGGGATTGCTAGAAAAGACAATAAACACAGAAAGCACAATGAGCACGGTAGGGTTGTGATTATCACTCCAGTTATGAAGTTTACAATAAGAACAAGATAATATTCTTACAGCATATATATATGTGCCTATCTTTATAACTTGAGCCAAAATAGATGCTGCATAAGAAAACAAATGAACATTTTGACAATGTGTAAAGGATATCAGTTTTATTTGGTACATGTAATTCTCAATTTACCATCACCACAATTGGGAGCAAAATTTCCCTCGTAAGTCAATGCATTTATAAAGTGAGATGGCATGTATCCCCTCTGACTTAGATTGGCAAACCTGGCACTCCCTGTTCTGATCATTAACCAAGAATCATGGTTTATTAATCGAGTATCTATCCCAATCCACCATTTTGCGCTTGGTGCCTCCCTCAGCCCCAAGCCTGTATATGAATGTACCCTAAAATCTTTTTATGGTAAAAGGGAAAGTTTTTAAATGTTGTCCAAGCCATTCTGATGTTTGGCAAATGTTTTTTTGCATGGATATTATTATTATGGGCATACAGCTATGAGAGCTGTTATAACAGTTTCAAGTAGACTGGTGGCATCAAACTGAAATGGAAATGTTTATTATGGGACCAACGGCAAGACCAATCAATTACCCAAGAGGAGCCAAACAAAAACCAAAAATCACACCAGCTAGTGAATAGCTTTCTTTCTTGGCCCCTCTTTGCCTGTTCAAAAGCTAACAGTTGTTCTTCAGGAAATCCCACTCCTTTGCTCTAAAGAAAAAAAAAATGCAAAAAGTCCTGCTTTGCTTCACAGGCAGTTTTTTTTTTTTTTAACACACTAAGTGTGAAGTTTTAGTGTTATGTTGGCAATCTTGGCTCAGTATCAAACAGCTTTTTCAATTTAGCTTAGAACCTGAAAAAACAATTGAAATCAAGTAAGTTTATTATCTCCCCTTTCTTGTCATCTCCACTATGGAGATGATCTGCTATTGGCTCTGTTAATGTTCTTAACCCATTTCTGAGGAATATTATTTTGAACCCTAAGATTTAGCAAAATTCTCTATAAGAATAAAGGTGGTTCTCTAGTGCAACTGTGCAATAGAGCTCCTTACACACACAACCAAAAGGTGCTTTCTTTCAAAAGGCAACTGGACTCTCTTGTTTTGCTAGAAGACATAGACACACAGTACACCCCATTAAGTAATCCTTCCACTGGAGGGGGTGGGACTGCATAAAGCAGTGTTTCCCAAACTTGACAATTTTAAGGCATGTGGACTTCAACTCCCAGAATTCCACAGCCAGCATTGCTGGCTGTGGAATTCTGAGAATTGAAGTCCACATGCCTTAAAATTGTCAAGTTTGGGAAACACTGGCATAAAGCATTAGTGTATGGAGTATTGGATAACAGGACCAAATTATGTACACTTGCAGAGAGCCTGAGCTTTAGGAATGCAGCATCATAAAATTAGGCACTCTGTGACTAATTCAGTTCATGTAATGTAAACATCAAGGAGGCTTTTTGTGTTAAACACAATCAGTAACTTGAGAAGACAACAAAAGCGAGTATGAAGGAACATCCGTTTTGGGGGTGTTGGAACTACACATCTGGTTAGTAATGGTGGGGTTCATTTCTCCCTCTTTTGTTCCCTGTTAAAATTGAAGATCAGGAGGAAAGCGAAATCCTGGCAGGCTCTGACATCTTGCTTCAAAATAAGTGGAAATCTATAAAGGGTTACCCAACTTTCAATTCTTTAGCACAAATCTGAAAGCAGATGTTTGGAAGATGAACCTTCTGTTGTGACCTCTCAGTTTACTCCAGGCAATGTATATTCCGGTCTGCAAAGGATTTAACTTGAACCTACGCTCGACAGAATGTTGTTTCAAGCAGTGATGGGATTCACATATGTGAACATGTGGGTGCCATTCTCTGTGTGGGTGCCACTTCCCGAAGTCCATTCTGGGCCTGGGCAACAAAAAATCAGCTTGCACGAAGTAGTACAGTTTGCATTACTTCGGTTCTGCCGAAGTAGTGCAAACTGGTTTCAAGGCTGGATTTCAGTTCTCAAAGCGAGAGTACAGGTAGTCCTTGACTTATGATTCCAATTGAAGTCAGAATTTCCACTGCTAAGTAAAGCGTTAATTGTGCTCCGATTTTATGACCTTTTTTGGCCACGGATGTTAAGCGAAACTTGCAGTTGCTAAACAAATCCAGCTTCCCCTATTGACTTTGCTTGTCAGAAGTTGGTTGGGAAGCGACTAGCAAATACATGACCTGGGACGCTGCAACCATCATAAATATATGTTGGCTGCAAAGTGCCCAAATTATAATCATGTAACCCGGGCATACTGCAATGGGCATAAATGTAAAGACTAGTTATGGGTCACTTTTTTCAGTGATGTTGTAACTTCAAACTGCGGCTAAACAAATGGTTGTAAGTTAAATACTACTTGTAAGGTTGCGGACCATGTATGGAAAACCTTCCTTTACTATCAAGTATCTACTGTATTTTCCCCAAAATAAGACTGGGTCTTAAATTAATTTTTGCTCCAAAAGATGCATTATTTTCCAGTTAGGTCTTATTTTTGGAGAAATACAATACTAAGTGCACCCATCTGGATGACAATCTTAACTGGGGCTTATTTTTGGGGTGGGGCTTATATCACAAGCATCCTGAAAAATCATGATAGAGCTATTTTCCAGTTGGGTCTTATTTTCGGGGAAACACAGTAACCCATGCTGGCATATTGAGATACTTCTACATGACAGATTTCAGCTCCAATACAACTCAATCCTTGGCCCCATTCTTAATTCAACTGCATTCTTTTACCTTGGTTCGTGCAAGCACGGGAAACATCCATGTTGAATTTGGACTGCTAAAGATCAGATTCAAATATCCATGCATAATTTAGTCATATTGGCTGAGGCCAGGGAATGCTGAAGTTTGACATTCAAACCTTGCTGGCTTCAGGCCAGTTCAGTGAGAGGGCTTTTTGCTATTTTTTTTCCCTCCCTTAATTTCTCTCCCATGTAAACCAGCTGAAATATCCAGCTATGGCATGCATGTCTCCCTAAATTGGAAGGGACATCTGAGACTCTTAATCTGCCCCTGAATCTTGATCCACAAAATGCTTCTAACATCAGAGCTTTGAAAGATCAGCATCAACTGGTAGTTTAACTTTAAACAATATATATAGTATTCTTTTTGGGTGTTCAGAATCACTATTCACTGAAACCATATATTAATAATTAAATATTGGGCCAGTCACATGATCAATGCTGTAAGAAAATACATTCCAGATAGTCAGTGCAAACAGGCTGAGATCGTTGTAATGGTGTCTTGACTTAGAATAAGTATAACATCCTACACAGCCCTCTAATAATCTGATTTATACTCTAAAATCACCGAGATGCCAGAATTTAATTCCAACAATTAGATGTAAAATAAACAGAAACATAAAAGTGGCTTTCTTTTCAACACACTGGAGCTCTTGGAGTGTTAGTTGAAACCCTAATTCTGAGTGGGACGTTATCGTCACAATTAAATTTGTATGTGTTGTCTTGGTATACTCAGGACGCTTTGAGTTTTTAACATTATTGTATCAATGCAAACTGACATCAGTGAGTAGACCTAATCGAGAAACCGAAGGAAGTGGAAGAAACTAAGTGGAAGTCTTAATATCACATTTATATCCCATATTATATGTTCTTGTAAAGCATAACTAGCTTGGCCCTCCCAACAGCTGAAAAACTGTTCCTTGCAGAAAGTTGAAATGTTATCTCCACAACAATGTTGATGATTGATACAATCTGAAGATACAACCTGCTATCTAGATCATCTCAAGGCTAAGTTTAGCATGATGTTAAAATTATATCAAGTGCGTTTAAGTCAAGGATGTACAAGCTTGCCGACTTTAAGATTTGTGGATTTCAATTCTCAGAAGCTGGCTGGGGAATCCTGAGAGTTAAAGTCCACAAGTCTTAAAGTCGCCAAAGTTGAATGCCCCTGGTTTAAGTTTAAGAGCAAATTAAATATGCATAATGAGACTAGGGCTACCATCAGGATTTCAGATATGGGATTCAATTTATCCATCCTGCATGCCCATCCAGAATATCTTCTCCCTAATTAGCTACTGGCATAACATCCAACAGGAATATCTTCTGAAACTAGTTAGAATGGTAATGAAAAATTTATCTCTGGCTGTGAACTTTGAAAAAATGAGCTCTGTCCAGGAAAGGGTTACATTAATTCTCTCCCCACTCAATTTTGACCGATTTCTTGGCTTGCACCTGTGTTTCCCCCTCCAATTTTAATATGGTTATTCTCATGTGTAATTTAACTCTCCTTTCCCACCTAATGAGAGGTCAAATCTGATTAGCAGGATATTAGCTCCTTTATCTCAGCATACCGTTTTCCAGATGCCTCCCCCCTCCCCTTTTACACATCACTGTATCTTTCCTTGAGTTGTGTCTTCCAATTGCTTCAATTTCTACTGCCTGAAACAGTGACCGAATTCAGATTTCCAAAATTCTTGTAACCTGGTGAACAATATGAGCAGGGTAATGATCATTTTGTTGGCCCCACTGCTGAACAATGCAATAGTCTGTGCTCATTAATGTGGGGTGCAGAAAATGCCTGATGGACTCTACGAGAGGAAACCTATTGATGTTGCTTTTCTATACGTTGCCATGAATAGTGTCTAGTTCGACATGACTTATATCCATGAAGAAAATGCATATGCTCTTATAAACATGTAAGAATGCAATGCTCAACTTAGGACAATTGAGCCCAAGATTTCTGTTACTCAGCAGAAATATGTTAAGTGCATTGTGCCCCATTTTACAACCCTTTTTGCCATGATTATTAAGCAAATCACGCTCCTTCTCTCCCCCCCCCCCGGCCAATTGACTTTGCTTGTCAGAAATTCCCTAAGAAGATTGCAAATGACAATATCAGGACCCTGGGATGCTGCAGCCATCGTAAATGATGCTTGTGAAGCACCCCAAGTTTCTTCATATGACTTTGGGGATGTTGCAGTGTTCATCGGTGTGAAAACCTCACATTTTTCAGTGCCGTTTTCATTAAATAAATGATTATAGGGGGACTGGAGGCTAAAACATATAAGGAACGGTTGCTGGAATTGGGTATGTCTAGTTTAATGAAGGATAAGGGGTGACATGATAGCAGCGTTCCAATAGCTCAGGGGTTGCAACAAAGAGGGAGTCAAGCTATTCTCCAAAGCACCTGAAGGCAGGACAAGAAGCAGTGGATGAAAACTAACCAAAAAGAGAAGCAACCTAGAACTAAGGAGAAACTTCCTAACAGAACAATTAATCAGTGGAACAACCTGCCTCCAGATGCTGTGAAGTTCTAAAAAAGATACTGGACCGCCATTTGTCTGAAATGGTATAGGCTTTCCTGCCTGAGCAGGGGGTTGGACTAGATGATTTCCAAGGTCCCTTCCAACATTATTATGCTATTATTATTGACCATCTATATGTGGAATGATAAGCTAGGTCAAATTAAACTTTGTTATACGCAGTTGAAGCAAAAAGGATTTGCATCTGAATCAGAAATCCTGGCCAAAATGGCCATGGCCATATAGCACAGATGGGTTGAATGAGAGCAAGAAAAGCCAGATGTTGGGCGTTTCCAGGAAGACCAAGGCTTAATTTTACATCTTCCCCATTATGGATCCGAATAGCCTTTTAACAATATTCCTAAGACATCAGTAATAAAAGATGCAGTCTGTTTAACTTTCAATTAACACTGTAAGTTAATTTAGTTGTATGAAAAGTCTGGTGCTTATCAGGAGTAAATGCACCAGGAAATTGAATTAATGTCTTGGCTCTTTATGTTGTCTGTTTTTCTGGAGCTGAAAACGTCTTTCTGCCTTCTAGTCAAGTCAGAAGATTACCAATAGGATACTGATCTTCTTAGGAAACCTTTTAGAAAAATAAAGCAAAATATCAAAAAACAATACAAAAAGAGAATAAGATGATAATCAAACAATAAAATTTCCCAAATATTCACAATCTCAAAAACATACTCCTATTGAGGCAACTTGGGAATGACTTTGAGATGCGCCATTGGACTTTTTGGTTATCTTGGGCTTTTCTGTGATTGTATTGTAGTTGTTTTGAATCGAAAACCCCAAATACCCTACAAGTTAAATTGGCATTTCTCGCTCCCCCATGGATATTCTGCAGAAAAAAAGTGAGAACACTTTAACTAATGTTATACATTTTAATTGGAACCTTGCCCAGTTTTGAAATATAATTTTTTAAAATTAAATATCAATGGTCATTTATATCTGCATAATAATTTATTTGTGTGTGTGTGTGGGGGGGGAATCTTAAACAATAAGAAATTTCCATTGCTTAGCATAGGAAATTTCTGTTCTACTGATTTATGTCCTGTGAGTATTTCCCATTATAATCCAATTTAGGAAACTGGATTAAGAGTCCTAATTATATTGCTTAGGCTGTTTCTTTGGCTTTAAACATGTTTTCCTTGTTTCTTGCTGAATAAATTACTTTTATTAAGCAAAAAACATTGCTTAACATTATTTTGCACTGAGATTTTAAAAACAATTTTTTGAGGGGCAGCAATTTAAGTCTGCTACAGAAAAAAAAAAGCCTTACTGTACCCAAAATGGTAATATATTTGTGCTAAAATTCCCCTATTTCAATACATCTGTAAATTTGATCTGAACTGTTTGGAGAGTTTTAGTCTTTTAAAGGCACCACCATTAATGTTTTAACCAACTTTTGAAAAATAATAATCATCCCCTAATCATCTTTGTTGCTCTTCTCTGTACTCTTTCTAGAGTCTCAACATCTTTACATCGTGGTGACCAAAACTGGATGCAGTATTCCAAGTGCGGCCTTACCAAGGCATTGTAAAGTGGTATTAATACTTCACGTATTAATGATATAATCACAATATTACTTGGTTTGAGTACAAGAAAGAGAATTGGAATGACTGGAGGATATCACGTTTGTCATCATGGTTAGATCACTTTCAGATCACTGTGATGCTAATTGGCACCAATGGGATCTGCAGGGAGGAGAGCTGAATTAAGATGGTTGTCTAAAGTACCTTATGGATCCTCGATTCCCTGCAGGTATTTTTGCAATGTTCAACGATCCGGCAGGCAATTGAGTTGGGTATTTAGTTGATCTCCGGAATGCAGAAACAATGAAAATAGTTGGAAGGATTTCTCTGCAGAAACTACTCTATGTCAGTCTCTAATCAAAGGATGACTGACAGATGGAGCACCATAGGAGACTCCTGGAAAAATGAGGAAACATGACTGGACAAAGACACAAACTCATATCTGGGCCTACAGCATAGTTGCAAAGGTGGTGAAACGTCTCCGTTCCAACAGTATATATGGATCACCATTTATCAGCCCACAAGGTAAGCCATATTAAAAAAAAATATGCCATATAGGTCAGGATTACTTTTATTGTTAACAGTGATAGTAACAGAATCTTGCACATATGAATGTGCTTCTTTCTTTATTTTCAGTTGAACTAAGATGGTCTTGTCTTGAGATGTTTTCTCAAGTTACTTTCTTGGTCCAGGTTCAAGGCCCATTTGTCTGTCCATTGATATTATTGTATCATTACTAGTACTTCAAGCTGCAATAATGAGATTTTTATACCTGTTTGTGAAGACACCGATCAGATTAAAAACAGATTCTGTACTTCAGGAGGTCAACTTTTTTTTTTTTTGGTATTATTATCCTTTTGAGAAACTGTCCTTCTTAAGCCATCCCTGTCTTAAGCAAGTTTACAAAATCATTTAGAATTGCATTTTTTTTTTATCTTGAAAATTTTTATTTTTTAAAAAACATACAATCATTTATAAAAATACAATAAAATTTTAAAATAGAGAACCCCCCCCTTACCCTCCCTCCCACCCCCACCCCCCTCCCTTCACTTCCCAGAGCAGAATACAGGGTTAAGAAAAAAAAAGAAAAAGAAAATTATAATAATTAAAAAAAAAGAAAAAAAAAGAGAAAGAAAAAAAATATCATAATTAACCTTTAACTCCATAACTTATAAAACAATTCTCTATAATATTTGATATTCATTCATAAAATAAATAAAACTTTTTAATTCCATATTTTTTCTGAATATAATCTATCCACCTTCCCCATACAGTAATATATCTTTCTTGTGTATGATCCTTTAAATAAGCAGAAATTTTTGCCATTTCTGCAAAACTAGATACTTTAAATATCCATTCTTCTAAAGTAGGCAAAGAATCTTTCTTCCAATATAGACCTACTAGTAACCTTGCTGCAGTTAATAAATTCAACATCAAAGTAGTTTCTTTTTCATTTAAGTCAACAAAAATACCAAGTAAAAATAGTTGAGGAGTAAACTTTATCTTCTTTCTAAAAATCTTTTGAATGTTCCACCAAATCATAATCCAAAAAGCCTTTACTTTTTTACAATTCCACCAAATATGAAAGTATGTCGCATCATTATTGCCACATCTCCAACATTTGGGCTGTATGTTGGAATACATACAAGATAATTTTTTAGGATCTAAATGCCATCTATAAAACATTTTATAAAAATTTTCTCTCAAATTTTGAGCTTGTGTAAATTTAACATTTCTTATCCAAATTATCTCCCATAAATCCAATGAGATCGGCTCCTGTATATTCTGAGCCCATTTAATCATACAATCTTTAACCAATTCTGTTTCCGAATCTAACTCTAATAAAACATTATATATTCTTTTTATATGAGCCGGACCTTGGTTTTTAATCTGAATAACCAATTGTCTATCTTCTAGTGTTATTCCCTCTTTCTTGTCTACAGTCCATCTATCCATTATTTGTAAATATTGAAACCATGACTGTAGAATATTTTGCTGCCTTAATACATCTAGGGATTTCAAATGCCAATTCGAACCAGAACAAATTAACAATTCTTTATATGAAATTTTATCAAAATTTGTCCCCTTAGAGGTTCCCTCAATTGCATGTCTGGGAATCCCCCAGATAGGTATTTTATAATTTAATCTATAATAATACTTCTTCCAAACACGAAGTAAGGCATTCCTCAAAATATGTGATTTAAAAGTCCGATCAACTTTCTTATTAAAAATTAAATATGCATGCCAACCATATATTAAATCCCAACCTTCCAAAAAAAGAATATCCATATTTGTTAAATTAAGCCAATCACTTAACCAAGTTAGGGCGGCTGCATCATAATATAATTTCAAATTGGGTGCCTTAAGTCCCCCTCTTTCTCGAGCATCCTGTAATATCTTAAATTTAACCCTTGGTTTCTTCCCGGCCCATATAAAATTATTGATACCCTTTTGCCATTCCTCCAAATTTGCCTCTTTTTTAAGAATAGGTATCATCTGAAACAAAAAAAGAAACTTTGGTAGAACATTCATTTTTACAGCTGAAATTCTCCCCAACAATGACAATTGCAATTTTTTCCAATCTATTAAATCCTTTTGGACTTTTGCCCATAGTGGTTCATAATTGTTCTTGTACAATTTTCCATTTGAAGCAGTTAGATATACTCCCAAGTATTTAACCTTTTTTACCATCTGAAAACCTGTGGCTTTAATCAAACTTTCCCTTTCTTTAACTGACATATTCTTAGATAATATCTTAGTCTTATAATTATTAACTTTAAAACCAGAAACATTCCCATACTGTGTTATAAGTTCTAATAAACCATCAATCGCCTGATTCGGCTGTTCCAAAATTAAAACCAAATCATCCGCAAATGCCCGCAATTTATACTCATTCTTCCTTATCTTTACACCCTTAACTAACTTCGATTCCCGAATCTGAATCAATAAAATTTCCAATGTTAAAACAAATAACAATGGGGATAATGGACATCCTTGTCTTGTCCCTTTTTGAATATTGAAATTCTCAGTCAATCCCCCATTTACAACAATTTGTGCAGATTGCTGCTGATATATAGCTTTAAGTGCATGTAAAAAATTATCCCCAAAATTCATTTTCTCTACCAAAGAAAATAAAAATTGCCAGTCCAATTGATCAAAAGCTTTTTCAGCGTCCAAAAAGATAAAAGCCACAGGAATCTGATTATTCTTATCCAAGTACTCAATTAAGTTAATAATTTGTCTAACATTATGTTTCATATATCTCCCTGTTATAAATCCTGCTTGATCACTATGAATCAAGTCTTTCATAACCTGCATTAATCTATTTGCCAAAATTTTTGTAAAGATCTTATAATCAACATTCAATAATGAAATTGGCCTATAATTCTTAGGCTCTGTAAGATCCTGATCTTCCTTCGGAATCAGTGATATAAAAGCTCTTTTCCAAGAAGGAGGAACTTGCATACCCAACAAAATACTATTAAAGAGTTCCTTTAGTGGCTCTATCATTTCTTCAGATAAAATCTTATAATACCTAGAAGTCAGTCCATCTGTTCCAGGAGACTTTCCAACCTTTAACTGCTTAATAGCTAAACCAATTTCCTCCACAGTAATTAAACTATTCATCCCATTTTGTTGTTCCTCTGAAAGTCTAGGAAAATGTACTGATTGTAAATATTTATCTATATCCAAACCCCTTATATTATCACTTGAATATAATTTTGTGTAAAAGTCCAAAAAGCTTTTTTTAATCAAATCTTGCTGAAAAACCTCAGTACCTTTATATTTTACTTTCTCTATAATTCTAGCTTTCTGTTTCTTTCGTAACTGATAAGCCAACCACCTCCCAGGCTTATTCGCATTGCAAAAAGTATTATGTCTCATATACGACAGATTGGTAGCCACCTGATCTGCCATCAACATGTTAAATTGTTCCTTAAGCATCTTTATAGATACCTTTAAATTATTATCAGTAGGGTTAAGAACCAACTCTTGTTCTTTTGATTTGATCTCTTCTTCTATTTCTCTACGTCTTTGTGACCCTTTTTCCCTAAAAACTTTATTCAATTGAATCAAAATTCCCCTCATATATGCTTTACTAGCGTCCCACACCATAGACATCGATGTTCCCTTATTCATATTTATAGTAAAAAAGTCCTTTAAATGTTCTTTACACTTTTGTACGAACTCCTCCCGATTAAATAAGTTCTCATTCAATCTCCAGGATCTTCTATTCCCGTCTTCCGAATATAACTCCATCCACACCGGACTATGATCTGACAATGTTCTAGGAAAAATTTTCACCTTCCTCACTCTAGGGAGGAAGTCACTAGTAATAAAAAAAAAATCAATCCTTGAAAATGACTGGTGTCTATCAGAATAAAAGGTAAAGTCTCTATCACTTGTATTCCTTTCTCGCCAAATATCAATAAGCTCGCAGCATTTTTAATTGAGGCACTATACATAGGTTGATTTAATTAAAAAAACGTAAATGCCTCAAATCACAATGTACCGAACAAATGACACATTCAATACATATTTTGTGAAGTAATTTATTGCCCTCTCAAATAATTTTCCTCTTCACTGAACTCATGTCTGCTGAAGATGATAAAATAATTTAGTGAAAATACACATGACATCAGACATGCATATGCCTTTCTTTAAGGCTTTCTATGTAGTCATCATTAAGTGCAATTCCCTAGCATTTTCCAGTCATTCAACAGCATGGGTCTCTCCAAAATGACAAACCATTTTTTTTTTTAAAAAGCAAGTATCTATTATGGATATTCTCAGTTATAAAAAACAGAATAGTAGAGAAATACAAAATGCAAAGAAAGGTAGCAAGTATTTGGGTGGTGATGGTGGATGGAATATAGTATATCACATTTGGTATTAAGGTCTCATCATTGTATAAATGACCGGCAGCATAATTAATATGCACACTTATATGCAAGCACAGAATCACCTAATTAAGAGAAACCTTTATGAAAAATATTCAAGTTGTAAAAAAAAAATCAGTATTTGTATCAGATAAGTTTATCAAACCTAACATAAAGGATCTCTACCTGCAAAACTGAATTGAAATATACTTGACAGTCATTTGATCAGCCTACCAATTTATAAACTGTGCTTTGCTTGAAGTGCCTCGTAATCAACATCCACATAATGGGGGATAGCTTTTAAATGAATGCAGAAGCTGGGATGTTTTCCAGCATTTATCACACTTTGAGAAGATTATAACAATGAAATATATGAGAAATCAAGGTTTCAATTATTTTTAAAAGGGGAAAATATTTAGAGACGTTCTAGCTTTTCATTTAAGAATTCTTCGACGCTATCTGTATTCCATTTCAGGATGCTCAGTTCTTCGGCAATGTTCCCACTGTCGTCCAAGAGCTTCAATACAGGATCAGAGCCGCGCACATACTATGGAGAAAAAACATATCTAAGGTTACTGTCTGTCTGGATTAAAAATATTCAGCCTATTTTGCTTGGTCAAACCTCGTTTCCCTTGCTAAAGTTCAAATGTCAGTTTTAGATTGAATTAATTATTGTAGCCTGTTGTAAATATGGATCTATTTATGCCATGAAAAAAAGTCAAACACAGGCCTTTACTGCTTTATCTACAGTCAAAATTGGGTTAGTTAATTCAAGTCTATGACTGATTGCAAGAATATTCCATCACCAGAGAAGAAAATTAGATTCAGCAGAATTAAATAAATATCTTGCCATTAAATAAAGCAGAGCTGTACTTGGAGTAGAAAAGATCAAGAGCCTATCTGAAAATGCAATATTGAACATTCCACCTTCCTCCTATTCAATCCTTCCTTATAAGATGTTGAAACAATTTAAGCATAGAAATTTCTTTCTTTTTTCACTAAGTACAAAAATACTATGACAACTGGAGGGGAAGAGCATTAGAGATGATAAAATATGTAAATACTACTTGTGGTTAATACATATTTTTGTGCAGTCTGATCTTGGGAGAACTCTCTTGTGTGTGCTAAACTTTGAAACAGAGATGTTTGCTGATGTAAGATTACTCCTAACTTTTATGTTATTCAATGGAAAGCCTGATTTTTTTTACTACTGAACTTCAATGGAAAATCTCTTAGCAACTGGACTCATGGTGCTAACAGAATCTGAAGGCACTCTGATACCATCACATAAATCATATTCAAAAATCATTCTGTATAAAAATATTGCCCTCATGTCTTTAAAATGTATAACGAATCAGTACAAGTTATTTTGTATCAGGTCAACATTCCTGCCTCCTTTAAAGTTAAATTTCTTTTTTATACAAGTAACTAACTCGCTATTTTTTATTATTATTGATCAAACCTATCATTTGCCTCTTTTGATGCAAAATGCATACTTGAATTCTCTGTATTCTCTCTGAATCCATGTTTTATACCCACCCTTCTACTACTAGTTGACCACAAAAAGGAGAGTAAGAGAGCAAAAAATATGCAAACTTAACTATCAGCTATCAACTTTAAGAGCGATAAACATTGAAAAAAGGAACATATTATATGGTTGGTATGATTAAACAAGGCTTTATTCCCTTGAGAAAGGAACCGCAACCAAAAACAAGGGGAAAATGTATAAAGAGGAACAAACTGTAAAAGAAAACTTGCCATACAAAGTTTTCTTACCAAAACAGGTACCATGACTTGTTCTGTATAAAATCTGGAAACCCGGGGTTAGAAAAAAAGGTTTTCCTATCAGGAAAATCTTTGGACTCTCCCAACTTCCATTTTGCCCAGTGAACAAGGAGGGGTCTTTTTTTGTTGTTGTTGGCAGGCACACTCTGAATCAGGGGTTCTCAACCTTGGCAACTTTAAAACTTATGGACTTCAATTCCCAGCTTTGCTGGCTGAGGAATTCTGGGAGTTGAAGTCCACAAGTCTTAAAGTTGCCAAGGTTGAGAACCCCTGAGTCTGAATGCTTGTAGAATATGTTCTCGGAAAGTGGTTAGAAAATGGCTGATCATATTCTTGGCTTGTTTAGTTGAATGCCACTCTCTATGCACAAAATGTTTCTAAATGTCTTATAATACTTTATGCCAGACAAATGTAATATTTTATGATTTTTTTTAAAAATTAAAAATTAAATAAAAAGGCAGTACCAAAACCAGAGAAAAAATTGGTCCTTACCTTAATCTGCAGTCCCCTGAACAGTTTGGGCTTGTCACTCTTGACAAAAGCTAGAATTCAAAAGAAAGAAAAAAGAATTCTAAATAGGTTTAATTTCTCCAGATAAATACCGTATCTGTTTTTAGGTATCAAGAGATTCATATTTTTACATACCGATTTTAAAATCTAACTGGAAGGCAAAAATGATTTTGGAATGCTACTCTGAACATTACATAATATTAAAAGATAACTGAAGGAGAACAAATGCCTCCTGAAGAAAATGGACAGCAATTGGATTTATGGTTAGTGCCACATGATATGAAAAAAGGGGGCGCTATTAATCACTCTAAAGTGTTTACAGTAATTCCTTATTCATTTTTCCTACCTAATTTATAGATGCCATTCTTTTCCATGTTAATCATGTTTTACAGGTAGTCCTTGCCCAGCAACTATTTGAAGTTGTGATGGACCTTCCCAGAACTACTTACCACTCTATTCTCATGCATTCTGGGCACTTGGCAACCAGTGTGGATTAGTAGCGTTCTGCGGTCACATGACCACCGTTTTTGGCAGGTTGGTTTCCAGCAAAAACATGACCACTGAAGATGGGTTTGTTTTATGGCTGTGGTATTTGCTTAGCAATCACAACCAGAATGACTGCCACAAACAAGGGCATAAATTAGGTGCTGTGTCATGGTGACTCACTTAATGACTACCACAACTTACAACTATAATTACAGGCTCAATTGCAGTCGTATATTAAGCATTACCTATAACTATACTATAGTACAGTGGTGGCGAACCTATGGCATGCGTGCCAGAGGCGGTACGTGGAGCCCTCTCTGTGGGCATGCGCCATCACCCCAGCACACATGGTCTCTAAAAGTTCGTCATCACTGGCCTAAGCCAGTCAGCCTGCCTGGAGCCGCCACTGGGGAGCCCACCATCCCACCCGCCAGAGACCCCCTGGATCTCCCCCAACCCTGCCCTGCCCTGCTCCCACGGTGTCCCTCCCCATAAGCAACATCGAGGTGGCCACGCCCACCCCGGCCACGCCCATCTAGTCTGCCATGACTACTGCAGCCACATCCATCCAGTGGCCACACTCACTGTAGCTGCGCCCGCCAAGTGGGCCACACCCACCCGGCGATACATAAGTGGGTTTTGGGTTGCAGTTTGGGCACTTGGTCTCTAAAAGGTTCGCCATCACTGCTATAGTATATTCATAGCCATAGTATTCTACTCTATTGTCTTGACCAATGTATGAGTACTAAGTCACCTGCATGTAAATAATGAAGCAGAGAGGTAGTATCAGAAATCTGGGCCCCTGCATGTGAGTTATTTGGCTAGATTTGTATATAATACTAAACCATGACTTAACAAAGGTCTGATGAATAACCCACAACTATTTATTTTCAAATTTATTTACATGCCATGGATTTGTAATTGGCTCATAGCAGTCTTTAAAAAAGAAATAAAACAGATCTATCAGCAGATCTAAATAAGCAAACTAAAAAATTCAAGAAACAATAATGCATTAACAAATAAAAGCCAATTCCAGATAGCAATCAATGTCCAAAAGCCCTTTAAAAGAGTTCAGCCTTCACAAACGTCCAGGAAACCATTCCTAAGAGGGTCGAATCAGCTTCTAGAGAATGTTTCACAATATGGGTTGGAAAAGAAGTTGTGTTGGAAAAAAATAATAATTTTTTTTGGCTCTTGTCCCCTTCATCTCACAAGCATTGGCTGGATTTATATATAATTCAAAGTGATGAAGGATGGTATATCAACCACAATGTCTAAGTTCACACAGCATGCTAAATCAAATCCAAACAAATCCTATTATGTGTAATACAATGAGTAAACTCAGAAACAATCTGGGAGATCAGCATTAAGTTATCCAGATGAGATGCAAATTTGCTTTGTTGATTGAAGAATTAAAACCTTGCAGTGTTTATCACAGTGGTATGGAACATTTCATCAACTCAAAGATATTCCTTTGTAGACAGATTTCTCTTTCGCTTTTTCGGGAACATTAGCAGACCAGATCTCACTATGCCAAGAACAAAGTGATATAGAGTGATAGAAATAACTTAATGCTGATCTCCAGTGTTGCTCTGTCTGATGTCAATTCAAAACTCTAAGACATATTGTAGAGTTGGCAGCTGCCTCACACTAGCAAAAATGAACTGAGGCACCTTCTGGATTTAAAAAAAGGCAGTAAACAACCTGCTTTATTTTCTGTTGAAACATTCTCAATATGTGATCTGAGGATGAGTAAGCATCAGAGCATTTTAATTTAAAAAAGAAGGAAAAATTATGCTAGTTGAAAAATGCCACTTCCACTATAACAAATGAGATTTTATTAGTCTCCTGAAAGAGAAGAGATCTTTGTCCTAAAACAGAAGCACGGAGTCTGTGTCATAACAGCAACAGGTTAAAATGAGGAAAACGAGGACACGGAATTTACAAAGATGTGCAAAATATTCCATGCGTTTAACAGCTAGGTTCAGGTGGACATGCATGTTTCAGGCAGAAGTGATGTGTGTCCATGTGTGAAAAAAAAGTTTTTGGAAGAAGGGGGAGGAGGAGGAGAAAGAAGAAAGGTAACATTTCCACTGCTGTCTTCTTCTTCTTCTTGTGCCATATCCGCTATCGGACGTTGGCGATCATGTTGGCGATCCTGTTTTTATCAGCAGCTGCACGAAAAAGTGCTGCTGAGTTTTGTCCAAACCAGTCCCTTAGATTTTGAAGCCATGATGTTCTTCTTCTGCCTGGACCTCGTTTGCCTTCAATCTTTCCCTGGAGGATTAAATGGAGTATGTCGTATTTTTCTGGGTGTCGCATCACATGTCCGAAATATTCTAATTTTTGTTTTTTAATTGTTTGGATGATTTCCCTTAGCTTTCCCAGGTGGCTTATCACCTCCTCATTTCTGATCTTGTCAGCCCACTGTTGTCTACAAATCTATAATACAGTAGAGAGAGCTTTTGCTCAATTGATAGAACAGAGACAGAAAACAATGGGACAATAAAAAAAGAACAAAAAACTGGCAGAAGCAGGGAGAAACCTCAGGTGGGCTGCTTGAATAGCAGATGTTGGTAAAAGAAAACAGAAAAGAAATCTACAGTTCAGCTGTTAAAACCAGAAAGGAGCACTCGCAGTTCAGTGCTAAATCTGCACATTGCAGGTCCAGGTTGAACTTCCGGCATCTCCAGGTAAAAGAAGCAGACAATGGGAGAATACTCCAGATGCCAGCCAGGTGAACACTACTGAGTTAGTGTACAGCAATTTATAATAACTAATAATAATTTAAAATAACTAATTTCATAGCCAAAAAATAATCTTTGGTAGACAAATCTCTCTATTTGAGAAGCAACTGCTCTAATTCAGGGAACTGCAAAAGATAAGCCCAGTGTGGTGGATCTGAAGGAGAATACTGCTCAGCTGAAACAAGAGTCTGCAATTTTAAGAAAAAGTCATGATTTTTGTGCAGAGGAAAATATTGTTGACTGTTGAGAAAGTATTTTAAATCTCAGTTATTTTAAAAGATGAATTCAGAAAAGGGATCGTGTTGCTTTCTTACAGATAACATAAAATAATTAAATGTTAATACACTACAGTTAGACTTGGCTGCCATACTCATTTAGTAATAGTTTCAAAGTTATAATGACATTGTAAAAGTAATTTTAAGAACCAGCCCTCACATTTATGACCATTATTATGACGTATGTGATCTCATCAGTGCACTCTTCCCAGGAAAATATGCTGAAGATCATGAGGTGAAGGAATCTACATATTTCCGTGGCAACCCCCTGCTTTGGAACACATTTTCTTCCGAGGCTCATGGGTTCTCTAACTTGCTGGTTTATAAGGTGCTAAGAAGGATTTTACTCTGTAGGACTTTTGTACTGGTGACAAGGAAAGATTGCCTGAGATTATGTAGAAATGATGTTTTGTTTTACTTTTGTTTGGTTGATATTATTGTTGTAGATGAACTAGAACAGGGGTGGGCAACCTTGGCTCTTTTATGATTCGTGGACTTGAACTCCCAGAATTCCCGAGCCAGCCATGCTGAGGGGAAAGGGAGAGGTTTCCAAGCTGAGCTATGCTGGCTCAGGAATTCTGGGAGTTGAAGTCCAGGAGTCATAAAAGAGCCAAGGCTGCCTACCCCTGAACTGGAATCTCTGGAGTGGAGTGATGCAGAAGTTGCTACATGAATAAATTAAATGTTCATAGATTAGCCACTCAATTTGATACAGCTATTCCTATACCAAGATTTTCCAGTGAAACTGAAAGAATGATTATAAAAAAATAAAAACAATCAATGTGCACTACTTAAAACAAATGTCCAGGTTTTGGGATATTCAGCAAAGAAACAAGTGGGTCCTACCAGACAAAAGTCAACTTAAAAAAAAAAGGAAAGCCTTGGCAATAACAGGGTATATAGTCCAAAACAATCTAAAAATATTCTATCTTTTGAAGCAACAGAATGGTCTTCATCTAGCCTCATGTTCAATTATAGTTATTCAAGTGACATGTAAGGAACAAACAAAGCCCTCAGAACAAAACCAGTAATTCTTCTCTAGGAAATGGCTGGCTGCAGTTTAAGATTTTAGCGTTGCTGAATAGAACCACTGTTAAGAAAACCTCTTACACTCAACACTTCTTAGAAATCTTAAATGTTTGCAAAGCAAATGACTTCTCATGCCTGCTCTGCAACGTGAATGCGCTACCAGCGCTACTTTTTTTCCCTTCTATTTCTGTTGTTTCTGATTCTGAAATCACTCTTTGTTATTTATTTATTTAATATTTATGCCACTTTTCACGCCAGGAATAATAGTATCCTAAAGCGATCATTCACACAGCTGCCAACAACCTCCTCCCATCCTATTATCATGTTTCCAACAGCCAACTCTCAATAAGCATTGGACAGAATGATTTCGCCTAACAGATATTTTAAAAATAGTTGGGGCAAGGAAGGGAACGGTGGAAAATGGGAGATAGCCATTTACACACGTATCTCGCTATGTGTGCACGTATACATCAATATAAAAACAAAGTGGAATTGACATGGATATTTAAAAACCCACACACTATATGCATGTACATAAAGCTACTGCATATTCAAGAGAAAAACTCAAGGCCTGGGCTACATCTCTCTCAATCCTTCTTCTAATTCTGTTTCTATCAGCAAAGTGAAGAGCAAAATTTTCACCTCCCCACTATCTTGATAGGAAAAAAAAGAACAGTGACTGGCAGTTTTTAATTCAAGAAAGGAAACCAGAATTAGATGGGATGGTAAAATATTATTGCACGGATTCTGGGAAAGGAAGGTTGAAAACAAAAACAAAACTGAACTACAACTTCTATCACTGACCATGCTCTGTAGTACTGATAAGAACAAGAGTTCAGAATCTGTATTGAATTGACCCATCCCTTATAAATTCAGTATACACATACTATGTCAAACTAGACATTCCTTCAGGATTTAAACAAATGATGGGGTATAATGACACTGATTATGGAAAAGAAATACCAACCACTGCAATTTCACTTACCCTGAACCTGAGGGAACCTCCCCAATTTTCATCCACACACTTCAAGGATTGCTCCTGCATAGAGCTGTAAGAAATAAGCAACGTATATTAACAATCCGATCCAACAATATTACTTTTCGTGTGGAGCATCAATTTAACTTGATATACATTTACTTTTAATAAAAAAAATTACCAAGATAATCGATACATGTGCCTGAATTTTCTATATAGCGAATTGGTTTACCAAGATTAAAAAAACACCTTAAATAAATTACTAATTAATGTTGTGCAAGATTGCACATTCTACACATTATCATTAAGAAAACCTGCTGACGCTATATCCATTCCCATAGGAGACACTGAAACTATGGACAGATATCCAGGGGGAAAAAATCTGGAAGGACAAGAACTAACATACTTTACCAGAATTATGTAGATGCCATTCTAGATAGAGTGATAATCATACTATTGGATTCAGTTTACGCTATCAAAAATTCTGTCACTTTTAATGATTTTTAAAAACATTCTAGGTTGATTTGAAAGTTATCTAAAAAGGGGGACACAGGCACAGTTAACACATGCCTTGAATTTATTTCATTACAGTAATATGTTCTGTAACCCGCTGAAGGGAGTATGGAAACTGCCACTAATACAGCATGCAAGTCTTGGTTGGTAATCCTCAGGTTATGAAGGCAACTGAGACTGGAATTTCCTTCACAAAGGGATGCAGTTATAAAGGGTGATGTTCCTGTGACTTCATTGCTTAGTAACACAATCTTGGCAGTCCCTGTGGCCATCATTAAGCGAGGTTCATTAGGTGAGAGTTTTGTGGGAAGAGGCATTGAAATTACATCCCAAGCAAGCAGCTGATCGGCAAGAGCTACAGGTGGGCAGGTGCTATGGAGAATGGGCAGGTAAGTATTGTAGGGAGGAGCTATAGAGCAAGGGTCCCCAACTACCGGTCCATGGACCAGTACCGGGCTGCGGCATGCAAGCAACTGGTCCACACAAACAAGGAAAGCCCCATCCATAGGATCCAGGCAGCACACAAAGTCATTCATGCCCCCTCCGGTCTGCGGAAAAGCCTTTCTCCATATAACTGGTCCCTGGTGCCCAAAAGATTGGGGACCTCTGCTAAAGAGTGAGGAGGGGCACTACAAAGTACAGGAGGGAATGAATATTATAGGCCAGCACTGTGGAGTGCAGGTGCTATGGCTGGGCACTACAGAGCATGGACAGGTGGCTGCTACAGAATGTGAGATCTCCATGCAGGCTTCTTGCGAGAAAAAGCAGCAAGAAAAACTTGCAACCTTCTGCTGGCTTCCCCAGTGACTTTGCTTCTGTGAGCAGAGAAGGTCATAAATGATAACCACATGACTGCAGGGCACTGCAACCACTTAGTAACTGTGAGTTGCTAAGTGCCTGAATCATGATCATGGCACTGTGGGGAATCTATGGCAGCCACAATTTTGAGGACCAGTTGTAAGCCCCCTCACTCAGTACCACTGTAACTTTGCATGCTCACTGAACAAGGGGTTGTAAACTGAGGACTACCTATTCACGCGTAGGACAAAGTGTTCAGAACATAATGATTTGCTATTTGTGACAATGGCTTTTGTTGTCCGTTTCAGAATTCAATTAAAAGTTTTCATTTGAGATTCAAAGCTTTTATTGTGTAAACCATATTAGCTGAAGGACTGCCTGTATACATATGATCCTTCATAATTGCTAAGATCAGGGCCTGAAGTTCTATTTTCTGGCCCACCAGCATTAGGCTAATGTGTACCAGGAGGTAGACTTTTCAGTACCCAACCAATGCATCTTTAAAGACAGATTATTTTGAGGAGCCTTTGATGCTTTAAAATGTTTACCCAGGTGCTGCTGTTCCATTTTGTTTTGCATGTTGCCTCTTAGTGAGGTCAGGGCATCCTGGCCTGATGCTACTATAAAATTTTGTTGTTAATTGCGAAGTCGTGTCTGACCCGTCGCGACCCCATGGACAATAAAATACATAATTCATTTCATTGGAGTAAACCAGGGGTAGTCAACCTTGGCTCTTTTATGACTCGTGGACTTCAACTCCCAGAATTCCTGAGCCAGGAATTCTGGGAATTGAAGTCCACAAGTCATAAAAGAGCCGAGGTTGACTACCCCTGGAGTAAACCAATGAAACATCATTTCAACCTAGTTCAAGCATGATGTGGTTAGTAGTGCTTTCGATGATGGCTATTGTGCTGCCTGTTCCGTTCTCCTTGGTTGGGGAGCATAAAACCTAGGGAACAATATAGGCAAAAGCCTTAAAAACTATCAGATTACCCCTGTGATCTTTTCAGGGATTAGTCTTTTGAATCCTTTGCCTTCCAGGTAAAGGAATTAATAGGCCAAAAAGTGTAATATGCTGAGATTTAGAATCACAAATGTGATTTCATTTAAAAACACAACACATCTCCAAGAAAATGAATATGGATGTATTACATCAGCAAGACAAATTTCATACCATGGAGCCAAAATGTAGAAATTCATGGACCAAGCGGCTAAAACATTCCAATGAAAATGATGCATTGCATTTTGGAAATGCAGATAAAAGAGAAGGCTTACTCAGAGGTGCTTACAAGTATTTGTAGTTTATAAAGTTGGATTTTTATTATTTGTAACTGGAAAATTGTCCAATGCAGTACACCTAAAAACACTGAAATCAGGCATATTTAAATCCTTCTGATTTCAAAGGGAGAATTATGCAGATCTTTAAAAGCTAAATTCTAAATATGTACTCAGGAGGGAAGTTTATATCTGAAAGCTAAATATTCCATTGAAATCAGCAAGAAGGGGAAATGCTTAATTCTTGTTCAATCATATCTTTGTACCTGCTTATTGAATGGATCAATCTTTCTTTTAAATCAGACAATTATTAGAGCTGACTCGAGACTTCTCGTTATTACAATAAAAAGCATACAAACATTTTAAAACTAGCATCTTGAATTTCAACATAACTTAGGACTCTGAGCTTATTTATTTCTATATTTCAATAAATGATCTCTTCTGAAATCCTGGCAGATTCATGAATAATGCAATGCATAAGGTAAACCAACCCCAAGAGAGCCTTGAATTCTGAGGTGAATGTTGATTGTGGGACCTGAGAGACTCATGATCAAATTCCCTATTCGACTATGAAGCAAACAGAGTCATCTCCGAATATTCCACTTTTTTTTTTTAACCATACATCTACTGAGGTGAAAATAAAATTCTAAGTAAATTTCGAAGGGAGAAGATGAATAAAGTTCAAGCTAAACATGAAGCTGGGATGAAAGTCAAGAAACAACGTCCTGTCCTTTCACCATTCTAGTGATAAAGGAAAATATTTGTAGCTCAGGGTTGATATGAGGGGTCCTAGGTGCTCTCTGAGTTTGGTTGTTTTCTTGCAGATATTTCATTACCCAAATTAGGTAACATCACCAGTGCTAGTAAGAAAAACTCATCCATTACTAGCACTGTTGACATTATATAGTCTGGATAATGAAACATCTACAAGAAATCAATCAAACTCAGAAAGCATTAAGGACCCCTCATTTTCTAATTCTAGAATGAACCTATCACATTTCTACCCTCATTACAGGACCTCCTCCTCCTTCTCTACTTCATAGGATCACTAACAACATGGTGATTGAATATCAAGGATTTATCTCTGATCTAATAGTTACACTTTCAAGAGAGTATCAACATTTTATTTGGGATGAAAATATTAAAAAAAAACAAAGAAAAATGGGAAGGAGTATTCCCACTGACATTGCCATAACCAAGACAATCAGTCTGTTTTGCAATTACTACTATTTTGATAAAGCCTGCAGCAGAAGCCCAGAGGTATATGATCTAAAGCACGGGTGTCAAATTCGCCGCGCCATGTGACGTGTCGTGACGTATCGTGACTTTTTTCGCATTGCCAGAGCTGGGGTGGGCGCGGCCTCCACATGATGCAACCGGCCCACGGGCCGGCAGTTTGACACCCCTGATCTAAAGGAAACTAAAAATAAGAGTCAGAATCCTTTAAGGTCACAGCTATATTTTAATTACCACAGCAAAATGAAACTGACTTTAAAATGAAGTTAAATCAGGTCATGCAAATAACATTAGCCTAAAGCACCAAACACATTCTACTATATTATCAGTTCGTAGAACTGGCAGCTCTTCATGGTAACTTGGTTTAAATTATTCTCAAAGATCTATTTTCAAGTATTTCTATCCCTCTTATCTATTCCCTTCATATACAGGAGTGGGGTATTTTTGTTTTGTTTTCGAAAAATACCATTTATGGGAAGGGTAAAATTACGGAATCTTTGTAGAAATAATTTCCTTATATTATAATATTAATACTGATCATGTAAAAGAGTAGTTTCACTAAGTATCTCACTCAGTTTCTTGGCATTCTCATGCATACCATTTGTTGTGCTAATAATCCATACTGTTCAACATACCATACTGTTCAACATGCATACCATTTGTTGTGCTAATAATCTCTTTCCATACTAGCCCTGATGTCAGGTCAATGATGGGAGACTTGGAAATGGAAAGCTGCTTCAAAGCAGCTGTTGAGAGTTGACCATTAGGCAAAAAGAAAAAAATATGTATACAGAAAACAGCCTTTGGGCTGACAAAAATTCTGCCCATGAACAGAAGAAGGCTTCACACAAAGTCTTCATTACGATGCTTTGAAGAATGATGCCAGTATGCTTGCTCCTTCCCAGAAGGGGGAAACAGAGGAGATTTGTCATGAGAAATTCATTATGGAGCCTTGAAAAGCACTAGGAGCAAGCAACCATCTGTTCTACTTCAGCCCTTGCCTTTTAAAAGGAGCACGCATATGAGAATATGCATATGAGGCATGCATCTTAATTATCATCTGCAGAGATCTGATACAGCATACAAAAATAAAAAGGAGCATTGTGTTCAAAAACGACAACAAAAACATTCATCTGCTGAATTCTGAGAAGGTTCATAAGAGACAGTATAGAGAAGTCTGTGAATGGACTCATAGCTGGAATTTGGTTGTTTTGTTTTCAGTTCAGTGTTTCCTGTTGTCCAAGAAAGAGACAGCCATTCTGCTTTAAAAGCCAGCTAGATCTTTCTGAGGAAGATTTTGACTAAAGCTTCAGATTCACACCCTTGTTCCATTTCAGAAGCCATATAAGCCAATTAGCAGAGAACAGACTTCTTAGATTTATATATATGTATATTTACACACACACACACACACACACACACACACACACACACACACACTATCAGGCAACCACTGGATTCACTCTTTTTTTTAAAAAAAATTGAGTTCTAACAGTGAAAAATATCAGAAACTACTGGATTATTAGAAATTAGAAAATGCAGTGTAAAAATAGATTTAATTAAAGGAAATAGGTAATTCCAAAAGAGATGACAGTCACTAGTAAAAGAGCAAAAAGTCAGTTCCAAAGTGCAAGTCAATACATGAATTGGCTTTAATGCTAGCGTCTATTTTCCAGGGGGTAGCTTACAAGACTGAAAACAGAATTTCTGGCACGTTTTAACTTTTTCAGAACAGAATAGTATATGTGTGTACAGGTAGTTTTTGACTTATATCCATAATTGAGTCTGGAAATTTGGCTTTGCATCATTGATGTCATTAAGTGACCGTGTGGGGTATCTCGGGGGTGAGGGAGACCCTGGCTTCAATTTGGGAATGCTGAGCTTCTTGTAGTGCTTAAGTTCAATGCCCAGTGTCATTGCCGAGGTGGCGCAGCAGTTAGAGTGCAATACTGCAGGCCACTTTAGCTGACTGTGTTCAGCAGGTCAGCGGTTCAAATCTCACCGGCTCAAGGTTGACTCAGCCTTCCATCCTTCTGGGGTAGGTAAAATGAGGACCCAGATTGTTGGGGGCAATGTAAATATATATATATACATTGCTTACTGGTGTACACTGCTTAGAGAGTGCTTGCACTTAAAGCAGTATATAAGTCTCATTCATAAATAAATAAATAAATAAATAAATTGCCATCTGATACTACTCGCTCATTTGCTTAGGAATTCCCCTGTAGGTGCATGCTTGAAACAGGTCACAGTCCAAGCCCTCCTTAAAGCAATGGATTAACAATTGCTCTGGCCACTCTTATTCTGCCTGCGACCCTTCGGAACTCTTGAACAAACTCCTTTGCTGGTCGACCCCTTTGCTTTAGGTCGCATATCTCCACTTCGGCTTGCAGAGTCTGGGACTCGTCTTCAAACCTGGCTCTTAGTTCAAAAAGATCTATGTTCCCTAGTCCGGTGTATCTTCATCGTGAAGACTGGTTATCTACTTTGCAGCCTCCCCTTCTATGTTGGCTACCACTGCATTCACCATTACCCTCTTGTCGGGTAGACAAGGCCATAGGGGTCTAGATGAGCCCATACTTGGTTCAGGAAGTAAGACAGCTTATCTAGGTCCCCATCAAACATGGCTCTCCAACTCCTGTGGATGGTGGATCCACAGGAGTTGGAGGTGCCCAGTGTGCTGGATACCAAACAGGGCATCGGTACGGGGGCCGTGGCTGAGATGGAGCCCATCTCTGGAAACCTCTTGGCTGCCCCGCTAGGCTCGCGGCTTGCTATTGGTATGGAGGGCTTCACCTGGGGCCTGCTGCTGGCCTGTGAGGTGGGGAAGCTGCACGAGTCACGCTGAGTGGACTCGGGCTCCGATGGATGAGGAAAGGTTGGGTTGTTCTAGCCTCAGCCCCAGCTGAGACCTCGTATCTTGCAATCAGCATCACTTCTCTGATTTCCATTTGGTTGAACTTCTCCTTCAATCTCTCGAACAAATGCCCATGGACTGCTATCAGATACTTCCATTCCCCTGATTCATCCCATCCATTTCGGTGTGAGAGATAGGGGGCTGTGGGAGGAGATCAAGGGGAACTCAGCTTTGGTAGCCTTGGGGATACTCTTGCGCTGGAAGTCTTCCTCTACTCGGTATAGATCCCCAATGGCTAGAACAGTGGTTCTCAACCTGCGGGTCGGGACCCCATTTGGGGTCGAACGACCATTTCACGGGGGACGCCAAACAACGCAGTCCGCCATTTTTTCCCCCTTTTCCTTAGCTGTGCTACTCCTTTTTATTCTATTGGCTTTTGAAAGCCAATAGAATAGACTCTCTTGAATAGAGTCTAATTCTATTGGCTTTCAAAAGCCAATAGGAATTGTCCAGGCTGTCTCTGCCCTGCTGAGCCCGCCAAAAGTCCCATTCTGCAAACGGTGCTGCACCAGTTGAGTAGTCCTCGACTTACGACTGGTTGAGTAGTCCTTGACTTATGACCGGTTGGGGTCATGGCATTAAAAAGGTTGAGAACCACTGGGCTAGAACTTCTTCTTGCACTGCTGGCCTGTCAGACTTGTCTGCACGGATTTTCAGCCGAGCCCCATTGGTGGAACTCTGTCCCCTGTCTGGGCAGCCATCCGTGTCCCATCTGCAGGTGTTGCACCAGGATTAGTGGTCGCTTCTCCTTTTTTCTCTATTCTGCAGTCTTCCAAGTCTTTGCCAACCTCCCAAAAGAATTGGAACTCAGGACCCCGAAGAGTGCTCTTCGATAGCTTTCTATCTCAGAGCAGATTTTTTTTTTTGTAGAGTTGGTTTAATGTCAAGGTTCTGACTAATGAACCCAAACAAATCAGAACCCCGAGGCTTGAAGTTTTCTCAAAGAACATGTTTATTGGATACATAATATTGGCACTGTCAAAAGTGAAAATAACTCTAAACTCCCCCCCCCCAGGAATTCAATGTATCTAAATGTAGCATTTCCCTCCCCTTACTATGCTAGTGATCATGCTACCCAATGAAGGCAATTGGCGGGCTTTGTGACACTTATTCTCTCCACCTTCCAGCACTTATGGGAAAGACCTTGGTTCCCACGGGATCACTTATGTTTGGTCTAGCAATCCTGTTGAGTTCTTCCCCCCCTTCCTCCCAACCTGTGTGGCAACCGAGAACGACAAAGATGGCTTCAGCCAGTTTTGTTTCAGAAATTGATCATTAAGCATGGCATGCTTTTGTTGAAAACTGGAAGTGCCACTTTCTGGCAAAAACAATGTAAAATGCAGTCATGTGACCAAGGGATGGTGAAAATGGTCATGAAGGCAGCTGTATTGCTGTGCACCTGAAGTTTGGCCATGTGACAGTGGAGGGGGCCTGACCACTGGATCTCTCAATTCAGGTTGTAAGTCCCCTTTGGGAGGTCAATTTTAACTCTGAACAGTGCCTAGGTGATTGGTCATAAGTTGAATACTATCTGTATATCATTAATATATTTTAAAAGAATTAAAATATGTTTGTCAGCGCCAAATACCTTTGGCTGAGGGGATAGGATAATTTTAACTAAAAAGTATGTAAGTGAACAGCACAGTTAACTAGCTTCACAATGCAGTGATCCCTACTATATTGAATTCAGTGGACAGATCTCCAGAAGATAAGGCTTTTCAATTATTAGTGATGAGTATATAACTGCTTAGCATTTATTTGATCACATATCATTATTTGCATACAGTACTATTATGTGTTAAAATCCAGTTTAACTCATTAGAGATAGTTTTAAGTGCAGTCTTGCGTAGAAGGATTAAAAGAAAGATACTGCTGGAAGAATTATAATACTATATATAGATAACAATAAACTAGTTTCCATATGGGAGTTAGCGTACTAGTATATTAATAGCTGTTTTCCATGAATGATTTTTTTATATTAAGAATATCAACATTTAATAAGAATTTTTATTATAATTCATGATGATTTTATTATAATTATAACATTTAATATTAGACTCAAAGAAAGAGTACTGAAAGGATAAAGTGCAAGGGAAAAGCAAAAAGAAAGAGAGGGAAGGAAAAAGTAAAAATAAAGAAAAATAAAATATTTATAAAGGTGACTTCCAACATTCATCACAAGTATGAACAAATTTTACACTCTACTACCTCTAGGGTTACAATTATCTCTTCATTCCATATCCCATCCTTATCTATAAACAAATCCATAAAGCATCGTGTTTTCTCATGTATGCCTGTGTCTCAATAAAAATGATAATCGCAGTAATGAACCAATGCATTGTTGATCTATTCTCTTATCCAAATAGTATTAATTGTGCTCTGTACTCTCTTGATGTTTGCCTTGACCTCATTTTGTTAACTTTATTAAATTAGCATGCAATAGATTCCTTTCACATCAAACAAGATTGGATGATTTGATTCTTCCACGAGAACAGAATTGAGCCAAGAAGCAAATAATAATAATAAAAGAACAGGAATAAAAATGTGCATTGTGGTGCAGTGGTTAGAATGCAGTATTGCAGGCTAATTCTGCCCCAGCCTGGAGTTCAATCCTGATGGGGCTCAAGGCTGACTCAAGCCTTCCATCCTTCTAAGATTGGTAAAATGAGGACCCAGATTGTTGGGGGCAATATGCTTACCCTGTAAACTGCCCAGAGAGTGCTGTAAAGTACTGTGGGGCAATATATAAGTTGAAGTGCTATTGCTATTGCTAAAAGATTATCAGAAATTCTTTACACTTCCACTTGCTATCATTATCATTAACTTGACTGGTAAAGTAGTGATTATGCTACTCGACACACAATTAACATAGGGGAAAAGAAATACAGCTTATTGATTAGCATTCATTTTATGTTGAGAAAAGACAAGGGCTCTCTATGCAGGAAGAATATGGCAACAATTTCTCCCTTTGCATGCAGAATGGGAGACTAACTTACTGTAAAAACCAATAGGATAAAATTTAAGTCACTTTTTCTATCAGGAAGGCAAAGCTTAAAATTTCTTCCTGTTGTATGCAGGAAGCTCTGTCCCTTCAATCACATGAATTGATTTTATCAAATTCTGTACTACTTTTAATCTGCAACTGGTTAAGGTACTTGGGAACAGAAGAGAATGTGCGCAACAGTCAGCATAATACAGTACATAATTTAAACGCATCTATTAGGTGGCTAACTCATGAAAATTTTGATGACCAATGCTTAAAAGGCATATGAAATATGTTTTCAGATATTATGTGATTATCATTTTTGATTCGGCCTGGACATAATCAAAGTCATAAATTTAAACTATAATATACAAAAACAGTAAAATGGGATACAAGCAAGTTCCTATGAAGCATAAATCAGTTATTACAATGACATGCAATTCATTGTACATGTACAACCTGTGAAAGTCAATTTTTTGAAGTGTTGCTTATACAGTGTTTATATAATAAAAAGTATCAGCTTTTTTAAAAAGTTGCCAAACAGTTTTCATTCATGCCTTTTTAGAAAGACAAAATATTCTGAGAAGTTTCCGACTGTATGTCATGTAATTCTTAAACCTCTCTAAATAAATCTAAGAAACCTAATAAATTTTGTTTCTTGAAACAGAATTTCTGAATTACTAAGCATGCTATTCAAAGCACAGAGGACTCTTTCAGAAATGTCTTTACAATGAACTGGGCATTCTTATCACTCTGGTCCAGCACAAGATAAATTACTTCTCTGCAAATATTTCATTGTTGTACTAATAAATGTTTTTAATTGCATTTAGTTGTGTGGCACCTGATAATGATGCCTCGAGAATAGAAACAATACATTTTGATTTCACACCAATGGGGGATGACTATTACCAATAATTATATAAATAATTGGCTTCTCCTGAATGGCAGTAAGAACAGTTATACAGAAAAAGTTCATCACTTGCCATAATGGAAATATTCAGATCTGAAATACAATAGATATTTTCCTTTCTTTAGATAGGAAAAATATTCTTCTATTGTAACATGCACAATAAACACATATACTGTATTTATTACAACATCAACAAATAGTTGGTTTTTACCCCGAGGAGCTGATATTTAAAAGAAACGTAACTAGCTATTTAACAAAATCTTCTAAACGTTTTCAGTAAATAGCAATGTATTATTGTTAAGCTAACAAATGGAATCTGTTCAACTTTCTCTTCAGTTGATTGTATTTAATCTAACATTTAACTGATTGTATTTCATTTTGCTCAAACTTAACAGACTCCCTAAGATACAGAAAGCAGACTGCTGGCTGACTCATATTTGACCTTAAAGTTTTAGGAAAATCAGTACTGGCTTAACCAAATGAAAATGCCAACAAACTTCTGTTGGCAAAATTTACAGTATTAAGATTTAATAAAAACGTTCAGTATAAATAATCTTATATCACAGGATAGTTAAAACACATTTTAGCTCAGATATTTAAACATAACAATGAAACCTACCTTTCTAGTTTCAGATTGAGCTTCCTCTTGGCAGCACTTTCTGCAGAATGGATCTAACTGATTCAAGCCAAATTGGCCAAGAAGGTCACAAGAACTGCACAACAAATTACTGGAAAAGCCAAGATCTCTGCATGCCTCCGATGACAATTCTGCTCCATAAGCAGATATCTGAAATCAAGTAAGATTTATGCAATCACTTTAACATAGATATCTCTAATGTTTCAGTATCCATATCAACAATTTCTAAATAACATAGTTTCAAGATCTTCCATTTCCCACTGCAAACAAAATCTACGATTACTCTTTTGAGAGGACTCAGGTAAACAGGAAGCATATTCACTAATTTACCTATTTGCTATGTGAGGTTTATTGCCACAGGAATTGTTGTATTTATCCTGTCTGACTGGTTTGCTATCTTTACTAACTTTAATTTGTTCCCTTTGAGTTTAGTGAATAATGAGCTATGAGCTCATAATGGTTTGAGAATCGGCTTATGTCGTTTATTTTGGAAAGCCCAGCATGAATTTGTGGAGAGGTGGTGTTATGTTCTTCATTTAGCAATTAAATATTTATCTTGTTCTTATTGCAGATCTGATCTAATACTACACATATTAACGGCAGCAAGAACTATATTTGCCCAACATTGGAAAAATGAAAACTTACCAACAGAAAAAGTATTAATTAAGAAAATTTTGGAGTGCGCAGAAATGGATAGATTGACCTTAAAGATTAAAGAGAAAGAAGACTCTGTATTTTAGAACATGGGATAATTTCTATCAATGGCTAGAAAAACAAGTCAGAGAGAAAGGAACATGTTATGTAATTTTGAATATAGTTAATTATCATATTGTTTATGATAATTAACTATATCTATTATTGTTAGTTAAGTGCATGTACCCAGACATTATGCTGTTTGTTAAATACTGAAAATATTATTTGGAAAAATCCCAACCACAACCCTAACTAACCTCAACCCTAACCCAAATCCCAACCCTAATCTTGACCCCACCTTATCCCCAACCCTATAAAAACTAATAAAATCTATACAAAAAAAAATCTTGTTCTTCAAAGGGCTCATTTGCTTTTTTATTTTCATAACTGCCTTGCAAGGCAAATTGGGTTGAAGGCTAGTGAGTAGACCAAAATCATCCAGAAAGGTTTTTTTTTTTTTTCTGAACATGGGGCTTTAACTTGCCACTTCAAAAGTTTCCACTGCCCCCACAATTCAAGTCTTACTTGCAAGGGTGAAATAATAGTATAAATGCCCACAAAAACTGCTACTATGGTGGTGGTGGGAGATTTACCCAGTTACAAAGGCTCCTAGGATGGGTGTGTCAAGTCACAAAACTCTACAATTATAGTTTATTTCTCAAGCCTTTTAATGCCATTGTTATAGTTTCAGTTACTATATATAATTGGCTAGATTTTTTTTAATTTTGGTTTTAACAGGCTGTTAGGGTAGTAGCGCTTTTACTATTGACCTATAAGCCACCTAGACCCATCTAGCAAGCAAACTGTGTACAGATAAGTAGAAACTATGAATGTGATTTTGGTCTTGAAATTAAAGATCTAATCACTTCAAATAGCGTCTTTGGGAATTGGGGGGGGGTATATACATTAAGAACATTAATAAAATTTAATTAACTTATTATGTAAAGTTCTATTAACTATATTTCCAAGGCTCAAGGTTGACTCAGCCTTCCATCCTTCCGGGGTAGGTAAAATGAGGACCCAGATTGTTGGGGGCAATGTAAATATATATACATTGCTTACTGGTGTACACCGCTTAGAGAGTGCTTGCACTTAAAGCGGTATGTAAATCTCATAAATAAATAAATAAATAAATCTGTTCCAAAGTATTCATATATCGAATTCATTCTCCCCCCCCCAATATGTTCCTTAGTACGACTAAGAAATTAAAAATGGGGGGGGGAAACCTACCCAATATAGCCAATGGCGAACACCGAAATAATTATACTGAATCGATTACAAGACTTAGCATACTTATTCGAGTAAAACCACGACAAGCTTTTACGCTGATTCCAAAGCGTTTAGCTAAGATATAACAAGGGCCGTATCCAGCTCAACTTTTTTACTTTTTTCCAAAAAATCAAGCGCATCTGCATTTTGCAATCTTTTCGGGAAGGAACAGCCGGAAAGTCGAAGAAATAGCGAGTCAAAAATAATGAGCAGAAATATATTCGCCTCAAGACCCCCTCTGGCTGCTCCCCAACTCATCGTCGCTACTTTCCTCGTTCTAACGGTGCTTTCTTACCGCCTGCAGCGTCGCTAGCAACCAAAGCCAGTAACGGCCAAACCCCATGGCTCCCTCTCGAATCGCCATGTTGGCACAGACGGTCAGCACAGGCATTCTATTGATTAGGCCCCTATACCGGCAGGATGACCTAAGTACTGCCTGTTTCGAGCAAAGGAAATATCCATACGGTTCTCCCATTCACACGGAACTGACCAGTGTAAAAAAAATTCGAGAAGGGGAAGAACATATTGGAATTTGCAAGAAACAATTTACATGCCTTCCAAGACCACTCACTCTCTCTTTTTTTTCAGGCACTTTTTTTGGACGCTTTGGAATAGAACTACCTACTCTCCTTAGCGAATGGTGCCTAGAGATTGACAAGACGACAGACCAATCACACAGGGAACATTAACATTCGCCTTTACGGCCGCATCCAATACCCTAAGGGAAAGTAGCTTAGGCCTACGGGACAAGTTTGTCCAATCAGTAAGTAAAGGGCTAGAAGGGATGTCGGCTCAGTTCCTTCCAAGTTACGTGAAGGAAGCGTTTGTAGGCGGGCGGATGGGATGCATAGCCAACCGAAGAAGGACAAGGGGAGTGGTAGCCAATGGACGTTACCTTTTGGGGTGGAATCTGTATTCTGGCTGGTCCGGGGTAAGCGAAAGGGGGCGTGAGTACGGCCGGGCGTTCGGTTGCTGAGCAGCGCACGCAAATTGGTGGCTGGGGTGGCGGGGCGCGTGCCTGGGACCGTGTGCGGAGCGGGGTTGCCGGACTGAGCTGCTCGGAGGCGGTCAGGTTGTCGGGTGGGCGTGTGGCGAAACGCGCGGAGCCGCCGTCACGAGGTTTCGTGAGGAATGTGAGAAGCCCCAGTTCTTCCCGCGAGCTCTCCCCGGCGACGGGCTCTCCCCTCGCTCGTCTGCAGCCGCCGGTTTTTTTTTTGTTTGTCTCCCGCAGAGGCTGTTCCCCAACCACCCTGGTCTCCCCTGTCAGCCCCCCCCCGCCTCGTGTGATGTCGTGATCTCCAGGCGGACGTGCGACCGAGGAGGCGGCACTCAGGTGGCGGCGGCGGCGGCGGCTGCTGCTGCCGCTGCAGCCGCCGATGGGGCTGCTCCGGATTATGTTGCCGCCTAAGTTGCAGCTCTTGGCGGTGATGGCGTTCGGGGTGTCCGTCCTTTTCCTAGAGAACCAGATTCAGAAACTGGAGGAATCCCGTGGGAAGCTTGGTAAGTCCTGGACGGCCTTGGCCGTGGGAAAAGTAAGTGGTAGCTAGGGAAGGGGACAGAGGTGCCGTCGGAAAGTCGGGGTTGAGGTGTGTGTATAATGCGATTGTCTGAAGTGGGGTGGGGGGGGGGGGAAAGAGCCCTTTCATTTTATTGCAGTACAACCAAGATGGCAAGGATGAGGATGGGGGGGGGGGCTGATCTGGCTAAGCTTTGGATTGGGAAGACAGTTGAAAGCCCTCGGTGTCTCTATAAAAATGAGATAATTCGGTTTTGTTCGCATGATTCCGCGACAAGCCCTGCAAAAATAAATAAATAAAGAAAGAAAGAAAGAAAGAAAGAAAGAAAGAAAGAAAGAAAGAAAGGACTCAACTACTGGCCCCGGATTTAATCTATATGTAGATCCTCTCGGTGTGAATCCCAAAGAAATAAAAGAAGAGCCATACATTTTAGCTTAAAAGAACGGAACGAGGAAGTTTTTTTTTTTTTTTGAGTTCTGGTTCTACATAACCAGATAAGAGGATGGGTAGGTCTGAAGTCTTTTTCTTCAGTCCCAAAGGAAATATTTGGAATGTCCCTTTTTCTGTTTAGAGTCCAAACTTTGAAATAGAGAAATGTGAGGGAAGAGAAGGCAGGCGAGCACTCCGAATGAACAGTGTATATTGATTATGAAATATTAACTACTAGATGTGGTTCATGTATTTCATAACTGATGTTTCTATTGCTACTCAGTTATTGTGTAATTGTTAGGAAGACCGCTAGCTCAGAGACTTAAACTTCAGTTTGTATAATTGTATCCTTTAAGTTTAGCTAAGCTTTGTTGACATACATTGTTGAATTGTTTTGCTATGACCGGTAGTAAATGATTATACATTTTAGTAGTCTGTAATCTATTCTGTATATAAGATGCTATATAGTAATGAAGGATTTCAGAGTCTATCTTTTTATGCTAAACATTACTTTTTAAAATGTGGGTTACTGGAAAGCCATGATTGATTGTCACACAATAAATTCCAGCCAATTAAGATGTGCACTTGATAAACATATAATACACATTATAGTTCTTAAGCATGTTTGCATATAATCAATTTATTATAAAACGTTATTGGACGTTGGTGATCATGTTGGCGATCCTGTTTTTATCAGCAGCCACACGAAAAAGTGCTGCTGAGTTTTGTCCAAACCAGTCCCTTAGATTTTGAAGCCACGATGTTCTTCTTCTGCCTGGACCTCGTTTGCCTTCAATCTTTCCCTGGAGGATTAAATGGAGTATGCTGTATTTTAATAGAATAAAACTTATTCTATTAAAAAGCAAAAATTAAAATTCCTACCTCTTGATAGGGTAGGAATTACAAAAGGGTTGTGTGTTTTTCCTTTCCAGTATGTGCCATACAAAACCAATAAAAATGATGGTAGGATGGCAGTTTAGTGTAATGGTTAAGGCACTGGGCTAGAAACCTGGAGAGTGTGAATTCTACTCCTGCCTTCGACATGAAAGCCAGCTAGGTGAGTTTGGGCCAGTCACTCACAGAATCGTTGTGGGTAGGAGGAAGAATATTAGACATGTTTGCTGCCTTGAGTTATTTATGAAAATAATAAAAGTGAGAAACATTCCATCTACCAGTATCACCTTATTATATTCATACATTCTAACTGGGGGGAAAAACTTTGGTTTTCGTACTTCTAAGGTTAAAAAGGGGAAAAAATGGCTTTTATGCTGTACCATACATGTTATAGTAATAACTATGAGAGGGATCTTGGAGTCTTAGTGGACAATCACTTAAATATGAGCCAGCAGTGTACTGCAGGTGCCAAAAAGCCAACACAGTGCTAGGCTGCATTAACAGAAGGATAGACTCAAGACCACGTGAAGTGTTAATACCACTTTACAATGTCTTGGTAAGGCCACACTTTGAATACTGCATCCAGTTTTGGTCATCACGATGTAAAAAAGATGTTGAGACTCTAGAAAGGGTACAGAAAAGAGCAACAAAGATGATCAGGGGACTGGAGGCTAAAACATATAAAGAACGGTTGCTGGAATTGGGTATGTCTAATTTAATGAAGAGAAGGACTGGGGTGACATGATAGCAGTATTTCAACGTCTCACAGGCTGCCACAAAGAAGAGGGAGTCAAGCTATTCTCCAAAGCACCTGAAGGCAGGACAAGAAGCAATGGATGGAAACTAAACAAAGAGAGAAGCAACCTAGAACTAAGGTGACATTTCTGACAGTTAGAACAATTAATCAGTGGAACAACCTGCCTCCAGAAGTTGTGAATGCTCCAACACTGGAAGTTTTTAAGAAGAGACTGGACAACTATTTGTCTGAAATGGTATAGGGTTTCCTGCCTGAGCAGGGGGTTGGACTATATGACCTCCAAGGTCCCTTCCAATAACACCATCATCATCATTATTATTATTATTCCTCATTTTGTAGTTATACTGTAAAAAATGAAAAACAATTTGTATTTATCTTCTAAATCAATACGGGCCTTTAAATACTGCGCATAAGATCTAGAAGCAACTCTATTAACTAGAAGAAAGTGAAATTTCTTTCAAGTGGCTTTATTGACATGTTTCTGTCATTTTCTTGGCAACAGTATGCCTATAGCTCACAATTGCTGTCATCAGTGCTGGCTTACACTTTCCCAATCTAGCCCAGAACCCTGAGATTCTCTGATACTTTTTCACTGAGAAGTAAACCTGTGTATGTACTCTAATAATGTATTAGAGTACTCTAATAATGTATTAGAGTGCTCTAATAATTATTAGAGTACTCTAATAATGTATACCATACTTAAATTCCGTGTGTGTGTCCACGTGCATATATGAAAATAATCTAGCTAAGACCTTTCACTTTTAAATGCGAAAAGTGGAAATGTGATTCATATTTTCTGATCCAATATGTTTGTATTGGTGTCTTGTTATGCAGCATTTCACATTTTTAATATTATGCAACTCAACGGCATCTTTTGCACAGCACTGTATATAGAAAAGGGGATGGGATCTGAAATTAATGGACTTTTGTTTGATGTGATTTAGGCAAATGCAGGGACCCTTAAACAAGATTACATTTCAATAGGGTAGTCCTATCATGTTTATGTAAATGGGCCACTCAACTCAAAGGAATTCCCCTTATGTAAGACTGTGTAGGGCTGCAACCTTAAATGCTTTCAAAAAGAGGCTTCAGTTTATTGGGTGGAAATATTAAATGTTGGTGATATTTGGTAGAATAATAATTTATAATCTGAGAAATAAGCCTATTGTGTAACTCTGGAAAGTACATGGTAAAATGGATATATACTGTGTGAGGGATTCTGTATATGTGATAAATACTGTGTAAGTCCATGAGGAAGCCACAATAAATGCATGCTAAATATAAAAGTAATACAGTTTGGATCTATATTCAGTTGGAATATAGACAAAATATTCTGACAAAATATTTCTGCTGATGATCTGGGGTAAAAGGCCTGTTTCCTTTCACCCTTTCCCCTTCTTTCCAGATCTCTTTGCGCCTGAAAATCTATTCCACAGGTTTTAGGCTATTCTATAACAGTTTAACGAGTAGCACAGGATTTACAGAGGGAAATTGATGAAAATAGTTTTCCCTCTTTTTTATTGGTTGGTATGTTTGGATGGCACTCTGCATATGGAATATTCTGATAGAAACCAAGTTGTTTCTGCAAAGTCAGAGATTTTTCCTCTATATTTACTTCTTCACAAAATGGTAAATAGAATGCTTATTAGAGCTTTATGAGTTAATGGAACCATATTAATTTTCTATAGTTAAAAATTAAATCATGTTTTTTGATTATTTGAACTACATTAAGCTAGATCCAATTTCATGTAAGTAGATTTTAGCTCACACAGCTAAAAATCACAGCTTTTTTTAACTTTTTGTCCTCTGTATACCATTTAGTCCTTCTGAATAGAAGTCAATTTGCTTGTTGTGTTCGTTCCACGGATGCATGTATGTGTGATTATAACCTGTTGATTTCATCTGTGTTGGCTTGGGATACTTTTAAAAATATTTTATGGCATATAATGGAAACTCTTGCCTAATAAATAATTTGTCATTTCTAATTCCTTGGTTTAATGGTTAATTATAGTAGTATTGGTTAATGTGTAAGGAAGGATAGATTGTATGTCAACAAATGACTTATCAAAAATGATTGGAGTTCATTATGTTAAAGTCTAGAATGTTATCACCATTGTACTATTTGCAACAAACAAGTAATTTCAGATTATATTAATTTAAAGTGTTTTTGTTTCTGAAAAAAAGCTTCCTTGAATTAATATAAATATGATTATAGTGCAGTATGAGTGCAATTCCTGTTTTATTAATAATTTTGAGACTTATCAGTAGCGTTATAAAAGCTAGCAATATATATGATCACACTTTATTCTGACACAATTTGAGATAAACTTAGAAAATGAAAACATATTTGATGTTTGAGTGAACATTGTAATATATGTTTTTATATTTGACATCATAAGGTTATGGAAACAACTGGTGACCTAACTGCAGTTTTAAATACAGTCTGATTAAGCAGCAATCTATAATACTGACATGCCAGCAATTTTTTACTTCTAAGTATAACCAAATCCCTCAAAGTACATTGAAATGTGAATTAATTGGCATGTAGCAAAAATGAAATTCCCACATTGTGTAATAAATGGAAAGGATAGTCTTTCTTAATACATGTACTGTAATTTAGTTTAACAATTCCACACTACCTATGACAGTGAAAGTGAAATTGCTTTACATGCTGTGATTAGTTTTTCTTAACATTCCTAATTTAATCTCATTAAAAAGCACTCTATAAAGAGAGCCATTTTTTTGCATTTACTCAATTTTTGGTAATGATAATTCTAGGAAATGACAACTCCAACTATAAGAATTGTTTATTGCAATTGGAAGAGTGTGCACTTTTGTTTAACTGTAAACATTAGATTTTTAAGAATTTAGGCAAAAGTTGAAAATAACTTTCAGTTCTATATTTATTTACAATATGGGGTTGTGTTATAATTTTATCTTAATTGTATTCCAAATGCAGTTACACTTTGGTTATATTTTACATTCCCCTTGCCTTGGCAATTGAAAGTTAGTGAATCTTAAACAATTGAGTAGTATTAGGTATGTTTTTATGCTGCTGCCATTATGTAACTGAGCTTTAACAATGACAGTATGTAATACATAGCATTACAATAACTATCAAGTAATCACTGTGTGAAGTATATTAAGTAATAAATATGGTCAGTATCAGTCATAATAAAAAAAGCATGGTGTTGTACAACATCAAAACAGCTACATTCGGGTACATTCTCCATTCTTTCCCCAGTACTCCAAATACATTTAAAAGACCATGTTTTTTTTAAAGATATTTAAATACCCTTGAAAGTGAAACTGGTTCTTCCATCTTTGGGGAGCATGTTCTGCCTTCAAGAGTAACTTGTCCTGAGATGTAGGGACAGCAAACCTGTTTTTGGGGTGAAAGATTTCAAATCTAGCCTGACCCTTTTGCTGGTTAGTGACTGAAATAAAATGACTGACTGGCCTGATCCCTAACCATGTAGGGATTTGACGTTGATCACCAATACCTTGAATTGCATTCAGAACAAACTGACAATCCATGTGGCTTTCATAATCTTGATGTTATACGATAATATCCACTTTTTCTGATTAATGTGCAAGTTGCTGAACTAACTGAATTTTCAAGGACAGTTTCATTTGGAACACATACACTAGCTCAGCCATGAACTGATAAGCTTCATCACCTTCTGCTTCAGCTGGTGTACCAGTTAAAGCTGGACAAAGTTCCTCCTTAGCTACATCATGAAGCTGCTTCTCCACCAAAAGTTGAGAATCCGGGAGCATCCTTAGATTATATAGCAGCTCCTCCTGGTACAACTCTACTCACAATTAAAATTGATTTTAACTCAGAGGCAGTCAATTTCTGAATCCTCAGCTACTCTGTCTTGCTAGGGTTTTGGTCTCTACTGTTTTTCTCCCTTTAGATCCTTGTAGCCTTTTAATAGGCATCAAAAAGAAGACGGAATAATTTCCATGTTATTTTTACATGGAAGGCCTGCCTGAATCTAATGATAGATTCTTCACAGATTTCAGCAGGCGAGCACTCCTAAGAACAAGTGGCATCACAGAGACTTCCTCTGGCTACCTTAGGAAGTGCTTTCCTTGTTACAGACAGTGTATAAGGCATTCTTATCCCAAGTGTATGATTATAGATATCCTACACTAGGAATACCCCTCAGTAGCTGTTGCTTTGACAGTGGTATAATGTGTACATTGCGAAGATACAGTTTGTGATTGCCTTAGTTAACTAACCATAACATATTATGTATTGCTGCTTCAGTTGAAGAGGAACAGCATAATTGATAACTAGAAGTGTTCTAGAGCATTATAGCATAATAGTATATACTTACACATACTAGTATGCTATGTACCTAACTGACTTTATCCTCGCAGTATGTCTATGGCTTAAAAATTGGCTACTTATTGATGGCTCAGGTGATAACCTAATCTGAAGATTGATTTGGAGATGCTTCATATGTTATATAACACAAAATTCGGAGTATAGTTAGAACCCTCATTACACATTTAGATATGTGTATCTCTAAGACATGTTGATGTGTACTTAATTTATGAAGCAGTTATTAGTGTAACATTTTAATTGCTGGATAGAAAGTTTCTAGTCACTAGAGAATCTAGGAAGCTCTCTGTTGAAACTGCTTAACAAATATTTAAGAGGTCTTTAGGAATTTTGCATTCATAGTTGGGTTTCTGTATGTAGCTTCAGCTCTGTGAAGTCTCAGTGGTGATAAATTGTAGAAAGTTTGATAGTAATATTCAAAGATTAGATGGGGTAATATCAAATGTATGCCAGGTTCCCAGTTCCACCATTCTAATCAAACTTAGGAAGCTTGTCATCTTGACAATAGTTGTTTTAATTGAAGAAAGAGTTGCAGCTTATTATGAAAAATGATAAGATTCCATAATGTGGGAGTCAGTTTTTTCACGTTAAAAAAAGATGGAAATTAAAAAAGCTATTATTTCATAGGAAATTGCATGGAAATAATAATATAAATTGTTTCCTGTTGAAATATGGAAATTAGTTCATGCTATCTTGATTTAGCTTGTCAGATAAGTATTTTCTTAAAACTTCATCCACAAAATTTAGAAGATTGTGCACTGTTCCTGATCTTAATACTTTAAATCTTGCTTATTAATGCAGACATTCACATAGTGTGGATTGTAATCCCTAGGGAATCATAGATATATTGGGGGGGGGAAGCATTGCAGAATGTCTTTAAAATGTTGTCTCAGGCTTGATAGCCAAGCTTATATATTTGAGTATTAGTAAACTTATAAAGCAATTTTTACTTGCTTTCCTTTTTTTGGGAGAGGTACAAGATTTATATTAATCTTCAATAGTATTGTATTCCTTACATTATTATTTATGTTATAGGATGTTACTTTGAAATGGTTCGTTTTTATAGTCTCAATTTACCTGTTGACATCCATCATTATGACAAAAACATCAATAAAGTTTTATAACAGACTTTGATTCAATTGTAATGTATTTTAAAGCAGTTGAAATTCTCATTTTTTCAAAATATAGCAATTCTATGTATTGCTCATATGACAAAACTATTTTTCAATATGGGCAATCCATTAGTACTGACCACCATTAGTGAGGTTCAGTTTCTGCTGAAAAGAATTCTGTATTTTCAAAATGCTTGTCAGCATGGACTATAATAGCATATCTGTAACTTTTGGAATATCTGTAGCATAGAATATCTGTAACTGAAGTTCAGTGATACGCTATGTTTACTTTTTCAAAATGGAAATGTTTTTGTTGGGTAGTAAATTTAAAGTAAAATTGATCAATCTTGTGGCATTAATATAAGTAAGTTAAAATTAAAAAAAATGATGAAAGATACATAATTTTTGGTTTCACAAACAGTTTTGCTTTTGGAAAAGAAGGTTTTATTATAATTTCTCAGAAAATGCTGTCCATAAGAGCATGAAGCTAAGTGTCTGGAAACAATTGTAAGAATCTACCATTGGTTATTTGCTGAATAAGTGAAAAGTTTATTTTTTAAAAAATAAGTGATGTATTTAATTGCTGCCTAACGCAAGGCAGTGATGGCCACTGACTTTAAAATAGTAGATGTGATCATATAATCAAACCCCACCTTTTTAAAAATGTGTGTCACATGCATTGCATGCATGTAAAAAGGGACAGGACTTCAATCTCCTGGTAGCAACTCCCCCGTCCCCCATTTTAAACCCTGTGGCCATCACAGCATGTATGCACTTACCCTAACTCTTACCTTGTAAAATTATTAGTTGGTGATGTAACCCCAAATTAATTCTTAAATAGGGGGTCAAGTACACCATTTCAGAACCTGTTTATTGAAAAATAGAGAATTCTACTCAGAATCACATACTTTTTTCTAATTTTAATTGAGAGAAAATATCTAATTTCAATTGCTTAAGTACATTTTAATGAGTTGACAATAATTTTCTGAGATGTCTATTGCTGTTCTTATAAACTAGAATAAATGTGATAAATGTATCTGAGCCTTAGACAGCTGTTGGGAATATAAGTAAGCAGTATTAACCTAGATCAGACATGTCAAACTCGCGACATCACATGACATTGCGCAACGTATCAGGACGGTTTTGCCATTGCCGGCAATGGGGTGGGCATGGCTTCCAGATGACGTGTCTGGCCAGTGGGCTCACAGTTTGACACCCCTGACCTAGATAGGCTAATGTTTTGATAGGTTAATGTTTTAAAAAAACTCACTTGTAAGTTATCTCCTAGTTCACCTAGATTTTGGTAGTATGAATGGATAGGGATTTTTTATATCTTTTGATATAATTTTGATGACATGACAATACGTTATAAAATTGCATAAATGTCTTGACAATGCAAAGATTCACAGAGAGGGAATGGGAAGATAGGCTTTGATGCCATATGTCAATTAAATGCATGCTTGATTTATTTGTTTCATTTTTTTAAAATGGAAGAATAGTAACAGTAACCTTCCTAATATATTTATTTACATATTGGTTCACTTTCAGCAATTGCTGTGCTTTCAGCAAAATTACCATGTAAGAATATGAAGCCTTACTAAAGTAGAAAATATTTTCCAATGCATTTTTTAAAGTAATTCAGTCATGAAGAATTCAGTGCTAATATACAGAAACTGAACTGTAGGTATTTTCTGCTGGATTTACAAAATATATTTGTAGGCTTCTGTAAGTTAATGTGGCATGCCTAAAACAGATTTAGAATTTCTAGTTTATAAGCTTAATTTATGACTTAGAAATTATGTGGAATATTTTGTTACTGTTTACAATTGACATTTCTATAATGGATTGTTTTAGGCAAACAATGTATAGTTTTCCTTTTAAGCAGTTGCCATCTTTGAAGAGGGATGGCATTATACAATATTATGGATTTTATTTCTTCTGACTGTTTAAACATAAGACATAGTTGAGTTCTGAAACAATAATGCTTATATGTAGAGTAGTGGGGAGATGGTTTGAAAATTACCTAAACAAAACCCTCAAAATTATCTCATCTAATTGTCCTTATTATATGAGTGGAAGGTAGAATCTCTTGTCAGAATTTCAACAATAAAGTACAAGTAGCCTTTAAGGAATCTGTTTTTCTGACCTGGCTTACTGCAAAGGGCGAATGCTATAGCCTCTTCTGGCTATGCCAGCATTTTATTTGTGCAAGATTGTTCATTAGAAATTTCTGTCTGCTTCTGACTCACAAAGTCATTTTCCATTTCTTGTTTATTGTTTCAAAACCCTAATGTATGTTTCTTTTTATTTTGAACACTACACATATTAAAATAAATATTTTTTCCACAAATTATATTTGAACTGTCATATGGGATTTGAATTGTGCTCAGCTTGGCAAAACAAACTTCAAATAAACAATATTAATGTATTTGATGTGGTATACTACAGCTGTGAGTTAGCCTTAGCTTTTCTGCTTTCAAGAATATATTCTTGATTTCTCAAAACTAAATATTCCCATCCCATGTTCTTTTATCTTTTACATTAACTAAATAGGTTTCTCCTTTCTTGGTAGGGACCAGCCACACCCCAGTTATACTTTGGAAAACTGGGAGGATCAAGTGGTGATATGGAGGAGATAACTTTTCTGGGGTTGAGGGTGGTTATTTACATTCTCTGAGCAGAGGTTGCATTATGATAATAGGTGTCTATTCACGGTGGTTTTTTTACCTTTATTTTATACACACACACACACATACACACACACAGAGAGAGAGAGAGAGAGAGAGAGAAATAAAATAGTCCGAACACCAGGATAATATTAAAACAAAAACTATTTAATATAAAAGCTAAAGCTGAGCTTTCGTTGGCCAGCACTACCGACATCATCAGAGCGTAATGCAAGATTGCTGGGAGTCCTTTTTATACTGCCGGGCGGCTCTGCACCGGGCTCTTTGATCTAGTTATCAGTCTGTCCGTTTTCTCTACTTGGTTTGTTCTTAAAGGGCACACGTCTCTTACTATACTGGTGTTTTCTGGGGTTGCTGTTTCCTTTGCCTTGGATCCAATTGCTCTCTGTCTACTAGCGTGAGCCAAAATGCTCGCTGCCTCTTTTCCTAGAGCTTTAAACCTATGGGAGATTTCTGTCTTGTAGTTTCCTCCTGAGGAGTAACTGTCTGAAACACTTCTGGGCAATCTCAAGCCCTTTCCTTATCGTATTTAATTTTGCTTTTAATAGTCCTATCTTCAGTTTGCCATTTCTTCCTGGGAAGGGAGAACTTGCAATTTCAAGGAATGTTTAGAAGAAAAGACCAAGATTAGCAATGCATGAATATAATCCAGTTTATATTAGAAAGAACAATGAAAAGTTTTTACCATACATTCAGTAGCTCTTCAATACACAACAGAGGTGGAAAGATTTGCAGATACAGATTTTAAAATACATTTAAGGAGAATATTAAAATCATTATCTTTTTCCTAATACTAAAATGGCTCATGTGAGCAGGTTACTTATTGTGCACTGGACATTATCCTTATTTTTCTCTCATCCTCACCCATTACATACACCTTCTAAAACAGTGTTTCTCAACCTTGGCAACTTTAAGAAGTCTGGACTTCAATTCCCAGAATCCCCAGGGAGTTGAAGTCCAGACACCTTAAATGTGCTAAGGTTGAGAAACACAATGTATACATATGCATTAAGTTAGTGCAGGGGTTCTCAACCTTGGCAACTTTAAGACTTGTGGACTTCAACTCCCAGAATTCCTCAGCCAGCAAAAAAAAAAGCTGGCTGAGGAATTCTGGGAGTTGAAGTCCACAAGTCTTAAAGTTGCCAAGGTTGAGAACCCCTGTTCTAAAATATCTTAAATAGGATCCCTTATTCCTGCCAAACAAATGTAGCAGGGAAAGTGATAATTTTAGCTTAACCTTCCAGTGATGTCAATTTGGTTGGCAGACATATACAACTAGACATAATTGGCTGCAAACTGTTGTAACAAAAATTCTTAAATGGCAGCTTCCACAAGGAGCTATATTTTATGTTTGTGAAACAATTTCATTTTTATTTTATGTATTTGTTACTTATAAGCATAAATCTTAAAACACTTTATCTTATGACTTTGAGTTGATAAATCAGCTGGTTAACTTGAATTGGGCCTTGTCCCAGTTAATATTCATATCCCCTATATTTTTTTTTATTTTTGGCAAAAGTGAGTAAAGTACACGTGAGCTTTGAAACATATGAATAATCATATTTCTTTTTTTCTTTTACAGATGCTAAGTAGATACTGGAAATATTGGATAAATCATACATTTTATTTTGATTCACCTTTAAAATTTATTAAATGCAAAGAGTTAGTAGTCTGTAACAAGAATTTTCAAGGACCATGTTTGTACTTTAAAAACAAAATAAAAACGATCCTTTCTTAATAATAAAATAGTAAGTTGGATTGCTGCTGAACCAGTAGTTGAATCATCAAATGTCAGCCCACTTTGTACTATTTTTATGTTTGAGTAAGCATTGACTTGATAATGATCCCAGTGTAAAAAAATTACAGTATTTCTTTTGACCTTTTAATCGGGTTTTTTAGATGATGATTCACATGTGGTATTTGAATTAGTTATAGTAGTTGTTGTTTGTATAAATAGAAAAGTTGGGATACATTAGTTATCAGATCTTAATAAAATAGTATTTTTCAGTGAACTACAAATTTAAAAATATGTAATCTAGAGTTCACGCGATGAGCCTAGATAAGTATTTTGAATTAATATGGGATAAACTTCATATACACAATCATGTAATGAGTGTACATACCATATTCATAGTATAAGTCCATACATTGAAAGCATTGAATAAATTTTACATAATTGTAGAACAGATATGAAGAGTTGATCAGACACTATGAACCTTTGCTGTTTCCATATCAATTGTGTGTGTGTGTGTGTGTGTGTGTGTATGTATGTGTCTGTGTGTAGAAAATGTATTTAAGTTGCTCCTCTCCCATCTGAAATTTAAAAGAAATACTAATAGATTCAGTTAGGGGTGAATAATTTCTGGGTTTGTTGACACAACTTAGCATCCTGACCAGGTAGCAGATCGTATGGAACATTTTAATGATATAATGAAAATGTTTAACCATTTCATTTGGGGTTGTAAATGTAGAAGCAGTTTTCTTCATTAAAACTTACACTGCATTCAGGATTCTAAAATTGTTTCTAAATCAAGTTAAAATCACATTGCTCCAAATAGGCCATTTTGTAACTAGATTTCAGTGTGGCAACATCAAGATTTTGAAGGAATTGCAATTGCAGTGCTGGAAGTCACATGCACTGCATAGATTTCTGCCTCCGCCAAAACATTCAAGAGAGGGCAAAGTATTTTCTTTGTATATTTTCAATATATATAAAATACAGAACTTGCAAAGAAACTCTGCACATATGATTAGTACTATACTGTGTAAAATAGATTATTTGACAGCAACCATTCAAACAAGTTGCAAAACTGAAGAAAAAAACGAGGAGCAGGATCATATTATATTTGATCTTCCTTCAAATGAACCTAATCAGTAAAGACCACTAAATGGAATGTTATGAATAAATTGCTGTAATATTTCCTTGATGATATTTGGGGGTTAAGTTTAGCTAATTTAAGAGATGATCCATTATGTTCTATATTATCTTTAACATTAGTTGCAACTACTGGCACCCTGCTATATTTCACTGCATTAGACAGTCCAGATTTGGTGTAGGCAATTTGGTGTAGGCAATTGGTATTACTTCCATTTGTTGCTGAAGTAGTAACTTTAGCAGGTATGGCCACTAGTAAGTGATGCAGGAAGTTGTAGTTCAGCAACATTGAGAGTGCTCCATGTTGCCTACCTCTGCATTAGTCCTTCAATAAATCCATTGTGTATTTGTAGATGAAGGGGCATGCAGATTAACAAAAGAAAAAATTAAGATGGCAAGGCTTTAGAGTAGAATGTTAAGTCTGGAAGTATTCCAGCTTATCCCAAAGCTAGACATTCCCGAAAGAATTTTTTTTTTTTTTGCCTATTAAGATCTGAAAACGGGTTTGTTTTCTTTTTTTCAGCTTTTCAGCTTTTTTCATATTTGGTAATATTTTTAATTAAATAGCTGACCAGTGTGTAAGGGTTTAAAATATCTTTTCTAAAATAGTTTAGAATTGAACTTTTATAAGGTTGTAAGGTCAACAAGGCAGTGTTAATATAGATTAGAAGGTATCTGGAGAGACTTATAAATATGTAAAAATGTAAATATGTAAAAACTGTTGTCACTTATTTCCTACTATTTATCTGTTGTGTGTATGCTATCCAGCATATCATTTAATAGGCATAATTTAATGATTGGTGTAATTGGTTTTGTTACATCAGTATAGATAACTGTAACTGATCTTATTTGGGTGCAGTTTGCATTAATCAATGAAGGGGAATATTGGTAGCTCAGGATTGAAATAAGGGGTCCTTGGTGTTCTCTGAGCTTGCTTGTTTTCTTGCAGACGTTTCATTACCCTAACTAGGTGGCATCATCAGTGCTCTAGCATCAAGGACCCCTCAGTTTGCATGAATTCGGCTGCTGGTAGCATTGCAACAAAAACTCCATTCACCAAGAGTTAAAAAAACATTTTATCAACCATTCCTGAAAATTGGAAAGGTAATAACACTGCCTATGCTATTTAGAATATTACAATATTCTGCCCCCTCCAGAGACTCTCTGTTATTGATTTTGTTTTGTCTGTAGACCTGAATGATTATGCTTTCATATACTCATATTCCTTCTTTAAAGATGGGCTACTATAGCCTATTTTAAACTTGTACCCCTTGTAACAATAGCCCTCTTAAGTGGGAATGCCTTTTGTATGCCTTTTCTGTCTCTTGGAATGTCTTGCCAAATGTTTTTTTTTCTTCTTCTTTTCACAGATCATTTGTAATTGCTAGAAGTCTTGGCAAACTGTTCAAGTTGTAGACCAAAAGATTTATTAAAGTGTCTACCCCAGTAATCTTTTTTTTCTGTACCAGCTTTGTCGTAAAAGCCAACACAATATGCCAGGGCCTTATTAAATTGTTGGCTAATTTGGTTCTGATCAAAATAGCCTGAATCTTTTCCACAGCAGATCGGTATCAGATGCCATAGCTCCACATCTTCTTATACATGAATGGAGTTTATGTTCCATAATTTGGGACTCTGAATTGCAACTAATAAACTGTTTTGTGTTTGTATGTATCAAATGAAAAAAGTAAATTCTAATTAATTAACTAGCTAGTAATCCTGGATCCCTACAATGGAGAAGCTAGAGAGAATTTTGCAGGATTGCATCTTTCTTTGAACTTTTTCTGCAGCTGGCACTTTGGAACACTTTCCCATACCAGATGTTACCTTTAAGAACATAATTGTGTAGTTTTCTTTTGTCTTCAATAGTCATGTGTCAAAATTGGATATTAATTGAATAAAAAAAGTGCTTACAGTGTGATTTTGATCAACCTTGTCTAATTATCACCACTTTAATGCGATAGCACTTAATATAATTACATTGCTTGGATTGACCAGCATAAAAGGACGAAATACGCTCTCTACTGCTATTTGCTTATTTGTATCCCACCTTTATTATTTTTACAAGTAAGGCAGTGATCATATCCAACACACTTTCCTCCTCCTGCTTTACCCACAACCACAATAACCCTCTGAGGTGGGTTGAGCTGAGAGAGAGTAACTGGCCCAAGGTCACCCATTTCGTTTTCAGGGCTAAAGAAGAATTAGAACTCAAGGCCTCACAGTTTCTAGCCTGGTGCCTTAACTACTAGACCAAACTGGCTCTCAACTGCTTGTGTTTGTATGTTTGCATGTGGGGGCATATAAAGGTTATATACAAATAGTGACATGGTAGTTGATATAATGATTTTGCACCAGGGTATAGGTAGTCCTCGACTTACAACTGTCATTTAGCCTGGAATTATGATTGTAAGTCATGCCAGTCATTAAGTGGGGCATCATGTGACCCAATTTTATGACCTTTTTGCAGTGATCATTAAGTGAACTGCTGCGGACATTAAGTGAACATGTTGATTGTCAAGCGAATCTAATGTCCTCCAAGAGTGGGTTTTTTATTTTGTTTTTATTTTGCTAGAAATCAGAACTAAACACCAGTTTTTTGCAGAAAATTTTGTAAATTGTGTGACCATGGGATGCTGCAAATGGCTGTAAATCCGGGCCAGTTGCTGAGCACCCAAAATGCGATCATGTGACCACGGGGGGAGGGCGGCTGTTGAAACTTTGAATCTGCATTGTGAGTAACCCTTGGGAGGTCCTATAACCTTGAATGGTTGCTAAGCGACTGGTCGTCAGTTGAGAACTTCCTGTATACAACTAAATAGGGGTGTTAGGGTGTTAGATGCAGATTTTGAGTGAGAAAGACATTTAAAAGGTAAACATTACCAGTATGTAATTTTCAGTAAAGATTACAGTTACATCCCCCCAAAAAATCAAACTCCAATTTGCTATGCAAATACACGTAGAAGTCATTTGGTATACTCTCTTTCCAGATGGCATTTAAAATTACATAAACTAATTAGGGATGATGGAACGTTAAGGAAAGGAAATCAATTCACTGTTTTCTGGAAATTAGTTCAGTATACTATTTTGGTAAAGTTAGGACCAGCTTGCCTTTTATGAGTGTACTTCCAAACACTGCTCAGATCATAGTTTGCTATAATGTATAATGTAGCATTTACTTTATTTTTATTTTTAAGTTTCTCACTGGTAAAACTTGAATGTAATTTTTTTTTTTGATACAAGAGGAGTGTCAAGGTTTCAGTTGGAAAGCCCAACAAAGTACCGTAAATGCCGGCATATAAGACGACTTCCGCGAGCGCTGAAATCGGCGCCAAAGACGGGGGTCGTCTTATACGCCGAGTCGTCTTATACGCCGGAAATACTGGTAGTTTCTGGCGTATAAGACGACGTTCTAGGAATGCGGCCCGGCTATAAAGACGGGAGTCGTCTTATACGCCGGGTCGCCTAATACGCCGGCATATACGGTAAATCCACCAGAGACATTGCGATCTCTAATGTAAAGCTTTATTAGGCAGAGCATACCAGCAGGGTAGAAAGTATACCAGCTCTGGCAATATGGTGGGAAAAAGATAATTAAAAGAGTTAAACCTTCCCTCCCCTCTCTGATAGTTCAGGTCACATTGTCCAGTCTTCAAATGGTTGTTATGAGACAAAAGTCTCTATTCGCCAAAACATCTCTTCAGTGACCTCGACTCTCACACTGATAGAAACTACTTGTGCTTTCCAATCCTTTCCCCTCCCCTGTAGCTGTAGGTAAGCAAAAAGCAGCATGGCAGTTTGTCTTTTGAATGGTGTGTAAACATGTTTTATTTCTGTGTGTCTATTGATGTCTAATTTGTCTGAATGCTAAATTTCAAGGAATTCCCTAGTGTTTTTGGATTTGGCTTGGTCTAGGATACTCATTTTCCCAGTTGAAACTGGTTGAATCTGTCAACCAGATTCAACTGTAAAATCCAACTTATGGTATCAAAGATTTAAAAAGCAAGAGTAGCTTATCTTTAAAACTATATTTAAAGCTGTGAGAGAAGCAGTGCTCTTTTCTGATTAAGATGAAATGCTGCTGCAACATCATTCTATGTGTCATTTGCTAGATAGTGTATAGGATATTGTCTAGAATGAAATACAGGTACTTCTCATTTAACAACCATAAGTGGGACTGGCAGCTACATTGCTAAGTGACATGGTTGTCACATGACCACGATGGACTCAAGATGTCACTTTTTTTCCTGCAGTTAAGCAAATCACCCTAGTTGTAAAGCAGGCATGTCAAACTGCCGGCTCGTGGGCCGGATGCATCATACTGAAACCGCGCCCATCCCACATGACGTCGCGAGTTTGACATGCCTGTTGTAAAGGGACACATCATCATGTGGCCGCAATTTGTGATTGCTAGCTTACTGGAAGTTGGCTATGCAGCATGTAAAGGGAGATCATATGAATCTGGGGACACTGCGATGGTCATGGGAGGACCAGTTATAAATTTTTCAGCACTATCTAATAGTCACTATATAGGGCAGTTGTTAAGCAAGGACTGCCTGTAAAGGAATTAACTCTCAATATATCTTCAATGGCTGGGTGAGAAAGTTAGCAAGGAGAAGTTATCTTAAGAAAAAATGAATTATTCTCTCCAAATTAGTTCTTTTCTTAGCAGGCTTTAATAGGCTTTGCTTCCTATTTGCCTCCTGTTGCTCACTACCAAGAGTTGTAAATGATGAAGTTTTGGGGCAAGTAAAATACCTTGACAGTGATTCTAGGTTTTGTCTCTCTCTCCATGGTCCTTTAGTAATTTTTTTTTTCTAGCCGTCTGTTCAATCCACATTTTCTTAATGTGTTAACAGCAGGAAGGGATTAGAAAACAAATGGTGCTTTGTTCATTATTTTTTCAATCCAGCTCAATTAAGCAAGATAGATTTATCAAACCTGAGCTGTTACAGCAGGGTTTATTGGGTGAAATTCTTCTTGGTTGTATGTAAGATTGAGATAAACTGAGAAGAATGAGTTCAGATTAATTTGTATAATAGATATATAATAAAACATGTTGATTGCTTATAGATTTAAATTATTTTTTTAAGTAGCAACATATTTAAATATCTTTAACCCATGCCTATTGCATATGGTTTGAAATACATTTCACCTGGCTTGGCATGAAAAGGTCTCTGATTTTACTTTGTGGGGGAAAGGGGAAGTAATTTCACTCAAATGGATAAAATCAAACAAAATGTGCAGTCACATTTGATTGTGGGAGAATTTTTAACAATGTAATATAATAATTTCATAAAGCCTGCTTTTATATGCATAATATTAAAAGAGGGAGCAGTGGGATTTTCCTTCTGATTTGTTTCCATCTATCAAGATTGGCTTAATCTTAGACTTTTAGAATTTTAAATATTTAAAGAAATAATGAACTCAGAGTGAGAGGCTGTTTGATTTTTTTGTCAGATAAGAAAACAAAACGCCAAAGATAACATTAAAGTAGAATAAGATTTACTATTTAAAAGGCAGCGATCACTAGTACTATTTTTGTGATAGTGCACAAGTAGCTAGAGAGCCATTGTCATACACAGGAAACTGATAATACTGTTAGCTTTTAATGCAGTGGTTCTCAACCTGTGGGTCGGAACCCCATTTGGGGTCGAACGACCATTTCACGGGGGTCGCCAAACAACGCAGTCCGCCATTTTCCCCCTTTTCCTTAGCTGTGCTACTCCCCTTTATTCTATTGGCTTTTGAAAGCCAATAGAATAGACTCTCTTGAATAGAGTCTAATTCTATTGGCTTTCAAAAGCCAATAGGAATTGTCCAGGCTGTCTCTGCCCTGCTGAGCCCGCCAAAAGTCCTATTCTGCAAACGGTGCTGCACCAGTTGAGTAGTCCTCGACTTACGACCGGTTGGGGGTCGTGGCATTAAAAAGGTTGAGAACCACTGTTTTAATGCAAGGGTTCTTGGTTCTCTGTAGTACCGGGGGCCACCTAAAATGAAAAATGAAATTGTACGATTACTGTCAGTTGTGATAGTACTCAGTGAGTATGCCCGCTGTCAACTTAGCATTGAAAGGTTTCCTTGCCCATTCCTTATTCTCTTACTGCTATATCATTTTGACTCTGTGGTGTCTCTCCTAGTGAATCGATTTTTAGCAGCCAGAAGCCTCCTACGTTCCCACCCTCCTCCTTCCACTGTAGTAAGCAGATTAAACAACACAGCTTCTGTTGTGTTTTTGAAAAAAAGTGCCCATCAATCACACTATCCAGATTGTAAGCTTCCTTTTTATATGCATTGGCTGGCCTTCCTAACCAAATGTCTTGTTCTGATAGGTCGGATCCTAAGACTTACCTCCAATGTTCCTTTTAGCTATTCTGAACTATTGTAAAGACTTGTTTTCAGCTTAGTAGATGGATTCCCATGACACCGCTGATAGCGCAAACTAAAAGATTGAAAGCCTCATTCATTCTGAATCAAAGTGCAGACTCATAAAGTCCCTCCCCTATTAAAGTCTCAGAATTCGTGGCTGTGGCTCTGATCTCTTCTCTGCCAGAGTATTGGTATTTCTTGGGTACAAACAAAGCAGCAGTTCCCCACTCTTCACTCTGCTATAACTAATTAAGACCCAGTTCCACTGCCTCAGTGATGTGATTGACTTAATGCATGGAGAGTCGGCCTTAGGTGTCAGGTCCCAAAGTGATAAACATTGAGGAGAAATCTCTGATTTCCAGCAAGCTTCCCTGATACTAGGAAAGAGACCATCTCCTCACTGGATAATATGAAGTCTGTTAGAAAGAAAATCGGAAAATGTCAGAGAGATATTGCCATGAAGATATTGATTCTAAATTGAAAATAATTTAATTGCTGAAATATCCCACCCCAATCATCTCAATAAATCTTGCTGAAGACAACTCTGTGAAATTATGCTTGTGTCTGTAAATCAATATTTATTTTAGAAGGCTAAGACTATTTTATACATTCATAGAATGTCATTTGCAGCAATACATTTTTGTCTTAAGTCTATCTGTTACCCAAAGGCAGATTCATTTCCAGCTCCAAATTTTTATTTTCTCCCAGCTCCAAACATTAATTATCGAAAAACACATTATGGATGTGCATTGTTCATGGGAGTCAGCTATGGGGCTGATTTGGAGAGGAAGCCTTGGATACAACAGTTACACTGAATGAAGCAGAGATACAATCCTAATGAAATAGGGCAATCTACTTCCATGCAGAGGAGCAGGAATTTCAGCATTTGCTTATAAGAATACAAATGCTATATTGATAATGCAATCTTAGGAATTATAGTTTATAGATGCTCTAGTCTATAGTATATAGATGCTCTTTTTTGAGTTGCCAGCATGTTTGTTCCATGTCATCCTACAGAGCCAACAGTTTTAAGACAAATATGTGAAAAGGTACAGGTTTTCCACCTCTTGAAAGTAGATCACCAGAGAATTTCATCCTCTTTAAATTTTGCAGTTAGGGATCTTTGTTTGCTGTTGTGACTGTTTACTCCACTTGAGCTTTCTAAATGCTGGTAGAAGGTAAAACATAGCAAATCAAGTGCAGAAATAAATTCATTGCTAGTGTAACAAAGTACATTTGAGGCAGATTTGTGGGGAAACAGTCCTCTTTATGGGAACTATAAAAATTGAAGATCGGGGACGTTCATTCGAAATGCTGAAAGATTAAGATAGAAGAAATGATTGCAGTGAACTGCTTTCCAGTTTTAATGCAGTTTGCAGTGTCAATTCACAAATAGTGAATACAAAAAAAATGGCCGGAGTATGGAAATGTGTATACTGTAGGTTGTTGAAAGCTCTGATTTTAGATGTTTGTTTCTCTAATTACTGTAGTAAACAGCCCCAAAACACTGAAGCTCAAACTTGGTCCTCTGCTAATTACTGTAGTTGAGAGCCAGCTTGGTTTAGTGCAGTGGTTCTCAACCTTTTTAATGCCGCGACCCCCAATCGGTCGTAAGTCGAGGACTACTCAACTGGTGCAGCACCGTTTGCAGAATGGGACTTTTGGCGGGCTCAGCAGGGCAGAGACAATTCCTATTGGCTTTGATAGCCAATAGAATAAAAAGGAGTAGCACAGCTAAGGAAAAGGGGAAAAAAATGGCGGACTGCGTTGTTTGGCGACCCCCGTGAAATGGTCGTTCAACCCCAAATGGGGTCCCGACCCACAGGTTGAGAACCACTGGTTTAGTGGCTAAAGGCACCAGGCTAAGAACCAGAACACAATGACTTCTAGTTTAGGAATTAGTACAAAGCCAGCTGGGTAACTTTGTGGCAGTCACTTCAGCCTTTGGCAAAGCACTTTTGAAAATGTTGCCAAGAAAAGTGCAGGGACTTGTCCAAGCAACTGCCAGAATCAAGGCTGACTTGAAGATCAAGTCTGACTTGAAGTTTCTCCCCCCCTCTCTTTCTCTCTCTCTCTCTCTCTCTCTCTCTCTCTCTCTCTCTCTCTCTCTCTCTCTCTCTCTCTCTCTCTCTCCCTCCCTCCCTCCTTCCCTCCCTCCCTCGCTCCCCCTCTCTCTCTCCCTCTTTTTCTCTCCCTCCCTCTCCCTCCCTCCCTCCCTCCCCCCTCCTTCTTTCTCTCTCTCTCACACACATGCTTATCTTGATTTTAAAATTTCCTCTAGCGGTTCTCATCTGCCAAAGAAATGTGGCAACAATTATGATATGTCACCAATTATAACTGCATGATTAGCAAGCCTTCCTTTCTTCTTCTTCACTGTAAAGAGCCAGTGTAGTATGCTAGCAAAGACCTAGGATTCAGGAACACATAGACATTCACATTTTTGTGAATGCCTATGTGTTTCCTCTAATTCCTTATGATTGATTGTCCTGATTCTTAAGGAAATATTATTTGAGTATACATCTTGAACCTTTTTCAGCCTTCACGGCTGGAGTGTATGTGCATTGTAGGCACAACACAAAGAGTGTGTTAAAAAATGTATGGTTATAGACATTATTTTTCAGATTTGTATTAAGGAATATTATAAAAATGCTATCTCACAGTCATTCATACTGAATTTATTCAATTATTTTTGCAAAAAATGATAGAGCTATATTTTAACAGGAATTTGATAAAGGAAGCACATATTTTTTCCTTCTTCTTCAAATCAAAATCTGAAGTCGATGGAAGAAAAACTCAAAGATTTATGCATAGAGGTTGGGCCATATCTGCTTTATTTCCCGAATGTCAAAAAAATACTTCCAGAAAGCAGAAGCTAGGAATTTACCCTTTTAAAATTAATATGCTGTTGTGTATGTATGACTTTCCATAAGCTTTAACATCCATTTTATTATCATTTTTATTCATTATCCTTTGCTATTTGTCTAATTCTCAAAGCTTCAGCAAAACAACATGGCATGCCATCTCTTAAGTGGCCTTAATTCTACTTTTGGACTGCTCTAGAATATCCTAAGGCAATTGTTACCTCAATCCCTAGCTTATACAATAAATGCATTATTTTGCGTAGCTCAGCAAGTACTGTATGGGTCAAAGTGAAATCTATTTTGAACTATAACTGCTGAGCAAGCCTCTTGCTCTTTGTCTACTTTGCATATCTGGCCCACTAATGTGATTGTAATCCAATATAAACTCCATATGCAGAAGAAAATAATATTTTACAAAGTATTTGATTAATACAGGTAGTCCTCGACTTACGACCACAATTGAGCCCAAAATTTCTGTTATTAAGTGAGACATTTGTTAAGTGAGTTTTGCCACATTTTACGACCTTTCTTGCCTCGGTTGTTAGGTGAATCCCTGCAGTTGATAAGCTAGTAACCCGGTTGTTAAGTGGATATGGCTTCCCCATATTTGACTTTGCTTATCAGAAGATCACAAAAAGGGGATTTACATGACCTTGGGACACAGCAACAGTCATAAATATGAATCAGTTGCCAAGCATCTGAATTTTGATCACATGATCATGGGATTGCTGCAAAGGTTGTAACCCTGAAAAATGGTCATAAGTCCATTTTTTCCCGTGCTGTTGTAACTTTGCACAGTCACTAAACGAACTGTACAAACTGACTAGCTGTATATGGATTTTTTACCAGCAGTTACGGTAATTGCAGCTGATATGAATGATTTAAAAGGAGATTAGATACATACATGGAAGGTCAGGTTATCAGTAGCTGTTAATATTGGTGGTAATTTACTGCCTCTTACATCATAGACCAGGGGTAGGCAACCTTGGCTCTTTTATGACTCGTGGACTTCAACTCCCAGAATTCTTGAGCCAGCATAGTCCACGAATCATAAAAGAGCCAAGGTTGCCTACCCCTGGTAAAGGGTTTCCTGCCTGAGCAGGGGGTTGGACTAGATGACCTCCAAGGTCCCTTCCAACTTACTACTACTACTACTACTACTACTACTACTACTACTACTACTACTACTATTATGGATCATCGCACAGTCAGCCAGATGTTCAGACTGGATTTGGCATTTTGTCTACCTATCGAGTCCTTACCCAGGACCTGGGATAGGCAGATGTGGATGTTTGATGGTATTACAGATATCGTCGCCAGATGGAAGCAGTTTCTAGTAAGGCCGCCTTTTGCAATTGACTAATGGTGAATTTGTCAATGCCAATGGTGTTCAAGTGGTGCTTCAGTTGTTTTGGGATGGCACCCAAGGCGCCTATTCCTATTGGTACTACCCTTGCTTGCTTTTGCCACAGTCTTTCAATGATGATGATGATGTGATGATGATGATGATGATGTCCGGGGCAGGAAGAGAAGATTAGAAAGAAACTCAAGCTGACTTCTTCTTAACTTCCTGGGGTATTATTATTATTATTATTAGTTAATTATAATTAGTTATAATTAGTTAATTATAATAAATTATAATAAATTATAATGAACTATAATAAATTATAATATAATTTATTATAGTTCATTATATTAAATATAATAGAGTATTATAATTTATTATAATACTCTATTATACTTAATTATAATTAACTAATTAAAATTAATTATAATTAATAATTAGTTATAATTAATTATAATAAATTATGATTAATTGATTATAATAATTAATTATAATTTATTACAATAAATTATAATAATTAATTAGTTATTAATTATAACTAATTATTAATTATAATCATTTTAATTAGCTAATTATAATGAATTATAAAAAATTAATGAATTAATTAATTAATTAATTATAATTAATTATTAATTATAATCAATTTTAATTAGCTAATTATAATAAATTATAATAAAGTATTATAATAAATTATAATAAATTATAATAATTTTTATAATTTATTAGAATGAATTATAATAATTATAATTAGCTAATTTATTATAATTTATTATAATTTATTATAATTTACTGATTAGTTAATTATAATTAATTATAATAGAGTGTTATAATAAATTATAATAATGAGTTAATTATTAATTATTATAATTTATTATAATTTATTATAGTTCATTATAATTTATTATAATTTTTTATAATTAACTAATTATAACTAATTATAATTAACTAATTATAATAATAATAATAATAATAATAATACCCCAGGAAATTAAGAAGTCAGCTTGAGTTTCTTTCTAATCTTCTCTTCCTGCCCCGGACATCATCATCATCATCATCATCATCATCATTGAAAGACTGTGGCAAAAGCAAGCAAGGGTAGTACCAATAGGAATAGGCGCCTTGGGTGCCATCCCAAAACAACTGAAGCACCACTTGAACACCATTGGCATTGACAAATTCACCATTAGTCAATTGCAAAAGGCGGCCTTACTAGAAACTGCTTCCATCTGGCGACGATATCTGTAATACCATCAAACATCCACATCTGCCTATCCCAGGTCCTTGGTAAAGACTCGATAGGTAGACAAAATGCCAAATCCAGTCTGAACATCTGGCTGACTGTGCGATGATCCATAATAGTAGTAGTAGTAGTAGTAGTAGTAGTAGTAGTAGTAAAGTTGGAAGGGACCTTGGAGGTCATCTAGTCCAACCCCCTGCTCAGGCAGGAAACCCTTGCCAGGGGTAGGCAACCTTGGCTCTTTTATGATTCGTGGACTATGCTGGCTCAAGAATTCTGGGAGTTGAAGTCCACGAGTCATAAAAGAGCCAAGGTTGCCTACCCCTGTCATAGACCAATATCTTAAATATTGATTATTAGGAATCAACGATGAAAGAGAAACAGTTACTTTCTAGTTCATGCTGGTAATTTTATTGAATGATTCTAATCGCATACTGCAGACAAAGAATGCTGAACTATAGATGGGTCTGTGGTCTGATTTAGTAGTTCTTTGTACATTCTAATCTTATTTTGATAAATGTATAAGTAGTTCTCAACTTATGGCCACAATTGGGACTGGGACTTCCAGCAGTTAATTAGGAGTCATCATGTGACTGCACCCAATTTTATAATTTGAGCAATGCTAATGTTTTATTTCACATATAGTAGATTTAGTCAACCTGTCTTTTACAATATTTATCTAAAATAAAACAATAACTACTTAACAACTACTTTTGAAGAAGGGAGAGGGGGTCTCCTTATATTTACAGAAAAGAGTGGTACTGCTATTTTTAAAAAGTGTTTCTTATTGTTGGCCTACGGATTTCAGGACTATACCATCTTTGGTACTGGATGGGGTAGCACTACCCCAGACCTGGTGTACAATCTGGGGGCCCTCCTAGAGTCTCAATTCCTGCTTGAAGAGCAAGTGATGACTGTAGCTAGAAGGGCTTTTGCACAAGTTTGTATGGTGCACCAGTTGCGCCCATTTCTGCACCGGCAGGCTCTGATCATGGTCACATGGAACTGCCCTTGAAAAGTATCTGCAAGCTTCGGCTGGTGCAGAAAATAGTGGTGCCAGCTGTTATGTGTTCTCCTTGAACAGACTGTGTTACACCTCTACTCTGCGAGTTGCACTGATTATCAGTTTGCTTCCATCTCCAATTCAAGGGGCTGCTTTTAAAACCATTCACGGCATGGGACCAGGTTAACTGAGAGACTGCCTCTTTCCAATTACATCTGTTCATCCCATTAGAGCTGGCTGAGGGGGCATCCTTCAGATTTCATCAGCTAGGGATTTACACCTGGCAGATCCTAGGAACAAGGACTTCTTTGCTATGGCGCCCACCCATAGGTCCATCCCCATGCCCCCCTTATATTAGCTGTATCCCTCCTGATATTCCAGAAGTTAACCTGGCTATGTCACCAGGCCTGGAACTCCCAGAGAATGGGAGAATGGATACTGTTATTTTTCTGCCTGGCACTTGTATATATTTAAATTTTAATACTGATTTTGTAATAATTATATAATAATTATTATTACAATTATTATAAAAAATAATTGTTTTTTTATTCTGGTTGCTGTGGGCTGTCCAGAGTCACTTTTCATGAGATGGGCGGCCATAAAAATGATTAATAAATAAATACAATAAATAAGTGAATAAATATTACTAGTAGGATCATCCCTTTTTCTGCCTAATTCTAGATATTCATGCTGTACATTATGGAGGGCAAGCAGTGTAATCCAGTTCAAAATGGTTGAAAGCTATGACCTGAATAGCAGCGGTGAGATCCTCTTTTGCCAGATAATTGCACTGCCATTTTTCATATGACTAATTGTCCTAGAAGTACCTCCAAAAGCATAGAATATATATATATATATATCCACTGTGGATTCAGTTTCCTTACTGTTCAAGTTCTTCTTAAAATAACATAAATGTAGCTAAATGAATATTTTGAAACTTTAGCCTAAGATTATTTAAATATGCATTTTTATACTGTTAGTATATGTGGCACTCTCCTTTCAACATGCCATGATTTGACAGCAATACATTTAATATTTCCATATAGTACTTTAGAATTTGTGTTTAATTTCAAGGTTGCAACCTGAGCTTTGCATTTAGTATTGATCTATATACTACAAAAACTCTGAATTCTATAACCTTGAACTGAGCAAAACAGTGCATCATAGGGCAAAACATTTTGAATCAAGGTACCTCAGCTGGGTTAACTTACAGAATACATCCAAAATCTGAGACTCATGACTCTCATGAGATTGAAATTTGGCAAATTTTATAAAACATTTTATAGCATATTACAGAGTGTCATAAAACATTTCTTGTGCTGATGTTTGACATGGCATCAACATGGACTATTTTCAAGGCATCTCTGTATCTCTACTTTTCCAGTAAAGATAGTACATTACAAGCTCTGTCATTGTTTAAAGCATTGAGGAACTTGGTAAAGAAACATCTCTGAAACAATGACCCCAGAGGGCACAAATTGTCTAGTTTTAAATTAAACAAGGAAGGAGACCATTATCAAGAAAAAAAAATCTTGATAGCACTCTGCCAATACAGGGAGGAATGTCACAGGGTAGAATCTCCAGCACCTGAGAATAAGGTAAACACCAATGAGTACCGTAGATGTTTTATAGAGGGCACTCCAAAATTGAAATAAAGAAGAATTTTCTGATTGTGGAAAGTGTAAAACTGTGAAGTTGTGGCTCCTCCATTACTAGACATTTTCAAGAAAAGACTGGCTTGTCATTTGTCTGAATTATGAGGCTTCCTGCATTGTGCAGAAGCTTAAAGTAGAAGATCTCCAAGGCCCCTTTTGATGCTGTGATTCTGTGGAGTTTTTATTTACACTTATAAAAAGATCCTGCTTTGCTTACAAAATTAAAGTGTACTATTTCTGGGTTTTCTTTTAAAGGCAAAGAAAATTAAATGGAAATTGCATTTACCTGTGGAAGATACCATCATATTTACATAAAGTCACATTTACAAAATTACATCAAGAGGGAAATGCAACATAATGATTTCATAATTTATAATCAATTCACTATGATTATATTTTGTCTCTTGATGTAATTTAGTAAATAGGATTCAGGTAAGTATGATGTTCCTCACTTAATGTAATTTATGCGGTTTTTAGAATTTCAGAGAACTGGGTCTAAAAAAATCTGTTTCACATTTTAGATTAATGGCTGTTTTATTGAGAAGCTATTTGTCAATGCTTAAAAGTGGGCCATCTGGAAATCAGTTTAAAACTGGAAATAATGTCAAATTGATTTTTTTTATAAAGCATCTCCATTACTTCAATTGCATTATTCAGCATTTTTAGTTTAAATTTACTGTAATACTTGGCTATGGTGCAGGTTCTAGTGCGGGAAGTACAAAAGATTATAAATAATTTCTTATATAATAGTTGCATCTGAATAGTTGGGAAGAGATTTGGCATTTGTAAATTTATCGGTGTTAGGCTATTTATACAGTCTTACAAATGGTTTTGCTTTCTTAGTTTAACTCAAAGAAGAGAATAGATGCAGCTGATATTATGTAGAAAATACTTTAGTATTGAATGAAATTGCTATCTGAATTTAGTATCATAATGCAATATATTACTTTTTTTCCACTCTTCTACCCAAAATTTACATTATGAGATCTCTAGTACAATCTTCCTGAAATGCTGCTGTACATTGTCCAGAATGTCCAGTTTGCACGGCCAGTATCTGTACTACTGACAAAAGTTAGTTATCGTAAAGGATGATCAAGTGATCAATTGGAGAAAGGTTGTTTAGTGATTGGAAATAAAACTGGATATGTGGCACTAATATGAGGAAATCATATGGATATTAATAGAACTATGGAAGCATTCTGGTTTAGTTTTTTTAAATTTTTTTTTAAAAATCCCACCTTTATTATTTTATAAGTAACTCAAGGTGTCAGATATTCATTATATTCCCTCCTTCTATTTTCCTCAAAACAACAACTTCATGAAATGGATTGGGCTGAAAGAGTGACTGACCCAAAGTCACCCAATTGGCTGCTTATAAGAAGCAGTACAAAAAGCAACATTTCTAATAATCTTTTTCTTTTTTGGTAAAAGAGGCTTTATTAAGCTAAAAAAAATTTCTGGACAATTTGAATGCTACTAGCTATAAAGCTTGCAAGATAATAAATACAGTATTATTATTTAATTAACCGATTAGTTCAATTTATATAGCTGCTCATTGCGCTGCATGACTCTGGCCAGCTTACAGCAATTTAAAAATTACAAAAACCATTAAAACATATTAAGAAAAGTATAAAACCAATAGAATTAAATTAGGTAATGATAAAGGAAAACAAGAAAAAGCAACTTCTGTGGGAAATGCATAGTAAACTGAATCTGTAAATACAATATTAAATTGTTTGTTTTTAGGCAGAAGGGAGAGAATTTGTTGATTTGTTTTCTTAAATGAAGTTAAAATGGCCTTATTTTAATTCTATAGTATAATTGTTTTTAAAAGCATCTTTCCATTTTGAAGGACTTTAGGAACTCAGTACAAGGAACTCTTTATAGTGCATTAGAAAATAAAAATTCTGCTTAACAATCTCTATTTTATTGCTTGATGGCTAACCTTTACAATGAACATATTGACTTGGACTGGCGTACCACATAATGTACATTCAAGGTAGTTCTTAGCATTAACTATATATAAAAGCCATTGGCTTGTAAAATACTGCTGTATATTCCTGGATGACAGATGTACTCAATCGTTCATTAATAGAAATAGCAATCTTAAAGATGGCCTAATGGACATTGCTTTTAAAAAACACTGATTTTCTTCTGCACTTAGTATCATTATATTATTTCAAATGGAAACTGCTTGAATAACTGCCCCTCAAGCCAGTTTAGAAATGACAGAGAAGATTTTAGAAAGCAACTCTCCGTGGTTCAGCTACTGGATTGCAGTTAAAATATTACATTATTAAGTTCAATTTATTATTGAATTTATCTGCAAAATACTTTGTGTAGACTAAGATTAATATTAAATTCTATCTTACAACTTCTGTTAATGTCAATAATGGTGGCAAACTGGAATCTATAAACTGTCTCTATAATTTTTTTTTAAAAATAGTCATTGTTTTACAGGAAAGATATCAGTTAAAGTTATGATTCTACTATTGTAGCATTGTCTGATTTGTTCAGAGGAACTATTTTGTGGAGTCTCTGCTGATTTCACATGGCAACTTATGTATTTCATTGCTGCAGTTTTTAAAAAAATAATGTTTACAAGATAGTTTGTAATATGAAACAGAAAACAAAATATTAAAAGCCAGATAACCTTGGTAGGAAATTTAATGACTCATCCACACATCCCATTTTTAAAAGACATACCCTCACGTTGGAGCCTTAATTTTCGTTGCCTGTCCAAAGTATTCTGTCATGAAAGTATTGCTTTACCTTAATGCCAACAGAAGAATTAATCTGTAGATGTGCATGGAAAATAAAACTGAAGATAACACAGTCTGGCTTGCAGTCTACCTACTTCAGTTGAATGGCAGCTCTGCTATGAGTATCCTCCCTTCTATCCAGTTCATTCTTCATTTGATTGCTGGCAAAATTGTAACCTCAGCCTTCCACAGTCCCGCTCTTTCTTTAAGATGGGTAGACAAAACAGTAAAATAATTGTCCTGAAGAGCTGTTGCTTATACAATACCGCAAAGAGAAATTGACTGCATTTATCGGTTACAAGTAGTCCTTGATTTGACTTAAGACCACAGTTGAGCCCCAACTTTTTGTTGCTAAGCAAGACAGTTGTTAAGTGAGTTTTGCCCCATTGTACAATCTTTCTTGCTATAGTTGTTAAGTGAATCTGTGCAGTTGTTAAGTTAGTAACGGTTGTTAAGTGAATCTGGCTTCCTCATTGACTTAGCTTGTCAGAAGGTTGCATAAGGGGATCACATGACCCCAGGGCACTGCAACCGTCATAAATATGAACTGGTTGCAAAGCATTCAAATTTTGATCACTTGGACTTCCGGTGGATTTTGCGCGCGCGATGGCGGCTACTTTGTAGCCGTCCTCCTGGGTAAGTGTAAGAACCGCTATGAATAGCAGACATCAGCTGTTCAGCAGTTCAAAACCCCCTCCCGGGCAAAGGGGGGGGGCAGAGAGTTGTCTGAATAGTGGTAGAGCCTCTTATGCACCCCCCAAGTTTTTCTTTTGGGGGGGTGAAAAGAGTGCTCCCACGGAGTTCAGACTGTCTCCGCTTCCCAGCTGTTTTTGTCCTTAGGGACAAAACGAGCCGCTGCAACCACCTCCGTGATTAAAGAGAATTGGTGAGGTTTTTTTTTATAAACGGACAGAGCTGAGTAGAGGATTTAGTTTTTGCTTTCTTTGATTTATTTGGATTTCAAGTTTCAAGACTTGTTTTTACTTTTATACTCCCTCTTTTTATTTTTTTTCTCTTTGTTGAAAGGGAAAGTATAATGGCGATCGGCAAGCCTCTCGGTGTTTTTTTTTTTTTGGAAGCTAGAATGGTGACCGGCAGGCTTTTTGGTCTTTCTTTTTTTCCCTTTCCTTCTTTCTTTTTTGTTTTTTTATGATTGGAATGGAGTATTAGTATTATTATTTTTGTTTAATTTTTGTGTTTTGTATTTTGTATTTTTTGGTACTTTTTAAAAAATGGAACGGATTTTTTCTATTTAATTATTTTTTTTCTTCTCCTTTTTTCTTTTTTTTCTGAACCCCTTTCTTTTTAATAATGATCCCTCTTGAAGGATTTATTTTTGAATTTAGGGAGTTAATTTCATATTTTTTTTTGCTTAATTCTTGCAATTTTTAAGAAGGAGTAAAGTTTTTTTAAGATGGCTCCAAAGCGTCCAGTAATCTCTACAGCTTCCAAGGTAGCTTCTTCTTCGGTGTTATCATCAGGGCAACAACCTAAATTAATAGTTTCACCTTCTTCCCTGCCACAGTCAATAATGGTGAAGGACTTGCAAGATATGATGGGAGATGTTATACTTCAAATTAGGGGAGAAATGAAAGAGATTTTAGAGGAAAATAACAAGACTTTGAGGCAAGAGATAGTTTTAACTTTAAAAGGAGTTGCCTCTGTTCTTGAAAAGTTGAACTCTCGTGTAGAAGAAGTTGTAGAGAAAGTGGAATTGATGGAGGAAAAATTTGAAAGTATGGAAAAAGAGATGAAAAACTTTCAAGATGAGATTCTTATGCTTCAATATAAACAAATGGAATATTCTTTAAGAATCAGAGGTTTACATGAGTCTGTGCAAGGAGATTTGAGAGAGATGGTGGCAAAGGGGTCCTCGCCCCTGGTCCATGGACCGGTACCAGGCCGCGTCATGCCAGCAAGAGAGGAGAATTGTGGGGAGTTCATTTGAAGTGGAAATGTCTTGTTGGAAGGATCTTTAGGAGCTGAATTGGCAAAAACCTGGGATGGTTTTCAATACTTGAATTAGAGGAACAGGCAGAAAGGGGCTAGTAGGGACTTGGTAGGAGAGAGAAAAGCCACCCTACACTAACCCAATTATGACTCTGAAGTACGTATTTTTGATTCCTAGAGCAGCCATGGGCTTCATTAAGTCATTTTTTAGTTTTGTCTCAGAAGAATAGCCTGGACAATTGATAGACTATTTTCATTCAGCAAAATCAGACCGTATTAACTTTGTAAGTTCAACAGAATTTATATAAAAAAAGAGACTGCAAAAGAGACTGTACATCTTTTGTCCCAAAGGTGCTTTCCAAAAGGCAACCGTACTTACTTATTTTTTTCCTTGAAAACATTTTGTTTCTTATCTAAGAAGCTTCTTCACTTCTGACAAAGCTTCTTGGACGAGAAGTGAAACATTTTCAAGGGAAAAATTAAGGAAGTCCAATTGCCTTTTGAAAAGCACCTTTGGGACAACCATGACCTGGATGATTGAGAATCTCCATAGATGGTGTTTCTTTTCTTTTTAAAATTGAACTGCAGGCAATTCTACTCTCTTCTTAATAGAAAGCTTTAATTAAATCCTTCCCTTCCCCAAATGCTAGTTTACAAAATACCAGTATTTTGGCTCAGTTTCATTATATAACCCCAAGTACGAGAGGTTTTTATTTTTAATTTAGGATTTCTAACAATCCAAAAATGATTTCTTCCCATCGGCCTGAAATTTTTCAGAATGTGAGCTGTGGTGAGGACCTAGATATGCTAGTCACATTTGGAAGCCTTGGGAAATGGACAAATTTTCACAGAGGTGTATATCACCCTAGCTCAGAGGTCCCCAACCTTTGGGGCGCCAGGGACCGGTTCCATGGAGATAGGTTTTTCTATGGAGCAGAGGGTGGGTGGTTTTGTGTGCTGCCTGCATCTCACGGATGGGGTTTTGCTTGTTTGTGCGGACGGGTTGCTGGCATGCCACGGCCCGGTACTGGTCCACGGAGTGGGGGTTGGGGACCCCTGCCCTAGCTTTAGTAGCACAAAACAACGCCTGCAGGTTTAAGTCAGAACTTCACCATCAACAAACCCTTTCCGTCTGCTGCTCAGGCATACTTAGGGCTTCCTTTTGTCTTAGTCCTTCCATGTAATAGAGGCAGATTGGGTGTCACTTTGTAACCACTCCTTCCTATCCAATTCTGCATGTTTTCTGCAGTGAAGGAAAGCCTACAGCATAAACGGTAGAAAGGGGTAAAATTGACCAGGATAGTTCAGGTTGGATTGTGGGAGCCTTGAAATCTTCTAAGAAGTTGTAACCTTATCAGTACCGATCGCTTCAGAACTTTTTTAAAGGCAGCCTGTTATTATCAGCCCTGACTTAGGGCTTGTGTGCTCAGGTGTCCCACTCTTGTGTTCAAAGGAGTGATTCATGATAATACTGAAAATATGGGAAACGATGGAAGGGATGGTTGTCAAGGCAACATCTGAATTATTGTTAATGGATTTTTTTAAGGCCACTCCAAGGAGACTCTTGGTGGTATACAATAAAACTAATGCATATGTTAAAAACATAACTAAAAAGCATATCACTGCTCATACCAAGTAATACTTCCCCCAAGTTTTCAAAATTGCCATAAAATTGCTTTAGCTTTGGAAGAATTGAACCAAGCAAGTAAAGGTAATATGGCCTTTAAAACTTTGATATTTGTTTACAGAACATATTTGTTTTCTCCACAATAGTGAGAGCGTTTGCAGAATGCTGGTCAATATTCTCAAATTAGATGACTGAACAATAAGATCAAACACTAAAATTCAGCACATTTCCATCTATATCTGATTCCTCAAAGCAACCGAAACCTATTACTCCCTTGACCATTGATAACCATTAAGACAACCAATGATTGGTTGTCTTAAAAAAGCCAACCTTGTAGTAATAAGTACGATCCATCAAATAACAGCCCATCTGAAATCTAGAAGATCAGCCCCTGCTGACTATTAAATGCTTCATATGCATTTCTTCTATAATGCCTTTAGTAAGGATTCCCTGCATGCCTGTGGCTTTGTGGTATAGAATTGCAAAGTAGGAAGCGACTGATAAACATTGCTACAACTCTTTAATATTTCTGGCAGCAGAAATATGCTGAGCTGGTAACATCAATGCTAAAACCCAAACTTTAATTCACTGTGGCTCCCAAAGGAAAGCATTATTGTGACTAGTTCACAATGTACTTTAAGGTAATGGAATCTCTCCCCAAGAATATAGCAAGCGTATTACCACAACATTATTGATACTCTAAAAAGCCTGTCATAATATTTCTAGTACTGCATTAAGATTTATGGTTAAAGAGGCTCCAAACTATCTTGGAAAGGAAAAAAAATGTACTGCTACTTTAAAAGTTAAACAAAGATGTTTAAAAAATGATACAAACGGCAAAATGGGACTACTTTTCATTAGAAAAACCATAGCGTTTGGCCATGAATAATGGGAAGAACAAATAAATAACTTTTAAAGAAGACTGCAGAGTAGTTTATTAATGCTAGATTGTGGAGAGGAGGAATGTTGTTATAGTGCTATGCTTGTGTTGAAAGCAAAATCTTCATCAGGGTCCAATCCAAGCTGGGAATAAACAAAATGGAGACTGCTTTAGAAAGAGGGTTGTAGTTTATTGAAGAGCAGAGCCAGACAGAAGCATGGCTCTGGGAAAGCTGACCACATGTTGCTGGGAGTGGTGAGTTTTTATACTTTCTTGGGCTTTTGAGGTTGTTTCCTGCTCCTGTTTGAGGCTTTGTATTTCCTGTGTCATGTACTTTGACCTGAGTCTGAGTGTGCCCTTTTGGTATTGGTGGGTTAATCGTATTATGTCCCTAAAGGTCATGTCTTTTAGAGTTTGGGGTGGGGTATGTAGATTTTAGGGGTCTTTGTCTTCCTAATCTCATCAGTTTTTAGCTTCCTGTCTCCAACCTTCCTGAATGGATGATTACATCTGCATTTCTAAAAGCTGGATTCTGCTGAGTTTTATGGCTGGGGAAGGGAAACGTTTCTGGGGGCTGATTTCTGTCTTTTAAAAGATCTTCTCCATTATTCCTTTGGGAAAATATATTCTGCCTTTTTAATATCCTCCAAAATATTTCTTTCTCTGGATTCTTCTCACACTTGGACATGTTAACCACCACAGTTCATTCTCTTTTCACTGCTAATGAAGAACAGAGGAATACCTTGATTACTCTGGTACTGTGACTTAGCATAACAATTTATAATCTTTGCTATGAAAGAGTGATTGCATTTTTTCAAAATGCAGATGCTTTACTACTTTATTTCTAGGAAGCCATATAATTTTGCCTAAGACTGGCTTGATCTTGTTAACATGAACATTTTAATTTAATCTAAACATGTTAAATCTTCTCACTTTTCTAGATCATTTTGGTCTCTTGTAAACATCTAAAATTTGAACATGGGTTTATATACTTTGACTACATCATCTTCTTTCACATGTCTATAGTCATTCATTCCTTTTTCCTAGTCAGTGCAGATCCTGCTAGCATTTTTCCTGCAAGTACAGGTTCCGCTACTGTTTTTCCTACAAATGTAGGTTCCACAATCAACTAGGTTTTGATCCATTGGTTGCAGCAGAATTGACTAACTGGCTTGTCAAGCAAGCTTGACGTTGTGGGCTGAGAGAGAGAAGCTGGCTCAGATTCACCTAGTTTAGACAAAGGTGGGACTAGAACTTATAATCTCCTACTTTTAAGCCTGGTGCTTTAACCAAACTGGCTCTCCTCCAAAATATATTCAATCATATATTTTCAGGAATCTTATTCAGTTATCTCTATCTATTTGTATATGTTTCTAGCACTCATCATTGAGAACCATAACCTGTCTACATATTGATTTGCTGGACAGGCAAGCTAGAAATTAAGAGAAGACTGAACAGAATACTAATTCCAATTCTACCTGGTTGATAAGCAGCAAATACCCATGTGACTGTTAAATATGTTATTTTGAAGAATTGTAGATAGTAATGTTTATCTTTTCCCTGGCTACCTGCATTCAGAAATCCCATGTATTTTTTGTCCAAAAAATGTCTTTTTATCGTCCAATCTAATGAGGAAAACTGCACACAACTTTAGTGAAAGCTTCAGATCTGTACATTATTGTAGACATTCATATGTTTAGCTTTATTTGAATTGTAAATAAGAGAAAACTCACAATAAACTTAAGTTTTCTGTATGTAACAGGATAACCTATCTGGCTTATGAGGACATTTATCAACACAGTGAAACTGAATTCATACGCTTGGTTTAAGTGGTCTACTTTCAGGATGTTAATCACAAATATAAAAGATTTTTTTTTACCCTAGTGCTATTTTTCTTCAGCAATAGATACTTTACAAAACAAAAACCAATAAACTAAATCTTCCAGTCTTTGTTCAGGAATTATCTTACTTATTAAAATAATTACTTTTGCTGCCCACAGAGTTTGTCAGGATTAGGACAGCCTAGAAATATCAATCAAATGATCAATAAAACAATCTGCTTGCTAATAATTATCATGGCATAAGAAAACATAGGTGTTAACTAGTTCACTGTTACCACCAGTCAGGATTTTTAACTTGAAATCTATTGCTGCTTTAATTGTATCACATGAGAAATAACAATCTTGAATTTTAATTGTTGCTTTGGAGAAACCATTTGCTTTGTGAATTCAATCCTTTGTTCAATGCCTAACTGGCATCTATCTAGCTTTGCTTCCCTCATTTTCCTCCAGTTTTCCTTCCTCCTTTCTTCAGCACAGGAGATGGAGAATCCACCAATGGGTTTTTTCCATCTTCCTGCCCAATCAGATCAAATCAGCCAAACCTGCCACGCCCGTCCTGGACTAGGACCTCCCAGTCTCGACTTGATCTTTGCCCAGGACAGACGTGCAAGTTTGGCTCATAGGCAGGTAGATCAGAGTCCCATTGGTGGATTTTCCTTACTCCCACAGTTTTCTGGGCAGTGCTGGGATCAGCGCTGCTTCAGCTTGACTGCTAGACATCCTTAATCCCTCTTCATTCTCAGGAAGAACGGAGGCTTCTGTTCTCCCTCCCTATCCACAGACAGCGCTGGGCTCAGCGCTGTAGCAAGTCCCTTCCTCCTCTCCCCATCAGGCCTCCCTTTCGTCAGAGCTTGCTGCCACAGCTTCGGCAGCCGCGTAATGGCTGGATCGGGCGTTTCACACTCACGTATGGTTAGAATCCCTCTCTCCCTCAGATCGGGCCTTGGGCCTCCTTTTGCCTTTTGGATTCTCACTTCGCCGGACGGCTCTTTAGTTAGGCGTGCGGGCCAGATTCATCCCTCTTCTCTGCCAGTCGCTTGGGGGGAATTGGCCTGATTGATGCAGCTGCCATTTTGCGGACCGCGTGGCCGCCGCCATTTTTCTAGCCGAGGGATGCGATGGGGGGAGGGGTCCTCCTCTCTGCTGCTCCCAACCGCTCAGTCTTCTCCGGGGGGGGGTTGTGCACAGTGGGGTGGGCCGGCTTCGATCTTCCACACATTCTGCTTAATAGAGCTTTGCCTAATTCCACACAGGGAAGCCAGACCGGGCCACGACCAAGATTTTGAATGGCCTTCTTGGTCGTATCACTGGCGTGTAGGCCCATATACTTTGTAGATCTTTGGGGATCACAAAAGGGTTCCCCCTGAAAGTGCTTAGGGTTCTCCTGACGGTAAAGTACCTCTTCTGACTATACACATTTTATCTTTTTCTTTCTGGAGCACAAAAGCCATTGGACCCAAATTTAGGCCTAATCTGGTGTCTCCCTTCCTGGTCACCACTTGGCAGACTGCGCATTGGACTGTGGTCACCACGTGAGTGGTTTTGCCGCCTCCACAGATCTGCCCGCCGCGCAAACCATGCTGTCACTTATCACCTCGCTGGCCCTGGCAACACTGCGCATCCTATGAGCAGGCTGGCTGTCGTCACCCCGGTGACTTTGCCGCGGACATAAATGCGACTGGACACCAGGATTATTACCAGTCTAGTGACCAGGGGGGCAGGGCGATCATTAACATCCCCTGCTCTTAATTCTTACCCACCAATCGATCCACTGCCACGGGTACCTCTCAGTACTCCTGAGATAACTCTCACTGGGATGGAGGACAGCACGGCCTCCCAGCCCAAGGACGCCTCACCTCCTTCCTTGAGCCGGAAATGGCACAGGTCCTCCAACGAGGAGGCGGCAGGTAGGATCTTGGCCAAGGCCAAGGCCATCTCTGGGAGGAAGACCTCCAAATTGGCGGAGAAACAGGCCAGCAGGAGACACCAGGCTCTGGAGAAGGAGTTCTCCAAAGCACAGAAGAGGCCAGGGCTGAGGCTGAACAAGCCGAAGTTCTTTCTTCGATTTACCACTGGCTCCCTCAACCTCTGCCCCGGGGGTCTGGTCAAGTGGGACTTCCTGCTTCTCCTACTCCACCTGGACCGGATCAGGACATCACCACCCTCCAATCGCTACCTGTACCGTGGGCCCAACGCCCGGCTCCAGAGGCAACCTGTACCCCCATGGCTGTGGGACTCAGGGTAGCCTCCCTGAGGATCACCTTCAGGCTTTAATTGCTCAAGCGATGGATCAGGCCCTCATGGCCAGGTCATCATACATGCCCAGGGCTGATTCTGTGATTTCCCTTCCGCTTCCCCAGGCAGCACCACCGGGACACCACAGGCCTCCCTCCCCGTCCCAATCTTCATACAGCAGGGTCTCATCTCCTCTAGAGTATGACCAAACGTTAGATGCCCCATGGTCGGAGAAGGAGGACTCTTCCCCAGATCTGCCACCATTTGGCGGGCTTTTTAACCCCTCTCTTTTTCTACCCTTACTTCGTAAGGCCAGTTCTATGGCACATATTGGCCCTGATCGGTCTACTCCAGCAGCATCTGCACCCGAAAATACAGGAAAAGAGTCAATCTTTTCCTGTATTTTCTAGATCAGAGCTACACCCATAGAACAGCTTCTCACTAACCCAGAGATCCCCAACCTTTTGGGCACCAGGGACCGGTTTCGTGGAGAAAGGTTTTTCCACAGACCGGAGAGTGCGTGGTTTTATGTGCTGCCTGCATCTCACAGATGGGGCTTTGCTTGTTTGTGTGGACCGGTTGCTGGCATGCCACGGCCCGGTACCAGTCCACAGACCGGGAATTGGGTACCCCTGTTCTAGATAACTTGAGTGCTGCAAGAATCTTAATATTCTTCTGCTTGAAAAAAGGAAGTTTTCTGCTTGCTCTATCAAACTGTTTCAGGCTGTGTTGTTGCTAAGTTTTGTTTAGAACTCAGTCAAGTTCACGCCCCTCTTATTTCTCTTTAGAAGCAGCACATTCCAAAATGCTGAGGGAGTACTTCAGTTCCTCAAATGCATCTCTGACATTGCCTTGTAGCAAGAGGCTGGCTTACTGTCGATGCTTTGATCTCCAGTTAAAGTTTAACTTCTGTCCAGTGGATCTGATTCTTCTTTATAGTCCTTTTTAATTTTCATTCGTTCTAGAGGAGGAAACTGAACTGCTTACCGGTGGGGTTTTTTTAACTAAAGTTTTGAATGTTCACATGCTATGATCATGCTAGTGTGAATCTGATCATGCTAGTGTGAATCTGTTCATTCTTCTAAATAGAGAATTCTGGACATTGAATGGCAAAGTAAATTAGATGTAGTCCCTAAAAATGTTTAAGTCCTGGAGATGGCATCCAAGACTGCTAAATGTCACAGAACTGCCTGTCCTTTTCAGAGCCTTGTCTGAGACTTGGTTTATTATCCTCCCAACAGCTGCACTGGAAGGCAGATTTACCAGGATCCCTTTTGAGGTCTATACTTACTCTTAAAGTTTGGAGTGGTTAAAAAGGTTGGGATAGTACAGTCAGTCCTCAGCTTGCGACCACAACTGAGTCCAAAATTTATGTTGCTAAGTGAAACATTTGTTAAGTGAGTTTTGCCCCATTTTGCGACTTTTCTTGCTGCAGTTGTTAAGTGAATTACTGCAGTTGTTAAGTTAGTAACATGGTTGTTAAGTGAATCTGGCTTCCCCCTTGACTTTGCGTGCCAGAAGGCCTCAAAAGCTGATCACATGTTGGAGCATTGTAACCATGGTAAATATCAACCAGTTGCAAAGCATCTGAATTTTGGTCACATGACCAAGGGGATGGTGCAATGGTTATAAGTGTGAAAAACAGAAGTCTCTTTTTTTCAGTGACATGGTAACTTTAAACAGTCACTAAATGAACTGTAGTAAGTCAAGGACTATCTGTATTCAGCTGCCACTTTTATAGGGATCTATACAACGTTTGTGCCTCTTTCGGTAAACTCTCTGAGGCTACCCAGATAAATTTCTTCTTCCTTATTTACTTATCACTGTAATAAGTAAGCAATGTTGTATACATGTAATACAACAAAAAATTTGCACTGCACAGTTCAGCAACAGATAATAAAAAGGCATCAGCTAAGCTGGTAGTCCATCTCTCTTCTCAGTTGCATATAATCTTTTGCTTTTATATTATTGTATTTATATCTTACATTGTATGTTGTATTATGTTTTGTACTGTTTGCATTCTTTGTTCCTCTGAATTGTTTTGTGCTGTTGGTCTTTGGCTCTACTATAGAAGTAATTCATTTATTATATTGTTCACAATTATTTTGAAGCATTGTGATTCATTTTCCAAGTGGACTATGCGTTATAATTCATGAACTTGTTATGCATGAACAATAGCATTTAACTGTTTCATGAAAATTGTTCATTTTCTTATACAGACTTTCATTAATGACTTTTATCTCTCACATAAAACTTACTGTTTTTAAAGACTTTTATTTAAATAGTATTAAACCATGTAAGAAAAATACTTTTGAAAATTTTGAGCAGATTTGATTTCAATTTCAATTTTCTTTTTTAATTTATCGAAGGAATATTCCCCATCTGTCAATCTAAATGTCACTATAGCTGATGAAACAAGTAATACAATAAATCCATAGAATTGTATAAATTCAAGAATGGCAGCATAATAAGAATCACATCAGTAAGAAATGAGCTAAAGAGCAGGGTACATTTATTAATTTATACCCAGAGGGGACTCCCTCTCGCTCCGAAAAAAAGCTGGAAATATGTGATAGGTAAGACCTGGAGATGGCATTATGTGTCCAGAAGGCAATTTGGAATTCTATTTCTAGTTGTGGCTTGTTGAACGCCAGAAGGCAACTGAATTAAAGGGAAACCTCAAAATCATCAGTTGAAGATCCTTGTGCTCAAGTGAACAGATGCAGGAAAACCTAGCAGTTAAGCAACGTATTTCAGAAAAAAAAACTATGCTGAGATAACTAGAACAGTGGTCCCCAACCCTCAGTTTGTGGACCAGTAATGGGCTGTGCAAGAAGTAGGCACACACAATCATTCCCCCGCTGCTGTTACTGCTGGTCCGCAGAGCCAGATGTTCTAGACCGCTGATCTAAAAAAGAACCTGGAGTAAGAAACCGCACATGTGATTTAGCTTGGAGAAGGATGAGGCCAATACAGCTTTTTGCTGTAAGATTTTAACTTTATCACCCATCCTTGGTCAATTGCATCACAGCGGTATGCTGAGTTAACTGCATTTCCCAGACTTCTATTAAAGGTAAACTCTTCATACAGGGCATTACAAGAATTTATCAAGGCAATGATCTGATGTAATGGTCAGACTTTCCCTGTCTGGAAAAAGGTTGTGGCTTTTATGGAGTTATCGACTTTTAGCATTTAAGAATCTAATAAACTAGTTATATTATAATTAGACCAACAAATATGCTAAGCTGCTCTGAGTTCAGTTGAAGTCTGAGTTGATGCTAATTGTCTTCCAATGTTTTGAATCTTGTCTACTATGCATTTTACTTAAGATGAAATTACTTTGAACAGAATTTTTGGAGGCTCTGGAAGAGGTGGCTGTAACAAGATCTCTAAAAGTAGTTTAGTTTTCATTTAGCAAAGCAGCTCTAACTAACTTGATAATTCAAGGCCGAATGTTTCTAGAAAATAAATCCCAAGTTTTGAAATGTCCTTCCAGCTACGTGTATTTGCATGTGTGCGCATAAATAATCTGCGGGCTTTCAGTAGCATTTGATGCTTATGTTTTTGGGGTGTTAGGATTTTGAAGAATCGATACTTTTGGTTTTCCAAAATTGCTGGAAGATTCAGTGACAGTTTTTAACTTCTAGATTGCTTTTGGTTTATAGCTGACATCATTTTCCCCAGAAGTTGAGATTAGGATCTGGACGGTTTACTGCTGATGTGCTGTCCTTAGACCATAAAGCTTTCAGACTCCATGCAGTTGCTTTGGACACATCAATTAGAAAACATTAAAATGCAGTACACTAAGAAGAAAAGATTAATGTTACCCTAAAGTATTCCATACCAAGGCTTTTCTGGTTTAATTCATTCATGGGTAAAGCCGATTGGTATCTAAAATTCCCCAGGCTACTCAGTGAACGCATTTGTGCTTGTTCTGTGACAGAACAGCTATAGGAAAAAGGCAGAGACAAATGATTGCATTATGCTGATAGAAAAGAGATTGCATTTTCAACATTTGTCATCTCATTCAACTTTGATAGGAGACATTCTCCAGACTCTGCTTTTTAGGCAGATTTATCAGTGTATTTTTTTTTCTCCCTGGTCTTAAAAAAGTAATCAAGTATATTGAAAAGGAATTTAATTTCTGGCCTTCTGTTTTAATGCTCATATCATGCAATGAGCTGTGCAACTTGCCTCTTGCCACTAATCTTGTAGGATTAACATGTGTGTCGAAACCCATCTTTTAAAAGGTAACATATTGATAAATTTATCCCCTCCCCACCCATGTGGTGACAATAACAAAATCAAACAAGCTACTTGAAAGGCTCCAAATGGAGTCCCAAGGCCCCCTGACAAAACCATGTCTTCTAAGCCTTATGGAAAACCAACAGGGTGGAGGTCAATTTTATAGCTGGATGAATAATGTCCCAAAGGGAGGGAGCCACCACAGAGAATGCCCTTCCTAGATTCCACCAGATGTATTTCCTTGAGAATTGGACCCACAACATGCCCTGCCTTCCTGCTCTGATGGGTTGAATAGATGTAATTGGGCAGAGGCGGTCCATCAAATAACATGGTTTTAAGTTCTGTAGGGCTTTAAAGAAACATACAGTTTAAATACATCACCTGATTATTAATAAAGTCATTACTTGGGAATATGACTTTGAATATAATTTTAAAATAAATCTGTATGAAATGTAGTATGTATTCCCAGGAGGGAGGTGCTGTATTCCAGCGTGAAAGAGGCAGCAAAGCCTGAAATAGTGGGTTGGGAGGAAGAGAGTACGAAAGGGTCCTCCATAGCCATTCTCAGTATTACAAATAGTTGCTTTAGTTGGGCAAGATTTCTGTCTATATGTGAGGAACAATAAAGGAAACTACTATACTCAGAAATAATTCCATGTGTCTTTTCTGGATTTGTGAGCTGGCTGACAATCTTTATCCAAATCCTGCTGCAAAAACCCTTTCTCCTATGTCTCTGTGCAGAATTTCATGCAGACATCTTTTTCAAGATGAATTTTTGTTAAAAAGTGTTCAGGATTTGCATGTTTGGAAATACTAATCAATAGAAGACTCCAGGTAAGACAATGTAATCATATAGTTCTTTGATAAAATGCAAAATCTTTTTTTTTATAAAGCATGATTTGACTCTCCCTCTAGTGGTGAGCAAGTATTGGAGTGCATCTGAAACTGAATTGTAAATCTCTAATAGTACTTTTTTTTTTTAAAAAAAAATCTCTTTTTAATGAGATACTTTGTCAAAGGGATAGAAACAAAAACAAATTAATAAATCAATTTGCTTTCACAATACAGTCCTAGGCAAAGAGACGAAAAAATAAGATTGGCAGATGTTTTCTCTAATGCTAAAGAAAGCCATATTATTTTTTATCAGTTTACTGACTTGATCAAAACATTAATTTATGGGATATATTTTTAAAAATAAATATAATTTATGGTTTTTCTTCTTATCAAAAATAACTGCCAGAATGGTTTGCAGCATGTCTTTTTATGTATGTTTTCCCATTTTTAATCATAAGTATATATAATCTTAACTATATTCATAATATTATTTATTCCATTGCTGTATTCTATACCAGTGTGGTTGAAATAGCAGAATTAAATGCTGCTGATTTGGTCTCCTCTGTTTGGGGATATAAATGACAGTGTGATTCATATTTATTGTAAGACTTTTTAACTGCTGAAACGTATTAAGAAGATGAAAAAATACAGTTTTTGTTGTTATTACTATATTATGTAAGCAAACGTCACCAAATTTAATATCAAAGGTAATGGCTGATATCTCTTCTGGCTCATTCACTGATGTACCATATAACCTCTTGCAACCTATTTAATTTTGCCCATATTACTTCTCAATCTGCAAATGAAGTGAATCATGTTGATTTCACAGTAATTTTTTAAAATCAATGATTTGGATAGCTTAAAAATAGTTATATCCTTAATATCCAAAACTTCATTTTAAAAGAGCGGTTGAAATAATAATATGAAATATACAATTATGAAAAAAAGACAAATAAAACATTATCATTGTTTATAAAATCCTCTTTCCAAAATAAGAGGAGAAACACAATTGTGATTGGTTGGTAGTATTAAATACTGGCATACTGGAATATTGGCATTATTCACAATAGTTGTGAAGTTGAAGACAATTTGTCAAATGCATGCTAAAACCTGGCATGATAATTTAGTAGACTTTAGCATTTATATAAAAAATAACTTATAGTCTACCTATTTCACAAGCTAAAATGATTGTTCAGCTACTTGTTAACAACATTAACACTACCAAGCTGAGACAAGGATACCTAGCCAGCGCAATATAATGAAGACTGGAATTTCTTAGGTGATTTGAGTTTTACGGTTGTAAAATAGTTAAGATCAAAAGTGTTTTTAGTAGAAATCTGCTGACATATTTAGGTTGAAGGGAAAATGGGTATTTGATGAACATAATTTTTTTTTACAAATATAAGTGTTAATTGTTTTTCTGAACATTATTATCTGTGACTCATTACAAACTCACAGTTTCTCAAATTATGTTTTAACCCAGGGGTTCTCAAGTGTGGGTCATAAATAAAATTGAGGTAGACAAAAAGCAGGAGTCCTTTTCAGTAGACTGGTGGTGATACTAGAGTCCAAAATTGCATATTCCTTTAGTGTGCCATGGACCCAGCTGCTGCTGCTGCTGCTGCTTCTTCTTCTTCTTCTTCTTCTTCTTCTTCTTCTTCTTCTTCTTCTTCTTCTTCTTCTTCTTCTTCTTCTTCTTCTTCTTCTTCTTCTCTTCTTCCTTCTTCTTCTTCCTCCTTCTTCTTCTTTCCTCTTCTTTCTTCTTTCTTCTTCTTTCCTCTTCTTTCTTCTTCTTTCTTCTTCTTTCCTCCTCCTCCTCCTCCTCCTCCTCCTCCTCCTCCTCCTCCTCCTCCTCCTCCTCCTCCTCCTTCCCTTGCTGCTCCCACTTTTCCCACTTGCTCTGTTCTCTCCCTCACTTCCCCCAAACAATTTCTGCCTGCTCGCCACTTCAGCTTCTCACTTCTTGCCAAAATGCTATGTTCCACTCTTTAGGACTATCTGATACATTCTATGATATATATGGAACTGAGTTGCAAAATGTGTGTTCTTCTGTTAAAAATTGTATATTTTCCTAATTAGGGATGTGTTGCCTTTCCATTCTTCCTTGCACCTTCCTTTCTGTCAACCACTGTCAGTGTCAAGTTGTGGTGTATTCAGCTCTCCCTCATCTTCTAAGCCTTGCCCTTCCCCTCCTTCCTCTGCCACTGTTATCTCAGCATGTTCCAGTCTCTCACCTGCTGCAAATCATCACTTTCCTTCTACTACCTGCCTTCCTTCAACTGCTGATTTAGTTGACCTCTTCCTTCTGTTATAACTTCCAAAACATTTTTGCCTGGGAAGACTGTATTTAGATCTGTACCTTTAACTAAACACATCTGTTTTGGGCTATAGTTGAGGCAGAAACATATTTTTGAGTGCATGTTTTGTTTTGTGCATCGATTGATTTGCACATTCCTAGGAGCAATAGCAGATTTACTTAGGTATGCTTCACATACAGGACTGTGTTCTGTTTAGTAAGCTCTAGAAAAAAAATGCACTAAAGCCTGCTCCTAAGTACTTTATCACATGGTCTCAGCTGCTCCTTACCTCAAGCACATGTTTTTTCTGGGATCTCATGTCTACCATGTGAACCCAGGAAAAAGTTACAATTCCTTTAAGGAGGTATTGACCAGTGCAGCCTAGAGGTCCTCTTTGAAAGGCTCCAGATCTGAAAGTCAGCACATCCCTATCTCTAATTATGCGTAGTCCTCGACTTACCACACTTCATCTAGTGACCGTTCAAAGTGACAACGACGCCGAAAAAGTGACTTATCACCATTTTTCACACTTAATGACCGTTGCAGCATCCCCATAGGTCACATGATCAAAATTCAGATGCTTTGCAACTGGTTCATATTTAAGAGGGTTGCGGTGTCCCGGAGTCATGTGATCAGATCATTTTGCAAGCTTCTGACAAGCAGAGTCAAGGGGGAAGCCAGATTCATTTAACAACCGCGTTACTAACTTAACAATTGCAGTGATTCACTTAACAACTGTAGCAAGAAAAGTCGTAAAATGGGGCAAAACTCAACAAATGTCTCACTTAGCAACATAAATTTTGGGCTCAATTGTGGTCAAGGACTCTCTGTATGTTAGTAAATCTTTAATAGAAGATTACAGTTAGTGGTTCATAAGTTCAGTTCTGTTATAAGCAGAGAGAATAATCAGGCAACAGGATATATTTTTTGGGGGGGGGAGCTGCAGTATTCCTACTCAATATAGGGTCTAGCCAGGGGTAGGCAACTTTGGCTCTTTAATGACTCGTGGACTTCAACTCCCAGAATTCCTGGGCCAGCATGGCTGGCTCAGGAACTCTGGGAGTTGAAATCCATGAGTCATAAAAGACCAAGGTTGCCTACCCCTGACTAGGCTAACACAGAACTTTATCTCTAGCATATAAAGCACCTTCCTAAATTCCTCATTATTGGGTTCAGCATGATTTCTCTTTGGCTCTTTAAATGAACAGTAAATACTAAATGCTAATGCTTGTTTTGTTTAATTTGTCAAATATCCAAGAGCAGTTTCGTGCAAGGAAAGTATGAAGTGAAAAGAATTGTAGACCGTTGGAATAAGCTAGTGATCATGCAAGGCACAGAAGCATAATTACTGTATAGCAGAACTATTGCTCTTTAATAAAGAAAGCTTCAATATCTTGAAATTGGTTGTGAGGTTCTGTGTGTTCACATGTGAATGGATACACTGGGTACTAGTAGGGCCTTGGCAAAATATAATTGAAACATTTAATATTCGTATTCTGATCAAGCTGAAGGACTTTTCTCTTTGCATGTGAAAAGAACTGGTTTGCAGCCAGAATGTATTATATGCAGACAGGGAAGGCTGTTTTAATTAGAAGTTTAATCTGGTGTGGAACTGGATTAACTCCCCAAAGCCCTGGTGAGCATCTACTCACTTTACCAGCTGGTGTTTTTCTCTTAACAGATGCATTTTTTATCTGTGTATTGCTCTTTGAATCTTTTCCCTTTTCCCTCTTTCCACGTTATCTGTTTGTCAGATAATAAACTCTGAGAAAATTACAGCTTGTCATTGCTGAATACAATAATGTTTTTGAGAATTCTTGCCTTAACCACTAATGTATACTTTGATCAAACTTATCCAGTGTTCTAGGCCTGATGGTATTTCTTTTAGAATATATAGTATTGGCTTTATTCTGCCTGAGCAAATAGAAACTGACAGTTTTATGGACAAAATCCATTGCAGTAATTTTGTGAAACAAAACAAGAATGAAAAACATTTTACAGAATTGGATATGCGAAACGCAGTGGGCATAAATGGGTATGTGAAAAGCTGTTACTAGTTGTGCATTTAAACAATCTTGTATGGAACAATAGCACTGGGTTGGGCCCACAGAATGTTTAAATATAAAGCACATTCTTAATGAACTTCTACAGATATCCATTTACTATGAGCACTGAAAAGTGCACATCTTGCCATAAGTGGCTCTGTCAGGACTCCAGAAGCACCCACAAATGGATAATCCTCTAGACAAAAGCTAAAAGACACTTAATTTTCCTGCCATTGTGGAGCCATCTCTGCTTCTCACCCAGACTTTTTGTCCCTTATTCACAGTGAACATTCATTTCTGAAAGATGTTGGAAAGGTTACAGAAGGTATCGGTGAAGAAATAAACCTACTTTATAATAATCGCCATCCTGCTGCATATCAGCTTACGTAGTTTGAAATTGACACTATAAAGCACCCAATATTAACTATATTCTTTTAAAAAACTGTATATACAAGCCATCTTAGCTCAACGTAACACCTTCAGTGGGTTTTTTTTTGCCATTAACAAAGATTTTCATAAAAGTATAATGAATTTACTATGTATTCCTCAGCAAAATGTCCAGCTCTACAATAGAACGTAATTTTGGTATTCCTTAATGTAGCATTTCTAGTACTGTAGTCATCAGGTCAAGCAGAAAGATGTATGGAATTCTACCAATGTACTTCCTGTTGAACCATTCACCCTGCACTTTTCAACTTCTTAGCTTTTTGACTAAGATCAAATATGGGAAACGTGATTCTCAGGCCAGATGCCACCTTTGTTCCAAAGGTGTTATTGGACTTTCAGTAAACGAGACTTTGAATTGTTATGCTTTTTGTCTCTTATTTGTTCTTAGAGGTTCCTATAGGCATAGTTGCCTAGACTAGGTCCACCACAGTCTTTCTGTGTACATTCTATAAGAGTGATTTTCATGTCATTTAGTGTTATTTCAAGGAATAGCTCTTCTCATTCTCCAGCAGGATGGCTGTAGAGTCCAATGGATGGGTTCTACGACAGCCTTCCTGCCTGGCAGACTGGGTAAAAACTTCCTGTGGGCGTGACCCCAGTTTTGACTCAGTCTCAAAGCCTGGTAGAAGCAGCGAGAAGCAGCTCTCAGGACAAAAGGAATTTAATTCAAAGAGAGAGAAAGGAATCCCCTCTTCCTTCCATTTGAAAGAAAAGCCTTCTGGCAGCTGATAGGACTTGAAGGGTGCAGCCAGGATCAGCGGATTTGTGAGTGGGGCGTCAGGGCGGCTAGCTGGGGAAGCTCGGAACGGGGCTGGATCGCTCGCCGATATCCGGCCCGCCGAGCAGCTGTTTGGCGCGGGGACCTCACACCGGGCTGTTCGTCGCCCTGCGGCCCGCCAAACAGCTGAGTGGCCGACTCGGCTTGGCCGACGGGACCGAGGCGCCGCTCAGCGCGAAACAGCTGAGCTGTGCGGGAAAGCGGCAACCCGCGGCGCCGCTCGACATCGATCAGCTGAGCGGCGCGAGAAGCAGCCCTGACAAGAGCAGAGCCCAGTGCTGTTTTCTTTCTCCTCAGAGGAGAGGCGCAGCCCCCTTAAGGCCAAAGGAGTTACCTTACTGCTGACTTCAAAGATCCGCCATTGCTTGAACCTCGTGGCTCCCCAGGCTACTATTGGGAGGCGTGGCTTCCTCCCATTCACCATTTTGAACAAGTGGATCAACCCGCCGTTTTCTTTCCCTTGTGGGTGGGGCTACCACCCGGGCTCCATTTCCCGGCAGATAAAGAAGGGATCGTTTAGGTAAGGGTCTGAGATTACCTCAAACATTGGGGCAAGAGGAAGGAAGAGGGAAAAGAAAGAGAACTATCACCCGTTCTGATCGTGGTCTGCTGCCACAGCCACAGACTGGGGGAGAGAGAGATACAAACTGCACTTTGTCTGGACTAGGTGAGGAGGTGAGGAGGAATATTTTATCTGACTGTTCCTATAGTGACCTTTAGTCACTGCCTTGCAGGATCTTCTGTCCAAAGGACCCTGCCTGTCCAGCCATTGTTTGTATAGGCAGAAGAGGGCAACAGCCCCAAGTATCTGCATCTGATCTGCGTATCTTATCCCCCTGCTCCAGGCATTGCCTACTCGGGGTGTCTGGCACAATGGCAGACAATGTCTCGTATTCAGTCACACAGGTCCCTCAATTGTCCCCCCCACAGCAGCAACAAAAACGCAGATCTTCTGAATCAGAGGTGGGGGGGAAGAAGAAGGCTAAAACAAAGCACCTCACTCAGAAGGGACAATCTAAAACAGCTGAGCGAGAGGCTTTGAGGAGACATTTGGCTTTAGAAAGACAAATTAGCAGAGCACAGAGAACCAATTCCAATGGGACAAATATGGTTTCCCCTGTCCCAGTGGTGGCACCCAGCACAGAACCTACTGCCGAGGAAGTGCTCAAGACTTGGTCTCCTCCTGGGGAAACTGAACAGTTAGATTCCTCCAATCCCTCCTCACCAGCTTCTTCACCCGACCACACTCCAGCGCGTCACCCCAGTGACAAAACGCAGGAGAACATATGGTCGGCACAATTTCAGGCATTCATGCAGGATGCCTTTTCCCAGTTCATGGCTTCCAAGGGGCAAGTGGCCTTTCACACACCCCATAAGGGACGAGCTAGGCTGCCCCCTACCAACATTTCTGAGACTTCCTCTCAGATAGGAGAGGGTGACTCATTAGACCTCGATATGTCAGACATGCCCCTTTCGGAGGATGAGGAGACCGCACCTGAGCAGGCGACGAGCTCTGGCCTCTTTAACCCTGCGTTCCTAAAATCACTCCTGATAAAGGCAGTCTCCACAGTCAGCCTAACTTCAGTACAGGAAGAGAAGCCCACTACAAGCAAGGAGGCCAATCCTCTATTTGCCAAAAAGGTTCCACAGGATAAGTACATTCCATGCCCGGAGGTCTTCATGACCACGGTGGAGGAACAATGGTCCTCACTTGCAAGCCCACCGGCATCTAATAGCGCAGAAAGAAAGCTTTTCAACCTATCTCCCTCCTTCTCGAACATGTTAGAGGTTCCTGCTGTAGATAACCCCTTGATCTCATTATTTTCTACCTCTGCGATTCCAGGAGACATGGCGGAGGTCTTGAAACCTGAGGAGAAGAAATTTGAACACTCCCTCCGTCGTTCCCACATGGCTGCAGCCTGGGCGGCCAGAGCAGCCACTTCATCATCATTCTTCGCGAGGGTCTGTATCATGTGGCTGAGGGAACTGCAGGGCACGGTGCCTCCAGACCAGGTCAGAGTACACCAAACATTGGCCAAGCTCCTCGCGGCCTCTCAATTCGTGTCTGATGCTTCACTGTACGCAACAAAGTATGCGGCAAGATCCATTGCGGCCACGGTGGCCTCGCGTAGGTTACTGTGGCTCAAAAATTGGAAGACGGACCTGAGGTCCAAATGGCGCCTCTCGACGTCCAAATACAGTGGAGAAGCCCTATTTGGGTCCATATTGGACCCACATGTCAGCGAAGGCAGAGACAAGAAGAAAATCCTAGTACATCCATCAAAAAAGTTAGACAGGAGAGGCAGTCAAGATTTCCGGAGACAGGGCTTCCGCTCAGGAAGCCCCTTGGAATGGAGACAGCCCTTTCGATCAGGGCAATCCTGGGACTGCCCCAGAGGCTCACGATCCTTCTACCCGAGGCAGGATCGACCCCAGGATCGCCAAAGCCCGGGAGCCAGAGGCCAGTTCCAGTCCAGACGTCCATATAGGGGAGCAGGAGGCAGATCCTTTAAGCGTACCAAGTGACGCCAAACAGGACACTCCCATCGGGGGTCGGTTAGAAAACTTCATCGAGGTCTGGGAGCAGACCACTACCGACGCCTGGGTCCTGGAAACAATCAGGCATGGCCTGACCTTAGACTTTTGCTCTCCCCCACCAAACCGGTTCATCAGATGCCCCATCTCCAGAAAGGCAAACAAGACAAGGCTGATAACTTCGGCCATAGCTCACCTCCTGTCAATTCAAGCCATAGAGAGGGTACCAAAGGAAGAGGAAGGAAGAGGATTCTGTTCCATCCTCTTCGTTATCCCAAAGACATCAGGAGGGTGGAGAGCAATATTGGACCTAAAGGGCCTGAATTATTACATAAAGTACAGGAAGTTCAAGATGCACTCCTTGAAATCCATCCTAGCCAGCGTCAGGGAAGACGATCTACTATCTTCATTAGATCTCACAGAGGCGTACCTACACATTCCCATCCATCCCAGCTACCGGAAATTCCTCAGATTTACCTACGCGGGCCGGCATTACCAATACAGGGCCCTACCCTTCGGGCTATCCTCAGCACCAAGGGTATTTACCCAAATCCTAGCTGTAATAGCAGCCCATCTCAGGTTGATGCCGGTTCGCGTACAATTTTATCTGGACGACATCTTGATTCAGTCCAGATCTCAGGAACAAGCAAGGGCAGATCTCAGAACCACAATCCGAACCCTACAGGGGCATGGATTTTCGGTCAATTTAAGCAAGAGCCACCTCACCCCCTCAAGGAGACTGCAACACCTAGGTGCAGTGATAGACACGTCACAGTGCAGGGTATACCTTTCCCAGGAGCGATTGATCAGCATATCCAAGCTAATTCACCAAATTCAAAAGATCAGGAGAGTGCCCTTGATACAGCTCTCGAAACTCCTGGGAAAGATGATATCTTGCATGGGCATCATCCCATGGGCAAGGCTCCACTCGAGGGAGTTGCAATGGTTCCTTCTACCCTACCAAAGGAGGAACCTCAGCACCTCCAACAGGAGAGTGTTGGTACCAGTACAGGTGATGAGATCACTAAAATGGTGGCTATCCCCCACGGTACTCAAGGGGAGCATATTCAGGGAACCGAACAGGGTCACACTCACGACAGACGCGAGCTTGGTCGGATGGGGAGCCCACCTGGGAACTCAGATAGCACAGGGCCAGTGGGGACAGAATGACCTGTCATGCAGCATCAACTGGCTAGAGCTCCGGGCCATCCACCTGGCTCTTCGCCACTTCTCACACCTAGTAACAAGGAGGCACGTCCTCGTACTAACAGACAACGTAGCAGCCAAGGCACATGTAAACGAGGGAGGAACACGATCAGTGGAACTGATGAAGGAGGCATTGGCTCTGGCTCGATGGGCAGAAGCCAATGTGAGTTCCATCAGAGCGGAACACATCTCAGGGGAGATGAATACCCAGGCAGACTCCCTGAGCAGAGCCAAGGTGGACCAGTCGGAATGGCGTCTGGATCCGGCTCTGTTCGAGGAGATCTCCCGGAGATTCGGACAACCGCATCTAGATCTATTTGCCAATCACAAGAACACACAACTCCCCAGGTTCTTCTCCAGATTCCCGTCTCCGGGATCGGAGGGAACGGATGCTCTCAGGTGTCGGTGGCCGGCACAACTCCTGTATGCCTTCCCACCGCTGCCCTTAATACCGGCGACCATACGCAAGTTGATCCTGGAAGGCGCAGAGATAGTCTGCATTGCCCCTCATTGGCCACGGCGCCCGTGGTTTGCCGACCTCGTGGACCTTTCGATATCACCCCTGTGGAGGATTCCCCCGGACAGGGTAAGACTCAGCCAGGGCAAGCTTGTGCACCCAGATCCCCAGTGGTTACAACTAGCCACTTGGCATTTGAGCGGCAGAGCTTAGCCAAACAATCTTATTCGGCAGGGGTGATATCAATCATACAGGCATCACGAAGAGCATCCACTAACAGGATTTACGACGCTACATGGAAGGGGTTTTGCAGGTGGTGCGCCCCTCTCCGTCTAGATCCGACCGCAGTATCTATCCCTAATATCCTAGATTACCTCTTGGAGGGTCTCAATAAGGGCCTATCAGTCAATACTATTCGCAGACAGATATCGGCTCTCTCAACTGTTCTCTCCTGCGACAACTTAACCTCCCTAGCGCAACACCCAGCGATTAATGCCTTTTTAAAAGGGGCAACTAACACAAAACCCCCCGTCATACACAGGTACCCGTCTTGGAACCTGCCTAAGGTCCTTCTAGCCTTGACATCAGCACCCTTCGAACCTCTCGAATCATGCTCTCTTCATCACCTATCGCTGAAGGTAGCTTTCCTTGTGGCAATCACTTCAGCAAGGAGAATTTCAGAACTAGCAGCACTGTCAGTAAGGAAGGACCTGTGTACCTTCTCCAAGGACAAGGTCGTTCTTAGACCAGATCCGGCCTTCATCCCGAAGGTAAATAGCATCTTTCACAGATCTCAGGAACTGATTCTTCCTGATTTCTGTCCAAAACCCAAACATAGGCTAGAACATAGATGGCACAAGCTGGACGTGCGGAGAGCGCTGTGTTTCTACGTGAAACGCACCTCGGCTTTCCGAAAGACTGAAGCATTATTTGTGTCCTTTCAACCATCAACTATGGGAAAGAAGGTGTCTTCTTCCACCATAGGCAGGTGGATCAGAGCCTGCATAGCACAAGCCTACGTCTCGCAGGATCTGCCAGCACCCACTCATGTGACTGCCCACTCAACTCGGAGCGCAGCCACATCTGCGGCGTGGCTAACACAAGCACCGGTAGAAGAAATTTGCAAGGCCGCAACCTGGTCTTCACCTTCGGTTTTCATTCGACATTACCGTTTAGATTCCCTTGCAGCAGCAGACGCGGCCTTTGGTAGAAGAGTCCTTCAACAAGTCGTATCTGCTCAGAGTTCGGTAGCCTAGACTTTCCCTTCCAGGGGGACATGAGGGCTTTGGTATGTCCCATCCATTGGACTCTACAGCCATCCTGCTGGAGAAGGGGCGTTGTCTTACCTGAACGCCTTTTCTCAGCAGGATGATGTAGAGTCCAAGCCCACCCAGGGGTTAGGTCTAGGCAGAGATATAATAAAGAGCTGCAATGTTAATTCCAACAAAGTTTCTCGCCTAAGTCAAAACTGGGGTCACGCCCACAGGAAGGGGTGTGGCCGAAGTTTTTACCCAGTCTGCCAGGCAGGAAGGCTGTCATAGAACCCATCTATTGGACTCTACATCATCCTGCTGAGAAAAGGCGTTCAGGTAAGACAACGCCCCATCTCTGTAAGGTTGGCTATCCAGAGATATGTTGCTGCTAAAAGCTTGCGAACTCTTTTAAATTTTCAACATTTTTGTATAAATATGGCCTAAAACATCCCTACTATAAGGATAAGGTTTTTATGCTGCAATGCAGGTCACCAAGCCACACTTTTCATTCAAGCCAAAATGTTCTATTTTGATTTCAGAATATTCTTCCAATAGCCTTTTGGCTTATCCACATGATCTTTCACAAACTGTAGATGGGCAGTAATGTTCTGTTTGGAGAACTTGACATTCACCAATGCAAAAAAGGACTCTTTAGTTCCTTACATTTACAGTGGGTTCTTTGAGATTTCCTGTAATATTACACACTGCATTTACAACTGGTTTCAGAAATATCCTTTGTTCAAGGATATCTACCTGTGTTATGAAGATCAGAATTTTGGAAGTAAATAACACATGACCTCTCATATTGTACCTGATTTTGCAACTCATTAATTGAAATACCTGCCTCTAATTTCCCCTTATGTCAGTCCCAAAAACCAAGAATGACACGTGGTGATTCTTCTAAGCCAAGTTCTTTATTGTTTACTCACCTAAAGACAGAATCTTGCCAGATTAAGCACTCTACTATATACATCTACCATCTACCCTAGAGCTGTAGTGGTAGTGGTTAGAATGCAGCGTTGCAGGCTAATTGTGCTAACTGCCAATTGCCAGCAGTTGACCGGCTCAAGGTTGACTCAGCCTTCCATCCTTCCAAGGTCGGTAAAATGAGGGCCCAGATTGTTGGGGCAATTTGCTGACTCTATAAACTGTATAGAGAGGGCTGTAAAGCACTGTGAAACGGGTTGTAAAGCATTGTGAAGCGGTATGTAAGTCTTAAGTGCTATTGCTATTACTATACTCTGAGAAGTATTAGGAGGGGCTATCTTCACCCTCTTTCTCTCACACAAAATATCTGGAGTGAATGGTCTTCCATTTTTCTAGAATGCACTCCTTCCCTCCTGGAAAAATCAAGCCTAGTACATTCCATCACACCTTCAAGTGAACTTGTAATCCTAGAGGTGGATATACTTTTGCCACACAAACAATTACCGTATATGCCGGCGTATAAGGCGACTTCCGCAAGCGCTAAAATCGGCGCCAAAGACGGGGGTCGTCTTATATGCCGAGTCGTCTTATACGCCGGAAATACTGGTAGTTTCTGGCGTATAATACGACGTTCTAGGAATGCAGCTCGGTGACAAAGACGGGGGTCGTCTTATACGCCGGGTCGCCTTGTATGCCGGCATATACGGTATGTAACTTTGGATCATTTTCCTTCAATCAATTAAAAAACATGTTTTGCTTGTTACTGTTCATACTTTTGATACACAATGATACAACCCCCCCCCTTTTTTAAAGGATGCACATGTAGTCAAGTCCCATACTTCCCTGCTTTCTTTGCTGCAGTGCTTATCTTAGGAGCAGAGAGGAAAATGGGAATTATACTTCTAAACATTTACAAAAGAATTCCCCCCCTCAGAGTTTGACCTAATTATCTTATTATGTAGTAAGTGATAACCTCTGTGAGCCAAGTTCCATTTCATAGTGGATTTTGTGCACATGGCTGGCTATTTTGCCTGAAGATCTGGTAACTTTGAAGTTCTTGTAGTCTTCACGCCTGTGATTTCCTACTAAAAGGAATATTGATTCACAATGCATATGTATAATGAATCACTCAGTTCTCAGAAAAGAGGCATCAGGTAGTCATATGCAGTGGAACATTGTAGAAAGCAATGTAACAGCCATGCTTAGTGATTTCAAATTTCCTTCTAAACATTATAATTCCTATTATGAGACATAGACATCAGCAGAATGAAGAAATGGCATGTTTTTCTGGGCATTTGCACATCTTTCACATAGGCATTAGTCCTATTGCAGACCATAAATATGAATATCCTAGTTTAAAATTCATAATGTGAGAAATTAAGGAGGGGTGATAAATATGTTATGCTGCATAGCTGTGATTGCTATGCAGAGTATATAAGCAAAACGAACCAACACTGAATTAGATGTTAATTAAAATTTTAATGAATTTTATCCATTTAAATATTCTGAAAAACACTCAATCTGAGAAAGAACAGAATATAAAGATTAAAAGGAAAAGGAACATCTCACATATACAACATATTGTATATATATTGTTGTATGTATGCATGCATGATCCTGCAATAAATCTGTATTAATTAAAAGTGCACCTGTTTTTCTTTTGAAGTCCAGAATGGCTATATAAAAAATGCACAGAGCAAAGTATAATAAGATGAATTATAGCATTTGATCATGCTGGCATTTGGCAATACATTTAATTGAAAATTAACCACTGAACTTCTTTCTAGGTTCCTTATATAAATATTTGTATATATACAAATGTGATACTTGAGTGGGTTATCTGATGGTAATAAAACTAAAGTTTTCAGATCACTAGCTCTAATTTCCAGACAGCTGCTGCATTAAATTGTATTTAATGATATCAAAACCCAGCTGGAGTTGTCTTAGCTGTCTTTGCTTACTAGTATAGAGAGCACCAGGTGTGTGTGTTGGAGTGTGAAAATAACTCTCTACATAAGCTATGAGCAGTGCTATTTGCATTCTTATCTCAAAATGTTTTTACTTGCTGTTGGAGAAAATAAATACTTTGGACATTGTTAGTAAACACTGATTCATTAGTCCAACTCTATTTGTGGTAAAGTGTTTGTAATTATTTATAAATATGAGAATTGGCTCCTAATGTGCTCATGTCTTACAGGTGATCCTCGACTTCCATTCCTCCAGTTAGGACTGGAATTTTGGTCACTAACCAATGCAGTCAGTAAGTGAGTCATCACATGACTGGACCCAATTTTACAACCATTTTTACAATGGTCATTAAATGCAATCATTAAGTAAATCTGACTTTCCAGATTGATTTTTTTTCTTGGAAGCCAGCCAAGTAGGTCATAAATCACAACTATGAAACCGCAAGATGTAACTGTCGTAAAAGCGAGCGGGTTGCCAACAACCCAAGTTGCAATCACAGGATCGTGGTGGTGCAACTGTTGCAACTTTGTGGATGGCTCTCAAGTCATTTTTTTCAAGGCTGTCATAACTTTAAACCGATAGTTAGATGAACAACTGTAAGTCAGAGACTACCTGTAATAGGGTCTAGGGCAATTTAATTTTAATGTTATTTAATTTCATGAGATGAATATAAGGTAAGATGTTCCTACCACTGCTCTACAAGTAGTGCCAGCTTCCAGCAGTTCATGTAGGATTTTTTTTGTGGAAGGATTTACAGTGCAGTTTTCCATTAGGGAACATCATTACAAACCCATTATTTTCACTATACTTGGAAATATTTCTTCAGGTAAGTCAACAGTATATCATCTTACCTGTTATCTTCAGCCCATACAGATGGAATATTATATACACCTATTCGTGATAATAAATGTTTTAAAGCAGTACCGTTACTACCGTGTGTTTTTCTTTCTTTTCTATTTTGCCTTTAAAGAGTTGTTGACTGTCTTAAGTTGACAGGCTAATCATGCATACGCTAAAGAAACCCGTATTAGTGAATCCTCAGGCTGCCAGTTACCATAGACCTGCATTAGCTATTCTGCACGCTATCCAGGATCTTTTCAACTTCTTAGTGGGGTGACATAGTGTGACCTGCCCAAGTATTAGCACCCTACTTTGTCTCTACACTTCAGTTCAAAGCAGTGGTTCTCAACCTGTGGGTCGGGACCCCATTTGGGGTCGAACGACCATTTCACGGGGGTCGCCAAACAATGCAGTCCGCCATTTTTTCCCCCTTTTCCTTAGCTTTTGAAAGCCAATAGAATAGACTCTCTTGAATAGAGTCTAATTCTATTGGCTTTCAAAAGCCAATAGGAATTGTCCAGGCTGTCTCTGTCCTGCTGAGCCTGCCAAAAGTCCCATTCTGCAAACAGTGCTGCACCAATTGAGTAGTCCTCGACTTACGACCGGTTGAGTAGTCCTCGACTTACGACCGGTTGGGGGTCGCAGCATTAAAAAGATTGAGAACCACTGGTTTAAAGGATAAAACATGCCTTGCATATAAATTCCTTGGTTTATTCCCTAACTTCTCCGGATAGTAAAATGAAAGACTCCCATTAAAATCTTAGAAAGTTTCTATCGGCCTAACTAAGAAATATTGCTATTAGAAGATTAATGGTCTAATTCACTTCAAAACAAGTTCCTGAGTTTATGTTCATCTTAAACAAGGCCACCTTCAATTCCTAGAAATGATTGGGATATAAATCTAATCTCTCCTTCAAACATTTAAATATAAAGTTTAGAATTGGTACCTATACAGTTAATCATGTAACTGTGCTGTATGCAAAGTGTTGGGAATTTACTGTTTGAAGGAAAATATGCTAAGCATGATTCCCATGTTGCAAAAGTCTGTCCTTGGTTAAATTTGACATGTATAATCCACCCTATGGGAGAGTGGCTTTCTATCCTGCATGGATGTTGATGTTCTTCATGGTAGAAATAAATTTATAGGGGTTGGGGAAGAAGACATAATTCTGGGCTATTGAATCTAAACTCAGGCTCTTGAAAACATCTGTGGTTAAAATCAATATTGTTCAATTTATACTGATAGTTCTAACGATGTTGCATTTAGAAAAAAAGTGAGACCAGCTTTTTATGTTGCTATTATATTATTTGTTGTATTGCCTTTCAAATATGTCAGCTAAATTAATGACAGCATTGTCAGTGTTGGAATAGATGTCCAGATGTCCAAAGAACTGTAATCTTATCTGATTCTTTGACAAGGTTGGTGGCCTCCCATAATGGAAGAGTGAGATGTAACAATTTTTTGATGAATCAATTTGGTTTCTGAACGCAGAATCACAGATAGTAGATTTTTCGATTTTATGGGGATATTTTAAGGGAATGAAAAAGTAGATCACGCAGCTGAGGAGAGCTTGTATAAAACTGTTGTGGATATTCCTTTGTATTAATCTTCTTTGGAGATCAGATGTAGGCTTAGTTGAGAGATTGAGGATGAATTTGGAGATAGTGTGAGTTGCGGCTTACTGGGAGAATTTATTTTCTTTGTCCTGATTTCACATTTTTAGGGTTTTTACTGCTTGGGCCATAGGAAACAGATGAGTCATTCTGGAGTCTTGTTAGGATACTGTGCATTAAGGAGAAATCTCTTCAAAAATGATAGGGATACTATGGGATAGTGTGATGCTTGTAGAACAGAAGTGAATCTTGTCCCTTGGAATTGTTTGTGTTATGATAGAGACTTGTTGCTGCAATGACTCCCTGACTTGGGTGTGTGAGTTCTTTCTGCAAGAACAATGGTTCATAATACTGTAGAACAATTTAAAAGGACTTGTGGATGATTTGTGAGACTAGAAAATATGATTTTATTGTGACTACTTGAATTGAAATCATCTTCCAGGAGGTGGCAATAATAGGGTTTATATGTGTTTGCAGTGTTATTTCTTTGTGGCAGTACAATAAGGCTTTAAGGAGAAGGTAGGAATTGTTTTTATTGACTGGTTTTGCTATTGATTGGTCATGGGAAATAGTGAGAGCAGAGAATAGAGCATGGCCTGCTAGTAAACATTATATTAATGGAATAGCTACAGCTATTAATATGTTGAGGGAACCATAACTTGTCTATCAGAGAAAGAAGGGAGGAGATTGGATGAGCTCCCAACCTTTCAAATTGTGGCCTAGCAAAGATATCAAGGTGGCAGTAAAGGTGGCTCTCCAATTTAAGATCTTTGCTTTATAAAGTCTGGTCCCTTGCTAATAAATACATTTATTATATAAGATATAGTCTTACCTAGAAACATTCGCTGTGACATGTCTTACAGAGATTTAGCTGAGAGAAGAGTATATTAGAATTGTTACAGACTCAACAGTGAACAAAGTCAGATTCACACTGTTGGAGCAAATCAGAGAGAAGTAATTGCTAACTGCTTATCTCTTTATATAGATTGTTTTTATCTAATAAATATTGAAGAGTGGAGATATGAAAGCTCTTTCTGTTTGCTTGATCTTACTTCTCTTGGCTGACTAAAGCAGATGAAACAGAACTGATGCCATCATTATGTAGTCATTGCCATATGGAGGATTCAAATCAGAATAATTCTTCTGATACGACTAAAAAAAACCCGTATTGGATGAATGATAAAAACATAGGAGCCTAGCAATTTGGGAATGGATTGGACTGCGTAGAGACAATTGAGAAGGGGTTAACAAGAGAGAAGGTGTTAGGTACCAGTGGTATTGTGACCATAAAGCATTATTTGAAACTAGACATTCTGTGACTCATTTTAGAGATATTTCCTTACCTACTACCATGTACCCTTGTGCACTTTCTCTGACCCTCATAGCACCTTCTCTGCAGCCTCCCAAACCAATTGTGTGCTATTCCTGACCTGCAAACCATATCTCATTCACCTCCATGAGTTCACCCCAACACACACTATGACAGAGGTCCCCAACCTTTTGGGCACCAGGGTCCGGTTCCATGGAGAAAGGTTTTTCTGTGGACCGGAAAGTGCGTGGTTTTGTGTGCTGCCTGCATCCCACGGATGGGGCTTTGCTTGTTGGCATGCCATGGCCCGGTACCAGTCCACAGACTGGGGGTTGGGACCCCTGCACTATGACACTCCTGAACACCTTCTCACTTCCTCCTTCATGTGGCAGCAGCCATTTACCTGCCTGCTGGCCTGGGACTTCCAACTTCGTGCCAGCTTCCTTCTTGTGGGAAGTTGGCAGGGAGTGTTAGAAATGATGATCTTGTGACTGTGGATGAGCCTAGCAGCACTAAAGTGGCCACAACGTTGCCAAGTTTTAGTCCTAGGGGAATACAGTAAGGAGTTCCAGAGTTTGGATGCATTCTGTAAGTTAGCCCATCTGAGGTACCTTATTTCAAAAATGTTTGCTTTATGATGCACTATTTTGCTCAAATGATAGTTACCGATAAACAGGAGAGTTTTAATAGTGTATAGATTCCTGAGTTTAGGACTTAACTGAGAAATTGATGCTCCTGCTATAAACCTGCCCAGTTACTGGAATTCAACAGGTGTGGCTCTTTTCAGTGTGGTCCTGCTAGAACTTTATTGCTGTGAAGGAGAGCAATGTATTTCTCCCAAACTGTGAAGTGTTCTTCCTAGAACAGCTTAGCTTCCACTCATCCAGCATTTTGAAAAATCCTGAAACTATCCTTTTTTAATGTTAAATTTAAATTTACCGACAAAGAATTAAAGGGAGACTAGTATAGCTATTTTACTCTTTTTTCAATCATATTTTTAAACTAAATTTTGATCTGTTGATTGTTAATATTAACAAATCAACACATCTTTTTGAACGCCACCCAAAGTCACATTTTTGTGGGTGGATGTATTAATTTGATAAATACATATTATGCTTAAACATGTTTATTTAAAGTACTTAATTTGGATATTATACATGCACTTTTACAAGTCATATAGTGTATGAATGCAATAAACAAATATTAGTTTAATTCACTTTAATGCTGCTTAATATTAGTCATTTTTGTGTTTACCTAGTAGGGTGTCATTGAACCAGCATTTCAGAAATCTCATTTTCACTCTTGTGCATAAATTAAATCCAGTAACTGGATTTGATTTACACAGTCCAGTTACCACTGTTGCATATGTGTTCAAAATTAATGATTTAATTACAAGGTGGGAGCTTCTTGCGCTAGCTGTCAAGGTTGTGCTTGTGTACTCTCTCATGGAGAGTAAGGTAATTATTAAACTAAGCTTTGCAATGGTATTGCCAAACCTTTACTCAGGAAAGTAGCCCAAGGCCAGAGTAAAGTATCAGGCTGAAAGGGAGAAGTAAATAAAGAATAATAATTATTTATAATAATTATAAAAAATAATAATGATATAAATTTAGGGTGTGGGGTTTTTTTTCTTTTATCTGAGGAAATGCCCAAACTTCAGCTAGTACAGTGCTTCTCAAATAGTGGGGCGCGCCCCCCAGGGGGGCGCAAGGCTCCGTAAAGGGGGCTCGTTTGACCTCGGCAAATACTGTCATATTGGATTTCTAGATCGGATCATCCGACTCACTCGCAAGCGGCAGCCCGACGCGAAGGACTGTGTAACTGGACTGTGTAAATCAAATCCATGACCGCCAACGCATGTGACACATGCAAAGGACCCGATTGGATAGACATGATGCTCTATCCTGATTGGCCAAACCCGCCCGTGTGACTTTTAGACCCGGAAATCGGTCCTCTGTACAGAAAAAAATTTTTTACAGTCGCGCGGGGGGGGCGCGAAATGTTTTCTTCTTCCTAGGGGGGCATGACAGAAAATAATTGAGAAGCACTGAGCTAGTATAATAAAAGCAAGTATTTGTCCTTCTACCTCTCCTCTAAACACATCTTGTTTTGAAGAGTGTTATGCCAACCTAGGAGAAATAGTTTGGTCTAGTGGTTAACATGCTTATCCAGAAGTAGGGAAATCTGAGTTGTATTCCTGTCCTGGAAAGAGACGCCAGCTAGATCTCTTTGGGCAGTTGGAGTCTCTCAGTCCTTGGAAGAGAAGGCAGATCACCCCTGAACTGGAACCACTTGTCATTAGCATTTTGTTTGTGTGTGTTTTACTTTGTCTGTTGACCTCGGCAACTGCTTGCTTAGATCACTTCTGCCATCTGAACAGTGACACTGATATCTGGCTTTCACACTTCAATGTCTCCAGCTGGCTGCATGTTATCCAACTGTGTTCTTGTTATCCACCCAATGGACTGATTATAGACTGATACATAGTCTGATGATGAGTTACTCTGCTTCAAATCCTTCTTCACCTTGGCAGAATACTGTAAGCGTCAGGAGCCCTCCCACCCTCTTTTTCATGCTTGTTGCCACATCTGCAGTGTATAATTAATGGTGTCATTGTAGGATATCAAAACTCCCCAACAGTAGATTTGGACTGAAGATTCACGGAAGATTTGATTCATAAAGTTGTGTAGAGCCAATCATTGTACTGTAATACTGTACATGACAGATTTTTTAAAATGATTTTCCTACATTTTGAAAGGCATTTTATGTCGTGTTCAAGATACTTGAAAAAGAAACTACAATTGAAATATAAAATAGATTAATTGTATAGTTTGTGTGAAATTTAGCTTTAGATAAATAAAGTTCATCCATTTGTCTTAAAGATTTACAGTATATTTAATAAGTCAGGGTTGTTGTTTTTTTAACCTGATTCCTTTTGGAGTAATCGAAATACTTCTCAAGTAGTTTGCTGCCAGCTTTTCAGGAAATTGCTGAATTTTGTGGCAAATAAAGGAAAGGTCTTGTCTTTTCCTTTTCAAGTTCATAGCAATATCAGGGTCAGATATTTTCTCCCAGGAAAAAATGATAGAAACACAAAGATATTGAGTCTTTTTGGTGCATACCTTACATGCCTAATTTATAATAAAATCTATGTTGTTCCCTTGGGGCATAAGTAGAAATCTGTGTTATTCAAGAACAGATACAAAATAGACAGAGAAGGCTGAGTTGGTGGGATAGAGAAAATGAAACAAGTTGTGATCACAAGTTGGATTTTTTTTATCTTGTAATGAAATAGAACTATGCTAAATTTGATTAGACTAGAATCTGGTCTGTATTACAAGGCAATTTTCTTGACAGTTTAAGAACAGGAAAAATTGAAAGTGCAAGAATCCTGTTCCAACTTGTCTGATCTGTAAAATCCTGACAAGAAACCTATTGGTGGTGAGAGTCCAGGAAGGAGGAGCAGTTATTTATGTCTAGGTTATAAGAACAGCTTAAAAATCATCAAGCCAGTGGAATCTTCTGTCTTTTATTGGGAATAGTAAGGTTCCTGAGACAGATTTTTAATTATGCTGTTTGAATTGATGTGAAAGAAGCTTATTCTGTTATTCTGAGTATTTTATATTGAGATGTTGATAAATCCTGTGTTGAAGAGTAGCTGCTAGCATGTGCTTAAAACAGGGGTCTTCAAACTTGGCCCTTTTATGACCTGTAGACTTCAATTCCCAGAATTCCTCAGCCAGGCTGGGAGTTGAAGTCCACAAGTCATAAAAGGGCCAAGTTTGAAGATCCCTGGCTTAAAATATAAAGGCCATACCTTAAGGCAGGGGTGCCAATCTGCCGGCCTGCGGGCTGGATGAGTCATCGGGACGACATGCCCACCCCATTGCCGACAATGACGAAAAAGCTCCGATACGTTGCGTGACATCACGTGACGTCGCAAGTTTGACATGTCTGCCTTAAGGGAATAGGCAACACTCTGTATAGGTGATCTTTAATTAGGATTTGTTAACTTCAACTTGCATGATTTATCTGTTTTCTGCTTTTTCTATGAATAAGAATTGTCTTAAAAAGACTGGGCTGAAGTACTTAAAAAGTATTGGCCTGAAGACTGAATATAATCATGTGAAAAAGTAAATATATCCCCTGCAAAAACTTTTCCTTAGTAATATATAAGGACATATCAGTATTTTATCTTCATTCAAGAGTAGAAGGGTAGCTTAATTGAACAACAAACTATGAAAACGTTCTTTGTAACTATTTATTCAACAAAAAGTTAACAGATGTGTGATTTCCTTCTGTGCAAAGTAAATATACCCTTGGCTGTAATACCTGTATTGCTCTCTTTGTCAAAAACAACCTCCTCAAATAGGCATTTTTATAAGTATCTACCAGTTTCTAACATTGACTGGGAAAAATTACGTTTTTTCAGCTCTGCGATTTTTGAGGAGTTTCTTGCAGTCTCAGCCCAATTCAGTTTGTCCCCCGCATCTCAGTGAGATTTAAATCCAGACATTGACAGGCTCATTCCAGAACCCTCCATTTTTTTCAGTCATTCTTTGGTGGATGTATTGGAATGTTTAGGGTCACTGTTGTGTTGCAAGGTCCACTTTTGGTTGACTTTCAGTCTTCTGATAGATGGTCTCACGTTATCCTTAAGCACTCTCTGGTAAAATGAACAATTCATAGTGGATTCTATGATGGTGAGCTGCCTGGCCCTGAATATAGCAAAGCAATCCCAAACCATTACATTCTCCAGCAGGATGGCTGTAGGGTCCAATGGATGGGTTCTATGACAGCCTTCCTGCCCGGCAGACTGGGTAAAAACTTTGGCCACACCCTTCCTTTGGGCGTGACCCCAGTTTTGACTCAGTCTCGAAGCCCGTCGGCAGCGCGAGAATTAGCTCCTAAAATTCTTTCAAAACAAAGGAAAAAAAGCAAATTTCTTCCCTCTCCCTCGATTCTCTAATTTGGACAACAAGCAGAGAGTAATCTGACCTACTGGCTCGGGGCTCCGAGCCGTTACCAGATCTACATCTCCCGGACGATCGACGAGTGGTGAGAGTATCCCCAAGGTATAGAGCCTCTTGCAAGGGGAATCGAGCCGCTCTACCTTACGAGCGCTCGTCGGGGTTTTTTTTCCGGTGCACAGACCAGCTGATCGGCGCGAGGAATAGCAGCCCGAGTGGCCGACAGAGCCGCTGCGCCGAGAGCTCCATCAGCGGAAAGGCGCAGTCCTTAAAAGCTTCATAAGGGCCGCTCAGCCGATTTCTCCCATCAGCGTTACTGGGAAGCCAGACGCAGACCTCTCCCCTTCGCGGAGACAGGGACCGCAGTCTCCCGCGATATCCGCCATTTTAAACCTCGCGGTTCCTCAGTGTACTGTTGGGAGGCGTGGCTTCTTCTTAGTCGCCATTTTGGCCCTCATGGTTCCCCCTCAGCTCACTGTCGGGAGGCGTGGCTTCCTCTTAGTCGCCATTTCAACCGGTATACTTAATCCATCTACCGTCCGGAGTTTACCTTTCTCTTTGCCTGCAGAAGAGATGACTTGGTAGCAAATGCATGACCACTGATACCTTCAATCTAGTGAATTATAAGAGGGAAGGGAGGAAAGAGCGAAAGACTCATTACTATTCGTGGTCTGTTTTCACAGCCACAGCTGGGGGAAACATTACAGAATCTACAAGTGTACTCCACTAGGTCCGGACGCCTGTCCAGGACCTTGGTGAAAGAGGTAAGGAGGAATAAATTCTATCTAACTGTTCTTTTTGTGACCTTTAGTCACTGCCCTACAGGGTCCTCCTTCCAAAGGAACCTGTCTGTCCGGCCATTGTTTAGCTGTGCAGAAGAGGGCTCTTAGTCCCCAGTTATCTGCAACGGATCTGCGTAACTTATTTCCCCACCCCAGGTATTGCCTACTCGGGGTACCTGGCACAATGGCAGACAATGTCTCGTATTCAGCTATGCAGGTCCCCCAATTGTCCCCCCCACAACATCAACGAAAACGCAGATCCTCTGAATCTGAGGTGGGGGGGGGAAGAAAAAAGCTAAAACAAAGCACCAGAGGGGACCATCCAAAACAGCTGAGCGAGAGGCCTTGAGGAGACATTTGGCTCTAGAAAGACAATTTGCCAGGGTACAGAAGGCCAACTCCAATGTGACAAACATAGTTTCCCCTGTCCCATTGGTGGGCCCCATGGCAGAACCCACTGCCCAGGATGTTCTCAAAACTTGGTCTCCTCCTGGGGAAACAGAACAGTTGGATTCCTCCACCTCATCTTCACCAGCATCTACACCAGATCATACTCCCACTGTAGCTACGTCCAGTGACAGAGCTCAGGAGGACAAATGGTCGGCCCAATTCCAGGCATTCATGCAAGATGCCTTTTCCCAGTTTATGGCTTCCAAGGCCCAGGTGGGTTTTCATCCATCCCATAAGGGACGAAATAAGGCCCCACCTACTAACATTTCTGAAACTTCCTCTCTAATAGGAGAGGGAGACTCATTAGATCTGGACATGACAGACATGCCCCTCTCGGAGGATGAGGGGACCGCACCTGAGCAGGCGATGAACTCTGGCCTCTTTGATCCAGCGCTTCTCAAATCACTCCTGATAAAGGCAGTCTCTACGGTCAACTTGACCTCAGTCCAGGAGGAGAATCCTTCCACAAGCAAGGAGGCCAATCCTCTCTTTGCCAAAAAAGTCCCACAGGACAAATACAGTCCCTGTCTGGAGGTCTTCCGCATCACGGTAGAGGAACAATGGGTTTCCCTCGCAAGTCCACCTGCTCCTAACAGCGTAGAAAGGAAGCTATTCAATGTCTCTCCTTCCTTTGCGGGTATGCTAGAGGTCCCTACGGTAGATAGTCCCCTGATCTCATTATTTTCTACTTCTGCGATTCCAGGAGACATGGCTGAGGCCTTGAAACCAGAGGAAAAGAAATTTGAGCATTCCCTCCGTCGTTCCCACATGGCCGCAGCCTGGGCGGCTAAGGCAGCAACATCATCATCCTTCTTCGCCAGGGCCTGTATCATGTGGCTGCGCGAGCTGCAGAATACCATATCTCCAGATCAGGTCAGAGCGCACCAAACTTTGGCCAAGTTTCTGGCGGCCTCTCAATTTACGGCTGACGCTTCACTGCACGCAACCAAGTATGCGGCAAGATCCATTGCGGCCACAGTGGCCTCTCGTAGATTACTGTGGCTCAAAAATTGGAAGACAGATCTAAAAGCCAAGTGGCGTCTCTCGTCGTCCAAGTACAGTGGGTCATTATTATTTGGATCCATCCTGGATCCACATGTAAGCGAGAGCAGAGACAAGAGAAAGATCCTAGTACATCCATCAAAGAAATTAGACAGAAGAGGCACTCAGGAGTTCCGGAGACAAGGTTTCCACCCAAGCAACTCCTGGGACTGGAGACAGCCCTTTCGATCAGGGCAGTCCTGGGACTGGCCTAGAGGCTCACGATCCTTCTACCCAAGGCAGGATCGGCCCCAGGATCGCCAAAACATGGGAGCCAGAGGCCAGTTCCAGTCCAGGCGTCCCTTTAGAGGATCGGGAGGTCGATCCTTTAAACGAGCTAAGTGACGCCAGACAGGACACTCCCATAGGAGGTCGGTTAGAAAAATTCATCGAGGTCTGGGAGCAGACCACTACCGACGCCTGGGTCCTGGAGACGATCAGGCATGGCCTGACCTTAGAATTTTGCTATCCCCCACCAAACCGGTTCATCAGGTGTCCCATCTCCAGAAAGGTACACAAGGCAAGGCTGATAACTTCAGCCATAGCTCACCTCCTGTCAATTCAGGCCATAGAGAAGGTTCCAAAGGAAGAGGAAGGAAGAGGATTTTATTCCATCCTCTTTGTGATCCCAAAGACATCCGGAGGGTGGAGAGCAATATTGGACCTGAAGGGATTGAATTATTATGTAAATTACAGGAGGTTCAAGATGCAGTCCTTGAAATCCATCCTAGCCAGCGTCAGGAAGGGCGACCTCCTGTCCTCTATAGATCTCACGGAGGCGTACCTGCATATCCCCATCCATCCCAGCTACCGGAAATTCCTCAGATTTACCTACGCGGGCCGGCATTACCAATACAGGGCCCTACCTTTCGGGCTATCCTCAGCCCCAAGGGTATTTACCAAGATCCTAGCCGTAATAGCGGCCCATCTCAGGCTGATGCCGGTACGCGTACAGTTTTATCTGGACGACATCTTGATTCAGTCCAGCTCACAGGAGCAAGCAAAATTAGACCTCCAGACCACAATCCGAACCCTACAAGGGCATGGATTCTCAGTCAATATAGACAAGAGACACCTCACTCCATCAAGGAGACTGCAACATCTAGGCGCAGTGATAGACTCGTCGCAGTGCAGGGTATACCTTTCCCAGGAGTGGCAGACCAGCATCTCCAAGCTAGTTCACCAAATTCAGAGAACCAGGAGAGTGCCCTTGATACAGCTCTCGAAACTCCTGGGAAAGATGATATCTTGCATGGGCATTGTTCCATGGGCAAGGCTCCACTCGAGGGAGTTGCAGTGGTTCCTCCTACCCTACCAGAGGAGGAACCTCAGTACCTCCAACAGGAAAGTCTTGGTACCAGTTCAGGTGATGGGATCACTGAAATGGTGGATATCTCCTATGACACTCAAGGGGAGTTTATTCAGGGAGCCGAACAGGGTTACGCTCACGACAGACGCGAGCCTATTCGGATGGGGAGCCCATCTGGGAACCCAGATAGCACAGGGCCAGTGGGATCAAAAGGATCTTTCACACAGCATCAATTGGCTAGAGCTTCGGGCCATTCACTTGGCTCTACGTCACTTCTCCCACCTAGTAATAAGAAGACACGTCCTCGCGTTAACAGACAATGTAGCAGCCAAGGCACATGTCAACAAGGAGGGGGGAACACGATCAGCAGAACTAATGAGGGAGGCATTAGCCCTGGCGCGGTGGGCAGAAACCAACGTGAGTTCCATCAGAGCGGAACACATCTCAGGGGAGACGAATCTCCAGGCAGACTTCCTGAGCAGAGCCAAGATGGACCAGTCGGAATGGCGACTGGATACGGCTCTGTTCGAGGAGATCTCCCGGAGGTTCGGACGGACGCACCTGGACCTATTTGCCACTCCAAAGAACTCACAACTCCCCAGGTTTTTCTCCAGATTCCCGAGTCCGGGTTCGGAAGGAACAGATGCTCTCAGGTGTCGATGGCCGGCGCAACTCCTGTACGCCTTTCCACCGCTGCCCTTAATACCGGCAACCATACGCAAGTTGATCCTGGAAGGCGCAGAGGTAATCTTCATTGCCCCACATTGGCCACGGCGCCCGTGGTTTGCCGACCTCGTGGATCTTTCGATATCACCCCCATGGAGGATCCCCCCGGACAGAGTAAGTCTCAGTCAAGGCAAGTTTTTACACCCAGATCCCCAGTGGCTACAACTAGCCGTTTGGCATTTGAGCGGCAAAGTCTAGCCAAACAAGCCTACTCTGCAGGGGTGATATCGATCATACAAGCATCAAGACGATCCTCCACAAACAGGATTTACGATGCTACATGGAAAGGCTTTTGCAGGTGGTGCATACCGCTTCACCTAGATCCAGCCGCAAGTATCTATTCCCAATATCCTAGATTATCTCTTGGAGGGTCTTAATAAAGGCCTATCAGTCAGCACTATTCGCAGACAGGTATCGGCCCTCTCAACTGTACTTTCCTGTGACAACTTATCCTCCCTAGCGTAGCATCCAGCGATTAGCGCCTTTTTAAAGGGGGCGGCCAACACTAAACCTCCTGTTATACACAGGTACCCGTCTTGGAGCTTGCCTAAAGTTCTTCTAGCCTTGACATCAGCACCCTTTGAGCCCCTTGAATCATGTTCTCTTCATCATCTATCGCTGAAGGTAGCCTTTCTTGTGGCAATTACTTCAGCAAGGAGGATTTCAGAACTAGCGGCACTGTCAGTAAGGAAGGATCTTTGTACCTTCTTCAAGGATAAGGTCGTTCTTAGACCGGATCCGGCCTTCATTCCGAAGGTAAACAGCATCTTTCACAGATCTCAGGAACTGACTCTTCCTGATTTCTGCCCAAAACCCAGACATAGGCTAGAACATAGATGGCATAAACTGGACGTGCGTAGAGCGCTGTGTTTCTACGTGAAACTCACTTCGTCCTTCCGCAGGACGGAAGCATTATTTGTTTCCTTCCAACCATCAGCTATGGGAAAGAAGGTGTCATCTTCTACCATAGGTAGGTGGATCAGAGCCTGTATAGCCCAAGCTTACGTCTCGCAGGATCTTCCAGTGCCCACACACGTGACTGCCCATTCAACACGAAGCGCAGCTACATCTGCGGCGTGGTTGACACAAGCGTCGGTGGAAGAGATTTGCAAGGCCGCGACTTGGTCTTCGCCTTCTGTCTTCATTCGGCATTATCGTTTAGACTCCTTTGCTGCAGCAGATGCTGCCTTTGGTAGAAGAGTGCTACAGCAAGTCGTATCTGCTCAGGATTCAGTGGCCTAGACACTCCCTCCCAGGGGGACATGAGGGCTTTGGTATGTCCCATCCATTGGACTCTACAGCCATCCTGCTGGAGAAGGGGCGTTGTCTTACCTGAACTCCTTTTCTCAGCAGGATGATGTAGAGTCCAAGCCCACCCAGGTATTAGGTCTAGGCAGGTATAGGATAAGGAGCTACCGTATCAATTCCAACAAGTTCTCGCCTAAGTCAAAACTGGGGTCACGCCCAAAGGAAGGTTGTGGCCAAAGTTTTTACCCAGTCTGCCGGGCAGGAAGGCTGTCATAGAACCCATCCATTGGACTCTACATCATCCTGCTGAGAAAAGGCGTTCAGGTAAGACAACGCCCCTTTCCACCCCAGTTGTTACCAGTTTCTTCTGATGAAATGCTGTCTTTGGGTCTCAACAAACATGTCTTCTGGTATTTGGCCAAATAACTCTGTCTTTGCCTTGTCTTTCCAGAGGACATCTAGAAATCATAGTCTTTGCCTAAGTATTCATGAGCAAATTTATTCTTTGCCTGATATTTAAACAGGAAAGGTTTTGGAACATGTCCCATGAAGTTAATTTATGTAGTTTCATTTTTAATAGTAAACTGATGCATTTTGACATCAGTAGTGTTGGGAGCTACTTGTAGCTCATGTGCTGAAATTCTGGGCGTCTTAGAGACTTCTTTCAGCATCTTGCATTTTGCTATCTTGCTAGGACTTCCTGACCTAGACAAGTTGGCAGTTGTTTGAAATCTCCTCCAGTTGTAGATAACCTAATCTAGACAGTGGAATGATTGATATGTTTTTGTTTGGTAATCTTTTAAAATATCTTCCTAGACTCATAGATATATGTTTCTGAAGGCTTCAGAGAGCTCTTTTGATCTAGGCATGATGATATCACACACTTCAACAACAAAGAGCAAATCAAGCTAAATTGTTTGAGGTTTAAAGATAGTTTCCCAGATCCTCTCTAACAATGCTCTAATCACCTGATGCATCAGATTCTAATTTTAGGTATTTGAAGTAGTGAGAAACGTAGGGATATCATTTTTCCACATGTGAAATTTGCATTAATGTATATTTAAATTACACAATGGACTATAAAATGTAAGTGGTGCATGATGTTTATATTATACACTGTATTCCCTTTATCAATATTGTTGAAATGAAGATCAGGTATTTATATGTTAAAATTTGGCAAAAAAGTGAAAAATTTCAATGGGGTGTACTTATACTTTTTCACATGAATGTAGATACAACTTTTCTTTAGTTCCTTTTTTTTTCTTTTAGTACCTATCTTTCTTTTCCCATCAGCTTTTAGATGCAAAATGTTAAGATTCTGCCATCCTTAAATACCACTGAACTAAAAGCAACAAAAATCCTTCACAATTGGATCAATGAAATAATTTGCATGTAATACAAGCGTAAACAAGGGAACGACTTAGACAAAGAAAGGAAGGAAAAAAGAAAGGGAGTAGTGAACTGAGAAAAATGACACAGATCTCCGTTTTTTAAAAGATATCTGTAAAAGATAGCTTTTGTAAAATATATATTTTGTATCTGCCACCTGTTTTAACAGGACTGAGCATTTCATTACATATGTTAGGTTTTACTTGCTCTTTTTCTTGTTTTCAGGAAAGAATTTTTATTGCTCGGATGGTGTGGTGTTTTTTTTTTTTTGTTTGCTTGTATATCCCAAGGGTATATGTTCCACAGAAAGCAAATATAGAAACGGAATACTTTATATTGTTCCTACTTGTGTGCTAACTCTGAGCATGCTTTAATGTATATTTGGGGATGGGAACCATTTTTTTCTCTTCCTTTGAAAGCCCCACTCTTCTCCAGATGGAGAACTGCATGTTGATGGTGAGGACAAATGATGCAAGACATTGATAGTGCTGCCCATTTTTCTTGCTCTTACATTTCTCTGTTCCCACCCAACAAGCTGCTGCCAAACAAAACAAATGTATTTCTTACTTGAGATCTCAACTGATTAATTGCAGGGCATTTTCCTCGTCTTGCTTTTCTTTTGACCATTTTAGTCTCCCTGTTTTTACCCCACCCCCATCCCACCACATTATTTCCAGAAATTCAAAATGACTTCTAACATTGGATTTCCCTTTTCTGGGTGGAATATAACTCCATTAATTTCAGATTTCCCTGATTTGTATTCTTTCTATCTATATGAACTTTGAGAAGTTCAGGATGCCTATTCCTGCCCTAAAATCCCAATATTATCTTTACACTCTCCCATTGCAAAGACAGTATTTCTATCTTCTTGACTAGGTTAAGAAATTGCAATGAGGAGTACTACAATCATTATGGAAAGAGTATGTTTATTAAACTGCTAGGCAGTTTACCTTCAGGGCATCTAGGAGTGACAGGCCTTTATATATACTACTACTACTGCATTCGTGTTGGAAGCACCTACCAAAGCACTTCTGGGTTGAAAGGATTATCTGGTAATATCACGGTTGCCCAGGGGATGCCTGAGGGGGCTTCTTTCATGTCCCTGTTATTTTCCCGCTGAAGTGGTACCCATTTATCTACTTGCATTTACATGCTTTCGAACTGCTAGGTGGGCAGGAGATGGGGCAAATTGACAGGAGCTCATTCTGTCACATATTCATTCTCAGGTTTTGAACTGCTGAGCTGTTGACCTCTCAATGGTCTTTTGACTCAGTTTCCTAACTACAAGAGTTACCACGGCCCCATCCCTATATTGAAAAGGTACATTCATTTGGATGATAGTACTGGCTATGTTCTTCAGCATGGCGAGTGTAAAATAACACCAAAGTATATTGTCCCAGTTTCTGGGATTTCCATTTCAGGTTTTCTACTTGCTTCATTTGTTCTTTTCTTTTTTGTAGCTTGTGTTTTTGTACTCAAGATGGAAATTTTACGTCTTTAATGATGATATTGTCATAAAATGCTTCCACTTCTTATCAGACTTGCAATTAATGTCTAATTGGATTTTGCAAAGCAAATCATTGTAATATCATACACAAGGGACAGTGCTTAATTAAAATAAGCGCAGGATTCATTTTATCTAAATTTCAGTTCCTTTTTGCAATTAATTGACTAAATCCAAAATGGTCACTAGCTAATGTTTTGCAAAATTCATATTATGTGCAGTATCTTTTCAACTGTCTCCCTTTGCAAAGTGTTGGATATTTTATAGTCATTATTTGTAGGATATACAGTGGGGCAAAAAAGTATTTAGTCAGCCACCAATTGTGCAAGATCTCCCACTTAAAAAGATGAGAGAGACCTGTAATTGTCATCATACCTCAACTATGAGAGACAGAATGAGAAAACAAATGCAGACAATCACATTGTCTGATTTGGAAAGAATTTATTTGCAAATTATGGCGGAAAATAAGTATTTGGTCACCTACAAACAAGCAAGATTTCTGGCTCTCACAGACCTGTAACTTCTTCTTTAAGAGGCTCCTCTGTCCTCCACTCATTACCTGTATTAATGGCACCTGTTTGAACTTGTTATCAGTATAAAAGACACCTGTCCACAACCTCAAACAGTCACACTCCAAACTCCACTATGGTGAAGACCAAAGAGCTGTCGAAGGACACCAGAAACAAAATTGTAGACCTGCACAAGGTTGGGAAGACTGAATGTGCAATAGGCAAGCAGCTTGGTGTGAAGAAATCAACTGTGGAAGCAATAATTAGAAAATGGAAGACATACAAGACCACTGATAATCTCCCTTGATCTGGGGCTCCACGCAAGATCTCACCCCATGGGGTCAACATGATCACAAGAACGGTGAGCAAAAATCCCAGAACCACACGGGGGGACCTAGTGAATGATCTGCAGAGAACTGGGACCAACGTAACAAAAGCAACCATCAGTAACACACTATGCCGCCAGGGACTCAGATCCTGCAGTGCCAGACGTGTCCCCCTGCTTAAGCCAGTACATGTCCGGGCCCGTCTGAAGTTTGCTAGAGAGCATTTGGATGATCCAGAAGAGGATTGGGAGAATGTCCTATGGTCAGATGAAACCAAAGTAGAACTATTTGGTAGAAACACAACTCATGCTGTTTGGAGGAGAGAGAATGCTGAGTTGCATCCAAAGAACACCATACCTACTGTGAAGCATGGGGGTGGCAATATCATGCTTTGGGGCTGTTTCTCTGCAAAGGGATCAGTGACTGATCCATGTACAGGAAAGAATGAATGGGGCCATGTATCGTGAGATTTTGAGTGTAAACCTCCTTCCATCAGCAAGGGCATTGAAGATGAAACGTGGCTGGGTCTTTCAGCATGACAATGATCCCAAACACACTGCCCGGCCAACGAAGGAGTGGCTTCGTAAGAAGCATTTCAAGGTCCTGGAGTGGCCTAGCCAGTCTCCAGATCTCAACCCCAAAGAAAACCTTTGGAGGGAGTTGAAAGTCCGTGTTGCCCAGCGACAGCCCCAAAACATCACTGCTCTAGAGGAGATCTGCATGGAGGAATGGGCCAACATACCAGCAACAGTGTGTGCCAACCTTGTGAAGACTTACAGAAAATGTTTGACCTCTGTCATTGCCAACAAAGGATATATAACAAAGTATTGAGATGAACCTTTGATATTGACTAAATACTTATTTTCCACCATAATTTGCAAATAAATTCTTTCCAAATCAGACAATGTGATTGTCTGCATTTGTTTTCTCATTTTGTCTCTCATAGTTGAGATCTACCTATGATGACAATTACAGGCCTCTCTCATCTTTTTAAGTGGGAGAACTTGCACAATTGGTGGCTGACTAAATACTTTTTTGCCCCACTGTATGTGAAAAAACACTTACTGTGCGATCTTTTTTCTTATTCTTGTTAACCCTGAATAGTAGTTTTGTTTCCAAATTATGATCATATAGCATTAACTATGATTAAGACTAGCCATAACCTTAAATATACCTGATGGGTTTCCCTTCCTGTAGTTTATTTTATTTTATTTATTTGTATGACCACTCACCTCAACAAGTGGCTGTAGGTGGCAATGAAATAAAAACAATTACAATAATGCAAATGTTAAAATACATAATAGCCAAGAATGTATGATATACCATAATCACTAATATAACCAAGAAACAAGTCACTGCATACAGTTGGGACCTAAATTTTCCATTCAGGTTGAGATGGCATGCAGCTCCTTCATTTTAGGAAAAGTAACATTCTTTAAAGATATAGCTACAAATTTAGGATGTTTAAGGTGCTCCTTTTTAGCCATAGTTTAACCAAAGTCACTTTGCCCTAGTCTATCATATGATCCAACTCTTAGTAAAAGGAAATTGAAATTATATTGGTCTAACAAATGGCAAAATTAAAAATGTGTTTGTTTTGTTATGTGCTTTGTTTTCACAGAGAGGGCTATTGCAAAACATGAAGTTCGGGAAATAGAGCAGCGCCATACAGTAGATGGCTCTCGATCAGATCTAATCCCAGATGAAGACGATGATGTAGTGATCATTTACAATCGGGTACCTAAAACTGCAAGTACATCTTTCACAAACATTGCATATGATCTTTGTGCGAAGAATAAGTATCATGTTCTTCATATCAACACAACCAAAAACAATCCTGTTATGTCTCTACAAGATCAAGTAAGTTAACATAGTTAAGATATTACATTTTGCATTGCTCATTAATCTTACTTAATGATTTTTTTCTATCAATCATAAAGTATTGTTTGTGAGGTGATGTCTCAGTCCCAGTGGAGAACAACAAAATAATACGTTCTAATAAAATCCCTGACTTAGAATTAGAGTGGAAATTTTCATATCTGATTTATGTTACATTCTAGTTTCATTGAACTTAAATTTGAATAAAAGCAAATGTAGGTATGATATTAGTTAGACCATTATAGGTATTTGCTCTGTGATAAATTAGGGCATTCTCTCACTGTTTAAAACAGAATAAACCTTGTTCTCCTTCTGTATTTTCTACATCAATTGGTCATTCTTTCCGTTTCATACCAAATATAAATTTTTTTAGTGGCTTAAACCTTTATTTCCATCATTTGTTCATAACTGGGTCATATCATTTTTCCATACAAACCTCTTGATGGAATCCACTGATTCATATTCAGATCATTTTCCATCTTCGTTCTTAGTCAGTCTTATTACCCTTCGGCCTTCTTTTTCAAAATTCTAGAAGAATAATTGGCTTAATAATGCTAACCATATGATGTCCCTTTATGTGCTATCACGAGTAGCAAAAAAGGATTATCTGACTTATGGCTGATCAAGAAGGACTTTATTAAGGCAAGTTATATGTCCACAGAAATATGCTGAATTACTATTTTTGCCTAAATATGTATTACACACCTGGGCACTTCCCCAGAAAATCCTGTTGACTCAAATCTCAATATGCATGTTTAATGAAATCATACTGTCAAGGTTCTGATTAATGAAACCAAATAAATCAGAACTCCGAGGCTTGAAGTTTCCTCAAAGCATATCTTTATTGGATACACAATATCGGCACGGTCAAAAGTGAAACCAACTCTGAAATTTCCCTAGAGATTCATTGTAAGTAAAAGTAACATTTCCCTCCCCTCTACTTTCCTACAAGTAATCCCCAGGTACGAGCGTTTATTTCGTGAGTTTTCACAAAAACAAATTAATTCAGAAAGGGTACTTACATTAGAAATTCAAAACTGTGACCAAAAAGAGGCCTCTGTAGCCATGTGACTTGATTTCAGTCTCTACTGCAGCGGAGGCCATTTTTATCTCTGTGACTTGCCTGGGCCATTTGGGGCTACGAGAAGCTGGAAGGTTTTTTTTTATTTTTGTCCCTGGTCACATGGCCAAACAAGAGCCGAGCCGGTACCAGTTTTTGCTTTCGCTGCAATCTGCTACTGCCTGGGCTCGAGTGCTACAATTACTTCCGTAAGTATTTAAAAAAAATTTTTTTGTTACTCTATAGTTTGCAAACACAATAGTTTGCAAAGTACAGTACTTAAAAAGCAGAGCAGTTCCCAAAGTGGGAACTGCTCTGCTTTTTAAGTACTGTACTTCGCAAACGATTGTATTTGCAAACTATTGAGCTTTTATTGTGGAAATTAGCATATATTACAGTAGTTTGTAGATTTTAAATTTAAATTCCCTCCAGAAGTTGTGGGTGCCCCATCACTGGAAGCTTTTAAGAAGAGACTGGATGGCATTGATCAGAAATACTCTCTTGTGAGAGCAGTGGGTTAGACTAGCTGATCTCAAAGTCCCTTCCATCTCTGTTACTATTGCAAGCCGAGAGTTCTGCAAATCCCTCCCCCAGCTCCTTCTGGGTGCCTGGCTGGCTCTTAAGCTAGTGATTTTTATTAAAGCAACACCTGCCACCGCTCCCCCCTCCCCCCGGCAGCTGAAGATGCTTGAGCTGACTAGCAGCAGTGTTTTTTTTTTTAAATAAAAAATAACTCTGATAGCTTGCAAGCCCTGCTTGGAGGAAATTTAGTTCTTGAGCCAGTTCACCAGAAAGAGCTGATCGGTGGCTGGTGGTAAACCCTCCCAGTTCAGTTAACATGGCAGCTATCGGAGGAAATAGTAAGTCAGATCTTCATTCATTTAACAATCCATTTGATTTAATCAATAAATTGGATTTTAAAAATTTCTAAAATTAAGTCTGATTCATTTGAAGAGTTTTTTTGACTTACGAGCCTAATGGCCAGGTTCGTACCTCAGGGACTACCTGTATAGATCATGCTATCCAATGAAAATAATTGGCAGGCTCCTCAATTCATCTTCCCTCCTCTTTCCAGCACCTACGGGAATGACCTTGGTTCCCACGGGACCGCTCTGCGTTTTGTCTAGCAATACTTTCGTTTTCTTATCTCCCTTCCCCCCAATCTGTGTGACAACTTAGAACAACAAAGATGGCTTCAGCCAGGCTCTTTTTAGAAGTTGACACAGACATCATTGTTGCACTTGTTTTTTTATCATATTTATCAGCAATTTTGAAATTCGTAACCTATTTTATTCCCTTACGTTTTTCTGAGCATGTGATTCTTATTCTTTATATCTCAGAGAATTTTTGAAGCTCCCAATTTTCACTTTTTTTCCCTGTAGGATTTCTGATGCTTTTTCTCTGTCAAGATACATTTATTCTATTTTTCACATCTAAAAAATGCATCTGGGTTGAAAATGTAAAACAGTTTGAATATTCCAGAAATTCAGAAATAGCTTTTGAATACTTTCTTTTTAAGTATCAGGAAAAAAATGTTCTGCAAAAATCCTTTTATATTTTCTGACCTTCCTAAGTAAAATTTTAGAAAAAAGTCTCCAGTTCAAGCATTCCTCCAAAATAAAATCCCAAACGTGTGTATGTGTGTGTGTGTGATAGCTTTTGTAACAATATGAAAGAGAAATAGTAGTGAAAATACTTGCAGAGTTGCTTATGATCCTGAATAATTGATGACAAATGAATATTCTCTGTTCATGAAAGGCTTTGGCATCAAATATAGTGATACCAACATACATTAATTGTTACTTCAGTTACTTACTACTGCAAGATAGAAGACAAAAATACTAGTATTAAAAAAGGCCTACAGGTAAGGTCTTTTGTATTTATGTGCCATTATGATAGTAGATTTTCCCTAGAAAAGAATGTTGAATGGGCAGTTTAATATTTGCTCCAGTTTATTTTCCTGGGATTTTTCATTCAACATGCAGGTGCTGGATGAGGTGGAGATTTGAATGACAGCATAGCACAGTCTTTTTTTTAAAAAAAATCACACATTGGTATTCACGGTCTTTGTACTTAAACTGTCTGGATTCACTTGGGAACTGATGCTGCATGAGTTGGTTGAAACTGAAGTAATAATTGGAAGGATCTGTGACTGTTGGACCTTGAGTTTTGATTGTTGGAATAGTATTTTTCATATTTATCTAGATTCGATTATTGGAATAGTATTTTTCATATTTATCTAGCTTGGAATGTTTAGAATATCATCATTATGTCTAGATCTTATAGGTCAGTTGTAGGATAAAAGAACTATTGTAGCCCAAATAGTTCATTTCATATTTAAGACCTTCAAAAATCTAACATTCTAAAAATATATAAGCAGTTGTAGTTAAATTTAAGAGACGCGTGACAGTATTTTGTTTTATTTTTTTTAAAAATATATACTTGACGCACTACACTGACTGTTTACTCAAACACTGGGAATGAACATCCATCATATGTCTTTGCAATAAGTTAGAAGAGTATTCTTTAGAGCTGGATCCATGGCAACTGTATTCCTAATAACTTCATTCACTTTTGATAACAACATTAAAATATATATTTAACTTGTATAAGTAAGCTTTGAAATATTTGCAGCAGCCCATGGAATGAAAAATTCTGTGTAGGCTTTTTTATTTATTTTATTTTTGTAGCAGATTATGATGGCGACAGGTAGTCTTCGATTTATGACAGTAATGGAGCCTGCCCATTCTTGTCAGACTACGTTAAATGAAGTGCATAATTAATGATCTCCCCGTCCCTGCTTTCCCCAATGCGTTCCTAAAACAAATGCATAGGTCATTAGGTAGAGCTTGGGGTGACTTGGGGGTGAGGGAAACCATGGAGGCCTAGTGCAGGCACACGCGCACCGGGTAGACCTCCCCCAACCTCTGATATCCCAAGCTCTGCCTCCTGATCCTTGAGTTTCCCAAAGACTTATGGGCCTCCTCCATACCCCACCCCGTCACAATCACACATTTCCTTTTGAAGATATTCAGAGCTCAGGAAGTTGGAGTAGAAAAAATTCCCTTGCTGGATGATTGCTGGGCCACATGGCACAATTGAGAAAAAAAATCCTGCTGGTTTTGCTTCCCTCACAATCTTTTCCTGCCCAGTGCCAGTCGCTCTAGCTTTACGCTAGTCTGGCTGGCATTCGGGGAATCAAGTAATTGTGCCGATTTTGGTCTGTTGCAATCCTTTCTTCCTCAGCAAGTGTAAATCGGCACGATTTCCTTCTTCTTCTTGTGCCATATCCGTTATCGGACGTTGGCGATCATGTTGGCGATCCTGTTTTTATCAGCAGCATGAAAAAGTGCTGCTGAGTTTTGTCCAAACCAGTCCCTTAGATTTTGAAGCCATGATGTTCTTCTTCTGCCTGGCCCTCGTTTGCCTTCAATCTTTCCCTGGAGGATTAAATGGAGTATGCCGTATTTTTCTGGGTGTCGCATCACATGTCCAAAATATTCTAACTTTTGTTTTTTAATTGTTTTGATGATTTCCCTTGGCTTTCCCAGGCAGCTTATTACCTCCTCATTTCTGATCTTGTCAATCCAACTTATACGCAACAGCCGCCTGTAAATCCACATTTCAAATGCTTCTAGTCTCTTCAGGTGGCCTTCTGTCAGAGACCAACTCTCTACTCCATAGAGCAGGATAGAAAAAATGTAACATCTGACAAGCCTGATTTTCTTTAGCTCCTCGAATGCTGGCATAAGGCCTTATACTAGTATGGCTAGTATTCGGGGAGCTACTGGTAAGAAGAAATTGTGCCAGTTTTGGTCTGTTGCAATCCTTTCATCCCCAGCCAGCATAAATCAGCATGACTTCTTATCCTCCCAAATGCCAGCGTAGGGCTAGAGTTACACTGGCTGAGGAGGAAAGGATTGCAATGGACCAAAATCAGCACAATTTCTTTTTTAGTTCTCCAAACGCCAGCCATTCTAGCGTAAGGCCTTATGCTGGCATTCAGGGAGCTAAGGATGGCAGTCGGCATGAATTCTTCTGAACACCCCGAACCCCAGCCATGCTAGTGTAAAGTTAATGCGGCTAGCTCTGTGGACAAAAGGATTGTGAGGGAAGCAAACCCAGCAGGATTTCTTCTCAATTGTGCCATGTGGTCCATCAGTGGCCGAGCAAGGGAGCAGCCTTCTCTACCTGACTTCCTGAGCACTGGATATCTTCGAAAGATAAGTGAGCGAATGGTGCCAGGAGTGGTGGGTGGTGGATAGGAGTGAGTGGAACCCGGTATGGTGGGAAAGCAGGCTCAATGCCTCGGAGAGCCTGACAGGGCAGGATGAGAGAGTGATAGGTAGGATGGTATGCTGCAGTGTCTTTGTGGCCGGTGGTAAGGATGAATGACCACAGGGGTGCTGCAGGGGTTGTTAAGGTTGAAAGGATTTGTATTTAGATTATTTGGGGGGGGGGGAGTTGTAACTTCCAGTGTTCATTAAATGGCCTGTTGTACCTTAGTTATCTATATTTTGTAAGACACATTGATGTTATATAAGAGTTTGCGATACATTGTAGATAATAATTAAATAAAATTTGGTTTCTGTATCATATATTTCTGTTCCATTTGACATAGCATAGAGAACTAGCTATTGTTGCTATACCAAAACAGAATTAAACTTTCACCCCACCTGTTCTCCCCCCCTCTCTCTCTCACACACACACACCTATGTTCTATTATTATTGAGTATGCTTAATTCTGGAACTTCTGGAAGTGTGTAGTGGGGTGCCCCAGGGCTCTGTTCTGGGCCCAGTACTCTTCAACATCTTCATCAATGACTTGGATGAAGGGATAGATGGGGAACTCATCAAATTTGCAGACGACACCAAGCTGGCAGGAATAGCCAACACTCCAGAAGACAGGCTTCAGATACAGAAGGATCTGGACAGACTTGAACACTGGGCACTAACTAACAAAATGAAATTCAATGGTGAAAAAAGCAAGGTTCTACATTTAGGCAAGAAAAACCAAATGCACAAGTACAGCATAGGTGGCACCATGCTCAATAGTAGTAACTGTGAGAGGGACCTCGGAGTCCTAGTAGACAATCACTTAAATATGAGCCAGCAGTGTGCTGCAGCTGCCAAAAAGGCCAACACAGTGCTAGGCTGCATTAACAGAGGGATAGAATCAAGATCACGTGAAGTATTAATACCACTCTTCAATGCCTTGGTAAGGCCACACTTGGAATACTGCATCCAGTTTTGGTCACCACGATGTAAAAAAGATGTTGAGACTCTAGAAAGAGTACAGAGAAGAGCAACAAAGATGATTAGGGGACTGGAGGCTAAAACATATAAGGAACGGTTGCTAGAATTGGGTATGTCTAGTTTAACGAAGAGAAGGACAAGGGGGACATGATAGCAGTATTCCAATATCTCAGGGGCTGCCATAAAGAAGAGGGAATAAGCTATTTTCCAAAGCACCTGAAGGCAGGACAAGAAGCAACGGGTGGAAACTAATCAAGGAGAGAAGCAACCTAGAACTAAGGAGAAACTTCCTGACAGTGAGAACAATTAATCAGTGGAACAGCTTGCCTCCAGAAGCAGTAAATGCTCCAACACTGGAAGTTTTTAAGAAGAGACTGGACAGCCATTTGTCCGAAATGGTGTAGGGTTTCCTGCCCGAGCAGGGGGTTGGACTAGATGACCTCCAAGGTCCCTTCCAACTTTATTATTATTATTATTATTATTATTATTATTATTATTATTATTATTATTATATAATTCTCATTGTGCTAGGTATTGTTTTTATCTCTAGGTTTTTATGATTATTTTGGGGGGGTTACTTTCTCAAACATTGCAGTTCCACTGAGCAAGTTGGTAGCTGATTTTTTTGTTAATAATGCTGGGAGTTAGCACTTGAATTTACTATTGGATAAATAGTATAAATTCTACAGTTGAAATCGTCCCCATTTTATATTGACTTGACAATCGTGTCTGTGTTCATTGGCTAAAGCAATCTCCTTCTCCAAAGGTCAAGATGTAGCTTACTTCAGATGTTTGGTATTCTCTTGGCAATAGCTAAAGTCATTTTGCCAGACAACTCTCAGAAATTCCAGCAGCCATGAATACTGTGTTAGGAATGTTGTTCTAGAAATAGCATTACATATTATCTTGATAAATTACGAGATATGTCTGCTTTATCTCATCTGTTTTCCATTACAGTTTCAACTTCTGAAAGTACAAGATTAGATTATTACAGATACTGTTTTTCATGTTGATCAATTTTTGTCCAAGTTTGTTGCTTTCCGAATTATGTATTTGTATGCAAACTCATATAGCTTCTTCAAAAATACTAATACTGAGTGTCTGTACAGATAATAGGGACAGTCTTGAGCAGTCATGTAAGCTGTCCTAAGGATCTAGCTGCTTTAATGCTTTGAAGACCCCAGATCCTTTAATGCTTTGAAGACAGCAAACTTTTTAAAGCACCACTTTCAAATACTTGGAATAATACAAATGTATTGTAATTTCCAACTCAAAATTCCAGGTCTGTGGACTAGAATGAGACGTTGAAGAACGTTTCTATGATATTGCTAAGAAAATTAATTGAAATATTGCTGAAGTTGCCAGGAGTTAAGCCTGGCTTGGAGCTTTTACTCTTATCTGTATTTACCGGTGTGTCATTGTGTCAAAATTTGTATATTCTAATTATGAAAGATAGGAACTAAATATAACACTTCAAATAATAAATACATATTTGACTAATAATTAAACCTAAGGTTGTTCAATGTATTATTATACAATATGAAATATAACACATCCCTGATTAAAAACTTAGCCATGTTTAGCAAATCCCAATGTTTTCAGCTATCTGTCCATAATAAATATTGATGATGCTGGCTCATCATCCTTGAATTTCTGGAGGATATAAAGTAGAATAAATTATATAATGAATACACACACACACACACACACACACACACTCACACACACACACTGTTGTATTTTGTTTTGTAAAATATTAAACAATCTTCCTTTTTCTTATAGGTACGTTTTGTGAAGAACATAACTTCATGGAAAGAGATGAAACCAGGATTTTATCATGGACATATATCCTTCTTGGATTTTGCAAAGTAAGCTACACAACAAATCATTCAATTTGCACCAATTTGACCTTGAATCATTCTTTATCATTTTAATTTTCATGGTATAACAACTGTAGTTCACGATTCACTTTAGTTTGTACTGCCCTCTCATGGTCAAGATCAGAAACTGCACCATACAGAGAACTGCAAATACCGTACCGGGTTTTGGTCTCTCCTATTAAAGTTTTATTTTTCTCTGCCTCCACCTCCTCTCTCATTTTCTTAACATGTCCTTTCCTGTTCAGACTTGGTGACAAGAATGTTGTAAATCATGTTGCCTCTTAAAAGAGCAAGTTATACACATTGATATATCTGAATAGTCAGAGAAATTAAATCAGAGAAATTATTTTTCCTGATAGTTAAATCTTGAATGTTTGTGTATATGTATGTGTGCATGTGTGTGCACGTGCGGGCGTGCGCATGTGTATATCCCTGTCATAAAGATAAGAACAGATTATTTTAATAACTTATTTTCTCTAACATTTCAACAGAGGATCTCTCTTCCCCTATCTCAAGACAATAACCAAGTTATAAAGCTTCATCATTCAGTCCTAATCAGTAAAACTCCATTAAAATTTATCAGAAAAAAGAAGGTATATAGGTATATATTTAACCATATTGTATTCTATATCTTCCTATATATTTTAATAGGATTTTAAACACAAGAAGGATTCTTATAGATTTATAAGATTTCAAAATCTTATTTTCAATCCATCTGGCCCCTTAGCAACTTTCTAAAATCAATGTTCTAATTATTTCAAAACAATTTATTCCAAGTTGTTAAACTTCTTTCCCTGTGGACTGAAGGAGAAACACCAGGTTTGATGAAACTTGCCATTCTGAAAGTTCTTGATAGCCCCAACGCAGTTAATAAACAATTTCCAGAAATGATTAAGAAAGGATGTGGATGAACCCAGTGTCCATTTGAATGCTTTCAACCATAGCTTGGGCAAAGCTGAGTTTGCTTCAGCTTCAGGAGCTCTAAAACCCTCTAGAGCAGTGGTTCTCAACCTGTGGGTTGGGACCCCATTTGGGGTCGAATGACCATTTCATGGGGGTCACCAGACAACGCAGTCTGCCATTTTTTCCCCCCTTTCCTTAGCTGTGCTAAGGAAATAGACTCTCTTGAACAGAGTCTAATTTTATTGGCTTTCAAAAGCCAATAGGAATTGTCCAGGCTGTCTCTGCCCTACTGAGCCCGCCAAAAGTCCCATTCTGCAAACGGTGCTGCACCAGTTGAGTAGTCCTCGACTTACAACCGGTTGAGTAGTCCTCGACTTACGACCGGTTGGGGGGTTGCGGCATTAAAAAGGTTGAGAACCACTGCTCTAGAGGCCATTGTTTTACAGTTTAATTACAAGGAGCCTCAGTATAGAGCACATAAAGGAGATCCCAGGTCCTCCCCTTTATCTGGAGAAGAATTTCGAAGCACTAATTTGTTTGCCATTTCCTTGCTCCATTTCAGTCATGGTGGTATTAAATTGTTAAGAGCGTCCCATCCTCAAATGTTAGGACTAAATGCTTATTCTCCTTAAAGGATTTCTGAGTGGAAGTTGATGTTGTGAAAAATCTCAGGTACTCCAGGCTAGTGGCTAAAATTATTTTATAGAAATGTAATTGTTAGTTTTAGCATTAAATGTGATTAAAGCAACATAGAGCATTGGGCCAGAAACTCCACACCTTAGGATGGGTGCATGCTTTGCAATATATACAGAAAAAAGGGTATGGCTTGCCTTGCAACTTGCATCATTTTGGGACTCTCCTGCTTATCTTTGTGGATCTTACAGTTCTGTACTCTGACAATGTCTGAGACAGAGACCAGTGCATGAAATTTCTGTTTGAACATTTATTTTAAGAATAGTGGGAATATAGGTTGAATATGATATGTTTTTCATATTTTTTTCAGATCCTTCTGCTTATAGCAATAACATTTAGACTTATGTACTGCTACATAGTGCTTTACAGCACTCTCTGAGTGGTTTACAAATGTCAGCATATTGCCCCTAACAAACTGAGTCTTCATTTTACCGACCTTGGAAGGATGGAAGACTGAGTCAACCTGGGGCCAGTCAGGATCGAACTCCTAGCTGTGGGCAGAATTAGCCTGCAAATATGGCATTCTAACCACTGCACCATCACAACTCCTATATGTTGTAGTCATTGTTTAATTCTCAATTTTGCTTAACCTTGAAAGCATGGTAGTTTTTAAAGCAAATTAAGAAAGAGTATCGTGTGTGTGTGTGTGTGTGTGTGTGTGTGTGCCCTCTGTTTTATTTTGGTAATTGTGTAAAAATGGCAATCTCAAACAAGTTTGTATTATATATACTCATGAAACATAGTATCACATAATGCTGCAGTGAACAATGGCAGAGAAAGGTTGAAATATATTACATACCAAGAAGGAGCTCTTAGTCTGAAAGAAAAAAAATCGCGAATATAAAATTGCCTCGTTTTTTTCAAATTCAGTAGTGTAACATACTGTATTAATGCATCTCTTGTGTTGAATATATAACCAAATAATAACCTTGTGAACAGCTTTGTAAGCATTTCTTTACTTGATAGATTATTCATAGTTTGAAACTGAAAACCTCTTAATCAAGAAAGACAACAAAACAATATCACAATTTACATTTACAGGCATATTTTCCCTAGGACTGGTTTATACTTAAGTTTTTGTTTGTTTGTTAAATGGCTGTGCCTGCCCTCTATATAGTTTGTTTGCTTATGTTTGTGATTTTGATTTTTAAAATAATGCAGTATTTGCTCTTCTTGAGTAACATATGGTGTGATGTTCTTTGAGGGAGGAAATATACACTCTCTGAATATTGTTTATTTATCTTCCTGAATAAACTCTCCCCTAGTGCTTTGATTCAATGTGCATTCATACAAAATTAAAATGAAGTTAAAAAGTTTTGCAACAGCTGTGGTAAAATATATTGTAGAAATTTTATCAAACAGCATAATGAATTAATATATACAATATATTGTTGCTTTCATGTTCTTTGAGATATAACTATTCAGCACTAACTTACTGACAGGATTCTCTTTATTTTTGAATTTTATCATGATTGATTTCTAAGAGACCTTGATATCTTTTGGGTCTCTTTCATAACAATACTGATTCATCTCTCCCATCTACCGAAGAAAGCCAAGCCTGTTCTATTCTGTGTTGGCTGTATACATTCATAGATGACATAAAAAACATATGTTTTAGAGGACATAAAGTATAGGAGGGATAATTGTAGCAGTCAGTTTCCCTTCTGCTCCTCTTTCCTGAGCATTGCCTTCCCACAGGCAGAGCTGAGCTGGCACTTCTGCTTGAGTCAAGGAATGAGAAATATGAATTAAGAAACATGTGCAACAGAGACCTTGATTCCTCTCTTTTACCTTCGCTGCAAAAGAAAGATTGGTCTTAAAATACAGTTTTTGCATTTACACCATGCGACAAATTGTAGTGTGAACAAAATGATAAATATAGCAAAATGTCAGAATGAAAGCACTTAATACATACAACAAAATCAAGAGTAGCAGCAAAAGAGGCCTTAACTGGATTGCCTGCTCTTGACATTTTGGGACCTGCACAGTTCTGTGGCCAGTGTTAAGGTTACTGCAAAACATTTAAAACTCTCCCTACCTCTTGTGGGAAATGCTGAAATCTATTAGAAACGTCCAAAATATAAGCTAGTTTTGAGTAAAGTTTCACAGAACAGCTTGTAAAGGACCATTTTGGTCAAAAAACCCCAACTTGCTGCTTAGTATATCCAACTGAATATATTTAAATAGATAATAATCTTCCACTTTAGCACAAATCTATCCGAATTTCTGGAGCAATGAAAGACAGTTTTTGCCCTTTCTTCTTGCAACCATTTTCCCCAGTGGGGCCGGAAGAGGGCCCAGGCCTTCTCCCAGCCTCACCACACCTGGGCCCTTTGTCCGGTGCTCTGCTTAACGACTGTACAGTCACTTAACAACTGAAACGGGAAGAGCCAGGATTGAGCAAAGCAGTCATTTTTCTCGTTTAACAACCACTTCACTCAACTACCAAGATTCTGGGTTCGACTAAAATTGTAAGGGGAAGACTACCTGTATGCACAATATGATGAAAAGCTTTATTTTGTACTAAATTTTCATAGGCAAGCCACTTTGCTGTGGTGGTTAAGGCATCAGTGTAGGAACCGGGAAACTATGAGCTCTAATCCTGCCTTGGGCACAAAAACAGTTGGGTGACCTTGGACCAGACACTTACTCTCTCTGCCCTAGGAGGGAGGCAGTGGTAAACTACTTCCAACATGTTGCCCAAAAAATTGCAGTGGCTTATCCAGGCAGTCTATAGGAGTCAAAGGCACAGAGACACAGACATTTTCACAAGATCGTTGTATAAATTCCTTAAAAGAAGGTGCTAATGAAAGAAGAAAACTATTGCACTAAGTCCAATCCTATCGGGTTTCTCATCTGTTGAATATAGCTAATTATCATTTTTCCAGCTTCCAGTATTCATCAAGCTTAATTATCATCTCTGCAACAAGCCTTTAAAAGGCAGGACTTTATCAAATTTATTTAACATTTATTTAAAAGGCAGGACTTTATCAAAGCAAAAAAACAAACAAACCCTATTTCTGAGCACCTCCCTCATCATACCTTTCCTGCATCTGGTCATTATAGTAACACCAGCTGCATTATCTTCTTTGTTGCAAAGTATAGTTTTAAAAGGTTGCATCTGTTGGAAGCAGAAGTACCAGACTAGACTTCTGCTGATAATACTTGTTAGACAAAATAAAGTGAGTATCTAAATGTAAATATCAAATATGCATGTTTAAAATCCACCAAAATGGAATGTATTATGATAAGGTCTGGTGACCTTCCTTTGAAAACTATCTCGACTGTGAACTTTTTTTTAAAAGGACCTTGAAATGGAAAACGTATTGTCTGCTTATTGTTTTTTCCTGAATACATTAATATGGGGGGAGAGGAGCACTCTTTTGAAATAAACTTGACACCGGATCCCTTTTTACATCATGCAGGAAACGCTTTGATTTGTCAATTAGATTATCTTTTCTGTTTCAGATTTGGTGTTAAAAAGAAACCAATATACATCAATGTCATAAGAGATCCTATAGAACGGCTGGTTTCTTATTATTACTTCCTGCGCTTTGGTGATGATTACAGGCCTGGACTCCGAAGGCGAAAGCAAGGGGATAAAAAAGTAAAAGTATATCTTGTTCACTTTCTTTGTGGCTTAGTTTTAACTATGTAATTTATGAACTAAATGAAAAACATAATGTTCAAAACCAAAACTGGAGCAAAAGTTCTCATTCCATTCACAAGAGTTTTCTGTACATTTTTTTGATCTTTTAAAACATCTATTCATGAGAGCAGGAATGAGTTTTTTTTTTAAACACTCCTTTATATATTTCTTTTGTTATTTCCCCCATAATCCTTTATTAAAGATCTTAAGCTGATTGGCTCATGTTAGAAGTTTCTGCTGTAAATTGTGAACTTACTTGCTTGTCTAGCTCTTTCCTGGATTTCTTAGCTTTCGCTTTTGACAAGTAAATAAATATGTATAGACCAGTGTTTCTCAACCTTGACAATTTTAAGGCATGTGGACTTCAACTCCCAGAATTCCACAGCCAGCAATGCTGGCTGTGGAATTCTGGGAGTTGAAGTCCACATGCCTTAAAATTGTCAATTGAGAAACACTGGTATAGACTAACTGAAGGTATCTTTCTCAAGTATCTATAGCATAAGAGGTTTCATCAAAATGATGGAAGTAGTGTCATGGAGGCACAATACAAACCTTGTCCCTTTTATACATGTGGACGCTATAATGATACATGCACAAAAGAGAAGGAGCTTACACAGTGCAATGCTACTTTTGTAATTGGCCCTCCCCCAAGGACACTTCTGATACCTTCTCCTCTCTTAGCAAATATCTGGATGCTTCATACCATGAGCAGAGTGCAGTCTATTAAGAAGTGTGTAAATATCCTTAATTGATCGGCCTGAATCTGGCGGGATAATATTACAAGTTAATGATGAATCATAAAACTTTTGCCCTGTATTGCAAAGAATCATGGATCGGAATTCTTCAAGCTGCAAGTAATATAGTCATCCCTTCCCAGTATAATATTTCATACTTTGGGGTTGAATATTATGAGACATTATCACTATCGTCTCAGAATGGAATTAGGTACAGAAGAGGATTTATTCCTGCCCCGCTTTTGTGCAGTCCCAATGAATTGAGCCTTCTTTGTCTATTTTTCATAACTACTGTATGTGAAGCAATGTATATAGAGTATGTGTATACTGTTAATACTCCTGCTGTTTACATATACAAATCATGGATCATGTAAATCCATAGGCACCCTCAGCTGGGTCTTCATTTTATGTTATGGGAACGCTAAAGCAATTCATGGATCCATTTCGGCCAGACCGCATGGGTCTTCCTTTTGCTTTGGTGCCATGTTAACTGTATCCAGGAGATACTTTTCCTTTAAGCAGATTCAGTCTACTTATGAGATTGTTTATTATAGCATTACTTGGAAAATTCAGTCCAGAGACCCTACTCTTGCTATAATGCCTAAAGAGTTTCTTAGCAAGAAGGAAGTTGGTTGTGATCCAGTTGATCAGTCAGCTGTAACTAATGCTGTCTTAAAATCTGTTCTGACCACACATTTCTTGCTGATGTACACTTAACTTGGTGGTTATCATATCTCACCCTCTGTGCTCTTGGATTTTGCATTGGTTATAAGCAAGAATTGTTCTGCAACATTTGTTTGGATTCTGCTCCAGTAGCATTAAAAAGTACTAAGTAATTAACCTTTGTATAGGAGGATTCAGAACTATCAAAATTAGCCCAGTCTACTGTAGCAGCAGCAGCAGCAGCAGCAGCAATAGTATAGCTTGATTGCCAACAGGCAATCTTTTTAATCAATAAATATAATACCTTCAAATTAGTTCCTGCTAATATAAAATAAACCATTTTAAAAAAAATTAACACATTTTGTCTATATTCCCACGAGCCATTTTAATTTCCATTTTTAGTTTAACTTCTGTTGTGATCTCTGCAAATAACATTTGCTTCTCAAGGGTCTGTATCATTGATTGGTTATCTGCAATGGGAGCCCAACAGAGCTTGACTTGCAAGCATAGTTGATGCAAGCAGATACAGTTGTAGAAATGGGACTTTTTGCTATTCTTATATCCATTATTTAACAATATGACCATATTGAAAAGTTTCATATGGAAGAAGGAGGTTTATAGCTTACTTCTGAGTTTCTTTGGTTTTTTTTCCCCCCCCCAGACATTTGACGAATGTGTGGCAGCTGGAGGCTCAGATTGTGCTCCTGAGAAACTCTGGCTTCAGATACCATTTTTTTGTGGGCATAGCTCTGAATGTTGGTAAGAATATGACATTACAGAAGAGATTTATCCTCGATTGTGTTATATTGATTGAACTAATGAAAATGGGTACCAGAAATTTAAATTCGGGCTGATGGTGGTGCTGAGAATGGCGAGCTTTAATTAACAAAAGTAGCTTCTCTTCCAATGAGCAGAGTTTTAGAGAATTATAAACCATTTTCAAACTCAACTGTCCCTTTCCTTTCTAACCTTCCATATCAATGATTGACTATCCCGATTAAAAACTGTTTAAGAGGACTTCTGGTTTTGCATCATGGTGAGACGGGACGCAGGAAGGCAGAGCATCACCCAAAGAGGTGATGAAGAAGGAGGGGTGCCTTGTTGATCACAGAGAGACGGCGGTCTCCCTGTTTGATCCAGGGTGTGGCCGGCCATTAGTTGCTGACAACCGAAGAACAAAGCTTTAATTAGCACATCGTAAACAGCATGTTTGGACTGGGTGAGAATATTGATCCTTTATTTACTATTTTACAACTGAATTTCCTGGGAAAGGCTCCCAAGAAGTTTAAAGCTTTGGGATGTGAACAGAAGCGGCATTTTAAATTTGTTATGGGGGACAGAAATACACAATACTGAAGTGAAAGTAATACAAAGCCACAGCTTTGATAAATCTGAGATAATTGTTAAGATTTTCTCTTTGGGAAAAAAAATATTGAGGTGAAATATAAGAAATCAGACCTTTGTTTTAAAAGTGGAAAATGGACTTTGAATGACATCTAGTGGTGGATTTGAGTACAGCACTATAACTAGCTCCTTGGCTGCTTTGGTACAGCTGGCAATAAAGGAAAATATTATCATCCTGACCTTCTTGGACTATAAATACCTCCTGAACTTGGACTTTTAATCTCAAGAGCTAGTGGGAGAGAAAGAAAGATTTGACTTTTGAATGTATCTGGCTGCAGAGAGATTTAACATTTTGAACACTTGGAACATTGTGGACTACAACCTTGCCTGATTGATAATTTTCAGGATACTTGAGACAAAGTATTACTACAAAATATTGCTATTAGGACTGGATTATGAAGCTATATATAAAGACCAGAAAACTAGAGGAAATCTTATTCCACTTTTAATGAGACTGGTGATACCAGAGGATTTCTAGGAATGATGCCTCAAGAAAAAACAAATACATTTCAGAAGGAAATACTCCCTATGTTACAGCAAATTCATCAAACATTTGTTGCACAAAAAGAGGACATAAAAAAACTATAATGAGACTAAAAATAGCCTAGATGATATAAAGGACCAAATCTCCAAATTGACGCTACAGCTGGAAAGCTCCAGGACAACGACTGTAAAGTATGACCAAATAAACAAGAAATCAGAGGATGGAGTAGAAGAAATAGATCTAGAGATGGAGGAGATAGGAGAAGGAAAATATGGACTGCCATATACATATAAAATACTGCAAGACCTACCTATAACAATGAAAATACAAAAGACCTTTTACTCCTTTCTCCAAAATACACCTGATGACAAGGAAGAAGATTTTAGAAAATGGAACATAGAGTGGGCAGAGAAAATGTCTAGGGCAGTGGTAGGCAACCTTGGCTCTTTTATGACTCGTGGACTTCAACTCTCAGAATGGCTGGCTCAGTTCTGGGAGTTGAAGTCTACGAATCATAAAAGAGCCAAGGTTGCCTACTCCTGGTCTAGGGAATGTGGATGGGCAGAATTCCTCCCCCCCCCCAAATACTCTGCCTAAATTGTCTTTCTCATGCCAAGCAGCTTGCACAAAAACAGAATTTTTGGGGGGCAATTTAATTGCCTTGCCCTGGAAAGCTACTTGGCAAAGAAAGAAAGCGAGAGTTAGACTTAAAAAATAGAAGATTTGATTTATCAGAGGGGGCAATATCTGTTTAATATACCTGTTTGAATATGATTAAAAGAACAGATGAGCCTTAGATATAACTAGAGTTTTGTAATGGAAGATATGATTTAGAATTAAAATAGCATTTTCTTTTTCTGTTTTTGATATGGAAATTTGAAAATAAGAGGATTGGTATAAATAATTTTTTTTAGCTATATAAATGTAATTAGTATTGAGAAAATTTTAACTGATAAAAATACTGTAAATATTGATGGGAAATCAAACTTTAATAAGAGCAGGAAAAACAGGATATTGACTTATGAATTGATATTGTTATTTCTATAACATTAGTAAAATACGATGAAGATGTCTATATCTAATTTTGTATACATCAATAGTACTAAGAATTGTAATTGTTTAACGAGGGAAAAGGGGAAAAAATATGAGAAAGAAAAGAAGATCATGGAAAAAATATTGGAACGTACAGTACCAAATAGATTTATATTGAAGAAGTTAATGTTAAATACGTAAACCCAGACAACATGTTGTTTACTAAGCTCTAAAGATTGTAATTTTTAAAAGTCAGTAAAACTTATATATATAAAAAATAAAAACTGTTTAAGAGGAGGTGGGGATTTTGGCACTGGCTTTAACAAGTATTCATCCAAAGGAGCTAAGCTTATTTTTCATTTTAATTGATGGAAATAGGCACAATTGAACTGCATTATAAAAAACTTAAGCACACTGTGAATTCATCAGTAAAGGAAAAAGGAGCAAATAAGAGGGGTTTGTCATGATAGTGCCCCAAACAAGTAGTGTCTGGAGGTCACTTCAAGTATAACCTATTTCCAACAGAATGTTTTTGTATATAAATGTGTTGATGATCATTTCTTCAGACAATTTATTTGGTGCAAGCATGAGCAACTACTTTCTGAGTACTAAATTTCATCTGAATGCTAAATCATTTTAAAAATAGAATATAGAATATTCTTTATTGGCTATGTGTGATTGGACACACACGGAATTTGTCTCTGGTGCATAAGCTCTCATACAAACAATGTTTGTACATACAAACAATGAAGTAATATACAGTAATCATAAGATACCAATAGTAGATGATAATAGGAAAGATGAGAAGGCTAATAGGAAATCCCTTTGTTTTTGCTTATAATGTAGACTTACTAAAATGCAAATATTCTATGATTGTTGTGGAAGACTGTTGAACAACTCAAATGTTCTCTGAATCTTTTTTTCTCCCATTACATTCAAACTGACACTCTTGGCTATTTTAGTATAATAGCAAAACTTTCCCCACTCCATAGCACATTTTAAAAAGGCATTTGCACCATCAAGAAGTTAGAAATCAGAGCTGTAAAACTTTTGACATCTAACCTAGGCAATGAAGAGAACAAAAAATGGGGAGAAGGGAAAAAAGCAAAAAAATAAAAATGTGTGTGGCTGAAACTTTGTTTTCTTGTCTGTGCAAAGATAACAGCTTAGCCATTATTTTAGCCTGGTGTGAGAATATCTAAATGAAGGGAACCAAAATTCTTGGCAGACATCAAAACCATCCTGTAATTACTTTTTATCATTTTAGGAATGTGGGAAGCAGATGGGCTTTGGAACAAGCCAAATACAACTTGATTAATGAATATTTCCTAGTGGGAGTTACTGAAGAGCTTGAAGACTTCATTATGTTGCTGGAGGCAGCTTTGCCTCGCTTCTTCAGGGGTGCTACAGAATTATATCGAACAGGTATTTCATCACCCGTCAACTACATCATGTCTCTCTCTGTGTGTATTTCTTTTTAGGAGAAAGCACAGCGTCTTTTCCGAGATTTTTCATTATTTCGTTCCTGAAAGAATTACAAGCGATGTATTATGGCTATTAAAACTGAAAATGTGTTTCAAGCATAGAATACACACACACACACAGCACTTTGCAAATTCTGCTGAATTGATTGACTGGGGTGTGATTCAGCAAAATTGAAGACTATGGCATTTTGATTGATTGGGGTTTTGGCCCAAAAAACAAAATCTGCACATCTATTAGAGGCTGAGGGCAAGGTTTATGTTCCTCTCTGTTCTTCCACTACATACCTAAGCCAGGCAACTTGGCTAGCAGATGATGCTTGAGGGGCCGAATCTAACCTCCCACCCCAAATCATCCAGCCAGTAGTCTCCAAAAGAAATATAATAATAATAATAATAATAATAATAATAATAATAATAATAATAATAATAATAATAATAATAAAGCTGGAAGGGACCTTGGAGGTCATCTAGTCCATATAATTATAAAGTTGGAAGGGACTTCGGAGGTCATCTAGTCCAACTCCCTGCTCAGGCAGGAAACCCTATATCATTTCAGACAAATGGCTGTCTAGTCTCTTCTTAAAAACTTCCAGTGTTGGAGCATTCATCCCTTCTGGAGGCAGGTTGTTCCACTGGTTAATTGTTCTAACTGTCAGGAAGTTTCTCCTTAGTTCTAGGCTGCTTCTCTCCTTGATTGGTTTCCATCCATTGTTTCTTGTCCTGCCTTCAGGCACTTTGGAGAATATCATGTCTCCCTGCTTGGGGTGGTTCTTAAAAAAGAATTCAAGTTAGCAATTTTGTTTTAGATTGGTGTACACCCAAATTATTTTAATAAATTCTAACAATTTGAATGGGTTACAAGTCTGTATTTAAATATACATATGTGTTTATATTATACCTATTGAGATCCCTTCCTCCTCTCCCCACCGTAAGCATTTCTTTCCCCAATCAGCAGAGGCACACTGAGACTCCGCAGAGGACATTCTTATGTTCCCTTTTAGCCACACCTCCCTTCCTTTCCCCCCAAAGCAGTGCATCTCTATGATTTGCCCCAAGTGCCAAGAGGGAGGGGGAGGGGGGGCACATGGCCTCTGGCCCCTTTAAAAAGAACGTTCCCAGCCCTGGTCTAAGCACTGGCTCCCTCACCAGTCTTTCAGTGCTTTGCTTCCATTTTATATATTGTTTTACCAATATATAAAATACAAAGAAAAATAAAAATAGGAAATTAAGAGAAGGAAAAAAAGGGGGAAAGAAAATATGAGATACAAGGGAAGAAAGAAAAAAAAGAGTTGACTTCTGACTCTTTTTAGCACAGTACAAGATAACATTCCAGCTCAACTTTTTACTTTTACACATTACTATATAACTAGCCATTTCTATAACAACAAATCTATCTAATCAGCAAAAGCAAGTCAAAGTTTCATTTTGTTTCATCAAAAGCCCCAATTCCAGAAGTGATATCCAAATAAAAAACAATAATTAAATATGTTCTTCTCTTTGAATAAAACAATCAATTTAACCATTTCTGCATTATCTTCCTTGCTGTGGAAATAATATGTATTTCTATTTGCACTTAATAATCTTTATAAACTATCACCATTTATATTAACAAAATTTACTGTATTCTTTCAGATTCTTTAACCTTAAAGGGAAAAATACTTTTTTCATCCATTTTAAAACATTTCTGAAATCAAAACTTTCTAATACATCTTTTTTTAACTTCCTCTTAACATGCATACTTTTAAGTTCACTATTAAATTTAAATCACTCCCTCCAAGTTACCTTCATAGAATATTTTTTTCTTCTTGTATACATCCTTTTTAAAATTCTAAACGTTTTTAAAATTAATACATCTTTTTCTTTAACTTTCTCTTAACACAGGTACTCTCAAATACACATTCAATAACATTTCACAAGCTTTAGGAATTACATAAGCATTATATATAAATGAAAAACACATTTTCAAACTTTAGATTAGACTTTCTTTCAATTACAAATATCAAACGATAAAAATCCATCTTAATTCCAATTGACTCATTAAGTTTAAGTCACTCCTTCCAGCTTGTCTTTATGGAGTAAAGTCTTTTTCTTCTCTGGAATGTTTGTCAAGTAGTTATAAGCTTCTCTTTTCCTCAAGGATTTCTCAACCGTTAACGTCCATAAGGGAAAGTTTTAAACTTATCCTTTTAAAAGTTGCAGATTTTCTTGGAGCTTTTCTTTCAATCGTATTGGGGAGCTTATATTTAAATTATCATAATAAGAGTCAGTGTCAGGTTTATATTCCAAAATTGCAATTGACTTCTCTGCATTGTCAGCTACTTGTGAAATTGCCTCGGAGGTTTGGTAACTTTCTACACATATTTGCATCTCTGAAGTAGTTTGAGAAGCTTTTTTAACATCCTTGGTGCATAGCTGATCTATAAACTGATGGATTTTATTTAAAGATTTTTCAAATGCATTTCTAATAATTTGCTGCTCCATTTTCTTAATTCTCTCTCTAGTCAAAGAGTAGTTTTTTTGGTAAACCACTTAAGAATTGCTGGCCAATTAGGAATCATGAAAATTGGAAGGTTTTAGCCACCCACAGCAAAACAGACCAAGCTACAAATTACTAAAAACAATAAACTAAACTAAACTAAAACCACAACTTTCTGCCATTATATTCCTCCATCAACTTTTTTTTTTTAAAAAAAAAGATACTCCACACATCCTTATTTTGGCTTGCCTTAACAGCTTCTTCCTTGTTTAACACTGAAGAAATCCCCAAAATGGCACAGATCTTCAAAAAGGAATAACAGGCTGTGGCTAAAGAGGCTCATTTAGCTTAATAAAGATTAATAGTCCTTAAAAATTACTAAGAAATGAAAAGCACAACTTACTATCCATTTGAAAAATAAATTTTAAAAGGCTGCTTCTTCAACAACGAATTGATTGCAGCCCCCCTGCTTTCGACACACAAGCTGCTTCAAAGCACAGCTCCTGAAGCTACTTGCAGACCTTTGCTGTATCGGAGGATCTTGAGGGATAATTCTAGGCCTTTTCCTAAGCCAGGAGAGTCATATAAACTAAAGGAATGCCAGTTCCTTTTGTTGGTAGTTGAAAAAACTACAGCCCAGGGAAAAACCCTTCAGGGATCCTTCTCTGGGCATGTCAGTTAGCCGTCTTTTCATCAGAAGTCACCAGTCTCTCAGTGCTTTTCTGTCCATACTCTTGTAGATCTTGCCCACTTCTTTGGCTTCAAGTGCACTATATTCCACTGCTTTTTTCCCTTCCTCATGAATCTTCCCCTAGTTACCCTTAGCTGCCACTGTTTTGCTTCGCCATAATGTATACTGCTGGCCTGATTGCCTCTCCAATCACCCTTAACTGCTGTATGCTATCCCCAATGTTGTTTGGTTTCCTTCTCCCCCCCCCCTTTCTCCAAAAACACTTCTGAAACCGATTTTGGTCTGGGCACAGTTGTGTGCACAGAACATTTTGCCATTACTAGTGAAAATATAATAACAGTGGCTTTTTCCAATTCTCCCTTATGTATCTGAATACATATAATTTATCTTTTACTAGTTGCTGAAAACTAAATAAAACATAAATGGCCTTTCTATATCCATCTAGGCTCAGTAGACCTAACCTTTTCATCACCATTTGAAGAGGTCTAACAAGTTTTCAGGGGCTATCAGTGTATTACTGAAAAAAAAGAAAGTAAAGCTTTGTACCTGGCATTAGGAAATAGGAAATGGACCAAATCACCTTTAGACTGTATTTCTAAATAGCAAATATTACTCCTTTAAGTGTCCAGTTATATGTAGCAGAGCTGTGCAGCGCTTCAGAGTGAAAGGGGAAAAGATATTTCAAAGCATGGATGTATGTAAAATTTGAAATGCCCTGTGTCAAGCTGAAAACAGTTGTTTTCTATTGGAAATGAACTGTTTTTTTAAAAAAGTTTTTATTTATTTTTTAAATACAATTCAAAAGTACTTATTCAGCAAACATTGTCTGAATTTATCATTCACTAATACAAATTGAATTCCTAATCCCTTATTCTTTTCTCCAGCCATTGATAAAATAAGTCCCAAGTTTGAAAATATTCTATTCTTTTTCTTTCAACCTCAGAGTAAGTCTGTCCATTTCCGCACAATCTAGAATTTTTTAAATTATTTCTTCCTCTGGTGATATTTCTTCATGGAAATGAACTGTTTTAATCCTGTTGGAAATGTCTCAAGTATAACACTCCACAAATGATCAAAATGGCCTGTTCCCAGTAGAGTACAACTGTTTGGAATTTAAACATTTTTCACACCATTTGATAGGAGCCATATTTACTATTTTCTTTAAGTTCATTGTAGTTTATAGCCTGACTTTGATTATTATTTCACAATTATGGCTAGAGAGTAGAATATAAGGAGCTAGTTTTGATAGAATGTAATATAATATACAGTATAGCTTGTACAGTATGTTAAATGCATATAAGTCTTGTGGGATATACCTAACATAAATGACTTTGTCCTCTTGCCTTTAAAAAGATATTTTAAGATAAAACATTTATGTTATGAGAAATGTCACCCAAACACAAATTGCTTTGGTTTTTTTTTATTAATGATGTTAATTGTTATTAATTTTGCTGAATTTCTAAATATTAATCATGATTGAAATAGATAAATGAATGTGATAAGAAGAAATGCACTTCTCTGCAGTCACTCCCTCTTTATAATTAAGCCCTTTAGCAGTGATAAGAATGCAACTTTTTTGTTTTTCCCCTGTTGCTCACTTCTCAAAACTTAATAAATCTTGGTCAAAATTTTGTCACTTCATATCCCTTTAGAAATCTGCAGGCCAAAACAACAGCAACACTCTGCAAGCTTGCATAAATTTATGGTCCATGAGAATATTTACGCTATGACCCAATGAAATTGTGACTTGTGACTTTTTTTTTTTTTTTAAGGTAAAAAGTCTCATCTTAGGAAAACAACGGAGAAGAAGCTCCCTTCAAAAGAAACCATTGCAAAGCTCCAGCAGTCTGAAATCTGGAAAATGGAGAACGAGTTCTATGAATTTGCCCTTGAGCAATTTCAGTTTGTCAGAGCCCATGCAGTTCGAGAAAAAGATGGAGAGCTATACATTCTGGCACAAAACTTTTTTTATGAAAAGATCTACCCCAAATCAAACTAAAGACGATGCATATTTTTAGGTTAAGAAAACAAACCTTGTGATCACATCCTTGTTCTCGGCACCAATTTGTAGATGATTGATAAATCCACTCAAGTGGTAGAGTGCACTGTGTGTCGCTGGAGGAAGACAGCTGAAGACTAGAGACCTTGATCATCTCTAAGTTTAAGCTTTGGTTCCTTTAATATTCTGAAAGAAGGTTACTACTTAGACCTTGCACAAAGATTTACAGAAATTAAGCACATACCAGTTGTAGCTGAAGCTTAGGTGAAAGACTTCCTTTTATTGTCTTCTCGATTCATGGGGCAGTTTCTTTTACTTAATGCAGTGCAGAGAGGAAGCTGTTGGTTCAAGATGGAGATTTGGATTGTATACACTTACAATTAATATAAATAACTGGCTGACATTTGTGCTTTGTTCTTGTGAATTCATATCACATAACATTCGTTGGAATGTTCACCTCCTAAGAAGTGATGCAGCTGGACGTTCCCGAATTTATAAATAATGGATTTTCATTTTAAGAAGTTAGAACTGGTCATCAGTGGTTTTTTTTTAAAAAAAATCAAATTCTATAGTAATATTGTAAAAAGGCTGGAAATCACTCAATGTTTCTTTAATATCTTTTGAACCTCCATCTTAGGTTGGAAAAACTGTTAAGTTAGGTTTTGCCTACATTTCAATGTAAAACAGATAATGGATTCTGTATCAATGTTCCATGAATTCTTTGTATTTTTAACAGCTACTGGCAAATCCATATTCTGACTCAAATAGTGAGCCTGTGGTATGGTTAGGGTTTTCCTATTTAGATACTTTTACCAGTAGAATATTTTTACTAAGGTCCTTTACAATGTGTTTTAAAGTATTGCATTTGCAAAAGGAGAAAACAGCTGTAAATAATGCGTATTTTATGTATTTGGACCAAAAGGCTAGAAGTAAATTGTTTAAAGTGTCTTTGCACCAATTTTGTTGGACGAAAAGTAAAAACAACCCAATTTGCTTTTCCAATCCCCACTTAGAATTGACAGTTGGACATCATTGAAACATACTTCAGTGATCTCAACAAATTTAAATATACAGTGTGTCTGCCTAGGATCTCTTTTTTCAGAAAAACAACTTAATCTTCATCTTTTTATCATGACTAAAAGAAAACTGAAGCATGTGGCCTGGCCAAGAGAGATATGAAGAAATTGATGTCAGTATATTCATTGAACGGCCTTACATTACTTAGTAAAATTGCATTTGCCACAGTTAGCACCTTACAACATAAATGAGATTATTTAGCAATTAACATTCTGAAATGCTATATTTTAAACAAAAATCAAGAACATTTGCAGTTCTTAAAATTCCCTGTTGGTGCACAATTGATTTTTTTTAAAAAAAAACAAATAGCATTAAGGTTTGAAGATTTTAAAAAAGTTAAAAAAATAGCCTTTGAATTTCACATTCAGTAGAGTGCTAGAAGTGTAGCTGTATCAAGAGGAAAGTGTGTCTCTATTATACAGACAAAACAAGTTCTATCTATAATTGAATGTTTTAATGCCAAAAACATGATACTGTTATAATAAGGTAATGAGACTGTTAAGTAAAGCTTTTACCTTTATGTATATTTTCCTTTGACTACTTCTTAGAGAGATTTTAAAATGGCACTGCTTTCCTATGCTGTGCACTTTTGTTCAGTTGACAGATACTGATTATGTTACTTCCCTATATTACCATAAGCCTGACTGTTTTATGGCCATTTAAGTCCAGCTGAAAGAGTTATGGGAAAATGTAGTAATTCTTGCTGTACTATTTAAAATATATTAAAACTTATGAACCTTAAGTGTGGATGTTGACATCCCAACAAAAATATTGATATTCCAGGCTAATGGTTATATAGTTTGCCTGTTTTTCATTCTTGTGTGCTGGGAAGAGAATTTAAGGTTCTGCTTCAAAACAAGGAATTGTGTAACATAATCTGAGCTAGTATCACCATGAAGATATAAATGTGACTGCAAATTATTTCCAAAAACCAGTATGGATCATCCTCCTTAACATGGTATCGATTACATGGGATATCAGTCCTTGCAGATTCTCCACTATGTGGATGTGTGTTAAAGGAAAGAGTGTTTGTCTGCTAATTAGACATGAACTACTTTGCCTCTAGATGTATCTTCATTAGTTCAGGTGCATTTTAGGCTGCAATGATATATCTACAGTTACCTGGGATTAAGCCCTGTTGAACACATTGGAACCCATTCGTGAATAAATGCATATGGTTATACTGGCAATATTGTAAAACATACATCAAGTGGGTAAAAAGAATAGAAAGGCCCCCTTTTTATTTCCTAAATGCTCATTTTGAAAGCAAACTGTAGCAGCTATATACATTTTAGTTTAGTTACCTTAAATCATAAATGAATTATATTTGGCTTCATGAGATATCATCAGATACCACTCCATTTAGGGAAAACAATATTCCTCATGGCTATTTAGTCCCAGAAACTATATGAAAAGTTGCTGCAATATTAAGATATTGGCAGAAAATTTAAAAATGTATGATTGCATTTAAAATAAAACACAATATTTTGAGACCCACAACACTGCTATTGCATTTTACACTTAAAACATCTGTATTTTATTCCCTAAAATTCTTTGCATGATGGGTTTGTAAATTACTTTTAAAGAAATAACTGAATAAAGCTCTTAATGCTTATAAAGTAAAATACATGCTTCTAAACATTTAACATAAACTTACAACTTACAAAAATTAATTGAAGCAAGACATAGCTTACACATTTCAACAGTATTGAAAGTTTTATTAATGAATTATTTATCTTCCTAGAGAAGGCTGTTTAACTATGATTTTACTTCACAAGTAAAAGCATAGTTTAAAAGGCTAATTTCTGTTTGAATCTTAGCTGTCAGAGAGACGGTAGTCAGAGCTTTGATCTTTAAAGAACTAAATTATCTCTTGTTAATCGTTAACATTCTCTGATTTTTGCTACAATAATTGACTTACTTGTTCCCTAAATACTTTTCTTCTAATCATTTGTTCTTTCTGGACATTCCATTTAGAATTCATGGAAAGTTTAGCTGAGCTTTTTGTGGGGGAAGAGGTGAAATATATAACAAGGACAAATAAGACTTTTAAGGGGGGGGAGATAGAGCAGTATTGTTCAGTGTGGCTGAGGTCTCATTTTTAATCTTAAACTTGAAAATAGTTGTAAACATGGGCATACAGGAACAAAAGGCTGTGTCAAACTCAGGCTTGATTTGAAATGTCTTACTGGAATGACTAGAGCAGTGATGGCGAACCTTTTAGAGACTGAGTGCTCAAACTGCAACCAAAAACCCACTTATGCATCGTCGGGTGCCGGGTGGGTATAGCCCATTGGGTAGGCGTGGCTGTGGTGGTAACAGCAGACTGGATGGGACTAAAAAGTTCCAATCAATTAATTCCAACTTTGTGAGATTTTTTTTCCCGCGAGAAGTTGAAATTGACTGATTGATTGAACCTTTTTTTTTTTTTTTTGCACACGGCAGCAGAGGCCTAAAGCGAAAAGGTTTTATAAAATCCAGCTGAAGGCCTAGGACTGGGGCGACGGCATGTGTGCCCACAGAGAGAGCTCTGAGTGCCGCCTCTGGCACCCGTGCTGTAGGTTCACCACCATTGGACTAGAGAATTATAAACTTATTCAAGAATGTTAAAAATATGGAAGATCTATAGGGATATGCTTTCAGCTAAATTCTACATGACAGTATCCATGTGGAAGTAAGACTATCTTATGGACAAAGTTTTTCTTCAAATCTTCCCCATCAAGATCAGGAAATCAAGAGTAGAAGAGTATGGATTGGCATCTTCAGATTGTATTGATGACCCATCACCCAATAGGACTTACACTATAATGTGATCTAGTATACTTCTAAGGCAGGGGTGTCAAACTGCCAGCCCGTGGGCCGGTTGCATCATGCGGAGGCCGCGCTCACCCCAGCTCTGGCAATGCAAAAAAAGTCATGATACGTTGTGACACGTCACGCCACAAGTTTGACACCTGTATTCTAAGGTGTTCCAGCAAAGACTGCTAATGGTAGAATGGCCTTTGTTATTAAAAATAAACACTCTTTTCTCACTGTTCCCTGGGAAACCACAGAAAGACTTGTAAAAGTGAGAAAGTGTTTTGATCCTATGATTTTTAAGTATCTTGAAATAATTACAAATATAATATCTAGAATGTTCCTCCTTTGCAGCACATACAGTGGATATAAAAAGTCTACACACCTGTTAAAATGCCAGGTTTTTGAGATATAAATAAAATCAGACCAAGATAAATCACTTCAGAATTTTTTCCATCTTTTAACATATAAGCCGTACAATTCAATTGAAAAACAAACTGAAATCTTTTAGGGGGAAAAATAAACATAATAACAGGGTTGTTTAAGTCTGCTCACTCTTAAAACAAATACTTTGTTGAAGCACCTTTGGATTTTATAACAACAAGCATTCTTTTGGGGTTGGAGTCAGTCGGTAAGGCCCATCTTGCCTTGAAAGTCTTTGCCCGCCCTTCCTTGCACAAGCGCTTCAAATCTGTCAGATTGCAAAGGCATCACCTTTGCCCAGCCCTTTTCAAATTGACGGATATTTGGAACTGCTCATGATTCCTTCCACCTTGACTAAAGCCCCAGTTCCAGCTAAAAAAAAAAGCAGCCCCAAAGCATAATGCTTCCAGCACGGTGCTTCACTGTGGATATGGTGTACTTTTGGTGATGCACAGTGTTGTTTTTACGCCAAACACACTCTTTGGAATTATGGCCAAAAATTCAACCTTAATCTCATCAGACCATAACACATTTTCCTACATGCTTTTTGCCAGACTTGGGGTATTGTAGTAGCTTTTGCAAAATGTAGCTGGCCTTGGACGAATTCCTTTAAAAAAAAAAAAAAGACTTCCTTCTTGTCACCCTATCCCACAGGCCAGATTGTTGTCACATGTAATACAATGAGATCTTTTTGATGCTTTGTAACTCTTTGCAGTTACAGTTTTTGCTGTAAGAGGCAACTGAGTACATGTCAGACAAATCCTACAACAGCTGAACTTCATATGAGCTTGATCAGAATCACTTTAATTGATGGCAAGTGTGTACTGACTGCTATTTAACTCCAATATGAATGAGATTGGTTAATTCTGAACACAGCCACAGCCACAGATCACAGAGTGTGTGCATGGTGAAGCAGCTATCTTATTGTGCATTTTGTATTTTTATTTTTTTCCTCCTAAAGGATTTAAGTTTGTTTTTCAACTGAATTATACAGCTCATATGTTATATTAAAGGCGGACAAAATTCTGAGGTGATTTATCTTGGTCTGATTTTTTTGTAACTCAAAACGCTGGCAGTTTAAGAGGTATGTAGACATATCACTGTAGATGGTAGTTTGTATTCCAGGCAAACTCTGAGCAGTGGCTGTGATTACATGTAGGATTGGCACAATAACCATTGTCTGGTATCCTTCAGGAGCAAATCATGGTTAGTGGGGGTCTTATTTTTTTCATTTCTCCTAATAATTTCTGGGCATAATTCTAAACAGTGATTTTGAAGAGTAAAACAGCCAACACAAACTGGATCTTTTGTTACCTCTGAATTAATATCACATAATAGATTGTCCAGCCACCTGTAACTATGGTTTGTAGTTGATTACATGCTATGGAACTGGATGAGGGATTGTGACAAGCATAGTTTCATGTTACATCTAAATTGTATTAGGGTCTGTGAGCTCTGCAGTTTTTCAATTATTGGTTCTCCTGAAAAAACTCTTTGTTGTTAGGAGTCCTCCATGGTGATATTCTATAAAGAAGATAACTGAATAATCTTCTCCTCTCCTAACTGTGAGTAGAAGTATTTTTCCTTCATACTGAGCATGTGGGCTCAAGATGCACCTTACCTGTTGTTTCTCTTGATAAAAACTACAAATGTACTTTTTCTGAAACATTATTTTTTTTTTAATTTGAAAATAAAATGGTGGTGATGGCATAGAGAAACTACCAAAACAAAACTGATTATCAAAGACTGTCAAATAGTAGCTAAACAGAGATTTATATTTCAGACTCAATACTCAATACGAAACTATTACAATTGACTTTCCTTTCTATATGTCAGCAAGCAAGGATAACTTTTTTCATCAGGTTTTTTTTTAAAGATTGTAAATGTCAAATTAAATTTGTATTAAATATTGAGTAACATATTCCTTAAAGGTGCAGCTCGTAGTACAGATAATTATTAGTCTGGAAGATAAAATTCCTTAAAATACTTTAATGCATGTATTTAAAGAATTTGAATAGTAGGACCGCTTGAATGAAGTTGTAAGAATTGCTTTATAAATCTTTAGGCTATGGGGGGGGGGGATAGTGATATTCTGATTATTTATATATTTTGTAAATCCAAATATATGAAATATGTATGTTGTAATGTTTATAGTAGTATTCCCCAAATCCAGTGAATTATTACACAAAAGCACTGTGCCTGCTAGAGATGGAATCAAATGAGGGATGTGTGTATGCAGTTGTTATGCACATGAATTGCTGCCCTGAAACAAATGAGAAACTTACCTGCAAAAGGGCAATGTGTCTGATTCTGGAATTAAAACACAGTTGTGGAAAGTATATTATTGCGTAGGGCTTGTGTCTGTCTGCTTCACAGGTTAAAATTGCCTCTTACTAAGCCGTTTCTGTACATGCCCAAATCTGAAAACCCTCCTCCCTCTCAGCAGATGACAGTGTAGAATCAGCTTTTTGAAATCATGTGCATTGGAGAACAGAACAACTTTAATATGCATTTCAACTATGACACTTTTTCTCCAAGTTACAGGTAGTCCTTGACTTACAACAGTTTGTTTAGTGACAGTTTAAAGTTACAACGGCACTGAAAAAAGGGACTTCTGACCAGTTTTCACACTTATGACTGTGGTAGCATCCCCATGGTCACGTGATCAAAACTCAGGCAATTGACTCCTATTTATGACAGTTGTGATCCCCTCTTGCGATTTTCTGACAAAGTCAATGGGGAAGCCAGATTCACTTAACAAGAATTTGACTAATAACTGCAGTGATTCACTTAACAACGGTGGCAAGAAAGGTCGTAAGATGGGGCAAGCTCACTTAACAAATGTTTCACTTAGCAACGGAAATGTTAGGCTCAATTGTGGCTGTAAGTCGAGGACTGCTTGGATTTAACTTGCAGAACTTGATGCACGTAGTAAAGTAAGTTTTTGTAATATCAGAATTCTAGCAAATGTGCTTCAAAATGTACAGTGGGTTTATACATAATTTGTTCAAATACTGTATATTCACAGAGTCCTCAAATTATTAGAAGTTAACAGTAACATTGTTTTTGTCATTTATTACGTAAGGGAAGGGTGGCCACTTTAAAAGAATTGAATGCTTTTTAGATATTTTGCATTTCTAAACAAAAACAGCTGATACTGACTTCCCTATTATGAACATTATTCCCTGTCCATGTTCTATGTACTCTAAAATAAAGTCTCTTATGATTTCAGTAAGATTTGCTTTTACCCTAACTTCTCCAGCATTGAAGCTGAAAATGGTCTTGGAAATATTTTCTATATTCAGTGCCTAATCTGTGCTGCTATGAAAACCTGCTGAAAAAACTCTGCTATGTGCACTGCCAATTAGCTCTTAAGTGTGAAAACTCAAGTTCAACCTAGAACAAGTGCCATCAATGATTAGTTGCCAAGATATACTGTATCTTAAGCCCATGTAGGTATGTAACGTTTTGCACCTATTTATAAGCAAAAGCCCTTGTGATTTCTTTATATATTTGCTTTGAAAAAAAAATCTGTTCAGATGCTTGGATTTCTCTCCTATTGAAGTTTTGGTGAGCTAAATTGTAATTTCTATATTACAACATTTCAAAAGCATTATCGAATGTAATTTTGAGAATAGAGATTGTGACTCATTATTTTTTTAAGCCACACATCTAAACTAGTGCCTTTTTCCTCACAGTCTGTGTTAGAACATACTCTTCCTTTTCACATATGGATTCAGTTGTTCAATACTCTCTCAAGTATAAAAGCATTTTGTCACGGCTATTTGATAGACTTGCTTTATTATTTTCCTTTTATTTTGCTAAGAGCTTTCTCTTGCTGAGTGTTTCAGTTGATTTACCTACTGCAAATGATACATAAAATAAAACACCCAATGGGAATGGGGGAAGACAAGTCTGGTGTCTTTGTTGAAATGTGTCTTGTGAACATTCAGTAGGTGTATCCTAGGAAAATGCAGTGTCAGTGCAAGAAATCAGGAAGCAAGGCAATTCAACTGACTATAGGTTTATTGCATGCTAATCTTCTCTAAAATAATCTGAACCACTAATGGTTAAAGCAAATTGGTGATAGAGTCAATAGAATTCAAGGTGGGCCCAACTACTGAGGTGCTTGATCTCAGGCTCAGCTTGGTCATCTTCTACATGCAAGCAGTTGAATGTAAATTTTAAAAAGCTGCAGGAGTGCCTTTATTATACTTTAGTATAATCTTTGAACAAGTGCATTGGCTTGGATATGACTTTTTTGTGAAAGAAGTGCACAAGGAGGTAGAGACCTTGTGTGAATTAAGACGTGGGTGAGTGAAAAAATCAAAGTTGAGTTTGGAATGACAGCTCACTTTGGAGGTTTGAAGGAACTTGAGGCAGCTGAAGGAACGAGAATGGAGTCCAAAACAATCCACAGGTTATCACTCCATAACTCAAATGGATGGCAGGAAGAAAACAGAGGCATCTCACAATCAAATAGAAATTTTGGAGAACATTATCTGAAAGGAAAAGTGTGCTAAATTGAAGACATGCTCCCTAAAGGAAGATTTAGACAGAAAATAAGTTTAAAATCACACACAACACAAAGCTATACAGGGAGTCCTCAAATTACAAAGGAACTTGCTAAGCAATGCGGTCATAAGACTGATGTAATGTGACCACACTACTTAGAAAAAGCAAACCCGGCAGTCCCAGTTGCTCTTGTAAATCCCCAAATGTGCAGATTGTTAAGGAGGAAGTGGTGGGAGTCCCAGAGGTAGGAAGTTCAGGGTGCCACATGGAGTTTGTGAGGCCTCGTGCAGGCTACATGTAAGTTGGGGAACAAGGCTACTACAGGCACGTGTGAGCCCAGGGAAGAAGGAATGACACTGTGAAAGAAGGAAAGGAGGCTCATTAGAGTGACTTGCAATCTTCCCTGGTGGCTTTTCCATTAACTTTGCTTGTGAGAAGCCAGTAGGGAAGGTCACATATATGGGAACCAGGGGACACTGTGTCAGGCATCCTGGGTAAACCAGACAGGAAATGCTACTAAATGAGCTAATTCTATTTTATTGTAAGGCTACATTAACAGACTCTTGCAACTCTGAAAGGACAAACGTCCTACTACCACATTTAATTCCCTGATCAATTAGAGCAGGTCCTTCCTAAATTTCTTAATCTGACTGATAATCCATTAGGGGCTCCTGCCTCTCATGTCTGTCTGTTTCCTAGGCACCATATCATCCCCTCCTTCCCCAGGGTCACTTGCAGATTCCATTACATATGCAACTGTGGTTACATGCAAGCTGGTTGCCGAAGCTCATGTGATTGGGAAGCACTGCAATGGCTGGTATTTTGAGGACTGGTTTTAAATACCCCTCCTTTAGCACTGTTGCCACTTTGAACAGTCTCTGAAAGAGTGGTTGATAAGCAAGGACTATGTGTAGATGCTTGGTTTCCTTATCTTGTCACTTTCTAGTGAAAAACAATCCTCATAGACTGTTTTCCTCAACAACATGTGGTTGTGTGACATTACTATATATATAGTATGTATCTATTACCTGCATAAAATTATACACAAGAAATAGCATTCCAAGAAAATGCCAGGCCAGGCTTAAATGTAATTTTAATTAACAAGTATCTGGAATTTGAGAAGTTGAAGTCCACACATCTTAAATTTTTCAAATTTTGGAAACACTGATCTATCTCTACCACATGCCACTCAAACACTAATCCAAACTGGGCTTCTTAAATTAATATGCAGTCTGCAGGAAAGAGATTCCTGAACTTTTTTCTTCTTCCTTCTCCTATATGCAAGAAAAAGGAAATGATAAAGACTTAATAGAAGAAATCTACAAATTTTTATTTTGTAGGAAGTCCCACAGAGTTCTGTAATTAAGAACTAAGTCTGTGCTAGCTCCCATCCCTTCCCCTCTTTCCCTTCCATGTTTGCACCAGAGAACTTCTGTTGCTTGAAGAGCTGGTTTTTCAAAATTGTCCTCCCCCTGCAGATCTTTGGGGATGAAGAAGTTCTCCGTTGCAGATGTTCTTGAAGGGTAACAACAGGAGATAGAATTACTGCATTCGTTCTCATTCCATCACAAAGCGAGTTCCTTTCTCCTGATTCTTCCTTCAAGCAGTTGCATTCTTCTTCGCTCCCTTCCAAAGTATCTTCCTGTTGGATTTAGATTCCTCGCCGAGTAAAGTTTGGATTAAATGCTGTCCTGTTCAACTCCAGCATTCAATGATTCCTGTGTGAACTGTATTCATAGTAAATGTAACATGTCTGCACATACAATGTGCTGGTAACCACTTGAGAATAATTCTCATTTTCCTTTTAGATATGTTTTGTAACTTTCTTTAACTGATACAGCTATTTTTGTCTATTCCAAGTTTTCCTCACAGGACACTAACTTTGTTAAAGCAACTTATACCTCCTCAAACGCCAGTTTAGGCCTCTTTCTGAGGCTAGCTGTCCCTATACCAAATTCTGAAGAGCACCATTTCTTACTTTTCTCTTCCCATATGGCCCCTTGGGACATGATTTTTTTTTTTTTAATAGCAGATCTTCAGCATGAGACTGAATGAACCAATCTAACTTTCCGGTTTGTTACCCAGAAGCTATAATGCGTAAATGCAATCTTTTATAAATGTCCTGAAATCATAACGCACTTCACTGCAGCTGTCTTTTAACTGTGGAACAGTCAGCTGAGCCCACTTTACATGCTTGCTTTCATCTCTTAATGGGATAGTTCCTAAATATTTAGTCATCAACATTACTGAGGCAACAATTCCTTCTAAGGCCCAGCCGTTTAGCCAGCCAAGGAGACTCCTGAAGGTTAAATATACAGCTGACTTGGGGGGGGGGGGAGGGGGAGAAAGAGAGAAGAGAAGAGAAGAGAAAAATGGAAGATTACTTATCCTAGGATTAGGGAAAATGTAAAGCCCACTCTAAAAATCATGCTAAGCTATTAACGCCATGCAACCTTATCTTTTATGCAGGCAAACACATGGACTGTAAAGCTGGTAGACATGCTTCCTCCCAGGGCACCCTTCATTCAAACTGAAATATGGAACCACTTGAGCCATTATTGCCAAGGAACATGACAATACCTCAATATGGAACACATTAGCATCCTGAGTAAGAAAATGTGCAGATTTTATTGGGTTGTCACATTAGTTAGTAAGGCACCTTTTAAAATAAATGCTTGCCTGCATAGCCTGTGTGAATCCTAAATTCACTGAGGGGGGAGGGCATGGTTGTTCGTTGGCCTTTTTGTGGGTCTCTTTCCTCTCCTTCCCCCCTCCATGAGCTTAACACAACTTTCCTTGCTTCTTAATAAAATATAAGAAGCTGCAAGTGACTCTCAAAGCAATATCCAGATGTTTTCTTCTTACAGAATTCCCCCTTCCTGTGGTGACTTCTCTCTGGGTTTCATTACCACATAGCACAGATGTGGTAACTCACAATAGAAGCTAATTTTTCAAAAAAAAAAAAAAAAGCAAATAACACTTTGTTTTCTAAAAAAACATAAGCCTTACTAAGAACACCTGCAGGTTCAAAAATGAAAGTTTCAAGACCTTTCAACTTTTGATAAGAACACACTGGAACCTTGTCAAAATGAAAAGGGCCAGGCAACAATTTCTGCCAATTTTTAGAAACCTAAGTTGCTCCTGGCCGTAACCTTCACAGGAGACCTTTTTAAGCAATTGAACTAAACGTGACTATTGGACTATGCTCTCCCTTTTCATGGAATCTCAAGAAGTCCTAAATATTATTTCAGGAGTGAAGATATCAAAACTCAAACAAATCAGGACTGAAGAACCAGTTTTCTTTTCCCATGAATCTCCCTCATCGCCATGGAGCATGACCAGTTCTGCTGCCATTGTCAAAAGGCAGTGCAGATGGTATGAGATGAATAGGTTTCTTAGAAGGCTGTATTTTCTCTCCATGTTTTTTCTGCTACCATCTTGCTCCTACTTTCTTCTCTAATTTTTATTAAAGAAATCTTTCCTAAATCTTTAAAGTCACCAGCTTTTGAACTGCTGGATTGGCAAGAGGTGGAGCGTGAGACAGGAGCTCACCCCATCCCATGGCAGCAATTGGGTCTTGAATGCGGGCCTGCCTATTATCAGCCCAGCATCATAATCTTGTGAGTCACTCCCTCTCTTTTAACAAAGTAAAAACCATCAGAGAAAATATTTATTTATAATCAAATAAAGATAATAAGCAGCAGTAGTAAATAGTGAAAAATGAAAATAGGAAAGGAAAAGAAAAGAAAGATCATAAAGAAGCAATTTCCAATCTTCTTGACAGTAGTTATACTATATATACATTTTTTACTTTACCCTCTTTCTCTAAGTTGCATCATAATTTCCTTCTTTCTATAAGCTACTTTTTTTATTCTTCAGAGTCATAAATTACAAGTTCATTTTTCTCTTTTATTCAGCAAAAAGTCCATAAGAGGTTTCCAGTCAGTAATAAATGTAGTCATTGAATTTTTGCAAATCAAATAGGCTAATTTTACCATCTTTGCTAGTTCTCTCTCCTTCTTCCTTCTTATATTCATCTTCCTCCTCCACCACCAATGCTCCCACCGTCTGGAAAAAAATACCTTCTGATGGGCAGGGGCCACAGCCTGTTAATAAGACAGCATGCTTTCACAACCAACGATCCCTGGTGCTGGCTCACAAAAAGGTAGTGAAGACCCACAAAAACTGATTGGTCCTGAGTCGTGTTTTTGTTGTTGTTGCTGTTGTTCAGATGGAACTTGATAGGTGAAAATTTGCTCCCCTTACCCAACTCCTTGGACAAACTCTGATCTACAGATCGTCTTTGCTTAGTGACTACAATTAGGACCAGCAACTCCATCGCTAAGTTGGTACACCAGACACCATTTGATCATGATGGACTTACAACCTCACTTCCACCACAATAGTTAAGTGCATCCTCCATGGTCATTAATTGAGACATCATATAACACCATCTTGCAATTTTACTGCCAGCTTCTCTCACTGGCTGTGAAATGCACAAATGGCAAATGTGACTGTAGGATGCTGCGGCAGTTGTAAATGCCTGCCCAAATCAATCACAATCAGGGACACTGCATTATTCATAAGTGTGAGGACAGGTTATAAAGTTACTTTTTCAGTGCCATTGTAATTTCAAATGGTCATTGTTGTGTCCAGAGCCTGCAAATGCAGGCTTGGGACATTGTAAGGCTCCTGGGCAATTGCAGAAGCTGCCCGGGACCAGACTGAGTGGCGCCGGCCAAGCGTGCATGCGCAAGGTGCGAAAAGTGCTTAGAAATGTTGCCATCTTGTCTGGGGAATTGCGACGTATAAAAGGAGGCCTGCATGCCTTGCTCGTTGTTGTTGGAGTTATAATGAGCACAATAAAGAGCTGTTTCAGAGACTTGCGTATTCTTCATTCGCTACCGCTCCCAGGACTTAACAGTCATTAATTAGGATAGTCATTAAGCAAGGACTACCTACACTGATCTCCTTACCATATATAGTGCAATTGCCCATCAGACTGTGGCTTTTCTATGACTGTTACTCATGCTGAACACCATGCTAATAAATTTCATATGCCCTTAAATTGGAATGCGTGAATGGGGTCCTGCAGTGTGGTATCAGTCAATCATTTTGAGAACATTTGGAGTGGATAACGGAACATTTGAATTCACATCCAAAGCCAAACAGACTTGTTTTGATTCATGCTACAACTGAAATCAAAGCACATTGCTTCACTCAGAAACCGATCAAACCCACTATCCTGTGCTCAAAGGGGTTCTAATTTAAACATTGCACATTCCTTATAAGAATACATCCATGCACTTATATGAATTTGATTAAAGCTATTGCCATTCAAAAAGTAGCTGGCTATCAAAAAAAAATCACTAAAACAAATGGGTTTCATACCTTTTTTTCTTAGCTGATATTTGATATATTTGTGATTAATAACAATCCTATTTAAAACAAACTTTAAAAAAAATTCTCATGCCAAGAGGCTGCTTTAACCCTTTAATATCGTCAAGGCTGCATCTTTAATCTGATTTTTATGCAAGAGTTTTAGTAAAGTGAAAAACTTTCCCTTCTCAGGGAAGGGGTGGGAGCAAGGTTTTATCAGGCTTTGAATGGAATTCCTGAAATCAGTCGAATGAAATTAGCCAGGAGGACAAATTTGTCATGACTATGCTGGAATTCAACCCTGCATGTTTGTTTTCTAGCATCCTCGCCGTTTTATATATCAACAAACCTATGAGGTGGGCTATATTGAAAGGGAGAGGCTACTTTTAAGCCACAGAGTGTGCTTGAGAGCAATGTCTTATTTATCACTAAGGAGCCATTCAGCCTTTTTTTCCTTGTGCCTACAGGATGTTCTGACTTGCAAAGATGAGAGGGAAACGATAGAGCCAAAATCATGATAGGATCACGTGCCCAAGTTCTGGCCACACATATCCAGTCAAACAATATTTTTCCCAATTAATTGATGGAGTTTAGTGTGAGCAAAGACTTGGTTTCTTTTTGACAAAGTTGCTCTGTTGATGGCACAGATGTCCAGCCCTTCTATGCTTAATGAGGAAACACTGTGCATTTAGATATTTTATCTTGCAGGATGACATTTGTTTTCAGATAAGATGACAAGCAAATGATGTGTCATCTATTGAAGTCACTGGTGGGATCCAAAGTGCTGTTTATCATTCTCCAAATTGTTTCCAAAAGCTGGGGAATTTCCCAAAGGAGTTGCTATAATCTACAAAACCTATAAAGCTGGTGTGAGAAGATGAAGAATGAAGAAACTATTTCTCTTATGGGCCATTCGGTCCATGATACTATGATTCAAAGTTGGAAATTCTCAAATGTTCTGTAGGGTTATTGGAAGAAACACCCTCCCCTCCCCTAAATGCTGGTATGAAGGACATGAAGTGGTATTTGTGTTTGCTGGTAGAGAATTCCTTAAGTCTAAGTAGAATTTTACAGCATGGTAAATACTATGCTGATCTCAGTAGAACTCCTTTGAGTTTCAGAATTAATTATCAGACGTCTACAATTGAGCTTGGAATGTGAAAGAAAGGAAGGAAAAGGGAAGGGGGGGGGGAAGAAGGAAGAAAAGGAAGGAAGAAAAGGAAAAAAGGGAAAGAGAATAATCCCAAAACTGGAGCATTGATACCTCCATAGTAAACCATTCTTTCAGACAGGGTTTGAAGCAAATGTCTAAAACTGTTTTACTAGGTGAGGACTAATTTATGCAATATTTTTTCCAGCCATGTTCCAAAGTGATTTGTTATTTAAAATAATGAGAACACATAAATACAAGCCTAAGACAGTGACGTTTTCACATTTGTACACATGAATATTTTGGCTGTTATTTGACCATAGAGAAAAAAAGGCAAAGTCTTTCTGTAGTCAAGCTTACCTCTTGATATAACTGTAATTTCTTGGTAGTGATATGAAAGACATTGCCTCTTTCTGGGATTTTTTGCCCCTATTGTTTCTGACTCTCCTGTTGAGTTTATAGCTCTGGGATTTCCCACTAGTCCCCATCCATCTAATAAGAATCCCAATTTTTAATGTCAGCCAAACTTTACTTGGGACACTTGATAATAGAACCCATGAAACTAGGTTTAAGTCCATCATTTTAGTCTTGATCTGACCTACATCCAAGGTGCTGACCTGGCTCATTTTACTTCATCTTATCCTCCTGTCTGTATTCTTGTGGATGAAATATATTAGCACCATGCAAACCATCTTCCAAGAATCAAAATTATTGTAGTGGGATATAAATGCAATGAACAAAGCAATTAATCCCGTAATGTTCGTATACTATCAGAAAAACATAACGTCTGCCCCTTTAAAGCTTCTGCCCCTTCAAAGGACTAATCAGTTAAATCTCTTTTAATACCCACAGTGAACCATCCAATCTTCCCAATCCAAATCTTAGTGCTTTCTACCCAGAGAAGAATCCAAAGAGAAGGTCTAAATATAGGATATTCATATTATTATTTTTAAATTCATGCTATTTTGTGGAATAAGGATTTTCATCTGGTCCTCTGAAAAGCTATTCAATCACCTGTTGGCTATGTTAACCATCTCATAAACTCCACAGTGTATCCTTATAGTATACAATTAGAAGATGGCTCTGTATTGGCTACAGCCTGTTGTCATTTTAAAGCTTTTTACAAGCTGTGTGCACTTTAACCGTCTTCATAAAACTTTGCTTGAACCCTGGTGTCTCAATGTTTCCCTTCTTTTCCTCTTCCCACCCACCTCCTAGGGAAGCTTTTCTCTTTTATGTAGACAGCAAAGTGACTTTTTAGAGCATGGTCTATTGGGAATAATCAGCAATTTTCATGTAAACCTTTCTCCACTCGCATTGGATAGCAACAATCTGTGGTTTCTGGGTCTTCAGCTTGGCAGAAACCTACTCCTTTTAGTTATCTAACTGTTTAATCTCGCTGAGAAAAGATCTATGCAAACATAGTGATAGTACCTTTTGGAGAAGTGGTAAATCATTTGATATATGATTATTGTTCTTGGAATCTTAAGTGAAACATCCACCAAACATGCCTTGTCTAGTTCCTTGCTTGAATTTGTGTTTAATATTATTTCTGCCTGAGTACTTAATGAACCTGGTCAATAAAGTGAATCTCTTTGGTTACATCTCAGGGCAGGAAATAAAACAATCTTTTTTCTTTTAAAATTTTTATTGAGGCTATACGCTTTCAACAATAGATAAACAGAACATTTATAAACTTTTTTTTGCTACTTGCAATTTTAAAAGCTGGATTAAAGAACGTACATAGAGTTCCTAGAAATTCAATTTAGGTGCCATCACCAAAGCATGAAACCAGAATGAAACTGAAACCTTTAAAAGTAAATTTCTGATACCACCTATGTTTATTTAGAAATAAATCCAACTTGTTTTTTTGGGAAAAAATTTATGTGAATAGCAATAAGATTGCAACCTTATTTAGTATTTTCTGTAGTGAGGAGTGGAAACACATGTAACATAATAGACATTGTTAAACAACTTTTTAGCAAACTATCAAGGATACCAGATTCAATAGAAAATCCATCAATAAGTTTTCCTGATTTGACTTTTGATTCCTAAAATGAGTTTTACCAGTTCTCTCCCATAATGAAGTAAACATAATCCTAAGTATTTTTATTCAGAGTCAAATCATACATCCAATAAAAATAAGTACTGTAAAATATCCATAAAACCTCAATAGATGCTGAGTTCTAGAATGTAGATTTATAAATTGCAATTATCATCACTTCCACTAAATGCAAATAATGTACCCTAGTTACTGTGAGCCTACAGCTGTTTGCAATCTACAACAAACTGCTTCCAGAAGTTGCGAATGCTCCAACACTGGAAGTTTTTAAGAAGAGACTGGACAACCATTTGTCTGAAATGGTATAGGGTTTCCTGCCTGAGCAGGGGGTTGGACTAGAAGACCTCCAAGGTACCTTCCAACTCTATTATTATTGTTATTATTGTTATTGTTACCAAGCTAGACAACCATTTGTTGAGACCTATCATGGACTCTATCAGAATTTTGCTTTCTGAGACTGCAAAACTAGAACCACTGCCAGCTATCCATAGTTTTGGTATTTAAATAGTATGTTATGTTCAACTGAGAGGGTCAGACAGGGTACAGGCCTACTACAAGCCAATAACTGTTTAATATATTCCAGAATTACTCTTAAGAGTCTAAGATCTGCAGAGGCTTACCGATAGTATTTAAAGCTTTTTCTGATGGGAAGTATGTGTTAGGGTGCTAAAGAACAAGAAATTCTGTTGGAGGATATATTGTTGGTGTTGGGTGTGGGTGTAATGTGTGGTGTAATTATCTATGAGTTTATGTGCTGTGAATAGTTGTTTCTTAACAAACGAAATTTGCACGTATGAACCAATACCAGGTGAATGTGCTTACTGAAAATTAACGGTCTCAAAATAGCCCAGGTTTTTATTTTTTAGAATATTGTTTCTCAACCTATTATTTAAGATGTGTGGATTTCAACTCTCAGAATTTCCTAACCAGCATGCTGGAAGGATTCTGGGAGCTGAAGTCCACACATCTTAAATTTTCCCAAGTTGAGAAAACACTGCTTTAGAGGGGAAACAGCCATGCTGCTTTGCATGCACTAGATCCCAGTTTCATATTCTGCGGAATGACAAAACAGTACAGTACAATACAGGTAGTCCTTAACTTACGATCACAACTGAGCCCAAAATTTATGTTGTTAAGTGAGACATTTGTTAAGTGAGTTTCGACCCATTTTACAATCTTCCTTGCCACAGTTGTTAAGTGAATCGTTGCAGTTAAGTTAGTTAACATGGTTGTTAAGTGAAACTGGCTTCTCCATTGGCTTTTCCTGTCAGAAGGTTGCAAAAGGGGATCATGTGACCCCCATCATAAATAGGAAATAGTTGCCAAGCATCCGAATTTTGATCATGTGACCATAGGGATGCTGTAATGGTCATAAATGTGAAAAACGGTCATCAATCACTTTTTTTCAGTCCCATTGTAACTTTGAACGGTCACCAAATGAACTGTTGTAAGTTGAGGACTGCCTGTTGTTGAAATAATGGACAACCATCTATCATTGACAAACAGAACTGCAGAACCTCAGATTCCAAGGCCAGATGATGCTTGCTGAGATGAGAAAGTGCCAACTCAGTAAATCAAACCTCCTGCTCAGTCCCTTTCAATTCTATTGTTCTATGTTTTATGATCTATGTTCTATGTTCCATATTCTGTTTTATGTTCTATATTCTACAGATTCCACAGATCACCCAGGCAGCCTTGCAGCGCCATGGCAGCCACGCCCTCTGCCCACACCCCACAGCATCATCTCCACGTGATGGGGCGCGAGGGTGGAGTCTTGCCCCTGCTTCCCGGCTGCCATGTGTTTGGCTGCGCTGCTCTGTGTGGGCTGTGCCTGGGGGAGCCTCTCCTCCGGGCATAGCCCACACAGGGGGTTGTGGGGAGGCGGGGCTAGGGTAATGGCATGCGTGCCCACAGAGAGGGCTCCGAGTACCACCTCTGGCAAGTGTGCCATAGATTCGCCACCACTGTTCTAAGTTCTACATTCTATGTTCTATATGCTGCATTCCATGTTCTACGTTCTATGTTCAAACACTCTTTCCTGGGATTACAAGGCAAATGTGGAAGGCAGCTGTACAGTACCACAAAAAGTTGTGGCTATTGTAACTGCAGAGAGGTGCTACAGCTGTTCTTGTACACACCATATCACCTTTTTGGTCTTGGAATTTGAAATGCTACACATTTGCAGAGAATATGTGACCCTTGCCTTGACAACGAGTTGATGATCATCCCAAAGCATCTTCATTTTATGCAACTATAGCCAGAGATGTTTAGATCCTGGAGGTTCTTTTGTGACAATATTACATCTGAATGGTAATCAAAACTAATTCCCCCCCCCCTGCCATTTAGAATAGTAAAACCAAGGAAAAGTTTTGCAGCATGCTTCTGCTGATCTGCTAAACTTATCTTCGCTCTTCAGTTTTTAGTTCCTTTATTTTATTTCTTTTTGTAAAAAAAATAAAAAATAAAAATCAAGGGACTGTGGCTATGATGCAAAGTGGGGACTAATTAGCAACTGGCAATTTGTGTATTTTACCCTGGATCCTATTGCCAGTGGGCCTCCCCTTTAATCTTCTGCTTGACGAATCTTATGTTAAGGCCAATAAAACCAACTGCCTTACTTCAGCTCTTATCTAGCGTTGAGCAATTATCAAGAGGCAATTATCTAACTGCAAGCGCAGTGACCATGAAAGATAAGTAGTGACAAACATACAGCTCTTTTCCTACTTTTCTTCCTTACCTTCTTCTAGAATAGGAAAAAAGAGACTCTGTTAAAATCAAACAGCTGCAGAATGTACTATTCCCCCCCCCCCTTGGTACAGCTCTTAAAAAAGTTTCTTGCAGTTGATAAGCGAGGGATTGTTTTCATCTGTCCTTCCAAATGGAAGTCATTTAGTACCTCCAATCCAAAGGCCTCGTACAGCTGTCCTTCGCATTCCTCAGTTATTCTGCAGCAGTCAGATATTAAAACCACGAGGAAACAAGGGAGAGTTGAATCTAGAAAGTGACAAATGCTGGATCCTCCTTGTACAAAATTTGGGAAATGAGACCAGATGGTTGCACCATAAAAAGTGGCCTACAAGCTTCCGTCCTCAGAGAAATCTCAAACTTTCACAGCAAGAAGAAGCATAGTTGGAACCAGGGGGAGAAATGAAACACAAGCTAATACTGAATTTAATCCACTAGATGGTGCAAAAGGAATTCTCACTTGGTACTAGAAAAGTATTCAAAGCTCTTTGGGAAGGCTCATCGGACTCTGATGACATCTCTTACCCTCCATGAAGGTTCTCATGTTTTATGCTCAAGCTTCTTCTTCCTTTTTTTCAAGTAGAGAATTCAGAAGATGCTGCTTGCTGCTAATGCTTACTTACAAACCAATGTCATACGAAGCAAGTAATCATTACGGGGCAGTTTTAATGTGTTAATTAAATAAATGGACCCATGCCTTAAAGAGCTGAATCTAGCAGAGACGGCAGACCTACTTGACGTGTGCTACTGCCTTTGGAAGACTTTTAACCAGTTGCAGGTTTTTTTTCCTCCCTGAAATCCATGCAAAATACAACATAACTAAACAAAATCCTGTTGACTTCAGCACAAACCAAATGGGTATCTTTTGTTCCAACAGTCCATGTCTGCCCTAAACAATGGTAGGCATTGTTTAGGCATTACAGCTTTATGTCTCAACTGGTGAATGTTTTACAAATCTATTTTGGGCTTATAGATTGGCAGCTACTTTGATATCAATTTGGCACAATAATGAACAGAGTTGAAATAACTACGAGTTAGTTTAGGAACTAGGTACTTTGGACAGAACGACGAAAGCAGTGTTGCAGCAATGTACCACAAGCTCCTCCCTTTTTACATGTGATGTCACATATGCACAAAGGGGGAGAGGGAACAGCTAGATTTTTAGTATTTTTTATATGATTTGGTCTTACTTCTGTTCTCCCAACACCCCTATCAAACATATTTGAAGGGCATCGTTCTAGGAAAGTACCATTCTTGTCAGTGGAGTTGATCTTTTTATTGGATCCCAGTTTCCTATTTACCCTTTGGACATGTCTTTGGAGCATAATGGGATGTGATGTAAATGTACACATTTATTTTTTAACTCTTGAAAATGGCTAGAAAATGCCTTTAAGATTTTTGTAACATATAATAGAGAGCATGTCAAGTCCTGATTATTTATGGAGATTCTCAATCATCCAGGTCATGATTGTCCCAAAAGTACTTTTTCCAAAAGGCAACCGGACTTCATCTTTTTTTCCCTTTGAAAATATTTCATTTTTCATCTACAAAGCTTGGATGAGAAGCAAAACATTTTCAAAGGAAAAAAAAACCAAGAAAGTCCAGTTGCCTTTTGGAAAAAGCACCTTTGAGAAATGCTTGCAAAGTCATGTCTGACCCATCGCGACCCCATGGACAATGTTCCTCCAGGCCTTCCTGTCCTCTACTATCTTCTGGAGTCCATTTAAGCTCACGCCTACTGCTTCAATGACTCCGTCCAGCCACCTCATTCTCTGTTGTCCCATTCTTCTATTGCCCTCAATCTTTCCCAGCATTAGGCATTTCTCCAGTGAGTCCTTCCTTCTCATTAGGTGGCCAAAGTACTTGAGTTTCAACTTCAGGATCTGGCCTTCTAAAGAGCAGTCGGGGTTGATCTTTTCTAGGACTGACTGGTTTAAACGCCTTGCAGTCCAAGGGACTCGCAGGACTCTTCTCCAGCACCATAGTTCAAAGGCCTCAATTCTTTGGCGCTAAGCCTTTCTTATGGTCCAGCTTTCACAGCCATACATTGCAACTGGGAAAACCATGGCCTTGACTATACCTACTTATCCTGAGTTAATTATGAAGACAACTTTTTTTAAATGCTTGCCCTGCTGTGATTACTGACTCCCCTATTTAATGCTCTTTTGTTTTTGACAAGCAATCCTGGAACGTATCTTAATATTATAAGAAGCTCTTTATCTAAAGCAACAGTTCTCAACCTATAGGTCGCGACCCCATTTGGGGTCGATTGACCATTTTACCAAGCAAGGCTGTCCGCCATTTTTTCCCCTTTTCTGGCGGGTGCCTTACCTCCCTTGGGCTGGGCCAGCTGGTGGCCCAGCCGGTGGTCGGCCTGCTCCATCTCTGCCGCTTGCCAGCTACGCCTCGGCCGGCGCAGGGGGGAGGCACCACGCATGCGTGGTGCTCCCAGGCAGGGAAAATCCTCGACTTACGACTGGTTTAGTCCTCGACTTACGACCAGTTTAGTCCTCGACTTATGACCGGTTGGGGGTCGCGGCATTAAAAAGGTTGAGAACCACTGATCTAAAGAAAGTTTCCTGTGAGTTGTCCAGATAAGTTTAGCAACAATCAGCGGTTGTAAAAGAACCTGTGGCAGAACCTGTGGGTGGAGTTAAAAGAGAGATCAGCTTAGAATCCCTACATAGTCAATAACTAAACTAAGTCCAACCTCCCTTGAATTCTGTTGACCCTTAACTCCAAGCAGGTGCTGGCTGTTAGTTGAGAAGATTCCTGTGAATAGGCATGAGTAGCAATAAATCAGTTTAATTGGACTTTCACCTGTGGACCAAATCTTTTGTACTTGACTAGCCACATGTCAGGGATTGTAATGATCCTAAAGTGCCCAAGTGGTCAGATTAACCTCATAGATTAAGAACTTCCATTTGAAAATGAATCCAGTATGGACTCTGTGCCAGAAAAATAAGCCTTAAAAGGTTGCCTTTCCTTACACAATAAATAGCCCAGTAGATGTTTCATATTGATTTGTTGGGTATTTAAAGTGCTGTGTTTTATCTCACTGAACACTTAGCAAATTTGTCATGATTGTATTTAGCAGGGCAACCGCTCATTATTTATTTCCCCAAACCTTTCTGGCATATTGCTTAAACCCTTATTACACCTTGGGTAAGCTACTATTACATTACGAAGGAATGATAATGCCCTCTCTGCTTAAATAAGCATGACAAAATAACAACTCTGTTCAGGGGAGGCTCCATTGGAAGGGAATACCCCACTGCCAAATGCAATTCACTTTGTGGCTGGTAAAACTTGAATCCCATTCAAAAAGATTTGGAACGTCTTGTTGCTATTTAAATGGGCAAGCATGTTCTCTGGGATTTGTATCTTGCATCTTGCAAAATCAAGCGAACAATTCCTTGGAGAAAGGGAAAGAAGTCTAGTTCCAGGTATTATGATGAAGTTCTACTGTATTTATAGTGTGATCTGTCCATGATATGTACATTGGTCCTTGGACAATGGACGGCAACATCCAGATAAAGATATACATCTAATAATCATTACCATTCATCACCAATATCATTTTAGCCATTCTCTATCCACTGCAGGATGAAGGCCTCTTCCATCTGTTTCCAGCCCATACGGTCCTGAGCTTTCTTTTGCCAATTGGGCCCGCAATACTTTTTGATGTCATCGATCCATCTTGATTTAGGTCTTTTTCGTGGAAGCATTTTATCAATTGGGGTCCACTCTGTGACTGCCTTGGTCCACCTACCACCAGTTCTTCTTGCTATGTGACCAGCCCATTTCTATTTCAATTCTTTTACTCTCTTGATGATATCATATACTTTGTTTGTTCTCTAATCCAGAGGTCCCCAACCTTTTGGGTACCACAAGGTTTTTCCACGGACCGAAGGATGCGTGGTTTTGTGTGCTGCTTACATCCCCCCGATGGGGCTTTGCTTGTTTGTGCGGACTGGTTGCTGGCATGCCGCGGCCCAGTACCAGTCCATGGACCAGGATTTGGGCAGCCCTGCTCTAATCCATGTGTAGGTCTTTCTATCTTACAATCATTACCATTATCATCTTGAAAAAGCTAAGCAGGGCAACTACTAGGAAATGCCATGGCTGTAGGTTAGACAGGAAAATCAAAAGAACATCCTAGGAAAAGGCAAAATTTATATTATTGTACTGTCGAAAAAGCAGTGTGTTGGGTGTTTGTGGAGTCACCAGAAGTCATGCTCAGCTTTAGAGATGCTTATATTTTACTTTTGATCCATGGGAAACTATCAGAGAGAAGGTTCCTAGTGCTACCAATTAAAAGGATTGGGTGTATCTATTCAGCCTTTCTCTCTTCTCTAACGATTTCACACTAAGTTAAAAGAAGAAGGGGTGGGAAAACAGGCCATGAAATCCAAGATGAATATTGCTTTGGCCCTCTATAATATTGGATGTCTAGCTCAGAGCAACTGGAGGCTCTTTGTTTCAAGAGCTGCATGTAATGAGAATTAATTACTCAGCAGTAATCATTACAATCATTACAAAGTCAATCACATTTGTTTATCTTTCTTGGTCATGTGTTCCTTTTGTGTTCATTATCTCCATAACAAGTCACCTCTACAAAGTTTTTTTTCCCTGCAGTTTGTATCTTTCTTATGTCCCCGAGTTATTTCTTCTGGCTTCTATTTAGTTGTATCAAAGGAGAATAATAAGAATTCTCTCCAAGGAGAAAAACACTTTTTTGGTATAGTTTCTTTAGTTCATGCCCTCCAAATAGAATGGATTACAGTGTCCAGGTTTCTTAATTTGGGAAGTTATTGTTCAATAGATCTTGAAGGTGTTGGTTTGGGAAAGACTATAATAGCAGTTACAACTGTCTTAATAGTTAGTCCCTTCTGATCAGGAAGGGAGTGAATTGTATATGCTATGTAATATCTATTTCAGAAGTAGAGAAAGATGGAATTAGACAAGTAATTCATTTGGGTGCGCAAGCGTAAGAGGAAATGCTAAACATTGCTTTTCCTAAAAAATAGTCTTCATATTAATTTCATTTCTGTAACACAGTTTATTTAAGGCAGTTTATTAATAGCCTCTTTGCTAATAGACACAGAACACCTTGTATACAAGTAAAAGGACAGATTTTGCTATTCGATTATCCCATTCTTATATGTTTGGTATTGTTAGACAGTTAAGATTCTCTCAATTGTGAGTCTTTCACAGCTTCTGAGTTGAAGTGCTAGCCAACTATCCTTGAATTATTAGCAAGTTACTAGCATAAAATCTGCTGTCTCCATTATGAATCCAACGCATTTATTATGAGAGAAGTGCACAAAAGCAGTCAATCAAATGAAAGTTTGAACTACCTACGTATCTTTTGAGCAGAGTAGTGAACAGGAGTAACAGATTTAATTATTAGTTTTGCCATTGTCCCATTGTGTGCAGAGAGGGTTCAAGGCATATAAGTAGTCCTCGAATTACCACCACAATTGACCCCAAAGTTTATCTTGCTAAGTGAGACATTTGTTAAGTGAGTTTTGCCCCGTTTTACGACCTTGCTTGCCACAATAGTTAGGTGAGTCAATGTAGCTGTTAAAAATTAGTAGCCTGGTTGTTAAGTGAATCTGAATGGATTTTGCTTGTCAGAAGGTTGTGAAAAGGGATCACATGACCCCAGAGGACTGCAACCATCATAAATATGAACCAGATGCCAAGCACCTGAATTTTGATCACATGGCCACCGGGATGCTGCAACAGTCATAAGTGTGAAAAACGGTCATAAGTTACTTTTTTCAGTGCCATTGTAACTTTGAACGGTCACTAAACAAGCTGTTGTAAGTCAAGGACTATCTGTAGTTGTTCCCTGGTTTCACAGGCCTAATTTATATAATTGTCTCTATAAACAATTGCTCCCGTTTTTAACGGTGTCCCTCCTTTCTCGTCAAATATTAATTCACGTCTACATTCCATACATAGGACCTGTATTGTCAAAGTCAGCTGGTGGTGTCACATGACGCCGTATGAGCTGCCAATTCCAGTATTGTTTTTTAGGCTTTTTTTTTTTTTTTGGTCTAAATGAATTATCGTGTATCCTCTTAATTGTACTGAACAAATTACATTTGTCAAGGTCTATCTTGGTAAATAAATAACTGGAGACACATGGATGAGTATTTATGCTGCTCAAGGTCTCTTGTTCCATTTGTGGGAACCAGATGAGCATGAAACAAAAGAGAACTTTCCTCTAAAAGCAATTATCTCCCTGCGTTCCCATCAGGATAATTATATTGCAGGGAATTCTAAGAAGCTGTGGAAGTAGACCTGAATAGTTAAAAGCGACACTGGCTAAATTGTTATGCAAAAGTTAACAGACAGTGCTACCACTGGGCCGGTTTCTCCTATTCAGAGGAACTTGCGCACGGCATCGGGCAATGTTAGCATGAAACAAAAGTGGCATTAGGAAAAACAGTTGTGATATGAAGCATGAACTAAAAGAGTAGACGAAACCTATACAAGCTCGGACTTGACTGCTGCTCTTAGAGGCTTAGAAAGATTGAAAGCCCCTTTCTTTAGAAGTTAACCATACTTCCTTCAGAACTGCTTACCAAACAATTCTTTGTAACTTCAACAATTGTGATTTATTTTTGGTTTTGGTTGGTAAACTCAGACTAGGTAGGACATCACAACATTCCTTGTTCTTGCCAACGGGACTTTGGCATGTTACCAAAAATAGCTCTAGGGCTGAGTGGGTGTCACATCTTGGAGAACCAAAGAGCCCAATATATAACAAGGTAGGGACATGGCTTCTGGAATTCTTTCTTTCTTTTTTCTTTTTAATCAGGAGGGGCCATCTTTATTTTCTTTCACATAATAGAATAATGTTGCATTTCTGGATTTATTTCCATGTTGGATGTATGTGTGCACTGGGAAGTACAGAGCAGTCTGTTTATGTTTCTTATTTGATCAGTAACCAGGAGGTAGGATGGGGGTTTTGAATAGAGAAGTCAGCAGAACTTATTCCATGAAGATGAATTGGAATATTTTCCTAGGTTTCTCTCTCTCTTTCTCCCACACCCCTCTCATCCCTAGTCCTATCTGACTCATTTTTTGAATTCAACCTCTTTTTTTTTCCTGGCTTTTTCCTAATCCCATATGTGGTCCTGTTCTATTTTGTTTTCAGGGCGTTATCCTACTGATGGAGTCCTAACTTCTTTTACACAATTTCTTTTAAACATCGTATAGGGTTGGAATGAATAAACATGAAAAAATTAGCTAAAGCCTGGAATTAATCCTGCTTCATCAATGGATCAAGCGAACACTGACTCATTAATCTATCTCCAGTACTGTTTTAAACATAAAGTCTGGTTCTTAAAAACAGGAGGAGAAAGGTTGGAGTAGAAGTTATTCCCAGACTTCAAAGAACTTTCCCACTTCACAGAATAAGTGTATATTCTTAAATAAACCCCTTAAATTTTTTAAAAAGAAACCCCCTAGAGACTGTAGAGGGAAATGTTTTGGGTATTTTGAATGTAAAGGCCCTCTTCATCACAAATCTTGCATTACAGCTTACAATATCTGAGATAAGCACTCTCCTTTCTTACCAAAGCTATTCATTTAACCAGGCCAGTTAATGGTTCAGCAGTATCCATATTGATTGAGCAACCACTGAACTCTTGTCTATATGTTCAGCCTGCAGCAATTAAAACTAATTCTGGTAATATGGATATCCCAGATATTTGCAAGCCATGTGAAATCTAAGTCAGGATCAGGAGCATTTTTAATTATAAAGTGTCCTGCAACTGTCACCGTGAAATGTCAAGCAGATGCACACTCCATTTAGGGATGAATTCCTTCCTTGATCTTCAGGCATTCAGTCTGTCCAATGCTGTCTTGACGCAACAAGAGGTCTGTGATCGTTTTAGTGCTGCCATTATCTTGGAGCAGGCTCCCAAATTATCTCTATTTTTCCCCCTCTATCAATCATCATACAGATATGAGCCATGGTGGTACAATTATGAGCCCTGATGGCGCAGTGGTTAGAATGCAGTATTGGAGGCTAATTCTGCCGACTGCCAGCAGTTCAATCTCACTGGCTCAAGGTTGATTCAGCTTTCTATCCTTTTGCAGTCAGTGGTGAAATGAGGACCCAGAACACTGAGGGCCCGTATGCTGACTCTGTAAACTGCTTCGAGAGGGCTGTAAAGCACTATGAAGCGGTATATAAGTCTGAGTGTTATTGCTTTTGCCATTTTCCCCTGAAAGGCTGAAACTAATCTGAGCTGCAAAAAAACGGATGACCAGTAGGTGACAGCAGAGGGAAAGAGAAAGACACACCAACACTCTAGGACTTCACTGTCATCTAGAAGTAGCCCCAATTTTTGCTATCCAAATATGATAACCCTAAAATAACAAATACTATTGCACTGCATTTCTATTGGTCCACTTTTGACTAACTGTATTCAGTGAAGGCATAAATGCAAACACTCTGGATGCAATAAGTTAGAGAGAGGGAGGGAGGGAGGGAAAGAGGTAGGTAGGTATGTCTTTGTAGGTCTACTGAGGCAATAAGTACCAATGAAGGCAATGTTCATTTGATGAAAAACCCAAGAACATGAGGAACTAAATTAAAAGGCAACCCAGCAGCAAAACAGTGATCATGATTGTCTGAGCACCAATTCTCCTGTTAAAACAACATATTAGTGATTGTGGCTTAAGTGTGGATCTCATGTTCTCATCAGACACAACATATACCCAAGGAGAATTCAGAAGGTCTATTTTACATCAATCTTTTTTCTTCTTTGGAAGATGTAAGAAGATGGGGTTTCCTAAAAAGCAACTTTTTTTAATGAACAGACTCTTACAACTTTTATAAATGATTACAGTGTAAATGATTACACAGAAAAGAAGATTTTCAAAAACCCATTGGCCTAAAAATGGTAGCATTTTAACTCTGAGCTTTTGAAATACAATACTTAAAATTTACTTTTATTTATAAACACACCTTCAATTCAACTGGACTCTAGGCAGTTTGCAATGTATATAAAAATGCCTTTGGAATACAGGTAGTCCTTGACTTACGACCACAGTTGAGCCCAAAATTTCTGTTGTTAAGTGAGTCATTTGTTAAGTGAGTTTTACCCTATTTTATGACCTTTCTTGCCACAGTTGCTAAGTGAATCACTGCAGTGGATAAGTTATTAACCCAGTTGTTAAGTGAATCTGGTTTCCCCATTGACTTTTCTTGTCAGAAGTTCACAAAAGGGGATCACACAACCTTAGGACACAGCAACGGTCATAAATTATGAACCAGTTGTGAGGCATCTGAACTTCGATCACACAATCATGAGGATTCTGCAAAGGTCGTAACTGTGAAAAATGGTCATTGGAACTTTGAATGATCACCAAACAACAAACTGGACTACTTGTAGTATAGCAAGTAAAGGTAAAGGTTTTCTCTTATCTAACTCTAGGGGGCAGTGCTATCTCTGTTTCTTAGCTGAGGGAGCCAGCATTGTCTGAGGATCTTTCTGTGGTCGTGAGGCCAGCCTGACTATATGCCGAGGTGCATGGAATGCTGGTACCTATTCATCTATTTTCAATCTATTAGGTGGGCAGGAAGTGAGGGAAGTAAAGTGAACTCATCGCGTCGTGCAGTGCTTGGGTCTTGAATCTGGGCTGTCAGCTGACAAACTCAGTGTTTTTAAACCCGGTTTTTGCACCAAATATAGTAAATGACATAAAATAATTACGTGTCTTTGTGTGTGCATTCACAGACATTTAACTGAACAATGCATTTCAAAAGACAGCAAGATAAGGCAATTACTGTAGGTCCAAGATCGGCTTATGACCATTTCTACTTCTCTCAGGCATCCAAAAGAAGATTCAGTGTAGCCTAATATAGGCTGGCATATTTTATTAAAGCACCTAAGATCATTCTACAAAACGAAAAGAGAACAGGTAAAGAAGAGGAAAGCTAATATACACGGTTCAGCTCTTCATTCCTAAGTTAATGGATAGCTCACTGCAAGGTGGATATTGTGTCCTTCCTAAGATACAGGATGTGCAGTTTCTCAGGATATTGTATCTCTTCCAGTTTGAAGAGGTCCATTAAGGATGCTATTCTTAAAGGTCATTCTTATTCCACTCTAGTTCCAAGCATCATCATGGCAGAGGAATTGAATGTTTCTTTTGTCTGAGCTTGACACTACACAAATAATTGTTCTACATCCAGCTGGGGACTCTTATTATGGAGAAGTTAAATGCTTTAGCTTTTCCTCTTGATTATGGACAAAACTAATAACCTACACTCAGTGTGCTGAGACAATGTATTATGATTTTAGTATGCGTATGCCAGCCTTCAAATCAAAAGTTTTCCCATGGGTGATGTCTTCTGTAGCAATTCAGCAGAGAAACCAGATCATACTGGGGCACTTGATTCTTTAGTTGATGGTTAAGTCAACAATGCTTCAGCTTTCCAATCCCATTATAATTAAGAGCTGACTATAGGGACAAGTGAATTCATCTAAATCTGATTCGAACTATTTAAATGGAATCACATGAAAAACAAGCAAACAAAAATGTGCTATGGAATTTGGGGCTACATTTCCTGATTATGTACATTTTAATGAATTATTGTATGGGAATAAATAGTGTTCATGTATGGTTTATCCCAGATTTAGCATACAATACATCTACTTTAAACACATTTTATGAAGAATCTGTAAGTGTTCACCGAGGTAAGATCTATATTCATAGGGCAGAAAGGGATCTTGGAGATCTTCTAGTCCAAACTCCAATTTACACTGAGGTACATTTAACATCTGAGGCATCATTTTATGTCCTGTTTGTTAATAATGTAACCAAATATTACAGACCAATGGATATCTTTAAACAATGATGAAAGTAGGCAGAATTTGGAAGATCAGTTATATTTCAGTATGTGTACACATATTGTAAGTATGTATCACAGATCCTTGTGTAGCGCTGCAACTGAAAAAGAAGTGGATCCCTGAGAGATTGTGCTACTAAGTTGCATTTTAACAAAACTCCCAATAACTATGTGCACATCTGCCCAGAAAAGCAGGTTCAAAAATGAAACTGGATTTTTGTTTGTTTGTAGATGTACAATTGTGTAGATGAGCTATGAAAAATAGTCTCTGCATTTATCAATAAATAATCCATTGTCCCACTTGCAAAACTCTCTCACCTATCTGAGCTCAAAACAAATTTAACTATGCTGAAATTATTCCCAGTGGGATATGTTTTAAAATTCCATTTTATTGGATTATAGTTTGCAGAACTGTGCTCCCTGCAACATGAGAGTAATTGGGATAGAAAAGCAGAATAAAGGGGAACTGCATTGTGAGGAGAATAAGTTGCACATTGAATCATGTGCTGTATGAATGATTCAGACATAACAGCACTGAGATAAAACTTTAGCTTAGATAATCCCCAATTTGTTGGGGGTGGAAGGAAGCTGGGACACTGCTACAATTCATTTTCTTTATCATGAATCTCCTTCCACTGTTGACTTTTAAGTTCTGTTCCTCCATCTTTCTTGGCCTTCCCTGTTTAGCTACAGCACATTAACTCTTCTTGAAGTATAAATTGGAGGACAGCAAGTGCCAGGCTTTTTTTTTTTAATGGTTTCCAAACGCTGTGGAATTTCCTGCTGGCTATATTAGATTGGCCAACAACTTTGTAATTGTCTAAAAACAGTTGGTTGACATTTCTTTCCACCCATGTTTTTAAAAGCTACTTGGCTGAAATGCTGCTTCTTTCTTTTTCTAAAAAAAAAAAAAAAAATTAAACCAAACTGTATCCTGGAATCTTTATGTTTTCTCTGGGTGAACCATGCTTTCATATTTATGACTGAACTCCCCTGCAAGAGACAGTTTTAAATCTACGGTGAAAGAGAAGTTGTATTCCTTTCAGTGATTTAAGAGTAAGAGCAGGAAATGAGTAATTCTGATTTAAAATCAGGAATCACTTAAAATAAGGATCACGTGATCCTCAGTTTCAGAGTATTTTGTATATGTATTTTTTAAATTTCCTGAATAGGAGATGGGGGGGGGGAGCCACAGTTGATGAAAGTTAATTACTGCTTTATTTTTGCATACCAAGAGTTTAAACAAGCATCACACCATTTATCCAGCCAGTTCAAGGTACATCTAAACCAATGTCTCATAAGAACGAATCCTTTAGCTATGTTGAATTGCTGCTTCTTCCATCTCAAGAAATAATGGCTGAGTGACAACTGGACACAAACATTGATTATGCCGGCTATCGTCTATATCAGCTGAAGCCCAGTTCATCCAGAGTTGATCTCTTTTAGGAAGGTTAATCTGTAGTACTTGATAGTGCTCTCCCACTTACAGACTAAGGTATTTCCTCCCTTGAGATTTATTTATTTATTTATTAAATTTATTTGCTACTTATCTTGATGTCACCAGATGCCAAAAACTGAACTGTCCCCTTTGACCTGCAAAGTATGTAATGTCCTCTGAGCCACATCTCAGCTGTCAGAGTTAAAGTGTTTACAAGAGCCGAGGTGATACAGTGGTTAGAATGCAGTACTGCAGGCTACTTCTGCCGACTGCCGGCTGCCTGCAGTTCGATTCTCACCGGCTCAAAATTTACTTAGCCTTCCATCCTTCCAAGGACCCAGATTGTTGGGGGGGGGGCAATAAGCTGACTCCGTAAGCCTCTTAGAGAGGGCTGTAAAACATTGGGAAGTGGTATATAAGTCTAAGTGCTATTGCTATTATCCTCAATAGTATTTACAGATAGTCCTCATTTAACAACTGTCCTGTTTAGCAATAGTTTCAATACACGGCAGCACTGAAAAAGTAGGTTTATGACTAGTCTGTGAACTTAAAATGGCCACAGCATCCCACGCTCATGTGAACATCATTTGTGACCCTCACAGCCAGCTTCCAACAAAGTCAATGGGAAAGCTGACATTGTGTCAGGCCCCAAAAATGAGACATGGAGTTTTTTCTGAGTAGTTTCCTTTATTGTTCTTCACTTACAGATAGACTCTTGCCAGACTAAAGCAACTATTTGCATAATTATAAATATACTCTGGAATTTGCTAGGGAGGAGCTGTTTAAACCTCCTTCCTGCCGAACAAACATTCCAAGTCTCGATACTTCTTTGCCCTTTCAAATACAGCCCTTCCCTCCTGGGAATCCAGACCACATTCCACCCCAGTTGCAAGCCATAGTTGTGTGTCATCAGGCTTAATGACTGAGGATGATTCATTGAATGAACCACAGTATAAATGATGTGGTGTTTCACTTCTGTCATTTGGCAATGGATTTGCTGATCATTAAGTGAGGACTACCCGTATTTTTTATTTCTTTACATAGAAGCCCATGCAATGAGTAGGGTATGCCAGATTGCGATGGCACACATGACTCTGAGCAGGTCCACCCATGCAGATTTATTGTATGATAGGATGGGGTAAACCCTGCAGGGATATTCTGCATAAAGGGCACCTCTTGGGCAACAAATGCCACAGGTATAATTGTATTTAAAAGTTGGATTACAGAGGAGAATGTTGATTGGTTCCTTTCCACAAGGCCACAGGAGACCATAAATGTCTCTGAGAAATCATAATGAATTACATAATTGACATTATTTGTGTGATGATACTCATGACGATTTTTGCTTTCCCCTGTCCTCAGCCTGTTGCAGACCCCCCATTTGAATAGTTGTGGGGCAGGAAGATCCCGAAAAGGCCAGTGCCTCTAATTTTTTAATTTTGGAGGAGTGGGAAAGAGAACGGTGGTCCCCTGACCTCCACAGTGGTAAGAACTACCGTACCGGGGAGAGAATTTAACTTTTTCTTCAGAAAAACAGAAATACAATTGCACTACCTCTTTTGTTAGCCACCTCTACTTTAACTCTGAAATTTTTGAAGGGAGTCATTTTATCCTTCATCAGTAGCTAAACCTGCTTGAGCTCATTAAATGGCAATGTGTTGGTTACTTACAGTTGATAAAATTATCAGAGGCCCGTTTTTCTCCCAGCTGGGGCTGCAGGAAAGCATATGTTTCCAGGCCAAGAAAAGCAATAAGGGAGAAATGTTATTCTCAGATTTGACCAAGTGACCCTTTTCCCTTTTTAGAGGAGTTCTTCTGAATCCCAGCCCGGGCCTGTCCTTTTGCAGCAAGGCAGCATTCCCGGGTCTTCTGGAGGAGGGGAAGATGGGGTGCGGGAAGTGACTTATTATAAAACTCACTGTACTCATGGAAGTTAATGAGATGTGGAAAGCTTTGTAATTTGATTTGCTGGACCATATGCTGTAAAAGGATACTGCTGATTGCATTCCTCCACATTTAATTTAAGCAGTATGCAACAGCTTCTTCATATGGCTACTTGTATAATTAAAATTAAATTGGAGTATTTAAAAAAGACAGAGGGAAAGAAAAGAAAGCACCCCCCCCCCATCACTGGCTATATTACTTAGTGTGTGGTTGGACTGCAAGGTTTCTTCTTGAAAACATCTGTAAGTAATGTGTGGGTCTAATTTTAAATCTTGGCAAATATCTTCCACTTAACATTAGAGGGTTTTTTGTTTTTTGTTTTTTTTTACTGACAAGGTTTCGAGTAGTGGTTTTTTGGAAGCCTGTCGGTAACAGATATGCATCCACAAGGACAAAAACATTTCTTAATTAGAGTTAACTGTAACACAAAACTTAGCATTCTCCTGACCTCCCTCTCACACTCAATTTAGACACTGAAACACAAATGGGGTGCGGTGAAATGAGGCTTCTGTCTTTACCAGATGCAATGAAATATTTTGTTGTTCTTTTTTTTTAAAAAAAAAAAGTCACCCAGGATCCAATGTGTGTGTTTTTCTTTTCTTTTTTCTTTTTTGCTTTCTTTTCACCAGAATTGTGGTGTCACTGTGGTATCACTGAGCAACATTTGTCTGAGGAAAAGTTCTGTGCAACTTTGAAGCTTACACATTATTTTGTGGAGTTATATCACAACAGAAATATTACTTTATATCACTTCAGTTTTAATATAGCAGAATGTACGGAACAGAGGGAAGATCTTTTCTTGGTGCCCAAGGTTTTCCTTCATGAAAAGTATGAATAAGAACCTATTTATGTTGTTGAAAGGCAATGAATTGTATGCATAGTGTATATAGTGCATATACTTGAGGCATACTTCACAGAACGTCCAACTGTTGCTTATTTAACAATATTCCTCCTCCCCTCTGGATCCATTGTAATACTTGTTTTGCAGTCTGGCTTTGCTCTAACCTAATTGAAGGACTTTTGCTCCCTTCTTTATGCCGGCAAGAAGAATTTTTCAATACCAAATATGTTTGGTTGAAAAGAAAGGATTAGTTTTCATGGCTCTGTATAGTTGGATGGAACAGGTTGTGACAAAGGGAACAAATCTCAAGTGTATTGAGATGCACCAAAGTTTTAAAGAAAGATGCAAGGTATAGCACACAAGCCAGCCATCCTTCAATGTGGAATTGTTCATATACAGCCCTATAAATTATGTTTGGAACCCATGGCTTTCCAGAAGTTGAAATCCTATCAATCTCAGTCACCATGTCCAATGACAAGGGGCAAAGGAGCAGGGGAGGGGTCTAAAACATTAAAGTAACACCCACAATTGGGTGATCAAAGCCCCACCCATTTTACATGTATACATTCAGTGCCAGACTCATTAAAAAGGAGTGGGGCTTTGATCTCTCATTCAATTTGATTTTGATACCATTTTGATACCAGTGACCTTCCAGGGACAACCCTGCAGAAAAGACTGAAATTAACATTTGTAAGAAGACAAAGCCCTCAGCCTTGTTATATGTGGAAATAGTTGTAAGGAGCAACTGGGGATTTGAATGAGTGTACGTATGTGTGGGTCTTTTGGGATGATTTTGACAACATTGGCCAGGTAGGGAAGAGGAGTCAAGCTGGGAACTAGCTTGAATCCTTGCATAGCAATAAAAGTCATATGCCTGACACTTTCTAAGTTCCATGGAACCGTCTATGGTTGTTCCTAAGGGAAGGCAAGAGGCCTGGAGAGATTTTTATAGGTAGAACGTGATAAAGTTATTGACTTCATAAATGAATCTGGTTGCTTGTGTCTGACAGATGAATACTCCTGGCATGTGGACTAGTTTGGCTGTTCTTATAATGGCTGAAGAACCCAAATATCTCTTGTTGGTTTAAAAAATTATTATTATTTTTATAGTATTATAGTATTATTTTTATAGTATTATAGTATTCACCTTCCAGTTAAGTGTGGATTGGATTATAGCCGAAGCCTAGGATATTTTGCTTTGAAAAAATTCCCCTTCTGTGAAATTTCCACTCTTTGGGGAAGGAAAAATTACAGACAATCCACTCCTGTCTCTTAAACCAAGTCAATCATCTTGTTGTTGTTGTTGTTGTTAATTGTGAAGTCGTGTCCGACCCATCGCGACCCCATGGACAACGTTCCTCCAGGTCTTCCTGTCCTCTACCATATTCTGGAGTCCATTTAAATTCACACCTACTGCTTCAGTGACTCCATCCAGCCATCTCATTCTCTGTCGTCCCCTTCTTCTATTGCCCTCAATCTTTCCCAGCATTAGGCTCTTCTCCAGTGAGTCCTTCCTTCTCATTAGGTGGCCAAAGTATTTGAGTTTCAACTTCAGGATCTGGCCTTCTAAAGAGCAGTCGGGGTTGATCTCTTCTAGGACTGACCGGTTTGAACGCCTTGCAGTCCAAGGGACTCGCAGGAGTCTTCTCCAGCACCATAGTTCAAAGGCCTCAATTCTTTTGCGCTCAGCCTTTCTTATGGTCCAACTTTCACAGCCATACATTGCAACTGGGAAAACCATGGCCTGGACTATACGCACTTTTGTTGGCAGGGTGATGTCTCTGCTTTTTAGAATGCTGTCTAGATTTGCCATAGCTTTCCTCCCCAGGAGCAAGCGTCTTTTAATTTCTTGGCTGCAGTCCCCATCTGAGGTGATCTTTGAGCCCAGAAAAATAAAATCTGTCACTACCTCCATTTCTTCCCCATCTATTTGCCAGGAATTGAGAGGGCCGGATGCCATGATTTTGGTTTTCTTAATGTTGAGTTTCAAGCCAACTTTTGCACTCTCCTTCTTCACCCGCATCAAGAGGCTCTTTAGTTCCTCTTCACTTTCTGCCATTAGAGTGGTATCATCTGCATATCTTAGGTTGTTGATATTTCTCCCGGCAATCTTAATTCCAACTTTTGATTCATCTAGCCCTGCCTTTCTCATGATGTGCTCTGCATATAAGTTAAATAGGCAGGGCGACAGTATACAGCCTTGCCGGACTCCTTTTCCAATTTTGAACCAATCAGTGGTTCCGTGTCCAGTTCTCACTGTTGCTTCTTGACCCGCATATAGGTTTCTCAAGAGACAAATGAGATGGTCTGGTACTCCCATCTCTTTAAGAACTTGCCACAATTTGTTGTGATCCACACAATCAAAGGCTTTTGCATAGTCAATGAAGCAGAAGTAGATGTTTTTCTGGAACTCCCTAGCTTTCTCCATGATCCAGCGTATGTTGGCAATTTGATCTCTAGTTCCTCTGCCTTTTCGAAATCCTGCCTGTACTTCTGGTAGTTCTCGATCCACATACTGCTGGAGCCTAGCTTGTAGGATTTTAAGCATAACTTTACTAGCATGTGAAATGAGTGCAATGGTGCGATAGTTTGAACATTCTTTGGCATTGCCTTTCTTTGGAATTGGAATGTAAACTGACCTTTTCCAATCCTGTGGCCACTGTTGAGTTTTCCAAATTTGCTGGCAAATTGAGTGTAGCACTTTTACTGCATCGTCTTTTAAGATTTTGAATAGCTCAGCTGGAATACTGTCACCTCCACTAGCTTTGTTGTTGCTCAGATTTTCTAAGGCCCATTTCACTTCACATTCTAGGATGTCTGGTTCGAGGTCAATGACCATCTCATTGTGGTTATCTGGGATGTTAAGCTCATTCTTGTATAGTTCTTCTGTGTAGTTTTGCCATCTCTTCTTAATCTCTTCTGCCTCTGTTAGGTCTCTGCCATTTTGGTCCTTTATCATGCCCATCTTTGCATGAAACGTTCCCTTCATATCTCCAATTTTCTTGAAGAGATCTCTGGTCCTCCCTATTCTGTTGTTTTCTTCTATTTCTTTGCACTGTTCATTTAAGAAGGCATTCTTATCTCTTCTAGCTACTCTCTGGAATTCTGCATTCAATTGGGTGTATCTTTCTCTTTCTCCTTTGCCTTTTGCTTCCCTTCTTTCCTCAGCTATTTGCAAAGCTTCCTCAGACAGCCATTTTGCTTTCTTGCATTTCTTTTTCTTTGGGATGGTTTTAGTTGCTACCTCTTGTACAATGTTGCGAACTTCCATCCATAGTTCTTCAGGCACTCTGTCTATCAGATCAGTTCCTTAAATCTATTTGTCACCTCTACTGTATATTCATCAGGAATATGATTTAGTTCATACCTGAGTGGCCTAGTGCTTTTCCCTACTTTTTTCAATTTAAGCCTAAATTTTGCAACGAGAAGCTCATGATCTGAGCCACAGTCAGCTCCTGGTCTTGTTTTTACTGACTGTATAGAGCTTCTCCATCTTTGGCTGCAGAGCACATAGTCAATCTGATTTCTATGTTGACCGTCTGGTGATGTCCATGTGTAGAGCCGTCTCTTGGGTTGTTGGAAAAGAGTGTTTGTTATGACCATCGTATTCTCTTGACAAAATTCTATTAGCCTGTGCCCTGCTTCATTTTGTACTCCAAGGCCAAACTTGCCTGTTATTCCGGTTATCTTTTGGCTTCTACCTTAGCATTCCAATCCCCCATGATGATAAGGACATCATTTTTTGGTGTTAATTCTATAAGGTGCTGTAGGGCTTCATAGAACTGGTCAATTTCATCCTCCAATCATCTAACAGCTATTTACCAATTGAGTATCTGCAATTATAGCCCCATACCAGATGTGTGAACTTTCCAACTCCTTTTTTTCATTATTTAGTATCCTTGTAGTATACAGGATGTGTTGTTTCTCTTAAATTTCCTTCTGTTGCTTTGCCTACTATGGGCAAACAATTCCTATTGATGCAAGCAGTGTCTCTTGTCTTCCTTTGTTTCTTCCTCAAGTCAATTCCTCATCATGCATTTTTATTTTGCTATATATTTGGAGTGAGATTTTCTTTCATTTTTTACAGTACATTCTTTGCCTTTTTCAAGATGACATGATCCCTATCATTAATGTTCCTCAGCACTGTCCCTGTTGTTGGTCACTTCTAAATGGGTAATGAAGGTGATTCTATTTGGAAGGATTTTTACTTAACAACTAACATTCATTATTACACTTGTCTCTAATCTGTGTTGCTTTGGTCTTTTTGCACATTTTAAATTTGGGTTTTTAATGTGAACCCTCTTGAGTAGTTCTGCAACTTCTCTGCTCCCCCTTTCACTCTACCCCCCCCCCCCCCGGCTACATTTCCTCCTTGCTCATTTATCCGCAACCTAGCAGAATGGGAGCCAATGGGAGGAGTTGAAGAAGAAAAGCATTTTTATCCTTGCCTTATTACTTTTCATTCAGCCGCCCCAGTGCCTTGTTTTACAGCTAATTGGTGCAATTTGCAAGACACAGGTCTGCTTCCATCACCTTTTGGTTCCACTGAAAGCATGCAAAAAGAAAAAAAAAAGTAGCAGAGCTTTTCAAGATTATTTTTTTTTTTGTAGTTCTGTTGCAGGATCCAACCTCTCACTTTCAATTATAGTTATTTGATAAAAGGATCTAGTGCACAATTTATGGAGCAAAAAAAAAAATCCTTTGGCCAAGTCTAGTGGTTTTCTCCTGTTGAAAGAAAAGTCTTCATCCTGGTTCATCCAAGCCAGGGATAAATAAACAACATGGCGACTGCTTTAGAAAGAGGGTTGCAGTTTATTGAAGAGCCAGAAAGATGGTTCTGGCAGGAAAGAGGAGAGAAAAAGGACCGAGCACATGTGGGTAATAGGTTTTTATACCCTCATTTGAATATTTTCCTGTTCCTGTTTCAGGCTTTATATTTCCTGTGTCACGTATTCTGACCTGAATCTGGTTGTGCCTTTCTGGTATTCTTGTTGTTGGTGGGTTAATCCTATTATATATTCTGCTTCCCTGGTGCTGGGGCCAATGACTCCTAGAGTTTGGGTGGGGTATGCAGATTTTAAGTGTGTTTGTCTTCCTAAGCTTCTAGCTCCAACTTTCCTGATGGTTTACATCTGCATTTGTATAGAGCTGGCTTCTGCTTAGGACAGAGACTTGGGGGCACGGTTGGTTTCTGCTTTTAAAATCCTTTTGAGGAAATATATGTTTCTGCCTTTTTAATACCGTATATGCCGCCGTATTAGGCGACCCGGCGTATAAGACGACCCCCGTCTTTATAGCCGGGCCGCATTCCTAGAACGTCATCTTATATGTCGGAAACTACCAGTATTTCCAGCGTATAAGACGACTCGGCGTATAAGACGACCCCCGTCTTTGGCGCCGATTTCAGCGCTCGTGGAAGTCGTCTTATACACCGGCATTTACGGTATTCCCTTCTCTGGGGGAGCTGATTTCCCACACTCCCATCTTCTTCATTGGACAAAAAAATATGTTATGGTCTCTCAGGGAGGGAGGAGGAGATCAAAAATCATTGGCGATCCATTTATTTTCCCCAAACTCAATGTGGAGATCAAGACAAAGATTTTGATCAAGCTTGATTTCAGCCCTTTGATTCTGGGTTGCAAACACAATGAAATAATTTTACCACCCCGAGCCTATACAATTTAAAACCAACCCGGCTGGCTGGAGCGTCATATCATACCAAATTCCATGCCTGGGATTTTCGATAGGGAATCAAGGATCAAATCTGGAGCAAGTGTTAGAATCAACCATTAAAAGAATTGAAGGTCAGTTTGGAAATCTAATCCAAATATGTTACAAGAAATCTTGAACTTATTGGTTTCACTTTTGAAACCTGTTTTTTTTTATTATAAATAAGTTAGAACTGTGGGGTCCTTGGTTCTAGCACTGATGATGTTACCTAGTTGGGTAATGAAATGTCTTCAAGAAAACAGCCAAATTGAAAGAGTACTAAGGACCCCACAGTTCAATCCTGAGCTACAAATATTCTTTTCTAAAGTTAGAACTGTTTGTTGAAGCCTTGGTTTTAATATTAGTAAAAACGTAGTTCAGAACTCTTTTAATAGTTAAGAATATATTATTGGCAATAAGACACTATTGGAACATATGTATGGAAAGCATCCCCCAAGCACGTGTTTTGTGTATCTTCAACCTCTTTCCCCAAATTTTCCTCCCTTGACAAAATATTTATGCTGGATGCACAGATATATTTACCATATATGGCAATCTTACAGTTAATTAAGCATGAGCAAATCAATAATTACATAAGGTGAATTCATGTCATGTAGGTTTCTTATAATCTGTTAACAGTGTCACCCAGTAAAGACGTCTTCGTTGATGGTGATAATCGTTCTATAGTTGAATTAAATGTCCACATTTTTAAATTGGCAAATTTAAATTGCAAAAGAAAGCACAAGACCATATTGGTTGGAAACATGCAGAAGAGGCCTTCATCCTGTATCAACAGTTTCAGTTCTAGTATACATTCCTGTAATCTTTATCTAGGTGAAACAGTGCATCACTGGGCAACAATTTTTGAACCAGGGTACTTCAAATATGTCCAAAATTCAGAACCAATGATTCCCACATTTTATAAAGCATTTTATGACTTAAAAATTATCATAGAACATTTTATGACATAATATAAAATGTCATAAAATATTTTCTGTGCCAATTATTTGACTGTGCTCCCTATATAGAGTCATTTTGTTACAAACTGGGTGGCCAATAAATTCAATTCAATAAATAAATAAATAGATAAACGATTCAACTTGGGCTACTTTCAAGGGAGATACATCTCTGAATATATCCCAACTTTTCCAGTGAAAGCAGTATATTAGAAGCTCTATCATTTTTTGAAAGCATTGAGGAATTTGGTAATGATCTATTTCTGAAAGAATGACCCAAGGGGTCATGAGTTGTCTAGTATTATATTATCATCAAATAGAAAAAGATAGAAGTTACCCAATAACCCCACTGTATTTCTCATTGTCAACCAATCTATATTCCAATAAGAGCTAAAGATTTATCAAAGTCCATACTTCTGGAAATAAAATACCACTTCTATTGATGATTGATCCAAAAACAAATGGTAACTTTTCCCATAAAGTCAATAAGGGATGATAATCTACTAAAGTTTCATTCCCCATACTTATGGCTGATAAAATACAATGCCAGTGGTTGGTTTTTTTTTTTTTTTTTTGCAAACCCAATAAATTAAAGCCACCCTCATCAAATGGTAATCTTCATTTATTGAATGAAATCCTATTACCCCCAAGTAAATTTCTTAAATAATCTATCAATCTGAAGAAATATTTGGAAGTGGCATTAGAATGCTTCTGAGGATCTAATTCAAACAAGGGACAATGCACAAAAGAGAAGCATGCTGGCTGGGAGAGTTCTGGAAATTGAAGTCTACACAACTTAAAAGCTGCTGAAGTTGAGAAACATTGATCAACTGGCAACCTGAACCATCTTGTAGAAAATACTTGTTGGTTTGGTTTTATATATATATATTTTTTAAAAAATGCATCATTTAAATCAGAAAACAACAGAGGAGTACTTTCCCTATCCAATATTATCTTCTTATTGAAAACATGAGACCAGCAGCCCAAAAATAGTTATCACTGATTAATTTGAACACAGGATTTTGCAGCGTGGAAACAGTACTAATGATGATGATTCCCAACCCTTCCAGAAGAGCATATTCTCCAGTTAATACTAATTCTTACGAATTATCTCTACACATGCAATCCTATCTCTCAATGCAGTGCGAACAACTCTATTTAACAACTTCAGTCAATTTACTGTAATGTAATATTTCACTTAGTGCAACATACTTCTGAGTAGACTTGGTACAAGTTCACTGATAGATCCAATTCATAAACAGAAGGTGCTTCCCCCCCCATTCCCCTTTATAAGACTTTATTTTAAATCTCAGGATAATTTCTCAGTCTTGGAAAACTCATTAAAGAGAACCTCTGTGGGTAGTCATTTTGGGAGATACAATTTAAGATTTTAATATGAGCGTATGTCCCTGCTTCGTGCTGCCAAAAATTTAGAAACTGCTTCTGGAGAGAAGATTATTACTAATGGCAAACTTGGCTTTCTTTCTCTCTTTTTTTTAAAGATGCTGTAATTTGGCCCAAAAATGATCATTGGCTTCTACTTTTTAATGTACAATGTATTGTTTTTTTAATCCAAGCCCACAAGCATAGCAAATTAAGTAAAAAGAAAATGAACTCTCTGTTTACCACCAGATCTTGCCTTTCTTTCTAGCTCGTTTTTTCAATGTGAATAAAGATGCTCTTTTCATACAAAAAAATGGCAAAGGCCAAAAGTTTAATCTTTCCTAGACAACTTATTTTATTGCATTTTAAATTTCCCCATGTATTAACGTGACCCTTTTCTGTAGCTTTTTATGCCTGGTGTTTAATTACTTATCATTAGCAACATGCATGGGGGAAGCAGTTTAGCATCTTTATAAACGTGATCATTAGTACATGGAAAGACACCGGTTTCTTTAGGACTCTCATTATTTATTCGGTTTTCATGGAAATGATCATTAGGAGAAGACGGGCCACCTGGTTAATTGCAGTCCCGATTTGAAAATCTCTGTTGCATTTCTTGTGGACCCTGTGATTATGAGCGTCTCTGCATTTCCTAGCTAGGTGCATCTTTTGTTTTATGTCTGTTTGGAATGGCAAATAATTTACAAATGCCAAACTTTGTTAAGGGGAAGAACCTACTGGTTATACTTAACCCCTCCCCAGCAGTTATAGCCAAAATTCCTTTAACAAAAATAATAATAAAATAAAAGCAATAAAATAAGGGTCATGAATATGTAAGCTGGAATCAAAGTTATCTGAAAATACATCACCTTTTAAAGTTATGTGTTTTTCTTTCCTTTTCAAAAATCTTTATTGGCAAAGAAGTTGTTGCCACTGCAAAATATACTCATTTATCCAGCAAAATCTCATTTAATTCAGTAGGGCTTTTGTCTAAATAAGCCCAATTATTTATTTGATTATGCTTCTAAATCATTTAGTAATCACAGCTCTCTCCGTGTTGTTCAAAGAAGTTAAAAAACGATTATACATCCTATCACATCCTATCTTTTTCCCCTATGCAGAATTACATTTATTTTATGGCGTGTAGGCATTTTTTTTAAAAAAAAACAACAGTATATGCATTTTGTTGTAGAACTTTGCTTTGGAAGAGTAATCAATAAATTATGTTATGATTGTGAGAAAGCAATCATGTAGATCTATCTTGCTTTATTACCACAGAAAATCATAAAGTGTGAAAAAAAGTGGCTACCTCTTAAAAATTTAATGTACGGCAAACAAGCTATGGCCATTCAGAATCTGTTTAACTCTCATTGGCTGGGATCACTGGGGCTGATGGGAGATGGAATCCAATCCTATCTGGAAACCTCAGTTAAACAGACAGATAAACCCAAACAGTTTGTAATTCATGCTTCGATGTAGAGGATTCCTTCAACTATAGACACGTCATCTACCCTTTAAGAAAACCTTCCCTAACTTGGTGGCCTCAAGATATGCTGTGATCCTTCCACAAAATTAGATCAAGCTGCCAAATCCTGTTTTTTGTACTTTTGCAGAAGTGTAAACTCTGTAAAGTTTAGAAGCACTTGATTTTAAGACTTGGAAGTGGAAATGTTGAAATGGGGCCCTCTTTTGTCCATTAGCCTTGTAAAATCCTAGCATTTATTTTTTTTGTAAGAACTCACCTTACATATACTGTATTCTTTTTTTTTAAACATTGCTTCTCCCCAACCTCTTTTCCATCTGCTGATTATTTTAATACACTGCCAGTTTTAAGTTCCTTGATACTTAATCATGGAGTCTATGTTATATAATGGTTCCTAGCCACAAATCAGAAGGCTGATTATGACCTATAAAGATTTCTACGGTTTTGCATTAGAACCTCAAAGGAACGCTTGGATTCTGAAGAACTTTAGAAGATCTTTTGTCTCAGACGCCCCCCTCCAATTAGAAGAGTGTTTGTCAGAAAAGACTCTGTCAGAGACCCTTCCCAATTTGGGCTGATTCTGATTCATATTTGTTGTTCTGTTAACAGATGAAGCCTTTCTTTTAGACACATTTTTGCTTATTAAGCTGAATGCTTCCCTCTAAATTAGCTTTTAACTGATGGGGGAGATGCCATTTTTATTTCTCTTTTTTTAGCTGTATATTTTCAGTCATTCTATTTCCATTTTTTAATCATAATTTTCTATTTTATCCTGTAACTTCTGGTTAGCAGCTTTGCGTGTTATTGGAAAAGTTCTGAAAAACTACTGCAAAGAAGAGGAAATAAAAAATGTCAAATTGTTAGACCTTTATCTGTTAGTCAGGTGGTAGCGCTTAGCTGACTTTGCCTGATCTTGGAAAGCTAAGTAGAGTTGGGTGTAATTACTGTTTGAATAGGAGACCACCAGAAAATATCAAGGGTGAAAAAAATCTATCATGCTGGTAAGAAACTACATATAACTGTCTTATGAAATCTCCAGGATTCATGGTTAGTTCAAAGAAGTCTTCATCTATTAACTGATATTTTAATCAAACGTAACCCACAGGGTTCTCATGAAGATAAAGGGAAGTGAGTGAATGTGTAATGGGACAAGAACAAACAAATGTGTACTGTATGTCAGATCCAATTTCTTGGGAAAAAGTGAATTAACATACAATTCTTGCATTTTTCAGCGTTAAAGTTGTGGCAGAATTCTCTACCTACAAATAAGTGCTAATAGGTATGCACTTTTAATGAGGGAGTCACCTTTGGGCTTTTTTTCCCGGTAAAATGTGTGTGCTGAATATGCTACACAAATAACAATCATAGGGCAGTAATAGAGTATAAGTATGTTGTGCTAGCATTAAAAGGCATGAAACCTAGAAATAAACACTTAACAAAATAAGGATTACCTTCCATGCATTTATCCTATTTTACCTTCAGAGCTTTAAGGCAGTAGATATGATATGATAATTTCTTCTGTTGTAAAAAAAACCCACAACTGTGACAGGAAAAAAAGCTTGTCAGAACCTCTTATTTTGTCTGTAAACAATTAGCCGGCTCTTGCTCCTTCAACCTAGTCTGAAAAAGCTCTGGAAATCTGCAATCAGTTATATCTCCAATTAGCATAAAATATATTATCCATCTATTCATTTATTAATGATTCATCAGTTAACCACACATAATGAGCAAATAATTAGTAATGCAGTCTGGTTGCCAAAGAACTGAAAAAAAAAAGTGTTGGCATTTTAAAGATGAAAGGTTGCATTTATTCAGAAGCTTGGTGATGATAAAGTTAATACCAAAGATAATTACGAAAGCGCCTACCCGATATTAGAGGCTGTGGGCCCACAAAACGTGTCTAATTGAACTTAGATTATTCTTCAAAAACCGGCATGTTAATGCATATTAGGGACTGGTTTTGCTGGAGGGCTGAGGTATACCCCCAAATAATCGTCCGAGTTAATAAAACGCCAGACAGCAAGACAGCTAGTGCTCTTTGTTTGCCTGGTTGAGGCCTTTTGGAAAACAATAAATTGCATTGATGTCAGCCGAGCCACATCCCTTTGCTAATTATCGTTTGGTGCTGAAATGACTCCTGTGAAATTGGAAGCAAGGAGAAACATACAGCCGTAGAGGGAGGCTTTTCAAGCTTCAGCAGTAAATGTGGGATAGGCCTCAGGCACACAGATGTTAAAACAGTGAATTCCCCTACAGATTACGCTAATGGAAACCCTGTCAGAGTAAGTCAAATCCAGGGTCTGTGGTCAAAATCTAATTAATGTACCTAAAAAAATAAAAGAAAGAAAGAAAGAAGAAAGAATTGGGATGCCTGGAGGTGATGAAGTCTCCAGAAGAAACTTGCTTGTTTGTTAGCATGCATAGCAACAAACGCTGAGCTATTGCTTCACGATGTAACACTTATTTGTTGTGCAGCTCTGCGCTGTGGATTTTATAGAGGACTGGTGAATCCAGTTTGTACAGCCACACGCTTTGATCTCTAGAGAAATACCCTTCCTGGAATCCATTTGGGAGAGCTGGGACGATGTGGGTGCTCAAGTCTCTCTGCAGAAGCTGAGAGGAAGCAGAGTTTCTCCTGGAGTTTGGGAACTGATGGAGCATTAAAGAAATTCTGGAGAGAATGAGATTGGACCAAAAAAAGGCCAAATTACTCAACTGTACAAAAGTAAAAAAAAAAAAAAATAGAAAGGGATAATGCCAGCTGGTGCTGGAAGGTTCAGTTTGGGAATGTTGCTGGCACCATCTTATAAAGCAGCATTGCCCAACTTTTGCTGGCTGGGGAATTCTGGGAGTTGAAGCCCACACACTTTCAAGTTGTCAGCATTGGGCAACAGTGTTCTAAAAAGCTTTCGCAGCTGTACAAAATTTGTCCCAAGTAATAACAGATTAAATGAATTTCTAATGTAGGAATCTTTCAGTTTCCACAAACCATCCATTTCCCCCCCCCCAAGCACCAACTCTCCTCCTGCATATTTTATAAAGAACAGCACACATAGGAGAGACCTTACCTTTTTTTTTTAGAGGAAAAAAACAAACGAACTATGAAACTCTTCCACCAAGATACACATTCACTACTGCAGAACTCCATTTCAGAATGGTGAGTAGTTTGAGGATTTTAACACGTTGAATTATTTAAATCTGTTTTAGGATAGGTGTCCTTTGTAATTTGACTTTCTTGTTGAGGGTATGGCTTTCTGAGAAAGATATCTTTCCCAGGGCCTTGGAACAATGAGCTTTTGTAGGATGTGGCAGAAGTAAATATGCAGGAAAAAAAAAATTGCTAAAGATCTATTTAGCAACATGTACATCTCTGCAACATACAGTAAATAAATAAATAAATAGGCTCTGAGCATCCCATTGGGTTGTTTGCTGATGCATTTGTGGCATAATAGACATTTTATCCTTAATACTTAAATTTGAAGTAAACGAAAGGTAGAATGATATTAATTCCCAACGAGATGTTGAAACTATTATATTTATTTCTCTTTTGCTTTCCTTATGAAATGGTGCAAAGTCTTTTTAGGATATGGAAGGAATGTGTTTTGCTTGTTTGGCAAGTGTGCAAAGTACAGGACGCTCAATATCCACGATGCCAATATAATTCTTACATATCTTTTTAAGCAGAAACAAATTGTTTTCCCTTTGGGAGTTTGTTGCTAGGGTTCAGAAAGAAGGAAAACAAGATAAATAGAAAATTTACATAGGTGACTTAAAACATCATAGCTAGATAAATTATACATAATTTATTTGATGATTGTCCTGAACTTGAGCTAAGTATTATCATATAAATGCTGGGTTGTTTCATAATACCCTAATTCATACAATTAAACAATAATATCTCTAATTTAGGTTTACAACTTGCGTGAAACAAGCTACAGTGATTTATAAACCACAGTTTCTGGCTTATCATATTGTGCAAACACAGCCACTGTAATGTATAATTTATATACCGTATTTTCCGGCATATAAGACGACTTTCTAAGGCATGCAAATCATCTCTGAAGTCGGGGTCATCTTATACGCCAAGTCGTCTTATACGCTGGAAAATACGGTAGTTTCCAGCATATAAGATGACTTTCTAAGCATGCAAACCACCTCCAAAGTCGGGGGTCGTCTTATACGCCGAGTCGTCATATACGCCAGAAAATACGGTAATAATCACAGCTTAGTGCAATGGTTCAGCCACAAGTAGAATTCTTTTTGTATATATATATATATATATATATATATATATATATATGTGTGTGTGTGTGTGTGTGTGTGTGTGTATATGTGTGTGTATGTGTACACTTTTAATTGAAGATTTTAAAAACATAGTTAAAAACTAATGCAAACTAATATAAAGAAACCAAAAAGAAAAAGAAAGAAATCAAAAAGAGAGCTAAAAGTGTAAGAAAGAAAGAAAAAAGTAAAGGAAAAATAGAAAAGAAAGAAAAAAGATACAATAGCAATAGCCCTTAGAATTATATACTGCTTCACAGTACTTTACAAATCTCTCTAAAACAGTGGTTCTCAACCTTTCTAATGCCGCGACCCCATAATACAGTTCCCCATGTTGTGGTGACCCCCAACCACTTATACATCACCGGGTGCCAGGGGCGTGGTCAAAGAAAAGGGGGAAAAATGGCGGACAGCCTTGTTTGGCGACCCCCGTGAAATGGTCGTTTGACCCCAAATGGGGTCCCGACCCACAGTTGAGAACCACTGCTCTAAGAGGTTTACAGAGTCAGCATATTGCCTCCAACAATTTGGCTCCTCATTTTACCGACCTCACAAGGATGGAAGGCTGAGGCAACTTTGACCTGGTCAGGATCGAACTGCTGGCAGTTGGCAGAGTTAGCCTACAATACTGCATTCTATCCACTGCGCTATCACAAAGAAGAAGACCTTTGGTCCCCAATGTATATTAATCTGTAAAATCCTCTGAATCAGTATATGTATTTGAATCCCAAAATTTTTTCTCATATCTACTAAGCATGATAAAATAACTTTTCTTATTCACATTTCCAACATAAACCTGAAGTGCCGTTATACATTCTAGACAATTTCTTTGACATATGCAGTACCCATAGTACATCATTTTATAAAATTTCCTTTTAAGATTATAATATAGTGTAAATTTCAGTCCTTTCATCCACATATTTATTCATTGTTCAATGCATGGTATAGCTATAGTGTAACTGAAATGTTTAGCCCTCCTATTTTACTTGTTCTTCTACTTCAATTTTCAATAAATGTTTATACATTTTAGCAACCACATATTTATCATTTGTACATAATTCTGTTTCAAACTCAGTTTTACAATGTTTAATACTGTAAACACTTTTGTCTATTTTAAATCTTTCTGATAATTGTAAATAAGAAAACCATTGCCAGCTATATCTGTCTGCAGTCAATTTATCTCTTAATTTTATTTTGTATTCTCCTTGCAGTATCTCACAATAAGTTAGCCATTTGTGCTTGCCTATTATTTCTTGTTTAACAAAATAACAGAGTTGAAAGGGACCTTGAAGGTCTTGGACCTTGGAGCATTCACAACTTCTGGAGGCAAGTTGTTCCACTGATTAATTGTTCTAACAGGCAGGAAATTTCTTCTTAGTTTTAGGTTGCTTCTCTCCTTGGTTAGTTTCCATCCGTTGCTTCTTGTTCTGCCTTCAGGTGCTTTGGAAAATAGCTTTATTCCTTCTTCTTCACGACAACCCCTGAGATATTGGAACACTGCTATCATGTCACTCCTTGTCCTTCTCTTCATTAAACTAGACATACCCAATTCCAGCAACCGTTCTTTATATGTTTTAGGCCTCTAATTATCTTTCTTGCTCTTCTCTGGACTCTTTCTAGAGTCTCAACATCTTTTTTACATCGTGGTGACTAAAACTGGATGCAGTATTCCAAGTGTGGTCTTACCAACATATTATAAAGTGGTATTAACACTTCACGTGATCTTGATTCTATCCCTCTGTTAATGCAACCTAGCACTGTGTTGGCTTTTTTGGCAGCTGCAGCACACTGCTGGCTCATATTTAAATGATTGTCCATTAGGACTCCGAGATCCCTCTCACAGTTACTACTACTGAGCCAGTTACCACCTATACTTTACCTGTGCATTTAGTTTTTCTTGCCTAAATGTAGAACCTTACTTTTTCACCATTGAATTTCATTTTGCTAGATAGCGCCCAATGTTCAAGTCTGTCAAGGTCTTTCTATATCTTAAGCCTGTCTTCTGGAATGTTGGCTATTCCTGCCAGCTTGGTGTCATCTACAAATTTGATGACTTTATAAAAATGCTTCTTGTGCTGAGAGCCACAGAGATATTTTTGGACACAACCTGGATTTGTATTTCTTCCATATTCTCAATATGGCATGTCTAAAATGAGGATTTTAAAATCAACATTAATGTTGACTTAATGTTACTATATCACAAATAATCACAGAAATTCTTCCCAGCAATGACAGTTGTGGTTTGTCCCATTTTAACATACCTTTTTTAATTTTATTCCATGTTTTAACATAATTATTTTGAAATAACATACAATTCATATTTGCTATGGTGATACCAAGATACTGTACCTTCTTCTCAATCTTAAAATCCATTTTTAGTCATCAATTCTGTTTGATCTATTTTCATCTTTGCTAGCTTCTTTGTCTTCCGTTTATTAATCTTAAAACCTGCTAATGCACCGGATTCTTTTAGTTTTCCCATTAATGTTTTCATTCACTTTAAAAGTTCTTTCAAATCCAACACCAAATCATCTGCAAAAGCCCTTAACTTAGGAGTTTCTTTTTTATTCTCTGCTCCTGCAATCCTCTCATCTTGTCTTATATCTTATTCAATATTTCAAAGATTAAAATAAAGAGAAGCCGGTAGGCATCCCAGTCTTGGGTTATTCTTTTAGTTTTTTTGTTTTTGTACATCACATGTTAAATCTCAGTTGAGGATTATTTGTGCTTTCTGTGAAGTATAGGAGAAATCGAATACTGTATGTCCATGAATTACTTTTCTCTTCATTTGTTAGCAGCTCTTTACTTGCTTATTTTGAACCCAGGTTTGGATGAAATAAGCTTTTTTGTCCTGCCCTCTCCTTTATAGATTCAAAAGAAGAAGTGCAACAGAGTTTCCTTTCATTTGTGTTATACATAGATGTGGTTATGACTTTCCTCCCATCCTCATTTTCCATCTGGAAGACTGTAGTCTCCTGCCCTCTGATATCAGTTCCCCCCCATCCCTTGTAGGTAAAAGGGAAAGTCCTTCTTGTAACTGACTGAATCTGTGCCTAAAAATATCGAGACAAGTGTGTGTGGGGTCAGACGGATGACCTTCAGGGGCCCTTGTCTCCTTCCCCTTTTTCCTGGGAATCGAGAATAATTTAGCACAAAGATTGGGTTATATGTTCCTCCTTCTTACAAGGAATTAATGCTGCAGGCCTGCCTGTTGGGAAATTTAAAGGATTTAAAATGAGCTTTCTTTAGAGTTTGGTGGCTTTGTGGTAGAGCAGATGTCAAAGCCGGCGTTTCTTCATCCTGAATATTGCTGTGTTAAATCAGTGATCATTTCCTCTGCAGTTGCTTTGAATTCCTTAACTGAGTTATAGCATCTAGGAGGAATGTCTTTTTCTAGTTGAACTCTTTTTCCAACTTTGTTCCCTCCCGTGGTCTTCCCTCTGTCCCGGAGATAATTCATTTGTTCATCTAACAAGTATTCCAGAACCACAGTTTGCCCAATAATTTCTTCTCTGACAGCCCATAATTCACAGTGTGTACTTAGAAAGCTCTATTTCAACTTTTTGATGAAAAACTTGTCCTCTGTCTATCACCCATAGCTGGATGAGGAGATAGAGGACAAATGCCACCTTAGAGCAAACTCTTCATTGCTATATAAATTACTAGCAACTATCCTGGCCTATTTCCTGTGGCTGAATCTGTTTGCAAACTTTGTGCCTTTACTTAGATGGTGTCAAGTCAGGCTATCTAGAAGTACCACCTACACCAGTGATGACAAACCTTTTAGAGACCGAGTGCCCAAAACGCGCCCAGCCCTCCTGCCCCGCCCCGCCTCACCTGCCCCACCCCGCCCCTGCTGCCCGCCCCCACTCTGCTCCCACCTGCAGAGCCATCCACCGCCTCCATGGCCCACCACAGCAGATCGCCCAGGTGCCCAGCAGCCACATGGCGGCCACGCTCTCTGCCTGTGCCCCACAGCATCCTCTGCGTGCGATGAAGCATGACGGCAGAGTCTTCTCCCTGCTGCCTGGCTGCCATGTTCTTGGCTACGCTGTTCTGTGCAGGCCGCGCCCGGGGCGACTCTCCTCCAGGGGGGCTGCTGGGGGAGGAGGGGGCCACGGGGGGAAGTAGGGCTGGGGTGATGGTGTGCGTGCCCACAGAGAGGGCTCTGAGTGCGGCCTCTGGCATGCGTGCCATAGGTTCGCCACCACTGACCTACACCTACTGCTGAATGTTTCTTGGTCTTCTCCTGTTTCAAGGATCTTCCATTTTCTCCAAGAACTACAAACCATCAAGCACTTTTTAAAGTTTAAATGGATCGTTTCAAGGCCTTCTGAATGTTACTCTGTTGACTGTTATCAAATACCTACATAGGTATTTGAGCCCATACTTTCTACCAGATTTCTCCCCTCCGCATAACAGTCTAAGAAAGTAATGCCACATTTATTTCCTAATTTTCCACAGATCAGTCCAATAGGCTTGCAGTCCTGCAGCTCACAGGTACATTAAAAATACAAGTTTCCATCTGTTCTAGAATTTCCACCCCTTTCCCCCAATGCACTTCTCCACCCTTTCATTCTCAATAGAGGAGGGGAAAGAAAAAATTGAACTGGAACAGGGGTAGGCAACCTTGGCTCTTTTTTTAAGGTTGCCTACCCCTGAACTAGAACATCCTTTGGACTCTTAATGCTGGAAGGGAAGTCTGAAATGGTTCATTGAGATGGGCTATCAAGGTATAAAATAAGATCCATGGCTGTTGGCCCTGATGGCAGTGTAATTGTCTCAGTCATCTGTTGGGAGATTGTGGGCTTCCTTTGGCAGTTGCTGGAATAGATGCATCAGGGATGTAATCCAGCAGGGCACAGCTTATGTTTTTTTCTACACCGCTAATACATCAGGTATTATGTTATACACTCAATTTCCCCAAAGGAAAAAAAGTGCAAAAACTAACCCCAAATTTATTACATGGATGATAATGAAAATGCACGGTGTGAAAGCTCTATGCTATGAGCTTGATTTGCTATGTCCACAAATGGGAGTGTTTGAATCAGTTTCCACATTTTGGGGGGGGGGTAAGTTTTAAAATTTTCTCTCTAAACAGAATTTGAAAATGATTATTGCAAAGTGCTGTTCTTCCTCTCAAGTTACTTGAAAGATTTTTTTTGTTGCCCCTGCATACACTTACATCACTCTTAAGACCCTCTTTGGAAGCTCTGTCCAAACCACTTGAAATGAGGAAGATGAGTTTTAAGGAGACGGTCTTATTAGTAGGGACCATCGGGCTATGGAATAACCACCCCAGGTAGACTCACCAAGCACCTTATTAGTGATTTGCTGAAGAACATTTAAGGTTGTTGTTATTTTGATGCTGCTACTAGTTGATTTGACCTTCCTCCCTCCCTCCAGTGCAAGGTCCATTTTTTTTGTGTGTGGATCAACTTAAGTATTGATCCATTGCTTGTGACAGAAACTGACCAACTATCACATTGCCCAACCTGACTTCATGGGCTGAAAGAGAGCGACTGGCCCAAAGTCATCCAGCCAAGTTTCAAGCTTTGTTCCATCTGAAATAGCTTACACCAGTTGTTCTAAGCTGCTTTCTGTATCAAGTTACACTGCAGAAGCCATGGTGCTCTGAGTTTAAGTCAGGGGTTCTCAACCTTGGCAACTTTAAGACTTGTGGACTTCAACTCCCAGAATTCCCCAGCCAGCTTTGCTGCCTTTGCTGGCTGAGGAATTCTGGGAGTTGAAGTCCACCAGTTTTAAAGTTGCCAAGGTTGAGAACCCCTGGTTTAAGAGATCTCTGCACAGGAAAGTAAGAGTGGATAAACAACGAGGAACGGAATGGAAAAAGACCTGTGGAAACTTGAAATTGACTGGACTTTCTGGTCCATCAATTTCACCTGTCCTAGAAGGAGTCTGAAGTCCCTGAGGCTTTTCTCGTCCAGGAATATTTATCTTAAAACTGGTTTTTAATAAAGCACTTTGCAATGAATTGGAATAATATAGAGGATAAATTCACAACTAAGCCTTTCTTTACCAGCCTGGAGCAAATACTGCATCTCAGATTTTCCCGGTGCTGCTTTTAAGCTTTTGTTACATCTGCAGATTTTCAAGTTTGTATTTATTCACCCATAGAAATGTTGGCTCCTCTTGAGCAAAAGGTATAAGATTTTTGTGAGATATTTGGTTAATCGGTTACTAGCAGACAAATACATTGTGTTGCCTTTACATATATTGCAATTGTAATTAATTAAATTCTGGAGGGGGGGAAGTTGTCGATGACAACAAACATGCAGTTTAGAGCAAATTTCAAAATGGGAGCTTCAGAATGAAGTGTTTTGGGACCAAACAGCACAGGAAGTCTTCCAGTTATGACCATAATGGAGCCTGCTTTGTTTTTGGGTGTGTGTGTGTGTGTGATACATCAGGCAGAATCAAGTGAGGCATTCTCTGCATTTTGATATGCTGAGCCCAAAAGATTCACTGCTATAGAGTTGCATTTAGGGCATGGGTAGCTATGTAAATTTGATAAATAAAATCTAAAAAAATAAAATGTAAAATGTGAAACAGGTTGTAAAGTGTGCAAGACAACCTTTTATTCCTCTTGAAATTTTTTTGTTTTGATACTTCCTATTTTGGGGGCAAGATCCCCAAGAATGGTCTAAATGTCAAACCGAGAAACCAGTTATGGCGATTTTGAAGGCTCTCGGGCAGGAAGAGAGGTGTGGCCAGCCAACCCCTCCCCCCTGCAAAAAAAAAAAAAGATATCAGAAGAGGAAAGAGGCAAGCCTGCTCAAAACTATATCTGAAGCACATAGAATGTCTGATGTCTGTAACAGCGGGGAGAACACACAAATAATAATCTCTTATGTCAGGGGTCCCCAACCTTGGGCAACTTTAAGACCTGTGGACCTCAACTTCAACTGTGGACTTCAAGTCCACAAATCTTAAAGTTGCCAAAGTTGGGGACCCCTGTCTTATGTCATTGTTCATAGGAGTTTGTAAAAGGCCTCTTGAGTCTAGCCTGTACTGTAAATGTTTCTGTTGTCATTCAGCTTTCTTAAGATTGACAGCTGATTTTCAGAAAAGGCATGCACGACTGTTCCGTCTAAACTAGAAAGATTCAGTTTGGGGCTTTTACACAATCCCGAGTCTCTCTCTTTCTTTGATAGTGAGAAAAAGGTTTCCTCTTACTCCTACTCCCAACAATATAGCCACAAGCCCCTAAGTACTAACAGTTGGTCCATCCAACAGCTACCCTATTCCCAGAGTGGGCCATAAAATAGAGGATGTAAAACAGCTCATGGTCCACTTGATTTTTGCTTCAACACACTGCTGCATCTTCAGGGCCAGCCAAACACTGCCAATCAGCTGCATCAAAACCAGCCAATTCATGGCCCTGCCATGCTCCACTATCAGTCTATACAATTCCTTGATGCTGATGCTGAGATGTTGTTGTCCATAGTTTGCTTGCAGTCTGCTGCTGCTGCTGTCGCTTGGATAGATCCGAGCAGAACTTTGCTTCTCCTCTGCCGATGCCACCGTCGCCACCACTACTTCTCATGATTCTCATGATGAGCATGCCATGTGCAGATCTGTACATTGGGGAAACAAAACAATCACTTCATAAATGTATGGTACAACATAGGAGAACAAACCCATCAGGACAAAAGTCAAAAGTCTATCTGCATTGAAAAGACAAAGGGCACTCTTTCAAAGATAGCAAAGTCCACATTTTGGACGGAGAGGACCGCTGGTTGAAAGAGGGGTCAAAGAGGCCATCTGTGTCAAAATTGAACAGCCCTCTCTCAACAGCGGGGGAAGGATACAACATCATGTATCTCCAGTCTACAACACAGTCCTTTCAGCAGTTCCACAACCATTTGCTAGTGACCCTGACAACAGAGATAAGCTTCCAGGTGCATCAACGACCATCTAAAACAGCGGTTCTCAACCTATGGGTCGCGACCCCATTTGGGGTCGAACGACCATTTTACGGGGGTCGCCAAACAACGCGTTCCGCCATTTTTCCCCCTCAGGGGGCAGCGCCGCGCATGCACGCCACCCCGCGCATGCGTGCCACGCATGGGGGGTGCTGCGCATGCATGCTGCGCTGCGCATGCGCGCCGCGTCCGTGTGACCGGGGGTCGCCATATAAAAAGGTTGAGAACCACTGATCTAAAAGAATGCAAATGACCAGCTGTCTGCCAGGAATATAAATCCTTCCATTTCCCCACTTGGATGAGAAGAGAAATGTTTTCAAAGAGAAAGAAAGAAAGAAAGAAAGAAAGAAAGAAAGAAAGAAAGAAAGAAAGAAAGAAAGAAAGAAAGAAAGAAAGAAAGAAAGAGAAAACCCAGTTGCCTCGTGAAAAAGCACCTTTGGGACTTCTCATGATTGTTTGCTGGGATTTTAATATGGTATTACTTTTCAGCATAGGCTGGCAAATAATTTTGATTTTGCACACCTCTAATTTGCATATTAGGGGAGCCAGAAGGCCAGCAGGGGTGCACTTTTAAAATGAAATAAACCATCCTTGAGATACAATGTATGGCAAAAGGCAGGTCATTCTGTAGGCATTTTGTGGGCTACTTCAGAGAAGATGACCCTACAAGTTGTAATGAAGCAGTAAGTTGAGAACCAGATAGCCCTCAACCCCCCCCCTGCCCCCCAAAACTCTAGGAGACTGATATAATGGAACCAGGAAACCTTGTCCCAAGTTTGTATACGAATACCTACCTCTTCAATATGGATGATGATGATGATGATGATGGTTGTTGTTGTTGTTGTTGTTGTTATTATTATTATTATTATTATTATTATTATTATTATTATTATTATTATTATATCTTTTTCAAAACAGAGAAATTCCCAGGGGTCTGCATCTGCTTTAACAATTTGTACGACTCTCTTGAGAATACATTGGCAGATCTGGCTGCAGGCAAGGTGGAGGAGAAGAATGCCATTCACAGCATGTTTTGCTGAGTCCTGACATCCAGGTCAGAAAAAGAAAAAAAAGAGGAGACATGTGGGACTGCTGAGAGTCTAGCAACCCACCATATATGGCTGGTCTGCTAGATCCAGATCACAAATTTTGCTAGGGTAGTAAGGGGGGGAATTGTACAGATTGGGCTAAAAAAAATTAAAGAAATGAAGAAAGAAATCAACTGTGCTTAATTATTCTTTTTTAAAATTCACTATTCAGCTTACATCAGTGTTAACATCTACTGAGAAATGCAGCCATCAACAATTTGCAACTCAATGTGTGTTACTTTAATTAGTATGAAAATTAAAGGGCAACTATAGGCCAGTGTGAATGATTATGGAAATACATGTGCATCCCATGCAGGGCTCTCATTTAATTAATCGTCTTGTAAACTATATCAAGCACTTTAAGGCTCTGAGTGTAGCAGCTCCGTTTTAAATAACTACTTAGTACTCAACAGGATGTGGAAAAAAACCCTGCAACAGAGGCATCTGTGTCTCAAGTTTCCAAGATTAAGGTGTTTTTTTTTCCCCTCCCTTCAGAGCAGAACTATGTCAAGAAGAAAATAACCGTGTCTAAATGCCAATTCTGGGATGTTCAGACATCCATTTAAAATTGTTTCTTGGATATATGTTTGGTTGCTCAGGGGAGTGCATGTGGTCAAGACAGAAGATCTACAAGAACCAGGAAGTGTGTGTGTGTGTGTGTGTGTGTGTGTGTGTTTGTGTGTATGTTTTGTAGAGAAAGCAGCGGTTTGTAAATGAGTGCTTTAGAAACTAATTGGCAATGCTGTAGTAAATACATAAATGAAATCCCAAATTAAAGTGAGGAATGTTTACTACAGTAACTTAAGGTAAATGGAAGGAAGACAGCCACTTTTGTTTCAACTGCCACATCACTTGATTAAGAAACAAATCACCACTTCTTTTTTTTTTTTTAAATGCAGCCTTAATTATGTTTACTGGGTGTTGGGTGAAGGGGAAAAAAACCCATTAAAAGCAACTTTCATGAATTCTGTTTTGTGTGTCCAGCATTGCTGGATCTGTAATCCTTTTGCATTTCTGCTTTGTTTTCGTTAGCAAAAGGAAACATTAAGATCACTGTTAAAAATATTCTGTGCCCATACTTTTGACATATATATATATGTCTATGCATCTAGGCGGTCTCCCTCTCCATTCAGTCTTTTAGAGAATGCAATTTATATGCCAATTGATTTTTGAAAGGGTCTCATTTTAAGGGAGGAACTGACTAAATGAGTAGAAATAGAAAAACACAACGATTCAAGACCTGGACTTATTATCTTCTCTCTAATGAGGTTCTAAATCAATGGCATTAGATTGGTTTAAAGACGACTTAATGGAGGGGATAAATAGGCCAATTGGAAATGAAGGCATTATGAGCTCTGAGAAGTTTCTAGCTGGCATTCAAGCTCTACAGAAAGCCAAAATTGAGTAGATTTTTAGATGCTTATTTTTCTTTCTCTATTAATTTCAGTGAGTAAACGCAGCCCTAGAGCAATGTTGTCTATGCAGTGGCAGAAAATTACCCCATCTCTGAAGCGCTTCCAAAGGAGCTGTAAGGAAGGAATACGGCTTAGCTATCCTTCATATCTCCATTTAAGTTGAGAGCTTCAGCTTCAGTCCCACCTTCTTCTGGACCTAGTGAGGCTGGCAAAAATATCCTTCCTGAAACCTTGGAGATTTACTAATATTCTTTTGGACCAGGCTATATCAAGAAGAAGAATTAATGATCTGATTCAGTTCAACACAGTTTCCCAAGTTCTCTGTGTGAGATGCATCACCCTGGAAAACAGCATTTGTTAGCATTTCAGAATAAGTTCCACTAGAATTTATTTCCGACTAATGCAGGTAGGTCACAATTAGAGTAAGTTCAAATAATGAAATATTCAGATGGTGCTTAATGTGACACAAAACTTAATTAATTTAGGGACTAGGATATGCGCAATTGGGTTTAGCACACGTGCAGTTGTGGGAGTTTAGATACTCCTTTGCATGCACAAAATAGAAAAAAGGAAGACTGTCAGAGGAAAGCAGTACAAGTTTTGAAAAAGAAAAAAAAATGCTTGTTATTATATTAGACCAAAAATAATTTGATGTGGAGGGTACTAGTGCTAGAATTATTTCTGCTGAATTGGAACCAGTTGCCATATTTTCCATAGAAATATCACTTCCAATAATGCAACTTCAAATAACGTGAACATTTTGTGCAATTCATTAACCATAATCAAGATGTACCTGTATCTTCAACACTGTAGTTTTGGACTGAAATGCTCTACATAGTCATCCATCTGCAATCCATTGAATTCTCTGTTGTTGTTGTTGTTGTTTTTAAAGTCAACTATATAATAGATTGGATGGTTATTTGGATTAGCCGCTACTAGGTGCTAATAAGTTTCAGATTGCCCCAACACTATTGAGACAACAGAACAATCATAGCCAATGCCTCATTGAGAAATTCTAAATAGAATTGAACTAAGAGAACCAGTTTATTTATTTATTTTATTTATTTATGAGACTTATATACCGCTTTAAGTGCAAGCTACCTCATATAAGGAAAACCTTTACAAGATGTTTTAGAGATGGCATTTCCCACCCGTAAGGCTAGCCAAAATGGGTCCAAACATCTCACCTCTATGCTTGAAATGTAAAACTACAATAGGTTCATACTACCATATGTGGTGGGAATGCCCAAAGACTTGTGAGTATTGGAACAGGACACAAAACTGGTTGAGGGATATATTAACACTGGACTTAGAGTTAAAACCTGAACTTTTCTTGTTGGGAATAACAACAAGGGAACAATCTACCTGCTGTTACACATCCTGACTGCAGCTAGGCTTGCCTTTGTGCAAAAATGGAAGAGCAAGGAAATTCCCACAGAGGAAGAGTTAATACATAAAATATTAGCATGTGCGGAAATGGACAGGCTTACAATGATATTAAAAGACAAATGTGGATCAGTTTATTATGAAACCTGGGATAAATTTTACTGCTGGAGGAATTTGAAGAGGACGGTCGGGATTAAAGATGAATGTTAAGATAGAAATATACCGGTATGTTATTTTAGAATCAAGTATTGTATATAAAACTTAGATGTATATGTAGAGATGAAGAATTGATTGCAAAAAGTGGAATAATCTGTTAAGAATGTATATACTGGAATGTCACGTTAAATCCAATGTTTGTTTGTTTTTAACTGTATTATAAATAAAATTTGAAAAAAAGAAAAAAGAAGAAGATGGAAAGCGATGACAAATTCATTATCATGAGTTCAGATGATGAAAATGTCATCAATGAATCTCAAGTAAAGGAGGGTCTCAGGGAGGGGATGAGAGAGAAGAAGGCTGGTTCTAAGCCAGCCGCATCTGCTCTTATAGCACTGCCACAACAAGTCAAACATGAGATTAGAGGCACATGCTCTTCTTTCAATGTGGTATGTTCCAACATCTGCTAGCAATGCCCTTCTGGACTTTACACAGGACAAAGAGGAAAACTTTCAACAAAAAAATTAATGAATATAAGTTTGACATCAGCCTTCAAAACAAGTAATACCACAGCATTTCAACTTCCCGGGACAACCTATAACAGATCTCATAGTGACTATTTTGGGAAAACAGACCTTAACAGCCACATCAAGCAAGAAACTGATGATCTCACATACATCAAACGATTTCAAGCAATATCAGAAGATCTCAACAAACACAGTGGTAATTGATAAAATCTGTATAATCTGTTTCTCATGTAACCTGTATCTGCATAACTAACCTATCTTCCCCTCTTTTCCTCCCTCCGTTTCCCCTACAACTCATCACAATTTAAATCCTACATCAATCCTAGCTATTCTGTGCATCTGATGAAGTAAGCAGCAGCTCATGAAAGTGTAGTAGGCCTTTTAATAAAACGTGTTAGTTTTCCAACTAAGGTGCTACCAACTCCCAATCTTTTGCCTAGGGAATTCCCCCCCCCCCGAATTTGGGGAGCAAACAAAACTTTGGATTTATTTTTTAAAATCACTTGGAGCGACCTTTTAGTTGAAGGTCTTCATATTTTATTCCATTTATTTCATTTGATTTTTATATTTTAAAAAGCAAATCACAAATTGTAATTTGTTATATGCGTTGGTATATCTGTCACATAGGTAATAATCCTATGTGACAAATATTAGATAATTGTAAAAGTTGAATTCCAATTCTTATACAAGACACCAATCTGTTGCCATAAACCAACACGTATAACATATGTTGATTTTAGTGGTTTGCTTTTCAAAACATAAAAATCAAATCAAATAAATGGAATAAAATAAAATAGTGGAATGAAGATCTTCAACTAAAAGGAAAACTTTTTATCTCACTCCAAGTGATTTTAAAAATAAATCCAAAAAGTTTTGTTTGCGCCCCAAATAGGGAAGAAAATTCCCCATCAAAAAAAAAAAGTTATAATTCAGCATTTTGTTCTCATTGATATGCACAACTGCACAACAGCAAATGTTCTAAAATGGTATTCCTACCAGAGTTGATCAAGCTGGTCAGACCTTCCAAATTTGGTTACTATTTCAGATTCCTTCAGGGCTCTGCAATCAGAGATGGAAACTGTAGACGTATGAAAGTTGCTGGCCTGCCACTCCTATCTTATTCGTCACCATTGGCTATCTTATTCAAAGTTGATGAGGTCCAGAATTCAGTGTCTGCACAACTATAGTTTAGTAGTGCTATCCTTGCTTTAGACCAAACCAAAAAAAAAAAAAAACCATGGAGATTGAACTGATGATATAAATAACCCTTTCCAACGCTATGATTTTAAGTTTTAAGTTTAAGCAAGTATTCTAAATATGAAAATGAGCCAGGCACGTTCTGCAGTTCCTCTCTTTTTCTTTTGATCACCTTCATACCAAAAGGCAACTCTGCAAACTGGAAAACTCCCAATTTCTGGAGACACTTTCAGTATGATCCAGAATGCTGGAAACAAGTGGAGAATTTGTTTGTATAATAGAGAGCTTCAATGGATGCTGAATCCCATTAGCTAGATATCTATTTATCTTGATACAGAGTGCCAAAAAATATTCAAAGCATTTGTCATTCTGTCAGTTTTTTATTCAAGGTATACAGCAATTTTCCCCAATCTGGTGCTGTTCAGATGTGCTGAACTTCAGTTTCCATAACCCCAGAGAGATTATCCAATTATAAGAGTTGAATTCAAGTTCTTCTGCAAGACAGCGGTTTGGAAATGTTGCCATAAACCAACGAGTACAACGTATTATGATTTTAGTGGGCGGCTTTTCAAAATATAAAAATCAGATAAAATGAGTGGAATAAAATATGCTTGAACAGAATATGTTTAGAGCTACTCTCTATGAATGAAGGTACTTCTGGATTATGAATACAACATTATTCAAAGGTCATGCTATTAATAATAATGAGATAAGAAAAAATAAGCAGGGCTGAGAAATATTTGTCAGCAAATCCAAACCTATTTGTTTTGCCCCTTAAAATCCACTCTTTCATACGCCATTTTCAGACAGAGTTACAGAACGATACCCTTCGATTTTGTAGCCAGTTCCTAAAAAACATAATTTGACTCTTCTCCATAAACACAGAAAAATGAATCAAGAATGAAATGTAACTGCATCGTAGTCCCTCTTCTAATGACACTTCAAGTGCTCTTCAACAATAAGGGGCAGCAAATAGAAACAAAAAAAGTGCCAGCAGATTGAAAATGAAATGAAAATGTGATGGTCTTCTATGTGAAAGCAGAGAATGGTTTCTTTCTTTAGTGGTGAAGAACTGATATTCAAAGAGAAAGGCAGAGCTTTTTCCCTTCTGGGGCAGAATTCATTCTGAAAAAGCCTTGAGATTGTGAATTATACATAAGCAGAGTAGTTATTACATGAAGTAGTAATTATGTAAATGGCAGATGGGCTCCAAATGCAGGAAACATTTCATACACTTTTTGTGTATGTGTCCCTTTGGGTCAGTATTGACTCCTGCTTAGACAAGTCCCTGTAGTTTGTTGGGCAAGAGTTTGGAAGTAGTTTGCCATTGCCTTCATCATTGGGCTGAGAGAGTGTCACAAAGTCACCAAGGTAGCTTTGTGGCTAAGGTGGGACTAGTACTGCAGGCCACTTTAGCTGACTGTGTTCAGCAGGTCAGCGGTTCAAATCTCACCGGCTCAAGGTTGACTTAGCCTTCCATCCTTCCGGGGTAGGTAAAATGAGGACCCAGATTGTTGGGGGCAATGTAAATATATATATACATTGCTTACATTTCTTGCCAAATATGCAGGTCAAAACTGAAACCAAAATCCCTACTCCAAATTAACATGGTCTCCTTAACCTGTTCTTCATACATGGTCTCATCTAAAAGAAAATGATATATTTTTTTAATCATTTTATCCTCGGGACCTAATAAAATTTTATCTAGTTCTGTCGGTTCTATCTTTATACCCCACTCTTTTTTTTATCTTGCCTATATCTTGCTTGTAGTTGGAGATTTGCCCACCATTCTAATTCTATCCCTGCATCTTGGAGATTCTTCCTCGATTTTAATTCTCCTCTCTCGTCTAGTATGTTTTTATAGGTTATTACTTTCCCCAACTGAATAAACCTTGGGTGTATGTACATTTCTAGTGCTGAGATCCAATTGGGGACTAGCCTGTAGTTCTGTCATCGAATTTTGATCCATACATCTATTAATGCCCGTCTGATATAGTGCCTCCGGAAGTACTGGTGAACTTTATGCTTCTCATCCCATAACATGGCATGCCATCCCGTCTGCATGTCATGACCTTCCAGTTTTAATAATCTCCGATTTTCCAGTCAAATCCAATCCCGCACTCACAATAGAAGTGTAGGTTGATAGTATTTTTCCAGATCAGGGAGGCCGAGACCCCCCCTTTCCTTAGCATCCTGTAATAATTTTAATTTAATCCTTGTTTTTTTCCCTTGCCAAATGAATTTAAGTATGGTTTGGTTGAAATTTCGAAAGAATTCCTTTCCTAATCTAATTGGTATACATTGAAATAGGAATAATATTTTAGGTAATATGTTCATTTTAATTACGGCAATTCTACCCATGAAAGAAATCGCTTTCCATCTTCAACAAACCAGTTTGGTGTAATGGTTAAGGTGCTGGCCTGGAAACCAGGAGACTGTGAGTTCTAGTCCTGCCTTAGTCATGAAAGCCGGATGGTGACTTTGGGCCAGTCAGCCCAAGCCAACTAATAATAATAATAATAACAACAACAACAACACAATAATAATAATAAAATTGGAAGGTACCTTGGAGGTCATCTAGTCCAACGCCCTGCTCAGGCAGGAAACCCTATACCATTTCAGACAAACGGCTGTCCAGTCTCTTCTTAAAGACTTCCAGTGTTGGAGCATTCACCGCTTCTGGAGGCAGGTTGTTCCACTGGTTAATAGTTCTAACCCATGGAGTTGTTGTGGGGAAAATAGTAAGAGTATTAAGTATGTTCACTGCCTTGAAGTATTTATAAAGTAATAAAAGGTGGGATAAAAATCAAATAAATAAATGAAGAAACTTCTACCCCACCATCACGCAATCTAAGGTCTCAGCAAACACAAATGGGTTTTTAACACAATGCAATTGCTAAGGTACTTGTAATTTGGTTCACATGTAACCTGCATCTGTATAACCAACTACTTTCCACTCCCCTTTCTGTTCACTCATCCTATATCAATCTTGCCACTCTATGCATCATATAAAGTGAGTTCTACCCCCCCCCTCAAAAAAAGGCTTACGCCTTTTCATAAGATTATTACCGAATCTCTATTGGGTCAAGCATCCTTGCAAATTTGTATTGTGATGCCTCATCTTGTTCTGTTTGTACTGACACAGCTCAATTGTTCTCTTTTTGCCCACCATGATCAGCTTCTCATAAAAAACAAAACAAAACAAAAAAAAAGAAGCATACACATACCAAAATCTATCCTTATTATGAGTACCATGTTCTATAAAGGCCTTCTATAAAACATTGGAACAAAGGAGAAACTATTTTGGAACAGGATGCAGTTGTATCATTACAGCCTGCTGCTTATATATGTCAAAGACCGATAACAACTGCTGAGGCCTTTTCAATTCTCGGCAAGTGCTGTCTTTAGATACCCTTCCAGATAAACCCATCTTGTACTGCAACAGAAGCTTGAAAGATAAATGATGCCAGAAACTATTATTTCGAAAGCCCTCAGCCACATGTATGTTTAGAGATTAGGCAAAAACATGGAATGGCAGCATGGGAAATCTTTCAGATTGGTGCTTTCTGGAACAATTTAAAAAACAAATGTTTGGGGGATTAGTTATACAGGGTAACCATCCTGAATTGTCTCTTGTTTTAATTTGTCCCGATTATTAGGCAAATGCCAGCAAAATTTAAATCTTGATCGAGTCAAAATGGACCAATCTATGGTTCTCCTTTCTGATATTCGAACCAGACGAATATAGATGCTTCTACACCAAACCACCTGCAAACATACATACATACATACATACATACATACATACATACATACATGTTTCAAAAAGGATTGGAAGAAAAGAATTTGTCTTTACACAACCAATCCTCCTTTACAGAGAAGATAATAATAATAATAATAATAATAATAATAATCCCCCAGTGAGGCACTACCTTTACGTGGTTGTGGGGCTTGTGTACTCTGAGGAAGATGAGAGCTATGCCAGAGGTTCAACCATACTGGACAGGTCTCATCAGAGGAGTCAGACAAAGAGTGTCTCTCCCATAAAAAATATGGTGAGACATAAATTGCAGAATGCCATACCGGCTCGGACGTCGCCCGGGTTAACAAGGTCCGCACTAGATATTGGAGTTCCTGGATATCTGGTGAAAAATGGGTTACAGGACTCAGGACTGTTGGCTGAGCAACCAGGGCCAGCAGCTGCAGAACTACTGGAAGAAAAGGTGTTTACCCGTCGCAGATACACAGTGATGGAAAACAAAGAAATAATGATCTGTTACTACAGATCAAGTCCAACAAGAAGAGGATATCTAAAACGAATGCACCAGTTCTGGAAAGAACAACATCCAGAATCAGAAATAACAGAACAGAGACTAGCAGATCAACGCCGATTTATAACACGAAATAAAGTATTTACAGAAACAGAATTGGACGAACTGCAAAGGTTTACCCAGGGCAAAGAAATCAAAGCCTTACAAGAAGTAATTCAGAATGTAGAGGCAAACCAGGGGGAGTTGGCAGTGAAAGAATCCAGTAGAGATATACAACTGTTCTCATTTGGAAACCAGGCACCTCTTCCTCAGGAAGAACAAAACCCTCTAACTAAAGAAATAAAAGAATTGAAACAAAGAATAATTGAGCATCTAGAACAGCACAAAAACAACAGAATAAGGCTGCCTGCATTGAAGCTTGTTCCAAAGAAACAGCTAGCACAAGCATTAAAAGATGCAAATACTGCAATAGCAAGTATAAGCACCAATTCACTGCAAGAAACAAACCAACTAATGTACAGCACAGCTGCAATTATAACAGAATACCTGGGATGCAAAATCAACAAAAAAGAAAAACAAACAAACAGTGCACCACAAAAATGGAAGGTTAGACTAGAAAATAAGATCAGCAAGTTAAGATCACATGCAAGCAAGCTAGAACAGATGAAAGAAAAGAAGCTGAAGAACAAGAAGACCAAAGAATACCTAATCAAGAAATACCACTTAGAAACAAGGAAGATCAAGGAAGCACTGGAAATAATAAAGCAACAAATAACAGCTATAGCCAGGAAAATCAGTAGATATGAAGCTCGAATTGCAAACTATAGGCAGAACCTCCAATTTCAATCCAATCAGAAACGTTTCTACCAATCCATCAATGGAGAAACTGCAAGGAATCAATCAGTACCTGACAAGGAAGAAACAGTGCAATTCTGGAAGCAGATATGGGATAACCCAAAGAAATACAACAAGGATGCAGCTTGGTTAAAAGAGGTGGATGCAAATAAAACAGAAGTTGAAATGAAAGAACTAGTAATAACAACAAAAATGGTAGAAAAAAGAGCAAAGAAAATCAAAAATTGGTCAGCACCAGGTGAAGATGAACTGCATGGGTTTTGGTTGAAACATCTAACTGTTATACACCCACTCATTGCCAAGCAATTCAACAATATACTACAAGGAGGAGAAATTGAAAAGTGGCTAACAACTGGGAAAACCTACCTAATAATGAAAAATCCAGCAAAAGGGGCAACACCAGGTAACTACAGGCCAATTACCTGCTTACCAACAACTTTCAAATTACTAACTGGTGTGGTAGCTGATGCAGTACAACAGCATCTAGTTGAAAACAATCTCTTTCCACCTGAGCAGAAAGGAAACCGCCCCAATAGCAGAGGAACAAAAGATCAACTCCTAATAGACAAAATGATCTTGGAAAACTGCAAGAGAAGGAAGACCAACCTGAATGTGGCATGGATTGACTACAAAAAGGCATTTGACTCTCTGCCACATGATTGGATAATAAAGTGCCTAGAAATAACAGGAGTCAGTAGAAACATCAGAAAATTTGTGCAAAGATCGATGGCACAATGGAAGACACAGTTGCAGATCAATGGTGAGAGGCTGGGAGAGGTTAATATCAAGAGAGGAATATTTCAAGGAGATTCATTATCACCATTACTATTTGTTATTGCACTGTTTCCTCTGTCAACAATACTGAATAACTCAGGACATGGTTATCAAACATCAAAAACATCTGCTAGACTATCCCACCTCCTTTACATGGATGATCTGAAGCTGTATGGAAAAACATCATCTGAAATAGAATCGCTGCTGAACACTGTCCGTATATATAGCCAAGATATTGTAATGGAGTTTGGCTTGGACAAATGTGCCACACTTACTATCAAACAAGGAAAAATAGTGAAAACTGAAGGAATCAAGATGCCCCACAAAAATAACATTAAGAGTCTGGATGAGGAAGAGTACTACAAATACTTGGGTATCCTCAAGCTGACAACATCAAGCACACTGAAGTCAAGAAAAAGATTAGAGGTGAACACATCAAGAGAGTGAAGAAGATCTTAAAATCCAAACTCAATGGAGGAAATACCATAAAGGCAATCAACACCTGGGCAATCCCAGTCATTAGGTACACAGCTGGAATAGTGGACTGGACTCAAGCAGAACTAAAAGCAATGGATAGGCAGACCAGAAAAATAATGACAATGAATCATGCCCTTCATCCACGCAGTGACATTGATAGACTTTATCTACCAAGGCAAATAGGTGGGCGTGGAATGCTACAAGTACATCAGATGGTTGAAGAAGAAAAAATGGCTTTGGAAGAATATCTGAAGAACAATGATGAAGATGCACTGAAATTAGTATATCAGGAAGGCTTACTAACTACTGGAGAGACCAAACTGGCCTACAAGAAAGACCAAATGAAGAACAGAATAGAGCATGGGAAGACAAAGCACTACATGGCCAATACATGAAAAAAATAGCTGGGAAAGCAGATAATAATAAAACCTGGCAATGGCTAAGAGCAGGAAAATTGAAGAAAGAGACCGAGGGACTAATTCTGGCTGCACAAGACCAAGCCTTAAGGACAAATGCATACAAAGTCAAAATTGAGAAGACAGCAACAGACAGTAAGTGCCGCCTATGCAAAGAAGCTGAAGAAACAGTGGACCACTTGGTAAGCTGTTGCAAGAAGATTGCACAGACTGATTACAAGCAGCGGCATGACAAAGTAGCAACAATGGTGCATTGGAAGATCTGCAAAAAATATCATTTGCCTGTAAGCAAAAACTGGTGGGATCATAAAATAGAGAAAGTCATAGAAAATGATAAAATTAAACTGCTCTGGGACTTCAGAATTCAAACAGACAAGCACCTGCAACATAACACCCCAGACTTAACAATTGTCGATAAGAAAGACAAAAAAGTCTGGATAGTGGATGTGGCAGTGCCTGGAGATAGCAGAATAGAAGAGAAAGAACTGGAGAAGATAACAAAATACAAAGACCTACAAATAGAAATAGAAAGACTGTGGCAAAAGCAAGCAAGGGTAGTACCAATAGTAATAGGCTCCTTGGGTGCAATCCCAAAACAACTGGAGCACCACTTGAACACCATTGGCATTGACAAATTCGCTATTAGTCAATTGCAAAAGGCGGCCTTATTAGGAACTGCTTCCATCCTGCGACGATACCTGTAATACCATCAAACATCCACATCTGCCTATCCCAGGTCCTGGGTAAGGACTCGATAGGTAGACAAAATGCCAAATCCAGTTGAACATCTGGCTGACTGTGCGTTGATTGATAATAATAATAAACCCCAGTGAGACACTACCTTGACGCCCCCAGTGAGACACTACCTTGACGTGGTTGTGGGGCTTGTGTACTCTGAGGAAGATGAGAGCTATGCCAGAGGTTCAACCATACTGGACAGGTCTCATCAGAGGAGTCAGACAAAGAGTGTCTCTCCCATAAAAAATATGGTGAGACGTAAATTTCAGAATGCCATACCGGCTCGGACGTCGCCCGGGTTAACAAGGTCCGCACTAGATATTGGAGTTCCTGGATATCTGGTGAAAAATGGGTTACAGGACTCAGGACTGTTGGCTGAGCAACCAGGGCCAGCAGCTGCAGAACTACTGGAAGAAAAGGTGTTTACCCGTCGCAGATACACAGTGATGGAAAACAAAGAAATAATGATCTGTTACTACAGATCAAGTCCAACAAGAAGAGGATATCTAAAACGAATGCACCAGTTCTGGAAAGAACAACATCCAGAATCAGAAATAACAGAACAGAGACTAGCAGATCAACGCCGATTTATAACACGAAATAAAGTATTCACAGAAACAGAATTGGACGAACTGCAAAGGTTTACCCAGGGCAAAGAAATCAAAGCCTTACCAGAAGTAATTCAGAATGTAGAGGCAAACCAGGGGGAGTTGGCAGTGAAGGAATCCAGTAGAGATATACAACTGTTCTCATTTGGAAACCAGGCACCTCTACCTCAGGAAGAACAAAACCCTCTAACTAAAGAAATAAAAGAATTGAAACAAAGAATAACTGAGCATCTAGAACAGCACAAAAACAACAGAATAAGGCTACCTGCATTGAAGCTTGTTCCAAAGAAACAGCTAGCACAAGCATTAAAGATGCAAATATTGCAATATCAAGTATAAGCACCAATTCACTGCAAGAAACAAACCAACTAATGTACAGCACAGCTGCAGTTATAACAGAATACCTGGGATGCAAAATCAACAAAGTAGAAAAACAAACAATGCACCAGAAAAAGGAAGGTTAGACTAGAAAATAAGATCAGCAAGTTAAGATCACATGCAAGCAAGCTAGAACAGATGAAAGAAAAGAAGCTGAAGAACAAGAAGACCAAAGAATACCTAATCAAGAAATACCACTTAGAAACAAGGAAGATCAAGGAAGCACTGGAAATAATAAAGCAACAAATAACAGCTATAGCCAGGAAAATCAGTAGATATGAAGCTCGAATTGCAAACTATAGGCAGAACCTCCAATTTCAATCCAATCAGAAACGTTTCTACCAATCCATCAATGGAGAAACTGCAATGAATCAGTCAGTACCTGACAAGGAAGAAACAGTGCAGTTCTGGAAGCAGATATGGGATAACCCAAAGAAATACAACAAGGATGCGGCTTGGTTAAAAGAGGTGGATGCAAATAAAACAGAAGTTGAAATGAAAGAACTAGTAATAACAACAAAAATGGTAGAAAAAAGAGCAAAGAAAATCAAAAATTGGTCAGCACCAGGTGAAGATGAACTGCATGGGTTTTGGTTGAAATATCTAACTGTTATACACCCACTCATTGCCAAGCAGTTCAACAATATACTACAAGGAGGAGAAATTGAAAAGTGGCTAACAACTGGGAAAACCTACCTAATAATGAAAAATCCAGCAAAAGGGGCAACACCAGGTAACTACAGGCCAATTACCTGCTTACCAACAACATTCAAATTACTAACTGGTGTGGTAGCTGATGCAGTACAACAGCATCTAGTTGAAAACAATCTCTTTCCACCTGAGCAGAAAGGAAACCGCCCCAATAGCAGAGGAACAAAAGATCAACTCCTAATAGACAAAATGATCTTGGAAAACTGCAAGAGAAGGAAGACCAACCTGAATGTGGCATGGATTGACTACAAAAAGGCATTTGACTCTCTGCCACATGATTGGATAATCAAGTGCCTAGAAATAACAGGAGTCAGTAGAAACATCAGAAAATTTGTGCAAAGATCGATGGCACAATGGAAGACACAGTTGCAGATCAATGGTGAGAAGCTGGGAGAGGTTAATATCAAGAGAGGAATATTTCAAGGAGATTCATTATCACCATTACTATTTGTTATTGCACTGTTTCCTCTGTCAACAATACTGAATAACTCAGGACATGGCTATCAAACATCAAAAACATCTGCCAGACTATCCCACCTCCTTTACATGGATGATCTGAAGCTGTATGGAAAAACATCATCTGAAATAGAATCGCTGCTGAACACTGTCCGTATATATAGCCAAGATATTGTAATGGAGTTTGGCTTGGACAAATGTGCCACACTTACTATCAAACAAGGAAAAAATAGTGAAAACTGAAGGAATCAAGATGCCCACAAAAATAACATTAAGAGTCTGGATGAGGAAGAGTACTACAAATACTTGGGTATCCTTCAAGCTGACAACATCAAGCACACTGAAGTCAAGAAAAGATTAGAGAGTGAATACATCAAGAGAGTGAAGAAGATCTTAAAATCCAAACTCAATGGAGGAAATACCATAAAGGCAATCAACACCTGGGCATCCCAGTTATTAGGTACCACAGCTGGAATAGTCGGACTGGACTCAAGCAGAATTAAAAGCAATGGATAGGAAGACCAGAAAAATAATGACAATGAATCATGCCCTTCATCCACGCAGTGACATTGACAGACTTTATCTACCAAGGCAAATAGGTGGGCGTGGAATGCTACAAATACATCAGATGGTTGAAGAAGAAAAAATGGCTTTGGAAGAATATCTGAAGAACAATGATGAAGATGCACTGAAATTAGTATATCAGGAAGGCTTACTAACTACTGGAGAGACCAAACTGGCCTACAAGAAAAACCAAATGAAGAACAGAATAGAGGCATGGGAAGACAAAGCACTACATGGCCAATACATGAAAAAAATAGCTGGGAAAGCAGATAATAATAAAACCTGGCAATGGCTAAGAGCAGGAAAATTGAAGATAGAGACCGAGGGACTAATTCTGGCTGCACAAGACCAAGCCTTAAGGACAAATGCATACAAAGTCAAAATTGAGAAGACAGCAACAGACAGTAAGTGCCGCCTATGCAAAGAAGCTGAAGAAACAGTGGACCACCTGGTAAGCTGTTGCAAGAAGATTGCACAGACTGACTACAAGCAGCGGCATGACAAAGTAGCAACAATGGTGCATTGGAAGATCTGCAAAAAATATCATTTGCCTGTAAGTGAAAACTGGTGGGATCATAAAATAGAGAAAGTCATAGAAAATGATAAAATTAAACTGCTCTGGGACTTCAGAATTCAAACAGACAAGCATCTGCAACATAACACCCCAGACTTAACAATTGTCGATAAGAAAGACAAAAAAGTGTGGATAGTGGACGTGGCAGTGCCTGGAGATAGCAGAATAGAAGAGAAAGAACTGGAGAAGATAACAAAATACAAAGACCTACAAATAGAAATAGAAAGACTGTGGCAAAAGCAAGCAAGGGTAGTACCAATAGTAATAGGCTCCTTGGGTGCAATCCCAAAACAACTGGAGCACCACTTGAACACCATTGGCATTGACAAATTCGCTATTAGTCAATTGCAAAAGGCGGCCTTATTAGGAACTGCTTCCATCCTGCGACGATACCTGTAATACCATCAAACATCACATCTGCCTATCCCAGGTCCTGGGTAAGGACTCGATAGGTAGACAAAATGCCAAATCCAGTCTGAACATCTGGCTGACTGTGCGATGATCAATAATAATAATAATAATAATAATAATAATAATAATAACAACACTACCTTGACGTGGTTGTGGGGCTTGAGTACTCTGAGGAAGATGAGAGCTATGCCAGAGGTTCAACCATACTGGACAGGTCTCATCAGAGGAGTCAGACAAAGAGTGTCTCTCCCATAAAAAATATGGTGAGACGTAAATTTCAGAATGCCATACCGGCTCGGACGTCGCCCGGGTTAACAAGGTCCGCACTAGATATTGGAGTTCCATGGATATCTGGTGAAAAATGGGTTACAGGACTCAGGACTGTTGGCTGAGCAACCAGGGCCAGCAGCTGCAGAACTACTGGAAGAAAAGGTGTTTACCCGTCGCAGATATACAGTGATGGAAAACAAAGAAATAATGATCTGTTACTACAGATCAAGTCCAACAAGAAGAGGATATCTAAAATGAATGCACCAGTTCTGGAAAGAACAACATCCAGAATCAGAAATAACAGAACAGAGACTAGCAGATCAACGCCGATTTATAACATGAAATAAAGTATTTACAGAAACAGAATTGGACGAACTGCAAAGGTTGTACCCAGGGCAAAGAAATCAAAGCGTTACAAGAAGTAATTCAGAATGTAGAGGCAAACCAGGGGGAGTTGGCAGTGAAGGAATCCAGCAGAGATATACAACTGTTCTCATTTGGAAACCAGGCACCTCTCCCTCAGGAAGAACAAAACCCTCTAACTAAAGAAATAAAAGAATTGAAACAAAGAATAACTGAGCATCTAGAACAGCACAAAAACAACAGAATAAGGCTACCTGCATTGAAGCTTGTTCCAAAGAAACAGCTAGCACAAGCATTAAAAGATGCAAATATTGCAATATCAAGTATAAGCACCAATTCACTGCAAGAAACAAACCAACTAATGTACAGCACAGCTGCAGTTATAACAGAATACCTGGGATGCAAAATCAACAAAGTAGAAAAACAAACAATGCACCAGAAAAATGGAAGGTTAGACTAGAAAATAAGATCAGCAAGTTAAGATCACATGCAAGCAAGCTAGAACAGATGAAAGAAAAGAAGCTGAAGAACAAGAAGACCAAAGAATACCTAATCAAGAAATACCACTTAGAAACAAGGAAGATCAAGGAAGCACTGGAAATAATAAAGCAACAAATAACAGCTATAGCCAGGAAAATCAGTAGATATGAAGCTCGAATTGCAAACTATAGGCAGAACCTCCAATTTCAATCCAATCAGAAACGTTTCTACCAATCCATCAATGGAGAAACTGCAAGGAATCAGTCAGTACCTGACAAGGAAGAAACAGTGCAGTTCTGGAAGCAGATATGGGATAACCCAAAGAAATACAACAAGGATGCGGCTTGGTTAAAAGAGGTGGATGCAAATAAAACAGAAGTTGAAATGAAAGAACTAGTAATAACAACAAAAATGGTAGAAAAAAGAGCAAAGAAAATCAAAAATTGGTCAGCACCAGGTGAAGATGAACTGCATGGGTTTTGGTTGAAACATCTAACTGTTATACACCCACTCATTTCCAAGCAGTTCAACAATATACTACAAGGAGGAGAAATTGAAAAGTGGCTAACAACTGGGAAAACCTACCTAATAATAAAAAATCCAGCAAAAGGGGCAACACCAGGCAACTACAGGCCAATTACCTGTTTACCAACAACTTTCAAATTACTAACTGGTGTGGTAGCTGATGCAGTACAACAGCATCTAGTTGAAAACAATCTCTTTCCACCTGAGCAGAAAGGAAACCGCCCCAATAGCAGAGGAACAAAAGATCAACTCCTAATAGACAAAATGATCTTGGAAAACTGCAAGAGAAGGAAGACCAACCTGAATGTGGCATGGATTGACTACAAAAAGGCATTTGACTCTCTGCCACATGATTGGATAATAAAGTGCCTAGAAATAACAGGAGTCAGTAGAAACATCAGAAAATTTGTGCAAAGATCGATGGCACAATGGAAGACACAGTTGCAGATCAATGGTGAGAGGCTGGGAGAGGTTATATCAAGAGAGGAATATTTCAAGGAGATTCATTATCACCATTACTATTTGTTATTGCACTGTTTCCTCTGTCAACAATACTGAATAACTCAGGACATGGCTATCAAACATCAAAAACATCTGCCAGACTATCCCACCTCCTTTACATGGATGATCTGAAGCTGTATGGAAAAACATCATCTGAAATAGAATCGCTGCTCAACACTGTCCGTATATATAGCCAAGATATTGTAATGGAGTTTGGCTTGGACAAATGTGCCACACTTACTATCAAACAAGGAAAAATAGTGAAAACTGAAGGAATCAAGATGCCCCACGAAAATAACATTAAGAGTCTGGATGAGGAAGAGTACTACAAATACTTGGGTATCCTTCAAGCTGACAACATCAAGAACACTGAAGTCAAGAAAAAGATTAGAGGTGAATACATCAAGAGAGTGAAGAAGATCTTAAAATCCAAACTCAATGGAGGAAATACCATAAAGGCAATCAACACCTGGGCAATCACAGTTATTAGGTACACAGCTGGAATAGTGGACTGGACTCAAGCAGAACTAAAAGCAATGGATAGGCAGACCAGAAAAATAATGACAATGAATCATGCCCTTGCATCCACGCAGTGACATTGATAGACTTTATCTACCAAGGCAAATAGGTGGGCGTGGAATGCTACAAGTACATCAGATGGTTGAAGAAGAAAAAATGGCTTTGGAAGAATATCTGAAGAACAATGATGAAGAGGCACTGAAATTAGTATATCAGGAAGGCTTACTAACTACTGGAGAGACCAAACTGGCCTTCAAGAAAGACCAAGTGAAGAACAGAATAGAGGCATGGAAGACAAAGGCACTACATGGGCAATACATGAAAAAAATAGCTGGAAAAGCAGATAATACCAAGACCTGGCAATGGCTAAGAGCAGGAAAATTGAAGAAAGAGACCGAGGGACTAATTCTGGCTGCACAAGACCAAGCCTTAAGGACAAATGCATACAAAGTCAAAATTGAGAAGACAGCAACAGACAGTAAGTGCCGCCTATGCAAGAAGCTGAAGAAACAGTGGACCACTTGGTAAGCTGTTGCAAGAAGATTGCACAGACTGACTACAAGCAGCGGCATGACAATGTAGCAACAATGGTGCATTGGAAGATCTGCAAAAAAATCATTTGCCTGTAAGCAAAAACTGGTGGGATCATAAAATAGAGAAAGTCATAGAAAATGATAAAATTAAACTGCTCTGGGACTTCAGAATTCAAACAGACAAGCACCTGCAACATAACACCCCAGACTTAACAATTGTCGATAAGAAAGACAAAAAAGTCTGGATAGTGGACGTGGCAGTGCCTGGAGATAGCAGAATAGAAGAGAAAGAACTGGAGAAGATAACAAAATACAAAGACCTACAAATAGAAATAGAAAGACTGTGGCAAAAGCAAGCAAGGGTAGTACCAATAGTAATAGGCTCCTTGGGTGCAATCCCAAAACAACTGGAGCACCACTTGAACAACATTGGCATTGACAAATTCGCTATTAGTCAATTGCAAAAGGCGGCCTTATTAGGAACTGCTTCCATCCTGCGACGATATCTGTAATACCATCAAACATCCACATCTGCCTATCCCAGGTCCTGGGTAAGGACTCGATAGGTAGACAAAATGCCAAATCCAGTCTGAACATCTGGCTGACTGTGCGATGATCGATAATAATAAAGTTGGAAGGGACCTTGGAGATCATCTGGTCCAACTCCCTGCTCAGGCAGGAAACCTTATACCATTTCAGACAGATGGCCATCCAGTCTCTTCTTAAAAACTTCCAGTGTTGGAGCATTCACCATTTCTGGAGGCAGGTTGTTCCACTGGTTAATTGTTCTAACTGTCAGGAAGTTTCTCCTTAGTTCTAGGTTGCTTCTCTCCTTGATTAGTTTCCACCCATTGCTTCTTGTCCTGCCTTCAGGTGCTTTGGAAAATAGCTTAATTGCCTCTTCTTTACGGCAGCCCCTGAGATATTGGAATACTGCTATCATGTCCCCCCTCGTCCTTCTCTTCATTAAACTAGACATACCCAATTCCAGCAGCCCTTCCTTATATGCTTTAGCCTCCAGTCCCCTAATCATCTTTGTTGCTCTTCTTTGTACTCTTTCTAGAGTCTCAGCATCTTTTTACATAGTGATTGGTCCCCCACACCCACAGTGCATTTATTTCTCTGCTGTAAACTTTGTAATCAAAGCCTCCTGGCTTGGTACAAGTGGTGAACAAGATGGTAGTCTTTGGGTTGAAGCTCAGCTCAGTGTTTTAAGTTTATTTTTGACATGGGCGGGGGGAAAAATGAACTAGTTCTTTAGAACCATACTGGCATGGTGAGTTAACTGCATGAAGGCAAAACTATTAGTTGGATTCGTAAGTTATGTTGAATTGGGATAACATGAACTCATTTCACCTGCCTCCTTTTGTGCCTTTGAGTCAATGTTGACTCTTGGCAGCGACCTGCAGTCTTCTTGGCAATGTTTTTGCCATTGTCTTTTTTGTAGAGCTGACAGACAGGGACTGGCTCAAGATCAGCCAGCTGGCCTTGAGCCTACAAGCCTAGAACTCACTGTCTCTTAGTTTCTAGCCTGGTGCTTTAATGGCTACACCAAACTGGATCTCCCATTGTCCTTCCTGAACAGAAAGAAAGGAAAGTATTTTGGGATGCTCAAATTGCTGAGGGATCCTGCTTGGTGGATCTGCATTCTGGAGAAAACAATGGAATTTGTTCAGATTTGACAAAGAAAGCATTGAAAGAATGTGTGGTATCCCTGAGGCAGTCTATTGCGATGAGACTTGTGTGGTCAATTTAGATAGACTGACAAATAAGTTGTGGCCAACGGACACCAGCTTCTGCTTCTCCCGTTGAGCTAGCACTTCCAGTAAACAAAGTATTCCACTTTTTCCTTCCAGGGGAACAATCTTGAATCAAGATACACTTTACCTCATATTCATCTGGGGGTGGGATGAGGAAATGGGGGAGCTGCTGAATGAAAGGGACAGCAAGACACTTCCCACCCAAGGAGAGACTGGCAAAACATCAGGTGTCCTTTCTAGGAAGGAGCAATGGCAAATGAAAAGTTACCAAGCTTACTTAGTCTGTCACAGAAAAGGACCTAATAAACTTTAACGTTGGGCAATGTTGAGCTTTAGGGTTTTGTGACTGTAGTCTAGACACAGATTTCCTGATGTTTTGCTGGCAAAATGTCAGGAAACTTGTTGTCTAGACCATGGTAAGAAAAATCCTGAAGTACAACACTGCCCAACTGATACTGTGAAAACCTACTTCAAACATGTTCTTGAATATGGGGAGGAAGATAAAAATTTAATGGAAAGCTATTCCAAATCCCCCACATCAATCATAGCATCTAACTGCCTAGGTACATCTGGAGCATTGACGCAGAAAATTTGCCAAATCCATCTGTGTCCTTAAGAGGAACTGTACTGTCTATCTCCTTTAGAGAAAATCAGAAGCTTGAAGAATTGTAGGAACATGAATTCTGGGGGGGGGGGAAGGGCACAGGTTATAGCTATAAACTGCTTGGAAAGGAAATATGGTAATGGAAGAATGCAGAAAATGGTTAAAGCCAATTCTGCAACAGATCCATTTCCTAAAGTATGAATAAAGGCTAAATTATCACTAATGCACTAGCTTGTTACAGAGAAATTAAGGCCATTTAGATGCCGAGATCAGACTTAGACCACTCAGAAAATAAAACTAATGCAAGTTGTGACCTATTGCTCCAACAAAAATACTACCTGAAGCATCTGGCCCCTTATTTCAATTCTCCTGGGCTTCTCAGCTTCTTGGAAATACTAAACCTGGGCTGGGAGGTGGTACACTCCACTCCATATACAAACTTCTGTATTTTGTTTTTAAAAGGGTCAAACATTGCTGTCTGTAGCAGAGAGAGGGGTAGGAGGGACTCCTTCCTCTACCTGACAGAGAGTAAGTCTTCACTGAGAAGTGTAAATGTGGCAATGACCTTTGGAGACAGGGGGAAGAGCCATAGCCTAGACAGCATCTCAGAAGCAAAATCTGTGTCCAAAGGAGGGTTGGGAGTGTAGAACAGTGGTTCTCAACCTTTTTAATGCCGCGACCCCCAACCGGTCATAAGTCGAGGACTACTCAACCGGTCGTAAGTCGAGGACTACTCAACTGGTGCAGCACCGTTTGCAGAATGGGACTTTTGGCGGGCTCAGCAGGGCAGAGACCGCCTGGACAATTCCTATTGGCTTTGGAAAGCCAATAGAATTAGACTCTATTCAAGAGAGTCTATTCTATTGGCTTTCAAAAGCCAATAGAATAAAAGGGAGTAGCACAGCTAAGGAAAAGGGGAAAAAAATGGTGGACTGCGTTGTTTGGCAGAAACTACCCATGAAATGGTCATTCCACCCCAAATGGGGTCCCAACCCACAGGTTGAGAACCACTGGTGTAGAAGGATCTCAGAAGAGCCCCCTGTGCAAAATTCTGCTACTGTAATCTTAGAATGAAGGTAAAGTTAGTGCTCATGGTTGGGGCTTCTTATGTGAACTATCTCACCTGGCTTTCAATCTTGAGTAGCTGTTTCCTGAGATTCTTTCTCCCACTCCACCCCTCCTCCAGACTCAGATTTCTTTTATTAGGCCACAGTCTAGACTGTGGCTTTTCCTTCATCTCCCAAGGTCATTCTCGCATACCATTGCATGAAGATGGGAAGCCTGTTGAAAGGTTGAACGGTATATGGTGTCTCTTTGTTGGCGAGTTTGACCTGTGTACTGTCAATTTCGGTCAGCACAACAAGTTGGATAGTTTGGAAACTGCTACCTCCTGTCTTTAAAAAGGGCAACTATTTTGAATATACATTGAAGCGGTATTTCAGCGAACTCCTTGCACATATATCCAGTTGAAATTGAGGAGGGTTAATATTGTCGGAAGGATTTACAACCCCTGCTGTTTTCAACCAATTTTGCAAAGAAAAAAAAAATGCAGAGAAGTTTCTGCAGTAAGTTTATGGATGAATCTCTTACCAAACCAAACATCAAATCTCTGAGCAGATTTAATTGAATTGGTTGGTTCTAAGATCTCAAGCTGCATGTTTGAACTAAAACATTCTTTTTTTGAATTTTGATTTTTTCGCATCCAAGTTGAATTGGATCAAAGTTGATTTGTACAGGCCTTACCATAACACTAATATTAATTATCAGAGAAGTTGAAAGTCTGACTTTGAAGACAAATGTATGAGATGACTCCATAACTGTATGGGGCGGGGATATTTTCCAATTCTTGTTCATATAGAAAACTTCTGGATATGGTTCCAAAGATGTGGACATTTCTTGAGATTTCTTTTTCAAAATGCCAGATTCCACAGCCTTATTTTTACATATCTTTTAAAATCATAATTTCATTCCTCATGGGTACCAAGTATCAAAGAAACTACTTTAATCTTACTGTTAAATTTTCTTTAGGGACATAAACCAGGCATCCACTGTTTTACACTAAAACTTTTTTAAAAAAGCAATCTTTCAATCTTCAGTAATTTGAATGCACATGGAGAATTCATAGGTAAAAGCCTGGTTTTACTGAGAGAAGTAAGGGTAAAACTAATTCACAACAATCCCTGAGAGTCCAAAAAGGATTTGAAACATTTTGAGACAACTCTCTATCCAAATTTAAGGATTATAGAGAAGATCAAGAAGAATTCAATCTCATGGGGTGCCATAAACAATTTGATATGCAAGGTTTTTCTCTTCCTAAAGTGGTCTCCGTACCATGATCAGACTCAAAACTTTAATTCAATTGCTTCAAATAGTACATTTATAAGGATGATGATTTGCCCATCTCAGCAAAGAAATGTACAAGTATAACAGTGTGAAAGCCTTCAGAGATGGCTCAAGAACAGCGGAGGCCTTTTCACGAGGTAGCTTTTCATGCTTTAGTGCAGTGGTTCTCAACCTTTTTAATGCCATGACCCCCAACCGGTCGTAAGTCGAGGACTACTCAAGTGGTGCAGCACCGTTTGCAGAATGGGACTTTTGGCGGGCTCAGCAGGGCAGAGACAGCCTGGACAATTCCTATTGGCTTTTGAAAGCCAATAGAATTAGACTCTATTCAAGATAGTCTATTCTATTGGCTTTCAAAAGCCAATAGAATAAAAGGGAGTAGCACAGCTAAGGAAAAGTGGGAAAAAATGGCGGACTGCGTTGTTTGGCGACCCCCGTGAAATGGTTATTCGACCCCAAATGGGGTCCCGACCCACAGGTTGAGAACCACTGCTTTAGTGGAAAGAAGAAGTCTTCCAGATACTAAAAAATTAGAGACTGATGGACTGCAAATATATCGTGAATAGCCTGTCACCAGAATCATTAAAGGGTAGAGGCTAAGACACAAAAGAGAAGTATCACATTGACAAAAGGGTAATTTTTGGTTCTCAGTTGATCAGTTCTCACAACTGCTTCTTTGTCTCTCTGTCTCTCTTACCCATCTTACAGCTATAGAAACAATACAGAGCTGCAGATTAAATTATGAATTATTGCTCATGCTGGCCATGCATGTTATATTTATCTCTGGTAAGCATAAAACGATTTTCCGAAGGGCTAATCTGTCTCTGAATTCTGTTCAACCTCTGTATTCATTGGCAGTGGCAGGTCACACGAAACATGTGTGTTTACCACGAGAAGACAGTTTCCCTAAGACTCCTTTAAACTCTCTTTAGAAAAAAAAAAAAAATAAGCTGTTGTCAAGTCTCCAGCCTCTCCCCTGTCAGTTATTCTTTCTGTTGCAATTGCTTTATATAGCCACAACCCTAGGCCTCCAAGGTATCAGATAGCTTTCTATCACATATCAGTAACTTAGTAGGTTTTGCATTATTGCCCCATCAGAAGACACGGCAATGAAACTGGAAGCCAGAGACATCTGTGTGCTGATGCTATCGATATATTTTTTTTTTTTTAAAAAAAATTCCACATTCCGACTGAAGTTCAGTTTTAGCATTATAATAAACTGCAAAGACCACAGTGGCTGAAAAGAAAAACCAAACTACCTTTCTGACTTCCTTTTTTTTTTTTTTTTTGGTTCTCTTATCTCTCCTTAGCAGGGAGGTCCATCTTTCTATCCACACGATTATCTCTCTACCCAGCTGCCAAGTGAAATGTTTTTGTTCCTGCCCTATTGATGGGACAGCCATTTTTAATCTCTACTTGCCCTTACCTAAGATGGCACGTGCCTCCCAATCTCATTTTTAATCTTTCATAAACCTGACTTTTGCCTATCTGTATTCATCTCTTCATTTTAAAAGAGGATACACTTCCCCCCCCCACAGACACATTTTCCTCTTAATTGATTTCTTTGCTTGGCATTAATATCTCTGCTGCATTGTGAGCGTACATAAAGCAAGCTCACATTAAATTAAGCAGGTTAAAAAGGATGTAATATTGGAGCACTGATACCAGCGTATAAGAGTGTGCTAAATTGCAATCTCATCCTCAGAATCGCCACGTCAATGATCATTCATTGTGAAACAGATCTTTAAGGTCATCACACCCGAACCCCCAAATAATTTTCTAACCTCTATTGATGTTTCCCTAGAAAAAGATGGGCAATCAAGGTGGTCAGTTCTGCTATCAACCAACACTTAGTATTAAGGAACCTTTAAAAAGTTTTAAGTAGAAACTCTTCCTTGCAGTTTCTACCACTCAACAGAGAGTAAGTCTGCTCCATCTTCCGGGTGATAATAGTTGAAGGCAGCCATCAGTTCTACTTTTAATCTTCTTTTCCCCAGGCAGTTCCTTCAACCATTCATCATGGGATCCTTCTCCATCCAGATTGCTCTGGTTCATCTCTCCATCTGTTATTCTGTAACATTTTTTACAAAGGAAGCACATTTGTATTAAACCTTGTTGGAAGCCTACCAATTGGTGCTTTTGGTCATGAGTCCAGGAAGACTTCTGTTACTTCTGCATGGTCTCCTGGCTGCTGCATGCTTGGGGATGATCTCCTTTAGCCTTTGGTCTAATTTTAATCTGTGCAAGGAAACCAGTTCACGTTAAGAACCACTTGACCCTTTCTTGGCAACTTTGGCATGGGAAAGGCAGAAGGACATCTCAGAAAAAAAGAGAAACATGGAAACGTCTACCCCACAATGTCTCTGCCATTGTTTCCTTCAACCACACCCAGCCTTGGGAGATGGCCCTTGGCTAAGGAGTTTGGAGTTTGGAGACTCAACTCACCTCCACCCCACCTCTGTTTTAGATCTAGAAGAATGGATACAAAAAAACACCGAACTATGTAGAGATCGCTTGATTATTGGAAGGTGTATAAAAAGAGGAGCATGTGGATATTGTAGTAGTTGTGTGAGGTACTCTGATGAGCGTGTTCAATTTTACTTATCTAGTATATGAAGAATAGAAGCTCTAAAAGCCAACATTTATCTCAGAGGTAGATTGAAACCAGATTTTGAAATAAAATGCCAAAGTGAATAATTCTATTACAGGGAGTCCTCGACTTGCAACCATAATGAAATTTCAGTTGTTAAGTGAGACATTTGTTAAGTGAGACATTTGTTAAGTGAGACATTTGTTAAGTGAGTTTTGCCCCATTTTATGACCTTTCTCGCTTCAGTCGTTAAGTGAATCACTGAAGTTGATAAGTTAGTAACCTGGTTGTTAAGTGAATCTGGCTTCCCCATTGACTTTGCTTGTCAGAAGGTCGCAAAAGGGGATCATGTGATCTTGGGATACTGCAGCCGTGATAAATATGAACCAGTTGCTAAGTGTCTGAATTTTGATCACATGATCATGGGGATGCTGCAAAGGTCATAACTGTGAAAAACGGTCATAAAGTGGGGTTGGGATTTGGGTTGGGATTAGGGTTAGGGTTGCGGTTGGGGTTTTTCCAAATAACATTTTCAATATTTAGCAAACAGCATAATGTCTGGATACATGTATTTCACTAACAATAATGGTATAGTTAATTATCATAAACAATATGTTAATTCATCACTCAATAGCCTTCTTCTTACTAATATATATTCAAAATTACATATCACATTCCTTTCTCTCTGTTTTTCTAGCCCTGTATAATTACTTTTTAATAATAGGTTTAACTATATACATGCGTACATATTTATTTTTATACATAATACGTATACACACCTTTACTGATCAAACTTTGTTTTAAAAAAGCAACTGCCCTGGAAATTATTACAAGCGCAGAATGACATTGATTCATTCCTCTTGGATGTTCTCTCGTCTGTCTTCCAATTAGACAAATTGTGTGTGTGTGTGTTATTTTAAAGTTTGTTTTTCTTTTCTCTAAAAGTAACCAAATTGGTATTAACTATTCAAGATGTAATCTCCACAGCAGGAAGCAGCAGATCAGATTCATCTTAAATAACGAAGGAACGGCAGAACTGCAAGTGGAATGCATTTTCTTTCCTATCAATTATTTTTATGTCAGTTTAATGCTCAGAAAAGTTACTGAGTGGCTGTGCGGGAGAAATAAGCCCTCCATTTACTCCCATGTTTATTAGAAAAACATTAGTGTTTTGCTGTCATTCCTGGAAGCTCCATTTTGGCTACTTATGACTGTCAGTTTACAAATGCCCCTTGCTTGATTACGTTGCCCTAACTTTTCAGTTTAATGGAAGCAGATATTACCTGAATCTAAGCTTTGTTAATCAACATTTCAGAGACCCGTATATATATGGCTCAGCTCCTTCTCTAAGCCCTATTCAAGCAAGGTAGGATTGATGACATTAGTTTTTTTGGTCTACCTGACTCTTGACTTTCTGCTTAGACTCTGCTCCCCCACCCTGGGCTCCCTGCAGATGCAGATATAGCTTTGAAGACTCAGGATGAAATGTGTGATGTTGTTCGCCTTAAAAGCACATCTCAGCCAAAGATGAAGACATTTATGAAGAATTTGTGTGCCTGATCACTGGAGACTTTTAAAAAGAGACTGGATAGCCATTTACCAGAAATCGTATAGGTCTCCTACAAGAGCAGGGGATTGGACTAGATGACCTCTAAGGTACCTTCCAAGTCTGTTGCTGTTACTGTTCAAACTTCATCTCATTCCCACACAAACCTGGGATGGTTTTGTTGGATGCGTTAGAGGAGGATGGCTGAGGTGCCAGGTTTTTGCTTTTATTGTGTTTTGGAGTTTGATTGCTATTATGAGGCACCCACAGCTGTATTTCTTATGATGAGCAGTCATATTAGTCCTTTAAGTAAATAAACAGGCCACTTTTTAATGCTGCTCATGTGTAAACAAATCTCATTTTACCTACCGAGAATATTTTTTTGCAGAGCAAAATGCCATGAATATAGACTCTATTGATAGTGATTATGTCAAAAACTGCTAGTATCTATGGAGTCATTGTCCTGGGCTAAAGTAATTTGTACAAAACAATTTCTGTTTGGAAAAACAGCTTACAGAATCAAATATAGTAGGAGGCTGAAACACTTCCTTTACTGAAGAGGCAGCGATTTATGTATCTTGACTTTAAATCATTGAGAATTTCTGTTTGATAGATAGAAATTAGCAACTTGAATTGGGTTTAGGAACAAAGTGGAAGATTTTGCAAGGATTCCAGACAATGTTATTTATGACTTGGAAAATCACATCTGTCAGCAGTCTAGCCACATGTGAACTTTGTTCCAGGGTAATTCTATATAGAACACACTGTAATTTAAGTAAGAATGTATTAAGGAATGAATGATTATTACTTCAGAAAGGGACAATTCATGATTTGTCCTTCCAGGAACTGGTTTCAAGAACACCTCAAAATGGTTCACTTCAGAGATGGGGCCTTTTCTGGAACAAAACCATAATTATTCAGCCCCCTTCCTTGGGAGATGGTCCCCTTGTTATAGTGTTTAATCTAGACAGTGAACACGATTGTAATATAGTGGTCTCTTAATGATGTTTTCTGATTTTGTTTAGGTAAATGTTTTGGTGGCTGCCAAACATTACCAATAAATGTCCCCTCAGTTTACCAGAAGTTAAGTTTGACACGAGGGCGTCTTTATTTGCTAACATTTAGGACCACAACTGAGCCCCAAATTTCTGTGGCTCAGTGAAATAGTTGTTACGTGAGTTTTGCCCCATTTTATGACCTTTCTTGCACATTCTTGCAAAGTTGGAATTGATTGATTGAACTTTTTAGTCCCACCCAGTCTGCCGTTACCACTGCAGCCATGCCCAGCCAATTGGCCACGCCCAGCCAATTGGCCATGCCCAATGGGCCACACCCACCTGGCACTCGACGATGCACAAGTGGGTTTTGGGTTGCAGTTTGGGCAACCCCTGCAGTTGTTAAGTTAATGACATGGTTAAGTAAATCTGGCTTCCCCATTGATTTTGGTTGTCAGAAGGTCGCAAAAGATGGTCACATGACCCCGGATCATTGCCACCATCATAAATGTGAGTCAGTTGCCAAGCACCTTAGTTTTGATCATGTGCCTATGGGATGCTGCAATGATTGTAAATAATAATAATAATAATAATAATAATAATAATGTTGGAAGGGACCTTGGAGGTCATCTAGTCCAAACCCCTGCTCAGGCAGGAAACCCTATACCAGTGATGGCGAACCTTTTAGAGACTGAGTGCCCAAACTGCAACCCAAAACCCACTTGTGCATCGTCGAGTGCCAGGTGGGTGTGGCCCATTGGCTGGGCGTGGCCAATTGGCTGGGCATGGCTGCAGTGGTAACGGCAGACTGGGTGGGACTAAAAAGTTCAATCAATCAATTCCAACTTTGCAAGAATTTTTTTTCCCGTGAGAAGTTGAAATTGACTGATTGAACCTTTTTTTCTTTTTTGCACATGGCGGCGGAGGCCTAAAGCGAAAAGGTTTTATAAAACCCAGCTGAAGGCCTAGGACTGGGGCGACGATGCGCGTGCCCACAGAGAGGGCTCTGAGTGCCACCTCTGACACCCGTGCCATAGGTTCGCCACCACTGCCCTATACCATTTCAGACAAATGGCTGTCCAGTCTCTTTTTAAAAACTTACAGTGTTGGAGCATTCACAGCTTCTGGAGGCAAGTTGTTCCACTGATTAATTGTTCTAACTGTCAGGAAGTTTCTCCTTAGTTCTAGGTTGCTTCTCTCCTTGGTTAGTTTCCATCCGTTGCTTCTTGTTCTGCCTTCAGGCGCTTTGGAAAATAGCTTGACTCCCTCTTCTTTGGGCAGCCCCTGAGATATTGGAACACAGCTATCCTGTCACTCCCCTAGTCCTTCTTTTCATTAAACTAGACATACCCAATTCCTGCAACCGTTTCTTATATGTTTTAGCCTCCAGCGGTCATAAGTCACTTTTTTTCAGTGTGTTTTGTAACTTTGAACAGTCACTAAATGAATGGTGGTAAATTGAGAACTAACCCAGTATATATTCATTAACTCATGTGGCAAATTTGGCTCTGTTTTACTCCTATTTTAATTATTACTTGATTTATATACTGTCAATGGATTCTTCCCAATTCACCACAATTAAAATTAAAACAAAATAATACACCTTCATGAGGAGAATCCATATCATAAATCCATAATGAAATTACAGTTGTTGGTGGTTCACCATTCCCCAGATGCCTTGTCTTCTAGATTAATGTGGAAACAAATTACAATAGAAGAACAGCTATGTGAAAGGGAAATTGGCCAGAAGAAATAAATTTACCCACCTTTCCTTCACATTGATGAATTTATGAGCTCTGTGCATGTGTGTTTTGGGTAGAGGGCTACTGTGATTATAAGTCAGGCGCATGCATAACGAAGTGTATGCACTTTACATATACATGTTCATGTGTGATCGTATGGAGAAAAAGGATTCAATTCCCAACATTTGAAATCCAGGATTTTATGATTAAAAAGAAGAAAAAAAAAAAACCTTCCCATAGTGGAATTTCCCCCCTTTCTCTCTTCCCACCTCCTGCAGTCACCAAATGCTTATAGTGAATGTTATTCTATGATATGAGAGGAAGCATGTGGTTGGGTTTTACATGCACAGTTCATGTCCACAGTTTGAAACTCGCCCACCAGCACTTGTGCAAGAAGGGAAAATCAGAGTCCATTTTTCTTGTTGTTTTGAACTTGACAGGCTACATGCCGCCTTGAATTGTGAAGATTTGCACATAGTTTTTCTCATACTATCAGGAGTTGTCTGCAAGAGCTTGCTTATGTATACGGTCAGCTCCTTACATCGGTTAGTATGAAAGTGCCCTGGTTCTCCTTGTGTTACATTAGAGTTCCCCAACCTTTCCAGCTTTGCTGACTGACTGAAATGGAACGGGTCCGCACGAGCAGTGGATACACTTGCGTGCAGCTCCATTTGCGCGAGCAGTGGGCACACATGCCCGTCGCTTGTGCACATGGAGCATGTGTGCATGCGGTCATCTGCTGCTCACGAAAGTGGGGATGTGTGTGTGCACGCTCACCTGCCACTTCCGTGACCCAGTTCTGAAGGACTCAAGGCCCAGTAGTGGGCCGCAGCCTGGGGGGGGGGGTTGGGGACCTCCGTGTTACACTTTCACTTTGCTCATCTTTTAGTGTATTCCCTTGCAAACTGTTGCACTGTTTCTCTACTGCCAAGTTTCACTCTGGAGACAGATTCAGTTTGGTGGCAAATGGGAGAGATTATTGAATCTAAATGGAGAGTGCCTTGGGAATTTCTAGATTAAAGCACCATTAATGTAAGACATTATTAAGAGGAAAAAAAAGGAAAGCCTTTACTGCCTAAACACAGGTGCTGCATAGCATTACATTGACAGATGTGCTTGAAGAGAAATGCTAATAATAGCTTTGGGTTTGGTCAGTCTTCTTTTCCCCTCCTTATTCCTTCCCCCTGTATCAATAAAAATTAAAGTCCTTTGAACTTTTTTTTCCCAAAAGGAGTGATAGAAAAAAAAAAACATACCTAGGAAGAATGTTGTTAAACAAACCGTCCTACTATAAAAGAACACAAAGTGCAGCAGATAGCCGAGGTTTTTTAGAAATGCTAAAGGAGGGAACTGATAAACGGTTAAAAAAAGATAGTAATAGGTCAGAAGAAGACCAGCCAAGAGGTCGAAAGTGTGACCAGAAAGAAGAAGTGTCTAGTCTAAGGAATATAACAGGCAAAGTGAAACTGCTATATTCTATACCAGTGTTTTTCAGACTTGGCAACATTAAGATGGACTTCGATTCCCAGAATTCCTCAGCCAGCTATGCTACACTGTTCTATATTATGCTGTATATTACACTGTATCAGGGGTCTTCAAACTTGGCCCTTTTATGACTTGTGGGCTTCAACTCCCAGAATTCCTCAGCCAGGCACCCTGACTGAGGAATTCTGGGAGTTGAAGTCCACAAATCATAAAAGGGCCAAGTTTGAAGACCTCTGCACTATATATTCTAGGGAGAAGAAGACATTAGATTGGCTGTTCAGGGAAGAGGAATGACAGAAACACTGCAGGCTTCTATTACTCCCCAAAACAACTTCCACCACATTCAATGGGTTTTAATCTCAGGAAAGTGGATTGAAGATTGCATTTACTATGTGTTAGTTAAATAACAGGCTCAGAATGTATATTGATTGTAGTCCTCGACTTATAAGTTCAATGGAGACCAGAATTTCCATTGCCAAACAAGATGGTTGTTAAGTGAGTCGCACCCAATTTTACAACCTTTCGCCAGAGTTGGTCAGTGAATCATAGCAGCGTTAAGGGAATCATGTAGTTAAGTGAATCCATCTTCTTCCATTGACTTTGCTTGTTGGAAGTCAGCTGGGACAGTCACAAATGGTGATCAGATGCCCCTAGGACGTTGCAATTGTTGTAAATACATGCTGGTTACCAAGCACCTGATTTCTGAACACGTGACTGTGGGGAATGCTACAATGGTCATAGGTGCAAGGACTGGTCATAAATCCCTTTTTTCCCAGTGTCATTGTAACTTTGAGCGGTTGCTAAATGAATGGTTGTAAGCCAAGGACTAATTGGTAAATAATGTCTGTAAAAATATGACTCCTGGGTATATTCATAGTATAAAATAAATAACTTACGACCACCAGGAGGATCCAAATAGGAAAATACTTTAATAAAACTGAGCTTTCATTGGAAACTTCCAACATCATCAGAGTTAAAAGGCAGTTAATGGGGACACTTTAAATAAGGTTAGCTAACGCTTGCACCCGGCTCCTAAACTGCGTCACCGGTCCTGGCCAGTTAATTTGTGTTCTAGTTGCTTCTTTGACGTCTGCACCCAGCCTTCCTCTATCACTCCTTTGAGCATGGAAAGAAGGGTGGTACGGGAGTAAATGCCATTAAAGGGGAGGAAGATGAAAGGATCTTAACAAAACTAAGAACCAAGACTGAGAGAGTGAGTAGGAATGCTCAAAGGAGTGATAGAGGAGGGCTGGTTGCAGATGTCAAAGAAACAACTAGAACACAAATTAACCGGCCAAGACCAGTGACGCGGTCTAGGAGCCGGGTGCAAGCGTTAGCTAACCTTATCTAAGGTGTCCCCATTAACTGCCTTTTAACCCTGACGATGCTGGAAGTTTCCAAAGAAAGCTCGGTTTTATTAAAGTATTTTCCTATTTGGATCCTCCTGGTGGTCGTAAGTTATTTATTTTATACAAGGACTAATTGTATATAGAATTCTATAATCAGTTCTATAGTTCCATCTTTCAGTAAAGAGTTCTGTATTTCCATTTGGGGCAATGCTGCTGAAGATATTGTCTGTAAGTGCATTTCTTTTTCTTTTGGCTTCCTTTTTTTGAAAACTAGGCAGTTAGCTGGATCAGGGATCCAGAAGGCCTTCTGTCCACACCTGCCTTCGGCAGAACTTTGAGGCAATCTGAGAATCCCAAAGGCTGAATTGAAAAGGGTGTGTGTGAGAGAGAGGGGGGGGGGAGAGGTAGAGGGAGGGAGAGAGGGAGAGAGAGGGGGGAGACACAGAGGGAAAGAAAGAGAGGAGATGGTGGGAGAGAGAGAGAGAGGGAGGGAGGGTGGGAGAGAGAGAGAGGGGGGAGGGAGAGAGAGGGAGAGAGAGATATGAGTTTATCCAGGACAGAGGGGAAAGCAAAAGGCCAGGAAGTGAACTTGCTTCCTCATCAGGCTTCCCTTCCAGGCTTCTTTCTTCTATTGATGGGTTGATGTGGGTGTGAATAGAGGGAGCAATGAAGGATTATCGTGGTCCTAATTCAGAGGCATGCGTTTTGCTTTGACTAATCTTGCCAGCTCATCCTCAATGCAGTCTAGGTTCTTGCTCAGGTGCAGATTCCAGAACCCATCATGGTTTGGGAGTCAACATGTGTATGCTGCATTTCTCCAAGGAGCTCAGTTTTTCTCAGGGAAAATGACATAGTCCCTTAAATACAATAGCTGGAACCCTCCGTTATGCAAAGTAATAATATATTTTATTTGATTTAGGTCTATTGTCAGCTATCAGCTCAATCATTATGGTTTATATTGCATAGTTCATACTTAAGAATCTAGACTATTATTCAATAAACCATGTTTAGGCCAAGCATGACAGTGTTTTTTTTTTCTTTAAAGAAAAAGTATGGTGCACCAGACTGGACTAAGACAACTCTGGACATCATGAATGAAACTTCACCCTTTTCTCCAACACAATATTTCCCCTCTGCAGCTAGCATCAAAGCCAGTATTAAATGGAGTAGCAGGGAAATCTTAGTAAAAAAAATAAATATATCAATAAATAAATGACTGCTCAAGGTTTTTTTTTTCAAACCACTGCTGCTAATGAAAAATTCCATTCATATGTGAGGAGGAATGATTTTTCTCAAAAGCAGAAGCCAGCAGAAGCATTTAATCTTGAGAGCTCATTACAAAGGGTTCATTGAATTGCATACGCAGAATATTGATGCCGAAAATTTATCCATTTGTGCATCTGTGAGTGTCAGAAACCTAGAACTCTGTAATCAGTGGCTTGAAAGGAATGAAGCAAGCAAAAAGTTCTGTTTTATTTTGTTTTAACTAGGCAAAAACATCTGTTGGTATTAGGCCAGACCAATTCCATTTACTGGTTTCATATTGCTGCCAATTGCAGAAGCCAATATTAGCATAATAGAAAGTTAGAATTTCTCTGATGATCAAGGACTGACTAGTCTGATCTTTAACTGTAGCAAATGAGCGGTGCCCATCCAGTCTTGGTTTAAAAATCTGTAATGAAGAAGAGTCTGGCATATTTGGCATTTTTGCTCCATATATGACCACCTTGCATTATCAGAAAATTCTTGGTAGTGTTCAGCCTGCTTCCAGTTGATGTAGTTAGCTGAAGTCTTCTTTTCCAGAATGCCCACTGATTGGGCAATTTTCCACATATTTGAATATGGATCTTGGATTGCTTTAAGGCTAAACACAGCACACCATTAAACTTTCTTCTAGAGTGAACATCATTTACATTGCCCTGTCTGGATAGAATTAGTGAACATTCCTAAAATTGTGTTCGTAATTGGACTCAATTCTCCTCATAGAGTTCAATCAAAACACTACTTTTCTGGATTTTATGCTATTGTTGTGATAATCTGGAATTGCACCAATTTTTAATGTGATTACACTTAGTTGGTGGGCTACTAAAATCAGGCATATTGTTATTGAAGTTTGAATGGAACCAAGTTGATATCAAATGCTAAATGGGGTCAGTTTTGGTTAGAATCTGGTTTGAGACCACTAGGAAATAAATGTTTGTAGGCTATACTAGGAATTTTTAAAAAAAAATCTCAGAAGAAAGTGATGGAAAACCCACATCTATATTATTGTCCCCAAAACTACATAAATACTGACATGAAATCATCTGGAAATGAACTTAATTCAGAGTAGAGTTATCCACCTCAGAATCTTCTGTTCTGTTTTTACACAACTGATTCTACCTAAATGTAGAATTTCATATTTATCTGTTTTGTTAGTTTTGAATTCATTTTTTCATTCAGTCCAAGTAATCTTGAATGCTGTTTTTGATTTCAGTTTGGTAAAATCTACAAATTTGTTGAGCAGTTTCTCTGTATATATTCCATAAGGTAGGGAATGAGCTTTGGGCCTTCAGGATTCCCAACAGAGATCCCTCTGAGGCCATTTTTTCCCAATGTTAGCAATTTTAAGATTCCTGGACTTCAACTCCCAGAATTCCCCTGCCAGGATGCTGGCTGAGTAATTCTGGGAGTTGAAGTCCAGACCTCTTAAAGTTGCCAGGTTTGGAAACATTGTGTGAAGGATGAACAATAGGACAGACTTATTTCTGTGGGACAATAACACAATTCAAACATAAAAGTTCATAGGAAACTGCCTTATAATGTTGGTATAGCAGTGGTAGAAGATAAGAATGCAAGCTAATTAATATTTCCTCAATTGTTGAAACAGGTATAACTAGCATGACCAGAGGGATAGAATCAAGATCACGTGAAGTATTAATACCACTTTACAATGCCTTGGTAAGGCCACACTTGGAATACTGCATCCAGTTTTGGTCACCATGATGTAAAAAAGATGTTGAGACTCTAGAAAGAGTACAGAGAAGAGCAACAAAGATGATTAAGGGACTGGAGGCTAAAACATATAAGGAACGGTTGCTAGAATTGGGTATGTCTAGTTTAACGAAGAGAAGAATAAGGAGGGACATGATAGCTGTTATGTCCCGAGCCTTGCAAACGGCTCGGGCGTTTGCAGGCAGTCCCGGGCAGGTGCAAAGCTGCCCGGGACCAGACAGGCTGTCGCCAGCGCTGTGCGCATGCGCGGGTGCTGGCGCGGGAAAAGTAACCCATTTACCCGGGAGTTGCCTATATAAGAGGCTTGCGAGGCGTTTGGGCGAGGCTGAAGCCATCTTCATTGTAAGCTGAACGCTGAATAAAGGAAACTGAGAACTTCAACTGCTTCTCGTGTCTGCTTCCCGCCAAGGACTCAACACTGGCGACGAAGGAGGGATGCCTTGCACTACCTGGAAAGGAAGAAGTGTAAGCTTACCCAAGGAGTCCTGAGCGGCGAAAGAGGAACGGCGTCGACTCGGCAGCTGCCCGCCAATCCGGTGCGCATTCGGGGGTAGGCTGGCTGATAGACCCGTCTCATGAAGATCCGAAGATGGCGAAAATCGGAAGGCTTTCGGAATTCGACGTCTCACATCCAGAGCGGTGTGAGTTCTACGTATCCAGAATGGAGAACTACTTTCAAGGCAAACCAAGTGAGGGAAGATAGCTTGAAGGCTGCCACCCTGCTTTGCGTTTGCGGCCAAGACGCCTTCGAAATTGCAGAAAACCTTGCAGCACCTGTCCCAGTAGAGTCTGTAAGCTACGCAGACCTGAAGAAGCTGCTGAAGGAGCACTTCCACCCCAAGGTGTCCGTTATCTCATGGAGCCACACCTTCGAACAGAGGGATCAACGGTCCGGTGAGTCAGCCAAGGAATACATCGCCGCGTTACGGAAGGCCGCCAAGCCCTGCGAGTTCAAGGACCTCGAGGAACGACTGAGGGACCGATTCGTGTGCGGGTTAAGGCATCGAAAGCTACAACAGAGACTTTTCGCTAAGGAAGAATTATCCTTCCAAGACTCCTTAAGGGAAGTCACCGCAGAAGAAGCAGCAGGCGGCGCCGTCAAGAACATGCGGCCGATCAGAAGCAGTGCAGAGGGTGCGTCCGTGCACCAGGAAGACGTCCGACGAAACTCCGAGGAGGATCCGGACGAAGAAGTCGACCGTCTACACCCCGTGAAGGAAGAGAACCAGAAGGGAAGCTCTTCGGCTCCGCTCAAGTGCATCGGCTGTGGAGGTCGCCACAGGAGAACCGACTGCAAGTTCCGCTACGCTACCTGCCGGGCATGCGGTAAACAAGGGCACATTGCAGCTGTGTGCCTGGGCCGACGAAAGGCACAACCCCAAGAAGAACGCCTGAAGGGTACCAGACTCCCCAGCCAGAATAGGGTAGGTTTTTGCGCTTCGCGAAGAAGCATCTGTAGGACAGGCACACACAAGCCCATGAAGAAAAAGCTGTCACTCAACGTGAAGCTACAAGGGGTTCCATTATCTATGGAACTAGACACCGGGTCTGCCCTTTCCATCATTTCATTGCATACATTTAGGAAGATTTGTTCCAGTAGTGGGACTAAGGCCAAGTTAAGGCCTTCTGATATTGTATTAACTGATTTTCAGAACTCAAGAGTGTGTGTTAAGGGGGAGGCCACCATTAACGTGCAATACAAGAGTTTTGAAGGTCCACTAGACTTGTTAGTAGTAGGGGGTGAAAGAACGAGTCTCATAGGACTCGATTGGTTTGAGGCCCTGGGGATACACGTCACAGGAATCAACAGCTTACAAACACTCGACCTACAGGAAGTCTGCAAGGAATTTGCAGATGTTTTCAGCCCCCAGCTGGGCACATTCAAAGGACCACCTGTGTCCTTAAAGCTAGACCCCACTGTCACTCCCATTAGGATTAAAGCCAGAAGGGTCCCTTTTGGCTTTTAAAAGTAAGATTGACACTGAATAGGACAAACTAATCAAAACAGGGAAATCCTATAGAACCTGTTTGATTCCAGCCCGTGGGAGACCCCCAGTGTCAGCCTCTAAGGCAAATGGGACCTTCGCATTTGTGTGATTACAAATGCACACTCAATAAGGCATTGCAGCAACATGCCATCCTGTTCCTGGGTCAGTCATCCTGCCTCTCTCAAGGGGGTGAGTGTTTTGCAAAGCTTGACCTACTCAAGCATATCAACCAGCTGCTGTGATGATGAGCTGTATAGCTCAGACCATTGGGACCCAACAGGGGAAAGAAGAGCCAGCCTTCAGGTAAAAAGGCTACAGTTGGATGAATGTACTCCTGGGATTTTCCAAAGCGTAATAGGAAAACACTCTACGAGGTATACCAGGGGTCTGCCCCTACTTGGACGATGTCTTGATTGCAGGAGACTCCACACACATTCTAGCTGAAAGGCTTAGGGCTGTCCTGTTAAGATTCAGGAAATCAGGCCTTAAGCTCAGAAAAGACAAATGCAGATTGGGGTGCCTTCTACTGAATTTCTGGGATTCAAAATTGATGCTGCTGGGATTCATCCTGCTGAATCCAAACTAACTGCTATTTTAGAAGCACCCAGGCCAAAGTCTAAGGCCGAACTTCAGGCCTTCCTAGGCTCCTGAATTTCTACAATTCTTTTCTTCTACATAAAGCTAGTGTAGCTGAGCCTCTTCACAGGCTACCTAGGGACAAACAAGCTGTGGGCTGTGGGTCAAAGCGCATGAGGCTTGCTTTAAAGAAGTCAAGGCCTTGCTCAATTCTAACAGTGTTCTTGCACATTTCAACGAGTCTCTCCCTGTGTGCATCGCTTGTGATGCGTCCCCCTACGGGGTTGGAGCTGTCCTGAGTCACCTCAGGTCTGATGGAACTCAGGTTCCTATTGCATACTACTCCAGAACAATGTCTTCTGCCGAGCGCAACTACGCTCAGATAGACAGGGAGGCTCTGGCTGTTGTTGCTGGAATTAAAAAATTCCACAATTTTCTATATGGCAGGCATTTCACGGTCTTCACTGACCATAAGCCTCTGCTGGGACTGTTTACCACACGTAAGCAAACTCCCCACATCATTTCCCCTAGAATGCTTAGGTGGTCTATTTTTTTGTCTGCATATGATTTTTCATTAATCCACAAGCCTGGGAAAGAAATGGGCCATGCTGATGGCCTCAGTAGGTTGCCTCTGCCAGTAGTAGAAGCTGACCCCGCGCCAGCTGTCAACATTCTATCAATCCAAGCCTTGCCCGAGCTTCCTCTTAGTGCCAGGTATGTTACCGCTGAAACAGGTACAGATCACACACTTTCACGTGTCCGCTCCTGGGTCCTGTCCGGGTGGCCTGAGCACTGCCCTAGTCCTGAGGTTCAGAGTTTCTGGTCCAAAAGAAACGAACTGTCCCTTTCTCAGGGGTGTCTGCTTTGGGGACACAGAGTTGTCATTCCCACCTCAATGAGGACTCGGGTCTAGAATCCCTCCACGAGGGTCATCCTGGGCATGTCTGCATGAAGGCTCTGCACGCAGCCCACTTGTGGTGGCTGCTTTTTCGATTTTAGATAAAGATACTGAGGATAAGTGTTACACGCATGCCAATGTGCTCCTCAACGATCTCGCCCAGAGATGCCCAAGCTCTGGCATACAGCGGAAGGAAACACAGGTCCCCATGGTCTATGGGGGAACATGACTACGCGGGCCCTCTCAGGGCCAGTTCTTCTTGGTCCCTTGTTGAAAGCCATTCAAAATGGCTGAGGTTGTGCCTGTCTGCCACCACCACTGCAAGACATTCAGGTAACTGAGGCGGGATTTTTGTGCACACTGGGCTGCCAGATGTCATTGTGTCTGACAACGGCCCTCAATTCACCTCCTCCGAATTCCAAGCTTCTTACAGGCAAACCTGATTCGTCATGCCACATCTGCGCCTTTTCACCCATCCACCAACGGTATGGCTGAACGCATGGTGCGCATCGCAAAGGACGCCTTGAAGAGACTCACCTACGGGGACTGGCATCACAGGTTGGCTGACTTTCTCATTTCTTATCGCACCACACAGTCCACTTCTACAGGGAGAAGTCCAG